>NC_138446.1:6397500-8797500 GCF_040668555.2 Bombus flavifrons | reverse complement strand
CCAGGATGTTCTCGTTTCGTCGTAGGGGAGACTACAAACATACAAGGGAAAGATATTTGAAGAATTTGTGTTACGAATATACACACACGTTATGCAGATGTTAGAGTTTAATTTCATTTTTTAACAAATTTCAATTGAAAATAATTACCAAAATGTTAAGGAATATATTTTTTTAATGTAATTATGCCATACGTTTAAAATATTTCTGTAGTCAGTTTATTACGTAAAAATAGCTAATTTATCTATTAAACTTGACAAACTTACTTTCTACATACTCGATGTTTTATTTTCGTATTTATTAACGTTAATGCTAGTCGTTTATTCATTGTTAATATGGAAAACAAATATTTATTTTTAAAAATTAATGCTATGAAGAATACATAAATATATATAAAATTGTTAATACGATAGTTAGATCGATTTTTGAACATCAAATTGACGTATAACATTACGAAGTATATTAAATTGCTTTTTATTAAAAAGAGAAATATCAGGTTTTATAAAGTAAAAGTAATTTACTTACCAAAAAACATTCCTAGAATGTATAAATTCAATTAATGGCCAGCGAATGTTGATTAGTGACAGGTACATAGGATAGATTCGTATGATACACTTACATAGATGACAAATCTGTATATGTGGAATTATTAGACAAATTTTTAAACTTCTCTATTATGGTATTTATTAGTAAATTTTTATATGTATGTAACAATGATTGGCATGACTTATATATATCATGTATAATGAACATTGTTCTTGTAAATATATATTTTCAATACATATAATGTTAAAATTTATTAACTGTGATGCTCATGTCCAACACCTGTTGCTCGTGAATATATCATTCTTTAATAAGAACGAGGTGGACATTTTGATTCGTATGTGTAAAGCTTTTTAATTTCTCTTTTTTTCCTAGTCTGATTTTAATAGCATATATTTGATATTCAAAAGCTGCGGTACGTTATATTAAAATTAGTCAGGCTTTTTATCTCATGCATAAACGTAGTGTAATGAACTTGATACTTTACACCTTCATTTCATAATAAAACAGTTCATAACACTCGCATAAAGCTTTGAATTTGTTCGTGATTAATACCCGTCTATTACCTGATCAGTAAGTGTGTATATCGTAAAACAAACTATGTCAAGCTGTTTGGATGAGTAACACTGCATAAATATATGTAGTCAATATTAAATTTTTTGTACAAACAATAATGAATAGGCCTTTGATAAAAGGGTTTTAA
Organism: Bombus flavifrons; assembly: GCF_040668555.2. NCBI lineage: Eukaryota > Metazoa > Arthropoda > Insecta > Hymenoptera > Apidae > Bombus > Bombus flavifrons. The sequence continues at coordinate 8,796,256 of NC_138446.1, read as the reverse complement.
CGTCTCCATTAAACTTTCACTCATTTTTGATCTCATAAGTAAACATTTTCAGCATGAGAAAAGGAAATCAGCTATAAGTTACCCTATTCCTGTTTCCAATTAAGGAATATCTATGCGAATTAGATTATAAATATAATCGTAACAAATTAAACAAATTTATCAGATATATCACGTGCAACTAAGAAATCTGACCTATATTAAGCCTAACGTTTTTTGGAAGTAATAGCAAGAATTATTTTAAGATGCATTTGACCATAAAAAATTGTTAGTGCATACAATATCATCGGTACAACCTATTATAACTAATTTCGTGTCGTCTTTTATAAGAATTGCATTTCATACAAAACTGAGTGTCGTACTGTCCGAACTTACTACACACTAAGAAATTTCGTACAAAACCAATCAAATGACACTAGTACAATTTAAGACCAAATCATTGTAAATGGAAGCCATTCTTTAGTACAAATGGTAAGTCTACAATTTATAGCTTGGACCACTGATAAATATACAAGGACACTTAATAAACTCTTAAAAACAGTTTAATGTAATTATAAAATGATTAAGAATAATTAATGAATAAGAAATTTGAGACAAAAAAATAAATTTCTGAGTAGGATTTATCTATCTAAAATTCATTGCTATAGTTTTAGCGAGTAACAGGACAAAAAAGCGTTCTCAATACTGAAAATTTATTACTCCTAGCACATTATTAGAGCTTTGTTTAAAAGTAAAGAATAAAATATAATATAAACAATGTAAAATATCAGCATAAGAAATTAAAAAATTTATATTATCTACTGATATGAAGAAAAGTGAAATTTGTTATCTTCTAGTCAGATAAAAAATCTGATGGTGAAAACATGCTCGATTTCAAATATAAAATATTTCTATAAAAGTATCGTTTATGCTTCATTTATACTGTTAACTATATTTTCTGCAGAAAGCAGAAATATTATCTTGGCAGTACCTTCACTCAGCCTTAGAAGTGTGATAAATATAGCTTTTATAAAATATCCCTTTCGGTGGAAAACCAAGGATTTTAAAGAAATATAAAATGTCCCACGATCATATGGGTTTATTTCACATCTACTCTTCTTTCTCTTGATCACCAGATTTGTCTTCATTTTTTTCAACATTTTCTTCTGTATGTTCCGTAGTATCTTCTTCAGGTTTTGTTTCACCATCATTTTCTATAGATTTAGGTTCATCTGACTGTACATTTTCACTTGGTAAAGTTGTTCTTTCTTCAACACTAAGATAACAAATAAAAAATGCAATTAAAATATCTATAATAAAACAGTTCTTATTTTTTAAACAATTTGTTATGTAGAAATAAAAACAAATAATTTCAATTACACATATTTACAGCTATAGCAATTGTCCAATTTAAACGATTGATCACAAAATTATGCAATCAATATATCTATAGTGCTTACCTTTCTGCTTGTATTGCAGCTGCTTCTTTGTCTGTGGAAGGCTAAAATAAACATGTAGTAGTTAGTATGGACAGGATACAAATTTAGTACCAAGGACAAAACACCGGCAAATAAACATAACTAAGATGATTACAGATCAAGTTTTTGAATAATGTTAAAAAAATATATACGTATAGATTAAGTAACATATGTGGGTACATTTAACATTCTCCTTACAATTGTTAAACAGAATTCTATTACCAACAATATTTACCTCTCGACTTGTAGTATTTCCATTTTCTTGAATTTCCTCACTTTGATTTGAATCAGGAACATTTTCTTTTCCACTAGCAGGTGGTTCCACTTTTAAAAATTCTTCCAATTCATCCATTTCATTTGCCAAATCAAAATCTTCATAATCCTGTAAGATAATTCATGATAATCATTTATAGTTCAAGCGTGACATTTAGAGAATTTCTAGTTTAAGTTTTAGAATCTTGTATAAGCTACTATTAATTTCTGAAGCTAGATTTTCTTAGCTTTTATTGTTATTATTGTTTATTATAATTTAGATTACAAATTGTCAAAATTGATATAATGACATTTACCCCACAGTATTCATCTTCATTAAATATCTGTGGAGGTAATGGATATTTACTATCTCTCGCAATACCATTAGATTGCATAAATTCCTTTTCCATCTCCTTTCCTGGTTCTGTTATATCAATTGTCTCATACTCTACATTTTTGCTATCTAATATCATCAATACTCGTTGTTGCCTCTTTTTTACCTAAAAGAATTCAGTTAAATATAAAGCCTGGATATTTTCTTTACGATCTAAGCTTAATTATTAATAAGTAGACTATGAATGTTTATGCAAATTTATATCTTTATTTCATATACTAATTTTTATCATAAGTAAAAATAGAACTTAAATAAAAATTTATTTCACTTGCTAAATACTGTTTGAATATTTCCTATATTTCATAATGTACACTTTTGCACATTTAAATCTTCCATAAACACATGGACATTAGTAGTCCACTAACAAAAGTAGACAAGTGCAAATTTTAATTTTCATGAATGCAACTAAATAAATAGAACCTGCGTAGAAAAGTGTTTCATCCACTGAATATTACAGATTATTATACTTTAGATATTATATGTATTTCTGCATACTATACGTATTTTGTGCGTTTTACAGTTTTTAATTTTTCATAAATGCATAAAACTCCGCAGTCTACTAGTAAAAGAGCAAGTTTCGAAAGTTGTAAATGAAACTTCATCTGTTTCAGTCTCTGGTGCAACATGAAGTAACGTATCGATTTGAACAAAAACGTATGCCGTTATAATCTTATCAGCGACTATTAAAATCTAAAGGTATTACAAATGGTGCCGAAAAAATGGGTACGAATTGATCATGGATCGAGATTGAGGTAAAAATCGAGTAAAAGATCAAAGGCACATAAATTCTCCTTACAACGTCAAACGTAAACATTATAGAACCATTCACGACTAAAGTACAAAATATGTATCAAAATAGTTAAAATAATAGATACATAAAAGGAAAGTGAAACAAAAAAGCAAGCGTTTATTCATTTTACAAAATGTCATTCAGACCTCTGAAACTGCGTCGTTATAATCTACTAAATATCTACGAACGATTTCAAATAGATTCACTTTAACAACCCTATTGTTAATCCAAAGATTCGATTACCCAAAACCTGTGGCTATATTCCAGGAATACATATCCCTCGGCATTCTGTGTATCTCTTCGTTGTATGTATACATTTCTCACAAAATTACGAGGTACAATCAGTTTGTTAACACGTTGATTGCCACGATGGTCATCAATGATCTACGTTACTAAAGTTTTGAGGTTAAAATAAATTTCGCGAACTAAGAAATTGTCAACAATGTCAATGACTTTGATAACACTGTCAGAGAGAAAGTGGGCAAATACAACACAATATTCAGCAAAAATTATAGTGTAGTATATTTTAATCCATTACGACTGACAGTGTAAAATATGTACATAAAATTCGTGTGGCAATCATGTTAACTGAATCTAACATATATATGTTCTTTAATACACCCAATCAAAGGATAACTACATTTCGTTAGACGCGTATATAAATGAATCATTTCGATCGATAAACCGTGTAGTGTGTCACGTTCAATAAGAATTTTCACTTGATGACATTGTCGGTCGTTAATCGACGCCTCGACCGTGAAGTTTTTCCGACGTAACTCGATCCAATGTGAAAATATCGAATAAGAATTCAGGTGCCCGTAAATCTGGCATTCTCTTCTAAGTCACATACACATATATATAATAGGTCTACACACAGGCACGCACACATTCTCTCTTTCTCGTTACTCGGTCTCGGGGATAAAATATCTTGATATTCTTTGGTTACGTTCTTTTTCCACTCACTTCCTTGTTGCCGCTGATACCCGATATGTAGACTTTAACAACCATCGTTAACCGGTGCTTTTGTTACCAATTGACACTCTCGCGCTTCTATTCGACGTGTGCCACGGTTAGCGGTTTCGCGGAGTGATAAGCGATCAGTGAATCACTATAGACTATTAGCCCGCGGATCGCCAACAGTGAGCAACACTGATTTAACGCGCACGGGTTTGGCTAGTCTTAGTCTGGGATCCACTGGCTACGTCATTTCAGGCCAGTTTTCGAGCGTTCTCAATGTTCGTCTACACGTCACTGTTTCTATTTTTTTTCTTCTTTTTTTTCTATAGGCGGGGTGCTTGTCACTTGTGATGAATTAGAGATTGCAGAGTAGTGTAGAGTCTACTATTGACCAAACTATGAAGGACACTGAAACAAATAATACTATTTAGGACAGTTATAGGAACGTTCTCATGCACGTCATTGCACAGTGTACACAACGAATCCTTGACCAGCCTTGACAAAGAGACTAGAAACTATTTACTTAGCTCATGAAAGTATCCAAACACTCTTAGAAACTTTTTATGTTTATATTACACGAAACATATTGAAATTATTCATTATATATAAATTACGTATTGGAATTTCGAATATCGTGATTATATTAGTAAAATTTGAAACAGTGTTGGGAATGTTATAAAAATATAGAAGTTGTAAGATATTTATTGAAAGCATTAACTTCACAAAAGCCACTAAAATATTTAAACAGTTAATTATTTACTGTATTAATAAGCGACAATATGTATTGATATTGTCTTTAGCTCTAATTGCATGTTTAAGATTACTATTCATACTGTATACTAATTTTTCACTAAGTATATGTTTGTAATAAATTCCTTGTAACTTCTATATATATTTTCGAACTGGTTCCAAATTTGACTATTATAATCACGATAGTTATGTCTCAGTATAGTGCTAACGAAATTTTAAGTTTCGTACAATACACATAATATATTTATAAAAATCATTTATGGTAAATGTTCGAATACTTTTGTCAGCCGCTGTATATTCATATTTATATCTATATTTTACTTGTAATTTTATAATGTCACAATATCGAATAATTCTATAATCATTTAAGTAAATAAAAATAAGAACAACTGAGTAAGAAGTACTCTGTAAGACTCTGTATGTAAAACCGTAGTTACTCTGTAAGATCGTTCTGTCGAACAGAATAAGAACATAATGTAAAAATCGATATAAGACAGACTTCAAAGAGCAATTCAGATTTGTACAATAGGAATGAGGAATGAAAAAGTTTGAAAATGGCGCGCAGAATAAGAATACAGGTGGCGATATAGAAGGAGAAATGTTTTTTAAAGCTGAATTTACATCTTTTCACTCTGCATGATCAACGCAGATGATTCATGGAAAAAATATATATATATACATATATAATATATATAATAAAAATATATATATAATATAGAAATTTTTTGGTCACTTAAGATTGCATATCCACTGTACCTAAACGTATGTTCTTGTATTAGGAGATTTAGACAAAAAGTATTGGCATACACCCTTATTTTTCAATGTTTCTTTGTTAGGTTCTGCATTTCATTTTTATAGTATCAGATCTAATTGTCATTACAACTTTTGTAGTTGTATAAGAGTACTACTAAATACGTAATACGAAATTTAATGTACTTTGAACCTATTTAATTAGTAGGTGAATACTATAATAAATACAATGGTCTGTCGATACGTTTTGTAGCCGCTGTAGGTATTTCGAAAATGATGAAAATGATCGTGATAACTTATTCTAGTATTTATTTAAGAGTACGCGCGAGAATGTCTTTATTTTCTATAACGCGCGATTTAAATTCGCGCCTTTCGTGAATGCACCATTGCATTACGATTTCCGGTGACGACGTGTAGTGAATATCAGACTCTAAAGTCTCTTCTCTTTTCCGGTTCTTTTGGAACGTATATCATATTTGTGCAAAATGGTAAGAATTGTTATTTGGTAATATTTTGTGAATCTTGTTAAAATATTGATGAAGTTAATAATTTTGCGTTGAAAAGGATCACCGACAAAATGTTTCTGTATATATTGTTTATTTATTGCAAATAATTTGTGTAGAAATAGTGATTTGAGGTTATGTTTGCATTTACAGTTAAATCGCTATTTAATTGTCATATTGCAATAAACTTTTAATTATTATAAAATAGAAACAAAATAATGCAATATATTTAATTTCTTTTATAATAAAAGTTTGTCAGAAAGATTAATATTATAAAGATGGTTATGGTTGGTTAACCTATTAGTGTCAAACAAGTGTTTTTTTTTTTGTAAATAAATGTTTTATCAATTGTTGTGATCTATAAATACATTTAGGCTATAAATGGTAAATGTATTTAATTTATGAAATACGATTATGTCTTATCTATTAGGCCAAACGCACGAAGAAGGTTGGAATCACTGGTAAATATGGTACTCGATATGGTGCCTCTCTCAGAAAGATGGTTAAGAAAATGGAAATTACCCAACACAGCAAATACACCTGCACCTTCTGTGGCAAGGTGAGAGATAAATCTTATAATCAGTAATGCGAAGTAAATAAAGATTACAATTTCTATTTTATTTCTTTTATTATAGGATGCTATGAAACGGAGTGTAGTGGGTATCTGGTCCTGCAAACGTTGCAAGAGGACTGTTGCTGGAGGTGCATGGGTATATTCAACAACAGCTGCTGCTTCTGTTAGATCTGCTGTCAGGAGGTTACGTGAAGTTAAAGAACAGTAAATAAATGTAATATGTAGTTCATAATGATATTTTGTCCATTTTATTTTAACCCTTTGACTCTTTAATACTACTTTGTTGTAAGATATTAGTTACTAGATTTATTCTGGTAAAGGGATAATATTAAAAAACAAGATTATTTTGTGTTGTATTTAATAGATTCATGACAATTTAACATGATACATAAGACTTAAATTTTTTGAAGCAATATTTGATAATATGAGGGTAGAATTTTTCTTTTTTATTAGAAAGAATATTTAGAAATTATTTTGGAGGCACATCAAAATTATGATATATCTACTTATATTTATGTTTTCATTGGTCTAATAATGTATATTAAATTCCGCTAGAATAATTTTATAATTCTCATAAATTTTTTTCTTTTGGTTATTTGATGAAAACTTTTCATTAAAAAGGAATACATATTATCTCGATTAAATTAACTAATATTTAAAGAAGTATGGAATTTAAAAAAAATATATTAAAAGTACTGTTTGTTGAAATTAAATATTATGCACATATATTATTTAAATTCAATAGAACATATATAGAATATTTTATTGTCTTTGAAGGTATGTTCATTCTAGTATTTGACTTTATTATAAACGATAGAAAAAGTAGATTTTTTTACTTAAATGGTATTTACATACATATGCATAAATATTCTGATGAAACAGAAAATTTCTTAAAAATAAATTTTATTAATTCGTATGTGTGTGCCAATAAGTAATCTTTAATGTTCCAATGTAATTCTTACAATTATTTTTGTTAATAATATAATTTTTATAAATAATTCTAATTCTAAGCCTAAGATGAAGTAAAATAAAGATGATAAAACAATACGTATAAATTGACGATGCGATGGATAATTTATAAGATTAAAATTTGTTTACAAATTATTATTGACTTTATCTTTTTTTTTCTATATTTTGTGCACTTACTTGAATTTAACTAAATGTTTAAACGACTAACAAATTATCTACAAATTCTGCTAATACAATTAAACGCATATTCAAATAATATATTGATTCAATAAAAATTAACTGCTGTACAAAAATAAATACTATCGCCCTGCACGAATAATTAAATATATAATTAAGCTGTAAAGACGCGATAATTTGTTGCACCATCACCATTCTTTCATGTAACTTAAGATTGAGTATATTCCTTGACATTAACGTTCCTAAATTGAAATTTTAGTGTCATATATATTTTAATATATTATAAATGTAGTTTAATGCGTTTCTTCGCGCGCGCGCGTTTAAAGTTATAGAATCAGTTAATTTCTTCCCCCAGCTTTGAATGTAAGTATAACTAATAGCGAACATTTTCCAGAAACATTGCTTTACTTTGTTGACTACCTTTCCTCTTCTTTCAAAGTACGAAAGATGTTTTATTTTAGTTTAATGTAATGCAAGGGAAGGGCGCCAGAATCTAATAACAACATTTTTACATTAGTTACACGAAATGTTTTTCCGTTGTGTCTTATTCGACAAGAATATTGCACTCTAAATTTTTAGCACGCTTTAAATATGCAGAAAACAAAAATGGTCCAAATCTATGAAGAATTATAGCTATGTAAAATGTTAAAATATCATAAAGATATCTAGCATTTCTTTTTGTTAAGAAAATGCGGAAGACACTTTGTCTTGAATTTAAGAAAGTATTTAAAGTATAACAGTACAGTGAATAACAGTCAATAGTAGTTTTTTTATACTCTTAAACGATATCTCGTTAATCTCATATTGCTATGGCGAATTCAGGTATAAGTACATTTATCTTTTTAAACGAATAAAAAGAAAGTAACAACTAAATTATATATGAACGAGATGCAACAAGGAACTGTTAGAAATATCAGTATAAAAAGATCCAGTGCTCTTCCCTAATTGCTAGAAAATTGTACAATACAAGTTCTAAATCGTAATCGGTAGTGTCACAATAATTCCACTAGCATTCCATCATTCATTCCCTGTAGTAATACGTCATTTATACCATTAACATATCTGTGTTTCAGTGCACTGATATATCTTCCAGTCATCCAGCATTGCACTCATCCCATATTATCAAATATGTCTCTCTTTTGTATTAACAATTATTTATTTATAACAGTGGTCTGATATGCTTTCCTCTCTACTGTTTACTAGAAAAGAAAAAAAAGAAGAATGTCCGCATACATGTCTCTTTGTATCACTTGTGCATATCCATACACAGTCGGAAATAGGTTTCTTTTTTTCAACACTTGTGCATTTATCAATGAAGGCATACCATGAAAAATGACAGTAAATACACGATACTGCTAGTAACAGTAAATAAATCCTATATAACTAAAAAGCATCAACCTCAATCTCTCAGTTTCAAGGTGTAATCAATTTCTTGTTTATGATCACTATTAATCCCATCGACGTTTAATAGATCGACAAAACGTGATACTGAATTGTTTTTATGAAGTACAATACTAGTGCTTCTCCTTGATTTTTCAATGTATGGAAGTCTCTTGAGTATCAGTCCTTCAATGTAGCATTAAATAAATCAACAAGTATTACATATAAATGTTGCACTTGTAAACACCTCGTATTAGCTGGCTTGCCATTTGAATTTACTGCGCATAATCCACTTTTGGCCGATGTTATGTGGATCACAAGGTGCTAATACAGGTTGCATTGCGTCGTTTGAACGAGGTTTCGACAAGCAATGTCCTGTATTAGTATGTTTGATCATTTTTGTCTAAAAAATAAACGTATATTTTATTGAAATATCATTACTTTTTTAAAAAAATTGCGTTTAAATTATTTACATCGTACCTCTTCATTATAAACCCATGCTTGATTTCCACCCATACCATGACATCTCACTATTTTGACAGGACCTTGGGGACTAGCTGCATCAAGGCACATATCATCAGACATAATTTGCTGTCGTTTAGTATAAGCAAACACCTAATTAAAACAAAAAATTATATTTCAACAATACTAAAAAATCTACTACTTTCAAAGAAATCAAGAAGATTTAGTTACTGACCTGATTACCACCTAATCCATGACAGTAACTAATTCCAACATTTTCACCTGTTCTCCTACCCATAGTGTCCAAACAAGATTGTGTCTCAACGTTTTGTACATCACCCAAATAATAATAATCTAGTGGCATAGGAGATTCTGGATAAATATTCTCCAAATACCACCTAAAGCTTTTACACTTAAGACGTTCCCTTAACTTAATTCTTTCAGATACATCTCCAACAGCTACGTTTCGGGCTCCTATGAACAGAAGGAACAATTGAATAATAATAATATTTGTTTAATATTTACAGACTTTATAATGCGATAGTGTGCTTATACATATAACTGTTCACTGAAAGACGGATGTGTGTTAAAAGTATGTGCCAAAATAAAGACATTGCCATGTGTGCTGTACTGATGCTATATGCTTGCTATTGGAAATAATTGTGCTATCATACATTGACCTTTCTTAACATGTTAAATTTGAAAAAGTAAGTCTGTACCTCTTCCAAGATAAAATGTAAGGAAACTTTAGATTGAATAGAGTAATATCTTCACTGTGTCTTTTATTTTCTATTATAACCCTCTTTCTTGAGATTACATCTATTATATAGAGCATTTTCTTGCTTTAGAGATGGACGAAACAAAAAGGAACTTCTCCATTAGTTTCCTAATATTAACGGGTATCTGATATATGCGCATGTAGCTGGTATCCAACTGCACTTAAGCTTTATAGTTAAATGCAACTTATAAAAGCGTACCAATCACCCAATAGAAAAAAATTCATGCGAGATAGAGATAGAATCCCAAAAAGAAAAAAGAAAGTTTAAGATGATGTTAGCGATATTGCAGTCTATTCTCTTTCCAGAAATGCTGGTGTTAGTGCTACCTGGATTAATGTTGTAATAGAAGTACTTCCATTGGTCCAACCAGACCTCTGCGAGTCGCGCATTGTTGTGGTTCACTATCTTGCTGGTACCACCAGGGAATGTATATGGTGTTGACTTACGGAATACATGACCGACGTGCGAGCACGTTGCGATCTCCAATGTCCCACCACACATCCATATCTAACCAACTCAGTTCTGTTAGTATGTTAGCAATTACAAATGGATAGTTTATAACAAACAAGAAACAAAAAGATCTAATACATTAAAAAAGTTCAGATTAGATGGACGCTCGTGTTCTCCTCTCTTGGTACCTATAATATCGTTGCTTATAAAATGTATCAAACAAAGAAGCAAGCAAACTTATTTTGTTAGTCGGCTGGATGGATGAGTGGTTAAGACTATACCAAAATATATTTGTAAATCCACAAACAAATCAACAGTATTCCTGCAAATTAAATCTCATGGCTAAATGTAACTAGAATATCCAGAATTCTTTAACACACACACGCGTACACACGCACGCACGGACGCGCGTGCGCACGCGCGCGCACACACACACACACACATATACACACAAAGAAAAAAAAATATACTATATATTTAGATAAAAATATGTGATATACATTTATGTTAATATAAAATTCGATGGTAAATGTTAAAAGATAATTTGGTTAATATCACACTAAAAAGAAAAAAAAACACACTTGAGATTAATTTTAGAGTCAAATATAAATCAACTACATATAGCTATGGGTGTTAATATTTTTAATATATAGATCGTTACTAACTATAAAGATATTTACGAAATTATTTTGATACGCTAGATTAATACTCTATCAAATTTTTTATTCGAAGTAAATAAAAAAGTGTGCTATAATACAACGTTTTTATCTGAATAATATTATAGCATTGGTTGTATCAGATACCCGTCAAGTACATGTAAATGCTCGCAATCTTACTTTTTAATTAAGTTATACATACTAGTGTATTTTATGTAACTTTTAGTTTATACAATTTTTTAGCATGTGATGGCAAACGTTAAACTTACAATTGTTTTTACTTTCTTTATCTTTCTTACAATACATTATTGTTATTATATATTTTCGTTTATAGATAATTAAAAGAAAAAAAAATGCACACTTCTCTACAGCAAAACTCGAGGAGGGTCAAACAAATTGACTATCAATTGGCTAACTATAATTAACTGTCTATTAATTGATACTTGAATTAAGAAAGAAAACAAAGTATACAAATGAAATGATACACGCTGTTATCTAACCTGGGTTCATGGCATAGTAAAAATCTCTCCACTCATCCATCCAGACTTCGGCCACCCTAGCCGCATTGTGTAGAACTACTTTGCTGACACCACCAGGGAATGTATACGGACTCTTGTCTCGGAACACATGTCCAACATGTGAACATGGACTGATTTCTAACGTCCCACCGCATTGCCATACCTACAAGGTACTTATGACTTCACAAATGAAGATGAAAATGTCCATAGCTAAACCCTCCGTGTATTTTGGGATCACAAACTCAAACGTTTCACTAGATTATTTAATAAATAGATCCAATGTGTGTAACAAACAGTGTTGGGCAAAATCTTTTCACGATAATTTATTATAAAGAAACAAGAAATTTTAATTGCAAGTAACAAATCAAAAATATTCGATCGAATAGATATTTATCCGGATTAGACTTTATTCGATTACGAATTTAATCGAATTGTTATTATTAAATTAGTTATAGTAATCACTGCGGTGATGAAAAGTTAGTACTATTTAAATAATATCAATAATAATAATACCCAGCAATTGATTAAGTATGCGTGAAACGCGTGTTGTCAATTCACGTGATATGAAGACACGCTTACAAAATTAAGTGGGGGGGGGGCAAAAACAATTAACGATAATTTGTATTGTGATTTGAATAATTTTACAATAATTATTCTGTTAATTATCTCAATAAATGATAATGAAATGGAGAAGATAATTTGTTATGGATATAACGAACAAGTTTTATCCGGATGAATTATTCGATGAAATGGAATTAATAATATTTGGATAATTATTTTAGACAAAACGCCCAATTCTGATCAAAATTATCGATTACTTTTAACTCTAGAACTTTCAAGAAGCCTTTGTATTTTTAATTTCTTCAAATTCTCGTGTTAATTATCGAATAAAAGTTCTGCCACACAAGAGAGGATCGAACAAACAGCTACAGATAGATAACAGAGAAAGGAAAGTTTTTCATCGAGCCAACAGCATTAAGAACGAGCAATTAGCTGTGAAAGCAAATGATAAAACAAAAAAGAAACGATTTATATATATAAATTATTAACTATTATTTTACTACTATTATTATTTATTTTATTATTAACTAGATATGAATTTGAATAGCACACGCACCTATTCCGTGACCAAAACACTTTTATTTACTCGCGTTTTATAACTTCATTTTCATTTAAATAGTCTGACCGCATAAAGTAAATACTGTCATCGATCAATACTCACCCGGAAGCTCATTTCGAGGTTTTCACCGCCCCAAATATCCATGCCCTCGTCGTACGCTCCCAATTCGTAAAAATAATCCTTATCAATAGAAAATAAACCGCCGGCCATCGTCGGTGTTCTCAGAGGGGCTGTTCTATCCCCTAATCTTCTGTCCATTTCTCTTTGCGCCACCCTGTACCTTGAAGATTAACGAAACTTCGCGTCAGTAAATGAATTAAAAAATTCAATCTATCGGTAGAAAATATCGTCATGAAGATGACAATAAAGGCTTGTGGAATTAAAGGCTAGTCTTTTTTTTTTTTAAGTTAAAAGTTAAAGTTAAACTGAAAAATAATCCGCATAGCTTAAATCATTAGAATTACAATTTTTGGATATCGTCTCATAGTAAGTAAGCTGTTTAACAAACAAATGTAAAACAAATATAGGAAATAATTTTAAAAAGATAAAATACATAGGAATTATATAGAAATAGTGACCTTGCTTTAGATATAAGTTGAAGATAATCTAATGTAGTTCGAGTCATTAGAACTTTAATTTTTAGAAATCGTTCGACATTAAATTGTTTATTAAACAAGCGTGAAACAAATATAACAAATAGCTATGTAATGATGCACAGACATAAACTCAAGTGATTATGACCTCGGCTCTTGGAAATTGTCACATCGGGAACTCCCAGTCTTCAGCTACAGAACTTTGTTCACAAAGTCAATTCAGTGGTCCTTACCATCTAAAATTCAGTTTCCAATTGAAACCACCCCACGTCATATCGCTGGCTGGAATGTACTCAAAGGTATCGTCGCTAATCACATCAATGATGGGACAGACAACGGTTGTCCTGTCTTCAGCGATCCTGGATAGCAAAGGCTCCAGCCAACCTTCTGTGCATTCGCAATGAGCGTCTAGGAACGTTATAACTTGTCCTGTCACGTGTTTCGCTCCAAGGAGCCTAGCTCTGATCAGACCAGATCTTTTCTCTGTACGGTACACATATGTAGGGACCGGTAACGTTTTTACATAGTCCTCCAGGTCTTGCTTCAAGTGATCTACGAATCGAGTGCATGGCGTGAGCAAAAAAGCGTAGAGAAGTGAAAGCAATGTTTACCAGATCACAATGACTGAATATTGAAAAATAATACATCCATTGCGGCAGTAGGAACTGGTTGACTTGACAATAATTAAATTCTATATAATGCTACGTTTCCCTGCTACTTTCACATTCTAGACATTTGGTGTGAATGTTTATTGTGAATCATTTAGGTTGAGTTTCTAATGTTAGAAATCAGTATAGAAGGATCGAGTATTTGAAAGTAGAATGTGAAAGAAAAGTGTGCAATCGTCCAAGATTTTGAGAATGTTTACACAATTTGCTTAGACCGAATGAAAGATATTTTAAAATATAGAAAAAAATAGAATGGCAATTATATAAATAAGAAAGCATATAGAAAAGTATCTTAGAATCTATAAGATATATATAGAACATATAATCCCTTTCACTTCTTCAAAGAAAGCGAAACAAAAATATCTAACACGATGCTAAACTTAAAAATGCTATTATATTCCTTAACCAACGTATACACGTTAACCTTAGATTTACCCACCAATGGAATGGTTTCTCTACTGGAGAAGCGCACGAACACAAAACCTCATGAACTCATTCAAAACCGCACCCATCTATTCAGACCACTCCCAAGACCAGACCATCCCAGTTCCTCTACCACCAACTATTCTCAGGCTCACCTTGCTCGCTCTTATCATCTACCAATATGATCTCCTTTAACAATGTACGCGGAGACCGATTAATGACCGACCAAACAGTCCTCAACAACGTGCTCCATGCTTCATTGTGGAACACTATCACGATGCTAGTATCCGGCAGGTACTTGTTGTACTTCTTGGTCTTGCAGCCCTCTAATCGAATATCCTTGAGTGACCGATTCAACGAGATCATATCGCTGGCCATCAGGTTGAATTGGTTCAGTTTGAACAGCTCCTGTTGCCTGGCCTCGTCTTCCGGCGAAATGTGTACCGCCGCACCCACCTCGCCAGGCATCCCTTTGTTCTCTCGGACGACCTTAGCTGGCCTCCATAAATGTAATTCCGATTGTTTATATCGGCTTTTGCTCGTTTGTCCAGCCGACTGTATCTGTTCCTCTTCTTTCATTAAAGCTTCTTTCGAATGAGGTAAATTTTCTTCGGTTAACGTTTGCTGTTGTTTGTTATTCTCCGTGCAACCCCATCCGGACCCTCCGATGCAATCCGAATAGTGCATCAGCACCATCACGTCCACCAGGAACCATACCAGCGACGTGAGCAGTATCACTCGACACGTGTGAATGCGAATTTTAGAGCGGAACATGTTGTGTCGGGGCCGGTTGCCTGGTACCCTGAGCTCATCACCCGATCCTTCGCGGTTGGAGACGCGACGAGCTTCCTGTCCGACCAGGCCGTTCTGTGCACCGGCCGTTCAACGACCGTTCGGCTACCCGTCACTCAGGGAAGATCAGACACACTGTGAGCTATCGTGATCCACTGAATTACATGACTACGCTGGCTAAGACTTTCGTGATCTGAAAGAAAGAAACAGAGAATTTGAAGGAAATTGTAGTTTGCGAGTGTGGTCTGTGCGATGTTCCTGGGCTGAACGAAATGCGTACTGGTATTTAGAGTTGGAGAAGTTTGAAGGTATTCGAAGAATACGGTAGTTTGGAAATCTGATCTTTGGATTATTCTGTTGGTTAAGGATTTTATCGCTTATTTTTTGTGAACGTGTGAGGATATTAACGAAGAAAGAGAACTCGTGTTTTCAAATGGAAGGAATGTATTTAAATGTTTGAAAGAGTTTGAAGACTACAGTAGTTTGGGATTAAGAATTTTTCGTGTAAATTTGTTGTGCTTCGCAATGGAAAATTCGACTAATTTTTATTTTCCTTATTCTTTAAATCGTTGTTATCCTGTATAATCCGATATGAATGTTATACTTCGATAGGTATCATTAAAATATACAGGGTGGTTGGTAACTGGTGGTACAAGCGGAAAGGGGGTGATTCTACGCGAAAAAAGAAGTCGAAAATATAGAATAAAAATTTTTCGTTTGAGGCTTTGTTTTCGAGAAAATCGACTTTGAATTTTCGCTCGGTACGCGTGCGGTACGTTATAACGAATCTCACTGTAGATCGTTGTCTCGATGGAAAATTTTTTTTTTTAGTTTTTTTCTTTTTTTTTTATTTTTTTAAAAATCTACAATAAAATCCGTTATAACGAGACGTGATAAAGTGCACGCGTACCGAGCGAAAATTCAAAGTCGATTTTCTCGAAAACAAAGCCTCAAACGAAAAATTTTTATTCTATATTTTCGACTTCTTTTTTCGCGTAGAATCACCCCCTTTCCGCTTGTACCACCAGTTACCAACCACTCTGTAGATAATTTCAAAATATTTGTTCTTGGTATTCCATAGAATTTCGCTATTTCTTCTGTATTCCACGCTTCTTATGAACGAAGTATTTATAAAAAGGAAGATATCTGAAGAGACATAGAGACGTGAAGAAGAAATAAGAATAACATCAAGGTTGAACCTATTCTAACGCCTACAGAATTTTAAGTAAATGACAATCCACGATTCTGAAATCTATTCGTAACTGACTCACCATTTTCACTAATTCTCGCATAATCCAGATTGCAGATAGTTGTGTAACACAAACGAGTACACGTCCATCGATGTATCAGAATCTCATGATACAATGCACAAGCCCCTCTTTCCTCCCAACGAATCACCAAACCCAAAACGAACTTCGATCCCCACGAGATTAATCCTTCGAGCAAACTGAATCCTCTAAACGAGCCTGAAATTCATCTTGGAACGCTACCGAGGCTGCAATCGAACCATTGATTTCCGCGAAAATAGATAGAACACTCGTTCCAGCCATTCGAGTTAAACAGCCTGTTATAAGTATTTTAATGTGCTGCACAAATAAGTCGTTCTCGTGTGTAACGCTAGGCCAGCTAAACGTCGTTTCGACTCCTGTAAGACTTCTTGCGGGTTACAATCGAACCGGAAGTCACGCGAGGCCGTTTATTTTATCACGTGCATAATATATGGGGGACCATTTACCATTATCGATTCGTTTCTACTCGTTTCTCGCGATATGTATTACATAAGTATCTCTTGAATAGCGTTGAATTGAAGTCCGTATAAAATTGATATTCTTTTATTTATTATTACTTTGTTTATTTTTTAGTTATATTCACTGGTATTGCGTAAATGTATGCATATGTCGAATAATATTGGCTCGGCAACTAAGTGATTGCGGATTTTGTCATTAGGTGGTAATTAGAAGGTAATTAGGTGGTAATTATTAATTAGGAGGCACATTGCCTCTTTCCTACACCAGTATCGAGTAAATAGATGGAATAATAGTTTTTTATTTACTGACGTTTCGTTCGTTTTTTTGTGCAGTGAAATTTTATTCTTGATCTTTATTTCTTTGTCAAAGATATCAAACAATTGACTTAACATCAGTGAAATCATTCGTAAGCATTGGAAGAATTTTTTTGAAAGGCTACACTACCAGAGGAATTAGGTTCGGCATGCGAGTTCTAGTTTGCCTACGCAGTGTTGACGTTACGAAAACCAAATATACAGAGTGATTTGGAAATCGCGATACAATGAGAAACGACGCGAAAATAAGTGGAAAATACGGAATAAAATGCTTTCGCACGATGCCTTGCTTTTCAGAAAATCGCACGTGCCCGACACGGCCTCAGATTCAATTTCCTTACAAACGAGACATCAAATGAAAAAATCTCGTTCTATCTACATTTTCAATTTACTTTTGCATTCGGAATAATTTGCTGCCAATTGGCTATTCTTGTTCGGTGAGAAATTAGTCAAATGCAAATGTACTCGACAAATTATCAATTTCAATTTTGTCGAAAGGCAACCACAGAACGGAAAATCGACTTATCATTTTTGCGTGAAAAATTACGTTCCCTTAACTTGTATTATAGTTTTCGAATCATATTCCGTATATTATTATTTTTTTAATTATTAAAGTATCTATTATTCATCAGTCATTACAACTTTTTTGCACAACTATACAAGTGTCCATGAAACTCAAGTACCATATCGCTCAAACGATATCTGTACGCGTGACAGAAAGAGAAAACAAAGTGAAACAGACTTCTGCGACACCTAAGCGCACACTGTGCTCGTTCTTACGTTTTATATCTTTGGCTTTTCATTCTCGCGGTTCGTAGCGAGTGTTCTCGTCGATGCACCGCGAATATTACACCGGATGAATGGGCAGAAAAAGAGGCGAACTCATCCTGAACGAAGCGGGATTTCGAGTGCGTGGAACAAAGACAGTTCTGTGCCACATTTTATGCGTTTTGATCGACGATGGATCGAGAGGCTGTTTCACCGGCTGGTCAGCTTTTTTATGGCTCTGGAAAGGAACAAGAGGACGGTAAAAGCTGAGCAAGAAATTGGCTAACTTGCGATTTTTCTGATCGAGCTATATTCCAACAAATTGTCGATTTTTTTTCCTGATAATCTAAAATAGTACGAGAACAAAACGTTATTAAACGTTATAAAAATTTTTATATTTATTGATTTATTACTTTCTCACAGAAACAATTCCATGTTATGTAGTACATTTTTGGTATTATTAATCCATCTAGGACCATGAACGACCTAAACGAGGGTTGACAAATTTGTAAAATTGCAGAACCAGTTATTTTGACTGATGCGATATTTCTAGCGTTAGCATCTAGCGATCCAGCGATTGATCCGGAATTTTCCTGATATAACGAATGATACGCGGTAAAAATTTGGAGAACGTGTGCGAAGTTGTAGAAAACGAGGAAACTTGTTAATTGGGTTTCGATAAACAGATCGCAGGACCCTTGTACACTTTGACAAGTACCAGCCATTTTGACTGCTATTGGTATAAGTAACCTTGATACAAAATTATTTTCAGTTGGAATACATAAAAAAGAAAAGAAAATTCGTTATATTATTCTTTTAGTTATCGTTGCGAAACTCGTTACATCATTGGGGGAAAAAGATATAACACGAAGTAGGAATTTGAAAATAAATTTGTAAAACCAATCAATTCGACTGGTGCGACTAATCCTTGCAGCAAGTAATTTTGTTTTAAAATTGCCATTAAATATTGTTACTAAATTTTCTTTCTATTATTTATCGATAAGAAAAACATGTTGAAAGATATTGCTTTTCTCTTTGAAAAATTTGTCAAAGAGGACACAAGGCAACATTTTTTCTAAAGCGAAGTTTCTTTTTTTTAGAAAATAAATAATGCGATAAACTTTGAGACTAATTTTACCGAATTTTACTAATTTTATCGTTTAAGTAATTAATAAATTATTGATGTACAACGTAAAATAAAGTACAGTATGTTGTGTATATGCAACATGAAGCGTAAAAGAGTTCGAAATTTTATGGAAACTAAAAATATATAGCATAGTAACGTTGTAAGGTATTCAAATGAATTTTTATTTGATTTCAATTGTAATGCTTGATACTACTACTATAGTACGATAATAACTCGTTTGTTGGTTTGATAAAAAGACAAATTGAAGAAAAATCTTTGTAGCTGTCGAGATAATGTCGCGATAGACGAAAACCAATAAGCGACTGTTATTATTGTTATTATTATTGTTTCCATATCTATACTTTATTTGAATGCGACCAGCAATAAACCTTACGAATTAAAGATATCAGAAGATCAGTCATTGTTCTCATTTTTCTGCTATATACATAAACCTACTTTTTTTATGGATTTGGCAGATTTATGGCACTATTGTATAGTGGTATAAAAATGCACGTAATAATATTTTATTAGATCGCAAGAGCGAGATAAGTTGTAAACATTCGTTAACGAAATTGATAAATCTGTAGGAATAAAACGACGTGACGAAAAATATCATGTGATTTAGGATTTTTACTTAAAAAAAATAAAAATATTAAAAAAAAAAAAGGAAAATTAGACAAAGAATCGCATTAAAAATTGGAAAGCGAACCGATCGTAAATATCATACGTCGAAACAATTGGTTTTGATAATTTTAGAACGGTTGAGTAATTTAATTAACGATACTGTCAGACTTATCGGAGTTTGTTTCGAAGATTGGACGTGTAATATTAAAAATAAGATTTCTTGAAATAAACTGAAAAGTGAATCGATGACAAATATTATATAATTTAGAGAAATTTATTTCGTTGATGTTCCGACAATGGAATAAAATTATTATCAGCATCGTGAGATTTATAGATATCCGTTTCTTTTAAATTATTACACAATTCTTTAGAATTATTTTACAGAGATATTGTTATTTTTATCGAAACGGAGCAAGTTAATTGACAGCGGGAGCGGGCGATTTATAGATATCCAGGCAGAAAGTTAAAAATGACGTTGGAACAGAATTTACTCATTACGAGATCCTGTAGATCGTATATAGTTTAAAGAAATTCGTTTTACAAATAATCTTAGAAAAGTTGTTAACTTTATCGGAATAGAATGTGTTAATTAACCATATCTAACAGTATATGTATGATGAAGAAGATAACAGCAAGATATAATAAGATATCCATTAAGCAAGATTCAAGATAATTTAAGAACAGAATCGTTTGATCTTAATGCTAGTTGCGAAGAATTCGTTTAAAGAATTGCTTTTGACGAATTGTAAATATTGTTCGACATAATCCAGCTAAACGAAGCTCGACTTAATTTGTAGAATCTTGCTTCAGCGTTCAAAGTTTACAGACTCTTATAAAAACAGAATTAAATTAAATTATACCTGAAAGATTATTATCTCAGTTAGATGTGATATAAAATTGTTATAATAAATAGATTTTTATCGTTAATTTACAGTATCACACGTATCAGTTTACGAATATTTTCAAGTCTCACGAATATTTTCAAGGCACGACTTTATATCTGTTGCTGATCTTACGAGAGGACAGGAGAGAGAATTTTCCAAGTGTTATGAAGTGGAATGAAGAGATACAGCAGGAACAAGTGTTAATTGGAAGGGTATAATTAAAATAAATCTGTAACGCAATTGACGTAATCGAGTTTTGCTTCAATATGAGTGGCGTTGCATTTTTGTCTTGTAATTAGACTTCTAGGGACACGATCTCGTGATATCAATCTGAAGAGGATGTTCTTTTCTCGATTCTTCTTGCTAACTGGATTTCTAAATAAATCTAGTTAGCACTCTGTTAGTTTCGCAAAAATACGTGTTTCTTCAAAACCTGTTAGAAAAGCAATAAATATTAAAAATACCAATTCCTATCTCAACGTATTCTCAAATTCATCAAATAGAAAGTTCCGAAGTTTGGCAAATCTGCCAGAAGAAAGTAGGACGTTTTAAAATCAGAAGAAATAAGTATTAGGTCGTCCGAAAAGTTTCTTTCGTTTTATAAGAAAATAATGGATGCACAATATTTTCTGTTTTATATTATTTTATCGAATTACGTATGATTGATTTTGTTCTATCAAGATAAACATCACAACGTTCCACGGATTAGGTTTCATGTTTATATAAAGATGCATCGTTGTAAAAGACAGACACTTTTCGGACAACCTAATAGAAAAACAATCGCAAAAAATTTCTCATCGTCTTAAAGTACCCATCTTTCTGTAGAGATGAAGTTTTAATAGAAGCAAAATCTGATAAACGAGATACATATCCACAGAAAGGAACGAACCTCGCAGCCAGGTTATCGACCATCGCCAACCTTCTATTCCAATTTCTACAGTAAACGTAAGAACTTCCTGATTTCCTCGTCTCATCGATTATTTCATTCTTCCGTCAAGCCGGTAAAAATACCAACGATTCCTGTTAAAAAGTCAAGAAGGAAACAAGATGTTTCGAAACGTAGTCATGCGAGATGAGAAGAAAGTCAAAAGCCAATTTAGCAATTATCCTCAAAGTGCTCATCCCATAGCTCTTACGAAATCCGGAGATTTCTCGTCTCGCTAAATTAACCATTTCTCAGACGTCTGATTGGCCGTAGTCTAAACCAGCGTAGAAACAATTTTCTATTCCCAGAGGTAGCTGCGAGGCAAGATAAAAGAGGCGCAACAAGAGAAGCGGAAGGAAGAGCAGAACTGGAGAATGGGGTCTATTACTTATACAGTTCATAAGCTGCTTAGAAGGCCGCCTGCAGTGAGATCCAGAGAATTGCGAGAAGAGCGTGCACAGAAAGCGAGAAGCTCGCGCTCGTTGTCGCGATTATAATAATGATCGAGCGATCGTGACACGTTGCATGTGTTCCGTGGAAATTTGTGGAAACAAACGAGTAACTGGCAAATTTATGCGTGGATGTGTGCACGTGCTTGTGCTCAACACACGAGAGAATAGTCTAACGAGAACGTAGTTGGGAAAACGACGCGAGCAGACAGCAGCAGCCAATGGCAGACCTGGCAGATGCTAATTAATTAAAGTCTCAGTCATATCATTCACTTTCATCGGGATCGGGATAGAGTGTCGCGGTAAATAACTGTTGATAATTGCTTGCTACCGAGAAAATTCATGCAACGGAAACGGCGATGCTTACCACGCGAGGTTTCCCTCTTTTTCTTTTTTTTTTAAACAAGTAGCAAGAGTGGTAAAGCTTGTTTGACGTGTTACAATAAAATGCAGATTTCTTCGAGTAAAAAGTTAATTATCGTCTTTGACATTAATAAATTCACCTGTGAAAAGGTTAAAAGAAAATCTAATGCTCGTAAGAGGATTCATTAGAATTCAGAAAAATTTCCTTGCAATTCTTCTATTTTAATTTCGTCCACTGACGAGGGGAATCTTGTTAAAAGTATTCAGAGATGCGTATATCAAGTAGAAAGAAGAATCGACTTTGTCGTTGATAAAATCCTTAAAGAATGTAAAGCAAAACTTCCATGAAAGAATCACGGCAATTTCTACAACTTTCATTGCAATTCTTTATGCTCCAATTAATTTTAAACTCGATCACAAGCGAGGAGGATGTTCTTCAAAATACCTATATTAATATTCACAAACATATTTCAAATGAGAACCAGCCATCCCCTTTGCAATTATGAAATTCACCTGTAAAAAGGTTAAAAGAAAACCTGCATGAGACTTCCATGAAAAAATTCATCACGATTTTTTGAAAAGTTCCATTATAGTCCTTCATTTCAAACTCATCCACTCATGTGGACAATTTCGCTAAAAGACAAAGCGGCTCGTATTAATAAAATCCTAGTCGTTTGTCATGCAGGAATGCAAGTTTCGCGCAGCAGCCAGCAACCAGCCACAGCCGGTGGGATGCACGAAGTTTGATGAGCACTCGCCTCGAGGACTCGGCTTCAGGCTTCAGCCAAGTCTGCACAGGCAATAAGCGGCTGGACGAACTTCGACCCTATGGATGGGGAATGTCAAACAAAATACTCTGGAGTCGAGCTCCGCGAGCGAATTCGCGATACTTTACGCTTTACGTTGGCTTCTCGGAAATGCGGAATTTTGTTTGATTTCGCGCAGCAACCCCACGAAAGGTTCTTCGATAGGAACAACCGCAGTTGCTGGGAAACTATTTTATTTTAATTGACACAGCGCTGTCGAGAAATTCGAAATCGTGATACACGAGGATCGATGGAAGTTTGGCTTGGTTAACATTTCAAATAATTGTTTTTGATCGCAGTACGATACTCTATTAGGTGCAGTTTTGTCGTATCGAATGAATAATTCGTATTTTATAGTTTTCTAGGATATTGGAGAATTTTGAGGTTGAGACGAAATTTGGATATTCGTTTAGAATTTTTTTAAATTGAAAATCTTGGCGATAATAATATGTAATATAATTATTTTATATAGAATTATTGTATTACGTTGATGCATATGGATATAATAAAATAATTTATGCATTAATAAATTGTTTAAATGGAATGAAGAACGTGTTTAATTATGTGTATACGAATTTTCAATGACTAAAAATACGAAAGAAATTTTCGTCTCGTTTGATGAAGGCCATTCAGTACATGTGTATTTTTATATTTCAAATCCAATTCAAGAGATGCCACGACGATAATAAAGATTAATCTTCGGATATTTTCGAGTGTTTTAAGTACTTACAAATACCACTTTAATACTTCTAGGTTTCTTATTCCGAGGTTAATAAGCCATTGACTGTAACATCGAAAGTACACAAGAATAAAGAAATATAAAGTTAAAACAAATTCTTGATAACATTGTAATCACAGCTGTAATCGAATAGCAAATATTGATCTTTCCTTTAATTGCATGAAACATTCTATTGATTTATACGAATCGTTTTAAAGATCAAAAATTAAGAAAATAAAGTTGTATGTTCTTAAAATTGTAAAATTGTCGAATATACAAATACAAATTTGTATATTCATAAATTTTCGAAAGGAAAAAAAGAAGGAAAAAGGACAAAACACAAAGTTTTTGGAACTCTGAAATTTCCAAAAATATCACAACTATTGAAATATAACGAACGATCTTTATTTCTGTATAAATTTCGCTAAGAGCAGTTTAAAGTTGTTGTTAACGTTTCAGTATTAAACAGGAATTCAGAGTCGCAGATGTTCTGCAACAACGTTATGGCTAGCCACGTAGCGATGCAAATTAACTACAATATTTCATGCTCCCTAATTCTCCTCTAACGCTGTGAAATTTTCGTTAGTCTCTATACTACGATTACTTTCAATTACAAAATCTGACAGAATCTTTGCTAACGAGTTTATTTATAGCACAATTCTCACGGTTCCGATATATTCACGTAACATTTCTAAACGGTAGGACGATTACCCAAGAGATTAAAATTGTGGATTCAGAACTATTTAGAAGTCCTTTGAGAATGCAAATTTATTGAAACATTCGAGAATTCCTGTAATAGTAAAACAAAAGCACTAACGATAGTTTATCTACCCATCTAACGTAAAATCCTGAATTTGCATGAAAACTCTCATGGTCTTAACATCGTCTCGCAACATTTTTTTTAAATCCAGAGCCGATTATCTAAGGCGATGAAGTTGTTGTTTTACCGATGTTAAATAAAAATAGAATTTTATCTAAACACTTGGGAATTTCTTCCATATTATGATGATACAAAGTTCGAAATTTAAAAACACAATGAATTTATTTAATCGCCTAATTATATGAGATTTCTCAATTTTATTCTAAGTTTTTTTCCATAAGTTTTTCTCCTGATGACAAAGTAATCATTTAAGAGGACATACATGTATTTGTATCTGGAATGCAAATTTATCAAGATATTCAAAATTCTCTTGATATTACAGCCATCTTTAACTAACAAATGTATCAAAACACCTACAACGACGAATTTACATCAAGAAATCTCGTAACCCAAATCTTTGCAACATCTGCAAATCGTGAAACGATTACTCAACAGGTGAAGTAATCTCTTATTGGGACATTGAGATATTTAGAACTTTCGTTTAGATTGTAATTATCCGAAAATACGAAATTCGCCGAGAATCTCCCAATGAACTGTCCCAAGATTTTTACAAAAAATTGTTCGAGTTTTGACAGTATATTCGAGTCGCAAAACAATCATAATAAATAATGCAAGTTAAAGATGTGCAATTTACAAAAGCCCACTATTTTCCTTCGCAAAACTTCTTATCTAAAACTTATAATGACCTGATCTTTGCCAACATCTTTAAGTCGCGAAACGATTACCTAACAGACTGTAATTGCCAATTATCGATCAATCGTGCCATCTTTCAGAGAAGGTAAATTTTATCAGACTCTAAAATTGCAGAGCGCTTGCAGAGAACGCTGTAAGTATCAAGAAACAAGTTTCTCAGTTGGAAAAGAAAACTTCTGCATTAATGTATCAATAAATTCTTGAGAAAGGCAAGTCAAATCTGTAGAAAATCCTGTCTGTGCCATCTCTTGGTTGCAAAAAAAATTCGATATTCCATTCATTTAGAATTTCAGTGGATGGCACAGACAAAGACCAAAAAACAATTAACTAATATTTATTGCTACTTAGATATTTTTCTATAAAGGCAATATTGTGACACCATCTTCTAACGTTATTAAAAACTATTTATTGTAGGAAAGAAAATTCCACTTAAATTCTATGATACAGCATTCTCACTGGTATGTAGATTTTCCAATAGAAAAACTCAACATTTTTCAGTTTTTTCGCACTTACGATATTTTCTACAAGCATTGTTCTCGAAATACATCTTCGATTACAAGATCAAATAATATGGTAATTTTCAATGAGAACCTGTCCCAATCATCGTAATAATTCGATCTTTGGCAACAGCACCAGATCGTGAAACGATTACTCAACAGATAATAATCACCGATTCCGTAACATCTTCCAGAGAATGCGAATTTATCGAGACATTTAGGAACCGTGTCTTTTAATCCTCGAATCTCTTCAAAATAACACGTATACGCAATCGGATGTTGCAACAGAGAACAGTTAATTATAAAATTGAAATCGCCAGGTTGAGAATCAGGCGCCGAATATCTCGTGGAAGGAATCGTGTTTCGCAAGGTGCAGCCCCATGCTGGAACACCGGCCATTTACGAAGGCAAATTAGCGGAATAATAATGAGTCGAGGTGCAATGCACTTGTGCAAATGAGATACGGAAAGGAACCTGGTTGCTCAATGTTTCGTAGGGTCCTATGAATGCACACGCGAAATACGATAGGACCCCCCATAACGCAGGAGATACAGCGACGACCATAAGAAAGTTTAAAGTATAAAGTGTAATTTTATAAAACTCGCAAGAGAATTGAACGTGTAATAAAGGGTAACTCGTATGTTATTTTCCTATTTAAAATATGTGCAATTTTTATTCTATCGTGAGTATATATTTTAATTTTTGTTAGGTACAGATTTCTAGAGTCTGTTTTTTGGAAATTTATAATGGAAAAATTCACGGCGGAGCTACGAGTAAAAATAACTGAATTTTATTTTCGAAACTGGTGCACACGCAATTAATTTTTCCAACGCTGTTCCGATGAGAGACACGGTCTATTTTCACCTCAATGGCCATGTTAACAAACAGAACACCAGGTTCGTGAATGCGAATTGGATCCTGTAGAGATTACAGTTTGCTTCGACGTTCTTCTTCTTTGCAAATGTTTCTTTTGGTATTTTCTACTATTTCCTCGAGAAACATTTCATTTTCATTCTAATGTTACGACGTTATACACAGTGCTACTGTACTAAAACATAGAATAAAGTTATCATGTACGTATTTGTAAGAGTAGGTATCGAATCTGTGTATCAAGGCTTTAGATTAAAATTGGAAATGTAATTTTGAAATCTAGATTATTTGATTAAAGAATACGAACTACGTATTAATGTTTTAAAATAAATAATATAGGTGAACATTACATATTTAACGTGATATTTAAGGTGATATATATTAATCGTATCAATTTATTATCAACCTCTTGATGACACGTTAAGGTATACGTATCATTAATAACTTGATGAGAATTTTAAATTCAACCACTTAATTGAATTTCCTACAAAATCTGTTCCGAACTTTGATCAACTACGATAACTGACATAACGGATTAGTAAGTTTCACGGAGACACGCGAAACTTTTAAAACTGCGGCGAAATAGCGGTTTCGATGCCGTGCCATCGACCATCTTAATCGTCGTTTCTTTATGGCTCGTGTTCTAAACGATCGACCCGCAACCTCATCAGATTTATGAGTCTTTGGCCTTTTTTTAGAGGAACATATCGAAGGCGGTTCGATGAAAATAGTTACAACGATCGAAACGAGACTTTCCAACGTGTTTTTATATGGTTCGTCGAGAAACCGGGTCGTTTAGAAATTTTTATCGACGAACTTCTCTGTCCTTTATGCGTTTATTTCTGTCAGTTGTCCAATAAAATGTTTGGAAAATGCATAGGTATCGATTTTCTTCCTCTCTCCCTACGTGTATATAAATATATATATATATATTTATTTATTTATTTTTCGGTTTTACAGCTTGGAGAAGGGAATGGTTCACATATTTCTAACTTCCATTCATCCCCATATAACTCTAAGAACCACCCATCACATCCAAAGACTCACACTCATCTACACTTAAACTCCAAACACACATAGATATTCCCTTTTATATCTAATACTAAAAATCAATATGTATCTTTATCAATATGTATCTATTCCCTTTTATATCTAATACTAAAAATCAATATGTATCTTTATTCTCTTTCACCTATTTATACTATTCAACATTTGATTTTATATACAGGGTGGTTGGTAACTGGTGGTACAAGCGGAAAGGGGGTGATTCTACGCGAAAAAAGAAGTCGAAAATATAGAATAAAAATTTTTCGTTTGAGGCTTTGTTTTCGAGAAAATCGACTTTGAATTTTCGCTCGGTACGCGTGCACTTTATCACGTCTCGTTATAACGGATTTCATTGTAGATTTTTAAAAAAATAAAAAAAAAGAAAAAAAACTAAAAAAAAAAATTTTCCATCGAGACAACGATCTACAGTGAGATTTGTTATAACGTACCGCACGCGTACCGAGCGAAAATTCAAAGTCGATTTTCTCGAAAACAAAGCCTCAAACGAAAAATTTTTATTCTATATTTTCGACTTCTTTTTTCGCGTAGAATCACCCCCTTTCCGCTTGTACCACCAGTTACCAACCACCCTGTATATCATCACATACTTGTGCTTGGCTTACAATTAGTTCAATAGCTATATTTGCATTTTTCAGAAAACTTAACTATTTTATCATTGCTTCGCTTATTCCATCTTCTTATAAATCTTTCTTCCTTAATACGATAGCATCGAACCTATAGCAGCCTTTTGATAAATATTTTAATGTGCTCATTTCTAAATTACGTAAAATACATTTTCTTTGTTCCTCTGCCAATTAGTAATTAAAGTCCCTCAACGTTTTCGTATCCTGTCCCTTGCTATTAGTTTGTAGCTGCTTCCTACTTCATCCTTCTCCAGATATTTTGCTTTACCCACTTTCCTTATTTTTGGCATTCCAAATTTTATCTTAATTATCGATTAATATCTATAATACATATAATTATCTATAGTTCATCGGTATATTTTTGCTTCAAAGATTCTATCTCTGTTTGTTATTGTATTTAACTAATAACATCGGAATTTTTTCGTATTAATTATCGTTTCTTTGACTTCAGATTGGAGCAGTGAAATGAAAAAGAATTGCAAATGTTACATGGTTTTCAATACTACAAAAGTAAAAATACTTTCGATGATAAAAACAGCTTTATTTCAGTTGTATTTCCCATTCGAGTTTTGCTAAAACGTCAGGAATTAATTAATAAATATTAATCATGGAGTGATGGTAATAATTTTATTACCAATTCAATCAACGAATTATAATCCTGCTTCTCTCACAAACGAGCAGAATTCGAGTGATATAATATCTCGATAAAAAAGGCAAAAGAAATTTCGATAAAAAGGCAAATAAGTAAATAGTTTAGAGTAAAAAATAGTTGGAACAACAGGTATATCATCGGAAGATTATTTTATAATATTATTTTCGTCATTCATATGTAATAAGTTTAATACAGTTTTATTAGAGATGATCTCATAATTTTCGGAAGTTCAAGTACCTATGGAATTATATGGAATTATCGACAACCCTAATCGTGACTTTTTATCAATTCCGTTACCAATTTTTTATATTAGTTCTATTGAATTACTAAAAGAATGCGATTATCTACCAGCAGTGACTCTTAAGTAAATTTGAACATAATCGTTTCAAATTCCGTCAACGTAGGTAGAAAAGTTGACTTTATCAGCGTCCTTGAATATTACTCTACCTTCCTTTGCACAGAATCGCAGTGCAATCGAATATTATATCGCTGTATAACACGAGATAACGCGCGACTTGTCTGATAACGTCACAGCGCCTTCACCGACTAAAAAATTCTATCAGCATCTTTCATCCTTTGATACACTCGGGCGCGAGAAATGAAATTTCTCACGAAAGAAACATCCGCTTTCGACGCCGATGATAAAATATGAAAACCCTATTTATCCTTCGCGCGACGGTATCCTCTCTTTTCTACAAATAAATAGAATTCTTAACTTGGTATTCGAATACTTTTAAATTTTAAATGTCGCTGAAAGCTGGATTTTTGTATCTATTTCAAAGTTTGCACAAACTGTAAAACAAATCATTTATACATCGCGAAATTAGACAAAAATTTATCATGCAACAGCAGAACTTAGAAAATCGAACAGTCAGTATTTTTATCAAATGTACAGTTTCGTATCGTTTAAAATTTTTCACAAACTGAAAAATAAGCATCCAATCTTGCCAAACAAACCATTCTCGATTTTAATAAATCTAGATCGCGTATATTTCCATATTTATATGAACATAATTAAAGAAATGTAATCTAAGCAGAAATTTGTTTCATGTGCCAACTGTATTTTAAATTTTAAACATTTTACATATTTTTGCATACT
Source organism: Bombus flavifrons (assembly GCF_040668555.2). NCBI lineage: Eukaryota > Metazoa > Arthropoda > Insecta > Hymenoptera > Apidae > Bombus > Bombus flavifrons. Next base: position 8,765,738 of record NC_138446.1, on the reverse strand, counting down.
GTTGCATATCAAATTCGCAGTTACTACTAGTAACGAATTTATCTTAAGAAGGAAAACTTCGGGAAATCGATTTCTTGTAAAATTGATCATTTCTCTCGTTTCATATATTCAACTTGCAAAAATATCCGCTCGCGTACAAAATAGTCGTTACCAGAATGCAATTTCACGAGATCCTATTCACAAGATGCAACGATGCGGTGTGAGAAGCATCGCTCTGTATCGACGATCCTTTGACGATAACACGTGCATTTCGATAGGAATGCTGATGAAAAGAACCTTTTTCTCTTGGATAGGGTATCTGTATATTTCTAGTCAAATTAATATTCGAGCATCATCTGATATCGTCAGAGAGATCCTATCGATTCGTGAGTGTAACTCTTATCCAATTAGTAACAGACAGAGAGAAAAGGGAAATAGGACATTGGTTCTCAATATGGAAGAGATAACTGGTTCTACGTGAATAATTTGTGTAGCGATGAACAGATGTGTCGACATAGATCAGATTTCCCTGTAAAATCTGATTCTATCTCTAAAATCTACAATTCTATCTTTAGTCTGCTCGTAAAATATAACTTTCCAATATAAAGATTAAATATATTGTAATTCATCATCGTTATTAAAGTACAATAAATAGTAGAAAATATATGACGAACCGTACGCGTGTATTTAGAGAGACACGAGATTTATCGCTAGAATCGGTTTAAAATATATATCTAAATGTCTCACATATAAATCATTATAATTCGAGGGATTATTAATTATAAGTAGATTTATATAGCCATGTCTGTGCCTAAATAAAAGCCAATATTAATTTTGGCAAATATACCTGTACGTTTTCAGTAATTGTGAAAACAGAAAATCTGAAATCCATCGTTTACTGTAATTAATTCTACAAGAATTTTCGGGCCAACGTAGAATCAACAAAGTAACAGTTTTAAGACCGAGGAACTGGTAACTGTAGCCAAAAATAGTAGAGCTATCAGTTTCGTGCAATAGTTGTGTAAAATGACAATAGCCGAATGCTATTTAAGATCCATTTGTATTGACAAAATATGGATTTGCATGAACAGTCGCAGCCTGGTGATTAAGCCTGTGCGAAAACATGTACAGAACGCATAAGATATTCGACAAATATAAAATATAAAGTATCCAAAGTAAAATACTCGTTGTAATATTTCGAGATAAAAATCTTTACTGTCGGCTTTTATCTCTTTCGTTCTAAAATTTAAATCTGCATATCCGCATGCACATGCACAAGTCTATTCACCGCTGTACCTTCTTATCTTAACTTCTAATTTCCATATAGAAACGTATGAAACTGGTAGGATGATGTTCATGGAAAATAAATTTTTGTCAGAAGCATTGACATTTTCAAATCTTGCTGTTGCGACTTTTGATTGCTCTTCTTGCTTTGTAAGTGAATTTATAAAATAGTTTGAGAACCGTTGCCATACAAAATGGTACATGGGCTAATTTGCAGTTCGTTTCATCGCGTCGATGGGAATTAAAGTGAATCTGGTTTTACGGTGGCCAGCGGCGTACAGTTCGAAACGATTTAAACCGTAGGTAGCAGCGCGTGCATAGTTCGGAACAAATAATCGTACAAACGGGAATTATTCGATCGTTTATGTTGCCTCGATTGTTCGAGCGAAATTGCGTGCACCAGAGTGAATGGAAACCAACCTTCGAACGGCATTCGTTTCGTTTTCTGCTTTCACGTGTGCAACAGTCCTCGTGATGCTTTTAATGCGTTAATCGTGTCATTTTTCACTTTTTTTTTGAATACCTTTTTTTTTAATCGGAAAGCTTTTTCATGTAAACATATGATAGGAAAGAGTAATAAACGAAAATTGAAATTTATGGCGACGGCTAGGTAATTAATTGGAATGTCGAAGCATGCGATTTTTCTCTAGAATTGGATGACATCGAATGGAAATATAAAATATTAAAACGTAGAGAAGAGAAGAAACTTCTTGTCTTATCATGTAGTTCACTTCAACTTGGAATGCTTGAACATTCTTCGATTTTAAAAATTTAATCTCGAAAATATATTCCTTATCGTTTTATCATCGATAATGTTACGTAATGATATTGTTTATCGTTATTCTTAAAAAGCAAAAAAAAAAAAAAAAAAAAAAAATAGAAGGCGATCATATAATGCTAATCGATAAAATGCATGTTCTATATATAAAAGCGCAAAGTTCATTCCTCTATCAGAATTCTATTCTGGTTTCATTAAAATTGTGTAAGAGATCTGATGAATAATCAATGAATAATGAATTGATTAAATTGATTAAACAAAATAATTCTTAAGATACTGAAATTATGCGACGTCATTTCTGATAACATAAAATATCGCAGATTAAGAAAGATTAATCATCCTCATGTAAAATTGAATATCATTGTCAAGGGGCTAAAAAGATTATGTATGTAACCATTTTTGATAACATAAAATATTGAAAAACGTCTAATCCACCTTTCGCCTTATTTACAATTATTATTAATAATAATATTTACAATTCACAATCGGATTTTAAGGATTTTCAAGTCACAGCTTGCGAAACAGCACCGAACATGCAGGCGCGCTTATAATGGGAAAGAATTAATTCTTAACATAATAAAAATTGTTCCATGTCAGTCTTCAAGCTCGTGAAGAAACCGGACAGGATTGAACTGTTTCTGAATTTAAACGAAACGAGCATTCCGAACACGGCGAGATAGCAGCCGGGAATAAAAGTTAATGATACAACTTCCACTTTCATAAACGTGAAACTCTCACGTTGAATCCGGATCTCGAATGTTTGTGAAAATGAGTTTAGAGAGAATCGAATGACCGTTTAGATGGAAGAACAAAGAGTTGAATATCATTTCTTTTCGTTTAATTTCTACTCTGTATATTAAATGGGAGATGTAACAAAATTTCGACGTTGTCTTTCGATTCGTCCGCTAAAAACATCGAGCTTGAAATTGAATAATGTAAAAGTTATTATCTTGTATGAATTCTTTATGTCGGTTTCTTTTTCTGGGGACTCGAATTTACGTAAAATTCTATTCTACACACGAATCTGACATCTCGAAACACTCTTGCCTTGTTCCTCGAATTTCAACCACAAGATGATTCTACCTTGAAATTCTAAAAATCCTTCTCTTATATTTGCAATCCTAAGTTTGCACAAATTTCTCTCGCTCTAATTCATCCTCAAAATTTTACATTTTCAAACTCTCCTTCCTAACGTTTTATACCAGAAATGATATTGATATTAAAATTCTGAGCATCCAAACAAAGTCTTAAGAAACTATTGGGTTGGCAACTAAGTGATTGCGGATTTTGTCATTAGGTGATAATGACAAAATCTGCAATCACTTAGTTGCCAAACCAATACTATTACGTATGCTTACGTGTATGTAGTTTATTAAATAATCTAACCTGCAATAACTGATACGTTTGGAAATGGGAATTTATATAAACGTAGATATTTCTTATCACAAGATAATGCTGTAATAATATGATGTAATACAAAACATCATTTCAAAGTGTAATCATAATAAATAGATGGAAACGTAAATGACATTCTTTATATGTTTCTTTCATTTTCCGTGACTTTAAGCGTGACGCCTGTACAACGTGCACTTGAATTTTTAATAGATAATACAGCAATAAACCAACAATATTTCTACCGACGCAATTACATGCACATAGCAAATGCATGCTTCGAACAACATCATGCGATCGCTGTGTGTATTATAATCTCATTATTCTTTATCGAGGTGTTTATAAAACTTATTTAAAAGATATCTAAATCTGGCTAATGGACTTATTCAATGGACAAGAAATGAAATATCGTAGAAGCTTGTAAAAGACATTTCAGAAAATTCGTTATAAAGGACAAATATGAGAAAAGCTTTACAATATTGAAATGGAATTATGAGCTTAAGAACGATTGTAATATCCAGTTCATTAAGAACCAAGTAATATACGCATAATTTATCACATTATAAATACACCAACTTCCTTAAACTACATGAGACATAGTATACATAGTAATTGGAAGAAATAGTGACGCAAAAAAATTATTAAGCGATTCTTCCGAGTTTTCTTTACTAAGAACACAATGTTGAAGAAACGTTGCAACGTTAACCCTTCGCGGATTGATAACATAAAAACATTTTGATTCTTTATGAAATTCTTATGAAAATTACCAAGGAAGCGCTTTGATTTATTCTATTCAGATTGATACTCGAGGAGTATCATGAAAAGAGAAGAACGTATCTGATGAAAACCATGCCAAAGCATTGGCAAAATTTGTCAAAAAAAAGATCGTAAGACTGTAAATCGTAGATGGCAAAGAGCGTATAATTCTAGTTAAATTTTCCTCAGCTTTCGCTCAGAATTTTTCCAACAACCTAATAACGTGTACTTCGAAATACATTTGTCAAAATCGAAATTTAATTAATCGATCGATGCTTCAACACGAACGATCAAAGCATCGCTAGGATCGATCATAGATCACAAGCAGGATGTTTCGTCAGAAATATCGGTCAGAAGTTGAATTTAACAAACGCAATTTCCATTTCTCTGTTTCATCCTGGTGATGGATGTTCGGCCACTTTCGAGGCACGTCTCATCCGTTCCGCAGCGAATTCGGCCGAGAGTTTCGCGCTGTGTTTCTCGCCGGGCGACTGCAATAACTTTTCCTAAAACACGTACAAAACGTTCATGCCGGACGCGTTATGGATTTTACAAAAGAGCTTTTCAACTTGCCCGTGGCGCGCCAACGTCCTATCGATATATCGTTTCCGCGCCTATAACTCCCTTCTTCGATCTCGATATAACTTCGAATTCTCGATCAACCCCTTTCATCCCTTCTGGAACAACGATTTCTTTTGTGCGATTTGTGAAAACGTAATGCATTGGAGGAACGTTTTCTCTAAAAGGGTTTCAAAGTATTTCGTAGTAGTCGTGTGTGTGTGTGTGTGTGTATATATATATATATATGTATATAAATATTGCGAAAGCAATAGAATTTACGACAACAATGGAACTCGTTTAAATTTTAGTAATTTCAAGTTTATCAATCAGGTCTAATGTCTGCAAAAATTCGGATACTGAATCTGTGAGGAGACAGACAATTCGCATAATTGGAATTATAAATTCATCGATTTCCTCCATCGTCTATTACTTTTCATCTTTATTTTATAGAAGTTTACGTCCGGATATCTGAGATCCAATAGTCAGATGTCCATTTGAGCGAATAAATGAAATTTTACTGCATGCGAAACAAACGAAGAATCTTTAAAGAGCGTTTGAAATTGTCATGTGAACGAGTCCTTGAGACGATCGAACGACGAGCGTGTATAATCATCGCGATATCTGATCACATCTCAAATCTAAATTCCACTTGCTTAATTGTGAATTGAAGGATTCGAATCTAAAGATTCAAGAATTTCAATGATCTCGTACATCAACATAGCGAAAGAAGTGCGCTAGTGACTATAATAGAAGCTCGCATTTAGATAAGTATGTAGATTCAATCCAGGAATTCAATTAATCAGGCACCAACTGTAATTTCATCAAATTAAATGAAATTTATGTAATTGGATTTCCACTGTAATCGTCAGTACCTATCGATCCAATATTCGTATTTCTGTAATTTTACCGGCTCATGAAAGTATTCGTACACCTTGTAGACACCTTTTCTGAATATCCAATGTATGTTATCCATTATATTAATAAACCTCAATATTTGCTACTTTTTATATGCTTAAAATGACTATTTATATTGTACACTGACTTTTTAATAAATAAATGAACTCATGCGTCCATTTGCAGACAGATTTTAAACTTTATCAATATAACCATCGTAGTCCTGTCTCATTACAGTGCTAACGAGACTTCCTAAAAAATTTCTATGGTAAAAATTTTCTATGGTAAATTTTTCAAATATCCTCATCAGTCGGTGTATACTTCGCAGCGTACATTTTAAAAACACATTTTCGAGCTTGCTTTCGGGGAATTACTAAACAAATCCGGGGATTTGCCATTGTTTAAGAGCTAACGGTTCAATAACGCGCCAGCGTGCATCGTAAATGGAGCAACGTGCTACTTTGTTCCCTTCGAGACATCGATTTTCCATCGACGGAATCGCGGTGAATCTTAAACGACGTTGCTGGGAGCTGGAGCACAAGTTTCTAATGTACCGTGCCGTATTTTCTGCCGGTGAAACTAGGTGTTGCTAGAAAATTAAACGCGAATTGAAAGGGTAACTTTGTCTCTCTTTGTCCCTATGGAAAGCGAATTGATTTTATTACGCGAATCTTGCGATTCATCTTGAGTATCCTACCTTTTATCACGTTTGTATCTTTGCTTTTGGATAACAAAGCAAAGTTGTGATAAAGTTACTTCAAGTATGTCGTAGTATGTATGTAATGAACAAATATCCTCAACTTTTATGTATTCTGAGGAAATCTATAATTGAGTGTCCTTTCATTTTTTTTTAAAAGGAATAGTTTCAAACTCTGCGACCTATTTTTCTCAAACTATTGAAGGAATTTCAATTAAAGTTCCATTCGCCCGGATAAATGATTTTACTGTGAGCTTCTCAGAAGAAAAGCTTTCTATTGGACAAAACGATTGGTTGGATATGTTTTTTCTTTCAATGCAGGCGTTGTCTTCTAAATTCCTTTATTCAGAATGTTCAACAATTTGTTTCGAATTACCGTGCCAAATTTGTATTGAATTTTTATCTCTACATGTTGAAAACATTAAGATTAAAAACGTTAAGAACAGGCCAGGAATTTATTAACAAACACTTTATTATTCATTTCCGAAATAGAAAGCTATTCTGTATCTGTGACTTGGAAAATTAAGAAAGAAAAAAAGAATTTAGCTGGTTCAGGAAAATATTATATATGCAAAATTAACGATAATACGTATTTCCAAGTTTCCTGTCACGGAAGTATTCCAGAAACGTAACTAACGGTAACAACGTTGTTGTATCAATTATAAATAAACGATAACATCATTACAATTTTTCCAGATATGAAACACCGCAACAGAACCGTAAATCGAAGCGAAGTATATGAATCAACGAAACGTGCCGATAGGAGTTACATGCGAACAATAAATAAAATTCGAAATAACGTTTCTCGCAAACAACGCGAATCACGTTTCGATTAAATTTTCTGCACATATTTATCACGCCATTCGAAAAACCATTCCCATTCTCGATTGACTCTGAAAATGCCATTTCGCCAAAAAAATAAAATTTCACTCAATTAAAACACAGAAGAGGAAGAAAGACAGAGAAAATATTATTTCGTGACTGTCCAATTTATTTTCGCGTGAGGATCCACTCCATTTCCGGTTGCTGCGGCACGAAATGAGCCGTAAAGCAAGGCCGATCCAATATACGCGAGAGAATTCATGGCAAAGCATCCTCGGGAGCGATGCAATTCGCGACACGAGTGCTCCTGGCGTAATTAACTCGCGCGGCGATTCAAGTCCTCGCGTCCGTTCATTGTTTGGCCCGCGAATGAAATTCTTCCATTGAAAATCGCGTCTGCCCGCGTCATTCCATTCGTTCTTCGTCCCGACCGAGTAATTTATCGACAAAGAAACCGGCTAACGTCGTCGCGAAGGTGATAAAACTAGGTTAAAATAATATGCACGCGAGGCCTTTATTAAGTATCGTTACTTTGCAGTCTAATATATGTGTATGTGCGAGAAAATGTCGCTTTGGAGATACGCTTTTACGATATGGAACATACAAGGTGTCATAGAAAAGAGTTGGACTTTATTACGATGTTTCAATTGTTCACGTATCGAGCTTGTTCTTAGTTCAAGACGGACTTTTAGAATTTTAAGAAAAATTTAATCACATGAAATTGTAACGAGAAATCGCTAATATTAATAACAATTCTTTCTTATTTTTGTCAAATTTGAGAAATTTGTTAACCATAGAAAAATATGATTCGGTTGAGAATGTCTTTAAAAGTTCATAATATTCACCGCAAGGAATACTAAATGTTCGATCAATATTTTTGTCTAATTTCTTATAGGAATATTTATTCTCTTTGTGTGCTCTTTTTTATTTCCTACTTTTCTAAGAAAAGATACTGCGTATACGGTGTGTTAAAAAGCAAAGTATTCTAGATATTAAGACAACGCAGAAAGTTTAAACGACGTTTTTGTATAGAAATTTTTCTCGTTGTCTTGATGTCTAAATTCATGCTTTATAAATATTGCCTATTTTTGTTTAACATCCTGTATGTGCAGAAATTGGGCGTTTATCAAGACGCTTTATATCTGATGAATCTCATATGCTCATACTATACTTTTCATTAAAGTCGCTCACGTACATATTTAAGGTTCGTAAAATAAACGACGATGTGCACCGCCTGTGGTGTGCAAGCCAATGGCTTGAACTAAAGCTCGCACAAAAACAGGGCAGCATAGAATGAACTATGCGTGATAGTACAGGTAGTAGTTGCAATAATTCTTCTTTTTTTAAAATCATGCCTGAAAAACTAAATATGTGTACGTGTATTAATATCTCTGAAAAAGTAAAATAATATTATCAATCGTTAATTAATTTTTATTCCTTTCAACAAATATAAACTTTCGCAATTTTATAGCTGTCACTTTTTAACACCGCGTGTATTCACGACTAAAAGCTCTCGTTTGCACAGGTGTTAATAATAAAAGATAAATATTTGGTTACGCGTGGTGCTATATTATTTGCAAAAATAATACATGGACTGAAATGGAGTTCGTTATCATGTCATTTAACAAAAATAAATATTGTTAGATTATACTGAAGATATAATTTACATAATAATCAAATTTCGCATGTAATAATAATTATAGTAATATGACTATAGTAATAGTAATAATGTAATAATAATAATATAAAAATAAAAAAATATATATATATACAAATACACACATATCAACGAAACAAGTATTGTCAATATGTATCCCTTACTAACAAATAATATTTTCTTTTATAACGCGCAGTTAGCATTACACTTCCCTGACCAACCATTATCTTTAACATTTCCTCAGTTCCGTATCGATCGATTCGTATTCACAGTTTCTATATCATAGTTTTGATAATATAATCCTTCACTATGGTACAATTTTTAAACCTCTTATCTCGCACTCTAAATTCGTAATGCCGGTAGTATTATATTTCTAATTATGCTGGCGAACCTCGACAATACAAGCGATACAATGAAGATCGCAGTATCATACGAATACCGTTATTACGCGCCGTTTTATACGGGTCACAAAACCGGCAGAAACCTTTCCGGGTAATAGCGACTAAATTAACAACGGAATTTATACAGGAAATGTGTTGAATGATATATTTTTTTTTAAACGCTCTGCAGATTAGTTGGAATATCGCGACGCACTATCACGCATACTCCAACCCAAATTTGTACAATGCTATTATATCTTGCCTGATTATTATAATATTATCGTATCTTGTATCTTGCTTTTTTATTATTTTTCTTAGATGCCGGGAAAAATTCGCGAGGATTTCCAGAAGAAAATCAAATATTCTGAACGTTTTCGTAACGTAATTTCATTTAACGCTATAATTACTATTTACTTTGACAACTCTGTTCTGCAAGCTCGTGTATTTCTTCGTTGTAAAAAGCTCGACATTTACTTGCAAAACACGAACTAACTGACGTTGATTCGACCTGAGTATCATTTTTAAAATTGTTAATTAATTACAAAGAAGTTTGACACTGATCAAGAATAGGTGGTAGTTAGAGAGAACAGATCTGGATTGTAAGGAGGATGTGGTAAAAATTGTTATCTGACATATTTTATTTTTTGACGAATTGAAAAAGGAACACGAAGCCGAGTGTTATCGTGTAAAGAAAGACCACCTTTCTTGCTTTTGAGTGGCGGTTGAACTTTTTTGAATTGCATACCAACTGCATAGATCAAAGTTTCCACTGATACTAAACTTTCTGCATTATATTTAGAAATCACCGACCGAAATTCCATGTTAGTTCATAATTAACAAAAAAAAAAAAAAAAAAAAAATATAGCTGCGCTAACTTTTCCTAATGTTTATATAATGGAAATGTGTATATACAGGGTGGTTGGTAACTGGCGGTACAAGCGGAAAGGGGGTGATTCTACGCGAAAAAAGAAGTCGAAAATATAGAATAAAAATTTTTCGTTTGAGGCTTTGTTTTCGAAAAAATCGACTTTGAATTTTCGCTTGGTACGCGTGCACTTTATCGCGTCTCGTTATAACGGATCTCACTGTAGATCGTTGTCTCGATGGAGAAATTAAAAAAAAAATAAAAAAAGGTTTTTATTCTATATTTTCGATTACTTTTTCGCGTAGAATCACCTCCTTTTCGCTTGTACCACCAGTTACCAATCACCCTGTATATGCATTTTATGTGCGTGCGTACGTGTGCTGAAGTAAGAAAATTTGTTTAGTTCAAAGCAAACTGTAATATTAACTGCAAGATTGGATATACTTCCGGTGTACTTGACTCTAGTAGTCACTTAAAATTTTCGCGCGCTAATTTAGGCACATATACACTGCCATGCAAAGCTATGTATCAAATAAAATTGCTTTTACAAATGAATAATAAATATAAAGACGCTTGATGTTTATTTTTAAATTTATTGTTAATTCCATTTTAATAAAGAACATCGATTAATTCGAAATAATTAATATTTCTTATTTTTATTATTTATCATCCTACGTTTAATATTTCAAACAATTTTTCAAAATCAAAACAAGCTGCAAATAAGTATGTTCATAAAGACGACATTCAAGGACTCGTGTCTTTTTGCACTATATAGGAATATTTCCTAGCTATAATTAGCTGTAATTGCTATTACTATTATTATTCATAATTTACTCTGTATCTCATAGATATACATATTTCTACCAATTGATTTTTCCTATAGATATAATACATACTTGAATTATTAGATTTCTATCATAGATGGTCTAAGACTTCGCACACTACTACATATATAGCATTTGCAAAGTAGTAGAAAGAATCACGTTTTCTGGTATCTACAATCACATGATAAACACAAACTGACAATACATTAGCCAACTAATTTTCTTAACATCTCAAGCTTTCCTAACTTCTAAAAGTCCCTAGCGATCAATGAGATGCAGAAAGAAGAGGGGGAGGGGCGGGCAGAAGAGAAAAAGGAAAAAGGCCCAAAAAAGGCTACCACTAAACAACAGCTATTAAATGCACGAAATGATAAGAAGCATGGGGCTATCGTATATAAGTGGTATACCTAATTTATCGATCCATACAGTGTATCAAGCATCCCGCATATACGCGAGACTATAATGTTCGAGCACGTAGTGTTACAAATCCAATCACAAGAGGTCCGCGTGACTCGTTGAAAGCCGCGATCGTGTGGGTCGAGTGTCGTGAACAATTCTCGTTACAGTACAACGAGCAGTCTTTAAAGGCTTCTCGTGCGAGCATCGATAAACTGCACATATGTACATGCGAACCTTGTTTTCATAAAGCTCGCTTAGGCGTGTTTACTTTTGCAAACATACCTTATAGTTCAAACGTATCGGTCCATCATCTTCGTTTTTTGCTTTGAAACATGAGATCGAAATTTGATTAAATCGTCGTCGAAACTTCCAGAGTACGACATTCTAGGAATTTTAACGCCGAGGCTAACAATGCATTTCTGGATTACAATATCAGACTGATTTATGAAAGTTTATGAATATTCATCGAAGAACATTTTTACTTATCTTATGCGTATTAATAGAATTTTTCGAAAGTTCGTTAACATCGTAATGAGATATGATTATCCTAGTTATGTTGCTAAAGTATGAAACAAATATAAAAATGTATATAAATGTTATTCTATTACATGTATTTCGTGTAAGTCACAAAAGTAATTTATGCATCATCCATTGGTACCAGAACGGTCTCACGAATATATATAATATAATACTTATTTAATAAAATGTATGATTAGCTGATCAAATACTTCTGTGACGTTTACCAAATGTACGCCTGCAATAAATGTTCTACAACTTCTCCGTACCTACACATTTCTTCTAAACCCCATAATTCTAAACCATAATAATGATGAGCTAGTCAACTCTCAAAATCTTTAGTATAACGTAACAAAGAAACAAAAGCGAAATGTACTAATCAAGCTTCAAGATCTTTTGCATAATACATAACCTCTATATTTATAAAATCTCTTTATAGTAACAGATAAATATGTATCTTCCCTGGCCTATTGTATGATAAAGACATGAAAAATAAATAGAAAAATTGAAGGTTATTCGTGCCAAGTTAGTTATTGCGCGTATATCTGTAAATGGATAATTGTCATCGTGGTCGCGAATTTTACGACGCACTACCGGCGGCGTAACACAGGTTTCTAAGAGGCTTCCAGTAAAATCGCTTGTTTCAGATAATACCGGCGCGCACGAAAAATAATACGCGCCGCTTATCCACCGATTATGAAAGACCTGTGCGTGCACGTCCACGTAAAAGACTTCGTGAATTTACAAATTACTCTTTTCACTCAATGCACGTTTTGTTCACGGTTTATTTCACTCATGAAAGTCGTCATCGTCGTCGTCGTCGTCGTCGTCTCGCGGCCCGTTTCGTTCTCTCCCTCCCATCGTTTTTCTTTGTCGAATGCATCACAGCACTTGCGACTGTCGCGACACACTGCGTTACCTTAGCGTTAATGTTTCACGTTCGAAAGCCCTTCGCGTGAATTAAACTACATTACTCATTGCTTTGTTAAAGGATAATTTGCTGGACAAAGCAAAGTTAGTTTCATAAAAAGAATAATTCAATTTTGTAAGAAAAATTGTAATTCGTACTTAAGGTACTAATGTATCGAACACAATCTATGCTACATGGATCATTAATAGTTAATACACGTGGCTTGAATAGAAAAGCATACGAAATGTGTTAATATTTTGACAAATTTAACTTTAATATTTTTTAACAAGCTTTTTCTTGAGAATTACGTAGTATTAGTATACATGGAATAATAGGTTTAGGTGGAACACCCTTTAAGAGTTCTTGTTACTACTTAGATGTTAGCAGAAACAAATCCTATTAAATTAGGTTGTGAATTCAGTGTGTTTCACCTTAAGCTTATGATTTATAATGGTAATTTCAGATGACATTTTTTTAGGTTAATTAAGGTAATTATTTGTAGTATTCCTTTTTGTGTCAATATTTGGATAATATTCTCTACAGCTTTATGAAGGCGTGAGCTAAACGGGAAATAAAAACATTTTTATGATATTGTTTTCGATTCTTTGTATCGTTGGATTTATTTTTTATTATCTAAATTCCTCTTTTATCTTCCGTATTTAAATTGTGGATTCGAAGTAACTTTTTGTTAACCGTAATAAATTAAATGTATGAAATTATTGATAGAATTTTATTTTCAGTTATAAATGAAAAATAGTTAATAAATATTGAAAAAATAAAACGAAACACGTATATTCAATTTTTTAAATTATATTTGTTTTCACTAAATTATCAGAAAATATTTTTCACTAGCTAGCACCTGCAATCGAAATACCCTGCGACGAAGATCGTTCGACACGTATCGAATTCAAAAACGAGGCGGATGTAGTGCATAAAATATGAGGTTAGTCGACATTTCACCGTTTCGCGCATAATTAACGCGAGAAACAGAGAAGGGAATACGTTCTAACAATAAAATCTTACCGCAATTGCTTGGAACCATTTAATCTCATCGCGCGATGCTAGAGCCCAGTTTAAAACGGATTAATTAGCAACGTTTAATAACTATATTCTTCCTGGCGTCCATAAAAAGAAAAATCCTTTTAGAACCAATTATGCAGCAAGGTTAAATTTAGTCAGGACGTCCCATTTCCAAATAGACGACAATGAAATATTCATTTCAGTATAAATGGCAGATATTAACCTTATCTATTGCCTGATATAAAATTATCGAAGATCGCGGTAGTTGTAGAAATTAGTATCTATTAATGGAACTTATCTTATCAAATATTAAAAATTAATCAGTGCATATTCCCCAAAAATATTCTTCGTTTTGTATGTTACCAAAATCAGGGTCTTTTTTTTGTAACTGGATCGTCTAAAAGCAATATATATATATATATAGTGACTCAAGAAAGTATTTGAACATTTATAGAAACTTTTTACAAATATATTATGCAAAACATTAAAAAATTTTATTAGTACTATAATGAGACACGATTACACGTGACACGACGTGATTATATTGGTGAAATTTGAAATGAATTTGAAAATGTATATAGAAATTACAAGATATTTATTGCAAACACTTAGATACTTAACAGAAGTAGACAAATTATTTGTACATCCAATTTATTCACTATATTAGTAAGCTATAGTATTCAATTTGACTATCTTCATTTCCTATTATGTGTTTCAGATGGTTGTTCACACTGTATATTAATTTTCAACAAAATATATGTTTGAAATAAATATTTTGTAATTTTTATGTAAATTTCCGGATTGGCTTAAAATTTTACCAACGTACATATGTAATCATGATAGCCATGCCTCATTATAGTACTAATGAAGTTTTAAAAAGTTTCCTATAACGCACATGATATACCTATTCGCAAGTTTCCGTTACAAAGTTTTTGAATATGTACTTCCGTGAGCTACTATAAATGCCGATACTATGTTCTAAAAAGATAATGCTGTTATTCTAACCTCTGAGATAAACGAGATTTACCGAGCCGGTGCGCACGATGCGCCCCCAATTTTCCAAATTCCTGAACTGCACGCTATGCCGGCAGGAAATTTCATCATAACGTGATTAGCCGAACGCAAATCGTTCGTGTATTTATCGTTAGCATTACAAAGCGCTGCTTCAAAGTAAAATATGCTAATCATTGGCATTATCAGGTGTATGGGATTCCGTGAATGCCATCTCGGAACGACAAAACGTGATTTTAACACGTTAGCCCCGCGATCACGTTTTCCAAGACTATTACCGCAATGGCAATCGTTTGTTCTAACTGCACATAGGGGTCCGGCCGATCGGTACACGTGTCCTTGCAGGTCGAATAACGTATCGTCTTGAACTGGCCAATTCACTCATCAACCGACGAGAGAGAATTTTACACGGCCAGACCTTTCACTCGTTTTATTAATCACCACCGAGGTATGCTGCATTTACCTATTTAACGTTCTTCGATGGAAAGAACCGGCTTTGTCTTCATGAATTATTTATCCATCCGTTAATGAAGGTTATTCGCGGCGAACCACCGCGGTATAGATCGTACGTTGTT
This sequence comes from Bombus flavifrons, assembly GCF_040668555.2. NCBI lineage: Eukaryota > Metazoa > Arthropoda > Insecta > Hymenoptera > Apidae > Bombus > Bombus flavifrons. The sequence continues at coordinate 8,750,418 of NC_138446.1, read as the reverse complement.
CCACGTAAGGACAGGAAAAAGAAATTATTATTGTTCGACATTTTCACGCGTGCTTCGAAGCTCTTATATCTCTGGTGGGCGGGCAAAAGAGTGTAAGTGTCAGAACTATTAGTTTTACAGTTTAAAGTCCAAAGTAAGGTTAGGTGTTAGATTTACAGGATATATAATTAGAATATCAGGTAAAAGAGCGAGAAAGAAATGAAACTGACCTGTACCAAAAGACAACAATACAGACAATATTAGCGTATTTATTCCGTTGATCAAAATCTGATTTACATAACGTATGTACCCTTTCGTCCATCCATCAGATATATTGTCTACGAATTTTTATATTTCAATTTTGTTCTCGTCTCAATAGATAAAGATTCTTAAAAAGAAAAATAAGAAATCGCGTGTATTAATGTTTCTTTTTGATCTTAGATAAGATTAGAGAATTTGTTAATAACAAAAAAAGAAGAAAAGAATAATTAGGTTGAAAATGAGTCAAGGGACAAGGGTTAATACATTATGGGGATTCGATGGAAGACCTTGGGAATACAGTAAAAGACGAGCAGGTGTGCCGCATTCCTTTAAACGGAATACCGACATAGCCGGTAGAATAAGATTACTCGCTTCACGACCGGACTGGCAAGAACGAGATGGAATCCGCGCGGTACGGTTCTACGGTGAATCGGAAATGCGTAACGCACGCCGCACTAAAACGATATATGTGTACTTAATAGGTGAAAACGATATAGAGAGGCCGTAAAATCAGTGGGAAATTGAAGGTTTATACGTTTCGACTGTTTCGAAATGTGTAATTTGAGATGTATTTGAGAAGATACGGGCCACGAGACCCTATCAGGACTGGCAGCGATGCAAATCTGAAGTACTATTTCTTCTTGTCTCTTTCAAAAGTATACTATTATATCGAATAAAGTACATAGCGTGAAAGTATGCTATAATAAGTTTAAAACGTACAAGCTAATTTTCATTAATACAATTACTATTATTAAGCGACAACGACAACGTAATACGGAACGATTTTAGTAAAAGATTGTGAGATAAACATCAACCCACAAGATCTAAAATGGTTCAAGAAAATGTGTATATTACTTGCAGTTGTATCAATGGATGTTCCGTAAATGCTTTGATATACGATTACCGTATATCTATTGTATCCACCAAATAGCCAACACACATCATTGCAAAAGTCGCATAATTAGTTGCGTAGTCGCGTCTACGCGAAGAAACTGTCCCGTCTATACCTATATATACCTATCCACGCAGCACCGTTACGTTGCAACACCACATGGTCGAGTATCGGTCGCGTGACACGAGCTAAAAAGATATTACCCAGTTTTATCCTCGGTCGAGACCGCGCTCTTTCGATCGCTGTTTGGCTAGCCTCCGTTTCGCCTTCGGTCTCGTTTTCGTCCCGGGCAACACTACGTGATATTACTTGGCGAAATAAACGACCGTCGAACTTCGTGCTCTACGAAGCACCACATAAAAGTCTGTTATTAGAAGCCCATAGTGGAAATAGCCGGCGTGGAGTCATCTCGGCACGTAACGAGGTATCGATACGTCACTGCGATCCCGGACGCACGTATAGGTATATTCACGCGATCTTTTTTTGTAATCCTATACACGCGAACGAAAGGTTTCATGGAGCACCGGACTGTTTGTGGCAACACGAAAAGAAAGCGGGACGAGGAATGCAACACACACGACGTAGTGATGGATCAGACTGGCGAGAGACGCCAGGTGCTAGAAGCAAATGATCGGTCAAACTTCTCTCTCGAGATGACGACGGCGATGAATGCACTTCACACGACGGCGTTCTACATGACACACGCGGTTCTCATGACTGTAAATATCTACTTTTCGTAAGCAACGACTGATTAGCACGAATTTCATTGATACACACCTCTTATGACCTAGTAACAAGAACGCCTCCAGGTGCACATCCCGTACATCGCACATACGTGTACATCCGACACTGCAGAGCCACTGAAAGCAGCGCCGAGGTTAGGCTATCGTAGTGGGGACACCTGTTCGACATCCGTAGCAGCACTTTCTACGCTCTGACGACGGTGCGTGGCCTCCCGATATCGATAGTGGCCACGATCGCCGATATACGCACTATCGAGAGCTCCCGTCGACCGAATCGAGATTTATCGGACGCGAACAATTGAAGTCTTCGACTCCATTCACGCTCGACTCGTTCTCATTGATTCCACTAAGACGATCGGCGCACCTCTTGTGACTGCTACTAGAATTACTGTAGTCGTTTCTGTAAGAATCGTATGTGGGTCAGTAATGAAGTTTGAAACATTCAGTATCAGACATTCATTCATACATTTTTATAAATCGATTCTTTCGAACATAAAAAAATGAGGAAGATAAATTGTACATATAATATCAGATGGGGTTGTTAATAAGGGGTTCCTACGTCTCAAATTTGGTTAAGATTTTAATATCGCATATTTACGAAATTTTCGTTTCATCATTTATATAGCCGTTTTTAAACGTTGGATAGGATTAAACGTATTACAAAGATAATTCTGAAATTATTTCTTCCTTCATTTTTCGTTATTTTTAGTATGTATTTCGTTTAGATATATGTACATATCTATGGTCAATGTCTATATATAGAATTAATGGAAAATGTAATTAGTAGCTGAAATACAATTTTGTATGTATAAAAAATTCTGTTACTTGATTTTTCTTTTAGTTTTAATTGTGCCACATTCAAACACGATGTACGCTTTATATTTTATTATAAATGTAATTTTTTCGTAACTATCTTATCGTCTGAAGGTAAAGTATGATTTTTCTTTCAATATCTATCTTACCATAAACAGAAGACATTGTATAGAAATTATAGTATCTTTTTTAAACATGTAGTTACGTTATTATTTTGGAATAACCATTTACTAAGCATGTACATAGATAAAAATAAAAAATAAATCATATGTCGCGTTCTGAAATACCGACCTAGAAAATCGGAGTGTTTCTTATGCCCTCTGTGAGTTGCTACGACAAATATAGGAATTATATTTAATACAATCAATGAAAGAAATAAAATGCATGTTAGTAAAATGAGGTACGACTCGAAAACTCGCAATTCTATATAGAATAAAGAATAAAGAAAGCGATAAATGTGGACTTGGCGCTTACAGAGCATCGCATCACGTTCTGTAATACCGACCATTCAGAGGTATTACTACGCTCTCTATAATTTATGACATAGCGTCGAGTGTAATTAGCCTATTTGAACGCAGACCATTTATTTAAATAAAATTTTAATTAATGCTCGATTAAGTTAGTTTCTAGTGGTTAAATTCATGTATCTGAACGTGAAGTACCATTTTATGAACGAGAAATCGTAAGTAATAAAAAGAATCAATGAGATCTTATTATATGAATTTCAGTTATATGAACTATTTATCCCACGACATTTTATATAGTCGATTATAAGAAACTTATTAAGCCGTTCGTGAAACTACCATTGATTTCTAAAATTGTAGATCGGACTCGTTCGATAGCATGCGAAATGAAGCGGTTTGCGAACCGCAAAATATTCGTTGGAAAGGCGTGACAGGTTTGCACGAGTAAAAATAATTGACTCGTACAATCGGATATACATTTTATTGGTCCAGCTGTTCAACTACATAGAACTATTTATAAAACTTTTACAAAATGCTCAACGCTTCGTAATGGGAGACCTTGCGTATTTCCTTCTCTCTTCCCCTCTTCCTCTTCAATCGTCTCGTATTTTAAAAAGTAAAGAAGTTACGATTTCCCGTAAATGTCGGTTTACAAGAAGCTTTCACAAGGATCAAGTATTACATTTTACGTGTGTCTGTATACGTGTCTTTACGCGTGTACGTGTACGTGTATGTATGCGTGTGTACAACAGGTTATCAGAGAATTCCTCGAGATACATCTACGAACAGAGTTTCGCGGATAGCGGATTTTCGAAAGCGATTTGCCGCCTCCAAGTCTATCGTGATTGCGCAAATACTTTCCGCTATATCCCAGCCTCTGTTCCTCTATGAAACTTTCGTGCGAAAATTTGCCGTTCGAATCGAAAAAGTTCCCTTTAAACGGCCATCGACGACGATATCTCGAGAACGACGCGTCGAGAATCGCTCGAATATCTATAGGTTTGTTCGTAGCCTCGCTTTACACGCAGAATCTCTTTCTTTTTTTTTTTTCTTTTTTTCTTTTTCCCCTTTAAGCGTACATTTAGTAGTTACGAACGAATGGAAAATGGTACACGAATAGAAATCGAAAAATCTGGTCTCTACGTTCTTAGTTCTTACGACGTTTAGCTAAAATTGGTACGAGGTATAAAACTCGATTTCACGCTGCTACATTTTGAATTCCGCGCTCGAGACTGTTCGTTCAATATCGTGGGAGGATTATGTTTGATTTGTCGTAATAAAAGTGTGAAATTCGGTGAACCTATATACTACACCTAACACTGGTAATTAATGTATGCAATTATCGTTTGATTTTATATGCGCGTCGATTGTCAACTAACCAAACGATAAATTTCTTTATTTTCCGTAAAGTTAAATTTGTTATCTTCTCTGTGAAAATATTAGCGATAATATGTTTTTATTATCAGTAGTCGATAGCAAGTAATTATAAAAGGAATTAAACACACGAATGCCTGTAATTAGTATTAATTAACAATTAATAAATATATTTACTTAGTACGACACATTAGTAGCAGTATAATAACAGCGTGACAAGTATAGAAACTGTGTCGGGCGAATGGAAATGCAAAGTATATGAAAAACGTATACAGGGTGGCTAGTAACTGGTGGCACAAGCGGAAAGGGGGTGATTCTACGCGAAAAAAGGAGTCGAAAATATAGAATAAAAATTTTTCGTTTGAGGCTTTGTTTTCGAGAAAATCGACTTTGAATTTTCGCTCGGTACGCGTGCGGTACGTTATAACGAATCTCACTGTAGATCGTTGTCTCGATGGAAAATTTTTTTTTTAGTTTTTTTTCTTTTTTTTTTTATTTTTTTAAAAATCTACAATGAAATCCGTTATAACGAGACGTGATAAAGTGCACGCGTACCGAGCGAAAATTCAAAGTCGATTTTCTCGAAAACAAAGCCTCAAATGAAAAATTTTTATTCTATATTTTCGACTTCTTTTTTCGCGTAGAATCAGCCCCTTTCCGCTTGTACCACCAGTTACCAACCACCCTGTATATAGAGAAAAGAATGGAATTATTTACTCGTATATTTTATAAAAAAAAATCATCCAAATCTTTGAAACATAGCACTGTAAACGTAGAAAATTTCTGTGAAAAGTTATAGATTGCTGATGCCTTGATCACATTTTGTTGTAGTATCAATAGAATGAAAATGAAAACTTAATAACATTTTATTTGATAAATCTATGAATATTCAGTTACTTCAAATAAAATAAATATATATCCTTTTTCAAATTAATGCATTTTTGTTTATGCATATGTAAAAATTTGTCAATACATGTAAACTTATCAAATCAATATGTGCATACATTGACCAGTTAGTGTACATGTTTGCTGAATTGATACATTTGCTATAACAAAAATCTGATGGACCGTAAAGATTAGAAAAAGACTCTGGTCTTCTATGTTTCTTCGTGGATAGAAAGCTACGATTGTATTGTATAATAGAAAAACACTCGAGATACTCGTGGACAATGAGAAGGGAGGAACTGTCGTACGATGCTTGTTAAAAGGTCTCTGCGAACCTTCCTTCCTATCATTTATGTTTCATTAATTTGCGTTTGTCGTTTAATCGTTCGATTTCGAAGATACAAATTTCAAACTCCTCGTTCGGTTCGATTAAACCTACGTGAAATTTCTTGAAAATGTTTAGAAACTTTTAAAAATTCCTTACGGGGAATAAAAAAGCGTTGTGAAGCATATGGAACATAAAATGAAAATGGTTTTCTTTTGGTTCGTTAACGACCCAGTACGATAGAATATTATCAAAAAACAAAGTAATTTACAATTACGTATATTGTTTCATCAAACTACGAAAACGCATTAGATCAATAAATGCTTCACTGAAGTTCATTCGAAAAATTAGAAATACGAAAACGTTTGAATAATTTAAGAAACGTAATTATCAAATTCAATATTTCATACTCCATGAAATTCTGCGGTCTATGTGGAACACGAAATAGCAATTTCTATCTATGAAAAGCAATTGGATCAACGAAGCATCTACATAAACCTTAAGATGCTAAACAAAATTTGCTATTTCAAATATTTACCTAATATTAGATTAAACTCGAATATTAAACAACGTTGTATCAACAGAATGTTGATCCTTAACGGAATGAAATTTAAAGAGTTGAGAATTCGCATCTCCGGCTTTCCACTCAACGTTCGTCGCGATTGATCGAAATACAATAAGTCGTGGAAAAAACACACGGCAAAGTGTTCGATAAAGACAATTAATCCTACGACGAGTGAGTTCTTTTTGCTTGATTAATTAATTCGCTCCACTCACTCTCGGATATTACACTTCAAACGCTTGATCGTTCAAGAAGATACAAGTGTGTCGAAGAATTATTATGCGAACAGTGTTCTATAAAAATTGGCAGTATACAAACAATTCACCACAAAGAGAATCAACGAAGAGTATGAACATCTTGGAACAGGGATCGTTTAAAAAGAACGATACATCGATCTTTCTTCTTTTCTTTTTTCTTCACGCGGAAATTTTCGTATATCGTTCATCTAACTAGGCGAAACTTCGTACATTAAAAACTATACGACACGTTCTTAAACGACTTGTTAAACTTTTTATATCGTTGGTACTTATGAATTATCTGTTTTTTTTTTTTTTTAATAAAGATACCACGTTGGTTATGTTACTCGAAGAAGCTGCAGTAGATATAAATTTCTACTGATTTTGTGCTTCGATGAATTGCGATGCTTTCGTTCATCTCTTCCTCCAAACAAAATTTCACGTTACACATTTCGCTAATTGCAGTAATTGGTCGTTGAAAGTTTTATCAGTCTATGGCTGTTCAACGTACTTCGTTAACAATCGCAGTAAAATATTCATTTTGCTTTTACGATACGATAAGTTTGCTTTTACAACAACGTAAAGTTTCTTCCGCGATTATAAGACGATCATTTCCCAAACGCAAGGTATCTTAAATACAGTGGAACGTTTTACGCTTTGAGTTACCAAAATTACGATACAATTGAAAAATCTGAAGCTTTGGAAGTTCGCCGATGATCCTCTGATTTTCCACATCGTTAGTCGCACCAAATATTTTCCACTTTCTTCGTTAGTAGACTGTGGACGATTACGTAAATTCATAAAATTGTTAAGATAACTGAAATAATACAATTTAAGTACAGCTTCGTCTTATTTATTGAATATTATAACAAATAGTATGTCAAATTTTTCCGGGCACATTTTGTGCTAGTTTAGATAAGAGATACGAAAATACGGAAATTTTTATCGTTTCTGTCGATAGATACAATAGTATTAGCAATAAAAAGGAAATAATTGAATTTATTGTTTTATAAAATTCATTTCAATTGTATTTCATCTCAACTCTTCTCTCATATTCTTCGCATCCTGTTCATCGTGCGTTCTGTCTCTTATCGAATATATTTTCTCATTCAACGTAAAAGTTTACTGTTTGATCGAGCAATATCGAAAACTCAAGCGTATTATTCTCTTGATATTTTCGATCTTTCTCGTAACATTTCATCCAACCTTCGAATGAACATTTTTCCTTCGTTTATGTCCATCCAACATCCTCACGATGTTTGTCCGAAAAAATTGGCATATTATTTTTACGTAATATGCACATCCTGCGGTCTGGTAGTTCTATCCACAGTCTACTTATTTTACTTACAATTAGCAACGTTCAAGTAACGAAGCGACTTTCGAAAGGACTTGGACAGCGATTTAAGCGCGACAAGTGACAGCAAGAAGCGGAAGCGTGACGATATTGTGTCCCTTTTACGGGCTTATCTAATCTAATTAGCAAAGCGAATCGTTCTTCTTAACTTTGCAATCGTTTTCGTGGCGTTTTTTAATTCCCTTTTTTCTTCGTAATTTTCCATCTCACAAGCTTGCACTACGATGGTCTCAGAAGAGCCGATCCCGAAAAAACCCACGGTAAAGTCTATCGCGTAAAAGGGAGTTGATATTTTTGTTTGATTCGCGATAAACAAACGATGTTCGCGTGGCTGAATCGTCGCGTAAACCTAGAACACTTAATATTCAGGTACTAATCACTTTATCATTCGGTGACTCGTTTGCTGTGTATCAAAGTCTTCGAGATGAGTTGTTTTTATTTAAGAGCTAGTAGGAATTGAATGGTTGAACCTTTGGCTGATGTCGTCAGACACTGCGAACAGATTGCTGCGACAATTTTCTCCTAATCTAGTTTTGATTCTCGTCAATTCGATCGCGCAATTACTTTGCTGTAATCTAGTTTTGATTCCTGTCGTCTCGAAATCCTATCACAACGAAGATTCCCTCGAATCGTGCACAAGTTAGGTGAAAAAATCAACTGAGAAAGAAATTATTTACGAAACATCGTAGACGTTCTTCTGCATTTTTCATTCTTCTTTGTGTCAGAGTAGTTTTACTGTTCTCTAGGATCCAACAAATTAATTTACATAGTTTTGATTCGATACAAAACGAGTTATATTTCTTAATAGAATCGGTTACGTTTGTAAATCGTGGCCATTTAAAGGCGAATAGCGTGGAAAATTCAGAATCAGATTCAGTGTAGTAAATTAAAAGCTTCGTGGCGGTTCTATAACAGCTACTTGCTTTTTTGAATTCGCAAAACTCGTTCGTATGCGTTTCACTTAACTTAAATTAACGTTTCTCAACATAAATTTCTAAAGATCGTTTAATTTCCAGATTGAGCGTCCACAAAGTGCGAAATAAAATCCGAAACAGCTGTATTCATTTAGCAATTAAGTGTAGGAATTAAATTGAACTCTTATAACAGAATTGTATGAATAAACTTATCTTCCTTTTTAATGTTATAAAATATGATTTTCTAATCATTGTTGCAACCTTCCTGTAGCATTTATTCACTCTTAAATCTTCTTCTTGGCACGTTGAAACTTTTAAAACACTACCATAGCGTGCAAAAGAAGATTTCAATAACACCATAAATTTTGTTATCAGACAAAGCATGTTATTCGCTATCATCAAATAAAAGAGCGAGTGACATCAGCCGAAGATTAATATTGACTTCACGTGTTTCTCGATTGTTCGTCCTGGATCCTCGAATAAAGGATTCCCTTTTAATAGCAATTTCTACTAGAATCTGAATGAAAAGTTTAGTGAACTACTAAAGTTGAATACTTGTTTGCAGGCTGTACAAGCTTTTCTTTCATTAAAAGTCTATTCTTCCTCTGTTACTCTTTCATCTTACTTAGAAACTCGAAAGGAAACAACGATCGTCTCTCTAACAGAGACAATAATTGAGCTTTTGGATATATTATACACGAATTACACAAGATTCGTCGACATATTCAATCATGAGTGTGTCTTTTCTGACTCTTTTTTTTTTTTTTCGTTAAATCGTTAACATCGTAGGTATGCGTACATTTCAATTGTTCCTAAATTGTACTTACTTTCCCAGGTTTCTACGATACTGTATATTAAAACATAAGCAAAGTTTCTAACGATTGTAATGTGACGATCCTGGAGACCAGCTCCATCCTCTATATTTTATATCTCTAGAAATTCGAATCTCTTTTTCTCATGCTGCCACGATATTTCTCTTACTTTGTTCTGCATTCCACTTTCCTTTTGCTTTCGCCCTTCTGCGCTTCTCTTTCTTTTAAGTCTCTAAATGTTATTTCGTGAACACACACGGGAGGGAAGTATCGATCCATTTGTTAATGGGCGAGTGCCTTTTAAACGATACAAACGAAAAAACATATGACCTATCTCTCTATATTTAGACATTTTTGCAATATTTTCCATTGAGACGTTTGCGAGTTTGCTATTTCTTAAAGCTACGAACAGGGGCAACTCTCTATTCTTAATATTGAAAGCATAAAACAATTTGAATAATTCTTTTCCTTTTTTTATAATTCAGGTGTAAACGTTTGGGAGTTTAGAATTCTTTCAAGTCACGAAGAAAGACAAATTGTAACCTCTGCATCGAAGTATTTGGATGTTTGGAGCTTGTTAAAAAATTACAACGAGAAGATAACTTAATTGCATAAGAATGTTTCTCGATATCAAAATTGAAGAATTTGAAATAGTAGGACGATGATTAAATAAGGAAATATATAGACAGATACTTCTCTCACAGTAACATCGTAACTAAGAAACCATTAACACGAATAAGTATTTCCCTAACTTACTTTGATATTTCAATTATAGATCAGATAGACTATATAAATTCCATTTACATACATCATACATCTTAACACATTTCACTTTCTACCATCGACAAACGAGTGGCATAAAACCTCTTCATAGTGCATTTTAAGATTCGTTTCTCTGAACACCCATAATCTCTCTTTGCATTTACGTTTGATTCTACCAGTCGTTTTTATTAACATTCACGCTTATCTCGCGTTTTCGAGTCAACGAAGTTATCTTTTCCGAATAATCGGTCGTATTTTTCTTTTTATTAGAGGAACTCGAAGTGTCTTCTTTTGATTTTTGTTTCGTTTCACCAGATAGAATTCTTATTAATGAAATAATTGAATTTAACAATCGATAGTATAAATAAGGAGAATATGGTTCTAGTAATTCGTTAACTAAACATATTTACCTATTATTATCATTATTATTATTATATGTATTAACGATTAATATCATAATGATTAAAATAGCTACATTATGTTACTGGTTCAATGAACATCTAGATTATTCATTTAACTATTAGCCAACAATTAACGTTATTTATTCACACAATCGACTCTGACAATCTAAATCATATTTTGTACGAATCGTGCTTGAATATCGAATAAATTTATTATTTCAGGTAAATCGATCATTTACAAATAATAAAGAAGAAAATTATAGTTAAAGTAGTTTTAAAAAAATTCCTTGAGAAATTCATATTACTATTATTATTACAAAAGTTAAGTAACAATTCAATTCTTCAAGATACAGCTGGTATTATTGCTTCAGTCGAAGCTACAATTTTTAAAAGCACTTCTAAGGAATTTCTCTAATGTTTCAACAGCTACTAATCAATAAGAATCCAACTAAAAACCCGTTTTCTGTTATCCTATCTCTCCTCGATATTCCATAAATTCTATAATATTTTAACCACATCCAACAAGCAAAAGTCCACTTTCTATTATCCTGCGTTTCTCCAATACGCGATAAATACTCTAACATGGCAACAGTCTACTAAACCATACAAATTCAATCAAAGATTCACATCTCAATCATCCTATCTTTCCACCACGCTCGATAGATTCTCTAATATCGCGTTATAGTTCGATGAAACAAAGATCCAATTAAAAGACCGCTGTCTATCATTCTGTCCTTGCTCAGTACCCAATAAATGTCCTAATATTTCAACAACTGAGAAACAAAACTCCAGTTCTCGTTACCCTACGTTTCCTCAATACTCGAGAAACTAAAAGAAGCTGAAATCGTGCTTCGATAAATACGACCATAGAAATCCAACTCTGCTACGTCATATTTTCCCTCGATATTCAACGAACTAAAAGAAAAACACGAGGTATTCCTTCAAAAGTGACATTTTTAAGAAATCATCGCGTTCTACCATCGATAAATTAAAATGGATAATTAAAAAAAAGTTAAGATGGATAAGTTGTTAAAAGAACGCAGAACGTCAATCTGGCAAAAATAAGAAATTGACGCTTAACAAAGCAAACCACCGAAAGAAGTCACTTCGAGCTTTCTCCGCCTTGATCGGTGACTCGCGTTCGCCAGAAGCGTTCCGATCCCGGTAATCATCCACTTACGCGTCGATCGCTGGCATAATCGATGTAAACTGGAAAATTTAGTGATCGGCGATGGAACGTTGCGGGCGTAATTCGGCCGTGGGCGGTCTCGAACGCGGGCCATCGTGTTGTCGACACGCATCGTTTGCCTGGCATCTGCCAATCGGGCCCGGCTGAATAGAATTTCCGATGACAACGAGATTTCGATGTCAGCCGAGGCGCGCGTTGTCAAGCATATATACCCGGGGACGACGTCGCGATAATAGCCGCTCGTATTGTTCACGGATATTGCGCGCACAAAAGATCGTTTCGATTAACCGAACCGAGGCCGGATTACGCGTTTCCCTCCGCGCCGGTCCGCGCTCTGCTCTTCCGCTTTCCGGCCGCGCGCAACAACGGCCAATAATTGTCGGATTTTAAAGAGCAACGATGAGGGCTCGTGTTTCCACGTGGCTTCGCTGCTAAATTTATGGAAATATGGGGTGGGGGTGGCTTGGGGGGATGATGATGTACAGGGTGTTACCCAAATGGTGATACAATTTCAGAATCGTTAGAGTTTCATACTTTGTATTTAACGACGTTTTTTAAGTTTGTATTTTTAATTTTGAAGGTATATTAATAATTGCTGTAAATAGAATATTTAGTTGATAATGGAGTAGTATAAATTAATATAAAACATCAAATAATAATAACAGTACAAAAAGGAAACTCAAAAAATATGTTTCTGTCCGGATTCGTATGTTATCGAAGCGTAGACGCTGCGAGAATGCGAGTAGCGAAGACATGTAGAGAATAAGCAACGTAAGAGGTAGATGTTGCGAGGTGAAGTTTAAGTTGTGGGATTTAAGTAGGAGCTAAGTACGAGAGATGAGAAGCTTGGGCGTTGGGAAAGTAGAAAGGAGAAATGCGATTGAAAGATCGGCCAAACCCGGTGGAGCGGGTTCGCGGGAAAGTAAATAATTAAATAAATAATATGAGCTTCTCGGAGGCTAAAATGATCACGCAACTCCACCTTCTAGAAGATTTATAATTTCGTTGTTAGATTTTTATGCATTTATGGGAGATTTGAAGGCAGCGAAATGTACAAAATGCACGTGATAGGCGGAAAAGTATAATTAAGTTGAGATTTAGCATTCGTCATAGTATTTAGTAAATGAACAATCGTCTACCTAAGTTTCAGTTTTTTAATTATATTTGAAAGGATATGCCTGTGCAAAATTCTTCGCGTTAAATATTCGTAATAAGACAGTTACTGCAGAGATTTTGCTATTCGAACTAAAATCATCTAAGGAACGAAACAAGAAAGGAAAGATAAGGAAAGAGGAACGCGAAAAGGTGTATAGGATAAAAACAAGACAAAACGAAAAACATTAGTACTTCGTCTTTAATATAACAGTTTAAGTTTGCGTAATGGAGTACTTCAAATACGAATTTCATGAACCTGGTGATTTCTTCTCTCACGTAAATTCATCTTTTTTCGAATTGAATCACCAGTTTAGAAACACCCTGTATAATGAATGATTGAGAATCATTTGGCGCATTTGTTTGCGGGCACGTAATTCGGATATCGAACGAAAGGGTGGGATAAGTGGTTTAGGGAGCGACGTTTTCTGGCGTTTCAAAGCCTACGCGTAATCTGGCTTTTGTTTGCCGACGAATGGGAGAGGTTTAAAGAAATACGGAGGTTAAAAGTTAAGTAAAAGAGAAAGTTGAATAGACAGAGAGCAGAGTCTCTCCTTTGTGTCTACCTTCAAAGGAAAAGCAAAGATAAAAAAAAAAGCTGTGAAGTTGTTTAAGACGAATTTGACTAACGTCATTTAATTTTTAAGGTCTTTAACTATACGGGAAAACAAGTTTGTATTTTTAATTTTGAAAGTATATTAATAATTGCCATAAATAGAATATTTAGTTAATAATGGAATAGTATAAATTAATATAAAACATCAAATAATAATAACAGTACAAAAAGGAAACTCAAAAAATATGGATATAGTGCGTGATTTTTAAGTCGTGTTATGTTATAAGAAATTGTTTAATTTAAGTATTGTAAATTCTAATATCTATATTAATATTTTCCTGAGTTCTTTTAATTGCTCTAAAATCAAGTAAAAATTTGGTCATTTATTTGTGATCTCGAATAATCAATTAGATTTAGGAAAGTTGTAATACCTAGTTTTCAACAAACTTATAGTTCGATTAAAGAAAATCAATTTTATGGTTCAATGAAATAGAAACGGTACTACAGTCAGTAACTTCAAAACTGGTAAAAGGGTCGCCCTTTAACACGCTTAAACTCTGTACGATTATTCACCGGAAGGCGTGAAAAATTCCCAGAAAAAGAACGTGCTCTCCACTCTGCGATTCTCAAATCTTACAGAAGACGGTACAATCTCGGATTCACAGCGGTCGTAAAGATCTTTCCTTTATCGTAAAATCCTTCATTGTCTTAGATTATAGTCTTTAAGGCAAGCTGTTGCGAGTCTTTCTCTTTTTCTTTCCTTCTTCGTGAAAGCAACTGAGCAGAGCACGTACAGATTCACGTAAATAACGATCAAAAATTCCGCGATAATTATATCCTCGACAATATCCTTCTTACTCGAACCGTTTTCGATCACTTAAGGTAGATCTGGTTAACCCAAATTGTTCCATAGACCAAGAATGTAACAACGATAATATTCTTTAAAAGTTAAAAGTGTTCTTTAGAAACGAATATCATAAGAATCTATTTTATACGTAAACGAATTCCAAACTTGTGCCAGTAAGAGATTTGTTATTTCTTGAATTCTTGTTAGTTTATTTCAATATTTTTAATCAAAAGTTTGAAATCGCTGTGTGCTCTATAAAATGTATGGACATAAAAAGATTAGAGTTAGTTTAGAATTCTATTGTAACTTAAAAAATCCTTTGGTCATTCAGTTATATATCAAGACGTAAGAAACTTGACTAATATTAATATAATAATACTGATATATAACATTTCTGGCATAATTCCACATTAATAATAAACTTAGTTTTAATTATTTAAAAAATTGTACTTAAATCTTAAATTAGACAATTTTGTGTGTCATGATACAAATGAAAAAGTGATGGCAAATTTGTTACATACAAATTTACATTTCATTTAAATTCTAAACTAAAAAGCTAAGAGCTACGTTTGAACGAAATTCGCACATTTTAAATAAAAAATTTCTCTCGCCACGTACAACATCCTAACAGTTAACCAGACCTAACTTCAAACAACTAACAATCAACAAATCCCAAGAATTCTCCATCACAGCTCCAAGCTTGATCTTCGTCGTATCCAACTGTCTCCAACAACCAATCAACTATATTCGTTCCTTCTCCTGCTTTTTCCAATTTTTAATTGATTCAAACGCTTGTGGTGATTTGTTCGATCACCGTGACGTCTCTGTGCCGTCTTGGCCGACTCCTGTAGGAATCCTGATGACTCAGACCCTCTGGAACGCTCTTGCTAGGTCTCAGAGGCCCGTAGAATTGCGGTTGATAGTAATGTTCGGCAGTGTGCATCCTCTCCATTTCTCTGTCGCGAAGATTCTCCTCCATGTCCAAGGGCACGTGTAACGATTGTGATTTTGGCAACCTTGGCCTTGGCGGCGGAGGACAGGCACACGGCGGAGGTATGGTCACGTTGGAGAGGTGCGAGCCAGGAAGTAGAGGAGACGCCGGCTGGCGACCCCAGCCAACCAGGAAGAGCAACGCTGCACCGCACAAGGAACTTAACGTGCACGCGTAGTAACCCACCCTCGAGCTGTTCGCGTTCATGTAACCTGAAATTTAGAAATTAGGTGCTTTTAGCGAAGGTTGATCAACGAAAGAAAACACGAATTTCCTACGTGAGCAAAGAAACGCACTAGAGATGAGTTTCGTGTTCTGTCTTGAAAAATAGTGTTCCTCAAAGGATATCATGAAATTTACTTATTAATGAAATTAATCTATAAACAGAAATTTTGGTCTGGAATTTTATTTCTTGATCCGTGATTTTCCAGATGAGTATCGTTATGGGAATTGGCCAATGAAGGAAGACATGAATTTTGTATGGGGGTAAAGAGAATCCATTAGAACACGGTTTTAAGTTCTATTTTCAGGCACAAAGATTCCTAAAGGGGATCATGAAATTTGAAAGCTTCGTCCATGAAATATCGTTCTACTTTAACTGGTAATATTAATCTGAAAAATGAGTGTGTCTCGTTATCGGTCAGCGAAAGGAAGCATGAATTATGTATGCGAGCAAAGAGAATGCATTAGAGTGGAGTTTCAAGTTCTGCTTTGAAAAACAGGTCTTTTCGCGAGAATTATTTAACTGGAAAATTCCATCAATCAAATTTCTCCGTTTAAATCCGTAATCTAGGAATTGAATATCGTCGATGGGAGGTGATCGATGGAAGGAAATATGAATTTTGTATGTGAATAAAGAGAATTCATCGAGCGTGTCTTTTATCGATTATTTGATAAAATATATTTGTTTAAGAGCACTACGATTCTTTTTCGAATGTAGAATGAATCATTTTGTTCAATTGTTGAGAAATGCTCGATTTCTATTTTACGAAAAATACATTATATGTGTATGAATTATAATAATTCGAAGATTCGAATAAAGTGAATAATAGCATTTGACAAAAAGATACGAAAGTAAATGAACGAAATAAATCTGAAAGAAACGCGGTTTACCAGTAAGAGGAACTCCGAGAAGAATAGGTAAAGCTTCTGCGGCCTGCACGAGTGCCCAGGAGCGTGCAAAGTGTTTTGCCCTCAGTCTTTCGAGGGCCAGCATTTTCAGGGAGTAAAGTGCACCGCCGAGGGATGCGCCGTACAAACCGGAAGCCAGAACCAGCCCGTGGTAACCTTGCACGCTGCCCAAAGCCACCTGAGCTATGGCTGAAAAACGAGCGATGCATCTTCAGTCATTGATCTTGAAGAAAATAGAGAATATTTTCTTTGACGATTATTAAGTTGAGGAATTCAGAATATCTTTTTGGCCATTAGTTGCGGGATATCTAATTGAATTTTAAAATATTCTATTGTTTAATGTTCATTCGAGAAAATGAAAATCATAAGAAAAATACTGCAAATTCACGAAACGTGTCTTCATCACACACATACACCTGAATTTTAAATTAACATTTGGAATATCTGTGAGTTTTATATAATTTGAAATTGAACTGTACACCTATTCGCCTAACTTCCACCGTAAAGAAACTCATCAATTTTTAATATCACCAGGCAAAATAAATTCATCGCAGAAGACATTCATGTTGACAAATTTCGTCAGAAAAATGGCTATAGCAACATTCGATTTTTCCTCAAAACTGTCCTAAAGTTTCCTGAAAGCAGCTGATAATCCAAATATAACTACTTCGGAATTTACTGTATAATCTCTTATCTCATTAATATTTTCCTTGTTTCATAATCTTCTCTTTGCTCTCCCCTTTTAACGTTTTCTCCCCACCTTCACGTGTATCATTTCCTCTTCCAACGATATTTCTTCAGACATAAATAAACAACACAAGAGAGAACATAAATTCCTTCCACCCTCTTCGATCAGCCCCAAACTAAACCATCTGTAAATCGTCATATTTTTAACTATCGTAACATTCCACGTCCATGCACGTCACTCCCACACGGGAAGAGGATAAAGACGCAACGCGACGAAGCTGGCACATTCCTTGCCTGTCCTCTTCGTGTCGTTCGGAGGAAATTGCAAATTCTTTTCGTCGGATAGTTTATCTGTCGCGAGTGAATAGCAGCAACGTTGGCAACAAACTCGATCCAACAGCAGCCACCGGGATAAGCCGCTTTTTTGGTGGGTTGCAACTCTTCCTGGTCGCGCTTGTATATTTAGCTCTCGCTTGTCATCTCTAGCCGTTTCCACGAAGTTGAAAAAGGGACGTTTTCGCGTACACGTGTGCACGCTCGAGCTACACTGGCTTGCAAAAAGTATTTGCGCCCACCAATGCGTTTACTACTGAGTTATATGGCAAAAGAAGGTTTAAATAGGAGAAGTTGGTACAAAAAGTACTATACTTTTATAAAACATGTGTGATTGTATCTGATCAAAGCATTGGATAAATTTAATATATTAATTATATGTATAATTAATATTATGTATGTAATGTAATGTATTAAGTATATATATAAAATTAATATGTACAGTGCTGTAATAGATGTTAGCGATGTGGTGAAAAATATCTAATGTAAAAGTTAGTATTAAAAGTTAGCAACTTTGAATACATTAGTTAATTGCGCTGTAATTGTAGCTAACACGTTGATTGCCACGCGAATATCACATTTCATATCATATTTTACATCAAGCGTCATATTCGTTATAGTACACGTTTGAATATTTAATTTGAATTACTATCTCTTACTGCACCATAATGTTCAATCTCTGCAAAATATCGTATTTGCGGACATTCTATTTGACAATATTATCGAAGCCATACATATTGTTCAATATTTTTCAGTCCATGAAATTTATTTTATTTCAAGCGTTTCAAGAAATTTAGTAGAACGTGGATCACCAAAAACCGACAAAAAACGACAGTCAATGTGTTAATTAGAGCCAACAGTAATAAATTTCGTGTCATTTAGCAATACTTTCATGCGATTACAAAAATTTGTTATTATGAAAATTAAGTGTAAAATCTAATAAAAAAAAAAAAAATGAATAGTAATAAATAAATTCTTCATGAGAAAATAAGAGCGTGTACAGTGTACAGATATTTGTTGCAGCCACTGTATGCGTTAGGGTCGTCGACTGAAAATATGGTTCTTCGTTGATTACGAGTTACGTTTTCAGGAATTTTTGCTGCTACGCCCCACGTTTCAACTCTTGTTCCCGTTCATGGTCGTCGTGATGCTCGTCCAGGAATTAGTACGGCTCCCAGCCCGGGTTTACCCGGTTTTATTTCCCTCGTGGACGATATTTACGTTAATGTTAGTGGCGTGAAGTATCTTGTGACGCTTTATTGGTCATACGTGTTTTAAAGTTGTAATTGAAATTTAAGTGGTTGAGGGTGGTTCATTTTTGGGAAAATTTAGAGGCGTGGATTATTCCGAATACCATGATTTCTGCTTTTATAAATATCTTAATTCTTAACTGGTATTGGTAAATTATATTGTAGGATATGTAATATTGATTTCTTCTTATTAGATAGAACATAAGATAGAAATGAAATAAAATATTCTGAAATCAAGCGATCCAATCTAAATTCTTATGGAAATCTGAAAAAGTAGATTTAAAGCAATCTGTTGGCTTAGAAAACGATTTCCTTAAAACTCTATCAAAACACCTGTAGGAAATTCTTATTTATGTTTATAGCGTTAATTTCTAATTAAGTAATAATAAAACTAGTAGAAAATTCAATATATCTATACGTAATTAAGAACACAATTTTTCAACCAGTAGTACAGTTACATTGTTTTATAGATTCTGTTGTTTCAAGGCAATCGTAATATCATCTTTTCATTATTTATCATGATCGATATTTATATCAACTTTCTTTGAGCCCTTTTATAATTTGTTATATCGTATCATATTCCGTATTTTAGGATATTTTTTAGGGCAGCTGTTTTAAAGATGGAACTCGGGTTCGTGTGATAGAAAGTGATTAATTTCGAACGTTCCGTGAATCGAAGCTTACAACCAAAGTTAATGAATATTTGGCTTCTCGCTCTGCTCGTTTATTTTTTGGCAACATTTCGGTGATGAATATTGAATTCGACAGACGGTGATTAATTTCGGACAATTTTTTCGTAGCAACCTGCGTGTAAAATAACGTTTATACCGTTAATTATCGTTTACCAATTTACGTATGTTTCATTACCATATTTAAATAAACTTTCCAATAATAACGAATTGATTCCAAAAAATATCCTTTCCAATGTAAAATTGTAGATAAAATTAATATCTGTATCATCGTTGCGTTTCTGAAATATCTTCTGTACGGCTAAATTTTGATATTTAATTAAGAAGTGAAATATTTACAAAAACATTAGAAATATTAGTTTCTATAATGATTGGGTCTGTCTCGAAGTTGCCAGGTAATTGATGACTCTATAGAGAATAAATGTTATATTAATTTTCATTGGTCGTTAATCGCGAACGATTTGTTTAATGTTCTGCGCCAATGTCTGCGTGCGATTGCTATGAAATTTACGCGTTCTGGCTCCAATAAATTAAACCGCTATTCTATATAAAATCGGTAATTATATGTTAAATATTTCGTGTGTCTAAATTATGCACATAATTGCTCACGAAGCGAGATTTATCTAAAAGATCTTTAAAAAGCAATCAAAGAAACGAAAAAGATATTTCATTATATTAAAAATTAAATGTTTGTTTATTTTATTTCTTCCATTAATTCTAACAATGAATTATTTTTTAACAACAAAGTCACTGTACTTTACCTGATAAAATGACGTTATTTAACAAGAAGAATGTCACAATTCAGAAACTACCTTACAAATTATTGTTGAAGTTTATAACCCGTAATTATCCAATTACGATCCAAAGTCGTTCCGAAACAATCATAATACCCAGATAACATCACCGCGAATAAAAAATGTTCCAAATCATTTTTTCTTCCTTTCAGAAACCTCATCGCTATTAAAACATTTCACCGGATACAAAATAATCGCTTCACGATAATCGTCGTTTCTAGATAATGGTAACAATAAACCATCTTCTGACAATAAAACATATTCGTCGACGATCGATCTCATCCCAATTAAAACCAACGGTCGACTGAAATTACAGCAGTCGTCTTCTTTTTTACCATAATTTCCTCGAACAATGAGTTTCGAGCCTCAGGTTGGATTCGTCTCTGCGTCTCGTCGCGATTCTCAGATTCCTGGAAACGATCCGGATTCTGGTAGAACCGGCTCGGTCAATCGACTGTTCGCCCAGCGTGGGATTAAAATTTCACGTTCGAGCGCGCGGCCGCGATGAAATATTCCGCGCTTCTCAAACATCCACCGAACGATTCGACGATCGCGGGGATTTCGTTTTTTCTCGGAGATAACCGCGATTCCAAACAATTCCACGTATTTCGTCTCTTAAATTCTACATAGTGCGATTAAATGCAAGTAGTTTTTTCAAAGCTCACTTTTTCCCATTTTTTTCACCTCAATTTTTTTTACGTAATTTTCCACTTGTGAACGAGCGAGTGACGAATATCGAACTGAATCAATGGCAAGTGAATTTTGCTATGAAACGACTTTCGGTTCGGTTATCTGAATATTTTGGAATATTTGTCTGGAAAGAAATTATTATCCTCTTTCGAAACGACTGTGTTTGGTTGTTTTAGTTGTTTATTTAAAAAATTGTTTTGCTCGCGAGAGGAGAAATTATTCTATTACGAATTACTGTGATCTATTTTTTAGATTCTCTTGCACAATGATTATTATTACCAACTAATTAATTAGGCTATCAACTTCGATAGTAGTTGGTAAAATTTACTCGTGAAATTTATCGCGTCCGGCAAAAGACAGATTGACTAACTGTGTTTTTTGTAATTTATGATTGGTGTTCGATTAAAAAAAAAAAAGAGACATATGTCTTGCTTATGTAGATGCGTTTATTGTAACAAGATAGTATAAATAATTGTAAATTTCAAGGTACATTTAAAAATAAAATGTTTTTAATATTGCTACCTTTCTCTATTTTTCAATTTATGAAGCGGGCTGTGTATTTTGGTATTTCAATGCTTTAAAGTTACCATTTTTGCATCGTGGTTGTAGAAGAGTATCGAGTACCATATATACAACGAATTTTTCTTCTTTCCAAAAAATCCATACACGTTGCAAAATTTTCTATTTTTAGGAATTATATTTTTCTCAAAATTAATAATACGGTCCAAAGTTGATCGATTAGAAAACCCAGAAATACACATAAAAATTCTAACTAACTTTCCCATCAAAATTTATCCTTATCGCTTTAAGAATGAGTGTTAGAATCACGCAAACGAATCCAAGCCTCGTTTACATACACCTCACGAAAATAAAAAGAAAACACTACAATAGAAGTCAATGAAACAGCATACCAAGTACCAAAAGAGAACCTCAAGCTGAATTAAACCCCTATTTTACTACCATCCCATTATCCAACCAATTAGAAGCTCGGATCGAAAATCGACAGAAATATCCCTTGTGGTGGAACCTGCACAGCATTGGTAGATTAGTTTCTCCTTCGTTAACGAAATCACTGCGAGCCTGGGCTTAGCGTTGCGTTTTAAATGCGCTTCCTCTGTCCAGAAGCAACCCCATTAACGATTGCAACGATCCTCTCTCTCTCTTTCCCTGTGGGAGCGATATTCGTCTCCGTGTAGCCAAAGGAAAGAAAGGAAGGAAGGGTCGAGAGAGAGAAAATGTGCGCGCATGTATGTGTAACAGAGAGAGAGGTGGAGGGGGGAGAAAGGGAGAGAAGGAGAGAGGAGAGTGGCGAAGCCATCGAGGGGGTGACTCGAAAACAGAATGGAAAATACTTTGTGTCGAGAACTCGAGTCGAGGGTAAGCCGGCTGAATGAGGGGCAAAGACGTGTATGCGGCTGACACTCGAAGAGCCCAGGCCGCTTCAAAAGGGTGCACACAACCGGTAGAGGGAAGGTGGACGGGGGTTGAAGTCTACCCCAGGACTGAATGGGGGCTATACGTTTAGAAACCTCCGGACGACGAACCTTCTGGACGAAAGCATAACACACACGACGGTCACCAACGACCGTGATTACCCTTTCTACTTACTGGGTGCTCGAAAATATTTTTCATCGTGGGAAGATGGATAATTTCTTTACAATTATATTTCATTTTCTTCTTCTTATTTGGATCGGATTTCAAGTTCGTTCTGATCGTGGAAGAATGGATAATTTTCCCTGATTGATGCTTAATTTTCTGTTTCTTGTTTGGATTAGATTTAGAGTTTGTCGGTGAGTTGTATAAATTATGGACATTTTTAAAGAGATTTTGATATGGAGATTCTATCGATAGATCGGTTCTAGTTTAAATTTTATTCTT
Organism: Bombus flavifrons; assembly: GCF_040668555.2. Taxonomy (NCBI): domain Eukaryota; kingdom Metazoa; phylum Arthropoda; class Insecta; order Hymenoptera; family Apidae; genus Bombus; species Bombus flavifrons. The sequence continues at coordinate 8,727,454 of NC_138446.1, read as the reverse complement.
CTTATTTGAATCAGATTTAGCGATTGTCAGTAAGTTGTACAGAATTATGGGAATTTTTAGGGAAGTTTTGCGTCTCATATAGAGATTTTATCGATGGATCGTTTCTGTCTATGAGATAATCAAATCTAGAATATTGCAAAGGATTAGCTGAAGTTTGCTTGATGTATAATGTACACAAGGTATGTTTGATACGGGTAAGAAGATTGTAATTTGTAATATATTATACTATAACCGTATACATGTTAGAATTATAAAATCGAATTACGAGGTAGGAAAATGACGTTCTTTGAGAACGTGACTATAATAGAGTAATCAAATTATATGCTTTAAGAGTAATTGCAGGATATTGCTCGCTGTAGTACAATGTGTATCACATTTCGTATATATCCTCTTCCATGCATACCTTCAATCGCAGCAACGTCAAACCTAGCGAAACACCGAAATTGCAGTTGATACTGTTTGAGGTTCCGCGCTTAACTCCTGCCCTTTTGGGATAGAGCTTCATCGTTTCGCGAATAATGTAGCAATGTTGCGAGGTACGGTACTAGAAACCATCTGAATAAGCTTCCTAGGTTGTTATAATTGTTGATAAAACGTAATAGATACACGTTTAAAAACCTACAATGTAATATCACACGAATGGCTCGAATTGCTTTCCACTTTTGTTGCGAAACAATTTTAGGAATAAATTCATGAACTTAACAAGTGATATAGAATTTTATGTCCTACGGTTTTAAAGTTCCTCAAAATACATTTCCTCTAAATTTTCGCAAATTCCTTGCGATACTACAAAATTATCTAATTTCAAGAAAATTCTTACGAATCTCTAAAATTCACACCTGCGCTTTGTCGCACGATTAAAGTAATATCAGCAAAGTTTTACGAGTCGCAGGTCACACATTCTAATACTCTTGCATAATACCGACAAAATTTGATAAGGAAACGCATGAAATTCACAAGTAGATTGTACAAACTCCAAATAATCTGACTGTTCTCCGAAAGGATGATAAAATTATACAGCAGAATTCTATAATCTAAAACTTGTGATTCGTTAATCGATATTATTAATCGTTAAACCACTGTACAAAAAGGCCTCAGAGTCACGCTCTCCTCGAATCTCTTGAAACTTCCAACGAAATTACATTTCGTTTCACGTTCCTCCAAAATTCCCTCGATTTTCATTAAAAGCTCGATATTCTCCATCCAAGGCGGATTTGTAGGTAACGTCGTCTCGCTCAAACCAAAGCAAACTCCTCGACACCGCAGAACGCTCCTCAGTCACGCGATCCTCCATTCTCTCTGTCTCTTTCTCTCTCTCTCTCTCTGTCTCTCGACCAAACTACCTTCCCTCGCGATCCGCAACGCGGTTCGAGCACCCTCGCCACAACAGCGTAACGCGTTGTATACTGACCAACTCCGAGTAGTGCTGCCTGACAGAGATATTGCCTGGACACTAGGCATTGGGCAGATGGTCTCGCGGTAACGACACCCCAAGCTGCGCAGCCGAGTGCCGCTGCCAAACCCAGGCAAGTCTGCAAAAGCACCACTGCGCTCGCCTCCAAACCATCTTTGTGGCCCTGGATAGCCTGAAACCGATGTATTTTTCATTAGCTGATTGCTACGACAGAGACAGATCTGAACGTACAATAGATTGAATAAGTGGTTAATTGAAGAGGGGTCTGTCGGATCGATAGTGTTGAGAGACGTTTGACGAATAGGTTTGGTCTAGTTTGTTGCAGAAAGAAAGGTGATGGTACGTTCTTAATTACGAGGTTTTTCGTTTAATATCGTCATGGTGGGTCGGTAAGTTGCGGATGTTCATGCAAATTCATATTTTTATGAAGGTAATTAAAAAATAGAATTTGGGTGGAATATTGTTTTATCTGTTAAATATTATAAGTAGAACCGTGTTTTGGATATTTTATATATTTTTCCTATCACCTATACGGTCTGACGAAGACTTTCGGTAAAGTGGAAGAAAAATCGGAAGAGAAATGAATCCAAAGCTAGGAAGATCTTTCAGGATTTAGATCGGATTTTAGATTTACGGAATCGACAAAGGGAGAAAGTTATTGTTAGTATCATACAAAGTGAGAGAACTCAAAGGGAATTATAATTATTCTGTGTGAAAGATTGAAAGGTAAGTCTGTTAGCTGTATTACGTTTTCCTGTCTCGATTCTAATAATTCTACTTCGTGTATGCTTTCAAATATATAGTTTTCACAGTTCTACGGTCTGTGAATTAAATTTCTGTTCACATCGATTTTCAACGTCATTCACTGCGAAGAATATCACGTTGGAAGCAGTTTCATGAACTCCTATCAGATCAGAAATACTAACTGACGCGTGTAGGCGTGCAGAAATTGAGACAGGGCGCGCAGAAGCGAGGTCAACCGCGATTATGAACGTGTAAACCGCCTAACTTTGCCGAAACTTCACTCGAGAATGAAGTTGCCAACTGTGGCCCGTTCTCTGATTGCTGCTACCGAGTAATACGCGTGTTTCTGGCAGTTTGACGATTCAGCCTTTCGGATGGTCCGACCGTGGTATTACAAACTGGCTAGTGATCGGTTAGTTAGCCTTTTGTTGAAAAGTTAACTCCGCTGAATCGTTGTATATCTCGTATCATCAGTTACTATCTATTTTATGGTGACGAATAAAACCTGCGATGTTTCTATTAATTCATGATTCCTTTATTTCTCGAATTTTAAAGCCTATACAGATGAGAAATATGAAGATAATGTTTGTAGGTGTTTAATGTTCGTAGAAGCGTAAAGGAGGAAAGAATTTCGGCAGTTGAAGCACTCAGAAGCCACACTGACTGAAATGCATAAGTCGAGAAATAGGGAAAATTGATGTTACAAACTTTAGTACAACGTTAAATTGACTTTGGTATTTGCTGTAAATGGATTCATGAAAATAAATCACATATTTCTTAAGAAATGAACATCAGTTACGCTATGTATGTAATAAAATTGAAAAATTTACAGAAAGTGAAATTGATCTGTTGAATATATAGTACATTCGTATTCTACATGTGAGAGTGAGGGAACGTAGAGCGAAAACACACACAAGTATGTATCCTCTCCCTGGTGTGAAGCACCAAGTAAAGTTCTTTGTAATACCTTTCCAAATTCTCTCCATACCTTAACATGATCAATTTGGTTTTTTCAGAGGCTTGATTGACAGTCGAGTTTCGCAACAGGGCTAATGATACTTGAAAATGTTTCGTGCAACACACGCGATATATTCATGAAATGTTATTGGAGCCTGGAATTTACGATGAAATTAAAAGAAACGAACGATCCATCGTAATGACAGGTAAATTAGAATATTTCGCGACGTAATTATTGCTCTCGTCTCTTTTCTCGTCGAATTGCTGAACAACGAAAAATCTGAAGTTTCGTATAACAACGTAATGCATTGGCAAAATTACAGGCGTTCGAATACTATCGCCAGCCTATATACAGCCGAGAAACGTTGCAATATCAAACTTCTCAACTCTGAGAGCCAAGAACAGGATCCAGCCTAAAGGCAGTTGCTTGGTAGAGTAATTAAGGTACTCACGATGTAAAAGGCGGGCGTATAAAGGCCGAAACCGGCTGCCCCAGCGGCCAGCATCAACATCCTGACAGGCCGACTACCTAGAGGGCTGAGATCCACCCATGGCTGCCTTGGTGGCTTCGATGCGGTCTTCTTCTCTTTCAACTTGCCACCTCGTTGATTCTTCACGTGTAACATGGCCCGTCGTTGCGGATGATAGAGAGAGGCACTTCTGTAAATCAAGCCCAGGAAGAAGGCCAACGACAGAGCTCCGGTTACCGCCTGCATTCCACGCTCCCAGCCCAGCTTTCTGCGGAAACACCGTGTCGTTATGGTTACAGAATAGAATTTTTTTCTTTTCTCTGCTTACGATCTACTCTTACGCAACTTTCCTCCCTTCGCCATCAAATCCTTCCATTACTTTTTTCCCTCCTCCTTCTATTTGTATTTCTATCGTATCTGTCAATTTTTAGTGCCGGTTAAAAACGTTTGTTCGTTTAATTCCATTCTTATGTACCTCTGTTCGTAAATATTGGACTGTTGGAAAAAATTCGCAACGTTCTTGCCAGCTGATTCATTCCACTGTATTATACTTGTCGTGTAATTTCACTTTTCTTACGAACATATAAGATCTTCAATCTGTTTTTCTAAACTTCGCTATGAACTTTCTGAATACTTTGTTTGTTAATTAAAACGGAAACAGAGGAGTTGAGAATATAAGAAAGTGGAATTCAGAATTGTACAGAGGAAATTCTATCTTTTGATGTATATTCGTAAAGTAATAATTGCAACGATGCCATAAATATTTGTAATTATTGATCACTTGACTGCGGTTTTTTCTGCAATCTGCGTGAAGATTTATTCGATCCATTAAATATTGTAACATTCGTATTATACATTCTCGTAATTATTAATTTTTCGTAAATGCATAAAAATCTGCAGTCTATTCACAACGATGTACCACGATATTCATTCAATAAATTCTTACCTATTCACAATAAGTTTAATAAATTCACACCGATGGTTCTATTGTATTGGCAACTAAGTGATTGCGGATTTTGTAAATACCATCTAATGACAAAATCCGCAATCACTTAGTTGCCAACCCAATAGCTACATGTCAAGCGTATACGAAAATAACAGCCGCTAACTTTAAGTCGGTAGCAACAAAAAACACGGTCATTACTTTCGTATACACCTGATATATTCAAAGGCTCTTACTAAATAAAAAGCCACATAAAAAAGGAATAAATTTCATTATACCCAGAGAGAGAAAATTGTTCATAGTTTCATATTCTCATTCTCGGGAGCGTGAATTCGTTAGAGTCTGGCCAGTGAAAGAGGAATCCTTAATTAAGAAAAGGCGAAATTACGCACGATGGATTCGCAGACTCTCAACATTCACCGAACAGAGAAAGTTTCTGTTTCGTCGTTCACTGGAAGCGACCGCAAACTTCATAACGCGACGTTTCGCCGCAACTGGCGCCTGTAAAGTCCAACTTTAGCGAGTCTCACACGCTTTTGTTTCAGCGAGACATTAAACCGTGAATCGTTTGTAATTTTATGACAAGGGAGATTTCTTCCTTTCTTTCTTTTCTTTTTAAACAGAAAGAAACGTTTTCGATTGTCTTTTTCGCAGTGACAAACGTTTTTTGAACACGTTACGATAAATAATGGCACTTGTGATGTCTGTTTGACTCGATGGACGTGTTACTTAAACGAGAAACAGAATTTTGTACTTGTCTGATGATGCATGGACTCGTGTTACTTGCGCGTGAAGATGTGCAATTTATTCGGTTTGCAAATTAACTGTTCTACTTGTTTCATTAAATGTACGTTTGTAATTAAAGAAGAGTATATTTTTAACAATTAGACAATATGAATTTATTATCCTGTAGATTATTTTTTTTAAGTAAACTTCTAACGATTAAGCCGTATGAATTTATTGACTTGTTGTATTGCTATTTTTCCAAAGTGTATTTTTAGCCACTAGACATTTAATATCTTCATTTTAAATGCTGCGAATATTAGAGTTCCTGTTTGTTGATATTCGTTTTAAATATATTTTAGAAAAGCTTTGGGATTAAATTAAAAAGAATCAAAACATCACAAGTAATTATATTTGTTAATGAGAATAATTTACAGATTCATTAATAGGATACAACGAACCGCCCATTTCTCTCGGTGTTAATTCATCTTTTTCTCCTAATTATTTGGAGAATTCTTGGAATTTTGGGAATTTTTACGTATTTTGCAAAATAACGACGATAATTCTCAACTTGATGGTATTTTCTAATTAAAATATAGTTTTTGAGAATCGCAGATAAGTTTTCGCTCTTAATAAACCAATCAGGTTGTTATCGATGACTTTTACGGTAGAGTGGTACAAAAATTTAGATTAAGAAGAAGTTCCCAATACGTTAAGAAGAAAGTTATTCCTCAATGGGGAAAGAAGAATAGGGGCACTTTTCTTGGAAAGTTTACTCCGATCAAAAGTTCTGATCGAATAAAGCTCTTGTTTGGACGTTTTCGTAAAGAATTGATCTCCGAAATGTAAACTTGGAAACTTAAGTTTTCAACGTGATCGTTCATGAAAATAAATTATTTATTATTCTTCGTCTTTTTCATAAATCATAAAGGAACAAAATATATAAAAATTTAGGTTCAGTTAGGAAGATAATGTATTATTACAAAAAATAATAATATAAATAATGAAACATAGAATATAAAAAATCTTATGACTAAAATGACGGATTTTTATACAAATTCATATTTTCGAAAATATAATAGAAAATGGTTCTACCTGCCACATATTACATTTTGGATATCTTGTATATTTTCATACAACGTGAAAATTGTTTCATGTATCACATATTATCTTTATGATATGTATATTTATATTACATAAAATGTATATTTTTTCATATAACGTACAGTCTACATAATTTTCCATTTCTTAATTTCCCATAAATGTATGAAAGCCCTCAGTCTAATTATGATGAATCTTTAGCGTATTAATTATCATAATAACATTATTATAAAGAATACTAATGTAAACTATGAAAAACAAAAAAAAAGGTTCTAATCTTAAAAATCTACGAAAAACCAAATTTCAATGTAATAATGTAAACAATGAAAAATAACAATTGTAAATAGTCTTACGACGAATCTTTCATCGATATTAATATATTAATATTAAAATACAGATATTTGAATAATATCTGAAAGATTCTAATAATTTGATAAGACCTGATACATATTTATCCGTCCACGAACGAACTTATTCTACTTGCTCGTCGAAATACGCGAATATTCTGTTTACAAAGTCTAGAACGTCGTTTGAATACGTACATATGTACATATGTACAATCTACAAGCGTCATAGAACCCCATGCGAGACTATATCCTGCCAGGTCAGGTGGATGTAGATCGTGTTTGACTCGATACGGGATTATTCTCTTCGCCTGTCGGTACATTACCGCTTTACTTGCACAGATGTTGACCTCTTCTACTTGCCTGTATACGGGTGTACCTGTACTACTTATCCGGTATACTTATCCGTACTAGATACGGCAGGGAAAACGCGCTGTTGAATTTTAAATGAAACTGCTTATTGGCGCATGTCTTCGTTTCGTTTAATTACTCAGACGTCCTGTAATTGCACATCCTTTCTACTTTATCGGACAAATAAGAGCAGATTTACGATGTTGTGCCAGTTTCATTTCCAGTTAATTATTTTGGTTTTTGTTCGTTAGTGTATGTGAATCAATTTTGATTATGTAGCGATAAAAGAATTCACATTTGGATTTATAACGTCGAAACAGTTATTTAATAATTTTACTCGAACAATTTTACGAAACATACGCGAACCTGTAGAATTCCAAAGCAATCAATTAAAACGAAATTTCGGAACACGTACGTAAGTTTGTAGCATCGCAATTTTCCACTCAAACGATGAAAAAGATGTATTTGTAGATACAGAGATATGCTTTCAAAACAGTTCCCTTGAGCGATTCTTCGAAACTCGTACGAACGTGTATACCGCGAGATACATATACGAATTCGTAATATCGGAAATATCAATTTAAACAACTGAAAGATTTGTATTTTAAAATTCACAAGCTTAAACGGATTCACGAGTGAAATGTCAAAACTCGCATAGGAGTTTAAAATGCCAAAGGGATTATTTCACGCAGCCTTCCCGGCGAAACATTCGAATTTACATTAAAATTCATATCTCTGAAACCTAATCGATAATGAAATAAATTAATACGAAGTAATAAAATGTAATTTATTTACCTGCAATTCCAATAAGCAAATTTTCTAACGTCCACATAATATCGCGTACAAATAAAAACCTCTTTGAGAATAAAATCCTCGTGCATGACGGAGGAACGTTTTAAAGGAACGCGATGTTCACTGTCGTTCCTTCGACGCGTTCTTGCATGTCAGCCACGAACAATAACCATCTTTATTCGTCGCTTATTGCCGAGTGAAAGTCGCAGGCCAGCCGTCAGCCGACGTTTACGACGTTCCTACACGTTTCGTCGAATACGAACCCCTTTATTCTCTCTCTGGCACGCGTATTTCCTCATACGAAGAGAACGTATCGCCTTACTGCTTTGTTACAGGCACAATAAATAACAGGTGACGAGGTATTACGATCGCCTGGCAAACACGGCTGACTGTACTCCGTACGCGTAACACGTGTCGCGTTAATACCGTGCTTATACCACTGGCTGACGATGCAGCCTGGTCTCAAGCACGTGTACATGCTCGCCTGTTTAATGGTTTCATCATCTCGGTTACACGGGACGCAATTAAACTCTCCCCTTGTTTCTCCTTTTTTATACCTGCTAACGAATCATGTCACTAAATCCTGCTTTAATGTCTGTTCTTGGAAATGTTTCACTGAAGGTGGCTACTGTGGTTAAGGGAGGTTTTTGTTCAGGTAGATTGTAGTCCTTTTGATTTGGTTATTTGAGTATTTGAGGGTGGAAAGTCGGAATGCTGTATAGTGGAAATACACGGAAATGGGATTATTTGGTACTTTGGAATATTTGTTTCACTCTGATTAACATTCTGTTACAATGACTGGTAATTAATTCTGTAGCTGTTTCAATTGTAGGATAAGTTTCTTTCGTACTATTTTTATTGTATATTCTTCTTTACTATCAACATACTAAGATGTTGTTTCGATAATAATTCCCTAAGTTATAACTAGGATGTACATGTTTAACTATCTGTGACATTTAAGACGAAATAGTTCAATAATTAAGTTTGAGAAGCAACCTAGGACAAGAATAATAATCTTAAAAAGGATAGAATAAAATACTTCTCGCAGAAAGGAAACCAGGTTACTTCTGCTTACTTGCCAAGTTACTAACAGGAAGGAACCAAGTAAGAATTACGAATTCGAAAGAATAAAACGCTTTTCGCGAAAAAGGAACCCAACCTTCTTCCGTTCATCTTGCAAACTTCTAACAAAGAATAACACTTTATATTCATAATCATCAACATAATTCGGACTTACAAAATTCCAAAGCAACCGTTTCTCGACACAATGAAATAGTTTTCGCAAAATGGGAACAAAGCTTCCTCTAAACTACCAATAAATAATAAGCTTTGCCAATAGAAAAATTCTGTTAAAGAATTGCATCGCGCGAGTCAACGGTACAATAAAATGTTACGTCTGTAAGAGTTACGCAGATGTTTCCACGGAACGCGCGTGGACTTCGACGCCCACGCACTTCCATGTAACCAAGGGCAACACGCCCACGCGATTTTTCGCGCAATAGTCCCACGCACCCGATAAATCTAACTCTCTGGCCTATAACTCCGCTGGCTACTATTCAACGTGTTACTGTACCAAGAAAAAAAAAAGAAGAAAAAAAGAATATTAATCGATGTATTTCGCGTCTGAAACCACGCACAAGTTACCAAACGTCCAAATGATACAGAGATTCTAGCGAAACGCCAACCGCCATCAATCAATCGCCATTCGACGGTCCATCAATCAATGATCGAACCAATCACGGTGTTAGCCGATCGATGAAATGTCGTTCAAGGCAGCTTACGGCTGGATATAGCGAGAATGGCTCATGGAAAAAATGATCTTTTTCCGGAGAAAATTGGTTCGGGTGTTTCTCATGGGAATGTAATTTGTCCCCTATAAATGGAATTTTATGTTTTTAGGATGAAGGGAAACGTAAGAAGCTTTTGCTTTGATTCGGAGATTTGAAAATGGTAATTTTTATAAATTGTTATTCGGCTATTAAGTATGGATATTTTTTACTGATCTTCTGTAATCGAAATTTCATTTCTGAAGGAAAGTGTAAGGGGTAGAAGATTTTCAATTGGATTCGAAGATTGGAGATTAGTAATTTTTATTTTTCATTTCATTTTTTTTTTGATTACTGAGTATGAATATTTGATAATAATTATTACAAATAAATGATTTTACGCTAGTGTAATAAATTTTACAAATGTAACGTAACATTTAAAGAATGTTAATTTATGTGCCATAAAAATTTAGTAAAATAATTCAAAATATCCACCACATTTGTTTTATGTTTTTTTTCTTATTTGGAAGAGAAATCAGTTGCTGAATTGCCGTAATAAAGAACATAAAAAAAATGATGTGGCAAACTAATTATTGCGACGATAAAACAAGAAGATAACTCTAAACATAAAAGAAGTTAATAATTATGAATAATATCGAGACATTTGAACTAACCACAGAGATAATAATAAAACAGAAAAATAATTTATTTCTGAATAAAACACGTTATACTAATAAATATAGATTACCTTGTTTTCCAATTTAAAAGTTAATAAATATAATTATAATTTAATATCATTAGACCATTATGAATACCATTACATTAATTTAATTAACAACTTCATAATCAAATTAATTACATTACCTACGTTCAACCGTATAAAAGTTTTAGAAAAAAACTTGCAAAAGAAAAATGAAAATAATGGACGAGTTATGGGTATTAATTATTGCAGTGGTATGTTCACCAGGCTTTTTAATATTCGAACAAGCTTCGCGAAATAAAATTCACTGGTAACCGTGCAATCTCGCGTAGGTTACACGGTTCCCTAAATATTCTGACAACGAGGCGAATGCGAATTCGTTCAATTAGCGGCAAGCAGAGCGTACAGGCTACGAACGATACAATTTCATTTCCTACAATTTCCTAAACAGAACGAACGTTTGGCCTGCTTGGTTCGTGGTGCGCGAGCTAATAACAATCGAGTTTCGTCTCTAATTTCGTAATTTCGAGTTCGTTCGATACTCTGTTATCATTTATTTAATGATCGTACAAGTGTGCCCGGTCTATGGAAAAATTTCTAGTAGACTTCTAAAATTTCTACAGACGAAGCGCTGGCTAAATCTATAGTTCGTAAAGTGGCATAATAGACTTACTATGAATAAATTGATCGAGCGATTTCACGTTTCCATACATCATTGTATAAAATTATTTACTTTTTCTATTTAATTACGTATTTTTATATTAATGATATGTTTCCTTTTATTATTTTATATGGACTATAGGTTTTGATAAATTATTATATCAAATTATCCATAAATTACTTTTATATCAATTATATATTTTTTCAATTATTCCATATCAATCGTACACTTTTAATTCGTTTTTGCAATTACTTCCAAAATTTTTGAATTTTTCCTAAGTTCCTTAACAAAGATTAGTGTACGTGCACTACGTACAATATAGTTAATACAATTCAATTGATTACCAACTTTCTATTTAAATATGACGTTGCGTTATATTAATATATAAATACACAATGTCAAGGTTTGCAACATGACCTATATTTTTTAAATACTACATACTAGCTTCTAAAACTGACCTTATCATTATCATGTTTTGTTGCATCTATATGGTCGCAATGATCATAACGAATATAATTTCATTCGTAATTTTGTGATTAAATTACGTGCTGTTAGAAACAACGTAGTTTCAAAATACTTAAAAAAATATGTTTCGCATAAATTTGATACAAATATTATTAACATAATTAATTTCCATTAGTACATAAACATGTAGCTTCTCTTCTGTAGTTCCTGTCTCTTTTAACAAGATTAGTATTATTTGCTTGCAAAAAAGGTTATTAATAAATAATTGAAAAAATAATTATAGTAAAGTCGTAATAAGATTAGAATTGTTTGCTTGCAAAAAAGGTTATTAATAAATAATTGAAAAAATAGTAGTAGTAAACATATAAGAGAGAAACATCACATGTTATCTAATTGTTAGTGTTGCGTGTTAGTTTCGAAATCGAGTTTGTATCTGGATTATTTTCGCATGAAGATACTCGGTACCACGCACCTGCAATGCAGTGGATTCGCCTGCGACCCATGGATCACTTGTCTGGATCCAGGAAAAGCATTAGTCCGCTGGCAAATGGCGAGGAGTCGTGTCTCATCTCTGACGATTAGGCTATCTTAACGATGCAACAAGTCATTTGCTGATTCCAGGATTTCCGTCAGCTGGTCACTCATTTTTCTTTCTCTTGATAAAATTCTCATTGCTTTTGAATTCTCAGTGAGAATATTTCTACGGATTAGCGAACTTCTGCACTGAAGATTTGTCGAGAATTTTATTTCTCGAAAATTATCACGTGCAGTTATCATCACGAGTAATAAAAATTCTATTGAGTTTTTGATACTTGAGTGAAAATTTTACTGCATCGAAACCATGTGCACACTCTGTTTTATCAAAATTTCAACTCGACGAGAGGATTCAATTTTCTCGATTGAAAAATATTTTTCGTATCATCGTTAATGAAGAATTTTCATTTATATGTTTTCGGTAAATATTTTTTTCATACCACCACAAAGTAATATAGCGCGTAATATATGAGTTCGCTTATCTCGACCTGTTTCAATCGCTGGTGAGTGTCATTTATAAAACACTTGAATACCCATAAAACGAAAATCATCCAACTATTTATATTTTGGGAATTAAAAACTGGAAACGTAGATTGATGAAAATCGATCTTGCCAAATTGTTTCTCTGAAAAAAATTCTCTTCCAATTTCAACTCCTAGAACATTATTTATAAAACGACCAAATATAAACCTACATGGATTTACCCTTTTATAGAAAGTAGCTTAAAACATAAAAAATTAAATTCCAAATTTCTCTTCTTGAACAATTGTCTCACAATTATAATATCGTTTTAAAAATTATTATTATAATTAAAAACTTATGTATTGTAAACTTACATGCATTAGGTTGTCCGAAAAGTTTCTTTCGCATCATAAGATGATAATAGATGAACAACAATTTCTGTTTTATATTATTTTATCGAATTATGTGTGATCCATTTCGTTCTATTTCTATTATTATATTCGTGCATAATTCAATAAATTAATATAAAACAAAAAACATTGTGCGTCTATTAAGTCCTTATAAAACGAAAGAAACATTTCGGACAACCTAATATAGGAATTGATTTCTTCTCAGAAGATATCTCATGAAGCACACGAAAACCTGTGTGCAAGTGTTTGTATTTGAGGAATGAAGAATGAAAAGACAGAGGCCAAGTTAAGAGCGTTTGAACGTCAAAGTAAATCCTTCGAAATGAATTTATCTGCCAAACTAGATTCTGGCGTTCCCAACTTCGACTTTTACCCTCGAATTACTCCGCTCGAGATTTAATTATGAGCACTGTCCCACGCTGAATTTACGATCTTCTCCTTCGTTCGTTTAATTAAAAGCATTCCAAACGAGCCATTTCTTCGTTCGTCATCGCCGCTTAATATTCGGCCGGAAAGTGTGATCGATCCATTAACACAATTAAGAACAGTGGGAAAAGTAATTCGCGTTCCGACCAACTTTCCTTCTTGGGTTTTCGAGATTAAGCACAATCCATGCTTGCGGTTCAGTCGAATCAGAATGTATCATCTTAATTGCTTGTTCTCTGAATTCTGATTATTTAGAAAACTGTTTAGAAAATACTGTGACTTACCAAATTCGGAACTTGTTTAATTCGAAATTTTCGGAATTCGAGTAATTTCAGTGAAATTAAAATGTTGAAGACGTTTGTGGGAATATTATTCAAGGTAATTAATTTTGGTTTATTTAGGATATTGAATATTATCGAGAGTAATTAATTTGATTTAATTAAAGGTGGCATAACTATGTTAGGAAAATAGAAGTGGAAAAGGAAAAATGTGGGACTCTTAAGAATCTTAATGAAAATAACATTTTAGCCACAACTGTGGCAATATTATCCAAAACAATTAAGAAAAAAATAAATAAAGAGTAAGAAAGAAAGAAATAAGAAAGGAGTTCACAGTTTGATTAAAATTGGAGTGGTTTCAATGAAAAATCATATCAGAATTTTACAAACATCTAATTTTGAAGTTGGATTATTATAATTTTACGAAGAGAACTCAATTTTGATAAAAACCTGAAAATATAATACACGGTAATGCTGTGGAAAACATTACCCAGTATTTTGTTTATAAAATATTACGAAGAGAGAATTTTTCATATTTGAAAACGAGAAAATAAAATATGCATGTGCATACATGATTAGGGTGTTCGAGGAAGTGAAAATGGTTCGTATCTAGCCAGGTCAGCGAAATTCTTGATATAACGAGAAAATTACACGGTTACAAAAGTAGAACACGATCATATTTGATTCAGAGAGTAGTATTGCTTTAATTATGGCAAATGAACATGGTCTTTAAGCATAGTAAGACCACTTCAAGCTCAGACACCCGGAATTCCCTTCTATTCACCAACATTTACAAACAGCATATGTACAAATGTTTGACTTATTCTACAACGATGAACTATAATAAATATTCCTGAATTTTTTAACAATTTTTAAACAACTACGAGTAATATTAGAATATAAATTATGCCTGACACCTTTCATATACTTTGAAATAATTTCTTAAATAAATATAAAGTCCTTTCAATTCGAAAAATATAAATATTTTTCAATCGTTTTAGAAATATATAATACATTGTTACGAAAAAGTTGAACATTGGAAGAGATTCGATCGAATGAACCAATAATCGAAATTTTCGTAAAATTTGTGAATACCGAATTTTATTAAAATATAGAATAAATAATTCTATAGCCTTGTATTTCATGGATTTCAATAAACACCTTTAAATCGAGATAAATGTAACTTTAAAATAAAATTAATTTCAAAAAGTTCAAACGTATAGAGACAAAAGTATATATCAATTATAACACAATTCGAAATCAATCCATTCGTCGATCGTGGAATATCTAAACAAATTGAAAAGATTAGAGGATATGTTATACAGTTGTGATCGACGTTCGAATGAACGAACTATTCCATTTGTTCGAGACGATACCAGCATCGAGAAAATTGGACGTGCAATTATCTCTACGTCCACCTAGATTCCAATCTGTCTGGCGTTTTCAACAGATGGACATCGCAAAAAACCTTTATACGATCTTCAGAGGAATTTTATTGGCCGCAATTTACGTTGCTCGTCGTTGCGTGTCGATACTTAATAGACACCTCTGTACGATTTTCGTTTTTCCTTCGTTTCAATAGCATGCAGCAGAAAATCGTTTGAATAATAATCGGTCATGGTCGATGGAAAAATTATTCGTTGCCGATAAAATGCTCAAACTGTTCGCTTAATGGAAATGTGATATCACGCAATAAGATTGGTAGTCTCGTTTTAAATCGATTGATTTGTCTCGTTCGATTGTATTGGGGCTATTGGAGCAAGATGATCGGTATTGAAATACTTGATGGAGTGATAATTGCGTTCCTATTATAATTTTCTTGCGTTCCTTTACGCTTTACTGCATGTGAATTTTGTTATTTCATTATTAATTATTTTTATTATTAATAATCTGAAGGTGGAAAAATACGCAGAACGTACATAATAAGCAAAAATATATAAAACATTCAGCGTAGATAATTCGTTATAATACATTTAATGGGTAAAAGAAATCTTTGCCGAGGTTCCAGTCAGATTTTCACTTATGATCGCAAAAAATTTTAATTTGCATAGCTATCTATAGTCTAGATATTATCCTTATTATTTTGAGAAAAATTATTGATTTAACGAATGAATGTGAAATTATTCTGACAATCTTTATGTGTGTGTCTTTATGGCTAATTAAACATACGTTATATATTCGTTCCTTATTTGTTTAATTAAATAGAGACTTAATGCTTAATTACACAGAAAATTGTCCATTTGATGGATAAATGCGGATTTGTTACACTGGTTAGTTTATTTATCATTTGTTTAATTAAGTGGAATTAATTTTAATATTTAATTCAATATAAAAATTCTTAATTTGTTAAACAAATATGAAATTATATCATTCGATAATTTATTCATATCAGATGATATTACGCTTTCTATATTTTAAATTATATGAAGTTAATGTTTAATTAAACAAAGAGAATTGTTAATTCCTTGATCAAATATTAAATTGTTTGATATTAGTTTATTTTTAAATATGATAATATTGTATATTTGTTTGATCAGATATGAATATTGTCACACGTGTTATAGCGAACTGCTCTACTTGTCTGATTACATTCAATCCCATTCTACTTGGACGACCAGACACGGAGGTGTTCTATTTGCCCGTCCAGATATGTATCTATCCTACTTATTGGGCTAACGTAGTTATTCAGTTGGCCCCGTCAGATCTGATACGCGACTGTTCTACTTGTCTGATCATACGCGTCCAAATTCCATTTTCCTGTTTCAACAATGACGTATTCTACCTGCGTGTCTATACGCGTAATTACTATGTTTCATAATTGATTATTATTCCAAATACTACTTTGTATCTTGTCTCAGTTGTTCTATCAGCTTCTAACATTTATTCAACGTTCTTTTTTTCGTTTACACAATAGATATAGAAACAGAACAAATTTACGATACAATCCAATACTTGCTTTTTTAATATTTTGATTTTAGTGAAATCAAAATTAATTACATCGTAAATATCGTAAATATTCAATTTTTACTTAAACAATCTGTTTGTCTTCGACGAAATTCCAAACACATTGCTACCAACAAAATGTCAACTTATAGATACAACATTATAAAATTTATAATTCTAAATTTTCCCTCGTAATCAAAGATACAGCGCGCCAATTAAATTTCTACCAAGTTCAAATTATGTCAATATTTCACTTGCATCACTTCCGAAGTAGACGATGAGTATTACAAGATATTTATAATTCCAAGCTTCCTCTTATAATCAAAGACACCAAAAAACAAATATATATAATAATTCCAAATTAAAAATGCTGAAAAGCATCTTCCAAAGCATCCATCGCGTGTCGATTAAATCTTCATCAAATTTGAAAATTAAAACTGTGCCAATATTCTGCTTGTCTCGTGTTCCAGGTGGACGACGCTATTCTTATCTGCTAGCGGAAATAACTTACCCGACAGCTTCCCTGTAGAAGACGCTGAAGAGCACTATTCCCACCCCCGTGCCGGCTTGCACGACCATCTCGACGAACTCCCGCCGTTTTCTGAAGTAATGGCCCAGCACCAGGCCGGCAGTTTCTCTCACGAGGCCAGCACCGGTGCCCAGTACCACGCCGTAGCTGTTACATTTTGCAAACGGTGAATCGTTTCACTTCGCAGTAGCGAGCACTGGGAATAGCTTAACGATTTGTTAGAAGAGCGAGAGTGGGCAGGATGAAAGAGGAAAAGCGTTGGATACGTTTTCGAGGGCATACGCGAAATACGCGAATCAGAGCCAAGTTTCGAGCCAATTGAGATTTACAAGTGTTGGCGAGTTTCCTTGAGATATTGGCAAATTTGAAGCTGCTGATTGATCGTAAAAGATTGAGAGATGTTATCATAGTTTATGGGGAAAGAAACTAGAGATTTCGAGATTTTCCAGCTGCAGTGGGTAGGATTACGAGGAGGCAGAGTCAGATCTTTTTGCAACTTGTAGGATTTTGCAAGATTCTATTAGAATTTTTTTTATATTTTACGGATTTTTCGAAATTTCTTAAAACTTTTGTTAAGATTGTTTTGAATTTTGTTTGAGGTGTTAGTAATTTGGTAACGTTGTTTGTCCGATTTCTTTCAAGGGTTGAAGGAATTTTAAATTCAATTAGATTAACTAATTAATTAAAATTTGTATACAATTAATAAAAATAAAGGAATTTTCTAATACGATTTAAATTTGTGTCAGAGCGAATACCACTGTCTCTTTATGCTATTTTCAAGGAAAATTAATACTATTGAAAAAAAACAAGATAAAAAATGGAAACTAAATTTCAAGAAATGTTTTCTTTATTCCAATAACCATTCCAATAACAATAAAAAATAAATTAGTTTTTAATACAACACAAAATGCTAGATTATACAAACGACACAAAGTTGATTCTTGATATTTCTTGGAAAAAACTGATATTTTATTGAATAAAAATTTTACACGATCAAAGAGAATCATCTATCAAAACTTTCACATTTCCGCTTTCTGTTTTAATCACGTTGCATCATTTGTTAACGCTATATGTCTCATATATTTCTTCGAACAAATCCTGTTAATTTTTTCTTTTCCTGTAGAGTTCAGGATCTAAGCTTTCAACGAAGACTGATCGTCTTCGATTCGGACATCGAAGGGTCGTATCTCAAGGGAGCCACAGGTCCAGCCTTGCTAGTTTCCGCCTATCCCCTATCATTTTTCACTTTCTGGAAAAGCTCAGTTTTGTGTTTCGTATAAGGAAAAAAATATGTCACAATTTTAATCTCCTTTATTTTCGCTTCAAACATTAAACAAAACCTATGTCTTCATCGTTCTTCAAAAGAAAATCGCACAACGTTTCAGCAAAATACAAACTTGTTAAAATTGGACAAAACGTATATTAATTTTTCATTAAGTTACTGATTTATTAGAACTGGAAAGAAATGGAAATTAATTGTTCGTTATGCCGCACTACGTAATTCGCACAGAATCGTGGAAAACGCGAATTTCGTAATTAGCGAATATTCCAGGAAATACGAATTAACTCAGAAGGAATTACTAAGAAAATTGGAACAAATTTGCCAGAATTCGAGGAAACGTGAATTAATTTGTCAGAATATGAGAAAACGCAAATGGTTTAAGGATTCGAGGAAATGTTGTATAAAATTGAAATCATTTGAATTAATCTTTAGAAGGAATCATGAGTTTCTTACGGATTTCGGCTTCATGTAATCATCCTGTGATGACACTATCATGACGTTGTACGTTATCATTAAAAATAGTAACTTTTCTACCTTTCACCTAATACTGAATAATAATAAAAATAAAGATAAAACATTACATTTACTTGATTTTATTAATCTGTAAGACAAATAAAAAATATGTACTTGGAAGAAATTTCACTAACAACATTATAAGCAAAATAAATAATATTAAAAATACAAACATGATTTTGTATGATGATAACCAGACTGCGAATATTTATACAAATATATATCTTTATGAACATAATTGTAAGCAAAAGATTGTTTTACGTATCGAATTTTATAAAAAGCACTATATTTTGAGGTATTTTATATATTGTGTGACTTAGACGATGTGTCACACGAGCTTTCTATGAATGTTTACACTTTTAAGTTCCCCACAAATGCATAAAAGTCGGCAATCTAATGATAGCTTTTAAGCTTAATAGAAGATTACATAAAACATGAGTAAATTCGTGATATGCATTTCAGAGTTTCTGATTATTTGAAAGAGAGTTGGCGAGAGTTAGTATGAGAACGTGGTTGTGTTCTCCAGCGACTTAAAGCGAGATATCGCCAGCGTTTGTTGCGTTTCCACTGAATTATTAATTCTTTACAAGAGTGCGTAGTAACTCTTGGATGGTTCTCAGTGGAAGTTCAAGTAGCTGGAATCGCACGAACTTTAAAAGTTAAAGCGGAATACAGAGAAAAAAGAAAATAAAAACCGGAGATCCGCGAATTAATTACCTTTGAGACTCGAAACTGGCAAAAAGTTTTTAATTAAATGTACGTTTCAAAAAATTCTTTGAAGTAGAACGAGGACATAAAATAATCGTCATTTTTCATGATTATCTCCTGTTTACGACGAAGAAAGTCGTTTCAAATGCTATTGGAATTAATCAGTAATATAGTTTGAATTAATACAATCGTTTCCAAAGTCGAAAAATCATCTGAATTTTTGTTTCTAGGAAGCAATGTAGTTTTCACCAACACAGTAATATAGAAATAATTTACGTAATATAAAACACATACTTTATGTAAATTTAATGTGAAAACAAATGACAGAGGTATAAATAATTCATGAATGTATTTGATCATTTTTAAATGTTATATTCCGCTTCCTAATTCTTTAACAATATTCCATAAATATCTTACTATCGTTTTCACGTTATGCTAATGTTACGTTTCTTTTTATGTATTTTATAGTAAAACGTCGCTTTTCAACGTCAAGTTTTGAAAATTCAAAAGCAACAAGGAAATTCCTAATTTTGATTTTGAATTCTGACTTATTGATTTCGAAAATCTACTTTAAGCAAGTTAAACAGTTGAAAGAAATAATTACAAAATTGCAGAAAATTATAAAGCTTAAAAATCAATTTCAGAATTTTTTCAAAGTATCGTTTATTCCTTTTATCCGATTTATTTCTTGGCTCTGAACATACGCAGCTTATTTACGATATTATGCAATCTATAAATAGCCTAACGCAAAACATCTGTCCAAACTTGTCTTACTCCGATAGCAACGTGTTTGTTAAATAGATTGGACGAATACGAACTTTGAGTCTTGCATCTTGCATCTTTGAAAGAACGAGGCATTTTTTTACTCACCTGAGGAGGACCTGGTGCAATTCTGCGGCGAACGAGGTGAAGAGTGAGGCCAATGCCAGCACGAGACCGCCGATCACCGCTGTAAGCCTTGTACTTCCACGGCGACACGCGCCAACGACCAAGGGTGCCGATCCACGGGAGACCGCAGTGCTCAATGCGCCAACCCATGCTGAAACGTTAATTCGATGGTTACTTGGAAAAGGCCAAACACGTGGACTGCTTGCTGGAGTTCTTCTCTCCAGTGTATTTACCAGGAAGGATAAACGTTGCTCTTCTATTTCCTGGAAACCATGCTTTTCCATCGACACGAGTTCTTATTCCCGAACAATGCTTTCTTGGGAAATTTTTTATTTTTCCATAAGATAATATATCAACTGTTGAGAGCTTCTAGTTAAGGCAAAGGTTTGTTGTATCGTTGAGGTAACGAGATTTTAAGATGACGAAGAGAACTCCTTTCAGTGGACAAATATTTGGTTTTAGAAGGATTAACGACATGTTACTTGGAGCTTTGTTAGCTCAACACGTTGCTTGCTATTCGCGATTAAGCGAAAGAAAAGTGCAGCAGTTATCGATCGACATAGTATTATAAAATTAAATAACAGGCACGTGTGTTTTAAAATAAATCGTAGGACAAAGAATCGACTAACAATTAATACCATTTCGATGGTTATTAATCGTAAGAATAGAAATCATCAATAAAAATTCACAAGGCAATGAACATTCGTCAAGTGTTAATTGCTAGCTCATTGTAAAATTAAATAATCCAAGCAGCCACGTTTGCTTTGAAATAAATCGTAGGGCGATTATATTAATAAATAATAACCAGACTACGGACTTTTATGCGAATTCATACTTTTCCGAATATAATTAAAAAGATAGGAGCTGGGTACAAAATTGTTCCACTTACCAGATATTTTACATATTTTTTCTATATTGTATTTGTTAGAATTTAATCTTGAAATTAAGATTAATAAACTGTGGAAGACACAATGTTTGTATTGAAACAATACTATATGATTTTTATTAAACAAAGTTATAGTAAAATACAAGTAAACGTTATGAATGTTGACAGTTGGCTAGTTATTCTCAGACTGGCCCGGTGTATCGCTTACACCGGTTCCCGGGCCCCTCTCGATCGCAGCCGTGACGGTCATCGTGGAGGTTTTAGTCGGTTGGAGTCCGGCACTACCACGCCGCTTTTCCCCAGAAGCGACCTGGTGTCCGCGCGGATTTCCTCCACGTTAAACAAAAAAAAAAAAAAAAAAAAAAAAAAAAAAAAAAAAAAAGTTATTCTCAGACTGACTTGCTTAGTGACCCATGGTCCTTGAAAAGGTTTAGAACCCCACTCTGTATGCAGTAATGAGTGTGACCTGTGTGGGTGTCTGTGTGGCGTCACATGTGCTACAGAACCTTCTAGTAGCTTCTCGACGTGCCCATCGAGAATGTTCTATCCATATCCTTACGCTTCTTCCGCCGAATTCTCGAAAGAGCATGCACGTGCTAGCCGCCATGGTACATCTCACGAACGCGCACTAGTGGAGATAGCGTTGGACGACGAAGGGAAGAATCCATACGATCAACCACCTTATCTGCATGCGATTGATATCGTTGTATTCCAACAGTATTATCTACATCCTGTGCAGTCTTGCACTTTTAAATTTCCTATATAAATGCACAGAATGTATATACATGTCGGGTTCACATTATGATTAGGGTTAGGGGCGTGTAACGAATCTTCATTTGGATTAGACATTGTTGTTATGCAATGGAGAAGATATTTACAAGTACAAATATGATTATTAGTACAAGTGTGGTTATTGCAGAATTGACAGGTAACCGCGGTGATTAGACACTAATGACAATGGTCTTAGGTTGGATAACGAATTCGCGGTCAACGGGATAACAAATGTACTTTCTTCCAAAGTCTAAGTCGGACTCGATCTACTTGTCTACGGTACAAGTATTACTAAACTAGCTCTTTGTTAATACGTAAAATATTCACCGAGCGTAAAGACGTTATGTAACTCGCTAATGAGACCTCACGAGAGAATGACTTTCCGTCACGATGATGCTGCAGAGGAAAACTATGATGGGGTGTGTTTAAGGACACGAGATCATCGGATTCGTCAAGAAAAGCCTTCGTTCGGAAAGTGAGGGAAATTGACGTTGCTGTTAATTGGTCAATTTCCATGTTGGTGGTTAGAGAAAGATGCTAGTCTCGAAAGTTGTCGCCTAAGCTCAATATCACAAATCTCGAACAAATACAATCGGATTGAATGACGACAATTGCTTAATTACGGCTATGATTAGAATCTAGATTATAATGTTAGGGGATTTTCGCAAAGTTCCAAAGGGAAGGCTTCGGTGTCCTTTCATCTCCGACATATATATAACACGTAAAAATATATGAAATACCGAAGTATAGTACTCGTTGCAATATTTAACACGCAATATCTAGATTCCACTTTTTTAATTATCTTCGTAAAAATATGAATTTGCATAAATATCGGCAGTCTATGTGATCCTAGACGATTTAATAATATCGGTTCATCGCTATAATAAAAATCCATGAGTCGTCGATTTTAGCGCTATTAGACACGAAATACCAAGAAATCTCGAAAACAGCAGTCCCCATTCTGTCGGGCGAATAGAAGGGGCGGACATCGAACAATAAAATTCCAAATGGTCCCTGTTGTCCTGCCATGATCCTCCTCGACGTTCCAGCACGCTGTTTGCCCACTTGGCGGAACGATCGCCGTGCGAAATAACCGGGAGGAATTGCCACGATGAGGAGATACAGCTGCTCGCGAGCCTTTTTAATTAATAAGGAGAGCGTAACACGAACGAGCTTGGACCGTTCTTAATTACTCGAATTAACCGTCTGGGTCAGGCCGTCGGCTTCTTAATTAACCGTAGTAAGGACTTAACGTTTCGACGAAGCTTGCGAATCCTATGGATGCCAGTGAAGTTGAGATAGCGTTAAATTTCACGATGCAGTTAGGTGACACTCGTAGGAGCATGTTAGAAGTTGACTTTTAGCTTGTTTGCTAGCATTCGCTGTTGACTCAGAATGTCTTAAGGGAAATAGGGGAACGGAGGAAGTTTGTGATTTCGTTTTGTAGTTAGGTGGGTTTTATTAAAGCCGCAGGTGGATTTTTATTTTGTTTCTCGAAGGAAGATTACATTGGTACATAAATGGAAAGATTCTTGCGGGATTAGTTCGACGAGCTTCGTTATGGGAGTGCAAACGCACGTTAAGTATATAAGTTTGAATAGAATAGTGGCTTTTCATATGTTCGTATTGTGCGTATTCTGCAGTTGCAAATGTAATTTTGCATTCTCGAAGCTTCTGCAAATACATAAAACTCTGCAGTCTAGCAATAAGACACGATTATCACGATTACATCGGTAAAGTTTGGAACTTGTACCTGGAGATACACACCGATGAAGAAAGCATCATACGTCGCTATGCATAATAACTTAGATTAACGCGACAGTAACTTATATTAAGGGGAGGCTAAGGTTAATTCGTACAAAATGAGGCATGTTTTTGAGAATTATTTGTGACGACACAGTTAAAATCTCTTTATTAAAACCAATAGTACATTAAAGTATGACATGCGAAGAATATTGTATAAAATTTTCACGGAGAAATATCAAAAAATACGGCAATGGCAGCAATTATTCGGACGTGTCTCGGAAAAAAGGTAGAACTGCGGTGCCCCTGATAACTTGGTGCTGGATCATCTGAAATCAAAAAATCAAAGTTCATTCGTTAGGTAACTGTTTTCCCCAGGTAACGCTGGGAGGGTTTTTCGAAATTTCAATTTTTCACTTTTTTGGAACACTTTGAAGGGATAAATTAGCCGATTTTGCGAAAATTTTGCTGCTAATTTTCCCTTCAAAGTGTTCCAAAAAAGTGAAAAATTGAAATTTCGAAAAACCCTCCCAGCGTTACCCGAGGAAAACTGTTACCTAACGAATGAACTTTGATTTTTTGATTTCAGATGATCCAGCACCAAGTTATGGGCAATTCTACTTTTTTCCGAGACACATCCGAATAATTGCTGCCATTGCCGTATTTTTTGATATTTCTCCGTGAAAATTTTATACAATATTCTTCGAATGTCATACTTTAATGTACTATTGGTTTTAATAAAGAGATTTTAACTGTGTCGTCACAAATAATTCACAAAAACATGCCCCCCCCTTAAATTATATACAGTTACTACAAAAACTATTTGCATATCATTGTACCTATTACAACACATATGTGCCAATTAATTAGGTCCAAGTACGAATATACGAAGTTTCATATCATTTAATAGTGTTTTCGTATCACTGCAAAAATTCGATACTATTTAAACTGATATATAGAATCTGCTAAAGAAAAGTGCTTCAATGGAAGATAAAGGTATGTGCCAGTGGCATTTTTAGCTACTATAATTCAAGATATGCAGCCATGCAACCGTCGAAAATAAGTGCTGAACAAAGACGGGGTCGTAGGGATGCTCATTAACTTTCCAACTTCATCGAGGCCACTCGCTTATCACCGTTATCAGGCAGAGTGTCATATCTCACCGTCTAACTAGAAATCGATAGGGACACGTCGCGGAGTCCGCGCCGGTTTAATACCAACGAAAATTATTGTTCAAGTTATGGCCGTTCGGGTTCCACGGTTCGTTGAAAGAAAAATGGCGGGATAGGACTTTAACGGAGGCACGCCGTGAACAAAGGGAGCACGTTCGAGTCCGCTTGATGAATAATGCAAGAAGCCCGGTCCTTCCTTCGCTTCTGTTCTTTGTGCTTGCAACACTGTCGAGCATCTTGGAATTTTTGAATTTTTCTTCTACGATCAAATTGATCGAGGTCGGAGAATCGAATGGCTGTTCGTCTCGAGGGATTTTGAACTAGGATTTGCTTTTGAATTCCTGGTGGAAGCATAGGTTTCATCGAGTTTATTATTAGGTTTACGATTTTTTTTATCCTTTTTAAAGGTTTTCCTATTTCTCCTCTGTCAGTCACATATTTGTTGCTTGGTGAGCTTCTTATAGTATACGAATATTTTACATTTTTTCTTATAGAATACATTTAGTTTATTGTTAGATTTCGAAATTTTTACTTTTCTTCAGGTTTGCTCTATTTCTTGTTTGATCCTTCGCTACTTAATTCCACTCGTACAAATTTCATACTGTAATTGCTGATAGTTCTGATATTTATTTAGTTAATAGAAGTTACATGTACAGCTCAGGAGTTTTTTACAATGTTACACTTTTCTCTGTACTTTGCGGTGTCATAATACATGTTTGCTCTTATTCCCTGGCTAACTAACTATTTTCATCGCCTTCGCTATCGTCTCGCGTAGTTCTACTTATTCGCATAGTTCATTAGTTCTAGTATTAATAAGGAGAAAGATAAGACTGAGTACTTCTTTCATACAATTCTTATATTTCTTCTTTTTTATCAGAACATTTAGAATTATTAGTCCTCTTGTAAGTGAGAGGTGAACGTAAGAAAGTGAACAACAAATACGCAATAGTTGGTATCGCATGTCATTTTGACAAATCGAACTACATTGAGAGATTAATATTTAAACATAAAATTATACGATTTAACATCTAAATAATTCAATTAAACACCCTCTTACTTTTAACAATCAATCGAATAATTTTTCTGTTGCTCTATTCATTGTTTCAAGTAATCTTTATTTATATGGAATATTATCGATTAGATTTTTATCTTTTTATCTTTTGTCCTTTACCTTGTACACTATACGTATGGATATACAGGATGGTTGGTAACTGGTGGTACAAACGGAAAGAGGGTGATTCTACGCGAAAAAAGAAGTCGAAAATATAGAATAAAAATTTTTCGTTTGAAGATTTGTTTTCGAGAAAATCAACTTTGAATTTTCGCTCGGTACGCGTGCACTTTATCACGTCTCGTTATAACGGATCTCACTGTAGATCGTTGTCTCGATGGAAAAATTAAAAAAAAAAAAAAATAAAAAAGATTTTTATTCTATATTTTCGACTTCTTTTTTCGCGTAGAATCACCTCCTTTCCGTTTGTACCACCAGTTACCAACTACCCTGTATATATAATTGCGTATATACAGGGTGCCCTAATTTAAACGTCAAAATTTCGTGAACATATAGGGGACTAATAAACTAAACAAAAAAATGTCTTTTATGGATTTACTCGTTTTTGCTGCATTTTAGAGAAGAAACAGAAACTTCTTCGTTTTCATGCTTATATATTTATACTTCTTTAACGAAGGTGACACTGAATCATAGCTGCAGTGCATCAAATATCACCGGAGCGATGTCTAACTGCAATTGGGGTGGTCACTGTTTCAACAGCCTTTTTAACAGTATCTTCATTAAATACATGACAACATAAATAAATAAGCATAAATATAAATAACAAATAAGCTTAAGAACGAGAACTTTGTTGTTTCTTCCTTTGCGATTTTCTTCAAAATGCAGCAAAATTGAATAAACTTTTAAAAACTCTCTTTTTCTTATTGTTAAGTTTAAGAACGTTAAGAACTTTTGAAATTTATTTGGGTTTTAATTGGGTTTGTACACGTCCTATCAACAAATAAATAAACGAATAACTATAATAAATAAATACTGTTAATTGCATTTCAAGTAAAACATTCCTCAAACGCCCTTCACAATTTCACTTAGTAAAATTCTTTCCGCAGTAACACACATTGTTTGCCGTATGAACAGCACGTTTGCACCAATGACGTACGATTCGCATTCTGTTTGAAAGTTTGCCAGCCAACAAAGTTAAGAAACGTCGTCTCCAGTCGTGCAAAGGTGAGGTTGGAGAAGGGACCGGAAGAGGGGCCGAACCATGTTGAGTCATCAGCTAACAAACGTATTTCGCGGTGCAAACCTGCTAAATCGACGTAACACGTGCACCGCCTTCCAATAATTTTCGATTCGCGCACTTTACGCTCGGACGGTCGCGTAAATCGAAGATTTCATTAACAGGAAACCACCGGCCTCTGATAAAACTTCCACTTAGCGTCCAACGAATAACAACACGCAGATTCGCTCGTAATTATTCGATTTCGATGTGGATCACGTTGTGGAATCCGGAACACGCAACTGTTCGCTTGCGTGTAATTAATGATTCGTTGTAATTAATAATGAGTAGATTAAAAGAGGAACTACAGGCGCTTTGGAGCGTTTGGAGCGCATGTAAAATGGAATTTCAAGTGTTTGTTTTCGTCTGTGAGAATTTCACAAGTAAAATTACTGGCTCGCATCGAATAATTCTAGGAACATCTTCTTGCCATCTTTTGGACAATACAAGTGAGAATAACGTTCTTAAAAATGAAAATATTCTCGGGAAATGCTTGAGATTTAGAGCATTCTCGAATATCCCAGTACTCTTCGTAATTACTATACTCTGCAAAATTGTAATATTCTCGAACATATTGGTACGTAAACGACAGTTAGATGTTGCATGAAATTTGAAAGCTTTCTGATGTATTTTCCTTATTATTGAATATCAGTTTGAGGTAAAAGATATATTAAAGATATTTTCTAGCAAACCTTTATGCTACTAAGTAAAGAAAAAGCGCATGAAAATTCCAGTATATAGTTAAGTAACAATTAAAGATTGCATGAAAGTTTGAAAACTGGAATTTAAAACAGAAATTTTTCATGTTACGTTCGTTCGAAGCACAACGTTTTTTTTAAATATTCCCTTGCAATCTTTATATTGTAAAATGAGAATAACATTTAAAAAAATGATAGTATAAACTATATTCTCCAGAATTTTAAATAATTATCAATTAAAATTTCCGTAAGAGTTTGAAACTGGCCAAGGTATTTTCAAAAGGAATATCGTGGTGTATATCGATCTTGAACCCTTTACATCGACAAGTGTCTAATCTCGAGATTTTAATCAATCAGCCAAGGAAAGGTGGATCGGTCACGTACACCGAGTTTCCCTTCGTTTAATCCCATGAACAGGGTTGTCGAATCTGTTACAAGATTTTTCAGAAACGACCGGTTAATAGAGCGGAAAACACGAGAGCGTGCTTATCGAACTCAAACACATTATCATTGAAGTTCTTTAAGTGATAAAACGTTGGATGTAACGCCGATACGCAAACGAATTTCAATCAAAATAATATGGAGTAGCGTAGAAAGCATAAACAACACCTTTAGAAGCCTTAAAATCGACTTTATAAATGTTCTTATCTCTAGAAATTTAGATTTTCGGAAGTTAGACTCCTAAATTTTGTACGTTAATTTTTATTACTTTGGATTAAAATTTTAAGATTAGAACGAACGTAGTAAAGTGGAGATTTGATTAAATCCAGCGATCTTCCTAATTTTTAGAAATTTCACGGAAATTTCGATCCTTAAATTTCTCATATTTAAATCCTTTAAGTTAAACCTTTAAAACTGAAATCGACGCAATAAAAATCAAATTTTACTGAATCGGTTAGCTTCGTCCAGTGTTTACAAATTCTGGAATTAATTAGATTTAGATTTTTTTTTATCGAAATTAACGTAAAACGAGCAAATCTGATTAAAATCGATATTTCACTGAAATTAATTCGAAATTAAATACGAACTGAAAGCAGACATTTTTTATCGAAATGTACAGGCAGGTGCAAATCCGAGAACGCATCTGGTGCCAGCTCTGGTGCTTAGAGCTGGATTACTGAATTTCAGCCCGCCTCCCCTGAAATTAAGGACACGTAATAGCATTATGTCCCTACATATATCACCTAAAAATATAGAATTCAGGAAGTTATTCGAGAATCTGTTTTCCACCTGTGTTTGCAATCTTCTAAGAAGCTTCTCCTGAAACAGATTTACCGCCCTGTGCTACTTTATGACCTCTTCGAATTTGGATAATGCTACGAATTGTATAAATGACAATTGCAAGTTAAAAATCGTCGAAACAAAATCACGTGGAACACTGAATAGAAGAGCAAAAATCTTGGTATTGATACAATTTGAATTGAAGCTTCTTAAAGTTCCAGCGAAGATCAATAAAACCAGTACAAAAGAATCATTCAATTGGGTTGGCAACTAAGTGATTGCGGATTTTATCAATACCACCTAATGACAAAATCCGCAATCACTTAGTTGCCAAGCAAATACATACAAATGTCAGGTCTGTAAGTATGAAACCGGAATTTGCCTATAGCTAATAATGTAGTTATCACTAAACTGCGTCATTAATGCCAAAAGTCTTTGTTGACATCTTACAAACATTTTCGACTCGGTACAATACAAGTTTCATACAACAACATAGTTTGTAATAGCGTTGAACATGTCAAATTTTGTGCCTGGAAACTACGATTTGCGGACAGCATTAATTTTCTGTTACCATTTGAAGAAAACTGCTGCAGAATCGCATCGAATGCTTGTCGAAGCTTACGGTGAGCATGCTCTTGGTAAATCACAGTGCTTTGAGTGGTTTAAAAAATTCAGAGGTGGCAATTTTGACGTGAGGAACGAAGAACGTGGAAGACCACCGAAAAAGTTTCAAGACAGCGAATTGCAAGCATTGTTGGATGAGGATGACGCTCAAACGCAGCAACAACTCGCTGATCAATTAAACGTGACACGAGAAGCCGTCTCCATACGTTTGAAAGCCATGGGAAAGATCCAGAAGGTGGGAAAATGGGTTCCACATGAACTAAATGAAAGACAGTAGGAAACCCGAAAAACCACTTGCGAAATGCTGCTCGCCAGATACAAAAGAAAGTCATTTCTCCACCGAATTGTGACTGGCGATGAAAAGTGGATATATTTTGAGAATCCTAAGCGTAAAAGATCATGGGTAGCTCCAGGCGAACCACCGACATCGACTACAAGACCAAATCGCTATGGACGGAAGACAATGCTCTGTGTTTGGTGGGATCAGAAGGGTGTGATCTATTATGAGCTGTTAAAACCTGGCGAAACCGTTAATACTGAGCGCTACCGAGAACAAATGATCGATTTGAATCAAGCTTTGAGTGAAAAACGACCAGAATCTAAAATCTAATCTAATAATTAAAAATCTAAAATCTAATAATTTAATCTAATAATTTAACAATTAAAGCAACAAAAATTCGCTTACACTCTGTTACACGCTTCGTCTATGATGAAAATTTCCAATAAATCTGAAATTAAAAATTCTGTTTTCTCGATAAAATAACATTTTTATATTCCTTACGTTCCTTTATTCGATAGATACAAAATCAGAAGTACTTTCCAAAAGTACCGCAGCAGCATTTAATAAGATTACAGAGAGAAGCGTTTGAGAGGCAAGTACACAAAATGTTGAATCCGATCATCGAAGCGGATCGTCTGTCTTCGTGAATTTCCGAACGAAAGCTCGCAGGCCATTAAATCGACCGACGAACAGGAAAGTTTTGTCAATGAACGGCCATAGTCGCTTGGAACGTGAAATATCACGGTGATAATTCCGATAAGATTACTTCTTCGACTCTTCCTCCGAGTTTTCTATTAAAAAGTCGCCGTTCTCGTAACTTTTCTACCTGCTGATTTCGAGTTCCTTGCGGCTTCCAGTTGAAATGGAAAAGTAAAAGGGAGAACGATCGAAACTGCGATTGGAGAAAGTGGATGCGAAAATTGTAAACGACGAAAGAAATATATAATTACTATTTATTTAATGAATTATTCATTGTAAATATAAAAATGTACAAAATCTAATGAAATTCATGACGAATGGTCTTGTAAATTTCTCTAGACATTTGTTATAGTTAGACAAGTTTCCTCGTACTTTTCTACAGTGACGTACGAGTATACATTCGTTTGGAATAATATTTATTCCAAAATAAATTTCAACGTAGAATATACTAAATGTATACGACTAATTCATGAATATAATTTTCCATGGAAAGAATAAGAAGCTAGAAAAATTTACCGAATGTCCAGCACAAGACAAATTGTAAAGTACAAATTAAATAATTAAAAAAAAAAGAATAAAAAATAGATACCACTAAACCAAACGAATAAGTTTGGAAGAAAGTAGAAATTCCAGCGACAATTGTATATCGTCGAATGTAACGACACTTTGTAATCAAATTCCAAGAACCTCGGGATCTTGGCGATTCAGTACTATCGACCTGCATATCGAGGACGAAGGACAGAAATGTGACGAGAGGCGTAATAGCGCTGCAACGGAGGATTACAGATGATTTACGAGTGGAGAATCTCTCGTCGGTGCTTTGTTATCTCGAACGACAGTTCTGGAAACTCGTGTAGGGTGTATCGTATTAAATAAACGGGGATAAGAGTAGAAGCAGAGAAACGAGTATTCTGAATGCACTCATTAAACTCTTTCGCAGGTCCATGACAGGTGAGTCTGTCTCCCATCAGACTCTTTTTCCACAACTTTCTTTCCTCTACTCTCAACTTTCCTCGCTGCGCGCTTAAGAGGATTCACTCGTCCGTAGATACATGCAGACACTTCGCTCGGAAGAAGTTACTTGTCCTTATTTCCCACCTTCGAATCCTTATTCTTTGAACATCTCATTCGCACTATGCAATCTTGATTAGTAGACTACGAATTTTTATGTAAATTCGTATCTGCTGCGAATTCTCAACTAAATAGCCATCGGTCAGATTCAACCGATCGGTTAATATAGCGAATCTTGAATGAGATTAACGTTCGAAGTGGAGGTAAATTAAATATATCGAGTATTAGTATGGTTTGGTCACTTAACGTGCATTCAAAATGCAAATTTTTTATTTGCATTGTTTAGTATACAAATAGAGTTTGACGTTCTGATGCAGGCGATTGTACGATCTGGTTGAGATTGAATACGAACAGTACGACGCTCTGATGAAGACTGTGGTGAGATGTTGTTGCTACTCTCATCAGAAGCTTCGTCTCGTCCTTACATCCTGAGTTTCCGTCTCTGGGTTTTGCCTGGTCTAATTGTACTCTCTGGTATTGCCATCTGTTTACCTTTGCTCTGACCCATCGGCATTTAGGGTGTTTTTTAGCTTCTTAATGATGTCAGCATCGTAAGGTTTACAGCTTGGGGAGGTAGGCAATTCGGACTTCCCAAAAAAGAGAGATGTGTTGTCCGAGTCATAAACTGACGGCCACTCCAAAGGCGAACAGTATCTTGAGGAATACGATCGCAGGAGTAGCACTTTGATGGAAATTTGTTTTATCCATTGAGTATCGTTAAAAGTAACACGCGCTGAATATTTTATATATTTTCTCATATCCTGTGTATTCTACGCGTTTTCGTACCTTGAAATTTCTCGGAAATGCGAGATTGCCGCATATGAAATTTCGTTCGTGTAACGTTTGAATCCCATTTTTAACACATCTGACTATCGCTTGACTTTTCAGAAGCCAAACCGATCAACTCCATTTCTCGGAAATTTGTCGATCTTTTTACTTGTATCCGCGATTAGAATAGAATTTTTAAAACAAAAATTTAAGGAACGACAACTGATTGTATATAACTTCCACGAATTTATTTATTATTGAAACAGATAACAAAAATATCACTTTTTTCGACTTTTCAATTTATCCAGTTGCTCGATATGAGCGATTCATTTGATGATTAAAGTGCACGGACGCGTCTGTCTCCGATGGATCATCGACTCGTACGCGAATGTTACGTGCTGACATAACTATGGTTATCAGGCCATGGGAGAGATTGGCTAAGAGAAACTGAAGTTTACGCTCTTTTAAACGCGGTAGTTTTAAACGCATGAGAAACATGTGTTAAAATGCACACCAAATAAAAAGTATACTATGACGTCTGTGTTGATAGACTGTTAGAATATGTATACTGATTGAATGTCAGAATATGTCTAAACTGATTGAAGGCTCGAAGGTGTGCTCTGATGGAAAGCCATATCTGATAAAAATATGTATACTGATAAAAAGCTAGAATATGTATTATCATAATATTCGGAGTATCTGAGCTCCTAAGTTTATACAGAACACGTGCTGGCTATTGGTTGTTGTTAAAAATTAGTTTTTCAATCAACAGCTCCTTCTCCTGGTTTTAAAGTACCTTTCGAAGATACAAAGCTCATAACACGTCCCAGGCTATTGAGTGCGAAACAAACTAAAAATCCCAAATGCAATTGCTCACGTCCCCTTGATAAATCTCAAGATTCCAACTCAAAAGTAGCTCTCTTTCGTACTGTAAATTTCACCGACGAATACTTCCCTTGGTTCCTTGGTTGTCCCGGATGGAACATACAGCGAATATTTTACTTCAGTGTAACGATCATAGGTACAATTAAGTATAATTAGAAAACCAAGGAAAAATTTCTTTCGAATTTAATAGAGAATAAAAGTAATAAATGAAAGAAATTGTCCTAAAACATAAAATGACGAGAGTAAAAACGATAAGTTTCGAGTTACGTCTACAAAATGGTACCACTGGTTGTAAGTTTGTAAGAAAATCATCTTTATGAAAAGGGTTTTATTTACGATCGTTACACATTCAAAATTCATCCAACCTTTACATGCAACTTGTTTTTTAATATTTATATTATCTAAGGAACACAGCTATAACAAGTCAAAGAAATTTTTATTGTTAATTTCTACTTTTATTTAACCTTTACCTGTGTTGTTTAACCGTTATTATTAATTGAAAACTTTTTCATCCTCACATTCTTTATTTTTCAACAACTATATTGCTCAGTATATCTCTTGCATTACATAAATGTCTTACATTACATAAACACTATGTACATGTAAACTCATATTGCATCCTCGTATCTCCACTTTTCACTAACTATACATTCAAAGGTAGAACTGTGACCACCACAGAACCCACAAACATTCAATCAACTCGCTATCTAAAAAAGAATAGTCATTTCATCCTTCCGTGGATCTTCTACCATTCCATGAACCGCAGACGCAGTTCGATACGAAACATGGTTCTCACCAGTTTGGAGGTTTCGCCGCGACGATCGAAAATCGAACATTTTGCACCGGTGGAAAGCAGAAAATATCTCAGCGTTACACGTGTCTACGATTCCGTAATTGATATTTTAATAGAACCACAAAAATTTCCCTTTGCCGACAGAATTTTGTTCGATTAATAATTAGAAGTAAATTTTGCTGAAATATCGATTTCCATCTTATCGCGTTAATTTAGACTTGAAAAACTGAATTCAAAATCGCAATTTCTAAACACGAAGAATGAAAAATCTAAATTTTCCTGAAATTTCGGAAGATTAGAAAGATCAGTGGATTTATTAAAATTTCTATTTCAATGTAAAGAATCTAAACGCAAACAATTAAAAATCTACGTTCTTCTGAAATTTCAGCGGATACAATTTGGTCGATCGTAATTGGAAAGTTGTAACATTTAACCACCGCACCAGGTACCACAATTCATTCACTCCCTAAAGGCAACAATCATTTAGATCGCCCATGAACCTCGTGTATCGTTCCAGCAACCGCAAACTCGATACACGAACGCAGTTCCATGCGGAACATCGTTCTCGCTGGTTCGAAGCTTCCGCTGCGAAAATCGAAAATCGAACATTCTGCACCGGTGAAAACCGGGAAATATCTGGCAGGCGAAGAATTTCTCGCGGCACTCGAACTTTCGGACAATGCGGTCTGAATATTACTGCTGTTTCCGGCGGCGACTTCGCCACGGGGATGATTATTATCGCGAACGAACGCTTCTCGAGCAATTGTTTGCCGACTATTTTTTCCTCTTCTTTCCTGATAAAATGGCGGCTTTTATTTCGACGTCGAGTTACCCTCGGGGAATAACAGTCGACGAGACGAGGTGCTTGATTTACAGTGGAAAATTCAGCAATGGGAAAGCGAGTAAGTTTGAGAAAAGCAGGGTTTGAATCGATGGAGCGACCCAATCGATGGCTTTCGATATTCCTGCTTCGTCAGCGAGACGGCACGCTCATTATGTCACCTCGACGTGGCGGTATGAGACGGGAATGGCGAGTTTACGAAGTCAAATGAACGCTGATTCTTTTGCAGATGAATGACATAGGGTTGGAATTGCACGCGCCATTCGTGTGCATTCGATTAATTTTATCTTTCTGCGATATTTGTTTAAACGACTGATTTTAATAGAATTTATGGATTAAAATAGATTAAATAGATTTACAGATTAAACAGAGTAATAGATTGCAATAGGATGGAATTTAAATTTCCGAGCAATTTACATTTTATTTATTTAATCGAGTATCGAGAGAATAAAGTTTTTATTGATTATAACATTCCATTAACAAGCTTAATCGATTGTCAAGGGAATAGAACTGACATTTTTTTAAACATTTAATTTCTCTTATTAGAAAATCATGATTATAAACTATAGAACTAAGAGAAATCAAACTTCTTATCAAATTCCATTTCTATACTATTAAGATCTACCTGATGTTCAAAAATAAATTCATCAGAAACACCTACACTTAAAAATGATCTCCGGTTGGCCAGCGTTTCGAAACTTCATCTGAACGACATCTGGTAACACAGTTGAATAAAACAGGAAAAATTTTCATTTAATTTTCGAATTAGTTCTACACAATCTACCTAATTCCTCTGGCAGCCCTGAAGACTTCGCGACATTACTTCGCGACGAAGCAAATTGTACTCTATTTCTTTTTCATTCTACGAACTTGCCTCAAGAGAAACAAGTCGAAAACGTCAGTTCCATCGACTGTTCTTCTTCGGTATATTGCAAGGTATTGTGGCGTTTTTGGATTAATTACGTGATTGCGCGATTAATTAATCTGTTCGTTCTTGTCGACCGTTTCAAGCCCCTTTGTTTTCCTATCGCGTTCGTTGGTTTTGTCGGACCAATGTCCGCCCGGCCTCTCCTCCACCTCTTTCGTTTCTTGCTGCTGTTGGGCAAACAACATGAAATCGATGGAAAATATTTGCGTCGATTAAACGAGACACCAGCAGCTCGTATTTCTCGTTTTACCTCGAAACAGATGTCTTCTTTCCCTGTAGAATATCCTCGAGAGAGGGAGAGAGAGAGAGAGAGAGAGAGAGAGAGAGAGAGAGAGAGTTGATCGAAGGCTCTTCGATTAAAACGTTTTGTTCTAATTACGTCGATTCGTGGATCGAATAACTTTTAGACTGAGTATCCACTGAAGATGGTTAAATAACACGAAGTGACATTTAAGACGCTTCACAGTGTGTCGAGCGATGGACAAAAGTAAAAAAAGAAAAAAATGAAGTTTACGAATAACTTTTTATATTTTTGTGTATAAAGAAATGAATCTGGATTTTCAATCAATCAAATTTTCAATTAATTTTGTTGTAGAAAGCGACGCTTGAAATTTATTGGAATTTTCGGACCCTTTCTTTGAACGTGTCGCCATTCGCCGATTTTTTATACGTTTAATTTGATTTTTACAAGTTACGTTTAATATTATACTATCTTTCATACTGGCTAGTAATTTTTTTACGAAATTAACTATTTGTCGTAATTTTTATGTTAAACGTTTACCAAGTTCGAATTGAGTTTTTAGAAAGTACCAGCAAGTACGTCCGTGATTTTTCGAATGCTAATCAAGGACACGTTAAACATTATATATTAATATCAAATTTAGCTGGTCAAACCAGAGAGAATAGTGAAAATCATTGTCAATTCATTCACCGCATCGCGGTGCAAGTCATTGTTCAGACCTTTAGCACAGTCTTCATATTTACATAAATATGTTTATATATTTTTACATTTAAAAGAAGACAATAACACGTGACTAGTTGAAAAAAATTATAAGAAACTTCGTAAATTATACGGATGCAAGTTTATGATCTTTTTGCCTGAAACCCAGACAGTCGAAATGATGGCTACTACCTTTAAAGCGTTTTCGCTAAACTAGTAAGCAAATCTTTCAAACGAAACTTATTCATTTGAGATCAAATTACAGTAGGAAAAATTGACCGAAAAATTCTTATTAAACAAAAAATAAATATCACCTCTTCTTTTAAAATGAAATTGTATCTCTTTCGATGTATCAATCGACGTATCTTTACATTCTCTTTAAAATGATATTAGGGGTCTTAGGTCGAAAATTGATTAGTTTACATGTTATGAATTTCATCCCATACGTTTGACACACCGTAGCGTTTGGGTCAACCTTATCGGTCTGGACCTTGTGGGTTTTAACGAAACCTTTTTTAATAAGTTTGTTACGACGTGCATGTAACAAGAAAGGCAATAAAAACGGACGGTCGGATCCCAACGACCTTGAAAAGGTAAAATATCGTTGACGATATGGTTCTTATCGTTGGGATTCAGATTTATTGGCGACGATATAAAATGGATATAAATTGGAACGTTGTTAATTCAAGCAGCTTCTATGAAGAAGTAAATTTTAATTTTTTACACATTGGACATATTGTGAACAATGTAACGGGTCCTAACGGTCAGACCCCAACGACCTTGAAAAGGTAAAATATCGTCGACGATATGGTTCTCATCGTGGCGATTCAGATTCATTGGCGATGATATAAAATGGATATAAATTGGATGATTGTTAACTGAAGCAGCTTCCACGGAGAAGTCAGTTTTAATTTCTTACGCATTGGACATATTGTGAACAAAGATCACAAGACACAACGCGTGTTACGTTGTCTGAGCTAGATATATTGGGTTGGCAACTAACTGATTGCGGATTTTGTCATTAGGTGGTAATGACAAAATCCGCAATTACTTAGTTGGCAAGCCAATATTTTATTTCCCAGTCGACCACGCTGGTGGCAAATAATTTTCGCCGAATTCATTGATACAATATGCAGCCGACAACCTCCTCGTGGTGCATATCGGTACACACGCGGAAACTTTTTCGCCATTTTTTAAAATCTATTTAATTCTTCCCAGGCCGCCTGTTTTTATTACATTTCTCGTTATACACAAAGCATTTATCGCACGCCACAATAAAATAATTAGAAGAGGCTGCGTTAAAATCTATGACGCAGATCGACAGATTCATCGGCGTTCGTTTCGGATGTTTCGTTAGGACTCTTCGATGTTTCATTTCAATTGTCTTGTTTTTCGCTTCATTATATCACAGAGACTTCTTTCCCAACCACAAATTCACTTACCGTTGCTGATAAAAAAGATTCCTATAAATTACTTTTATCACTGTGACATTTCCATGTAGATGTATTTCACAGATAAGAGATCGTTTCGTGAGAACAAGGCATCCCACGAAGTGGACTGGTTGCTCCAATTCGCCGATGGCGCTAAAAATGTCCGCACGTTGAATTATTCTCGGCCGATCGAACCACCGGGCTTGGTTACCTGTTGAAGCTGAAACGGACGATCGGTGAAGTCGCCCAGGAAACGCTTTCGAATCGTAAACCCGGCCAATACATATTCATTTTCCGTGTAGTTTTTCTTCGTAAATCGATCGCCACCCTCGAACCATCCGTAGCTGTTACTTCAATTAGTCTGATCGGACATTGGTTCCTTCGTCGCTTTAAAAGAACTGTCATGATTTTACGAGATATAATGAAAAGTAAATGGACGATGTACGAGATTCTGCCAATTTCTTGTAATTTCAATATTTTAGTATTTTCCATTAGCTCTATCGCTGTTGAAAAATTAGGATACTTCTATTGGGATTTGTGTAATCGTTAAATTAGAAAATTGTCATAATCCGAGTATTATTTTATTATTTTTCATTAATATTATAGATCAAATAATTACAATATTTATATCGTGGTTTTGTGTAATCGTTAAATTACTAAATTGTTACAATGCCAGTGTTTTATTATTTTTAATTAATTTTATAGATTAAACCAATTAAAATATTCATATTGTACTCATAGATTTGCGTAATGAACAAATTCATCAAAAGAACGTTATACTATTACAAGAGTAAGTATTGGTAATAGCTCTATAGATAAGGTTTAAAAAATTGTCGATGGTTTCGTAGAAGAGACAAAACGCGAGGAAACTCAGCGAGATGTAGGAATTAAGAGATTATCGTAATCGAGTTTTAGTAATTTGTGGGACGATGTAATTGAATTCTACGAAACCATCGATCATTGTAATTGGGGTCTACAAAGTGAAGGGTCACGAAGATAATCGAGTTCAGCTAACTCGAAGACCAACGTGTTTGACCTTTATGATTTTAAAGAGTTGCTTGCTTTAACTCTACAGTTGATAATTATTCAGATTGATAATAATAAATATTCGGAAGATTTATGCATTCTAGAGTTATTACATTTGATTTTTAGCAATTCGAAAACTATCCTCATATTCTATTTGCATATTTTTTTATATTTTTATATTCTGTTCTATTCTAATTGTAGATTTTAAATGCGATATTTGCGCCTACGTTACGCGGATATTCTATTAGGTTGTCCGGAAAGTGTCTTTCTTTTGCAAACGTGCTTTTTACAACAGTGCACCTTCGTGCAAACGTGAAACCAAGTCTGTGAAATGTCGCGGTGTTTATCTCAAGAGAACAAAATGGATCGTACGTAATTCGACAAAATAATATAAAACAAAAAACGGCGTGCGTCTATTATTTCCTCGTAAAACGAAAGAAACTTCTCGGACAACTTAATACTTGTGTTTTGTTTCGGTGTTACGTGGACATTTTAAATTAAACTTTGTTTCTTCAGGGCATATTGGAAACAATTCTAAATCTGACAACCACAAATACAGTGTCGGTCAGAAGAAAGTTGAGAAGATGAGCGATATGACAATGTACCATGATTCTACGAAATGGAATTATATTTGACCAAAATAAACCAAAATAAACGATTATCAGAGATATGGTAAAATTGTTTAATAGCAGTGTGGAAGTTATTTATTTAGGTTGAGTAGTAAGCTCGTACACGTTTTCTTCAAATAATATACAAAGCGTTATGTCTTTCATATAAAATTTCTCTAGTGATTTATTTCCTTACAAAAATACATATTAAAATTATTTGTCTTTTCCATCCATAAATTACGATTTTCGAATATGGCCATCGTTCGTGATAAAACAATTAAGTTTACAAATTCCAAATCATTTAACTTAAAATTTAAAGTCTATATCCTTAAAACCTAGTCGCCTAACGTGTTACGCTAACAGCGATAAATATACGTTTGTCTTGCATAAAAAAATTCAAACAGCTATATCTGTACATTCTTCAAATAGTTTTATAACGCTCTTCTCAATGTACCTCACCGACGAGAGCTGAACGAATTTATTATCGAACCCAATACTTGTAACGTACCAATTTCGAACTTTCTTTCGTCGGCCACTTATGCCATCTGATAGAATTCTAATTTAATTCTCCTATTGAAGAAAGATTTCACAAACTTCAATACTTCACAGAATTCACGAATCTGTATTTGCCCCTTCCATCCACAGTAATCGATAACACGGCGTACGAATAAGCTCGATAATGAAAAATATTTTAAACGACGCGGAAAATAACGCTTATTCAACGGTACTTTCCAACATGGGCCATTAGTTGAAAGTTTTGATTGCGGCCTGGCCGTATTCACGCCTCGTGCATGGCCAACACGCGACTCACAGTCGGCAAAGCTTTCCCGGAAGTGGAACAAGATTTACTGGCCGCTATGTTCTTCGGTCGCGGCAACTTTCGACGATCGCTCGTGGCTATTGTTTCGCGGCTTGGCCAGATTGTATAGAAAACCGGCCTCGGGATTCGTTGCACGATACTTCGATAACGAGATGTCGAAGAGGACATATGAACCTAATCACGATACGTTGAACTTCCGGTGTGCTTGAAAAAAGTTTGGTGAAACTTTGGATTCTATTTGAAAAATAGCTTGGAACACTATTTTTTGAAATCTTTGTTCATTTGTTTGTTTGATTAAATTTCAAAAATTGTTATTTGTTTATCGACGTAAGATTAGATTTTCTACTTAAAATTGAATATGTGTTTGTTCGTTGTCGATATGAAATTATAATTCTTTACTTGGAAAGTTGGTTTTGCTGACCAAGAATTGGTTTTTGATATAAGATCTGATATAAGATTAGATTTTCTACTGAAATATTAATATTCGTTTGGTTTCCTCGATATAAGATTACTTTTTTTTTCATGAAAATGACATTTGTTTGTTTGTCTTTGATATTAGAGTAAATTTTCTATTGTAGGAGTTTACTTGGAGATTACGTAGAGGCTCGATGTACAGAAGATATTTATAGATTATGCAGGGAATACAATCCAATTTTGTATTTTACAAAATACAGAATATAAAGGAATTTCGTGACATCCATTTATGTAAAAACAATTATGTAAAGAAACGTTTCTCGATGTTTAATTGCTCGACTGACAATTGATATGAAAATATCGAGCATGCAGGGAATATTGCAGTGAAAATATAGAGTAAAGTAAAAGTACAGAAGAAACAACTGAAAGAGAATATAGTAATATATAAATATATAAAGGAACGCATACATGTGAATCGATATGAAACTCGTTATTAATAATTTAGAAAAGAAAGTTGGAGTTTAAGTATAAATTTGTTGGAGTTTTAACAGAATAAAATAAGCAAATGAAACGAGAAAAGGTATTATAAGCTTTTGGTCACTTTAGCCAGCTTCTCTGAACAAATCTATGAGTTTACTTTCGTCGTGGAAACACAGTTACGAGTTTTCCTCAACAAATTTAACGACAATTTCATTCCCTGCTTAATAATATTTCCAAGATTGGTCGATTCGATGTCTCTCGTTTAAACAATTTCAATTTCACTGAAAATCGTGCACCTGGAAAATCATTCTGGCCGCTCTCCAAAAGTCCCTGAAGTCTCCAACCTCTGGCTCTTTATCTACAAGATTCAGTGCTTAAACGCGCGTAACTAACAGAATTTCATATAAAATGAAATTCGAAGCTTGAGTTATTCGAACATTATCGAAAAGCCGTAGATTTAATATATTTTGAAATCAAAGGACATGTAGTTCAAAATAGTTAGAAATCACAAATTTATTGACTTGAGATATACAGGGTGGTTGGTAACTGGTGGTACAAGCGGAAAGGAGGTGATTCTACGTGAAATTATTCTATATTTTCGACTTCTTTTTTCGCGTGATGATGAATGATGAGGATGAATTTATGTCCCAATTTAATATTCTTTATATACAGAGTGGTTGGTAACTGGTGGTACAAGTGGAAAGGGGGTGATTCTACGCGAAATTATTCTATATTTTCGACTTCTTTTTTCGCGTAGAATCACCCTCTTTCCGCTTGTACCACCAGTTACCAACCACCCTGTATTTAGATACTCAAGATTTATACATTCGAAATATTCAGAAATTAATCAGTTCAAAAAATCATTGATCAGTTTTGATTGACAAAAGAAGAGAAATATCTTAATTCCATTATCAAGAAAAATTCCTCTCTTCTCCTCGAAACCAAAATCTTTATAGGCTTTCTAATATATATTATTACGATCAACAATCTATTTATTAGAATAAATGGACTAACAAAACAACCGCCATTAGAAAGAGGAAGAAATGTTTAGAACAAACAAATGTTTGTAACAAGACTTGCACTGATTCGACTGTCTTTGGAGTTGTAGAGAAATTTGTCTTTCGTTTGTCGTCGACAATAGATTCTCATGTTCAACTTCGTATCGAAAAGTTTATAACGAAACGAGAACCCAATAATTTGAACAATGAAATAATTCAATACGTAATTCAACGACTTGAACGGTAAAATATCAGAAAGACATCATCGAAAATAAACAACAAACCCTCGTCTCCAATTATATCAAAGAATTATCCTCATAATTATGTCAAGCATGATCGAACGAGTAATAATAATTTCAACGATGCAGTATCAACATAAAGAAGTTAACAAAAATATTTGACAATGTTTCCAATTGAAGATTCAGCGGATGATATCTCTTCGCGCCAAAAATGAAACATTCGTAGGGTGATACTGAAACAAATAATGGATAATGAAATACATAAAATAACTAACAAATTCATTGCCAACGAAAATTGTAATACCAATGTGTACTAATTGTAAAACAAAATAATTAAGTTACTAATACATCTAGTATAATGATATACCTAGTATTATATTATATATTAATAATATACGTATGCCATGAATAAAATAACAAATAAGCCAGTAAAATGCAAAGCAGAGCAGAAAGGAAATTGCGAAAACGGGAAGCCAGTAAAATTAGAGACACGTCTGCAAAATTCGCGTTCTCAACGTCGAGTTTCATATTCTTGCTTGGACGTAACGAACACGGACGGAGTAACGGGAAAAATTAGGGATCGCCACGAACTGCAGGTTTTAAATTGCAAATTAACAGCGTTTCCCAGGGCTGTCGCGAGCGGTGCGGTAGCCTGCACGTATAATTCAATGAAGAAACAGTTAAAATTTATGGCCTAGACGTTGTTCCGCGCTGCGAGTTATACTATACATGCGTGTTAGCCTGCAAGATTCATAGCTAGCGCAACGGTTATGGTTTAACAGTAGAAAATGCTGGATCTTGTAGTTCGTTATCGTCTAAAGTTAAGTAATTCTATCGACGATTATTTCGGTGAGCTGAGAATCATAATTAGTACGTAAGTGAGTTCTCAGCTATCTTCTTATAAAGTAGCGTTCTGAGTTCGTTGTTATGGAAAATTCATTACGTTTTTTCAAGCCATGGAAACCTGTCGCAGCAGAGAACAAAGTTAAAACACAATTGATCGTTGTTTTAAGGGCTGATACTCCAAAAAATTGAAATACACGATTAATACCAAAATTCTCTAAATCTTAATTTTCAATCTATCTTTTGTGACATGTTTGTATAATATTAGATAAGAGAAGAAATAATTGCGAAGAGAAATTGGAATGGAGAATTAGGATAAAAGTATATTAGAATTGGAACAGAATTCTGTTTGCTTTGCAAAGCAAATTGTGCGAGATTTCTTCACGAGAGAATTTTTATAATATGAAATTTCTGAGAGATGATAATTACTGAAAGGATTGTTTGGTTCTAGTGTAATATAAAGTGTCAAT
Source organism: Bombus flavifrons (assembly GCF_040668555.2). Lineage (NCBI taxonomy): Eukaryota > Metazoa > Arthropoda > Insecta > Hymenoptera > Apidae > Bombus > Bombus flavifrons. The sequence continues at coordinate 8,683,114 of NC_138446.1, read as the reverse complement.
ACACGCTTTAACTGCGAACGAATTAAGTATGAAAATATGTGTAATGATTAAATGAAAGAAGAGATAGTTGTGAGGAAAAACGAGGGTAACAAGTAAAGTAGAATTTGATTTGCTCACGAAAGAAGAACCAAAGATGATTTTATTCTGACGCAATGGATATAAAATACCAATAAAATACAACAATATAGCGACGAGTAACTAAAATAAAGCAGAAAAATATACATATGTATATGAGTAGATATATAAGTTCGAAGCTACAAATGAAATATATACATTTAACGCTTACCAAAAATTTGGACGTTTCATTTTTATAAAGAATTTTTCCTTTATTTTAAATTTTTCAAGAATTGAATCGTTGATGATAAAACGTTATATCATTAATTTTTAAATATGTATTTACAATTAAATTAGCTATGATATCTAAATATCTAAATGCCAGAGATCAAATGATCTTTCGAGATAATAATCGTTTTATTAGCTTTTTCTTCTCTCTACTTTAAAATCAATTCACATTGGAAGCGATATCTCTGTATATGTTAGGTTGTCCGAAAAGTTTCTTTCGTTTTATAAGGAAACAATAGACGCACGATGTTTATTATTTTGCATTAGTTTATTGAATTATGCACGAACGTAATAATAGAAATAGAAATGGATCATACTTAATTCAATAAAATAATATAAAACAGAAATTGTTGTTCATCTATTATCACCTTATGACAACCTAATACTTTTACTGTTTAACAAAACAGGAAATAATAATTCCCTGCCTATCTAGGCAACCATTGTACAGAGATAAGTGGTCGTTAATTAAACCCATACAAAAGAAGATAATAATTTCAGTTTTACGTAGTTTCTGAAAACTTTTTCCCTGATATTAGCATCATAGCTGTCTGAATCTTCAGCAAATGAATGAAACGGGGAAATGTTTGCTGACTAACAAAAAACCGCCTTCTTATAACGAGATAAAAATACGTAACCAGAGGTTCCATGATGTAGAGATATCAACGCGCTATAACATTCGGAAATCAATCGTCATCATTAAAATACGCGAACACAAGCGTGAATAATTTTATCCGGTTCATGTTTCAGACATTTCATAGACGTTATATAATTGTAAAAAAATCAGAATTTAGAACGTTTCGTATAAATTCGAATTCTGCCAAGCCTGAAATTGATATTAAAAATTTGTATCGCTAATAGGAATCATTTTTGCTACAAATCCTGGCGGAAAAAGAGCAGCGAGAAGAAAATGTCTGCTCGTTAAACGCTCGAACGATCAAATAATCGAATGTTTTTGTGAATTTAATCAACGCGAAATTGCATGACATACTTTCGAATCGATATAAAGGGAACAAAAGGAACGTTGTAGATAAAATGTTTGCTTTGCAACGCTTGTCTTGTTTTCATTTAATTTTTATTTTTTTTTTCTTTCAATAAAAATCCACCTGGTTATAGGAACTGTCTCTTGTCTTTTATACAAAAACAGAGCTTCGTAATATTCAGATAACAATGTAGGTAACCTTTTGAGCTTTTTGGTTTTAACCGCAATAAGTTTGTATCGTAGTTTTTACTTAGCCATACATAATTCCGTTCTACTCGCGTGAATATGTATGGCCTCGTATTCTACTTGTCTGACCCTATACGGTTGCCATTTCCGGTCACTGAACAATGCACCATTTCCATTCTCTTTGTCCGGCCACGTACGCTGCCTGTTTCTGGTTGTTTAACAAAATATAATTTTTCTGTTTGTCAATCCTCAGATTAAAACTTTGCCTCGCCGGTGTTTCATTGCTACGCTATTCATTATAGGATTAGAGAATTTGTACGATTATAGAAAGTTTCGAAAAATATTTTCCACCTTCATGCGCGTTCAAATATTCGAATAAATATTGCATTTTTGGATATCGAATATTGGAATAAATATCAGACTTCATTTAGAACCGAGGGAATTTTTCTTAAACGATTTGTTCTGTTGCATTTTATATTAAGTCACTGCTTTCCTCGAACGAAATCTTACAGGAAATTCTTCATTTCCAACTGTTATATCATTTTATCCTTCCACCACAAAACCATCTCATAAAATCACCTTATAAAATCACTGCTTTAAACTTCACTCGAAATATCGCTTCTATAACGACATTTCATATCTTAAATTTTCTGCTCGGTTGCATCTGCGAACGTTCATTTTCGTAAGTTTCATCGGTGGAAAAAAGCAAGTCTCTCGGCGGCCCTGAGGACGCATTTCCGCTGAATTTGTAGGATACTTTGAAGCATTCCTCTTTCTGCAGCTCCTGTTGCTGTTTTTCCTATCCTCATATTCAACCGCCAACCCCAATTCGCTGGGTTTTCTCTGGTTCACGTTGATCATGCTCGCGTTTCCTTTCTCCCTTGCTTTCTCGTCCGCGAAACTACCCTTGCGCGTTTTAAATTTCCTAGCAAGAGACTTTTCCGCGAATTAGACGTCTGACATTCTCTTCCCTTCCTCAAAGATGTTATAAATACATCGTGTTTGGAAATTACATTGCCAGAAGAAAAGTTGTTTTTTTAGGTTTGCTAGAGATACAAATTTTAGTATAGTAATTTCTTTCACTATACAATTGTGCATATAGAATAATAGGGAAAGTTCTAATAATGGATTTAACTTAATTTGGTTTCTAATCATTATTTAATAATGCGAATAAATATTACAAATTGGTAGAATTAAAGCAAACTCTGAAAGCCTTTCTATATAAAGAATTTTTGAATTTTGTTATCGTAGAGGGAAAATTAAAAATTAGACTACATCGCTTTAAGATACAAGAAATTTGTAAATCTTATAATGTAGAATTTTATGTAGATTATTATAGTCGTCGAGAATTCGACATTATTATATCGGAAAAATATGAAACTCAAGTTCTACGAATCGCAGAGTTACTATATTTGAATTTCGAATATTTCAAAATTATCAGGCTCGTATTTTGAGCATTCGAAACTTATGTTCGAAGCTTAGATATTCGAAAATGCTACGATCTTAAGTTCTACGCATTTCAAGTATAGAGAACAAAGATAGAAATGAAATTTTTTCGTAATACGATTAATCAAATCTGGTATTTCCCTGTTTATACGTGTGTCAACAAATTATTTCGCAACGAACATTGCAAACAAATCAAACCAAATATCGACAAGTTCTTTCTTATTTTTTATATCCTATAATCTTGTTGTAATTACAGCGATTATTTTTCCATTAAAAGTAGTTCACAGATCGGTAAGAAGATCTGTTTGCGAGATTCCATAGTTTATGTAATGGACTCAACCATGTTTTTGTTCGTCTTAGTAAGCATGAAGTTTCACAAGCTTGAAAAGTCATGAAGTTACACGTTCGTTTAATTCAAACGTATCTCTGCCTGACTAGATTAGATTAACGAGGGTCTTACAGGCTTATTGCACGACATAAATGGAAGTTCAGTTCAGGCTTTCATTTTACGAGCGTGGCGGACATAAGCTTCTTCGAAGATAACGTGTATCTTATCGAAGTATTGGACTTATACCGAGGTTTTATTATTCTGTACTACTTTGTACGACTTAGAAATTGATCCTTGTTCTTGCCTCGTTCCATTAGTCTTTTTCGTTTATTGCTATATCGATATATTTTTATCATTCATTTTATTTATCATCCATATTATTCACTTTTATTCCACATTCTTTCTTTGCGTTTTCATTGTTCAGTTTAATTCGACAACCGTAACATAAGAAAAATATAAGAAAGAAATCTCTTCTCTGTCAAGTCATGAAATAATCGAAGGATAACCGAGAAACGGCTACTTCAAAATCAAACAAACAACGAAGAATTATTCACCTAACTATGCAGATTTATTTAAATTTCGATTTCAAGAAACATCGTTGAAATAATTCATTGCCGACTAGTCGTTGAATAATTAAAATATCATCAAAGCTACATCACATTAATTATAAAAATCATTCGTTTCTTTAACACTAGGGAACATACATTATCCATAGATCTAACACACCTAACAAAATACCAAAACGCAGTGTACTTCTCATCTACTCTAGTTACACGTATTCTTAAACTCAAACCCCAATTTGCATCGTTGGAAGTCATACACAGTATTAGAGTGGTCATAGGACTCTAAACCACCTTATGGTCCACGTTGTGTCATTTTCAACCGATTATCGTGGCTCTTAAATTATCAAGCAACTGTACGGACCAGCGTCGGTTCCCATTATCTCGTTTCGACCTCTTCATCCCTCGACTTTAACCAGGTTCCGGGGGGAGCCGCAAGCCCTTCGGCATTTCACGTGTCGTTCAAAGGGAACGAAAACAACGAGACAGTCAGCTTGGGCGAGTTTCGGAAATTCTAACGACGACACGTCGAATCCCAGCAATGCCAACTTTCGAGAACAGGCTAACCGCGCACGGATTGCCGTCTGACTGTTCCCAGAGAATTATCCGCAGTCCATGACGTGGATACCAGGTCTCGTCTGCCTGGATAATTATCTGTCTCGTGCTGGCATCGTTGCTCTGTGTATAGGACAGTGCAGCTTAAATAGCCTCCGTGATACGCCAGCAGCTTAACTTTTAGAGCTTGCATCCTCCGCGAACCTCGCATACCAGACAGGGTTTTGTAAATTACGGCGGTAGTGATTTGTATTTTATAGATGCTTCTTCAACCCTTTAACCCCTTATCTTATCGTTAGAATTTATGCGAAATTAAGTATACTCGTATCGATTAAATATTACTCTTTCGGTTTTACCGCTATAATGAAAAGAATTGTGGTATCGTTGCAAAGATCGTAGCGCAGCATTTCCGTTTATATCATGCCATAAATCAAATATAAATCGCGAAAATCTAAATATACAACAAGCTTCATAAAGATCCGGTTGCAATAAAGTTCACGTTGGAATATTTGTCTCACAATTTCCCATCTTATCGTTTCTCCTACGAACGAGTTAACACGATTTATGGGATTTTCTTGTTTTCAGAGGAGCGATATTTTTTGAAATCGTTTTTCTTTTTGTTATTTAATCATGATACGTTATTGAACAAAATAACTTGTTAGAACTTGTTACATTTACGGTAAGAAAATTCGGGAATCTTCGACAGATTCTTGCAAAATAATTTGGTCCAAGGGACCAAAGGTTGTTGATGGTGTTTAGGTTTTAGATACTGTCGGTATTATTTTATTTTGGAGCGATTTATGATTGCTATGGAAGGTTCCATAAATTACGATGCCAGCGATTTGTAAGTGTTTTATGGACGCGCTTGTAAGGGTTGCTGATAATACTGAGATATTAGATTTCGTCGACGTTATTTTATTTTCACGTGATTTATGGTGTATTTAGAAATTTCGCCTGTGTAGCAGTTTTACACTTTGTCGGTATCGTTTTATTTTGCAGTGATTTATGGTGTATTTAGAGATTTTGCCTACATTTTAGACTCCGTCGATATTATTTTATTTTGTAGTATATTTACAGTCTTGAGTTAGACTTTTGGTTTTATCGATTTGGTTTACTATTTAAACTAATTTTATTTCGGCTTTGTAAACTCGCTTTTTTAACGTAGATTTTCACCTAATTTAAGCATCGAGTTGCATAGATAAATTTTTATACGTCGTAGACGTTTATTTAAAAACACTTTAATTTAGAATTGTTGGAATACAACGATATTACAGACATAGACACAAATAATCTTATACAGACACCTAGACAGGCATTTGAACAGGACACTTACACAGGTCATACTCACTACTGTATAGAGGGTGGGGTTCAAAATTTTTTAAGGGACCATGGGTCACTACGTACAGTCAGTCTGAGAGTAACTGGCCAACTGTCAACAATCCATGAATTCTTTACCTGCACACTTTGTTAATTATACCATATCACTCACTTATATATTAAATACATTTGGTTCTGTAATTCTGTTTAATAAATATCACCTAATATTATTTCAACATAAACCTTGTGTCTTTCACAGATTATTTATCTTAACTTTAAGATTAAATTCTAACAAGAATTATTTCTAAATTTGTAGGCATTTGCTTTCTAGCAAAATCAAAACTGAAATAAAAGATTGTAAAATTAGAAATGTAATATATTAAGATTACAAGTTTGTTAAATCTGATTGATTTCTCAATCTTTCGGTTATCACCACGATACAAATTAAAAGAGAGATTATCTGTTAATTTTCCAATTGTCCAATTTGCCCACAATAAATTTCCTCGAAATACGCGAATGTTACTTCGAAACATCTGGCTCGTTCGATTCTCGTTAAAACAGAAACTATCGCTCTGTAATTTTACGGTGATTTGGAATTCCACCTGATTTCGTTCCCATTAAAGAAACATTACACTTTTGTAACACGAAATTTACGACACGTACATACCCTATGGAAATCTGTGTTTTAATTCTTACAAGAGCTACAAACATACTTCCTTTCTTTGCACAATTTTAGACACTTTAGAATCGAATTACAAAAGTATAATTTACGTTGAAGCTATTACGAAACATAATGTTATTTCACTCCTATAATTTACATCATATTTTTGTATCTATAGCACATTTATAGCAAATTGCACTAATCTAATATTGTGATTGCCATTATACGAATAGTATTACATATACTTTTCAACATAGCATTAGAAATAATAAAAAAAGCAATAGAGAATTCCACAAATCGATAAAAATTGGTTTCTTTACATAAGAATTTGCATTTTCGTGCGATATAATACTCGAGAGAATATTATGGCTAAATAAGCGCAAGTGAATTTACCAAATAAATTCACCAAACGATGCACGAGCCCCATACAAGTTTCGGCTCGCCAACAGAATAATCTATTCATAAACACAGTATTGTTCGATCCACGATAATTTATCGGTAATTAATTTTGATATTCCATGCAGTTCGATCCGATGCGTGCACAACCTATAAATCAGTGTTCGATAGTTCGAATACCATAAATTACGTTACGAAACATTTTACTCGAGAGCTTTACGTACTTCCAAGCGAATAAGCAAATATCAATTATAATTCTTATCTTTATCGTCAAACGAATTGATTTTCCACTTAATTTTTTCAATTCCTATTATTCAAGATGAAAGGAAGCAAAATAACCTACATGATCCATAATCTGTGAGAAAATAATTCCCATAATTTCCAAGAAGTGAAAGACGATTCTCAAGATAGAAAAGAAACGGAATTTTCATTATTTCCAACGAGAAGCTAATAACTGTCGTATTTCCACGAACAAAAATTGCTTTCGCCTGAGCTTTATTAATATTCGATGCTTTCTTATTATTTCCAACAGTTCGTCGAAATTTCCCACCTGAAATATCACAGAAAAAAAAGTTCTCTAAATTGTTGGCACACTTCGGAATCGCGAAAGCTCCAATAATTGCACGTTATCTGACTTCTGCGAAGTTTTCACGATAATGGAGATGAAAATTGGGCCGAAAAAAAAAAAAAGAAAAAGAGGAAAAAAGGAAACAAAACTAGAGAGTCGCAAGGGGTGGTTGAATTCCGTTCCTTCGGCCTCGTTTAATCCATTCGTTCTCGATGTCTGGATGGAGTACGAATCGAGGAAGAGAAAGAGAGAAAGAGGGAGAGGGAGAGAGAAAATGTTTAGCAGACGATGGAATAGGCAGAGTTGTCGTGGGTGAAGTCTTTGATCTCGAACGGGGACGTAGCTGGGTCAAGGAAAAACTTCGTTCCACGTTCCAGTAAAGATCCACGATAGATGAACATCGACTGGCGGGTTGCACTCGTGCGAGGATAAAAGAGAGATCGAGTGGTGTGTCTTGCGGGATGTTGCTACTTTATTTCTTGCTTTGTTGTGTGTCGTGCGATGCTTCTGATTGGAAGCTGATAGGTTTCACTGTTCTCGTTTTTCTGGGGCAAGGTGGACGAGACAAAAGGCGGATAGATTTGCTGTTAACGAGGCGTGCTGGTTTCTTTGAAAGCGCCAGTAACTAACTTTCCTAGGAACTTTTATCCGAGGAACGTTTTTATCGGTTAAATTGAATTTCGCGTGAGCTTTATTAATATTCGAATGGGATTGAAGAATTCCTCTTTGTGCAATTTAGCACAATATGCAAGCCGCTTTTGTCGTTTTAAAAATCCAGTTAGCTCACGAAAGTTCCAGTTAGTTCAGTGTTTCATGATATTCGAGTACCAGTGATCATCTTAGATATGTTTGATTTTATGTTCAAGTTTCTATTGATGTGATGGGTCGTGTCGTTGATCGTTTAATTAGAAATACAGCTTACGATGGAAGAAGCAGGTTTTTCGTCTGTGGAGATTTCTACTTTGCTACTTAATATTGGAATATTGTAGAAAATAGAAATCGACGAAATAATTTCGAGTACAACCGAATTGGAGCTCTGGCCAGTTATAGACTCGGTGATCGTTAAATTAGAAAAATCTATACCAAACAGTAACTAGAGTGGAAATAAAAATCTAATTTCTATATGAGCAAGCTAATCTCTGTAATGCTAAAAATAATTAACGTTCGTTAACCATCGAACTTAGTATGAGTATTGCTCATTCATCTAAATTTCTACTAAATATTCCATTAACGATTTATACGTAAACATACAAAGTGTAGCATAATTGATGATGCAAGCAGGAAGAGAGTAATTTTATTTAAGAAGACATAGAAGGAAATTGCTCGATATTTTACTATTCACCCTCATTTCGTAAAAATGCAATATACACAGACAGAAAACCCGAAACAATTCTCTGCAGAGCGAACAATTAAACTTTCAACTGTAGATAAAACGAACAACGCCTTCTAATTCCTCGATATTTTTACATTCCATCATTTCGTCGAAAGTTCCATATCCACTGAAAAAGCAAGCAACCGCGTTATCAGGAAACTAAGTGTACAGTGCGCGACGTGCCATCACTTTTCAACCCTTTCGCTCTTCATCGTCCCAGATCCCCATCGTTCCATGGCGGTGGTTCTTAAACCCATCGATCCATCAGAGGCTCAGTGGCCCGTCCAAAATCAACGAAGCTTGTTTACCAGCGGAAACAACCCTCTGCTCGACACAAGAGGATCGATCATCATCGCGGAAGCCCGCAATATTTGCATCGAAAACGTTCGATTTTACGCCCTGTCTTCGCTAAGCAAAGAGTATGTCTAAACAGAGAGGACACTTGTTGCTGGCAGCGTCGCATAAAATATTGAATATAGGTATGAACACCGCGACCGGAAATGTTACTTGCTGAACAACACGGCTATCGAGGCTGCTGCGGTTCTAGTTTCGCTGGCTTGCACTGATTAGCTTATGCATGACGTTTCCGAACGCTGCTCAGATACGCCGTGAATGAAATTTGCATTTGTGGGCCGTGGAGATGCGGAATGGGGCGGGCAAGTTGAAGCGTTTATGAGAGGCCGGTCGTGTTTCTCGGTTGGTTGATTGGCCAGCATGACGATTATTAATTGATAAATTGGAAATTATGGCGTTCGTGAAAAGTATTAGGTCGTCTGAAAAGTTTATTTCGTTTTATAAGAAAATAATGGATGCGCGATATTTTCTGTTTTATATTATTTTATCGAATTACGTATGATCCATTCTGTTCTATCAAACTAAAGATCACAACGTTCGATGATTAGGTTTCGTGTTTGTATAAAGATGTGTCACTGTAAAAGACGTGTCTGTAAAAGAAAGACACTTTCCGGACAACCTAATAGTAAATTTTGTGCGCTTGTTTTTATCAGAGAAGCGATCGAAGTATATCTTGCGTCTTTTTAAAATTGTGTCTTGTGTTTTTTGCGGGATTAGAATATCGTCAAATGTAGCGCAATTCGTATTCTTTCCTTTTTCTTGGAGTAGGAATTGCAAAATTTTTGTGAATGTAAAATACTTTATTGTGTTACGTATTTTACCTAATTATCTTTATCGTATTACTTGTATCGTACGTTTGGAGAAAAAATATAAAGATTGGTCGCAAAATGTAATACGCTATTTCACGGTAGAGATCGAAGGATTGTTCGTAAACTGAAAGCAATAAAAAGTAGTCAATTCGATGTTAATCGGCGCAAGCAAAATTCTGACATGTACATTACGATTTCATGCCAAATCTCAGCTGTAAAAAGCGATAGCAGCTTTATTTGCATTCTACTTTATATTCGCGTAATTAAAATTCCGGTCATATTAAATAAATACAGTTTGAATCTTCTATTCATTCAGTTTGATATTTCTTTTATGAATTCATGCATAGAAACGAATTCATTAAAGTGCTGCTGGCAATGCACAGTCGCTTGAATCATTACAGAAATTTATTCGACAAATCTTTTTAATCTCGTCACGATTTTTGCATAGTTTCCCGAAGGTATTGAAGATCGCGCGTAATTTTACTATACGCTGAGATATCTACGTTTGAATATTGGGAAAAGGATGGAAATACATATTCCTCGACGATATGAAAAATGGCGAATAAACGTGGATTTCGTTTGACAGAAGCCATACATCATCTTGACTGATCGTCTTCCCAGTTCAGTTTGATTTCGTAACTCAATTAACGATAAAGTTTCATCGCCGATGTAACCGGAATAAAGATTCAGCCGTGAAATAGAGAAAAATGTTGCAACGTTTTCCTTCGTCATATGCGCTTCATACGTGCGATTCGTTTTTTTCGTGAAATTCTTTTGAAAGAGATCCCTTAGAAATGGGAATTTCCGATGATAAATGCAATTCACTTGGAAGGTTAAAATACAGTGAATGAAAGTTCCTGGAAATTCTTAATTAATCAACGCGATTTAACAATACGTTTTTCAGAATATCTACGTTTTCATCACAGTTCTTTTGTTCCTTTAAAGAATGTTTAATTTCTACTTTCTAATTTTTTCCCCTTTTCTCTTTATATAATTCTTTCCGTTTTTCTGTCATGTTCATTGTATTACAATTTTATAATGTTTCGATAGTAACATCGTCCATGGTTCATTATTTTAAATTTAACTTTTCAGGCAAATTACGTTATTTACTGATGGGAATGACTCGATAATTAGATGACGAAATCTACTTTGACAAAATGTTAAATATTTTTCTATCGATGGATAAAATGCTAATTTTGTTTCAAGAAAAATGAACTAATTCACACATTTTTCCCCTATATTTTACAATTCTTTGCCTTTTCCCTAACTAAATTTTCTATTCCAATTGTATAGGAACTTCGATAGTAACGACTTCCACTGTTCTGGGTTCCAGAAAAACTAAGGACCACCGGATGCTTAGATGATAAAGCGTATTTTGACGATAAGTTTAATATCCTGTGATTCATTTTTATCCAAATTTACACATCAATTTACGATATTTGCAAAGAAATCCACGTATTGGGCTGTCCGAAAAGTTTCTTTCGTTTTATGAGGAAATAATAGACGCGCAACATTTTTCGTTTTATATTATTTTGTTGAATTACGTACGATCCATTTTGTTCTGTTGAGATAAACATCGCGACATTTCACAGACTTAGTTTCACGTTTGTTGTAAAAAATCACGTTTGCGAAAGAAAGTCACTTTCCGGACAACCTAATACAATAAAAACCAGCATGAATTTCACAGTATCAAGTATCCACAGTAATTTGTTCAGCCTTTCACGATGCAACTTTCACGACCAATCGATGAAAAGTATTTTTAATGACATTTAGTACCTGGTCATCTGTTAGCGAGGCAAAGATGACGCACCGTGTCGCCGTTTATCGTCGACTCGCGTGTTTCAGATTCGCCGATGGAACACGAGGGAAACGGAACGTTACTCGATGAAGTGAAAAGAGTATTTCCCAAGCGGCGTTTTTCCAATCATCGAGAACGTGCGGTCCTTTCGGATGGACCTCTTTGAGTTACCCTGCTCGATGCCGAAGCCAGGCAAGGATTCTTTTTCAAAGTAAGAAGCACCGTTTCACGCGGCGATAACGACCGACATTCACTCACTTTATGGCGATAAGAGAACGTAAAAGTGATTGATTTCTAGCGTAACGTTGGTAATATGCCGAGATTCAAGCGAAGATTTTTTTGAGAGTTTTCCAGCGCGCTTAATTTGATTAGTTTAGCGTGTTCCGGGAATCGTGTAGATCCTGTTGGATACTCATTTGGAAATTGATTATCGACAATTTCACTCGTCCACCTTTTTTCTTTTTTTCCAATTGGAAGCTTCGTTCGAGGATTTCAGTGGTTTGTAGAATAACGTTCAAAGGGAAGCGTAAAAAACGCAGCGGATCTGATGGTAGTTTGTAATGTAGAATAATGATCTTGAAATTGAAGCTGATGGTACTTTTTAAATGTAGATTAATGGTGGAGAAATTGAATTTAATGTCATTTTTTTGATGTGGAATAATGGTCAAGAAATTAGATTTAATGGTAGATTTTAATGTAGAATAATGATCGAAAATTTGGCTCCCCGATATTTCAAAATAAAATTAGTCAAATAGTATTTAAAGACGATTTTAGTTATATAATTCATAGATAAAGATCGTTTTTACTGCTAAATTTATTCTGATTTTAGTTAAATTAATTAATTTGATTCTGTGCATTTATTTCGAATACAGTTGAACAAAAATTTATATGGTTTTGAAGATGTCCATATTATAATTTTCTGCTCCCCCTTCAAGAAAAAAAAAAAAAAAAAAAAAGAAAAGAAGAAAGTGAAAGGAGAGATAACTTCAGCTGAGACGATATTGCTCAGTTCGGTGCAACAGACGAAAAAGTCATCTTAAATAGGCACGGGAGGCTACGAAAGTAACACGAACGGACGCGTGACTTTGCCTGTCTTTGGACATGTTTCGTTGCTAGACAGAGGTTCGATGACAGGCTTTTTACGTCCATCTATTCTCTTAGTTCCGCCAGAAAGTAAGGAGAGATATATTTCAAAGAAGACAGCCTGCAGCATTGGCTGAAGTTGAAATACGATCGAGTGTCGAGAACGTTGCTATTCTTTGTGTCTTTGTTCACGGTTCGAATTAAATGTAATTAAATAAAGAAAGTATGCTTGTATCGATCATAACTGAAATCTATGTATGTATGAATTTTCATAAATTATTGATAATTCATGGTATTCTTTTCGTACAGCACTTCCAATACATCGATAATCTCTGATTTGTAATTCGCACATTTCGCGAGAAATTTCGTATCAATGCAATGTTTCCCCAAACAATTAGATTTTGATACGATAAGATTTTGAACGATGATCTCTTCTAAAAATTATCATAGTATCGTTAATATAAGAAAAAGTACATATACATCGTATAAACTTTTTATCCGCAACTAATTCAATTAGCTTTTGCTAATTAACGTCGGATCATTTTGATCAGCAGTGTGTATTCCCATTCTTTACTTTATATATTTTTCGGGATTGCATGTACGAATTAAAAAGTTTGTATTAAAAAGCTCGAACTGCAACATTTAAATCCAAATGTTTAAAGTGGAAAGACGTTCTAATGTTCTTAAATACGATTTCCCACAATTTCCAATCTTCCACTCAATTTAATTACACGAAATCTTCCTCAAAGCACTAAAAGCACCATCGTAAAACTAGGAATAAATTCGAGGAACATTTAATTACACCGCCTGTGGAAAAGAAAGCTCACGAAAAAAGGTTATTGTTCATCGAGAAGCAACGAGCAGGTCCGAAAGAAAAATCAGTAACAGTGGTCTGCATACAGAAGAAGCATAAAGAAGTCCCATCGTGGGACAATAGCAGAAAAACAGGTAAGAAAGCAACAGTGGATGCGAAATATACACGGAAGAAACCGAGTGAAAAGCCAGGAGAAGGAACAAAAGGTACACACTAAAAGATCGAGAAAACCCCAGAGAAAGATAACGCGCAAGAAATGGAACAAAAAGATACCGACAGAAGGATAACTGGAACAAACGAAGAAAAATAACGTAACACGAAATAACACGAGGGGAAAAAAGAAAAGGAAAATAAAAGGAGCGCTATACATTTACCAGATTACTTTCCTTTAATCACCGTCATCTAATTTTTCGCTACGAAATGTCTGTCATTATCTGCGGCTGTCCGATGCACGAGTTCCATTAATTTTGTTCAAGAAATTGCTAAAATCGTTCCTGGACAACGTAGGATTCTTTTTCCCTCGTTGGTATTTGGTGTCATAAAGATAAAATAATAATTTAAAACTGTTACTACGATCAAACCTCGAACATTTTTTGGTAGACAAAAAATATATTTCGTTCTATATCTTTGTATCTTTAACGTACAGTGACGGACAAAAGTATTCGTATATTTGGAACGTAGAAATAAAAGAAGAAACAAGTTTCTATGTTATTAATAATATTCAAGTATATGTAAAAGTATATTATTCACAGACATTTATATTAATAAGTGTCGTTAACTTTTATTTATGAATGTTTATTATCGTAAGTTTCTGTGAATACATCGAATATTGTAAGAAATAATGCTTTTTATATTCCTATATTCCAAGAGTATGTATACTCATATCTCTAATACTCATTGTATTAGACACGGATTTTTCAATTTTCGATCTCAAGTTTTTCAGAAAACTTGAATTCGGTAAAAGTATAACAACGTAAATGCGTAGATACAACGATGTTATTGATTACGGGAATACATAAAACGTATGAAATATCAAGTAAAATAATTAATCTGAATTTCCATAAAAATATTCACCATCCACTTATGACGTTTAGAATTCCAATAGTGAGTTACAATCGATAAATGAATCGTCTGAAATAGCGATCAAGTCCGTCAATTGAAAACTATGATGAATGACAACTGTAATCATTATTTTTCAAAATTCGCCTTGGAACTCGATATTGTTTACGCTATCGTCACGTGATAAATAATCTGAAAGAAATAAATCCTTCATTTTATTCGAATTGAAGTACTAGTAGTTCTACATCTGAACAATAAAATTGACAAATTTACGAAAAGCAGTGCTGATTAATTTGGCTTCCGAGAGGATAAAATGGAACGTTCACTTTCCTACATTCTTTCCGCTCATCGCGAACAATAAATCGAAGATAGCTTGCTCGTGATAGAAACTTCTTCTTTCTATTCACCCTTTCTCTCCTTTATTATTTCTTTGTATAGTTTCTCAGCCGCAATAAAAAAAAAAAAAAAAAAAAAGAAAAAACGGGGTCAATAAAATAAAAGCAAAGTTATGGTTAAAGCGTGTTAAATAAATTTGTGACCAATGCAGCTGTTTCAGATTGTAAAAAAGCACGGGGAGATGTGTGAAAAGAATTGTAAGGCCGATCCATTTCTACTGTAGGCTGAACAAACCGAAATAAAAATAGATTCTTTAAAAAATGTATATTTTCTTATTACAATTTTATCTTATTTCTCATCGTAACTTTATTCTATTTTTCATTATAATTGTATTCTCTCGTTCTTTATCTCGTTTCGTCCATTCTTCGAAATTCATCCTAAACTCCGTATTCCAGTCTAGCAAGGCTCAGAGCGGTTGTGCCGGCCATTGTCGTTGCCGGCGCACAAAACGATTTCAACAACTTTCTCGTCGCATTGTTTTAATTATCGTAACATCGTGCCGCGCCTCGGTGCACGCGGTCGTTTCAGAATCTTTGACCCAGATCCCGTTGAATGCCGGCGTAACGAGTCGGGCGATGGAAAAGCTTCTTTTCGCAGCTCCTCGCGACCTCATCGGGCTACTGACCATGTTTCTTCCGATACCGGAGATCCTCGTCCCTCCTGTTCGATGCATTTGCACCGGAAGTGGCGAAGAAACCGAGGAGAAGGAAGTTTCGTCGCGCATTGTGCACTGCGGTTTAGAGGTTAAGGGTTTCATTGCCCCGGAAAACGATATAGGGGAAGTTTGAAGATTTAACACTAGAACTACCGGTCTGTAACGTGCGGTGGTACTTAGAAATATGTGGAGACTTGGTAGAATAGTTCGAAGAAGAATGTTATTTAGTCGTAGAATTAGAAATAGATTTACGGTGATTTTATTCTTTGTCATAGTTAGCGAAATATTATAAATAGATTGTTGATGTTTATGCATTTATGGAGTATCCGGGGATGTAAGAACGCATATAATATGCAAACAGATATAAAATATTGAAAGGACAACGTTCATTATAATATGTATAATAATATACAATATTCATTATAATATCTGGAATGTAAAATCTTTATGTAGATCTTATCTTTTATACTTGCGTTCATAGAAACGTCGATGTACATGAAATTCGCAATTAATTTGAATTTTAGTTAATATATTAACAATGTTTAAAATCATCTAACACCTCGAAAAATGGTATATTCAATTTTAATATACCATTAATAAGGTTTTGAATAAACAATTTATATTTCATATTACCATTCATCCTCTTTGTACGTACACTTTAGTAACATTTACACGTTTCATTAATATAAATCGATCGATATTCTTTTAGTAACTTCAAGCTTATTGTAATTCAGTTAGAACTGTAAATTTAAATAAAAAAAAACTGAAGATTAATATATAGATTTCTCGCAAAAGAAAAGTTTTCCGTATAAGATCATCATGTTCACTCTCTATGGCCAGAGTATTTAATTATGAAAAAAAGAATTACAATTGCCATTAGTGTCTTCTTATCTAAATACTGACGAAACTTCTGAACGAAAGGTAATAAACAGATAAAGTAAATAAAAAAATCGCTCAGGCTGACAACTAAGTCGTACGCTGCTCAAACTGGCAACTAAGTCGGTGCGTCGCTCAGGCTGACAACTAAGTCGTGCCCCGCTCAGGTTGGCAATTAAGTCGGTGCGCTGCTCAGGCTGGCAATTAAGTTCTTCGCCGCTCAGGCTGGCGAGGTGACACCCAGCAAGGTGACACCTCCCGGAAAGAAACAAGGCCTAATGCTGGGTAATTCAGAGCGCAACTGGCCCCTGAAACCAGAGTCTAGGCATAACAGTCCGGGTTACGCGGAACCAGCTATCACCGCTATCACCCACAAGGCGGCGACAATATCAAAAGGACAACTTCGAAATGATACAGCATCGGATAAAGATCGACACAATGAAGCAGGATGGCTACATACGCATGCAGCTGTAAATCCTAATCCTCTGCATCCAATCGAATGGAAGGAATCTGAACAAACGGAAGATAGGATATCTCTAATTTTGCCTTCCGCGGATAATTGGCAACGTAGCAACGTAGGAGGCCAGTTCATCATCAGACATCGTACCGTACGGATGAAATATTTCACTTCCAACAAGATCTTACCACCGCTGTGTTCCTAACATCACACTTTACGTTTATACAACAAGTGCAAATACAGTGCTGGATTACTTTAACACTCGATCTATTAAACCTCCTCCACCTTGAGCGTTAATTCATTCGAGGAACGCGATATCGACCGATCGATTTGACCTGACCGGTTACTCTTTAGTCGATAATTTGCAACATATTTATCATCCATTTGGCAAAGTTCAGGCTATATATTCACCACTATATCGATGAGACAAGGTTTATGCCATTTTTATCTTGCTCCATTTACCCACACTCCATCGAAACACTTATACTTTTTTTTCCAATAGAACGATTTCTCGCTTAAACTCGAGGCAAGGTAGTAGGAAAATTTGTTGAATATTAGAGATTGCCAACGATGATAAAGGGTTCATCGATTTTTTTGAATGGGTGAACGGAATGGATGGGCGATTAAAGAACGCGAGGCAATTACAGGAAGCCGTGGAACGTCGTCGACGTTCGAGGGGTCGTCGGGATGAGCTAGGTGCTTCCGCCTTTTTACCCTTCAAAAGCGGTGCACTGCGGATTATGCGTCCCGATAGTAAAATTGTAATGGTCATCGGGCACATTATAGCCGCCCTTGAATCTTTAACCTTCCAGCTTTGCGACAGATTATTCTCGTCTTTAGCTCGTGCGTGTCTGAAGATATACTGGGTGGCTCGTAACGATATGGCTGGATTCTCATGGTGCAGTTGAAATATGATGATGAATACGATAAACGAAGATGAACGAGATAAGGAAAAACGATACTCCTCGGAGAGAAAAGTTGCCCAAGAACATTATTTTAGAATAGTTGCAATATTCTGTGCGAGATAAAAATATCTTTTGCAATTCTGAATTTTCAGAGTGAAATTCGAAAGTAGTGGAATTTATCCTACAGAGGATTTGTCTTAAATAATTATCCTGCAATTTTAGGGAGTGAATTCTCGGAGCGAAAAATTGTGATAAATCAGATAACGGAGGACAGAAAATTGGATTTCCTCCCTTGTCAAAGTGATTATTTTACGTTTACGATATTTTTCATTAGATGAAAATATTATTTTATAAAATCTTAGGGGATAGATTCATGGGATCTAGTTGAAAAACAACGAAAGATATAAAGAAATCTACAATGGAATTCCTCCTGGCGTTACTTTTGATTTGCGACATTTTCTTTAAAACGGAGATATTATTTTCTAAAAATTTACGGGCTGAATTATGAAAATACGTCGAAACATGCGATAGAAAATACGAAAGATGAACGAGATGAAGAAAACTGGAATTCCTCGTGGAATTTGTCAAAGTATGAGATTGGAAACATAAAGATTCGAGGACGTATCAGAGTTCAATTATGGGGATTCTTTTTTCCTTTTTGATTAGACCAGTAAACTTCTTTCGCATATTTTATGTATTCTAACAAAATAATATGTAAGTTACCTAATCTACGTTTTTCAACAATGTTGCGTTTACACGCCTTTTTCTCAATAAATTAAACCAAGTAAATGAATATTTTATAAAAGACAAAAATGAGAGATTTATTCGACTAGCTACATTGGTAAAAATAATCGAATATAAAAGCATTTGAAAGCAAATGCAAGTGTGCGCCACGTTTAACACAGTATTTCTTGCACGTGACTAAAATAAAAGCTTGTATTAAAATAACCAGTCAACGTTCAATGGAGAATACCCATATCGTAACAGGAAATTTTCCTAGCATTTTCATGTTTACCAGATAGCATATATTATCTCATATGCATACTCATTGCCAATCTATTATACATAAATACACGTTTGATACCGCACCATTACCTGTTTGCAATTTTATACATCCATTTTATATATCCCTGTAACCAGGCGCTTACTATAAGCAGCTCTTGAACACTGGATATTCCTGTTTTTAGCTTGAACAGCAAAATCTAAACACACCCTGTTTCCCAGAAAATCTCCGATAATGAATTTTTTAATCCCAACTCGAATAACTTGTACAAACTAATTTCCAGCGTTGGAAATTTCGTCCAAACAAAACACCAACGAAATTTAATTAAAAAGTAAATAGGGGGGGGGGGAAATGCGCAAGCTAAACTTGGGAACTAGTTAAATAGAACATTAAAAAAAGAAAGTGATTGTCTAGCTAACAATGATTATGTTATTTAACTGAATGTTATTTATATTTCGAAATAATTAGTTCATTTACATAAGAAAATGATTTCTCTCCGAATTGTTTGACCATTTAGCCGCGAAACGAAATCACTTTTTTATTTTATTTGACATTTTATTCTGGAATAGGTGTTTTTTGAAATAATATCTCAAATATTTTCTAGCCTGTTATCATTTTAACGTTGTGAATCGCGTCAGAAACAGAAATTTCAACGTTTCATACACATTATCATCTGACAGCGATTTAAATTAAATAATTTCGAAGAACAAACGCTGTTCCCCTGTAAAATAATTCAATTGATCGTAACAGATGTACGGATCATAGTTAAAATTCAACAAAGATAGATCGTATTTAAATTCTAAGTGAGACGTTTCCATGCCACTGGACATTAAAGATTTAGTTAAAGATTTACGCTCGTTTGGAAATTCATAATGCTATATGTAAATAACAGCAAGTGAGCCTTGTAAAATTATCTAGTGGAGTCTGATGGAATCATAAGATCAAAGCCGATTAGAAAATCCTCCTAGTCTTGATGTCATGCACTTAACATTGTAATCAAATATCAAATAAAAATCTATTTTATCGTGTCTTTTCTTCTACGATGTTTAAATATTTGTCGAAGCTTTGATCCGAACGAACATAGCGCTTTTCAAACAAGAAGCATCGTGGGGGGGGGGCGGAGGAGGGGTTGAAAAATACAGGGAAACTCCGTTATTACTAATTAATTCAGTGAGGAGGTCAGGGGTCTCGAACTAAACCTGATTTAAACTCGACTTCCGGATTAACGAGCTTTCTACTGGCAAGGTCCATTTATGGAATTTTCATATTTCACCGGACTCCCAGTTCGATGCGAACTTCAAAGCCCTGGTGTGATTTTCAATTTACGACCGACTACGCTCCTTTGCTCCTACCAAATATTTAACGAGCTATCAGTCTATTTTCCAACCTACTATTTTTTCCAACTAAGTACGTTCCTTACAACGATGAAACACGCGCCTTGTATAATTTACGATGTTCGCCGTAGCAGCTTGAAACGATCGCCATTTATATAGCGTACGGAAGTGGACGAGCAGTAGCAGAGGCTTGTTGTTTTGTATGGATGTACAGGGTGGTGAAAAAAAATTGAAAACTTTTATTTTAGCTTTGAAAGAAGATAGCATCGGCTATATGGAGGAAGAAAGTTTTGATAGATATCGCAGTCTTGGACAGATCTCAGTTGAAATGAAGATAAATAATTGCTTCAACTATTTTATTATTCATATTTTACAAATGACAGAAGTAAGTTTCTACGTAATTACTCGGCGTACGGTGCGGATGTTGGATAATTGATGACACAATGGAGCAACGGGCGTGCTTGCACTAATAAAAACGGGCAATATAATTATTTACTTCTTACAATTATCATAAAGTATCGTTATACTTTCTGTCGATTGGTACTATATGTTTCTCTAATTGAATTTGATTCAGATGCTTTTACAGACGAGGATAGAACTATATATTAGTTTTTAAAAATAATTTCGTCGATGTAGAAACCGTTCGAGATGTGCATATTATTTTATAGATAAAAATGTACCTTTTGAACTAAATCACCATCGTACGGTCCCTGTACAACGTATTATTTGTATTTTGTAATTTTTTGAAAACAAGGATTAATTTTAGCTGTTCGATACTCCTGTTATTTCTAAACTACACCTTCGACTTGATAGAACATCATAAACAGTCATCGTCGTCATATACCAAGTAGATTTTCAAAATCGTTTTCTTCGAAAACGAGGCTTCATATGCAAAAATTGTATTCTACATTTTCGACTTATTTTTTTTTATGAGGAATCGTATCTCGCTTGGTTGTACCACCAGGCAACTGCATAATGTATCTTCGAAGTCCTGAATTGTCTTTTTGGTCGCCCTGTACATGTATACGTGTAAAACGAAAAAGCGAGAAAAGGAAAAATGGGGGAGAACGAGGAGAAAGGAGCCGTAAAGAAACGAAACTTTCAGAGCTCGAGTAATAATGGCAGAAGCGTAGCAAGAGGCGGCGCGTAATCGATAGACGACGTTAGACAACGTTGTTAACTTGCAACAGCGAACAACAAGTTTTCGCGCGAGGAACCGAGCGACCGGAAAGTTTTTAATTTCTTATTAGGGCAAGCTGGAAACACAGTTTTTCGATCTCGTTCCTTTCCTGTTTCCCTCGCTCGTGTTGTTTACTCGTCCACTTTCGCACTTTATGGAAATACATAGTAGTTCTAGTGTTGGTAAAGTAATTGGGACGAAATAGTCGTTAAATTATATCCCTCTGGTTAACGAACTGGTTAACGAAGCAAACGCTTAAATGAAAAACTTTGAGTGATAATATAGTAAATTTAGTAACGTAATACTTCATGATTTATAGATCTAGCGTTAAATACCTGGCGCTAACTGCTTCACTGTACCAGAATCACAGTATTCATCAGTTCATAACGTCTCGTAAGCTGACAAGGAATTTTTATGAAAATTCAAATTCTTGTGAATGTAATTAAAAGAAACGAAACGTTAGTAGAAAATTGTTTTGAAAATTGTTAGGTGTATTCTATGCAATCAGAAAATTTGTATAAATGCATAAAATTCCGCAGTATACTCGTAAATAAACACCTATTAGTATAAAAGAATCATAATTTAACGATACAAAAGTTATCGAAGCCAACAAAATTCCGTGTAATATCAGAAAGCTACAACAACCCGTTAACATTCGAGCTAATAACCTCGTACTGCAACCATGAAACCACAGGAAATAATTTCAAAACTACGATAAATTCTGAATACAACAAGCTACACGATTTATCAAATGAGAGTACAGAAAATACAACGCACGGTTTCCCTAATTTTGGTCAACGTGGAAGAGTATAACCGTGATGGAAACTGGGTCTATTCCCTGAATCCCGTGAATACGAGTTATACGCGTGGCCAATGGCGTATCGTTGCACGTCTCTGAAAATAAATCCCTAAAGCTGCGGATTTCTTACCTAGCCATCGGTTATATATACATACATATACTATGCTTGCTACTCGGTAAGTATCAAGCATCGGGAGGATCACAAAGGCAATAAGACTTTCGTGGATGCGACCTGTTCTTCGGGACAATATTGAACCAGTGACGGTGGTAATACGTAAAAGAACTATGATCAAATAAATTTTCTTCGTGTTCTCGAGATTTACGTTCCCTGATGGTTGGTAGGGTGTTAAAAGATCGATTATCTTACGAGGAAATATGTTTTCGTTGTGTATTTGTAATGTTAGTAGAGAGAGTATATTGTGTGGAAATATTAGGAGATTTTTTATTTTGATTTTGTAATCGTAATTCTATTGGAAGATATGTGATAGAATAAATTTTCTTCCTGTTTTTGAGATTTATATTCCCTGGTGATTGATAGCAAATTAAAAGATTGATTGTCTTAGGAGAAAATATGTTTTCGTTGTGTATTTGTATTGTTAGTAGAGAGTGTATATTGTGTGGAAATATTAGGAGATTTTTTATTTTGATTTTGTAATCGTAATGCTATTGGAAGATATGTGATCGAATAAATTTTCTTCCTGTTTTCGAGGTTTATATTCCCTGATTGATAGCGAATTAAAAGATTGATTGTCTTAGGAGAAAAAAATGTTTTGTTATGATTTAATATTCTGAGAAATTATTACGAGATTTTTCGTTTCGATTAATAGACAGTTGATGGATTTGATTGACAGATTAAAACAACTTGTTGAATCATTGTGTATCTATTTTTCCAGAAATTTCAGTATTTTGGGGCGATTGACAGAAAACAGAGTTGATTGTTTCATCGATGAATAAAAGCAATTTAGTTCAATATCCGTATATTGTTTCAATGATTGGGTAATTGTTATTTGGAGATATTCGTTAGTGATTGAGTCAGAGGATTGATTAATCGATGAATGAAAATGGCAATGATTATGTACTTGGATACAATGTTTCTGAACTTCAAGTATTTTTATGTTATACTATAAGTATATTATATTTACATTATTATTTGATCTTAATTAAAAAAAAGAGAGAGAAATTACCTTTACCAATCTTCCACTGAAATTCTCGTATATTCTGCTCTTCATTAAAAAATGGTTAAATAAACTTAAAATCCTTAATCCCATTTAAATTCCAATAAAACAAATTACCCGAAGAGTCTCTGGAACATTTAACGATTCAAACCAATACAAGACCACAATCCACGCTATATCTACGAAGCAAATAATCAAACAAGCTTAAACAATCACCAAAAATCCCCCGCCCCTGAAATCTCAAACCCCAGAAATCAATCACATCATCCGCTTCGATCAGCGTTCAATCCATTCGGTTCCTGTTCGCCCAATCAGCGGAAACTCACCGTCGAGCAGACTTTAACCGCAGTCTACATCGATAATTTATCCACGTAACTGCGTGGAATCCGCGATTCGCATACGGTTTCCCACGGTATGCGAGTACGTGTGTGCTGATAATCGAATCTGAAAGCCTTTCTGCTGGAATCGATGAAGCACACGCGTTTGGAACTCGATCAACTACGAGACGTGGAAGAAGCTGCATAATAAATGTCGCATCATATTAAAGAACGAGTGTCTCAACCGAGAAAATGTCTCAATTGTAAGATATTTTAGGTTTGTGAATCCTTAAGGATTCTTAATTAGAATATTATTAGGTTGTCCGAAAAGTTCCTTTCGTTTCAGATGGAAATAATAGACACACAATGTCTTTTGTTTTATATTAGTTTATTGAATTATGCACGAACGTAATAATAGAAATAGAACGAAATGGATCATACCTAATTCAATAAAATAATATAAAATTGTTGTTCATCGAATATTTAGCTAGAAAAATTATTTATACAG
The DNA here is from genome assembly GCF_040668555.2 of Bombus flavifrons. NCBI lineage: Eukaryota > Metazoa > Arthropoda > Insecta > Hymenoptera > Apidae > Bombus > Bombus flavifrons. The sequence goes on along the minus strand of NC_138446.1, from coordinate 8,658,882 downwards.
TTTGATAATAAAATTTCATAATCCTAAGTATAATTCTTAATTAGAATATTCTATTTAATCCTCGCTATCTTATATTTAAGGAATACTTATAACAAGTAATTTCCCTGATACCTAGGATTTCATTTTTTAAATATTTCCAAACGTCGTTACAAGCTACTGAAAATTATAAAATCGACTTCTAACATTATTCGATATAACAGAGAATTAAAAGCTACATTGCCACGTAACAAATTCCTTGAAATTTCGATCCGACTCGAATTGAATTGAAAATTAATATCCTAACTTATAATACTCGATAGAACAATATAATAATAACACAGAATAACAAAGTCTTCTCTAATTACTGCAACAAGTAGCTTTCTCGATACTTCAAAGTTCCATTCTTTAGACTTCCCCAAACAGCTTCTCAATCTGCCAACGTTTTTGCAACATTTCCATCACTGAAGACCATCAATCATAAAATCCCACAACCATATCTTACAAAATAAAACATTCAGAAAGGATCTTTTCCTGCGCTGAAACGTCGCCCTTCGACTCCAATCAGCCAAGCAACAGCCACCGGAAATTTCCTTCTCCTTCGCCTGCAATTTTCACAATAAACTTCCCGATCTCCGCAAATTCAATCTTCCAGCTGGTAACCAGCTTTCACGTTTGCCTTTATCGCGTTAGCTCGCGATAAAGATACGAACGTCAGCGCGGCTTACGAACCTCGATCAACGGCGTACACGGCATTCAACGATCTTCGTGGCGTGTCTCGTTTAGCAAGACCACGTACCCGCTGCCATTGTCCGTCTAGCAGACACGATATTCGCCAGGCGATAAACGACAACGACGTCGCGAACTCCTCGCACACAATGCAGCTTCTTCCGCATCTCGTCATTGATCGAGGTCGCGAAACGCGCGTGCATCGATTCCTCCAGAAAGGCCTTTCGCGTTCGATTATCGACACGCATGCACTCGATGGGAAACCATTTCGCAGTGTGTTAGAACCACTGTCTAAGCGGCAGATGTTCGTAACTGGATCGCGGATTTTTACGAAAATTTATATTTCGCTGGCTGTAGGTAATTGACACTAGAACTACTACACCAGTCAAATCGATTGGTTTTATAATTTTATTTTAAAATTCCTACTTCATGTTACATCTTTTTCCGCAATGATGTAATGACTTTCGCAACGATAACTAAAAGAACAGTATAATGAATTTTATTTTGTTTTTTATGTATTCAAGTTCAAAATAACTTTGTACCAAGGCTACTTATACCAATACCAGTCAAAATAACTGTCAAAATGTAAAAGGGTCTTGTAATTTGTTTATCGAACCTCAATGAACCAGTTTCCTCGTTTTCTATAACCTGTCACACGTTCTTCAAATTTTTACCGCGTATCATTCGATATGATGATATCAGTTATCAGGAAAATTCCGGAAAATGAGTGGTTCTACAATTTTATAAATGTGCCAACCCTCGTTTAGGTCGATCATGGTCGCAGATGGATTGATAATACCAAAAATGTACTACATAATATGGAATTCCTTCAGTAAGAAAATAATAAATGGAAAATGTAAAAATATTCTATTATTATGTATTTTTTAAAGATTTTGACTGGTTGTGGTAGAAATAGCTTCGTGTTAACTATCGGTAGTTCTAGTGTTAAGAAAATGGAACTTGACAGTACAATTAGCGATCTGTGAATTTCCATATAAATCGATATAATTTAAAGGATATTAAGGTATCAGTAATTCAAAATAAATAGATCTATACAACTGTGTTTCTATCGAGATAAAAATCGATATTAATTCTGTCAGGAATACCTGTATTTTCCCAGCGATTTGTAAGAAAGGAAAGCAATTTTTTGAAAACAATCATTTTCGCAGTTCGTCAGTTCTAGCGTCGAACAGAGATTCGTTTTATCGATCGAACAATGTAAAGAATAATGCTTTAGGGGATTTTATATATTTCTGTATATCGTACGCGTTCTCTGCGTTTTCTTACGTCTTTAAATTTCGTGCAAATGTGTACGAATCCGCTGTCTAATTATAACTTTCGCCATTACCTAATTTTTCTGCTTTTCAAAAATTTCTAGTTCTTACTTGGAATATTTGTATCTAATCTATAAAAATTATTTATGTACACATAAACAGAGTGGTCGGTACGTAACAGTCAGTAATTCATTAATTAACTTAGCCTGTGCGTCCTTTACAATTCAATGATTATGAAACTAACCACGCAAAGGATTTCACATATTAATTACGTTTGTGTACCTCTGAATATAATATCCGACTAATTTCTAAAGCATTGACAATGCGTCGCGCCACACAGCTGCACCCATTATAAACCCCAGTGGCTATAATTTAACAGAAAAAAAATGTTGCGACGTTCATCGAATCGCGACGCTTTACGTTCAGTTCAATATGCGCAGGCAGAGATACGCCGTGTATTGCATCCTTAATCAATGTGCGAAGATTGAATATGCGGTTCACGCGATCAGGATATTCATTCAGCTGTAGAACGTCATTAAGGATGCTGGCTGCTGGTAGAAAACTTATTCGAGAGCCGAGTTTCAGCCGCTGTAATAAGCCACACGCTCCGCTTCTTTGACTCTCTTGTTTGAACTACGCCTTTGAACACGATATTCTCTGTTTGTTCTCCGAAACTGTGGATCTGCGTGAATTTCAGTAGAAAAACATTGGATTTCCTACTTGTTAGTAGAAACAGAATACATATTAGGCAATTTTTTTATTAAATTAATAAGTAATTATTAAATAGTACTAGTCGATTGCCAGTTAATAAATAGTTAGTAAATAATTATGAAATAGTATTTATGCAGTTTTTCACAATTGAATTGACAAGTTAACTTAGCATGTTATTTTGAATATTTGAACAGTGTAAAATATAATTTAATGTTTCAGTATTTTATTGTTTTTAGTATTTAGTAAGGAATTTGATAATTCAATGATATGATAAAAGTTACAAATTGTTCTATTTAGTTTATTCGAACAATTTGCGGGAGGATTAAACGTTGAATTTTCAGAGTGCTAAATAGTTCAATAATTGAACGAATTGGAGTTAGAGAAAATTTGTTTCATCAGCCTCTTCGATATACCTTTATGAATTTCTTCGTTCTTCTCTTCTATAAAACTTTCTAAAACGTGAAATTTTCCCAAAATCCTTTTTCAATTGCCGACCATTTTTCTGCGCAACGTCACTCTGCAGAAAGTTTCGCAATTTCGATAGAAAACTCCAGCGAATTATTCTTTTTTACTAGCGTCCGAGCTTCAAATGAAAAAACCGTCGAATCGAAAACTCGAAAGAAACTGAACTGAAAAATAAAATCGTTCGATTTTGTCGAGTTCTCGCCGCTTGGAGATTACGAAGACAGCTTCTCAGGGATCCGCGATCGAAGGGTCGAAGAGGGAAATCTCATTTACCAGGGGACGTGGTGGAAATTGAATGTCACGAGTCGCTGCTGGGATACCTCGTGACGAACGGAGAACGAGTACCGCGGCGATGTATAAATAATAAACGTAGCGAAGCCGTGTGACGTCTTCTTCCCCGAGTTGTCGAGCGAATTGAACTTGGAATTTCTTGCTCGTGGCACGAGATTCCGAGAATACCGAGAAGACACAACGAGGATGCACGTGAGTTAAGTTTCAGCTTGCAGGTTGCTTTCAATAATGAGAACGTCTGGGGTGAAAGAAAAGGAAGAAGGGAAGTGCTTGACAATATTTCAAATCGCGATATTTAATACGGTGTTTTGAGATGAAGCTCGCGAGTAGAAATATGTAACATTGTACGATAATCTATGAGAGTGGCAAATTAGACAAATTTGCAAATTCAGTAGATAAATCAGCGAATACGCGGAGGTGATTCTTTGACGAATGAAAAATGAAAAGGAACAGATTTATTAGAAAATTGTGAACAGAGGTGTCATGATATTACTATGAAATTTGATGTATTATATAACGATGTGTTTGGAATACAAATTTTCCTTTATATTTCTGTAGGTAAGCAATTAGAGAATGTGATGGAGATATTACGTAACAAAGTAAGAATAATTAAGAATTAATTCAACGTTAATGAAGCTACATCTAAATTGACAACTATAACGAGTGTGAACAAGCTTCGTTCTTCTTATATTTCTAAAACGAATAAAAATTTCATAATAATTTAACTATTTGCCAGCAATATAATTCCATAATCATTCAATCGTATATATAATTCAATAATTGATATGTATAATAGTATTGCACCATCTGTACGTTTCAATGTTTTCGGACAATAATACGTAATTGGTACATACATAATTCAATAATAATACAATTATGTAGCGGTTTACACACGAACCAATAGGACCATGTTATAGAAACCATGTTATTTCCTTAATTATAAATTCCTAGAAAAATTTTTAAAATCCATTTTTCTACAGCCTCTCGAAAAATCCTCTCGTTCCACTTTCGTGTTGTGCACCGCAGAAGCTTTATACTTCTTTTTCCAGGCGCAAAAAACACGCGTAACCGAGAAGAAGGATTAACAAAAAAGAAACAGAGTAGTTTACACACAACTGAAGCGCGTAGCTGATTTCATTTCGTTACGAGTTTTCCGCAAACTTGACAAGTGTTGGGCAAACTCGACATTCGTCGCGTGTCATTTTTTTCGTAATCGGAGGAGAAAAAGGATACACGTACGGGTACACGGGGGAAGGCAAGTGATCAGGAAATGCCATTAACATCGGTGGAAAAATATAGCCGCAGCTATAGGGCAACAAAAGCGCGCCGCGGCGCGAACAATCGGCACGCGATATTTAAAAGCGAGCACAGAGTCGCGTTCGTCATACTTTAATGAAAACTAGCGAGCATGCAGCCTCGACTTCCAGCTGCAACCAGGTCTCCATACTGTGAATTACGACAGCGTGACGCGCCATTTCGATTCGACGATACAGGCGACCCCGTTTCGCAAGATCCGCCACGAGGAATGGAAATTTTTATAAATCGTATTGGAAATCGTTCTCCATCGGTTCTGTTGATTTCACCGAAGAGAAGTTGAAATTAAAAGCCGAGTCTTTCAAACAGTTTTGAAAGAATCGTAAATTGAAAGAATATTGTATTCTTTTCATTCGTCGAATGTTTGTTATCGGGTATGATGAGAAATTTTAATGAAGTTAAGTTTGATTGCAGATATTTATGCAAATTTATATTTTTATGAATGTAATGAAAAATGGAATCCAGGCACAGAAGCTTCTTTCGTCAATTGTAAATTTATGCAAATTTATATTTTTATGAATGTAATGAAAAAAATGGAATCCAGGCACAGAAGCTTGTTTCGTTTATTGAATATTGTAATAAGTGAAACTTAGACGTTTTATATATTTTTTTGCACCTATGCATTAAATATGGTAGATATTCTCGTCAATGATGTATTATTGAAGATTAAGGAATTTTAGTGAAGTTATGTTATAGCTAGATTTCAGATATTTATGAAAATTTATATCTGTACGAATTAAAAAATGTCTGTACGAAAAAAAAAAATTAATAATTAAAAAATGGAATCCAGGGACAGAAAGTTGTTATATCTGCCAAATGTTGTAATAAGTAGTATATTATACATTTTATACTATATTTTGTAATGTTTCTGCACGTTCTAGTTTCCCGTAGATTTTAATTAAAGATTACAGATTAGACGCTTTCGACATTACAGAAGCTCACCGCGCGATATATCGGAGTTTACAAGACGATCACTCATTCGATATAATAAATTTAAATTTTATATTCCGACGTTCACGGAAACACCGATACGAAATATTACAAAATAATCTGTCAAATATATAAAATAGGAATTAATAATTCAATCTTTTGTAATCGAGCTTTCACCCTTTTACAAATGAAAAATTACGTAAAATATAAATAGTAGCAATAAAGATTAATAATAAAAAATAACAGAATTCCAGATTCATAATTTTTATAATTTCATTTATGCTTTAAAAATATGCAGGTGCTACCCTATGTTCTTTGGAAAACCACGCGGGAAAGAAAAATTAATTTATTCTCATTGCATCGCTCCAACGAACGTTGTGAAAATTGTTGGTTTGTGCGAAAGTGTAAAGAAAGAAGACACCGCATTAAGAAACTAAACCTTCCCTCGCGCTTAACATTTACTTTAAAAGTAAAGCCTAGAATAATCAAATCCCACCAAACAATCTTCGCAACGCGACAAAAAAACCCCTTCCTCTCTTAAAAAAAAAGAAGAAACAGGAGGAAAGAAGAAAAATCAAGGCCATCTTTATACGAAAGGAAATTCACAAAGAACTTGGAGTCTGCAATTTTTGTACACGTTATAAACGATAAAGTTCCATTCACTTCCGCGTGGTTTCTTCGATGGTGAGCCAAGAGCAGCGTCAAGAGGGAAGAAAAAGACGATCGATACGAGGACATGACGCGTAGGTTATGCTTATGCGTGTTTGCATCTGTATGACGAGAGGTACGTCCAGTTTCAGGATCGTGAAAATGTCACGCCTGTCGTGATGAAAGGCTTTCACTTTTCTGGCGACACGGTAATCACGCTAGTTCTCTGTGGCCCGCCCTTTCACCTTTCACTCCTGACTGTCGTGCAAATTAAGCAGCATTTAACACTCAGCTGCTTAGGAAAATTGCCCCGAAAAGATCACGCTTGATGCCCAAGTGACTTCTAACGACGCGTGCGTTAATTAAGAAACATTTCCTTTCTACTGTGACTGATTTAATTTCCGACGTTTGATGTAAACGGGAAGAAAACGTCAAATTTTTCATTAGAAAGCAGTTAGGTTGTTTTGTTGACTTTGTATACTGCATTGCATTGTAACATAAATTCGTCCTGTCTTTATATTTTCTTTTCATTCATATTTGTTACAATGTACGTAATGCACGTATAGAAACAGGATGAATTTATGTCCCAATTTAATATTCTTTATATACAGGGTGGTTGGTAACTGGTGGTACAAGCGGAAAGGGGGTGATTCTACGCGAAAAAAGAAGTCAAAGATATAGAATAATTTCGCGTAGAATCACCCCCTTTCCGCTTGTACCACCAGTTACCAACCACCCTGTATATAAAGAATATTAAATTGGGACATAAAATCATCCTCATCATTCATCATCACGCGAATAAAGAAGTCGAAAATATAGAATAATTTCGCGTAGAATCACCCCCTTTCCGCTTGTACCACCAGTTACCAACCACCCTGTATATAAAGAATATTAAATTGGGACATAAAATCATCCTCATCATTCATCATCACGCGAAAAAAGAAGTCGAAAATATAGAATAATTTCGCGTAGAATCACCCCCTTTCCGCTTGTACCGCCAGTTACCAACCACCCTGTATATATTCGTTGTATCTAATATACGATATGTGTAATATATGCAGGAGAAACAAGACGAATTTATTTTAAAATCCAATATATGTACATAAAGTATGTAGTACAGACCGCTGCAATTCTCAAATAATATCGCAAATACACTCGCAATCCACTATCGCTTAGATCGCAACCACGTAGCCCCATAAACCTCAACGACTCCATATTGCAGCCCTTAGCAGGAAGAAAGTTCAAGGCAACCATCTCGAAAGTAAAGCGCCAACACCTCGCTAAACTACCTGTATCACAATATCCGTGCGCTATATATCCATCAAAGGGTTCTCTTATTTCTCACCATATACTGAAAACTCGCCAAACTTCTTCAACTCAACTAGACGTGTAACTATCAAGATCGTTCTCTTCCTAAACGCGTTGACTGCCAGTACGTTTCCTCCCCACGTTTCTTAGGATAATTAGAATATGATCAATTTCACGGATTAAACGATATTCAACAATGTGAATAATTTAGAAAACATCGTGAAGCATATGCGTGCAAGTGCAATATAATATTCTGCAAAAATTTAATGTTGTTTAATCACGCGGTCGAATAACATGTACAAGCAGGCACGAGCTGATTGTTTATGAAAAAATAGAATTTTGTCATTTAAGTTTAGTTTATGAGAAAATCAAGTTTCAACATTTATCAAGTATACTTGAACATGGCTAATTTCGGACTAGACAGGACTAAATAATCGACAGGGGTTGTTCTACGCGTAAAAATGAGTGGAATATTAGCTTAGATACTACTTATGATTATATCGCAGATATATCTGACTATATTTAACATTAAATGATAAGATTTCAAATTAAATTATGTAGAAATAATACGCATAATAATAAGCCCGATAACGATCAAAATGTTTAAAATTATCTATAAAACATTTAATTAAGAAAGCAATGACCGTGGTACTCTGATGGATACCGATTTTATATCAACATTCAACGACGCGTGGCTCGTTCAGCGTGATCGAAGCTGCACTGTACCGCGAGAGACGAGCGTGACAAGAGTGGCAAGAGTGCGAGAAAAATAAACCATGGAAAAATAAAAGCAACTGAACCTGTACAACAACGTCAGACACAAAGGTCGCCGCTTAAAATATAGAACCAATCGGCGCCAGTCTGAAAAATGTCAACGTGCATCAGGCTCGCGAATCTTTTCGCTCGTTTTCCTTGTTTCATCTTCTAAACTTTGCCCAAAGGGTATCGAGAAACGCGGATACCGCGTCCAACTTTCCACTCAATGCCGCGAAAACGGTACGCTCTGGGACCTGCCAGACTTTTCTTGTCTACGTCTGGAGAGACGTGGAATCGAGATACGTGTTCTCACAGACCCTACGACACACGCTTCTTGCTCTCGCAGTTTTGTAGGCTGCGCAACCCGAGAACGTTCCGTGAATTATTTGTTCCAGAAGAAATTTGCGGAGGGATTAGTTTCAGATCTTTTTTTCCAAGTTGTAGTTGGTAATCTCTTCTTTAGAGACTGTTGTTTGGGACCATTTGCCAACATTTCAAACTTGTCTCCTTATCAATAATTTCAGTTGTTGTTTGAAATCGTTCGTCAATCTTTCAAACTCATTTTTCTCTCGTTAATTTGAGATTTGTTTTTGGATATAGTTGCTTCGAGTCTTTCTGTTGTTATTCGGAAGTTGTTATTTGAGATCGTTCGTGAACCTTTCAAACTCATTTTTCTCTCGTTAATTTGAGATTTGTTTTTGGATATAGTTGCTTCGAGTCTTTCTGTTTTTATTCGAAGGTTGTTATTTGAGATCGTTGATGAACCTTTAAAATTTATCTTTCCACCATATAAAATCTATCGGTAACGCGGAAAATTAAAAAGAGAATTCGAGTCAAACTGTTTGAAACTTCGATAAAACTTCGATTTAAATAAATCGATCGAAAGCGTTGGTTTTCCGAAATCTCACTAAAAACGAATTAAAACAGACGCGCAGAAACATTCAATAGAAAGTTCATTCACAGCTAGCGTTCATGAAGCGTTCGTTCGTCCGAGCAACACGAAGCTCGATGTTATTTGACTTTTGCAAAATTTATGACTTTCCAGGGGGTTGAACAAGTGGTAGTTCCATGTGGGACGCATGGTTAAACGACGATGGTTAGGTCTGCATTAAAGCAAACTACGAGTATTCAAAGTCACGTACGTATCAAGCGTCAGGCAAGCCATAAATACTAGAAAATGATACCTGAAACGAGCCGCTCTGAAACCGAGTTCGATTTGCTCCATCTAAATTTTATCTGTCGTCGTGTTGGCATTGCATCTGTCGACTAAAACATATTTCGTAAACGAGTCTCTAATACTCTGCATCCAGTTTTACCAAAATTAGTTCAATGATTCTAATCTAACGAAATTGACGCTTCAACAATTAATTCGATTCGTCAAATAGAATTTTTAGAACGTATGAAAATGTCTTTTCGGATAAAAATGCGGTATTTAATATGAGCACGAATAAATGAAACTGTGATAATTTTATTCTTTATAATCATTATAGCCGCGTCTAATGGCGTATTACGATCCGATCAAAGTGATCTTTGCACGCCTATATGTAGCAATGAAACTGGTATTTATAAATGTCAAATCTCATGGAATTATTCTGTCACTGGATAAATTCTTTATCTTCAGATTCTTTAATCTTTCAATTAGAAATCAGATTATGAATGGTCGTCTATGCTGATGGAAAGACTTCTAATATCAGTGGAATCACTTTATATTTATTATATATCATATTTAAGTAGTAAATGTGTGTAATAGTAGTAGTAGTAGGTAGAATTTATTTTTAGCTTCTTGAGCATAGGAGGAACTCGGTTTACAATTATTTTCCCTATTGCCTTGCACTCTCACTTAATCATCTGTACACACAATCTTATTCTACCTTTATTTTACTATTCCATGTCTGCGTGTAGCAGTATATATGGTAAACGATAAAATATATTATTGCCACGTTCATTAATAATTCATCCAACGTTACAGTCTGACGATTCCATAAAAAAGTAGTAACTGTTGCTTCCAATTACCCGTTCGTCTTTCATACAATACAATAAAATTCGTATACTGTTGCTATAAATCAACTGAAGTGTCCAGATATTTATGAGCGTTAGAGTGCAAATCGACAGATCAAAGGACCGAAACTCGCCGACATAAAATATCCACCGCCACCAGATGTTACGATATATCTTCTACGCGACACCTTTTGAAGATTGATCGGCGACTGGCGCGGCGACCGAGACGTCACGATAGATTAGCTGCTGGCGCAGTGTATTGAAAATATCGTAATTTTTGCGGTGCTGGTCGCCATAAATTACACCGTCGTCAGTCCACGGACGCGGAAACCACGTAAATATACCGATCGATCGATCGAACTTTTCAACCACATTGCCGCCTATGATGTATACTAGATAACTAAGTAGAGTAGGTCAACGATAAGCCCGACCGCCGCTGCCGCAACGCCAGTATCTATCAGCCCGTCCACGGAGCTTCTTCAGTCTTCGATCAAATCGTTTTCTCGCGAGCCTCTCGGCGGCCATTATTTTCCCACAGACTTTAAATAAACCTCGACTTATCGGGAACTTCCGTATTTCATGTCGCGCCGCAAGGGAAGCCTCTTTTCCCCTTGGTAGGCCTCGAGTTTGTCAGGGTTACTTTTAACGTTTCACTCTAATACCTTTTTCTTTCCAACAGTGATACTGTTTGCTACAGGCCATGAGAGGGATAACGGTTTATCACAGAAATGTCATATAAAAATTATTATGGTTTAATATGTCGCCGTGTTGATTCAAATAGGCGTATCCAGCCAAAAGGTAATTTCGAGAGAAATGACTTTTAGTATTTAACGATCAGGCGTCCTTTTCACATACGTGTAAACGTATAAACTGTTATATTTTCTGTTTCAATGCGGATAAAGATTGTTTATTTAACGTATACGTAGACAAATTATTTTTCGGCTATCTGGTAGCGGTGACTAGATTTAAGCGGGAGATCACGTTCTTTTGACTTGACACGACAAACTAACGACGTATGTTGCATTTCTAACACGTGGTTCGTGATTGAGGAAATTTTTCAAAATACACTGCAGCTCATAAGTATATATACATATATATATATATATAAATTTTGTTATGTCAACCTGAATCGAATGTTTCCCATGGCTTTTCTTTTTTATTATTTTATAAATCTGTTGAATCGTTCGTATCATACGTGCCTCACAATGTAAAATACTAAATACAGTAAAATTCGTTGAATTTTTGCAATAACTGTAACGAGCAATAATACCAACGGTCAGCAGTGTGTATCGATGAGGAATATTTTTTGATGTTTGAAATATGTGGTTGGAGTTATGTTATATATATATATATATATATATGGAGAGAAAGTGGTCATTCAATTGTAAGCTATTTATCAATATTACATTAAATATGTGTAATGTCAATATTGTATATATTCTGGAGATTTGAATATTATGGTAAATCTACTATTGGTATTAAATCAACATGATATTAAGTGCAATATCAACATCATACATCTTGATTAAATCGTTGAATACAGATTGGAAATTGAGAATTTCATATGTTGCAACCTAGTATTTATCTCATATCACTGTACTGCGATAATAAACGTGGAACGCTATGATAAATCTCTAAAAGTCCGTCGAATTGCTTCCAAATAGCCCTCTTCGAGAAACTTGTCGAGCAATTTGCAAAACAAAGCCATCGCGAGAGAATCCGAAGCTTACACCGATCATAGCTTCCCTCCAAATTTTCCCCAACGAATTTTGCTGGAAGTATCTGCAAGAATTCTCGACGCTATTCATCAACTTGCCCAAAAAGAGGTAAAATTCCTTTGACACAGACTAACTGAGCCTCGAAAACGAACTAGGAAATTCATCTCGTGTTTCCTTCTTTGATTACCTTCTCGGTTTCCCTCGGCTAGCGAAAGAATAAGAGCAGAACGGGAACAGAGGGATTATTTTAAATTCAAGTTGGCTGTCATTATGAAATAACTGGGCGGAGAGAAACACACGATTCTACGGGAATAAATCCTCGGCAGATCTTCGTTTCGGAGCTGAGCACCGGCTCTTACGTTTGAAATATTCCGAAGAAAGGATCCTTCCTCGGCGGTGTTCGGCGAGACGTGCTGGAAATCCCTGGAGCAACGGCGAGATCCCCGTCGATGGGACGCCGGCTTTATTTCGCGCGGCATTTTGACAAAATAATTCATCGCGGTGAACGAAAGGCAAATTTCGAGATACTGTTACGTCGATTTCAGTGAAAGGAAGTGGAAAAGCGGGCCAATACGAATACCGATGCCTGATACTTTCTGACGTCTTTGGCGGTAAATTGAGAAATATGGTGCATCGAAAGGTTCGTTCTATTCTGCGATAAATTGAAAGCAGAGCGGAACGGTTTATTGCGGTCGATTAGGCTAACCCTGTTGCGTCATTTTTCATCAGATGTTATTCTTCAATATGTAAGCGACATTTTGGTCAATAGAGTAACATCGATAGAATTTTCGTCGTAAATTTTCCCTGTTAATATTTTCTACATTGTTGCCTTTTGCTTATGATTCTAATAGACAAGTCGATTTCATTTCTTACTCGCTCTTTTACCTAAGATTCGCACAGTATATTCAAAGTTCAACACCTGATCTTACATTATATTTTGTTCTACATATTATAAGCGTATCCTTACAAGATTTATAATTCATTTTGTATATTTTTTCGCCTAAACGCCACAGATATTATAAATGCGAATGGAATTTAAAAAAAGCTGTTATCCAATTGTTGACTTCTCGTTTTAATTTGGAGGAGAAAAACATTTTCTTAAAACATCACAAATCTGTTTTGTTTGCAAAATGAGAGCAGAGTTAATTTGGTTAACAAACTGTTTCGAACCAAACACTACTCGAAAAGTTTAATTAAAAAGCCATTCTTGTAACAGGTATTTCGTTGAATTATTATGTCGATTACAGAGAGGATTAATCGACTGAATAGAAAATCAATTTGATAATAGACTGTATGTACATGTGTACATTGTAACATCTACAAAGAAACTTAAACGGACGATATCATCCTAGCTCGACTCGATTCTAGCGAAATGAAAGTTTCATGCGATCCGTCGCGATTACGTAAGAATCATCGAATCAATCCCACGGTGGAACAGCAGACAGCACTTAACTCTTGTCGCCACGTATGAATTTTTCACGAGTTTGTAACCTTACGATCGGAGTTTTCACAGTTGCTTCAAAGAAAGTATCCACCCGCTGCGCTGTAAGCTGCCTAACTTTTCAAGAAACGTTCTGCTCATAAATATACTTGTGCGAATTTTTTCATTCGCTACTTTTATAATGTCCATAATAAACGATAAAAATGATGCAGAAGTAATTGTATACCTTTGCATTTCGATTTTAGGATAATTTCGGATACGATATTATAATATCGTGGTTATGTTGATAAAATTTGAAACGGATCTGGAAGTATCTGTACAAGTTGAAAGATAGCATTGGTTTCAAATTTTACTATTACAATCACCATACGTGTTTCATTATAGTGTTAACAAAATTTCGAAAGGTTCCGTACAACGGATGTAATATTGGGTTGGCAACTAAGTGATTGCGGATTTTGTCATTAGATGGTAATGTTAGTTGCCAACCCAATATATCCACAAAAAGATTTCTGTAATAAAAGTTCAAGTATACTCATGAGCGACTACATATGTTACACTTATGTTTCATCGTAATAAATAAGCAGCGTATAATTAGCATCGGTTAAGAAGATAAATACCTTCTGACATTTTGAAAAATATTTCTATTTTTAGCGGATATATTTTTCCCACTTTAGGCTTCCCACTTACAAAACGAGATTCCCAAGAATTCCCAGGATCAACGTCGCAACAATATTTTCTTCCTCTTTCCACAGAAATTCATAAGCCGCAAACAATAAAAGAACTTTAGAAAGAAGCATAATTTAGAACGTACTATTCGAAAGCCTAAAGTTTCACCGAGGAAAATTATCAGGATGAAGTTTCCTCTGGTTGTCACGGGTCCACGAAGGAGGAAATATTGTCGGACGGAGAAAGTGTAAGATGTATGAAAACGTACCCAGATCCATGAGATGTTCCTCGCCGAATCGTCGCACAGCGTGAACATGAAGAAGCCCGAAAGCGAGCTGCATTCCAGTGGTGAGCAACAGGGCGAGGAACCCGGCTGCGCAAACCAGCCACCCCCAGCCACCCTCTGGATAGAAATGTGTTCGCATGGCGGCGACGTCTATGCCTGAAGGGAAAGATTAGCCTTAATTACGATTGCTTTTTGCATGGATCGTGTGAGCGAATTTTTTCGTTCGTTTGGCCATGAGCACAGTAATTAATTAACGGATTAATTCTATTATTCTTTTCGATTTTTTCTCGGTTTTCTATATTTTTAAATATTTTTTTCTTTTTAATACTTTATTCGTAAAAAGCATGATATACATAAAAGATAATAAAATTATACTGTAGCGTGCACGGAAAAGGATACGTGCGCGTATTATCTTTTGTGTCGGGTTTTATCCGGATCGAACCGACTGTATCCCTGTAGTGCCAAATTCAAACTGCGTACATAGGTACACGCATGTGTGTGTGTGTGTTGGATGAAAATTGTGAATAAAGGGTACAAAAGTTCGATTCGTCTGTAGCGCAAGAGCGAGACACTATTGTAACCCTGTTACATCCAATCTCGTAATATTTTATATTAAAATGTGATATCTAGAAAGTATGTGTATTTCGATAATATATGAGTTAGAATGTCCATTTGAATTAAAAAGTCTCGTACGTTAAAAACTGATTTTAAAAATTAATTTGGAGAAATTTCATTATGAAATTTTACTATTGAACGAATAAAAAGATTTTTTATTTTCCAAGATTAACAAGTTGCAGATCATTTTTCTCCTTAGAGAAAGTAATAATCTTTTCACCGATATTTATTAGTTATAATAATTGCATGGTCGATGCTTGTGCATTTATAGAAAATTTGAAATTGTAATACGCAGGAAGAATACCTCAAGTATCCAAAGAGAAACGCTGGCCACTACTACGTTCTACTGTTTAAATACGTTAATATAAATATGAAATTGTTTTCATATTGATTTTCACGGATAAGTAATAGTGAAATCCAAAAAAAAGTTGCACAAATATCCGCGATCTAACGATAATATTTTAGCCCGATTTAGCATTGAAATAGTATTGAATTTGTATTTAGTATCGAAATACTTTCTAGCATGAAAGATATGAATTTAATTACCTGGACGACGAAAGGCTGGCACACAACGATGAAGACTTCTCAAATCACCGAGCACCCAATTACTATTTCCGATCATGCCATCATGCAGGCTTCCCTCTGCATCCATGTAACGCATTCGAGTATCTAAAATCAGAAGAGAAGCAACAATTAAAGAACAGAAATACTTTACATGTATGTATGAAAGATTGAGAAACGAATCAGCGTAAATTTAACTTGCCTTGGGGATGAACGAGACAATTTAAAAACTAATTTATTGTTAAACTGTTTCTAAACAAAATTTTTACCAGCAATAAATCAAAAAACACGAGCGTCAACCTCAAAGGGAAATCAAAATGCATAGGTCGATATATTCAAATTTTTCAATTGACATTTGACACAAGACACAATTTTTTAATTCGATCTGATTTCTTTTAAAGAACAATGGTGATTTTCTTTTATATCCCTTGCAGTTAAGTTGCTGTACGTCATAATAAAAATCGTAATAAAAATCGTTCTTCGCATCTTCACTGGCGTCGCAAATTTTGTTCAAGACCAATCTCAAAAATTATATTTATCTCGATTTCAGTGCTAATCGTCTTACACTGATTGGCTTCTAAGCTCTGTGTATATACGAAATGGCGTGACTTTCGCAATCGACGCTACGTTCGCTTGAATGTAAATTAAGAAGGCTACGCGCGGATTAACCCCTGGCGGATTAGGCACCACTGTTTTTGCGTAATTCGACGATATATTTGCAGGACTTAATTACACCGAGAACTGGCTCGCAGATGCGTCCAATGAATTTACGTGGCACGACCCGTTTTGTGCGCTGGCTAAGCCGGGCGATAAAGATAAACGCTGTTTATTGTGAGTTCGGTATCGTTGAAGACGAACTCTCCACGAAAAAGAGGCAAATTGAAATTAAGTTTGATTAAAATTACGTTTCGTGAACTTAATATCGCGAATTGCGGTATTTTATTGTGCGTAACGTGTCTAGGAAATAGGGAAGGCTTTGTTAATATTCTAAATTAGAATTTAAGAGGATTTAATTCAATTAGAATTTCGCTTCACAGCTTTTGAATAGATTTAGAACTATTGCAGCGAAGTTAATGTTACTTGCTATGTGCATTTTATTTCTATTTTTTTGAATAATTATGTGCATCCCTGTTACTCGACTTTCTATTTCATTTTTGTATCTGAAATTGTACTATGAATTGCGATTATCTCTTAGGAATTATAGAAGAGTTTTTTAGTATTTTAAATTGGAATTTAAGAGATTGTTATATTTTAGGTGATAGTGACGCGTGATAGTTTAGTGCGTGAAAGTTACAACGCGTTAAAATAACTGTGAAATAATTAATAATATCTAATTATTAGCTAATTTAATAATTAGCGATATTTAATTTTATGCTCTATTTTTGCTTTTGAAATAATTATTCTTGATTTCTCTAAGAAATTAATATTGATTTGTGTTAGGCTTCGAGATCTCAAAATTAGCATTATCCAATATCTAACCCCACGACTGTCATTACCGAGTTCGCTGATCCTAGAATTATCGCTATCTAGTCCAACATTCGCGAAATTATCACTGGAAAATCCTATAAGCTTGAATTGTTGCTACTGGAACCTACGTCTTCCGAATCTACTGTCATTTCGATATTAAATGTCACGAATTTCTACTAGTTTGAAATTCCCACTGTCAAACAATGTTATCGTTATAGTTGTTTTCCATCGTTTTCTACAATTTTATAAAGTCTTTCTAAATTCCACAGCATGAAAATACAAACTTTGCTTTCCTTGTTATATTATTTGTTTATATCATTTGCTTAGCTTCCAAAAATCTCTACCATTTCTATATCTTATTCCTCATTTATATTGTTATAAATTATACTTATCTATAATAAGTATTAACTTATTATAAATAATTAGCCATGTCACTGCGCCACGCCAGAAAAAATTACTGAAAATTCTCAATGCGAGAATTGATTGTAAATTTTAATAAATAAATAAAAAAAAATTTATATTGTTTCCATTATGATATTTCTATTACAATCACGGATTTTGTAACCAACGTTTATTGATATCAGTCACGAGATCTCGATATTCAAGAATATTCAAAATACTAATTTCTGTTTCTCGTAAGCCTGTTAAAGCTACAACACAGAACTTATACTGTAGATTCTACCAAGTTCATAAGTACAGTCTTGTTAAAATGATTACATTGAAAAAGGAGTTTTAATTGAAGAAATTAAATGTTGTGGGTATATAGTTTCTACGTAGTATAAAATTTTCCTATACCTATGGAGCTTCACTGTAAATCCTGCAAACTACACATGCTGAATCGTAACAATGTAAAAAAAAATAATAAATAAATTCTGTGATATGCGTACAAAGCCCAATAACACGAAATTTAATTCCTATTTATTCTGACAATTCCCCAATTTTTCTGTCATCACTGTACGTAATAAACTTCATTAATTCTCGACCTTTTATTGCTATACAACCTCCATACACGAATATTCATCATCCGTTCTATATTTTCTGTTTTCCATCAGAATTTCCATTACAGCGCGCGAAATATTTAATTCGAGGTTAATGGAAAATTTTTCAACGTGTTACAAAATTGATTCCGGGCAAAGAGAGAGAGAGAGAGAGAGAGAGAGACAAGTATTCAGTATATCAACGATGTTTCCGTCTTGCAACATCGCAACCCTGTGCCACTGACCGGGGATGAAACGAGTTGAAAGAAATGAAGAGGAAAAAGGAGAGTCAAGTGGGTTAGATAAAAGTGCTCATGAAAAGGAGATGCTAGTTGCTATGGGGTGAGAACGAGGGCCAGCAGTCTTGTGGTCGAGGGTTCAAGAAAGCGGGTCGATGATTTTCAGCCGAAGAAATGTACAGAAAAAATCTTGGAAAAATAGTGTTCCTCCGTAATTTTGCATCTATCGATGACTTATGATACAGCACACATATTGTTCGTCCACGTTTTGCATTCTCGAGAAAAACAGCTCTGAAAGTTCGATGGTAGTTTCTAATTAAATAAAAACATTTTACATTGCATTTATCGATGCTATTATAAAATTGGCTAGAAATTCTACATTGGTCCTTTTTTAGAAACACAAAATGGCGATGGTGGATTATGGTCCTTGAAAATATCTTTGTAAATACGAAATACAAAAATATTACTTTTGACAAATTTATGAAGTAGACATAAATGTACTCAAAGACATAAAGACATAAAAGAAGACATAAAAGAAACTCAAATTTCAAGAAACGTGGACAGGCGATATGTGTGCGATAAACACGTTTCTCGCTAATGAAACGTGCAATTAAAACTGGAAAATAATTCGTATAGAAAATTTAATTAGCGAATCAACTGAATTCAGATAAACTCGCATCGATACACTCGTGAGTTCGCGTAAATTTAGAATTGAATTCACAGAAGGGATTGAAACTAGATCAATCCGTTGGCCAAATGAAATTCCATCCTGTTCTAACTAAACTTCCGAAGAACGACGTCGTTGCAAACTGTGAGACGTGAAAACGTCACAAGACAAAACGTTCTTATTAATTGTTTTATATAATATTCTTCTATAATACTCTTCGATGAACATTTTCGGAAACAAGAGAAATTCTCAGAAGCCACAGGAAACAGAACCGCGCAATTTGAATTTCCATCTGTCTTTCGGCCACGGGAACCAATTTCTTAACGTCGATTCGCAAACGAGCTCGCGTGAGCGCAGCTTGTAAGGAAAAAAGGATGGAAGAAATTGTAGAAACATAAATAGTAGAAAGAAGAAAGTTAAGTAGCGCGAACCAAAGCAAAAGCAAGTAAAAAAAAAAAAAGAAAGAGAGAACAGGAATCGGCGTGACACGTATTCTTAATTGTGGCACGACCGTTCGTGCCGGCATCGCTGAACGTTCCTTTCCGCTTCTTTTCCTTTCTCTTCTTTTCGTCTCTTAATTACAACGTACAACGGCAAAGTTTCCGCAAACAGCAAAAGTTCCTCGTAAAATTCGTCTTTACAGGGCTAATGAAGTTTTAAGCAATTTAAAGTAGAATTTCAGCGACGCTCGCTGTTTGCATTTTTATTACGCTCTTCTGGTTACTGTTGGAAAATGACCTTTTCTCCTGGACCCATCGAAAGCTTTCCCACCGCGTAAAAATAAAGAGCAGCGATGATACGTCGTTACAGATATTTCAATTCTCTCTGTTATTCGATAGAACGAAATTAGACTTAATGTGGTCAAGTTAAATATATTTTTTTCTAGAAATAAGAAAAACATGGATGCACCTTTCAATTTCTGTAGTCACGTGAAATCATACTACTAAATGGTAGGAAATTTAATACAGTTTAAGAGATTGGTATCCAAGTGCTATAACAGATATAACGCGTGCAAAATACTTTTTGCAGCTATTGTATAAGAATATTTATTAGCAACAGAAGCATTGTTACTACTAATTGTAGAACTTAATTATTATTAATTATTGTATAGTGTTGGATTGTAATGTACGGTGCTTGTCCCGTGTTCGTAGATTTTCAACGGAGGCAGACTAAGATGACGAAAATGTTTTTAATAATTTTTATTTCGAAGTGATTTTGCTTGGGAACAAAATCCTATTGATTGCTGGACGACGGGCAGAAAATTTTCAACAGACAACTTGAACGATTGTCAAGCTAGAATCTCCTGGAAATACAAGAAATTGGAACAATCCAAACAAATAATGACTGAACTAAGGCTGATTCAAAAGTAAAGCTAATAAATGGTATTATAACTTGGTGTGGAAATGAAACGGAATTAATTTCCACGTCAAATGTCTTTCCAATTTATCATCCTGTTCTTCTCTCGATTCCATTTGAAAAGAACAAAGCCAGGATATCCAAAACTAGTTTACCTTCATAATTAATTACCGGATCGCACGAGTTAGGCACATTACGGTTAATTTTCTCCACAGTCGACTGCCAGAACAAAACTCGTCTCTCGCAGAGAACGTTTCTACGTTCGTTCACGTGTAATTTAAAATCCTCTCTGTCTCGGCGATCAAAGAGACAATTTTATATTTCCCTTCGATATTCTTTTCTCCGTCGACGAGAACGAAGATTCGCTATTTTCCTTTTAAATTTCCATCGATTCTACCATGAATAATCTCTCTTTCCTCTATTCCACGACAAGCGGTTGAGATACGAAACGGAACACTCATTAACGCACCAAGTTCTGAAAAGCAAGGAAAATCTGCAAAAGGAACTTCTCTTTCCATTGGCTGATAGCGCACAATAGCCGGGGATCGGACGCAAAGGCGAGAAATCAAAGGGACGAAATATTCTTAATTACAGTGCGAACGAACGTGAGCCAACGAAGGAGATAAGCGCGATGGTCGGCCGAAAAATGAGGCTGCTCGTGAAAAATGGATCGGAACGGAGGAGGTTCTGCGCCAAAACCAGGTTGAAAAACAAAAACTGCGGACGATGAAATTGCCATGAAAAGGAATTACGACGCTTCCTCCGCTTTGCTAAGATCTCGCCGCCATCGTAACTTACCGCTTTGATGCAAAACTTATGAGAATCTTGTGCCGTGAATTTCCGAATTTCTCCTCCTCCTATTTCTTTTATTTTTTTCTTACTTTGTCGGATAAAATATGTAGAGTAGAGGAACAGGTTATGTTTCATGCGGTAAGGCTGTTCTTTCAATTTTCCAAAAGGTTTTCTTGTACGGAAACTAGGAGGAAGAATATTAATAGGAAATCTTGAAATGGATGAAAGTAAAATGAGACACTCTCGGTCAGACGTGATTGAGGTATATAGTCTGATTCGAGTAAGTTTAATTAGAGGATTGCTTGAGAAGATTTTCGAAAGTGGTTTGCTTCCTGAGATGTTGTATACTAATTACGTTGATAGTGAAATTTACCTACATTACCTAATATTAATTAATCAAGTAGTGGGTGAAGCCTAAGTAATGAAGTTGCGATCCTTATGAAAAATGCATGGCGTCAGTTGAGTTCTTAAAAAGCTATACAAAGTGGCATTACGAACAAGTATTATATTTCAGGATATTTTATTATTTATTATATTTCTTAAAATATAAAGTATAATAGAATATTATTTTTATTACTGTATATTAATGTGTATTAATAAATTATGAAAAAGTATATCAACGTATCAAAACCTTAAATACCAATCTCACTTAAAAATTTCACAAAACAATTTCCTTCCTCAAGATTCTTTTCTAAACTGTTATTGTAACACGATATAGTAAACTATATAAAAAAGCATATATAAAAAATATCAGTTTGAATCATAAAAAATAGCAGAACATTCTTTTTCCTAAACATTCTCTTCCAGAACAAGTTTCCTATTTCAGGAACTACAGTATCTACTTCTACTCGGCAACGAAGTCACAAAACACTGACCACAATAAAGAAAATCCACCGACATATTTCCGTTTCTATTCTGTGGCAACCATGGTGGAAGAAAGAAAAACACTCGTCCCGATTGAAGCTTCTGGTTGATATATGTGCCGGTTCCACGGGAGATTTGTCAAAAATCGATCGTGGACGAGAGACAAACACGCGTCTCTTCGCAAAAAGTCGAAGGATTTTAAAAGAGTCCGATGATTTAACTGTCCCGGAAAGTAGATCGAGACGTTGTTGCCGATCCGTGAAACGATATCAGCAATTGCATCGCTTCCTGTAATAATTGTTTTCCGAAGAAAAACGCGAGCCCGAGTAATTTTCTTCGATAGAAAACAAGCAGCGATTTTTTCAACTGTGGTTCGAGTTTCATTTTTATGATTGTGCGGTTTAGTGGCACTTCTGTACTGAGAGTTTCGATGTGTTCTCACTGCAGTTAAAATAGTATCGATGCCAGTAAAACGACTGACGAAATGTCTCAGTGAAGATTTGTAGTTTGGTTTCTCGCTTTTCGATAAAATAAACGTAGAAGGAAATTAATGGAATGTACTGTTACATTGATGTCGAAAAGTGGAACGGTGCACGAAGAACAGCTTATTAAGAGATTATTGTTTTATCAAGTTACATTGTCTGAAAATGTTCAATGGAGGTACCAATGGAGGTAGAAGTGGAATTGTTTATTTAAATACTCTGTATACAATAATTATAGGTTTGCAAATCAATTTGACGTTTTATTAAACTGAATATAAAATGGCTATCATAAAATGGAGTGTTCATAAAGAACTATAAAAGAATACGATTAATTAGAAGTTAGAGAAAGCGCGAGAAACAGTACAAGTAGTAAACGTTCGTCTATGGTCAGACATCTCGTTCAGCACGTCGCAATCAATATATTTTTTGATACTAATTAGAAAGAAAGCGAGAAGTAGAGTAAGTAGTAATGGTCTACCTGTGGTCAGACAATATCTTGCACTCGATACAGTGATCAATATCTCATAGTATATTGTATACGCAGTTATTTAATACGAACATCAATGAAACAATTATTTGAAAATTATTGAATTATTTATTTTGTAATTATTAAAATAAAAAGTCACACTTGGGAAATTAGTAAAAATACGAATTGCTTAACTATTCTATTCCTATCGTTAATAAACATAACAATATTGTAAATATTCTTTTCAACTTTTATCTTTTCCCTCTTTTTCTATTATACAAATTTCTTTTATGCTATCAAATTTAAATTCTGAAAAAATATTCTAACATCCCATAACCCCATCAGACACTACCATATTCCACATAAATCCATTTATACGCACAATATATCTTCAGTAATATCCACTAACATAAATTTCTCCCTTGATAAATCCTAACTACCTAAATCATCTTTAACATCTGCCCCCAAAATTACCATTCAACCTGTCGCGTTAGCATTATATCGTCAACAAGAAAAGAGAAAAAGAAAAGAAAAAAGAAAAAAACGAATGAACCAGCTTATCGAAACCAATAGAAATAAAACAAGTGGGAAAAGCTTCGATATCGGTAAATCGGGCGAAAAATCGGGAAATTTCGTATCGCCACGGATATTTCGGTTGGGATTGCGTGCACGCGGGTCATCTGCATAATACGAGGCGAGCGTGGCGATGCCTGCAACTGATTCGAAATCGATTCTTTCGCAGAGGGCGAAAGAGGGTTGACCATGCAAATACAATTGGAAAGGGTCGGTTTGTCCAATCGCAAGTGTCCACCGTGTTTAACCGTAACACGAATTCGTTCGAAAACTATGAGTGGGTCGCGCGTCGTGGTCAGCTTCGAAGCTTGTAAATGACACGACAAATTAACACGAGTCAACGTGACCGTGCGCGAATTTCATCGTTTCAGCAAAATCGTAACTGTACCGTGAACCTTGCTCTCCTTCTCTCGTTCATTTCGACAATTTGATTTTTCCCACCTTTTCCTTGTGAAACACACGTGCGGTCCGGTTGACATTCGCGACTGTCAACTTGTTGAATTGTTTCCCTTTTTCAGGCGCCTCTGCCAGCTGACAGGCCACTTGCGAAATTCCTGCGATATTTTTCATTAAAACGTATGCGATTTCGTTGTTCACTGTGACAGCAACGATGAAAATTCCGATAGAATTTTACTGTTATTCTTTTGGATTATATGGAGAACGATACGTAGAATTTTTACACCTTTCGTCACAGTAGATATATTGCATTGGGAAGCGCGAATATATTTTTATTTATACTGCGCTTCGTAATTGTTGGAATTTACGCGACTGTCGGAGTCGATACACGTTGCTCGACTGATTTAATTTTATGACCTGTACCGTTTCGTCGTGGCTTCTCAGCTAATTTAGGGTCCGACGATGCGAAAATTCCTCGCAACAAATCGCCGATATTTCTTAGGAAAATGCGAATAATAACAGGAAAATCGTTTAGACGGTTTACAGTAGAAAACAATAGAAAAATTAAAATTGATTATTTATGAAATATTTGTATGCATAAATGCGAATAAATTTTGTATTAAATTTTGTCTGTACCAAACACTTTGGTAACAGCCGTGTATTCTAAGATATACAGGGTGGTTGGTAACTGGTGGTACAAGCGGAAAGGGGGTGATTCTACGCGAAAAAAGAAGTCGAAAATATAGAATAAAAATTTTTCGTTTGAGGCTTTGTTTTCGAGAAAATCGACTTTGATTTTTCGCTCGGTACGCGTGCACTTTATCACGTCTGGTTATAACGGATCTCACTGTAGATCGTTGTCTCGATGGAAAAATTAAAAAAAAAAAAATTTTTATTCAATATTTTCGACTTCTTTACCAACCACCCTGTATAATATATCGTATTACACATTCATTGTTTTTAATAATTGTAATTCAGTTTCGAAAATTATGATACTTTTTTAATTTTCGCTCTTTAAACTTCCTTTTGTCCGCCACTCTGTATACAATGTTGGATCATCTTACTCTAGTACGAACAAAGGCCTATAAAGTTAAACGATTTAAAAACTCTGAGATATTTCCACTTGTTTTGTATACCAGGAAGTACTGTTTCATTTAACGCGTTTTGCATTTTATTCGATTTCTCGGGGGCATCTTTCAGCGAGATTGCGCAAGTTTTCTCGTAAAGTCGGTATAAGAACGACTCTATCCACTCGGCCCTCTTGGTAAACTTGCTCATAATCTCAGAATGCTTCTGTTTTCGTTCTCACGGCGCGACGTTGCTTGCCAGGACACCGGCCTAATCCGTTTCCCTCAAGTTTCGCGACTACGTTCAATATTCAACAGCAGGTGAATGCCGAGAGAGGAAGAAAAAGGGAGGACCAGAGAGACTTTTTCAACGCGTCAGATTGAGAATCGTCGTATGTATGTGACGAGAAGACACCGTATTTCAACTTTGGAAATATCCTTTCCACATATTGTCACGAAAGTTGCTCGAAACATGAATTCAGCATTTGCAAAAGATGAAAAATCTCTTCTGTTTCGCTTAAACAATTTTATAATATACGTTATCCTCAATGCAATTGTAAATACAAATTTTCCTTAAATGCCGATCCTTACAAACCTTGAACAACGAAACCAGATAATCGTGCTCGATCCTGCTACATTTTAGCGAACAAACAGGATTCGTAATGTTTCGTGAGAAACTGCAAGGTAAAATTGGAAGGAAAAAGCATGCGTAACAACAAGACATTTTTCATATTTCGCCCGCTAACCGAAGATATTCTTCAACGCTAGGAAGAGATCATCGGGTGGAAGATGATCGAAAGCACGTAGCAGTAGTCGATGTATATCTATAGAGTTATATGGAATATCATGGACATACAGTGGAGGATATATAACATAGAAAATGTTAAAAATTGATACGCTATGTATGTTAGTAACCTTCATGCTACACATTTTTCACATATCGATAACAATCATCCACAGTATGCTACGTTGTACGTACCAGGTATGTAAATATGAAACCGGAATTTTCGTATAGAAAATACACGTTTATTGTATGAAAATGATTAAAAATATTTTATTCGAAGTATTGCCCATCGCTAGCTATACATTTTTCCCACCTGTCTGGCAATTGGTGGATGCCACGCCAAAAAAACTGTCGCTCTTTTGAGGCAAACCAGTCATCGAGCCATTTTCGTACATTTTCGTAAGAAGCGAAGTG
The DNA here is from genome assembly GCF_040668555.2 of Bombus flavifrons. NCBI lineage: Eukaryota > Metazoa > Arthropoda > Insecta > Hymenoptera > Apidae > Bombus > Bombus flavifrons. The sequence continues at coordinate 8,632,651 of NC_138446.1, read as the reverse complement.
CTGGTCAGAAAGTGCGTGTCCCATCGATGCAAATAAATAGTAATCGGATGGAGCCAAGTCTGGTGAGTAAGCCGCGTGCGAAAGTATTTCCCAACTGAACGCTTCAATCGTTTCCTTAACCGGTTTTGCTGTATGCGATGGTGCATTATCATGAAGCAAAATTACTTTGTGTTGCCTTTTTTGATATTCTGGTCGTTTTTCACGCAAAGCTTGATTCAAATCGATCATTTGTTCTCGGTAGCGCTCAGTATTAACGGTTTCGCCAGGTTTTAACAGCTCATAATAGATCACACCCTTCTGATCCCACCAAACACAGAGCATTGTCTTCCGTCCATAGCGATTTGGTCTTGTAGTCGATATCGGTGGTTAGCCTGGAGCTACCCACGATCTTTTACGCTTAGGATTCTCAAAATATATCCATTTTTGATCGCCAGTCACAATTTGGTGCAGAAATGACTTTCTTTTGTATCTGGTGAGCAGCATTTCGCAAGTGGTTTTTCGGGTTTCCTGCTGTCTTTCATTTAGTTCATGTGGAACCCATTTTCCCACCTTCTGGATCTTTCCCATGGCTTTCAAACGTATGGAGACGGCTTCTTGTGTCACGTTTAATTGATCAGCGAGTTGTTGTTGCGTTTGAGCGTCATCCTCATCCAACAATGCTTGCAATTCGCTGTCTTGAAACTTTTTCGGTGGTCTTCCACGTTCTTCGTTCCTCACGTCAAAATTGCCACTTCTGAATTTTTTAAACCACTCAAAGCACTGTGATTTACCAAGAGCATGCTCACCGTAAGCTTCGACAAGCATTCGATGCGATTCTGCAGCAGTTTTCTTCAAATGGTAACAGAAAATTAATGCTGTCCGCAAATCGTAGTTTCCAGGCACAAAATTTGACATGTTCAACGCTATTACAAACTATGCTGTTGTATGAAACTTGTATTGTTCTGAGTCGAAAATGTTTGTGAGATGTCAACAAAGACTTTTGGCATCAATGACGCAGTTTAGTGATAACTACATTATCAGCTACGGCCATCTATAGACAAATTCCGGTTTCATACTTACAGGCCTGATATATTACGCTTATTTGCTGCCCTTAACAAGTATAAATCCACGTTAAAAAATCATGGTGTCCCCTTATGTTTCTTATTTTACGAACTTCTTCTAAACTTTTTCCCGATATTCTGATAAAACAACGTACGTTAAAAATTTTATTTCACAAGGCTACATGTCACGCGTGCTAACCTCATATTTATTCATAGTCGATGAAAGCAATTTTTTTTCATAACCGACAGGAAGAATTCGTTTTTTATAAAGGTGTACTCACCACCGTGATAGGAACTGCCCCGATGAGGAGTGTAGATACCGTTCCTGGGCTCGGGACAGTGGCTCGGCGTGTAATACTGCATTGGATGATGCACGTAATTGTTCGGGGTGCTCGGCACGTGTACCGGATGGCAGTGCATACATCTTCGCGGTGTCTCTGGCACGCCCTGGACAAAAGAAACATGTCTGCAATGCATCGAGAAAGGCAATTGCGATCGGGCACGCGAGAACCAATGATAAATCGCGACGATCGACGACGTAGCCTGAGAATTAAACGTCGCTGGATATCCGCCGACAGGGTGTCGCTGGCCGAATACCAATTAGGGGATGAACGCCCCACGCAATTCTCGCAAACTGATCGACGACGCCTACCTTCTACATCTACCTGTAAAATGCGCGATTTCTGCGTCGATAATCGAATCAATCTATCGTATCTGATTCGTGGAACATTAGAATAGAATCTTTATGATTTTCTTTTGTATGAGTGGATAAGATGATAGATAAGACGATTATGACATAGGCTAATTAGGTTCTTAACGGAAACGTAGTATAAGTATTCTTTTTTTTTTTTTTTTAGATAAGAGGAGACACTTAAAAGGTAAATTGACGAATTTTATTTTTTGTAGATTTGTTAATTTTGTTGGAGAAGTGCGTGATTAGTATTGAACTTTTGGGGAAACAAACAACGTACTTGGATAAATATTTATGAAGAGGATGTCCTAAGTGATAAGGAATTTCAATGTGAATTTAAAAAAAATGTGGTCGTTAGATCCTCCTCTTTTCTGTGATTTTAAAACATCAAAGATCAAACTCTATCATTCGTTTCCATTTAACAATTAATCTTCCTTCTATCCCTAACTTGTACGATCCCTGTGGCTCAGAATTTGGTTAAATCAGCTACCAGCCTGTCAATCTTTTTAAAATTTGCACTTGCTACTCGACGAGATATTAATCAGTCGATAACCAATCACTGCAAAACAATACGCTTTCGGTAAACAAAAACCGTCTTTGGCACATCCTCACACCTATCCTTCATCTTCTTCTTTACCATTCTGTCAATCATCCTAAAATTTCCACCTATTGTTACAGATTAATCCCTTAACCTACGATTTACGTTCGAGAATTTTGGGCCGATTTACATTTGGTCCGATCATCTACTACGGGCTATGCCCGAATATTTACGTTTGGTCCGATCATCGTACTACGGGCTATGCCCATAGTTGTAGGTTAAGGAGTTAACTACTAATGAAAAGAAGACATTCAACTATCGAAAAACTTTTTTTTTTCAATGAAACGTGTTTTTAACAAATAAGAAATCGTCTTTGGCACATTCTCGCGTCCATCTTTCATTATTCAGCAACCTGAAAATCTTCTGAACATTTTCACGATTATTACAGATTCTAATGCCAATTGCTCAACTAATAGCCAGCTATTGAAAAACGATGTTCCTTGGATAAATAAAACAAAAGATAGCTGGTCGAAAACCGATAGCTGAAAAAGGGGTAGAGCTTGCAAAACGGTCCACTAAAACTTTAATGTCGGACTTAATCCACGAATTTGCTTATAACCTGACGCGTTCTCCGGATACGATCACCCTAACGATGATAATCCAACGACACGAAAACGACGGGATTTTTCTTTTTTTTTTTTTAAATACCTGCATAGAATGCTGGGATCGGAGCGATCTTATCGAGCCAGCTGGGTGAAGGGAGGGCACGCTACCGCCGAAGTTCATCGCGGAATTCCTACAGCCGCCCGGGGTGGACCAACCCCCGCGCACGCTGGCCGAAGTCCACCCCATAGCGCTGCCGCAATCGTCCACCAGCATTTTCACAGCGGACCGGGCATCTCACTGATCCTCTTTCGTCGACTCGACGACCTGCAATTCCCTGGATTTCACTCGTCGTCTTGCTGCTCTATCGGCGGAAGCTTGCGTAGTTCTAAAACTATTCTTCGAAATGATTGTCCTCGATGTTATTCTTCAATGTAATTCCTATTTTCCCGTGATTGTCGTTAATCTGAGGGACGCTGGTGATCGACCACGTGGAGATTGAGATTGAAATTGAGATTGGTCGGAGAACGACGGTGGTACGGTGGTTGTTCGCGAAACTCATCTTTCGTTGCTGAGGATTCAATCGTCTCGATTCAGGCGTGGATCTGCAAGCAGAAAATATGAAACGTGGGTGAAATAGAGAATTGGTGAGCGCTGGCTGTCGATTAGAACTGTAATTAAGCGGATGGGAATGGCGAGAGAGGTAGCAGAGGTGAAATGGGACGCGGATTAAAACTGTACTTTACTCGATGAGGATTCCAACGGAACGATGAGAGATAAGAATTTTACTATGTTCGATTTCTTTTTCTATATATCGTTGAGCTTTTCGTGCAACGTTAAAGATATCCTATAGCAGATATAGAATAGAATATTCAAGATTCGCGTATATTATTTTTCTCATCTACGGTTTACTCATCTATGGCTTCACGAAATCACCAAATTACGTTACGAATTATGGTAGGAATAAAAGGGCTATTTAAGGTTCACTTTTTTTGTAGGATATTAAGGAGAAGTGTGTGTTAGGGATGAAGTCATTTTATCTTTTTATGGCATGATTCGAATGACGTTATATGTTACGACAGCATTTAAGATTCTCCTTTCTTGTAGAACGTTATACCACATTTGTCAATTTGACTTGAGAGAAGATTTTAGATGATCTCAGTTTGTTTAAAATAATAAAACAATCTTGACCAACACGGAAGAAGAGAGTTTACGCTGACAAGAAAGAAGCTGAAGCTATTAAACGCCAGCTAAGATGAATTACCAAGTGTCCAAGCGAGCGGAACAACTTTACTAAAAGCACTCTCCGCCTCGATATCACCGCAATTTACGTTCTCATAATCAGAATTAATCCGCAATTAATCCCGTGTCCCGTGCAAATAATCTCAACTACTGGACAACGGGGCAGAGTGGTGGAAAAAGGTAAAGCAAAGCGTAGACCGCGAATAAAACAATTCGGAATGAGTTTCCTCGCCGGTCTAGAGACGAAACGAACTGTGATTTACATCTGGAATACCTGTCGTCATGGTTAACCGATTTGTATGCAAACGCGGATTAATCCGCGTGCTACGACTGTCTTCTATCACCAAGCGCCGATTATTACGCGCGCTGCGACTGCTTTTTTTTTATTTCCATTTTAATCTAAACAATTTTTTTTTAAATAAATAATTTTTACCTTTTTCCTCTGTTATAAAGAACGCAAGATGCGATGTTTGCGAAGTAACATTGTCTACCAATCGTTTTGAACGGTAAATTTTCAATAAACTCCATGAAGAAATCGGATGTCATTTACTGTATCTACGACAGACCGCGCGCGGTGGTAGGGACCAGACGCCAGTTGAATGCCGCTGATGCATTCAACTGTCCTCTTAAGTAGGGCCATGATGCAAATGGGTTAAAAAGTTTAATCCGCGTCATATGCATAAATAAGCGGACCGACGATATGAATCCGGTTCGACCTGTCTGTTCAGGGCGCGGTAATATATTACGCAATCGTTGCGTACTTATCCAGCCAAGCCAAACTATCACCAATATTTAAATTGTTTTTTTATCAATAGGTACAAAGTTTACTTCAGGTTTTTTTTTTATAAAAATGAATGGCACATTAACCGGTCATTCGCTGAATATTCAAAAAGTGAACGAGGTTCGTGAAAAGAAGGGATTGCACGTGTTCACGTGTTGATACGTTTATGGTAGGTGAATTGAAAATGATGAATATTGATATCCTAGGTGAATATAAAAATTACGGTTACAGAATCTTTTTAACAAGCTGAGTTAATTTTTTTATGGGAAACTGTAACATGCATATATTGAACGTGAATATTTCGTTTACTTATATGGAACGTAAAATATAATAATCTATAATATTATTACAGCGTGAGACGAGTTATATTTAAGGCAATCGTTAATAAATAATGTTTAGACACAGAAATTTAAAGAATATCGACGCAGTCTCTTGATTCTTTTCAGCAGTTTAGGACGATGGATCAAACTATCGGTAGAAACACCGATTTTTCTTTGTAAAATTCTGTTATGAATTTGTAAAAAGAAAACACGATTCTTCATACAGTGTTTTCGTAAACTATAAGAGGATAAAAATTGAAAGAAATTACCATATCAAATTCTCGGAATAATTATTTAGAATCGACTCTTGTACCGGTTTTATAACAATAGAAACCTCAAGTTTCAATGAAAACGATTTATTGTATATTTTTCATTATTTATTTTTATTTTATAGCTATTGAATGACAATTAAGATATAATCTTCGAGTCTAACGTTCAAATACATCATTTCACCGAACAGTTCAATAAGTTTCAAAGACTTTGATCAAAATTCAAACTTGACAAGTCCTGGATGCTTCTTTTCGATGCAAATATAATTCAATAAACGTAGCGCGATTTATTATACATCGATATGCGTACGCAATGGATCACGTTCGTACGGAAGTTCAAGTTACATACTTCCAGTTTTTCCATTAACGCGCTGCGAATTCACACGCAAATGGAAAGTTTATTCCAACAGATATAACAGGATTTTACAGGAAAATTTGGTCTCTGCTCGATACTTTTCCTCGTTAGCATACACAAAATACGTAGTTTAACATAAATGATCTCCGCTTACGAATACGAGAACAAAGTTATGCGATTATCCGACCAGCGTGTACCACGAATAGTTGGAATAATTAAGGTTTTATACTAGTTGGAAACAATACCGTTGTAATACACACGAGAGTCAGCCATTTCGTATTATTTCACGAAAGTTTCTTTATCGATCCATCCTTTTTCCAGGCCGAAAATTTACGACTTCCGACGTTGATCCGATGACCGGCCGTTTCGTAAACTCGATACTCGCGCGGTTTCACGGTCGCGACTGTGTGCGCAACTTCCGCAATAAGAAGGACCGTACCGGAAACAAATGGCGGATTTGTATGCGCCGCCAGCGCTACAACCTATATATTTCAATTTTACCGGTGCTACGTTGCGGAGGAACCTCGTTGCAGAATGCAAAAGCATGCCGGGGCCGTAAATCTTTTTACAAAACGCTTTTTAATCGAAACACTTTGCGCAAACCCGCCAGCCTCGCCCGTGCCGGAAGTTAGCTTTCCGGCGGTAAGAATTGTTGGGACCAAGTTTTTAAACGCGGCACGTGATCGGGCAGAAATTTAGCACGAACTTGTTATTAACAGACCGCAGATTTTTACGCAACATGCGTACCGTGCATCTAATATGCGACTATTGGGTTGTCCGGGAAGTGTTTTTCTTTTACAGACACGTCTTTTACAACAACGCGTCTTTATACAAACGTGAAACCTAAACTGTCGAACGTTGTGATCTTTAGTTTGATAGAACAAAATGGATTATACGTAATTGGATAAAATAATATAAAATGGAAAATTTTAGATAGCGAGGATTAGATAGAATATTCTAATTAAGAATTATACTTAGGATTATGAAATATTTTTATCAAACTGTATAAATAATTTCTTTGGCTAAATATTAGGTTGTCCGAAAAGTTCCTTTCGTTTCATAAGGTGATAATAGATGAACTACGATTTCTGTTTTATATTATTTTATTGAAGTAGGTATGATCCATTTCGTTCTATTTCTATTATTAGGTTCGTGCATAATTCAATAAACTAATGTAAAACAAAAAACATTGTGCGTTCATTATTTCCTTATAAAACGAAAGAAACTTTTCGGACGACCTAACATAAGTAAAATGTTCCTAAAATATTTATTATAATATTTAGTACATAATTTAGTTATGTTCACAGAGATATAAAAATGTATGAAAGTCTACGGTTTGATCTTTGCTAGATGTTTAGTCTGCTCGGATATCGAAAATTGTTTAATTAATTCTCCGAGTTGCAGGCGTTGTAAATTGTAGATGTTCGTGCAAATTTATTATAATTATTAATATATTAAAGATTTGTTTTGCTCTTTAGATAAACTATTTCCTTTGTATATTTATGTACATTCCTTGTGATAATATATGAACAATAGTAATCTGGTTAGAAAAATGTGACTTTGTGACACTGAAATTTATGTTTCATATTTATTATTATACACTTGGTGTGTTAATTACTGAAATATGTTCGATTCATTCTCTGTGTTAAAAATATTACAAGAATATGTTTCCTAAGGTTATATTAAGTTAATTTTATTTAGTCAATTTGTTAGTTAATCTCATTCTGAGATTTACGTGATAACTACATAATTAATAAAAATGATTAATAATAATAATAAATTGATACATCCAAGTTGCAGTAAATGTGCGAGCAAAGAAACATGTTATTTTCTCCTATCATAAAAATTCCTGCTTGTGAGAGTTAGATTGATTAAACGTTAATCCTGTTACGTCTTTGACTTGTTTTCAACTCAATCATGTTTTTACGTTGTAAGAAAGTTTCTTAAGTCCGAAGGAAATATAAAAGAGCCATTGTATACGCGTTTTCTCGTTTTAATTTTATGTTAAAGTTTCTCTTGAAACGATAAAAGTCTTGTTGCTTGCTGAAACGCGAGAAAGATTGGACCATAAAAATTCGAAGGAAGGGGAAATTGTCTCAGAAAACTCTTCTGTCGCGAATGATGATTAAACTTGTTATTCATAAATCTTTCCGTCACAAGTTAGTTAAATATAAATTTAATTTAAGAAAACATCTCCGACACGCGGGGGAAAACTCAGACGTTCGAATCTCATTTCTCATTTCAAGAAGATTTTCACTCGTAGATCAAAGCTCGGAAAATTCCCTGTAATGTACGTCTTCTTAAATTTACATTTCAATTCCCACCCAGAAATACGAATCTTTGATTAAAATTCCAGTTTGCATTTCGTAAAAGAGTTTCCAAAGTTAATGTCAAAACTTACATTCGTGTTGATTAAAGTTTTCTTTCTGAATACCACTTTTACATCATTCATATCAGATCTTCACAAAACGAAATGATCGAAATCTCAATGGTACTTTCAATGAAAACGTTTTAATTGTTAAAACAATAATATTCACTGTACGTATTTCTCCATTGAAATTGTTCAAACCTCATCGCTTCTCCGAAGTATAATTTTTCGAAAGCTAAATTAACATCACAACTTTCGCACACTTCTACTGCGTCGAATCGAAAAGTTTATAGCTTTATTTAAAAAAAGAAAAAGATAATTCGAATTTAATTTGATTCGAGTTAACATAAAGCGACAGAAAAGTGAAAACAATCAACGAAACTTTGCTCATCGCGTTCTTTTCTTGCGATTTTCACACGTAACCTGCTAATAAATAATAAACTTCTTCTTACAAGAGCGGAATATCCAGAGCACGCACGTCTCTTAAAAAGTTGCGCTTAGTGATTCCACATTTGCATATTCTCTATGGAAACATCGTTCTGTAAGGCGACACTTATGTCTTTCCCACGAGAAATCCCTTCTAATCCTTCTTCCACTCATATCCTCCGGTTGAACCTTTCCCCAGCAAGGCAAACAATCCCTGTTCCATGCAAATCATCATTTACATTCCTTTCTTCGAGAGAAAGACCATCTTTTTTCCCCACTAACGAAAAACCAACCACATCGCACATTTTCCCAAGATCGTCCTTTCTCTCGAAGAAAACTGCGTTAACACTCTGAGGCTTGCGAATGTTTCGCCTGGCCATGAGCCTGACAAAACCTTGTAACGTAGCTCACATCTCACCGAACCATTTCGCTACGTACACCTGCCTGGTGAAATAAATTTCGCGACGCTGTAAGAAAGTGCGAAAATATATCGTTAAATATTAAAAAAGAATATTGAAACGAAATTTCAGTTGCTGTCCGATGGACACGTGAACTGCTATAAAATATGCTACGGTATAACACTTCATTTTTGTCGCATCTCATATCGTGTTCGCGCATTTCTTCTTCAGCGATGTTATCTAAATCATTCATGTCGTTGATAATTGTTTAATTCATCAAGTTTATCGTATTTTTATTGTATTTAAGAAATTCAGTAAGACCCGTGTCATCGACCCACATCGTGGCAGTCGACGTGTTAAACGGAAACCACTGAATGTTAACGCGAGTTTCTATTAAATGGACAAACAAGAAATTATAGATAGCGATAGAGAATCAGTGAATTTCTATTCAGGTTGTACACGTATGTAGAAACCGGTAGAAGGAACGTTTTGATAACTTTCTAATACCTTTTCATTTTCTTTCATTTCTCGTGTAATTAAACTGTAATTGATGTATCATTTCAATTTTATTTATTTATTTAACGTAACGAGCCTGCAATACAGCTCTCACAAACCTTTATTTTTAGCGCGACTCACCTTTGAAAATAGTAAGTTTACACGAACCATTCGAAGGTTACACGAAATGTAATTGCTGTCGAGGATTGATTGACAAGCATTTCAAAATTGACTCGATATAGGTACGAGAGCTGAGAGAAGCCAGACAAAAATAGTAACTCTCACGTAAATTCTAACCAAATCTACTTTGTACTGTACATCCGACGATTCACGATGAGCAAAACTATCCTAATGAACAGATAATCCACTCTCATAGTTTAATATTTAAGGTAACCCACAATTTCACACAGAAGCAGTTCGTAACCGGTTAAATGCTTCGCCACCTAAATTTATAATAGTATGGTATATAGTGTAGGATCTTTACTACAATTAGTTTATTTACAACAAATGGATTGAACAGATGTTGATTAAACAGGAAACGATGGTTGTTTAACGTGAACTAATCACAATAACGTATTATAATTAAGACAACTAGGTAGTTAATTTGGAACTCTCGTCACCACGGATCCAACGCTCTCTCTCACGCGGACCACACTCTCTCGACAACTTAATTTGCACTCTCTGATTTTTCAACTAACACTGACTGTTAATTCCACTTTTTCCCTTAACAACACTTTGTCTTTTGTCTTAGCCCCACCAAGATTGTGGCCAGGATCACCCAGACCTTTTCCGCGAAACTATTCGATTGAAGGACCGACGATACCTTGTTAAGCCTGTCGGCAGTTTGGCTTTCTCGCGACATTGTTTATAATTCGCCCGATATCTCTTAGACCCTTCGTCCACGATACTACAATACGTTAAATGTTACGTCGGGCGACATTCTACCTAGACCAGGAACCAGATGTCCGCTCACCCTTACTGCGTACCCTCAATAGTCTTAAGGACCCATTAAAAATCTCAGGAATTTTCTAGCTAAGGTCCTTCAGACCGAACAAACATCTCTTTACTGAATCGTTTCTAAAGCTTATTGTTTACTACGGGACGATACGGGAAAGTTAGTTTTTCTCACGTATGATACTTCACACTAGCAACTTTCTATCGAGGGCGGCTAAGACCCTTCCTAGTCCACCAAACTTCTTTCATCCAATCAGAAGCAATGTCTACCGCCCTCACTTTCCTAACCAAAATTGTCATCAACAAATCCGATGGTCCCTTGCGTTAGACACACCCATCACTAGCTTTCCTCCGACACAGCATCGTCACTTTACTTTACTTATTCTTCATCGTTAGAATAGCCAACATGTCATTACCGGGTTTCTATCCTTAAATCAATCACTTACTTATCATAGCTTATACATACGCATCAGCGTAATTATCTGCCTTAGAAAGTTGTTGGAATAAACATTAATTTATACCTGTTAATTCAGTGTAAACTCAATTAAACCACTCCTATTATCGTAATAGAAATCAGGGGATCGATCAGTTCGTGGCGTCGATTATCTAATCGTAAGGGGAATTTACGACTCCCGTTGACGTGCTTTCTCGCGATCGCGTCTCTCTGCAAATGGTCGAATAAACAGTAAATATGCCAAATAAACATCATTTATACTATAGAACCAGTCTCAACCAATCTACACATCCCATGCGATCACGAACAACCCTAAGTAGCTTATTTTTCACATTTTTTTCCAGTACAGTCCACATTTCCTCAGACGTAACTCTAACAATTGAAACCCGAGAGAATCATAAAATATACCCATAAAGTTTATATCACAGAGCATCAAATAGCTGCGGCATTCATTTCGACGAGCCAGTGTACACCGCCACCGGTGTTCATTACTCCTATAGCAACCGGAAGTCGGGTATTAGAGTGGTCCAGAGACCAGCTAGAAAGAGGTAAGTTGACACAGGCTTGGGACTTGGGATCGTGGAACGTGGATGGCCAGTCGTAGGGCCGGATAATCCGACTAGATTGAATCCATCGTTGTCGAACGTGTCACGAAGCTCGTGCAATCGTGTGTGCGCGCCATTTTAACCCTTAAAGTGCCGACGTTGTGCCGATGCTTATTTTAGTTGCAACTATTTTAACATTTTGACTGCCACGCCGAAATCACATGTTTCGCTCAGCACGTTACGGGAGTATTTTTATTATTCAAAGCATATAATGGCAAAATAATAATAAATTGATGATGTAAGGCAACATTCTTGCCCAATGGACCGTTTACCTTATTGGTGGTCAAGGGTGATCACCGTGGCGCCTGGGTAACAGTTGATAGCGACATATTATAACGAGTTTATTTCAACAAACCATTCGCATTTGTTATTTCGTCGTAAGCAGAACGTGCAGAGTATATTGTTGAAACGTGTAGAAGATATTAGTAAACAGTATTTGCTCATTCTATATACAGGGTGGTTGATAACTGGTGGTACAAGCGGAAAAGGGGTGATTCTACGCGAAAAAAGAAATCGAAAATATGGAATAAAAATTTTTCGTTTGAGGCTTCGTTTTCGAGAAAATCGACTTTGAATTTTCGGTTGGTACGCGTGCACTTTATCACGACTCGTTATAACGGATCTCACTGTAGATCGTTGTCTCGATGGAAAAATTAAAAAAAAAAATTTTATTCTATATTTTCGACTTATTTTTTCGCGTAGAATCACCCCCTTTCCGCTTGTACCACCAGTTACCAACCACCCTGTATAATAGTAAGGTACGTTCATACTTCTAACTTCAATTATATGATTATAAAGCAGCATTTACGATTATTTTCTAAACTGTGTTTATAATAATATTCGTAGATTACCCCTCAAAGATATGGATGCAAACACAGTGCACCGTTAGATGCAATATTTGTCCTCATTCTTTTTTTATTGATGTTCTAATAAAAATGTTTAATTGTTCAATGGGGCACTTTTTATTTCAAAGTATCTTCTATTTATCGGTTACATTCAAAATGCCCTAATTGTCAATTTTCATACAATCTTTACAATCGTAAGAAGTTGAAGCGCTCCTGTCACCAATGACCACCGTGGCGTCACAGAAGAAACTTATGTTGGATCGTCGAGTAGGTCTTTTCTTCCACCAATTACAAACTTTATTCCAACACCTTGCGATGATACAATTAAACGAAACGTCCGGTGTTCTGTTCGATAATCTTCTGTCAGTTAGTGTGTGGCGTTTAGCGTGTGTAAAATTGTTTCCGTGCAGAAACGAGACTGCAGAAGGGTTTAAGTCTTATCCGACGAGCCAATATTTTAATCTCACTTTCGCTTTAGTCGGTTAAGAGGCTTACAATGATCCGGGAATATTTTTAGCATAAAGTTGAACTGAAAAATCGCGTACATCAATTACGATATTTGCTTACTTTCGATAGAGATTGATTTTAACGACAGAGAAATACAATGCAGATAAAAATGGGCCAAAGTTGAGGGGAAATTCGTGAGTGAATTTTAAGATGTTGAAGCTTAGCTCGTCCAAGTAATCCTGCTTTGCCATAAATGAAAATTTTCTGTTGCGAATAACGTACGGACCAGTTCAACATTCGTATCTTTGATCTCGAGATAACAACATACACAACGTGTGTAGTAACAAAAAAAAAAAAAAAAACAAAAGAAAGCTTGTAAAATAAGAAGTATAAAAAGAAGTTTTAATCTAACAAAGCGGATTTATATTTAATAAGAGCAACGAATAAATATAAAATTGGATTGATCATTAAATTCTTTTGTCTTTCGCTAACGTATGCACTCCGTGAAATGTTATAAAAGTTATTTGATGAATTTCTTTATTCATTATTTTTGATAGAACAGACATAAGTTACTTCTCGATTACGCAGATTTTATTTTAAAAAAATTATCAAAATTCATAATGTATCAATACTCAGCTTTCTCTTATGCGCCATTGTGTACCAACTTTATTTTTAGACAACAATTTCAGCGCTTGGCCATCGAAGGATCTCCTTGTGTAGGAGCTGGCCATATCCGATTCTACAGGGAAACTTTCTTCGGAAGCGTGCGCCGACTGCTGAACGTCGAACAAGACACGTTTTATCGTTACTAACCAACCTCTTGGTGACCTTCCATTGGGGATGAGGGTGGAGGCGAGTGTCACACAGGAAGTTGAAGCGAAAGCTACGTGCTTCGAACAGCTTCAAACAGCTTCCAGCAACAACCCGTGCTTCCGTCGGTCACGCGTCGCCACGCTTCGTGCGGAGACGCTTCTCGCGTGATTGTTTTGCAAATCGTTGCAAATGTCGAGGCGTGGTGGTGGTTGTCCGAGCGGAAATTGCAAGAACGTTGACTAATGCTGCGAGTTTGAAAGCGCTGCTACTGGACATCTTTTACGGTGTTGTTGTCTGAGAGCATGAATTTGGCAAGTTGATGATTGCGCTTCTTGAAAGGTTTCCTTTGAAAGCGTTTCGGAGTAGAATTTGGAAAATTCAAGGATGAAAGATTTTTATGCGGCTACTTTGTGAGGATTGCTACGTTCAAAAACCGACAAATCGCGTAGATCACTCGTTCAATTGTGAAATACAATAAATATAAAAAGTTCTATACATAGACTGTTCATTGTCCTCGCAAACTTTTTCGGTGTTCTTTTTCTTGTAGAAGAAAATCTGCAGGAACAATTTTCTTTTAATGTTATTCCAAGCAAAATTCAAAGCATTTCTTGTCCGGAGAAAATCTTTTTCTATATATCGAGCTTTAAAAAATTGCGCTGTTAGATGAGAGAAATTTTAATAGAAATTCCTTGCGAAAATTGCTACGTTAGAAGATCGGACATGCAGATTATTTATTTCGTTTGCGAAATATACAGCACGAATTTCGTATTTATTTCTTCAATATCCGACTCCGTAAAGTACATGCTTCATTAAAAGGAATAATAAATCTCGTTCGGACTATTCGACTTACAAAATCCTAGATGAAAAGTTCTTTTAGAAATTGCAAAAATTACCAAATTTAGAACACCGTTGGAAGGTCGTATACGTAGGTTACTAATTTCGTGTTTGTAAAGAATGTATATGATAAAAATTTCGTATCGTCTTATTCAACATCCGAGTATGCGAAATACATTCATCATCGAGAAGAAGAATATTCTGTTCGTATTATTTGGCCCATAAACTTCTCTAATCTGTGCGCAATATCTCGCGGTGAAGTGTATTATAGAGAACAGTGATCGATTTATCGGTAAAACGTCAAACAAAGTTAAATATCCCTCGTCGATCGAAGGATGAAATACCGAAATCGCGGTATCAGCATCATGCCTTGAACTTCCGTTCGAAGCATTCTCCATTTTTGTCTTCCAGAATCCCTCTAAATCCAGAAATAAAAGAGATTCCATTTCAATTTCTTCCCCAGTCAGATTGGATTCCGGCTTAACGAGCGTTTCTTTCCTTTTTCTTTCTTTCTTCTTTTTTCATCGAAGTTTCGATGGTTTCTTGGTCCCTTTTCCACCATTCGTAGGTCGATAATTATCACCAATCGACCTTGATGGCGGCTATTCGATCGCTGCAATTAGCAGCGAAACGATAGCCATACGAAACACTGCAGTAGCTTCAAAGGAATTCAAATTGAAACACAAACAGCTGGTTTTTATTGCTCATTTATGCTGTTGGACTGTGCAATAAGCTCGTTCAGATTTCTCTAACTCCAATTTGAACCATTCAAAAGCCATACTGATCGACACTGAAAAGCAAAGGAAAGTACCAGGCCTGTAAGTATGAAACCGGAATTTGCCTATAGATGGCCCTAGCTGATAATGTAGTTATCACTAAACTGCGTCATTGATGCCAAAAGTCTTTGTTGACATCTCACAAACATTTTCGACTCAGAACAATACAAGTTTCATACAACAGCATAGTTTGTAATAGCGTTGAACATGTCAAATTTTGTGCCTGGAAACTACGATTTGCGGACAGCACTGATTTTCTGTTACCATTTGAAGAAAACTGCTGCAGAATCGCATCGAATGCTTGTCGAAGCTTACGGTGAGCATGCTCTTGGTAAATCACAGTGCTTTGAGTGGTTTAAAAAATTCAGAAGTGGCAATTTTGACGTGAGGAACGAAGAACGTGGAAGACCACCGAAAAAGTTTCAAGACAGCGAATTGCAAGCATTGTTGGATGAGGATGACGCTCAAACGCAATAACAACTCGCTGATCAATTAAACGTGACACAAGAAGCCGTCTCCATACGTTTGAAAGCCATGGGAAAGATCCAGAAGGTGGGAAAATGGGTTCCACATGAACTGAATGAAAGACAGCAGGAAAACCGAAAAACCACTTGCGAAATGCTGCTCGCCAGATACAAAAGAAAGTCATTTCTCCACCGAATTGTGACTGGCGATGAAAAGTGGATATATTTTGAGAATTCTAAGCGTACAAGATCATGGGTAGCTCCAGGCTAACCACCGATATCGACTACAAGACCAAATTACTATGGACGGAAGACAATGCTCTGTGTTTGGTGGGATCAGAAGGGTGTGATCTATTATGAGCTGTTAAAACCTGGCGAAACCGTTAATACTGAGCGCTACCGACAACAAATGATCGATTTAAATCAAGCTTTGCGTGAAAAACGACCAGAATATCAAAAAAGGCAACACAAAGTAATTTTGCTTCATGATAATGCACCATCACATACAGCAAAACCGGTCAAGGAAACGATCCAAGCGTTCAGTTGGGAAATACTTTCGCACACGGCTTACTCACCAGACTTGGCTCCGTTCGATTACTATTTATTTGCATCGATGGGACACGCACTTTCTGACCAGCACTTCGCTTCTTACGAAAATGTACGAAAATGGCTCGATGACTGGTTTGCCTCAAAAGAGCGACAGTTTTTTTGGCGTGGCATCCACCAATTGCCAGACAGGTGGGAAAAATGTATAGCTAGCGATGGGCAATACTTCGAATAAAATATTTTTAATCATTTTCATACAATAAATGTGTATTTTCTATACAAAAATTCCGGTTTCATATTTACATTTCTGGTATACCGAATGTTACAATTTTCCAAGAATTTCGTATGTCTACGTACTGTAGCTATCTCACGTAAATTTGTATAATATTCGAATGACAAACGAACTAATATTATGTTGCATTTAATATTAACAAATATTTTATCACTTGTCTTTTTAGTTCTTTAATGCGTTTAATTATAGTTAAAAAATAAATACATCACTTTAGGAAACGTATCATTATGTGCATGGGGATTTTTATAAGATTTTTATTACATCTGCGTCTGTTTCGATTTTAAACGCGTTGTAAAAAGCTTCCTTTGAGCTTCCTTTTTTTACAACACGAAGGCAAGCAATCAAAAGGTTTCCCCTTTTGCAACGGAAGTTCATTGAAATTCACTGTAATCGTGGACAAATGCTAACTCTGTAACGAGACTCGAGCCTCGAACAATTTTCAGTGCTAAGCAACGTCTCTATTCAATGTACCGCGATGCACAATCATGCGACTTAATTATTTCAGACATCTCCAGACTCTAACGAGATTCATCCGGATATTTCTATACACAGATACTATACTATTCCAAACGCAGCATCCATTGATTTTTTCTTACCTGATGACGTTACTTCTCTTTATTATATTTCATATTTTTTATGTTTTATTCAATTGAAGTTCACGAGAGTTGACGCTGAAAAATAGCAAACTAGATCTTGCCAAATAAATTCTCTTTTATAGTTCGATTTCTTTCACATTTATCTTTGCATTCTACGGATTTCAGCGTGCGCCTTACCCAAAGCCTCCGGCGAAAACCAGGATTAGGCAAATCTAACGTCGATCATCAGCAAATCCTATGACACATATGTTAACTTAGATCTTTTCGATCGAGAGTAATCTTGAGTCATAGAGTTCGTATTCAAGACATCGGTCCTTGTCTTTTCCTATTTTTCTATTCGGTTGGCAACTAAGTGATTGCGGTAGTTGAAATGGAAAAGTAAAAGGGAGAACGATCGAAACCGCGATTGGAGAAGGACTTGTGATAGTGATACGACTTTGTAAGTGTCATAAAACGAGTGTAGCGGCACGCGAACAGGACAATTCAAATCCTGTTGTAGTTTTGCTTCGGAGTATCAAGACCGTTAGATCACAAGTATTGTAAGGAATAATGAACTTCGAACAAAACAATGTCGCCGCTACATACAACCGTCAAACACAGTCGAGTTCAAATTTTCCGGCTGTCCCCCGACCAATATAAATAAACAGACGCAGTCACGACAGATAGAATTCATTGTACAGAGTTAAAGAATACGGACGCATAAACAAGCATCACGGTGATCTACGAAGTTTCTCTGAGTGTTATCGGGTATTTATTTCGAGTCATACAATTTGTACCTGCGGACTTCTAAATTGTCAAAAATAAATGATTTATTTTGGAAATATATTACAACGGATTGCGACGGCAATAATTCGATTTCATTATTTCACTACACCGGAACTAGACCAATCCTCCACACGAGGAAAAACAATCCGGCGAAATGATTTATGGTGTTATAACGTGTTTGGAATAATCGGTTTAAGTAAAGTAAAATTGTTAGTGGAATTTGTACGTTGTTTCGAAACTTATTCGAAACGTATCATTTTCGTATGTTAAAAGATACGAAAATTGTAAACGATGAAAGAAATATATAATTACTATTTATTGAATTAATTATTCATTATAAATATAAAGATGTACAAAATCTAATGAAATTCATGACGAATGGTCTTGTAAATTTCTCTAGACATTTCTTATAGTCAGACAAGTTTCCGCGTACTTTTCTACAGTGACGTACGAGTATACATTCGTTTGGAATAATATTTATTCCAAGATAAATTACAACGTAGAATATATTAAATGTATACGATTAATTGACGAATATAATTTTCCATGGAAAGAATAAGAAGTTAGAAAAATCTACCGAATGTCCAGCACAGGACAAATTGTAAAGTACAAATTAGATAATTAAAAAAAAGAATAAGAAATAGATACCACTAAATCAAAGGAATAAGTTTGGAAGAAAGTAGATATTCCAACGATAATTGTATTGGGTTGGCAACTAAGTGATTGCGTATTTTGTCAATACCACCTAATGACAAAATCCGCAATCACTTAGTTGCCAATCGATAGTTTCAGAAATTTCAGAAAGTGACGAGGCCTGCACAGGACCGCACAGAATAATCCATAAAAATAAACATAAAGCTCTGGCGCTTTTCGCTTGGGTACTTGGTTCTTACGTGCAGGTCACGGTAGAAATAGCGGATTGAAGATAAATTGATAATAATAATAATAATAATTCTCAGTGAAAATATTCCGCATATATTCTCCAACGACTCCTATCACGACGATTTACCACAGCTTACCACAGCTATCGCGACGCGTATATTCCATGGTTTATCGATCACTTTACTATTCATACAAATTCTATCACTTCCGCATTATCAATATTTGGATTAGAGAGATCTGTACGACAGAGTGAGTCATAGAGTTAAGGAATTATTATTCTTAGCGTATAATTTTTATTTGAAGTAAACAAACATAATTTAATTTTTCCGCAATTTAATTCCAACACTGTCGAGTCTTTTATCTCGTAGTTTTCTTCTAAACTAACGTTATATATGCGTGTATCGTAATCAAATAAATCTTCGGATAATTCGTGATAATTCGTGAGCTCAGAAGCAATTAAATAACAACGTCCACTTAGCAGATAATGTCACTGTTAGTTGGCGAAAAAAACTACGGATAAACGACATTCTCAACAACCGAGAATAAACGTCTATCGAGAGAAATGGACGAGGCAGACAGGTTTTAGGTCTCACGGCAGCTCGCTCCGAAACTGTCAGCCGGAGAAGTTTAAATGGTCGAACGATGAATACCGGAGAACCGCGACTCGCTGTTGTTTCGTTCGTTAAATTAATTCACACGACAGTTTGAAGCAATGCTTTATTGTTGTTTGTCCGACATCGTTGTTTCTCATTAACCGTTTTTACTACAGTTTCACGAGGTTGATAAGTTGCTCGATTCCTTTTTCATTGAGAAATAAGATGGAAAAGTGGAAAAAGTATAACGTCTATTTTGACGTTATACTATGGAGTTTGATGTATGTATTTATGAGAAACTTTAAAGTTGCAAAAACGCACAGAATGTATTTAATATGGAAAATTATATTATAAAATACCCAGTTGCTATCACTTTAACTTACGTTTTCATAGCTCAACTGGTATCGCTGCAGCGGAATATTTATTTCTCAAGTGTCGTATTTCATTTGAGGTTTTGTATCTAACGCGATGAAAGGGTTAACGGTAATGTTTCTTGGATAAAAGCATACAATAATACACGAAAACATGTAAACTATGTGTACATATTCAATATTAAATTATGTAAATTATTACGCGAAGTTAATATACAGAAGAGATCTCTATTAAACTCTCACTTCTTCGTTTGCGTAACAGTGTCGTAAGAAAGTAAAGCATAAAAATCCTAACATAATTTTCACAGCTTCAAAATGTAGCTTCACATTCTTAAAAACTTGAACACAAAAAGATGTCGCCAATCGATCGTGTAAAAGAAGTTCTCAGAGTTTAGGGGATTAAACCACTCGTCACTTTCTTCCTCCATCGTTGAATGTTGCTCCACTTTATCGTCGCGACAATTATTCCGCGTCGAACACAGCGAACCGGTTAAAGCACCGGAAACTTACCTCGATCGTTCTTCTTTTCCTTCTACCGAAAGTGAAATTTGTTTCGCGACAGAATTCACCCGAGAGATGAGACTGGCGGTTTGCAAAGTTGAAAGTGGAAAGATTTGTATCACCGCTGTTCCGAGGTTAAACTGACGGTTATTCGTCGAGTGAAAAATTTTGAGAAACGTGTTACGAGGTATCTGAGATGACTTCAAATAGACGTTGTTTAGGAGGTTGGGTAAAGCGCCCAAGGTCCCCACCACTGACGGCAGATATGGATCCGGCATTTCTGGAAGAGGTCATTCGCACACTATTCCCGCCACAGGAGGACAGCCCGGGACAGCCGCGCACTACCACGACTTGGATAGTGGAGTGGAGGGAGGAACTAGGGGTTGCGGAGGAGGAGATGCTGGATGCAACGAAGAAGATGGCCCCCCGCAACGTGGCGCCGGGCCCGAACGGAGTCCCGGGACGGATATGGGCGGAGACGATGGCGGTCATGGCCCCCAGACTACGTCACCTATTTACAAGGTGTCTGAGGGAGGGAGTATACCCTCAGATATGGTGCACGACTAGGTTGGTCCTGCTTCGGAAGGAGGGACGATCGACAGACTCACCGTTCGCATATCGTCCGGTATGCCTACTGGATGAAGTGGGAAAGCTCTTCGAAAGAGTCATTGCCGCCCGTCTGGAGGCCCACATGTCAAGGCGAGTGCCCGGTTGGCACGAAAGCCAGTACGGCTTCCTCGGGTTGCTCGACGATGGATGCGGTGAACCGGGTACGAGAGATGTCACGGGCCATGGTTTCCCGGGGTGGGGTAGCGCTGGCAGTCTCTTTAGACATAGTCAATGCATTCAAGACCATACCCTGGGGCGGGATATTAGAGACCCTTGAATTTTTCGAGGTACCGCCCTATATCATTCGTGTCATACGGGCCTATCTGAGCGACAGATGGGTCGGCTACACCGGCAAAGATGCAGAAGGGCGGTAGCCTGTTGAGCGCGGAGTTCCGCAGGGTTTGGTTTTGGTCCGATTCTGTGGATCATCGGATACGACGCGGTGCTTCGTTGGCCTATACCCCCAGACTCAGGCATGGTGTGTTACGCGGACAACACATTGGTCTTGGCTGGAGGACGCTGATGGCACGAGACGCCGCGCCACGGAGAGCTTGCCGCCGCTTGCGTGATACGGGCTATACGAAGCCAGCCAAGTCGGAAGCCATATAGTTTTATGACTACCGACGTAGGGGGACTCCTCCGCCCGACCTGTGTTTGGACATAAGCGGAGAGGAGGTTGAGGTAGGACCTCAGATGAAATACATGGGCCTCACCATCGACAGTCGATGGACGTTCGGCCCGCACTTCGAATATCGGGCCGAATATCGGTGGGGCAGAAGTCGGAGTGTATCGACTGTATGAGGAAGTGATCCGTTCTCGGGTCCTGTACGGGGCACCGGTGTGGGCAGAGGATCTGATGAAAAGTCGACGCAGTCTACTCTTGCTGAGGAGGCTTCATAGGACGACCGCCATCAGGACAGGATACCGGACGATATCATATGCGTCGGCGACTGTCCTGGCGGCTTCTCCTCCTTTCGAGCTCCAGGCCTTAGCGCTCCGACGGGTGTACCATCAACTGCAGGATCTGTGCTCGGGCGGAGATACGCCCTCTGCCGGCCGGTCGGTCCGCGACGTCCGGGGGAGGCAAGGCTCGAGACTTGGCAACGGTGGCGCATTCAGCTCGTCGCCGAGGATACGGTGCGGCCTCATCGGGCCGTTGGAGCGGTCCTACCGAACTGGGAGGCACTGGAGAGATCGTGGCGGGCTCCCGCTGACGTACAGGATGACGCAGGTGCTCACCGGGCACGGAGCACTCGGGGAGTTAGTATGGTTAGGACTAGTACATGCCACCACTGCAAGAAAGAGGAAGACACGGCACAGCACACGCTGGAGTTCTGCCCGACGTGGGGGGAACCGCGCCGAGAGAGGAAGGGTGAGAGGATAACATCCATCGAGAATGCCGTCACGCCGAAGAGAGTCTGGTCTCCTCTTCGGACTTGTACAACGGCCCAGGCAGCTTGGCGTTAGGAGGAGTGGTCCCTCCTAACTGCCCAATCAACCAAGGATGACTCCCGATTACACCATCAAGGAGAAGACGAAGGAGTGCTCCAGCAATAATACGAAAAGATGGTCCCAGGGCTCTCCTACCAATCGTCAGGATGATCACCGTGGAGGTTTTAGCCGGTACGAATCCGGCACTACCCGGCGCCCTCTCCCCGGAGGGCGCGAGGCGCCTATGAAGGTTTCCTCCACGCAAAAAAAGGCGGTTGGGCAAAATGATGGACCGTTCGAGTTGTACCCCTGTTATGAAGGTACTTCGCGGCATTAAAAGCAAGTTCGCTCACGAATTACCCGGCAAACTTGCCGACAGTGATTTAGATGGCCGAGTTATTTGCTGAGGATAAAGGAACACAGTTTTATCGAACGCGTGACTTGTCTAGGATATTGGCGATTCTTCATTGATTCCTTGACACGGTAACTGTCGATTTAATGTATAAAGTTTTCAGTGTCTTGAATCGTTATTAGTAGACACTAGAAGCTAATCTACATATACAAGCACAGAAGAAGTAACTATATTACTTATCCCTTTAACACGTTTACTGTTGCGTCACCCATATTCGGGTGACAGCAAAGTTTCTGATAGGGCTGCGTCAGCCATATTCAGCTGGCGCATACTTGTCTACTTGCAAAGGATCGTCGTAGGTATTTGAAAAGATATTCCACAGGAAGTAATAAAACTATTGAATTGCTATACAAGTAATACGAAAATGATTTACTAAGAAAATTATTTAGAATGTAAAACTTTGAAGCATTCTATACAAAGCTGAGTTTGGTCGGGACAATTTGGACAATAAGTTGTTGTTTTCTTTAAATTCTCCCGTGCTTCTTCCGGAATCATTTTTCCGAACGACGACATTATGCTAACTCCGTCGAAGACGATGATTTTTTGTATTTTCAGACAACCCTAATAATTTTGCGGCTAATAATTCTTTAAATCTTCTAATATTTACATTCTTCCTTGTCGCAATTTTCTAATACAAGTAAGTTTATTATTTCGTCATCAACGAACAGCTGAAACACATCATATGGTTTGACATTGCCAAGTAATTGCCTAATGAGGCCGTCTGTCTCGGGAAAAGGAAATGACTTCTGCCAACCACTAAATTCATTCCGTTCACCAAAT
Organism: Bombus flavifrons; assembly: GCF_040668555.2. Classification (NCBI taxonomy): domain Eukaryota; kingdom Metazoa; phylum Arthropoda; class Insecta; order Hymenoptera; family Apidae; genus Bombus; species Bombus flavifrons. The sequence continues at coordinate 8,609,155 of NC_138446.1, read as the reverse complement.
TAAATTGTGCTTTTCTCGGTATCATCAGTTCTTCTTTTTTCCTCGATGACCAATTGTTCTAAAATCTCGTCAACAGTATGCTCATTACATTCAGTATCACTACGATTGCACTTATCAATATCCGGATCAGAATTAGACGATGTAATTTATATTTCTATTTCTAGGAAATCTGATTTCTTCCTCATTGCTACTATCCGAATTTGTGTAAGCCTCGTAAAAGCTTTCTTTTTCACTGTTATTTAACTCACTAAGAAATAAGTTTTCCATTTCTCTTTTCGACATTGTAACGAATTAGGGCATAGATTTTAAATTATCTAAAATATCGGTGGCAGTACCTAGCAGAGTACGCTTGGTACAGCGGCACTCGTGGCCTGGAGGAGATTTCATCGAAAACATGCGCGACAGTCAACGTGTTTATGGTGCTCGGTTGGATCGACTAATATTGTAAAAAATATACGAAGTCATTTAAAAAATTCAAAGCTACCTTGATATCTCAGAATATATAAGATATTTGAAGATAAAACTAGACGCATTTGACGAGTCCCATAGAACGCGACACAATTCATTCAAGACGTTTTTCGATAAAACCAATAACCAATCAGCTATTTTGCAACTAATCTACATATATCAGCAGAGAAGAGCTAGCTATATTACTTATCATTTTAATGATGCCCGACTGGACTAATGTTGTAAACAATATACGGCACCATTTAAAAAATTGAAAGCTACCTTGATATCTCAGAATATGAAAGATATTTGAAGATAAAACTAGACGCATTCGACGAGTCTCTTGAAACGCGACATATAATTTATTTAAATTGTTTTTTGGTAAAACCAATAGGTAACAAAATATTAGCTTTCAGATAATATTTGTTATTGGCTCATCTCGCGTAACATTAACGATTAAGAAATACGATTAAGTGAGAAACGAGGAACTCAGTATGTCGCAAACCAGCCTGCCAAGTTTCATTTATTCGTCTCTCTGAACAACATTGGAAACCGTGCTGTCGCCGGAGCAACAACCCTAAACAACTGGTGTGCAGTCGCTGGCAGGAAATTCAAAAATTTCAGTCAGCCATCGGCGAGTGCACGTAGTTTTGCAGAGTGTGGAACGATTAGTCGTGGATTCGCGAGCGTGTCGCTCGCAGCGTATGCATTCTCTGTTGTAAAACGTGTACGGTACATACACCGCGATGCTGCATCGACGTCGCAATGAAAAGCGGCCTGCGTAACAATGTTCTGTGCTTTCAGCGGCGCCGTTGAAACGGGCGGAGAGGAGGGAAAGGCGCGAAAGCTGCCGTGGATGGGAAAATTTTCTCTCCTTTTCTGCCTTTGCCCGTGCGTGCACGGTGGATGAGATCAATAACACACCACCAAGTGAAATCATCAAGACCTTACGACGTGCACTTGTACGCCGTTAACTCGCTCAGCGAACAGACAACTCACGTCTTCAGCTTCAGCTTCTTTTAGAACACACTTGGTTCTAAACTTGCTCACCGTTTTCCCCTCATCGCGTTTGATATTCCAATTACCATCGTTCGGTTCGTAACGAATTTCACGGTAGCGCTGCAAAACCGTGTAACGTTTATGCGTCAAAGGCGTTGAAATAATGCAACGAAACCGCTACTCTTTAACACGTTGACTGTCACGACACCCGTATTCGGGTGTCAGCAAAGTTTCTGGTAGGGCCGCGTAACCCGTATTCGGGTGTCGCTTATTTGACTGCTTGCGAAGGATCGTCGTAGGTGTTTGAAAAGATATTCCAGAGGAAATAATAGAAATATTGAATTGTTATAAAAGTAATACGAAAATGATTTATTAAAAAAGAAAATTATTTAGAATGTAAATAATTTTTTTTATGTAAATGCTTTAAAGCATTATATACATAGCTGAGGTTGGTCGGAGCAATTTGGACAATAAGTTGTTGTTTTCTTTAAATTCTTTTGTGTCTTTGTTCGGTCCATTCAACGTCTTTTATTTGCATAACATGGTTTGGCATGCGGGTCTAATAATGCTTCTTCCGGAATTATGCTGAGACTCCGTTGAAGACAAGGATTTTTTGTATTTTCAGACAACCCTAATAGTTTTGCAGCTAACTCTCTAAATATTCTTGTAGGAAGTGTGATTGCTGCCAGGTGAAAAGAGAATTCGCGTTTCGTCCCGCGACTACCGGTGGACTCGTCAGTAAGGCTATGCCCGGTAGTCCCTGCCTTAGACATAGAGGGAGTCTCGCTAGGTGCGGTATTTGTATCGTGACACCGTATATTCGACCGCTAGCGAGACAGACAGACTCGTTGTCGTCGTAGTAGCCCTCTGGTGTTGGCGGTTGGTACCCGCGGATCGCCCGGGAGGTGTTACGACAGCGTTGATGCCTCGACCTGTCGGCGTTTTGTTGATACCGATCCGCCACATTCTAATATTTATATTCTTCCTTGTTGCAATTTTGTACAAAGCGTTCACAACAGAAATTCCCAGAAGGAGTTAAATGCCAAGTTTTCTGTACCATTTGATCCCTTTTCTAATTGTGGTGGTATGAGAAACCATTTGGTCGGAATAATCTATACCACACTTTCCTTCATTATATTCAGCAACAGCTAGTGGTTTTAATATTGCGAGCAAACGAAACGAGAGATCATTCTTAAGACCACCACTTGAGCAATTCGGATTACTAAAATATCGGTGGGAGTACCTAGCAGAGAACGCTTGGTACTGCGGACCTGACGGAGATTTCCTTGAAAAGATGCGTGGCAACCAACGTGTTAACATAGATATAACCCAGACTTAATGTTTAAATGTAAGATTTTTTTCGCGTAGATTCAGAATATTTTTGATTTAGCTGTTTATGCGCCACAGAATCACAGTGAGATAGTTGTAGGCGAAATCATAAAGAAGATCACTTAATTTGACTCGTTTATCAGAATCGTAAATTCTCGTCCGACGTAATTAACATCAGTCGATTTCTCTATCTCCATTAAGATAACAGATATATTCGAATGGAACCTGACACAAGGTTTTGAAGTTTTAATGTGACTGTATATTTCACAAAGAACACCTTCGAAGACTGAGCGTGCCGATGAATGTTAAATGTACACGGAACGATGTTGTTTTACTGCGTTTTTTGAGCGAAGAGTCGACTGTGGAGAAGATGAAAACGAAAGGTCGAAGTACTTAAAACATAAGACAAGCAGATTCGTCAGTTGCAATTTTCGGTAAGAAAATAGGGCCAGCGGTCATCGCTGCTAATTGACAAAAAAAAGCTGGTAAACAAGATGAGAACTGACTGCTCTTCAATTAACGGTTACTCGCATTATTACGGAACGCATGACGGGGAAATCTCGCGTATTTCAGCGTTTAAAGGTTACCGTTAATCGACTCAAGGAGCGTGGAGGCTTAAATCTAGAATTAACGAATGCATCGTAAAACTAAATGATTCGACGACAAGCATTAAGTCTTATGACTGGCAGATGGAATCAGTGCACATAGAGATTAATTTTCCACACGACAGTAACAATTCTTTGGACATTATTGCTGTTCCGATGGATCTGTTAAGGAAAGTGTAAACAGAGAAATCAAACTAAAAACAGTCGTATGACAGCTGTAGAAAGTTAAAAACTGTTATCTTCGAAAGGTCATTATGGATGATGATATGAACGAGTGTGTGATGAGTGGATCGTGTAATGGAATAACAGACGTAATTCAAACTTATTTATATTCTATATAATATATTAATATATTCTGCGTAGATATATACAGTTATTTGTCAACAGATAAAGATTAAAAATAACACGATGCGATGAGGCAAAGTTAACAAATTATCCCTCTACGATCTTCAGCACGCAAATCAATAATTCGAGAATGTTTTAATCTGCAAAATATTATGCGTTTAGGCGTTAATTTTGTATTCGTATTAAATTATTTCTTTACGATTTTACGATGTTTACTAATCCACAATTTTTTAATTTATATACGTCCCTGAAAAAATGATGCATATTTTATATATATATGCGTGTCGGAGACGAAAGGGCATCGGGGCCTTTCTTTTGGAATTTTTGGGAAAAATCCCCAATACTTTAGCCTAGACTATTTATTATAGCTGTACATAAATAATAAAACTTAGAAGTAGTTGTTATGATTCAATCCGATTATGTTTGCCCGAGATTTGTGACAGTGGGCTTGGGCTGAACGTCGCCACGGTCACGGGATGGACGTTTTTACCTAACAGAGAGGAGCCAATATCATGGGACACACGTTGTATTAACAATCAAACCCCGGGCGGGAGCAACATCGCCGCTAAGCAGGACTGCCTAGCAACGGCGGCTGGAATTTTGTTGGTATCCCTGGCCAATATGCAACGAACAAACGCGATCGTAAGGAGAGGAAAGTTTCCATCAGTCTTCTATTCTTGCGATCACCTTGGAGAGTTTTCGTCTTTACGTGCAGTAATATACCGGCCGTCACAGCAAACGTTACTTTGTGCTTCAAAATATATGCTACGTTTAACAAAGAGTTACCCCGTTGACCGTGGATACGTTATCGAACCTAAGAACATTGTCATTAACATCTCGAGTGTCTAATCACCACGGTTATTTGTCAAACTCTGTAAAAATCATATTTATACCAGTAAATATAATCCCTATCGTACAACAACGATGGCTAGTGCGAATGAAGATTCGATACACGCCCCTAAATCTAACGCTAACCCGACATATACATGTAGATTAAACAATTATGGATTAATTATCTACGAATCACAAAGTCGTGAAGAGATAATTTAGAAGCGCATAATCTTTTGCATGTAAATTAAAACATTTTCGAAATACTGATTTGCGTGCTGCAAGATGGTAGAGAGATAATTTTTTAAATCCGCCTCATTGTCTTGTGTTATTTTTATTTCTCATCTGGAAGAAGAGTTTGTTGGCAAATGACTATGTACATCTACAGGACTAATTATCCTGAACACACGATACATTATTCATCTTGATAATTGTGTAGTACAATTTCTGAAATACAGAATTATTTCATAAAATAATATCGACGATATTACAAATCTGGTGAAATCAAGGTCTCTGATGTATTTGATTGAATTTGATGATATAGAATGTGAATGGCCATTATTTTACATATTTATGATCATTAACGGCGTTTTTAAGACTTTGCCAGAACAAGTGGAAGAATATAAAAAATTATTAAAAGAACGAATGTACAAAGATATTAATGGAGATCCTGTAACACCTATGTGTTACTAGGTGCCTGAGGATAGGTTAGAACCAGAAAGAAATGATCCTGGTAGTACATATCGAGTACCAAGTGCTGAAGGAAGAGGACTGAAAAGTTCTACAGATACAGAACTTGGACCCATGTATTTGTGGAATCAAGCTATGTTTATAATTGCTCAACTACTCACTGCTGGTTTATTACATATTAATGAATTAGACCCAATTAGACGTTATCTTCCTTCATACAACAGACCACGAAAAGCTGCAAGGTATTCAGCTTTTCAAGCAAAACCGAGTATTATCGATATTGTTTCACTATATTTGATATTTTTAGTACAAATGATTTCTTCGGGATTGCAAATTATATATACTCAAGATGAAGTAGCATAAAATAATATCACGTAATATCAAAAACTAGTAGTTTCCAGTTTCATGGATGAATAAACAGTTACTATACTGTATAAAACGATTCGATGATAATATATAATCCTAGGTCGTTTAATCAAATATGGAAATGTAATAAAACTATTACCATCGTATAAATATTCAATCTTTATAATAATTGGTGATGAAATTCTAAGTACCTACTCTTGGAAGATTGATGCATTAAAGACAAGCTTCGTTTGACAGGTTTCAAAGGGTGAAGATTTTAGTCGTTGAAAATCGCAAGGTGCTCGTGTCTAACATAATTAATTACAATTTCGAGCATGCACGTATCTCAGTAATCGCGAGACGCTAATTTAGTATAACAGGTAAGTAAATTACTTACTTACATACCTGTAAAATATTAGGTCGTGCGAAAAGTTTCTCTCGTTTTATAAGGAAATAATGGATGCACAAACATTTTCCGTTTTATATTATTTTATCCAATTACGTATGATCCGTTTTGTTCTATCAAATTAAAGATCATAACGTTCGACAGATTAGGTTTCATGTTCGTATAAAGATGCGTTGTTGTAAAACACGTGTCTGTAAAAGAAAGACACTTTCCGGACAACCTAATACTTAGATAGCGTATTTGCCTTATAGATATCTCGATATATCATGCGCACAGTTTTATTTTATCATTCACGAAGGATGTGTCGAATAAATGAAAACACGAGTGAATAAATCTTTCAAAGAAAAAAATTAAACTTTGATGAGCGAATAAACTATTCCATCTTGTTAAACGTTAGTTATTTCAAAATATTTGATTTTCGAATTTAAAAGTTCGAAACTCTGGATTTAGGAGAACTCGTGAAGAAGTGAAAAAAATTCGAGAATTTAATCGTTTGAGTTCAGAGCTACGAAGATTTGAAATATCGACGATTCGTAAATCCAAAATCTAAAAATCATGAAATCAGGAAGATCTGGAATTTGTAAGTTATTTCAAAATTCTTTATGTAAGAAGACAGTTCAAATTCCTTCGGTATCATAGAACTGATCGTGACAACGATAATTTCGTAGAAAGAATAATTTAGTTAATAACGTTAGTCAGCCTGCATCGATTTCTTTTGAAATATTATTTATATACACATTTAAAAATGTTTTAAAATAATTATTTCGCGTTCAATTACATTTTATAAAATTTTAGTTTCAAACTGTGTTTTCTTGCCTTAATTTATTTATACACTACCGATAGATAGTTTGCAATAGAATTTAATACAATTTTAGAAAACTATTTGGTAAGAAATGTTATAGAAGAAAAAGCTATTATGATTGACATTTGTAGCGGTAATTTCAAATTAATAATACAATTATCAAGTGTCCCAATATCGAAAGAATGATATATAATAAATGAAATCGTATCTATAATTTGTATATATATTAAATGAAATTTGAGAATAAACATATTAAGTAAATAACGTAAATTTTATCTAGTAGGTGTACTACTGATCGATTACCACAAGAATCATCTTTACAAAATGCTGAATCATTACTGCAGTATCGTAAAATAATCGTATAGAACTCAATGAATTTTTAAGAAGTACGAAAACAATAATTAATTTTATATATAATTATTGTTTTTTAACTGTTGTTTTTAATTATTGTATAATTAAGGCAAAAGTGAAAGTGCTGACGGACCAAAAGGAACAGCAAATCTCCATGAGTCGTCGGGTCCAGCGCGTCGATGGTCCTTTTGCGAAGAAAAGATGCCTGGGAAGGTGAAACGCGAATACGACCATATTTGGTCATGGACGAGTACAAAAACGCGTGTATGATGGGAAAGTGTCGTCGTTAGTCGTTACGAGTTAATTAGTTGTATTGATTTAGTTGCTCTACTTGTAATTTATTAGTTTATTACGAAACAGTTTTAGTTAATTAGATATAGTTTCTCTGTTCTATCATTTGTAAATAAATATATATAAAATAATGAACACAGTTTATTAAATATTTAATAAATCACAGATCGTTCTTTATTCACTGACGAAAACTATTATAAACGAAATGAAATTAATCATCGACCTATACAATATCGAGTAATAATCGATATTTTCGTCCCTCCAAAGTCACTCTTTCGATACACGAAGAAGCAAGTCCTCTTTTCAAGGAACCAATCAGCTCAACAAGACACCACTCAACCTAAAATCCTACACCTCGTCTCAAGAGCACACTGTGCGCTGTTCGATATCGAGAAAATTGATAACAGATCGCCATTTATTTTTAATCGAACAGGCAAGATGTTCCAGACAGTTTAGACATTGTTAGAAGAGGCTTATCAGCTTCGAGTTGGTCCCTAGCGAACTGGAAACGTATTCTACGACTGCAACCGTTGAGAACGAAACAAAACGCGCTAACATGTGTCGCAGAAAAATTGCAACTTTCTTTATTCTTTGTGTACCCCTTTCTCGATATTCTGAAAACCAGTTCTTGGCTCGTGCAGTCGTCTGTCACAAACACGTTGACCAGCGACCTTCTTTGAGAACAGATTCGCTTAATAGCTGCGAGTTTTCTTATCTAAACTATGGACATGTGAATTTATTCCTCGACTTGTACTAACAGTAAATTTACAGCTTAATGATTTTGTTTTGATAAGAAGTTCGGGCAGTGAAGTTTTTTTTACATTTAATTTGCATGAAATTCTCCTTCCGGTCATTTTCTTTTTCTTTTTTTAGCAAATGAATATTGATGGACGAAGTATTCAAGGTTGTAAAATTTCGATGAATATTTTCGTCGGAATGGGATGGAAGGATAATAAAAGATCTAAAAAAAGAGAAACATGATGTTTTGAAAAACTGTCTGGCTCGTCGCAAATATAAAACTTTGTACTAGATTGTAAACATGAAATTTAATTTTAGAATTTAAAAGTTCGAAACTCTGGATTTAGCAGAACCTGTAAAGAAATGAACAAATTCGAGAACTGAATCGTTCGATAGTTCAGAGCGGCGAAGATTTGAAATATCGGCGATTCGTAAATCTAACAACTCAAAATCATGAAACCAGAAAGACTTGAAATTTCTAAGTTTAACTCTAACTATCCCATCGACTTTGTTTGAGAAAAGTAAAGTCGGTGAAGGAAAAATGGAAAAAAATTGCTGAAATGCGACATATTTCTTTCTAAAAATTTTATTCATCGAACATTGAGATTTTCTTCAAAATGAGACAAGAAAATGGTAATCTTCTACATTAAATTTACAATTCATATTTCTGTGCATTTAATTTGCATCAAGTAGCAGCCATTAAATTCTACTTTTTTTCTACTTACAACGAATAAAGCGTAATCCTTCAAAACATATGTAGTAGAATGAAATAATGATAAATGATGTTTCAAGTAGTCTCTCGACAAAGCACAACAACAGATGTGTAATACAGTAGTTGGTAAATGGATTGAATCAACGATATCCGTTTTATTGTTGGAAATTCGAGGAGTTAATGGCTGCCTGATTAAAGAACCGACTACAAGCATTTACAGACAATCTCATTTAAAAAGGCTGCTATAATTATAGTACATTATATCCAGGTCTGGTTACACGCGAAGTCTATCGTGCATTAATTTCACCGTTACGTCGATGATTAATTTACGAATAACATTTTATACTTTTTATGCCATGTTTTATATGCGTAAAACGGATATAAAATAGGAATTCTATCCGTCGATATCAAAGTAACCTTAACCCCTTAACCTAAAACTACGGGCATAGCCCGTAGTAGATGATCGGACCAAACATAAATATTACGGGCATTCTCGAACGTAAATCGTAGGTTAAGGGGTTAAGGCGAATTGATAGAAAGTGAGTAAAGTCGAAAATCTCAGTCAAAATTATACGAATTATGATAATACTTTATCAAAAAACATAAAGCGCTGCAAATAACTTTTGGATATCAGTCTCGTGAAAAAGCTTTTCACCGAATTGAATATATTAAGCGGAAATCAAATACAGAGTAGTACAATTATCGCATAGAATGTTGCAGTATGACACAGATCCATTATTTATGCAAACTACCCACCGTTTATTGTATTAGTTTGTGACTAGTAGCACCAGTCGATGTAAAGTACAGACAGATATGGAGAGGTCGGAAAGTCAATAGTCAATATCATAACCGACGTAATTAGATAAATATTGCAAAAATTCTAAGGATTTATAGGATCAAACGAGAAGAAGAGGAAAGTGAAAAACAGAGAGAAGAAGATGATCTCTTGTACCAGAAAGGAGAGAGAAATACATGAATAACTTGGAAGGAAGATTTATGTCGTGTTATACAGTTTATTGACCCTGTAACGTTAGACACAATGATGGAAGAACTTCTATTATTTTGGTAATAACATGCTGTGTCTTCTATGAAATCTGAAATTATCTCTTCGAGGTACAGCATTTTAAGACAAAACAGGACCCCAATTGCATAGGAATTTTATTTAAAATTACCATCGCCCTGGATGAGTTACGAACATGCACAGATCAAATTTTTTCATCTTATGTAACACGGAAACTAATTTACATTAAAACTCTGCAGCACGTCAAACGATACGTTGTGTTTGCTTCGATACAGACCATTCACATTGGACGGCTATTGTTGGCTTTATTTGGCGATCTAAGGGAGAAGTCACAACGCTCTTACTTTTAATCATCCTTATTATTATTATTAATATTATTATAAAAAATCTTGTAAAATCGCCGGTTGGACGTTGCACGTGTTAACGCGGATATGCATATGTATCTTTATAAATAAAAACCGCCGATACGTTTTAAAAAAACTATGCTTCGAGCTATTCTAATCAGAAGATGAGATCTTCAGCGACTATTTCTGCCTCGGTAATTACAGCGCTCGGGCTACGACTTACTTTTTATATTCTGGCGTAAAACTTAGCTTTTAGGTCTTGGTCAACAACTTACTGTTGCATCCCGGGTGTCCACGTCGTCGTGTCTATTTTTATATCAATGTCGAGGCATAAATCGTTGTTTTGTGAATTCTGAAGTTCCAACGACGGCGATATTTTCGAAAATGTTCGGTAGCTCGAGGGCTTAGCCTGTCGAATCGTCAAGGCTGGCAAGTAAACTTTTTGCTTTTCACGGTCAATGTTGTTGGCTTCAAGTTTAAACGATGCAGTGCTTTCAGCTGCTGCGTGTTCAATGATGTAAATTATTCAACGAGATAAAAGTAGACAGCGACTCTCGCCGTACAACTCAAACAGTTTCGTCATTTACAGGTTCATCGTGTTCGTCTTCAACTCGCTGTGAATCGTACGACCTTGTACGTCGTCGTCGCGCCCACCTTTTACGAGTGCAACCCTTCCTTCTAATTTGTTATTTCTTATATCGAGTCTTGAGCTCTGTACTTTGTTAACTTCAATTAATTGTTAGAATAAACTGCGGTCAAAGAATTTCGTCGTCTCTAGTTGGATTTTTTTATTTAAATCGTTCGATCTACCTGACGGAGGTGTTAACGGTACCGTTACAAAACAAAGAATAGAATGAAATATCACTGTGTATACGCACATGTAAATAATAAAAGAAACATTTTAATGATCAATATATTTATTCATGGACGAATGTGCGTAGTTAGCGAATGTTCATTAATATTGAAATATTCGAACGTGAATAAATCTTTTAATAATTATTTCATGAATCATATATGATATATCTCAAATGTTTTACTAATTTCAATAGTGCATTACAATATTTCTTTGGAGCGAGAAAAAGGAATGTTGTTCTTAACGTTTGAATGGAAACCGCGACCGAACGATCTAAAGCGATACTACTAGCATTCGTAAACTTTTCTTATATTTTTCTAAGTTACATACGTTACGATATAGTTGATTGTTATTGCTGTATGACTTATATGGTATAATTATTCTAGTTGCGGCTCAGAAAATATTTTATAATGTATACTTTATTGATCAAACCCTGTAAAATAGCGCACTGGAATTTTAATTACATAACATTCTATAGTTGTCTAGACAAATACCTGTTTACAACAAATAAGTTTACAGATGACATTTTACCCATACTCATTAAAGCGCTAATAAAATGTTGATTATTGCTGTTGCGACATCTCTTTAACGAGAAGTTTCAAAATCTTTCCTTGAACGAGTGGATTATCAGTACCGCTAGAGAAAGTTTCCCATAAATCGTCCACGTGTATTATACACGAGATGAGATTAATGCAAAAAATTCATTGTATATTAGAGGAAATGGGATCCCATTTTGACAGCGTACATCCTCTACACGATCCAAACTATTATACAAATGAGCGTTCGTGAATATCGAGAAAAGGAATAAATATGCAATTACATTTACATTCGAGCAGGAGACAAAGGTCGCTACGTTTTGCTTATGTTAATAGGTTTGCAAGAGGTCGTATGAAGTGACTTTAATAAATGAAAATATATTATTGAGGCATATGAATGCAAAAGAAATTACAAGAATATTTCTCATCGATCTTTTAACTCATTTTTCGCTGAAATGAAAGCGTTGCTTCCACTTAGAAGTTGGCACGGCTATTACATCGATCTAGAAAGGAAGAAAAGAAGAAATAGCCTACTTCCTCTACATCTAACTGTAAAACGTAAATATATTATAGATAACATCAATTCTATGTCGTAAACAATTAACAGAAGGTCATTCGACATGCAAAAATAAGTAAAAAATGAACAACTAAATATTTTTGTTTCAAGTCTCGTTTTCAAGAAAATACAGTTCGTATATGTCTAGGTAAGAACTGGTCTGGCACGCGCACATGATAAATTTTTTTATTTATTTTTTTACGAAAAAAAAAGAAGTTTCCTCGAGAAGGCGAGAGAGAAAGAACAGAAACGAAAAGATCGAGTAAAGATAGAACGCCAGAACGTGGGCAGTTGTCGCTTGCCGATATTGTTATATACAGGGTGGTTGGTAACTGGTGGTACAAGCGGAAAGGGGGTAATTCTACGCGAAAAAAGAAGTCGAAAATATAGAATACAAATTTTTCGTTTGAGGCTTCGTTTTCGAGAAAATCGACTTTGAATTTTCGGTCGGTACGCGTGCACTTTATCACGTCTCGTTATAACGGACCTCACTGTAGATCGTTGTCTCGATGAAAAAATTTAAAAAAAAGAAAAAATTAAAAAAAAATTTTATTCTATATTTTCGACTTCTTTTTTCGCGTAAAATCACCCCCTTTCCGCTTGTACCACCAGTTACCAACCACCCTGTATATCATCCCCACAGCGTATTTCGCCAAAGTTTTCCTCCTTCAAATTGTAAACAAAACAGGACTTGCAAGTTTCTTTTGACGCAACTCTTGGTACAAACGTCTGCAGTATCGCCTGCCATCGTTACATTTTCTGTTAGACTTTTAGTTTCTTAAATGAATTAAAAAATGTAAGTAGAAAATGGCCCCACTTAGCTGTCCTTTTCATTTTGATTCTAATTCACACGTATTTATATATTTACAATATCAACGACAATACATATCATTCTACTCCTGCAATGAGGTAACTGCTATTGTAAAAGCACAAAACACCCGTAAAGTTGAAACCCCGCAATTTTTTTCAAAATTGGTTCATTTCGGGGACCGTTAATTTTGGGGAAAAAACGCTTAGCAGATTCGGCATTACGTCACAAGACTCTAGTACGATCAAATATTGAACCGTAAAAAACTGAAAAAAATAAAAGTTTTCTCAAAAGAGTATTTATATGCTAATTCACGTTCGTGAACAATCACGTGATAAGAACATATGCGGTTACTACATTAATTTAACTGGAGTCTGTAACTGGGCGATCAACAAGAAGATGAAACATGCGAAATCACTTTCGGCATCCTACGTCATAAATTGTGCGTTCTTTGCTGGACACGGTTAGTCTTCCCGCGATCTTCCTAGAGGAAGTTGGTTCCTTACAGTTGAATTGAATATTCAATTCATATCATAGTAGCCATATTATTGATCGACCATAGTAAAAAGTGTGCGACAACGCATTTCATCGTATCAGAGAAAATAATGGACATTTGAGTTTTTAACCATTTTTTTCAATAGAAATTTTCAATAATCCGAGTGTAAATTTTACTCCAGAGTATGCAGTACGGAAATATTTCGTCATGGATATGGTTATCCCTTTTATCATTAACAACGATTTATGTGTCGATCCAAGCGACCACGCTAGACCCAGTGACCATGAGGAAGGTACTTCCGGTGTACGCGATTTTGGAAAATGCTGATTTTCTAAATTCCAGCAGATGTCGGACGGAGATTGATGAATTTCGTAATGCTGTTGACAACCAGATAATTTGGGGTCTAAGAGGTAAATGTAACTTTCAAAATATTTTGACGAATTTTGTTCGACAAAGCTACTACCAGTCCATTGCCAGCAAAGGAAGGAAGGAAATAGACCGAACGAAATATGTATAAGGCTATAACGGTGTACAATTCGAATAATTATACACTGTGGTTGCGATTGTGTTTCGTGACACACAGTTGTTCACATGTGGTACACCCCAATTCACCCCAATAACAACAAAAACAATTCGTGTGTAACAGCCATAATTTTTTCTAGCCCTGATCACGTCGCCATTGTATAAACTTCATAATTTTTCATCGAATCAATCCCGACCCCGAGAGTTCCTTCGTATCTTGAGCGAGAAACTAATTGCTTCGTTTGAAGTGCGAAAGTGGGTTCTCTCAACTAACTGCATCTTCTGGTTTTAAACATGAAACGACAAATTCTGCATTCAACTTCCTTACCACTTCAAATCCATATCGCCAATTGTATCATGAGTTGTCTCCAATGAAATATTCTATATTCTTTAAGCGTTGGACGCCAGTGGAGTGCCACCCGGGGGATTTCTGAACGGGCACAATTATTGGTTAGGAGATCGCCTAGCTTGCACCGGCCTCTCTCAAAATCTCACGCTGTTTGTCGCGGAGAAGAAACGAAAGAACAATACGATATACCGCAATCCGGACGAGGAGCATCCACCTTTTGAGCTTCATTTTTTTGCTGCACGCATGCAGCACAATAGCACTATGCAATATCACCAAGAATTACCAAACGACGTAAGCACGTGGATATCATCCGCAACTGACATATGGAATCAGATTTCCATTACCGGTTTTTATGATTGTGTGAATTCTTTTAGGATTTGGTGACACTTGGACTTTGTCTACCGGCTTCTTGCACCAAACACGATGTAGCTACAATGCTAGATAAAGTCATTCATAATGAAACTCTTTTCATTGGAAAACTTTTTGCCATAAACTTTAGACTCCTCGAAGTCACTGATTTGGTGAATGATTATCAATGGCTTCTCTCTTTAAAGATGATCTCCATCATGTACGTAAATTTCAAGCTCTTAATCGACAATCCGAATTTCTATTCTCAATAGACATAAATACAAGTATCACGATGGGCGTTCGAATGAATATCAAGTAGAAACTTTAAAACTTTGATTACAGAGGTGTTTTGATATTGTTGTGTACTACCGTGACAGCGGCCACAGTATACGATATTTTCGCCCGTAAAAACCGTGTAAATAGCGAAAAGGACACCGTTGCGGTTAAAAGTGGAAATACGAAGGGTAAGCGATACATACAATGATACCTGGTATTTTGCATGTTAAGGATTCTGATCGCCTCGAGTTTATTTCACGGGAATCTATATAACGTACGGTTAACTTTGAACAGAATTGGAGGACGTAAGAAAAGTAAAATGCAAAACCAGTGACGATGAGTCGGCACTCTTAGAATCGAGGCAACAAAATCACATGAACCAATATCTGCTCTGTTTTTCGCTGCTCAGAAATGTACGGTCACTATTTAAAATACAAGAGACTCCAGACACTTTGCGTATGTTCTACGGTATGAGAGTGTTGGGAATGCTATGGATTATTCTCGGACATTTGCTCATGTTCGGGTTTCATGTTATGGGTAAGAAATGGGCTACAATCACGCTTGAATTTCATTAGTACATTCCGATTTTTGATATAGCACGACTTATTTAATGACACCACTTGTGTGTGCAGCTAACAAATCGCTTTACTACATGATGGGCGGTGAAATACTCATGGAAATCATAAATAATCCGACGTTTCCGGTGGACACGTTTTTCTTTATGAGTGGTTTTCTGTCGTCTTATATTTTTCTCAAGGAACTACAAAAAATGAAGGGAACGCTGTCTATAACAGAAAAGACGAAGATATTCGTTCAAGTAATCATCAAACGATATATTAGGTACAGATAATATTAATATGTCTTTATGTTGTAATTTATGTGCGATGCAAATACGATGCTAATCAAATAAATACATTAATTTCGTAGGCTTACACCTGCATATTTCGTCGTTATACTGATAGCGATATTAAATTTCACCTGGCATGATCATGTCTCAGCACTTCTCCCCTTTGAGCATTCAAGTGATAGGTGTTCTAAATATTGGTGGGCCAATATACTTTACATAAACAACTTCTACCATTGGAATGACGTAGTATGTATATTTTCTGATATAATTCATTATAAACATCTTTCACATTACTAGAAAAGAATCGTTTCGAAGAGAAGTACTGTTTGCAGTGTCTCATTTGGAGTTGGTACCTACCCAATGATATGCAGTTCTTCATATTTGGTTCTTTTCTCCTAATATTATCGATCACGTGAGTTTGAAATTTGCTTTTGTAGTCATTCATTGGCCAGTTTTACCCAGCCACTAAAATCGACTGTTTCAGGCATTACAATATTGCCACTGGCTTAGGCGTTTTTAGCATAGTTTTCTCAATAGTATCAGTCGCTTACAAGGGATACATCATTAATTACCAGCCATCGTAAGGATACAAAATGTTTAACACTCTTTATAACATAGGGAATATGTAAATATATGAATATTTTCTTTCCTAGGATTGACGAATTATATAACTCGTGGACAGACCTTTATATACGACCATGGTGTAGAATACCGCCATACCTCATAGGAATGGCTACATGTCAGCTTCTTATAAAACACAATTTCAAATTACATTTATCAAAAGTAATGTATACCGTTTATTCGTTACAACTATATTCCTGTACATCTTTCAATAATGTAATTAAATTTATCTTACAGAAAACCTTAATCATTGGATGGATCTTGGCATTTCTATGTAATGGTACGATTCTCTTCGGACTTGATAACAAGAACATACCCTTAAGTCTATCCGTTCTTTATTTGGCCCTGAGTAGAACAGGCTGGACCTTGAGCATTGCCTGGGTGGTAGTTGCATGCACCACGAACCATGCTGGTAATTCGATATTTTTCATCTCACTCATTAATGCGTTAATGTTATTCTTGTTACTGTAAAAATACTCTTTGTGTAATGCGAAGTATTTAACGTTTTGTAAATTACACCCAAGTATATTTGATACGTTTGCAGGTATCGTGAAGAAAATGTTATCACTAGATATTTTCGTTATTTTGAGTAAATTTACGTATGGTGCTTATCTTCTAAACCCTATTCTCATACTTTCGGCTCTTTCTTCAAGTTATTATCCTTTCTACTTTGATAAAGTCACCATTGTAAGTATAATGAAATCATTTCATTTGGACAACTTCGACGTAGTATTAGTACTATGAAATAACGTTTCTATTTTTCAGGGTATTCTGTTCATTGCAATCGTTGTTTGTAGCTTCATTGCTTCTATTTTGTTATTCGTAACAGTCGAAATGCCGTTTGCATCACTCCTGAAATTGTGTACTGGTGCACCAAAAAAAAGGAAAGAAGTTGGTGGTGATAAATTCCTCTGAGTCTTCATTAAATTATTAAATTATTAAACTAATAGCAGGAAGTTGGTGGTGCTAAATTCCTCTGAGTCTTTGTTAAATTATTAAATTATTAAACTAATAACAGGAAGTTACCCTTTCATGTGTCAAAATATAGAAAAATATATATGTTTACGACGACGATCTCCGAACTCAGAGTAATTCATTGTTTCATAATATTTCATTATACATGATTCACAATGTTGTTTAATATTTTCAAATACCTAAGAAGGGGAATTAATTAAGAGAATTACTTGCGCAAAAGTTTTGCACGTTCTTCTAAAAAAACGATTTGGACGACGAAAAGAAGCTCATATGCAAATAAATATAGATCACTGAAAGAGGAGAAAAAGTCTTTGCCATTCAATACACGGCGACCTTCTCGCAGTTGCTTTTTGTTCCTAACACTGTCAATTGTCTTGTGTGTTAAAAAACAAAAGCCTTGGAGAAAACGATAAAAAACGCGTGGATAACGGTACAAGATCACATTACAAGACTATGAGGAGAGCAAAGAATGACCGAAACCTAATCCATTATTCAGGATTCAAATGCACATAGAGTGTTCGAGACACCGAGCTCGAAAGTGATGTAGCAGCAATGATTATTTGTCACAAGGAAGAGAGGCTGACAAAGATTATTCATTACTATGAATAATTGTCAGAGTTAATTTAAACAGATGATATATACATTATGTGCTTGATGTAATATGTCAATTTGAATGTAAGGTCAGACTTATCCGAAAAAAACGTCCGAAGACATCTCGTTCGAGACATGTTGGCAGGGATAAGACACGCTGATTGGTTATTTAAATGTTTTGGAATTTGCGAGGATGTTTGATTCAATGTCATTAGTCATTCTCCTTTTACAAGTGATGACACCACTGCTACTGGCACCTGGGTTACGGAGCAACTCAAAAAATTCATGCTGGAATAAGAAGTGGGGGAAAGAGAGAAGAGTCACAAGTTGCTGATCATTGCAGAAAACTGTTAATTTCTTAAGCGATAGAATAAGTGTTCAAAGACTTTATAATGTTATTATTGCTAGGAGAGACAGAATTTTATGGGTTCAATTATAAAAAGTTGTAAAAGCGTATTTATGTAAATGGATAATAATATAAATATAGAATATGAAATAAAGTATATTAAGAAATTCTAACTCGGTGTATAAAATTTTGTATACAATAATGTTCGAAGGACATTAGCACGGAACGCAGACTAAGTCATACAAGAGATTAAGTGTACCAAATGTTAAAAACGTTACAGATCAACAAGAAAACCGAAACTGCATGTTTCGCATGTTCCACCGTATCTGCATGTTTCCATTCATGTCAGTAATGTCTGTAGAAAGAATACATGAAATTAATTTGGCTCGCACTGTCATTTAGATGGTTACATGACATATTCTCAGCGCGATTAAGTGTGGTTGGTGTGATACGACTTTTCACGTTTTGCACAAAAAAGAAATACAATCTTTTAAACTAAATCTTTTATAAAATCGTAAAACTCCCATACCATTATCGCCAGCAATTAATAGATAATGATAAACGACGCAATAAATTTTTCTCGTAACGTCTCTTAAAACATTCAATTACCGTCTGCATCACTGACTATATCACCTAAATTATTATGCGTTACAATTTCACCTCGAATTCCTAAAAGATCACTTGTGGAAGGATGTGATGGCACATAAGCCAACGTTACAAGAATAATTGGGCTGATATAACTTGTTCCGTCCGAAGAAACAAAACTTTGCAAGAACGACACAGTAAGAAACAAAACCATTCCATTGAACATTCATGGCAATATTTTTAAATTTCTATGCACATCGTAGTTTAAATAGGAGATTTTCCTAATCTTGTAATTTTTCAATTTAGCGGAGTATAACGATTCGATTGAACTTAGTATCGGGATCCTGACTAAGATCACTGAGGAAAAATTTGCTCGTAAAATGCTAATTGTGAATTTTTTGCGTTCGGTGTGAAATCAGCTCACGGGTGCAGCGTAAATAGTTTCGGCAGCCTCGTATAATCGTTCAAACGGAAACGCCGATCGGAGAATTAGTATCGGCATTAGAAACAGTTAGTTCAGTATCGTTCGTGACTTCGAATCATCAACTTCTCCACCAGACTTGGGGTAAGAACAGTTCACCTTTAGAGAATAAAGTCTCACTGAAGCTCATTTTTACGATACCATCTTCTTCACCAAACGTGGAGTAAAGGAGCTGCACAATTTCTGCGTATTCGAAGAAAGCAGACATTTTTGCCGAGGAAATCGTTAAGAAAATCTAGAAAATCATGTCTTTTTCCAATTTGAGAACAAAACTAAACAACGCCAGTGGTACTGTCGTCTGCCGATATTGTTGTATATATCATCTCCATAGCGTATTTCGCCAAAGTTTTCCGCCTTCAAATTGTAAACAAAACACGACTTCCAAGTTTCTTTTGACGCAAATCTTAGCACATACGTCTGCAGTATCGCGTGCCATCGTTACATTTTCTGTTAGAGTTTTACTTTTTTAAATGAATCAAAAAATGTAAGTGGAAAATGGCCCCACTTAGCTGTCCTTTCCACTTTTCACACGTATTTATATATTTACAATATTAACGGCAACACATATCATTCTATTCCTGCAATGAGGTAACTGCTATTGTAAAAGTACAAAACACCCGTAAAGTTGAAACCAATTTTGAAAGTTTTTTTCAAAATTGGTTTATTTCGAGAACCGTCAGTTCTCAAAAGAAACGGTTAGCAAATTCGGTATTATGCCGTAGGAACCTACTACGATCTAACGAAGCGACAAAAATCGAAAAAATTTTAAATTTGTTCAACAGCGTATTGGCGTGCTGATAATTAATGTCTTCGGTAAGCCACATGTCGACAACAATACTGCAATAATTTAACTGGGGCTCCGCAACTGGGCGATAATCAAGAAGATGAAATATTCGAAATGATTATCGGCGTCCTACGTCATAAATTGTGCGTTCCTTGTTGGATACGACTAGTCTTGACGCGATTTTCCAAATGTTGGTATCCAATAAATGAACTGAACATTTCATTCACATTATAGTAGTCATCCTCTTGATCGACCTCTTGATCTTGATAGTATCGAAAGAGCGACAACATACTTCATCGTATAAGAGAGAATAATGGTCATTTGTATGGTTGACCATTTTTTTCAATAGAGAATTTGAATAATCCGAGGGCAAATCCTATTCCAGAGCATGCAGTACGGAAAAGTTTCCTCGTGGATAAGGCTATCCCTTTTATCATTAACAATGATTTACGTGTCGACCCAAGCGACCACGCTGGACCCAGTGACCACGAGGAAGGTACTTCCAGCGTACGCAGTTTTGGAAAACGTGGATCTTCTAAATTCCAGCAGATGTCGGACGGAGGTTGATGAATTTCGTAATGCTGTTGACAACCAGATACTTTGGGGTCTAAGAGGTAAACAGAACTTTTAAGATAGTGTGAATGAATTTCTACTACCGGTCGATTGCGTACAAAAGGAAGGATAAAACAAATCACATTAAATATATAACACATAATCGTATAACCGTTACGTACCAACGTACAACCATAAACGGATATAGAATTCGAATAACTATACACCGTGCTTGCGGCTGCGTTTCGTTACATGTCGCATCCCTTGTTCGCCATGTAAAACACATTTACACCGTGAAAAATTAATAACAGTAAACGCAACTCTTATGCAACTGCATAATTTTAAATCGAGTTGAACCTCAACCCTTAGACTTCCTTCGCACCTTACGCAAGAAACTAATTCCTTCGGTTGAAATGCGGAAAGGCGACAGTCATAGTCGTAGCTGTTTTTTTTATTCTAACGAATTGAATTTTCTGGCTTTAAACACGAAACGCCAAATTCTGCATTCAACTTCCTTACCGCTTAAAATCCTTATTGCCAATTGTATCATCAGATGTTTCCAATGCAGTATCATATATTCTTTAAGCTTTGGATACCAGTGGCGTGCCACCCGGGGGATTTATAAGCGGGCACAATTATTGGTTAGGAGATCGTATGGGTTGCACCATTCTCTCTCAAAATCGCACGCTGTTTGTCTCGGAGGGGAAACGAAAGAACAATACGATATATCGCAACCCGAACGAGGAGCATCCACCTTTTGAGTTCCGTTTTTTTATTGGGCGCATGCGGCACAATAGCACTATGCAATATCACCAAGAAATGCTGGACGAAGTAAGCACGTACATATCTCATGTACCTGATTAGCATAACGAATCAGATTTATAATGCGGAGTTTTACGACTGTGACGAACGTTTTTGTAAGGATTTGATTACGCTTGGACTTTGTTTACCGGCATCCTGCACCAAACAAGATGTAGCCACGATGC
Source organism: Bombus flavifrons (assembly GCF_040668555.2). Taxonomy (NCBI): domain Eukaryota; kingdom Metazoa; phylum Arthropoda; class Insecta; order Hymenoptera; family Apidae; genus Bombus; species Bombus flavifrons. The sequence continues at coordinate 8,587,390 of NC_138446.1, read as the reverse complement.
TAGATAAAATATTGCATGACGAGGCGCTTCTCATCGGCAAACTGTTTGCTATACACTTCAGGCTCATCGAAGTCACGGATTTGGTGAATGATTATCAATGGCTCCTCTCTTTAAAGATGATCTCCATCATGTACGTAAATTTCAAGCTCCTAATCGACTGTCCGAATTTCTATTCTCAGTCGACATAAATACAAGTATCACGATCGGCGTTCGACTAAATATGGAGTAGAAACCTTAAAACTTTGATTACAGAGGAGTTTTGTTATTGTTGTGTACTACCGTGACAGCGGCCACAGTATACGATATTATCGCCCGTCGAAACCGTGTAAACAGCGAAAAGGAAATCATTGCACATCAAGATGGAAGTACGGAAGGTAAGCGATACATACAATAATTCCTGGTATTCCAGATGTTAATTATTCTGATCGCAACGAGTTTATTTCATGGGAATCTGTGTAACGTACGGTTAACTTTGAATAGAATTGGAGGACGTAAGAAAAGTAAAATGCAAAACCAGTGACGATGAGTCGGCACTCTTAGAATCGAGGCAACAAAATCACATGAACCAATATCTGCTCTGTTTTTCGCTGCTCAGAAATGTACGGCAAATATTTAAAGTTCAAAAGGATGTAAAGAATTTGCATATATTCCACGGTATGAAAGTGTTGGGAACGCTATGGATTATACTGGCACATCTGTTCGTGTTCGGAATGGATACTATGGGTAAAAAATGAATTTCGATCGCGATTTAATTTCACTAGCCCATTCCGATTTCTGATACAGTACGACTTTTTTAACGACACCAATCCTGTGTGCAGCTAACAAATCGCATGTGTACATGAAGGTCGATGACGTGCCCGCGCGAATGATATTCAATATAACATTCTTGGTGGACACGTTTTTCTTTACGAGTGGTTTTCTGACGTCGTACATTTTTCTCAAGCAACAACAAAAAATGGAGAGAGTACCGTCTATAACAGAAAGAGCGAATATGTTCCTTCAAATAATTATGAAGCGATATATTAGGTATAGATGATTTTAATATGCTTTGTGTTTTAATTTATGCGCGATGCAAATACGGTGCTAATCAAATAAATACATTGATTTTGTAGGCTTACACCTGCATATTTCGTCGTTATACTGATAGCGATATTAAATTTCACCTGGCAAGATCATGTCTCAGCAATTCTTCCCTTCGAACATCCAAGTGCTAAGTGTTCCAAATATTGGTGGTCTAATATACTTTACATAAACAACTTCTACCATTGGGATGACCTAGTACGTATATTTTCTGAGATAATTCATTGTAAACATCTTTCACATTACGAGAAAAGAATCGTTTCGAAGAGAAGTACTGTTTGCAGTGTCTCATTTGGAGTTGGTATCTACCCAATGATATGCAGTTCTTCATATTTGGTTCTTTTCTCCTAATATTATCGATCACGTGAGTTTGAAATTTGCTTTTGTAGTCATTCATTGGCCAGTTTTACCCGGCTTCTAAAGTCGACTGTTTCAGGCATTACAATATTGCCATTGGCCTAGGCATTTTTAGCTTAGTTTCATCGATAGGATCAGTCGCTTACATGGGGTACACTCTTAATTACGAGCCTACGTTAGTATACAAAATGTTTAATACAATTTGTACTATTCGGAATATGTAAATGTACGTATTTCTCATCCTCAGTTTGGACGGACAATATAACACATTCACATACTTTTATATACGACCGTGGTGTAGAATATCGCCATACCTCATAGGAATGGCCACATGTCACCTTCTTACAAAATGGAATTACAAATTGCACTTATCAAAAGTAATATATTCTGTTTCTATCAGTTTTGTCGTTACAACTACATTTCTCTGTATCTACCAATAACGTGATTAAACCAATCTTTTAGAAATTCTTAGTCCTTGGTTGGACCTTGGCAATTCTGTGTAATTGCTCGATTATATTTACACCCGTGAACCAAAACATGCCCTTAAACTTAGCTGTTCTTTATTTGGCCCTCAGTAGAACGGGCTGGGCACTGGGTATTGCCTGGCTGGTAGTTGTATGCACTACGAATAATGGCGGTAAGTCGATATTTTTCATGTCACTTAGTAATGCGTTAATGTCATTCTTCTTATTGTAAATTACACCTAAATATATTTGATACGTTTGCAGATATCGTGAAAAAAATCTTATCGCTAGATGTTTTTGTTGTTTTGAGTAAATTGGCGTATGGTGCTTATCTTTTGCATCCTATTTTTATGATTTCGGCTTTTTCTTCAAGTTATTATCCTTTCTACGCTGATAACGTCACCATTGTAAGTATAATGAAACTATTTCATTTGGACAATTTCGATGTAATATTACTATTGTATTATAAAATAACAATTCTGTCTTCCAGGGTACCCTGTTCGTTACAATGGCTGTTTGTAGTTTTAGTGCTTCCATTCTCTTATATGCAGCAATCGAAATCCCGTTTATGCAATTGTATAATAGTGCACAAAGAAAAGCGAAATGACATAATTCTTCATGAATTCTTCGCGTTCGTTGTAGATGTATTTATGATGGTGATTATTATAACAAACGTATAAAAATCTATGGGAAATGGAGCAAATACCTGTTAAATAAAGATATGTTAAATATACAAAAGTATAAGTGAAACGAAAATCGCGAGTAGAAAGTTTAAACTCAAACGCATTGAGAACCTGTCGACTTATTCGACACATGCAGTCGATAAACTACAAAAATACCGGGTATCTATTCGCGTCGCTGTAATGTTCGTCAGTATGATCGTATGTTCAGTATGATCAGTATGTTCCTTTAAAATGCCTTGTTAGAATTACGCATCATAATCGTTGCTATGCATAATACTTAATTTGACTATGTTTCATCGCATATCTACTGAAATTTATAGGTAAAGCTAAGCTATTCCTTCTTTACATAAGCAATTATATAAGCACTAAAAAGCTTTTGATGATTTTGCAATATGGATGTAACAATGGCATGGCAAGAACTATGAGTTGTAAAGAGTTATGAATATTAAAGGAATTTTAAGAGTAAAGCACAATTCGTAGTTTTTAATTATCCGTCCTGTTCTATTTCAAGCGCCTGGATAATGTACTATGTAAATATATGTAAAGTTAATTATATGTAAATAAAAATATGTAAAGTTTTATGACTTTTAGCTTTCATTAATCAGCACTATTAATATTCATCTATAAAATCGACAATGACTGAGTACAAAGACTGCTACGATGAGAAATTAAACATTCGAGACACGTACGAGTGAAAATATGCCAAGAACAAGATGGATATCAGGAGTTTTAGAAAAAGAGTAATTTCCATCAAAGTTATGAAAACGGAGATGAATTTTATTTTCCGAACACGAAGATTCGTAAATTTAGGCTTATGAAAGTTTGCAACATTCATAACTCAAAAGTTTGATATTTTGAGAATTAATAAACTCGGAAACTCGGAAATTCGGAAACTGGAAATTAGAAAATTTGGGATATCGAAATTTATAAAATCGGAAAGTTTATCGCTGTTAACGCCGCTGAGTCATTCATGTAACCGAATATTTATATTCATATTTGTTATCGGATCCATAGAACAAATCGGAAATTTATTTTACCCATCATGCTATTAACCTCTCAACCTGCAACGTCATGTTAGAGAAGTGATACGTCCTTTGGAACAAACATAAAGTTCACGTGCATGAAATTTTGTACGTCCTTGGGGTTACAAGCGACACTTTCTTTTCTTCGCCGCATTCGCACGTGCAGGTATATTTTCTGGAAAAAGTTCAGTAAGTGATTTGATATTTTAAAACAATTCCATAAATCTGAAACGAACCATCTGCTTAATATATTTAAATGCGTATGGGCCCACGTAGTCTTTGTCAACAGCTGAAGGAGAGCAGTTGTATCGATCCTTAAAAACATACCAAGCACTACACAATTTGACCCACGGTAGACTACGACTCAACAATCTACAGCCCTGACAAACCACCTACATTAAAGGTAATAAAACAAGGGTAATTACAGGGGGATATCGTGCATGCAAAGTCAATAGAATCCTTTTTGTAACCAAACATATGATACGTACTATATCGACGAAGATAGTTTCCAAGTATAAAATACGCTCTGAAAGCCACCTCTACATCACACAACAAAATATAGAATTATATGTATATTAACAGATACAAGGAACTATGCGATAGGAGCGAGCAGACAAAGCAAGGCAAAACGGAACAACATTTTCTTAGATATATGCACGGAATGAGCTTTTTTTTTTGCAGGTGCAGAAATCGTCATGGGCACTCCGCTGCTGCTAATAATCGGCAACAGCAGAGTAGTGTCGAACTCTTACCGACTGAAACACCACGATGACCATCCTACGCGTGTGACAGCAGTGCAACTTTCTGTTGCACCCCCCTCCCGCGTCTTCTTGATTGAGGCAGTCCTAAAAATTCCCTGACTGTTGAATTTGGCGCTACGAGGGGCCATTGCCCCTTCTAGTCGCGGTCCGTTGGGACGGCGATGAAGCGGCTCTAGGCCCCCTGATCGCCATCCCCCACCATCGCGTTATCCTACAAGAGTGAGAGTTTCTCTTTCTGTCCCTTTCTGCTCGCTCCTTTGCGAGCATAAGTCGCTCGCAGAAGAGGCGAACAGCCTCATATTCCTGTGGCCCGCTCAGCATCGCTTCTACGATCTCCGAGGGGGTCAATCTCTCGCCTATGACGTGCCGCAAGATGTAGCGAGACCGCTCCCACGCCGGACAAATTCCAGCACGTGCTGCGCCGCGTCCCTGCCCTCTCCGATGCCCGGAATGAGCTGCTGTCACGTGACAAGAGTCCGACGACCAAACGATCCTCACAACTCATAACAATTTATGATCAACTATAAATCTGTGAACATGTCATCTTTTTCACAAAATTGGAAAAAAATTTTTGAGAAACTTTAACAGTGCCGAAGTTCCGATGCTGCATTGGAGTCTTCATCATTTTAAAAACTTTTTTTTTTAGGTAATTTATAACGGTAGACACAGCATGTGGATTGTATATATTATATTTGGTCGTTTCACCTGCTGCCTCGTCTCACGTCGAGGTGTAAACATTAAACGTTTACTAAAGTATCTTATGTGGACCATAAACGTAACAAACACTTGTCTACGGCCAGATGAGCGTTGCAACGTCCGTCGTAACGTCTGTCATTTCAATGTTGATGTGACATTCATATAACATAAGGTAAAATGGAACATTAATCTATATTTAGGAAAAATTGGAAACATCTCGTAGTATACGCGTATACTTCTTGCAATCATTAGATTGTAAAATACAATTTTAGTTACTACCGTTGTTTCAATTATTCTATCAATTATGATAAATAGCATAATTGTTTAATGCAGATGTAGAAGTCAACGTATATTTCATATAGAAGGGAAACTAGATATAATGCATGGAATGTCAAAGAGAATGGCATATTTATCTATGATTATTGTTCATGAAATAACAAACCACCATATCAAATTTAATTTAATTTATTCTTTTTATTTGTAATTTTATATCTCTATCTGGGTATCTTCAACAAATTTCACGTTACATAATATATATGTTGGATTAGGTTTGGAATTTTGGGCGTTCGATGAACCTTCACTCAAATTTACCATCGCGGATATAGCTGATATTTATTGGTACAAATGTGGGCACTACAAGAGGCTATAAGTAATAGCGGCGATCGGATGGTCGAGATGTTGATGACAACGAATTCAGGTTTAATAACGAATCCACGGTCCACGGGATGACGAATGCGATGTGATACACGTATGACTCCACGTACAAGTAAACTTATCTGCATGAACTGCAACAACCCCAAATCCAAGAGGAACTGCCCTTATATATTCCTGTCCCCACCTTTCGGGTCAATCTTTGTTTTTAAGGAGAGCCATCATTCCATGCCTTTGTCAGGTACACGTCCCTCCCGTGACCATGGCTACGTCCAGTGACCCGCTATGTCACTTCGAGCTCAAACCCATCGTCACAAAACCAGATTGGAACATCAAAACTATTTCTTATTTGTATTACTTAAGTGTAGCTATAGTAAAAGTCTGGACTAGGGTATTGGGGTTTTTCCCAACATTCCAGACGGGAAGACCCGATGTCCTTTCATCTGCGACATATATTTTTGTTATATGTTACCTATAGTAGTTGCATCCAGAGTAAACATATATTTATAGTCTCTTTTTATATAAAATAATAGTTTCTAATTCGTAAGGATAAGGATTTTGTAGCTTTACATGATTTTAAATGGGCATTCAGTTTTACTCCACTACTTTGACTAAATGAATATTTTTCTTCGGAATCAAATACTTGATCGAATATCATTACTATTCGCTTCGAACGAAGAGAAACAAGAGATCTCGTTTTCTGGTATGACTACACACGTATGAAAAACAGAAATCTGTTATGCTAATGATCATACAACCAACATACCATTTTAAGAACATCATTCTTCTAAATTCGAGCTGATGTCGAACAGAGATAGTTAAATTTCGTAATGATGTGAATAACCAGATACTTTGGGGGCTAAGACGTAAAAAGAATTTTTAAGATATCTTGACAAACTTCGTTCGATGAAGCTACTGAAAGTAGATTACGATTGTGAAAAGAAGAAGAAGGCAGATCAATCGAAATACGCATAATCTATCACGATTCAACAAATTATACAGTCGGTTAAACTCAAGAAACATGAAAATAATTCTAGTGCAACCGCGGCAGTTTTCCTGGAGGTAATTACGTCGCGTTACGTCGCGATTGTGTCACATGCATAATTTTTCATCGAATCAACTGCTGATACAGAAGCATGGGTTCCGTAAAAATGATGACCGTTGTCGCCCAAGTGTATCCCTTTTGCAGATCAGCTGCTACCGTTACAGAATCATGTGTTTTCCAAGCGTTGGACACTAGCGGCGTGCCACCTAGGGGATTTGTCAACGAGCACCATTATTTTATAGGAGATCGTCTGACTTGCTCCAAGCTCTCTAAAAATCGCATGACATTTCCGTGACAGAAAGTACGAAAGAACAATTCGATATACCGGAACCCGAACGAGGAACATCCGCCTTTTGAGTTTCGACTTTTTACTGGACGTATGCGACACAATAACGCTGTGCAATATCACATAAAATCAGAAAACGAAGTAGGTATACGGATATTTCAATGTTTGCATCTGGAATCCACATATCCAACGAATCGGGTCGCAATGCTACTTGCAATCAATATGTCAATCAATATGTAGTCATCAGTATGATTTATACAGCAAATTAACGATGTATGTTACGACCGTTCGTGGAGAGACGCGATCGCAAGGAAAACGCGTCAGTGAGAGGCGTAAATTCTCGCTACGGTTCTGATAATCGACGCCAGGAATCAGTCGTTCCCTTGTTTCGATTAGGATAACAGAGGTAGTTCAAATGATTGTAACACTGAATTAACAGGGTTAATACAAGCTTCTATTTCCAACAATATTTAGAATTATAATGAACACGTCATAAATGATTTAACGATGATACAATTAGTTTCTTACTGTAATTCGACCCGTCTTTATGATATTTCTCGATGTATTCGTTTGACTAAGCGACTTTGACTTATTCGTCTGAACCTCTCAATGCATTCCAATCTTCAAATGGTACTGACTGCCCTTCGACTTTTTCCTTTGTCTTCTCTGAGAGACGACCTCCACCACGCTCGGGTCTCGCAACTGTTCGCGCATATGATCAAGTATACCACCTTCTTTGTGTACATAAAATAACGGACCAAAGGTGAATCGATGTTTCTAGAACTCGTTGCTTGGCGCCACATTGCATATATTTCGCCGGTCATGTATGATAATCTGTCCGCAACACTGAGTACCACGAGCGACGGTTAGGAACACGGCCTATAGTAAGCCTCGGGGCATAACAATGTACCTCATTAAGACAACTCATGAAATTTACGTATTACTTCTTATGATTTCAACGAACTACCAGGAATTTGAGATATTGTACGCGAAGTCATCACTATGATGGATGGAGTATTTCATAATGAAATTCTTTTCGCCGAAAATCTTTTTCATACAGACTTGAGACTGATCAAAGTCTTCGATTTGGCGGACAATCAACAATGATTTCTCGCTACGAAATCCCACGCTCGTTATTGAAAGTTCGAATTCTTGTCACCCACTGGCATACACGCTATATACCGCGATCTGCGTCCGATAAAAAATCGACTAGAAACTTAAAAATTTTGATTGCAGAGGAGTTTCATTACTTTCATGTGCTGCCATCGTAGCAGCCATGTTTCGATTAGTTAAATTACTATTCGGAAGCCGCCGTGTTTACGATACGCTTGGGTATTGAGAACACGATAGACATGGAAAATTAAAAACGTTGTCACCATTGGTAAAAGGAACTTTCCCACGGAAATTGGCGTCATAAAATTGCATAGGAAGATTCCTACTCTTTGGTCGTTCCGAATGGAACAATCGTTACTTTCTTTTGGACATTGAACAGGCGAAATTTTGATTGGATAAATCGTGGAGGAAGGTGCACTGCGTGTATTTTATAAAAATTTGCACTTCGGTGTGCCATCTTAACATCTTGATCGACAAGATGCAAAGGTGCAAAATAAAGGGAAAAAGATGAAAAATCGAGCAGAGATCGAGTCGACGAGATTTCAATCAAGCTCTGTGGATGTTCGTCGAGAACGCAAAAGACGACGAGGAATTTGAACGATCCTAAAAGCATTGTTGGCAATTAGAAAACAGCGCGGTCTTGTCGATCAAATAAAACGCACCCACGGTTAATTTTTTCATGTCATGGCATTTCATGGTAAAGGCTCTTGCGCCAAACGAAAAGATTTTTATTTGTTACACGTATCCCTCCAATTCGCTGTCCGCAAGGTGGATGGGCGCGTAGCCCTATACAAAAAGCCAACTTGTTTGCAAGTCACTTAACTAATGTCTTCACTTGCACTCTCCCTCCCAGATGTCTCTTCCTATTGAACCTTTCTCATCTCTGTAAGTTATAGATTTAATCCGTCGTCTAAATCCCAGGAAAGCATCAGGACATGATCAGATAAGTAAGAAAGCTATCAAGGAGCTTGCCATAAAAGAGATTGTTCTCATCACTTCTATTTTTAATGCAATTCTTCGCCTTGAGTACTATCGTAAGTCTTGGAAAATATCATTGATTACTCTTATCCCTAAACCTGGAAAACAAATAAAAATAAAAATGAAAATAAATGAAAATAAATTCAGTTATATAATCTTCACTCTGCAAAAACAATCCTGCCCACAGGTGACCATATACAGGGTGGTTTGTAACTGGGTGTAAGTAACACAGTTAAAGAAGAAACATCCAAATTCAGTAACAGATATAATATAAGAGTTAACAACCACCAAAACCCATTAGTTACCCAATTACTTGATACGATGGACCAGATCCGCAGATTAAAAAGACAATACCCTTTAGATTTAAGCATTTGATTCAACTAGAATCAAACGTACTATAAACTCCTATAATCCAAGTTACCAAGTACCACGCCAAAATAATTTACTTGTAATTCTCAATGACAATTGATTGTAAAGTCTCCCAAAAAAAAAAAAAAAATTGTAAAGCGTGAATCACGTGGTGGTAAAAGTCGATGAAATAACAAACCGGTCAAGACTTTACCCAGCCACGCATATGAAAGTGGAACGTTAATTGGCTGCAACCAGCGAACGTACACTCCTCGTCAAAAAGATAGCCGAGGTGTGCTATCTCTAATTTCTCAATGACAAGTGTAAAGTTTTTCGTCTGTAACGTATAATATATAACGTTTGTTGAAAATAATTAAAGATATTATGAGGTTTAATGTGTAACAAAAAAAGATTGTTTTATTTTAAGAACGAAATAATAGCACACTCTGTTAGTATGTTTAGAAATTGCTCAGTAGTTCATGATCTATCAACGAGTAAAGATTACAGTGCAATATTATATAACTTTATAAGTATGGGACGCGGAAAAAAATTAAACGAGTCTGAAAAAAAAGCAAATTCTTAAACTAAAACAGCAACAGTTATCAGTAGCAAAAATATCGAAAGTAATAAAAAGATGTAAAGTAATACACAATTTCTTAAAAAATGTTGAAGATTATGGCAAAAAGAAAAGCATTGGTCGGCCGTCATCATATCCGATCGTGATAAGCGAGCAATTTTGCGTGTACCTTCCAACTCGCAATTAACAACGAAGCAAATAATTGAAAAATCTAGTGTTAGTGCCAGTGTTTCAAGTGTTCGTCGAGTTCTACTATCCTGCAAAAATATCAAGAAGCTAGAATTGAAAAAGAAACCTTCGTTAACAACGAAACACAAAGCAGAACGTTTACGCTTTGCAAAAGAAGGAATGCATTCATCTTAGATCAAATCTTTCAACAGGATAATGCATCTGTAGCCTGCACACTCTCCGGACCTTAATATTATTGAAAATTGCTGGGTAGAACTTTTTCACGGGGTATACGCGAATGGAAAGCAGTATCATACGTACAAGAATTTAAAAAAGCAATTGTACACGAATGGGATACGTTAAGTCAAAATTATATCCAGACACTATATAAATCGATACCAAATCGTACAATAGAAGTAATAGAAAATAAATGGGAATGTACCTATTATTAAATAAGTATATATGTTTGATAAGTAATTATTGTCAGTTACAATTTATATTGCTTGTTATTTTTTTTTACTGTACATATGCTATCATTTCGATCTTAAAATAAAACAATTTTTTTCTTACATACTAAACCTCATAACATTTTTAATTATTTTCAACGAACCGCATATTCTTAACTCATAATGTTTTGATATTACACCTTACAGACGAAAAATTTTACACGCGTTATTGAAAAATTAAAGATAGCACACCTCCGCTGCCTTTTTGGCAAGGAGTGTCATAAGTAAAATGATAGCAGTATTTTACATCATCAATGATGTGCCTTGAATCGAATACGCATTATCCTGCTTCAATTTCATCGGAAACCGTTAAGTCTCACGAGTTCCATTCGCCATTCGAAACCTGTTCGACGCAGTCGCATTTTCAAACAGAGTACCGAAAGCGCAGCAACGTACTTTATTGCGGAAAAGAAAACAAAATACATTCGCGTGGCTGTCGATATTCCTCGATAGTCAATTTTAATAATCCAAGTGTAAATCTCATTTCGAAGTATGAAGTGCGGAAGAATTTCGTGGACATGGTTACCCTTTCTATTTTTAACAAGCGTCCACGTGTCAATACAAGCGACCGAACTAGACTCGATGACCACAAGGAAGATACTTCCAGTGTACGCGGTTCTGGAAAATGCTGATCTTCTAAATTCCAGTAGATGTCGGACGGACATAGATGAATTTCGGAATGCGGTGGATAATCAGATACTTTGGGCTCTAAGAGGTTAATAGAATAGAATAGAAGTTTAAGATATATAGCCGAATTCGGTTTCGCGAAGCTACCACCCGTCAATTACAGCGAAAAAAAAGAAGGAAGCAAACTAAACGAAATACGTATAACCGACCATGATTCAAAAAGATGTATACCGTGTTTGCGATTGTGTTTCGTGACATGTTCTCGATGAACACGTTTATACCGCGGAAAATTCGAATCAAAAACAATAGAAACAACTGCTGTGCAACCATGAAGATTATTCTGATCGCGGTGCCATCACGCTACGTTGTGATTGTGTAAGATGCGTAATTTTTTATTGAGCCAAGTCCCAACATAGCGACCTTCCTTCTACGTTGCATAAGAAACTAGTTCCTTCGTACAGGGCGTGTAAAAGCTGCGGTCGCCGTCGTCATAGTTTTTCCGATCAGCTGATGATGTTGGCTTCAAACGGTGCGCTTAATTTTCACACAGCTTCAGATCCTTATCGTCAATTGTATCACGAGCAGTTTCCAATGAGAGATCCTGTGTTTTTTAAGCATTGGATACCAGTGGCGTACCATCCGGAGGATTTGTCATCGGAAACAATCATTGGTTAGGAGACCCACAAGATTGCAAGCATTTCTCTGAAAATCGCACGCTATTACTATCGGACAAAATACGAAAGAACAATTCAATATACCGGAACCCGAATGAAGAGTATTCACCTTTTGAGTTCCGATTTTTTATTGCACGTGCGCGGCACAATAGCACTGTGCAATATCATATAGAAGTAGAAGACGAAGTAAGCAAATGGATATTATAGAATTAGTATCTCGATTGTATATCACTAACGATTCAAGTTGCAATGCGAATTACAATCAGTATGTAGTCAGTTTGCGCAGTCAATTAAGAATTTATCGCATTAAAATAATATTGATATGTAATATCATTAATATTAAAATATTTCATGAAATTTACGTGCGAATTTTTACGGTCACGACGGACGATCAGAAATTTGAGAAGCTGCGTTGTTCATTTCAGGATTTGATCACGCTTGGACTTTGCTTACCGGCATCCTGTAGCATAGGCGAAGTTGCCACTATGCTTGATAAAGTATTTCGTAATGAGACACTTTTCATTGGAAAACTTTTTAATATACACTTCAAGCTGATCGAAGTCTCCGATTTGGTGGATGATCGTCAATGGCTACTCTCTGCGAAAGTGATCTCCATCATGTACGTACATTTTAAACTCGTAATTTGAAACTTGAATTTTTGTCACTTCAGATATATATTACCTTGGTCAAGATCTGCATCCGATAAAATACCACCTATGAACTTTAAAATTCTGATTACAGAGGAGTTCTGCTATCGTTGTGTGCTACCGTAATAGCGGCCACAATATACGACGTTTTCGTCCATCGAAAGCGTTTAAATAAAGAAAGAGGAAAGCTGACGTTCGAAAGTAACAGCGCGATAGGTAAGCCACACATACATTGATACTTGATGTTGACTATTACTTAACACAAAGCTGCGCTCACGTAACCAATCTTAATTATTTTTATTGCCTCGAGATGGAATGGGAATCACGGGAATGCATGTAACGTACAGTTAACTTTGAATAGAATTGGAGAACATAAAAGAAGGGAAATGCGAAACCAACTACGAGAAACCGGCACCCCCCGAGTCGGGGCAGCAGAATCGTATCAGCCAACATCTTCTGTGTTTTTCATTTCTCGCCAATGTAGAAGAAATATTTAAACCGGAAAAGGGTTGTAATAATCTGCGAGTATTCTACGGCTTGAAAACGTTGACAATAGTATGGATTATTATGGGGCACGTATTGATCTACGCATTTCATGCTATGAGTAAGAAACGAATTTTAACGATGTTTTAATTTTACTACTCCGATCCGATTTCTGATCTACCACGTATTTTTTTAATGCAACCACTCATGTATATAGGTAACAAATGGCTTGTATATATACTGGCTGAAAGTTTACTCTTTCAAATCATAAGCAACTTCACATTATCAGTGGATGCATTTTTCTTTATGAGTGGTTTTCTGTTATCATATACATTTTTGAAGGAACAACGAAAATATCATGGAATTCCGCCCATAGCAAAGAGGATGAACGAATTTTTTCAAAAGATTGTCAAACGATATATAAGGTATAGCATAGTATTAATGCTTGATTAATTCTATCGATGAGATTTCGATGATAATAAAATAAATATATTAACTTCGAAGGCTTACACCTGCATATTTCGTCGTTATATTAATCGCGATATTGAATTTTACCTGGCATCATCATGTCTCAGCGCTTCTTCCCGTTGAGCATCCAAATGCTAAGTGTTCCAAATATTGGTGGACAAACATACTTTACATCAACAACTTCTATAGATGGGATGAGCTAGTACGTATACTTTCTCAGATAATTTATTGCAAACATCGTTCGCGTTATTACAAAAGAATCGTTTCGGAGAGAAGTACTGTTTGCAGTGTCTCACATGGAGTTGGTACCTGCCCAACGATATGCAGTTCTTCGTATTTGGCAGTTTTCTCTTAACTTTATCGATCACGTGAGTTTGTAATTTCATTGTTTAATACCCTAGAACCCAGTTTTACCCGGGCTCTAAAATCGACTGTTTTAGGCATTACAATATTGCCGTGGGTATAGGCGTCCTTACGCTAGTTTCATCGATAGGATCACTAGTTTACACGGGGTACACCCTTGATTACCAGCCTACGTAAGCATACAAAATGTTAAACACTCTTTATAACATAGGGAATTTGTGAATATACTTATATTTACTTTCGTAGATTGGACGGACAATATAAGACGCTGACATACTTTTATATACGACCATGGTGTAGAATACCACCATATCTCATAGGAATGGCCACATGTCACCTTCTTGCAAAATGGAATTACAAATTGCATTTTTCAAAAGTAATGTATACTGTTTGTTCGTTAGACTTATATTTTTCTGCATCTTTCAATAGCGTGATTAAATTTATGTTTCAGAAAAGCTTAATCGTTGGTTGGTCTGTGGCAATATTATGTAATTGTTCGATTCTCTTCGGACTCGCGAACAAGAACATATCCTTAGGTCTCTCCGTTCTTTATTTGGCCCTCAGTAGAACATGCTGGGCATTAGGAATTGCCTGGCTTGTAGTTGCATGCACTACGAATAATGGCGGTAAGTCGATATTTTTCATGTCACTCAGTAATACGTTAATATTATTCTTCTTATTGTAAAAGTACTCTTTGTGTAATGCGAAGTATTTAACGTTTTGTGAACTACACCCAAGTATATTTGTTACGTTTGCAGGTATCGTGAACAAAATCTTATCTCTGGATATTTTCGTCACTTTCAGTAAATTAACGTATGGCGTTTATCTCATAAATTGTATTATTATTCTTTCGTTATATTCGTTAGATAATTATCCTCTCTTTCTGTATTACACCAATATTGTAAGTATGATAAGGTAGTTTCATTCGAACAATTTCAAAGTAATATGAATCCTATGTAATAATGTCATATTATGTTTTTTCAGACTTATACTGCCATTACAGTGATTATTTGTAGTTTCACTGCCGCTATTGTTCTGTCCGTAACAGTTGAAATGCCGTTTATATCACTCGTCCGATTGTACAATCATCAGCCAAGTATGAAATAAACATATACTAATACATATTTCTAAGCCCCTCAATTAATAAACTGATGAAATTTCTCTCTCGATATATGCATTTTGTCTGTCTGTCTGTCTCTCTCTCTCAATCTTGAAACATTTCTATTTATTATGATGTTCTCTGGAACCACAATTGAGAACATAGCGTCTGTTGTTTAACGTAGATGTCCAGCATTATACTGTATCGTATAGTATATTATATATCTTTCTTCCTTTCTTTCCCCTTTCTTCCCATTTCTCTTTCTGGCTATTTTTTTGAGGTGATTCTCACTTCTAGGAAAACTCTACATTTTCCCTAGTGTTTAGTTATCTTAGTCCTCGAAGCCATTGAAAATCAATTTGAAGGGCCTCTCAGCCTCATAGCCTTTTCTAGAAACATGTCATGCACGAATGATGTAGCGGGCTATGGACGAACCAGTTCTCGCAATTATATATATACCCATAGGGTTGTCATGTAAACTTGAGGTTTATATGATGAAAACAAGATAGCTGAGCCATAACAGTTTTAATTCAAACTACTTTTTGACATCTTGATATTAAAAAAATCACAATTATATTTGTTGTATAGTTTAAAAAAAACACTACTTTTGTAAATTAAAAATATAATAAATTAATTAATATAACAAACTTAATATTTATTTATATATATAATATATATACATATATATTATAAATAAATTAAATTCCAAAAAATTATTTATATTTAAACTTTTTAAATATTTATAAACAGTAAAATGAAAACTTTACTGATTTTAAATTATTTAATATTCATAAACCTAAATATTAATTTAATACTAATTATAAATTATTTTTAAATAAATATTTTTCTCTCATTAAAAAAATTAATATACCTAAATTTTTATATTATTTTTATAACAATAAATATTTTAACATTAAAACAAATAATTTCATTAACTTTATTTATTTTATTAATTATTTTTATTAGAGGTATTCTAATTATATTTTCTTACTTTACTTGCTTAGTTAATAAAATATCAAACAAAAATAATTATTTAAAATTAATATTAATCTTATTTATATTATTTACTATAATTATTCAAATAAAACAAATTAAAATATTTAAAAATTTGAATTTAAATTTTCCTAAAAATAATAAAATAAATATTATTAAAAAATTATATTTAAACCCTAATTATTGTATTTTATTGATGTTTATTATTTTTTTAATTATAATATTACTAATTATAACAAAAATTTGTTATATTAAAGATAAAAATCCGAGCAAAGAAATGAAAAAAGTAATTTCAATAATTTATAATACTCATATATTTAATTCACCTTTATCATTTATTAATTTACCTACCCCAATTAACATTAATTATTTATGAAATTTTGGATCAATTCTTGGAATATTTTTAATAATTCAAATTATTTCGGGTTTTTTTTTATCTATACACTTTGTTTTTTTTATTAAACATTATTTTTCACTTAATATTCACAAATGAGTATACACTGATCAAGTACGCGATTGGTCTGAAGGTAGAAACCGCTAAAGATATGTTGAGTATTCCAAGGATACAGAATAAATGAAGTTTTACAGACGATACTGTGTCTGAGGAAATCTGGAGATGGGTGTGTCTAAGGACACGGGACCATCGGATTTGTTGACAATTTCCGTTAGGAAAGTGAGGGCAGTAGACACCGCTTCTGATTGGATAATAAGAAGGTTGGTGGAACAGGAAGGGTTTTAGCCTTCCTCGAGAAGCTGCTAATGGAAGATACCAAACGTGAGGAAAACTAGCTTTCCCGTGTCAACCCGTAGCAAACAATAAATGTAAAGGAAACCTGAAACAAAAGATACTTGTTTGGTCTGAAGGACCTTAACTATGAAAATGCCAAGACCCATGGTGAGTCCTTAAGACTATTGAACATACGCGTCAAGGATGTGCAGATATCTGGTTGCCATCTTGCCCGCGGTGTGTGGGCTGGTCACTGATGTGGATTGATGTTACAGGGCCATGGCTTCGAAACACTATTGTAAAGTAACGCTGGTAGCGTGCGAATCTGGACTAGCATACACTGTACTTATACTATTATTTATACTTACTCAAATATATTTCTATTATTTATTCATTCACGCATTCCTCTTTATTCTATTCCGAGATAAACCTCAACATATTTCAAAACAAGCTCGCATTTCAAGTGTCACACTACTAATTCTTGATCACCGAATTATTAACCTAGCCGCTTAAAATAGCATTGTTTTCTACACCTCTTCCATTATATATATTACTGGAGATCTTCCATTATTCCTATATCCTGATATATTTTACGAGCTAATCTTGAAATCCTGATTTTACGTTGCTTCGCATATAACACTGTACTTTTTTATTAAATGTGAACATACACGTAAAAACACGATGTATAAATTATATTCAATTTAGGAATAATTAAAACTTTAACAATTCTTTCCAAGGGAACGGCTGAGTTGCTACGACCCAGTTCCCTTGAGACCTGTTATCACCACAATGAATAGAATATGATATTATTAATAACAAAAGAAAAACAATAAAAAAGAATTTGATCGTGAAAACCCCGCGACTCGCCGCTTTAATTAAGAAAGAGAAAAATAATGGGAAGAAAATAAAACGATGGGGTAAAGTATCGAGTCAACGAAATTTCAAACAAGCTCGGATATTTGTCAAAAATGGGGAAAACGACGTAAAATTTAAACGATCTTAGAAGCCTACTTTACAATTAGTGAACAATACGATTTTGTTCGCGTCAAATAAAACGCATTCACGAGTAATTTTTATGTCCCTTTCAGAATCTAGTTACACGAATGCAAATCTAAGAAACGGTCGTTCGTTACAGGATGAAAGCTCTTTCGTCGAAGAAGTACATCGTTTCAGGAAAAGATTTTTACTTTTTACGCGTGAAGTACGTGACGGTGAAAGTCGATAAAGAGCAAACCGGTCAAGACTTCACCTAGTCCCGCGTATAAACCTCGACCTTGAAACTTCCTTAATGCATTGCACAAGAAACTAGTTCCTTCGTACGGCGCGTATAAGAGTTACGATTGCTGTCGTCATAGTTTTGCCGATCAGCTGATGCTGTTGGCTTCAAACGGTGCGCTTAATTTTCACACCGCTTCAGATCCTTATCGCCAATTGTATCACGAGCAGTTTCCAATGAGAGATCATGTGTTTTTTTAAGCGTTGGATATCAGTGGAGTGCCATGTAGAGGATTTGTCATCGGGAATAATCATTGGTTAGGAGACAAATAAGATTGCAAGCATTTCTCTGAAAATCGCACGCTATTACTATCGGACAAAATCCGAAAGAACAATTCCATATACCGGAACCCGAATGAAGAGAATTCACCTTTTGAGTTTCGATTTTTTATAGCACGTGGGCGGCACAATAGCACTGTGAAATCATGTGCGTAAACTTCAAGCTCGTAATTGAAAACTCGAATTTTTGTCCAGCCAGATACATATTACATACGTCGATATCTGCATCCGATAAAATACCACCTAAGAACTTTAAAATTTTGATTACAGAGGAGTTTTGCTATCGTTGTGTGGTATCGTAAAAGCGGCCACAGTATACGACGTTTTCGTCTATCGAAAGCGTTTAAAGAAAGAAAGGGGAAAGCTTACGTTCGAAAGTAACAATGCGATAGGTAAGCTACACATACATTGCTACTTCGTATTAACTATTATTTATCACAAAACTGTGCTCACGTTACCAATCTTACTGAGTCGGCAAAGCAGAATCGCATCAGGCATTTTCAAGGCAAAGAATAAAGGACATTAGAACACAGACTGAGCAATACAGTAAGTTAGAAATACCAAATTTCAAACACGTCAGGGATCAACAGGTATCTAACCGAAACTCTTCGCAGCTTCTTTCCGTAAGAAGAGATCCTCAATTTCAGTTGGAGACCTGAAAGCGTCGTTGTTCCATAATATTTTGTTATCCGGATACTACATAAAACGCAGAATTTCAGCTTTACTATACATTGTATTGTATAACAAATATGAGTTTTAAATGCTGTGTACTTTTTGACGAAATATGGCGTCATTCGTAACAGGCGGAAATGTTCAATTTGTCGCGACATTGCGTCAACTATCCATAAGATATCAAATGATATGGGGTGAAAGGAAATAAATATCGCGGATGACGGAGCTTTTCCTAATCTTGTAATTTTTCAATTTAGCGGAGTATAACAGTTCGATTGAACTTTGGTATCGGGATTCTGACTCAGAACACTGAGGATAGATTTCCTCGTAAAATGCTAATTATGAATTTTTTGCGTTCGGTGTGAAAACAATCGGCGCACGGAAGCCGTGTAAGTAGTTTCTGAATTCAAGTGTAATTGTTCAAACGGAAACGTCGATCGGAGGATTAGTGTCGGCATTAGAAACGGTTAGTTCAGTTTCGTTCGTGACTTCGAATCATCAACTTCTCCACCAGACTTGGGGTAAGAACAGTTCACCTTTAGAGAATAGAATCTCACTGAACCTCTTTTTTACGATACCATCTTCTCCACCAGACGTGGAGTAAAGAAGCTGTTCAATTTTTGCGTATTCGAAGAAAGCAGACATTTTTGCTGAAAAAATCGTCAAGGAAAACTAGAAAATCATGTTTTTTCCAATTTATATTGTTGATACTGTTGTATATATCATCCCCATGGCGTAATTCGCCAAAGTTTTCCTCCTTCAAATTGCAAACAGAACACGACTTACAAGATTCTATTGACGCAACTCTTAACACAAACGTCTGCAGTATCGCGTGCCATCGTTACATTTTCTGATAGAGTTTTAGTTTTTTAAATGAATTAAAAAATGTAAGTAGAAAATGGCCCCATTTTGCTGTTCTTCTCACCGTGGTTCCAATTCACACACATATCAATATTTATAATATTAACGACAATACATATCATTCTACTCCTGCAATGAGGTAACTGCTATTATAAAAGCACAAAACATCCGCAAAGTTGAAACCAATTTTGAAAGTTTTTTTCAAAATTGGTTCATTTTGGGAACCGTTATTTCTAGGAAGAAACGCTTAGTAGGTTCGGTATTGCGCCACAAGTATCTAGTACGATCAAATACTGACCGAGAAAAACCGAAAAAATTAAAAATTTGCTCAGCAGAGTTTCGGCATGCTGATAACTGACGTTTTCGGTAAGCCACATGCAGATAACAATACTGCAATAATTTAATTGGGATTCCGTAACTGGGCGATAATCAAGAAGATGAAATATTTGAAATGCTTGACGGCGTTCTACGTCATAAATTCTGCGTTCCTTGATGGATACAGCTAGTCTTGCCGAGATCTTCCTAAAAAATGTTGGTACCCAATAGACGAACTGAACTTTTCATTCATATTATCGACCATAGTATCGAAAGTGCTACAATGTAATTCATCGTATAAGAGACAATAATGGTCATTTGTATGGTTGACCATTGTTTTCATTAGAGAATTTCAATAATCCGAGTGCAAATCCTATTCCAGAGCATGCAGTACGGAAAAATTTCGTCGTGGATATGGTTATCCCTTTTATCATTAACAACGATTTATGTGTCAATACAAGCGACCAAGCTGGACCCTATGACCACGAGGAAGCTACTTCCAGTGTACGCGGCTTTGGAAAATGCAGATCTTCTAAATTCCAGCAGATGTCGGACCCAGATAGATGAATTCCGAAATGCTGTTGACAACCAGATACTTTGGGCTCTAAGAGGTTAATAGAACTTTTAAGATATATAGCCGAATTCGGTATCGTTAAGCTACCAACAGTCAGTTACAGCGAAAGAAAGGAAGGAAGCAAACTAAACGAAATACGTATAACCGACCATGATTCAAAAAGATGTATACCGTGTTTGCGATTGTGTTTCGTGACATGTTCTCCATAAACACGTTTGTACCGCGGAAAATTCGAATCAAAAACAATAGAAACAATTGCTGTGCAACCGCGAAGACTCTTCTGATCACAGTACCATCACACTACGTTGCAATTGTGTAAGGTGTGTAATTTTTTATCGAGCCAACTCCGCACCTTGAGACTTTCTTCGTACGCTGCACAAGAAACTAGCTCCTGCGTACGCGGCGTGTAAAAGTTGCGACCGTCGTCGTCATAATTTTTCCGATCAGCTGATGATGTTGGTTTCAAACGGTGCGCTTAATTTTCTCACCGGATCAGATCCTTATCGCTAATTGTATCACGAACAGTTTCCAATGAGAGATCATGTGTTTTTTAAGCATTGGATACCAGTGGCGTACCATCCGGAGGATTTGTCATCGGAAACAATCATTGGTTAGGGGACCGACAAGGTTGCAAGCTTTTCTCTGAAAATCGCACGGTATTGCTATCGGACAAAATACGAAAGAACAATTCCATATACCGGAACCCGAATGAAGAGAATTCACCTTTTGAGTTTCGTTTTTTTATTGCACGTGCGCGGCACAATAGCACTCTGCAATATCATATAGAAGTAGAAGACGAAGTAAGCAAATGGATATTATAGAATTAGTATCTCGATTGTATATCACTAACGATTCAAGTTGCAATGCGAATTACAATCAGTATGTAGCCAATTTGTGCAGTCAATTAAGAATTTATCGCATTAAAATAATATTGATATGTAATATCATTAATATTAAAATATTTCATGAAATTTACGTGCGAATTTTTACGGTCACGACGGACGATCAGAAATTTGAGAAGCTGCGTTGTTCATTTCAGGATTTGATCACGCTTGGACTTTGCTTACCGGCATCCTGCAGCACAGGCGATGTTGCCACTATGCTTGATAAAGTATTTCGTAATGAGACACTTTTCATTGGAAAACTTTTTAATATACACCTCAAGCTGATCGAAGTCTCCGATTTGGTGGATGATCGTCAATGGCTACTCTCTGGGAAAATGATCTCCATCATGTACGTACATTTCAAACTCATAATTTGAAACTTTAACTTTTGTCACTTGAGATATATATTTCATACGTCAAGATGTGCATCCGATAAAATACCACCTAGGAACTTTAAAATTATGATTACAGAGGAGTTTTGCTATCGTTGTGTGCTACCGTAATAGCGGCCACAATATACGACGTTTTCGTCCATCGAAAGCGTTTAAATAAAGGAAGAGGAAAGCTGACGTTCGAAAGTAACAACGCGATAGGTAAGCCACACATACATTGATACTTGATGTTGACTATTACTTAACACAAAACTGCGCTCACGTAACCAATCTTAATTATTTTTATCGCCTCGAGTTTATTTCGTGGGAATCTATGTAACGTACGACTAACTTCCAACAGCATTGGACAACGGAATAGATGAGAAATGCGAAACCAACTACGAGAAACCGGCACCCCCCGAGTCGGGGCAGCAGAATCGTATCAGCCAACATCTTCTGTGTTTTTCATTTCTCGCCAATGTAGAAGAAATATTTAAACCGAAAAAGGGTTGTAATAATCTGCGAGTATTCTACGGCTTGAAAACGTTGACAATAGTATGGATTATTATGGGGCACGTATTGATCTACGCATTTCATGCTATGAGTAAGAAACGAATTTTAACGATGTTTTAATTTTACTACTCCGATCCGATTTCTGATCTACCACGTATTTTTTTAATGCAACCACTCATGTATACAGGTAACAAATGGCTTGTATATGTACTGGCTGAAAGTTTACTCTTTCAAATCATAAGCAACTTCACATTATCGGTGGATGCATTTTTCTTTATGAGTGGTTTTCTGTTATCATATACATTTCTGAGGGAACAACGAAAATATAAGGGAATCCCGTCTATAGCAAAAAGGATGAACGAATTTTTTCAAAAGATTGTCAAACGATATATAAGGTATAGTATAGTATCAATGCTTAATTAGTTCTATCGATGAGATTTCTATGATAATAAAATAAATACATTAACTTCGAAGGCTTACACCTGCATATTTCGTCGTTATATTAATTGCGATATTGAATTTTACCTGGCATGATCATGTCTCAGCGCTTCTTCCCATTGAGCATCCAAATGCTAAGTGTTCCAAATATTGGTGGACAAACATACTCTACATCAACAACTTCTATAGATGGGATGAGCTAGTACGTATACTTTCTCAGATAATTTATTGCAAACATCGTTCGCGTTATTACAAAAGAATCGTTTCGGAGAGAAGTACTGTTTGCAGTGTCTCACATGGAGTTGGTACCTGCCCAACGATATGCAGTTCTTCGTATTTGGCAGTTTTCTTTTAACTTTATCGTACACGTGAGTTTGTAATTTCGTTGTTTAGTCCCTTAGAACCCAGTTTTACCTGGACTCTAAAATCGACTGTAACAGGCATTACAATATTGCCGTGGGTATAGGCGTTGTTGCGCTAGTTTCATCGATCGGATCACTAGTTTACACGGGGTACACCCTTGATTACCAGCCTACGTAAGGATACAAAATGTTAAACACTCTTTATAACATAGGGAATTTGTAAATATACTTATATTTACTTTCGTAGATTGGACGGACAATATAAGACGCTGACATACTTTTATATACGACCATGGTGTAGAATACCACCATATCTCATAGGAATGGCCACATGTCACCTTCTTGCAAAATGGAAGTACAAATTGCACTTATCAAAAGTAATGTATACTGTTTATTCGTTAGACTTATATTTTTCTGCATCTTTCAATAGCGTGATTAAATTTATGTTTCAGAAAAGCTTAATCGTTGGTTGGTCTTTGGCAATATTATGTAATTGTTCGATTCTCTTCGGACTCGCGAACAGGAACATATCCTTAGGTCTCTCCGTTCTTTATTTGGCCCTCAGTAGAACATGCTGGGCATTAGGTATTGCCTGGCTCGTAGTTGCATGCACTACGAATAATGGAGGTAAGTCGATATTTTTCATGTCACTCAGTAATGCGTTAATGTCATTCTCCTTATTGTAAAAATATTCTTTGCGTAATGCGAAGTATTTAACGTTTTGTGAACTACACCCAAGTATAATTGTTACGTTTGCAGGTATCGTGAACAAAATCTTATCGCTAGATATTTTCATTATTTTGGGTAAATTAACGTATGGTGTTTATCTCCTTAACCCTGTTACTATACTTTTGGCTTACTCTTTAAATTATTATGTTTTATACGTTAATATCGTCACTTTTGTAAGTATAATGAAGCTATTTCGTTCGGGTAATTTCGGGTAATATTAGTATCACGAAATAACGTTTCTGCTTTTCAGGGCATTTACTCCGTTACAATGATTATTTGTAGTTTCAGTGCTTCTATTTTGTTATCCGCAACAGTTGAAATGCCGTTTATATCACTTCTGCAGTTGAATATTAGTGCACGAAGAAGTACGAATGAAGTTGGTAGTAAAAATTAGTCTGAGTCTACCAATTATTAAACTTATGACAGGAAGTTAGTCTTTCATGTGTCGAAATATTAAAAAACATCTTTATGGCAGTGATCTCTAAACTTAATGTATTTGAATGTTTCGTAACATTTCCTGGTTCGTTATTCATAATGTTGTTTAATTTATTAAACTACCTGGGAAGAGGAATTAATTAAAAGAATCACTTGCGGGAAAGTTTTACACGTTCATCTATATTGACGAGGATATTGTACATTGGAAAGTGATTTGGACGACGAAAATAAACTCATATACAAATAAATATAGATCACTCAAGGAGGAGAAAAAGTCTTTGCCGTGCAGTACACGGCGACCTTCTCGCAGTTGTTTTCCGTTCCTAACACTGTCATTTGCCTTTCATGTTAAAAAAAAAGAGACTTGGAGAACATGATAAAAAACGCGTGCACAATGTTGCAAGTTCACGTCACAAGGCCATAAGGTAAGCAAAGAATGATCGAAACCTAATCCATTATTCAGGATTTAAATGCATATAGTGTTCGAGATGCCGAGATCGAAAGTGATGTAGCAGCAAAGATTATTTGCTGCAAAGAAGGGAGACTGACAAAGCTTATTTATCAGTACGAATAACTGCCACACTTAATTTAAACGGATGTTATATGCATTAAGTGTGATGTAATATGTCAGTTTGAACGTAAGAGCAGACTTATTCGAAAGGAACGTCCAGTGACATCTCGTACGAGACATGTTGGCAGGGATAAGTCAAGTTGATTGCTTAATTGAATATTTTCGAATTCGCGAGGATGGTTGATTTAATGTCATTGGTCATTCTCCTTTCACAAGTGATGAGACCACTGCTCCTGGCACCTGGGATACGCAGCGACTCGAAAAATTCATACTGGAATAAGAAGTAAGGGAAAGAGAGAAGAGACAGACGTCACAAGTCGCTGATCATTGCAGAAAACTGTTAATTTCTTAAGCGATAGAGTAAGTTCAATGAGTTCATAACGTTATTACTGCTACATGGGACAGAATTTTGTGGGTTCAACTATAAAAAATTGTAAAAATGTATCTATATAAATGGATAATAATATAATAATAATATATAACATATAATATAATAATATAATATAATAATATACTAATATAAATATAGAATATGAAATAAAGTATACGATGGAATTCTGCCTCGGTGTATTAAATTTGGTCTACAATAAAGTATAAAGGCCATTAGAACGGAACACAGACTGAGCAATACAGTAAGTTAGAAATACCAAATTTCAAAAACGTCAGGGATCAACAGGTATCTAACCGAAACTCTTCGCAGCTTATTTCCGAAAGAAGTGATCCTCAATTTCAGTTAGCGAACTCAAAGCATCGTTGTAGCATAATATTTTGTTATCCGGATACTACGTAAAACGCAGAATTTGACCATTATTTTACATAGTACTGTACAACAAATATGAGTTTTAAATGCTGTGTACTATTTGACGAAATAGGGCGTCATTCGTAACAGACGAGCATGTTCTACTTGACGAGACATGGGGTCAACCGTCGAAAAGATAATAAATGATATGGGGCGAAAGGAAATAAATATCACGGATAACTACTTGTAATACGGGAGTTTTAGAACGTCAATTATCCGAACTAATTGAGAGATAAAAAAGTTTCTATAAGCTGTTTTTCAGATAATTGACTCGAGAAGAATCAAAACTACAGGAGATATAGAAAATAACATAATACGTTTTAGATATAACGAAATGATTCCTTCTAAAATAAACGATTGTATTCCATCTGTCACGTTTTGTGCTATCATTCCAATCCAACGTATCTGCATGCTTCATTCATGTCAATATTGTCTGCAGAAAGAATACATGAAACTAATTTGGCTCGCATTGTCATTTAGATGGTTACATGACATATTCTCAGCGTGATTAAGTGTGGTTGGTGTGGTACGATTATTCACATTTCGCACAACAAAGAAATACAGTCTTTTAAACTAAATCTTTTATGATATAAAATCGTAAAACTCCCATGCCATTATTGCCAGCAATTAATAGATAATAATAAACGACGCAATAAATTTTTCTCGTAACGTCTCTTAAAAGATTCAATTACGTCTGCTTCACTGACTGCATTACTTAAATAATTATGCGTTACAATATTACTTTCAATTCCTAAAAGTTCACATGTGGAAGGATGTGATGGGGCATTAGCCAACATCGCAAGAATAATTGGGCCGAAATAACTTGTTCCGTCCAAAAAAAAACCAAACTTTCAGAGAACGACACTGTAACAACCAAAACCATTCCACTGAACATTCGTAGCAATATTTTTAAATTTCTATGCAACTGTGGTTTAAATACAATAGTTTAAATACAAATAAATAGGAATTTTTCCTAATCTTGTAATTCTTCAATTTAGCGGAGCATAACGGTTCGATTGGACTTAGTATCGGGATTCTGACTCAGAACACAGAGGATAGATTTACTCGTAAAATGCTAATTATGAATTTTTTGCATTCCTTGTAGAACCAATCGGCGCATGGATACCATGTAAGCAGTTTCGACAGTCTCGTGTAATCGTTCAAACAGAAACGTCGATCGGAGGATTAGTGTCGGCATTAGAAACGGTTAGTTCAGTATTGTTCGTAACCTAGAATCATCAACTTCTCCACCAGACTTTGTGTAAGAACAGTTCACCTTTCGAGAATAAAGTTTCACTCAAGCTCTTTTTTACGATACCATCTTCTCCACCAAACATGGAGTAAAGAAGTTGTTCAATTTTTGCGTATTCGAAGAAAGCAGACATTTTTGCTGAGAAAATCGTCAAAGAAAACCAGAAAATCATGTTTTTTTCCAATTTACATTGTTGATACTGTTGTATATATCACCCACATAGCGTATTTCGCCAAAGTTTTCCTCCTTCAAATTGCAAACAAAACACGACTTCTAAGTTTCTTTTGACGCAACTCTAGGCACAAACGTTTGCAGTATCGCGTGCCATCGTTTCATTTTCCCTTAGAGTCTTAGTTTTTTAAATGAATTAAAAAATCTAGGTAGAAAGTGGCCCCATTTTGCTGTCCTTCTCATCTTGGATCAAATTCACACAAATTTCAATATTCATAACATTAACGACAATACATACCATTCTACTCCTGGTATGAGGTAACTGCTATTATAAAAGCACAAAACATCCGCAAAGTTGAAACCAATTTTGAAAGTTTTTTTCAAAATTGGTTCATTTTGGGAACCGTTATTTCTAGGAAGAAACGCTTAGTAGGTTCGGTATTGCGCCACAAGTATCTAGTACGATCAAATACTGACCGAGAAAAACCGAAAAAATTAAAAATTTGCTCAGCAGAGTTTCGGCATGCTGATAACTGACGTTTTCGGTAAGCCACATGCAGATAACAATACTGCAATAATTTAATTGGGATTCCGTAACTGGGCGATAATCAAAAAGATGAAATATTAGAAATGATGACGGCGTTTACGTCATAAATTCTGCGTTCCTTGATGGATACAGCTAGTCTTGCCGAGATCTTCCTAGAAAATGTACAATGTACTTCATCGTATAAGAGACAATAATGGTCATTTGTATGATTGACCATTGTTTTCATTAGAGAATTTCAATAATCCAAGGGCAAATCCTATTCCAGAGCATGCAGTACGGAAAAGTTTCCTCGTGGATAAGGCTATCCCTTTTATCATTAACAATGATTTACGTGTCGACCCAAGCGACCACGCTGGACCCAGTGACCATGAGGCAGGTACTTCCAGCGTACGCAGTTTTGGAAAACGTGGACCTTTTAAATTCCAGCAGATGTCGGACGGAGGTTGACGAATTTCGTAATGCCGTTGACAACCAGATACTTTGGGGTCTAAGAGGTAAACAGAACTTTTAAGATAGTGTGAATGCATTTCTACTACCGGCCGATTGCGTACAAAAGGAAGGATAAAACAAATCACATCAAATATATAACACATAATCGTATAACCATCACATACCAACGTACAAACATAAACGCATATAGAATTCGGATAGCTATACACCGTGCTTGCGGCTGTGTTTCGTGACATGTCGCATCCCATGTTTGCATTTAAAACGCATTTACACCATGAAAAATTAATAACAGTAAAAGCAACTCTTATGCAACCGCCAGAATTCTTCTAGCGACAATTATGTCGCGGTTGTATCAAATGCATAATTTTAGGTAGAGTTAAACCTCGACTCTGAGACTTCCTTCGCACCTTACGCAAGAAACTACTTCCTTCGTTTGAAGTAGTTTCTTCAGTAGTAGTAGTAGCTAGTAGTAGTAGTGGTAGCTGTTTTTCTTATCCTAACGAACTGAATTTTCTGGCTTTAAACACGAAACGTCAAATTCTGCATTCAACTTCCTTACCGCTTAAAATCCTTATTGCCAATTGTATCATCAGATGTTTCCAATGCAGTATCATATATTCTTTAAGCTTTGGATACCAGTGGCGTGCCACCCGGGGGATTTATAAGCGGGCACAATTATTGGTTAGGAGATCGTATGGGTTGCACCATTCTCTCTCAAAATCGCACGCTGTTTGTCTCGGAGGGGAAACGAAAGAACAATACGATATATCGCAACCCGAACGAGGAGCATCCACCTTTTGAGTTCCGTTTTTTTATTGGGCGCATGCGGCACAATAGCACTATGCAATATCACCAAGAAATGCTGGACGAAGTAAGCACGTACATATCTCATGTACCTGATTAGCATAACGAATCAGATTTATAATGCGGAGATTTACGACTGTGACAAACGTTTTTGTAAGGATTTGATTACGCTTGGACTTTGTTTACCGGCATCCTGCACCAAACAAGATGTAGCCACGATGCTAGATAAAATATTGCATGACGAGGCGCTTCTCATCGGCAAACTATTTGCTATACACTTCAGGCTCATCGAAGTCACGGATTTGGTGAATGATTATCAATGGCTCCTCTCTTTAAAGATGATCTCCATCATGTACGTAAATTTCAAGCTCCTAATCGACAGTCCGAATTTCTATTCTCAGTCGACATAAATACAAGTATCACGATCGGCGTTCGACTAAATATGGAGTAGAAACCTTAAAACTTTGATTACAGAGGAGTTTTGTTATTGTTGTGTACTACCGTGACAGCGGCCACAGTATACGATATTTTCGCCCGTCGAAACCGTGTAAACAGCGAAAAGGAAATCATTGCACATCAAGATGGAAGTACGGAAGGTAAGCGATACATACAATAATTCCTGGTATTCCAGATGTTAATTATTCTGATCGCAACGAGTTTATTTCATGGGAATCTGTGTAACGTATGGTTAACTGTGATTAGAATTGGAGAACGGAACACAAGGGAATCGCAAAACCGATCACAATGGATCGACACCTGCAGAGTCCAGGGAACAAAATCACATGAACCAATATCTGCTCTGTTTTTCACTGCTCAGAAATATACGACAAATATTTAAAGTTCAAAAGGATGTAGAGAATTTGCGTATATTCCACGGTATGAAAGTGTTGGGAATGCTATGGATTATACTGGCACATCTGAACGTGTACAGACTGGATACTATGGGTAAAGAATGAATTTCGATCGCGATTTAATTTCACTAGCCCATTCCGATTTCTGATATAGCTCGACTTTTTTAACGACACCAATGATGTGTGCAGCTAACAAATCGCATTTGTACATGATGACCGATGATGTGCCCGCGCGAATGATATTCAATATGACATTCTTGGTGGACACGTTTTTCTTTATGAGTGGTTTTCTGACGTCGTACATTTGTCTCAAGCAACAACAAAAAATGGAGAGAGTACCGTCTATAACAGAAAGAGCGAATAGGTTCCTTCAAATAATTATGAAGCGATATATTAGGTATAGATGATTTTAATATGCTTTGTGATTTAATTTATGCGCGATGCAAATACGGTGCTAATCAAATAAATACATTGATTTTGTAGGCTTACACCTGCATATTTCGTCGTTATACTGATAGCGATATTAAATTTCACCTGGCATGATCATGTCTCAGCACTTCTTCCCTTCGAGCATCCAAGTGCTAAGTGCTCCAAATATTGGTGGTCTAATATACTTTACATAAACAACTTCTACCATTGGGATGACCTAGTACGTATACTTCCTAGGGTAATTCATTTCAAACATCGTTCGCCTTACGAAAAAAGAATCGTTTCGGAGAGAAGTACTGTTTGCAGTGTCTCACATGGAGTTGGTATCTGCCTAATGATATGCAGTTCTTCGTATTCGGTACTTTTCTCCTAATTTTATGCATCACGTGAGTTTGAAATTTGGTTTTGTAGTCATTCATTGGCCAGTTTTACCCGGCTTCTAAAGTCGATTGTTTCAGGCATTACAATATTGCCATTGGCCTAGGCGTTTTTAGCTTAGTTTCATCGATAGGATCAGTCGCTTACATGGGGTACACTCTTAATTACGAGCCTACGTTAGTATACAAAATGTTTAATACAATTTGTACCATTCGGAATATGTAAATGTACGTACTTCTCTTTCTCAGTTTGGACGGACAATATAACACATTGACATACTTTTATATACGACCGTGGTGTAGAATACCGCCATACCTCATAGGAATGGCCACATGTCACATTCTTACAAAATGGAATTACAAATTGCACTTATCAAAAGTAATATATTCTGTTTCTATCAGTTTTGTCGTTACACCTACATTTCTCTGTATCTACCAATAACGTGATTAAACCAATCTTTTAGAAATTCTTAGTCCTTGGTTGGACCTTGGCAATTCTGTGTAATTGCTCGATTATATTTACACCCGTGAACCAAAACATGCCCTTAAACTTAGCCGTTCTTTATTTGGCCCTCAGTAGAACGGGCTGGGCACTGGGTATTGCCTGGCTGGTAGTTGTATGCACTACGAATAATGGCGGTAAGTCGATATTTTTCATGTCACTCAGTAATGCGTTAATGTCATTCTTCTTATTGTAAATTACACCTAAATATATTTGATACGTTTGCAGATATCGTAAAAAAAATCTTATCGCTAGATGTTTTTGTTGTTTTGAGTAAATTAACGTATGGTGCTTATCTTCTAAATCCTATTTTTATACTTTCGGCTTTTTCTTCAAGTTATTATCCTTTCTACGTTGATAACGTCACCATTGTAAGTATAATGAAACTATTTCATTTGGACAATTTCGATGTAGTATTACTATTGTATTATGAAATAACAATTCTGTTTTCCAGGGTACTCTGTTCGTTACAATAGCTGTTTGTTGTTTTAGTGCTTCCATTCTCTTATGTGCAACAATCGAAATGCCGTTTATGCAATTGTATAATAGTGCACAAAGAAAAGCGAAATGACATAATTCTTCATGAATTCTCCGCGTTCGTTGTAGATGTATTTATGATGGTGATTATTATAACAAACGTATAAAAATCTATAGGAAATGGAGCAAATACCTGTTAAATAAAGATATGTGAAATATACAAAAGTATAAGAGAGACGAAAATCGTGATTAGAAAGTGTGCGTTAAGCTCAAGCGCATTGAGAACCTGTCGACTTATTCGACACACGCAGTTGATGAACTACAAAAATACCGGGTATCTATTCGCGTCGCTGTAATGTTCGTCAGTATGATCGTTCCTTTAAAATGCGTTTTTAGAGTTACACATCATTTTCGTCGTCATGCATGAAATTTATAGGTAAAGCTAAGCTATTCCTTCTTTACGTAAGCACTTATATAAGCACTGAAAGATCTTTCATGATTTTGTAATATGGATGTAATATTAGCATGGCAAAAACTGTGAGTTGTAAAAATTTATCTTAAAGAAAATCAATAAAAATCGACAATGACTGAGTACGAAGACTGCTACGATGAGAAATAAGAAGTTCGAGATACGTACGTTAGTTAGGTGAAGTATCCAAATGAGTGAAAATATGCCAAGAACAAGATGGATATCAGGAATTTTTATTAAAAGAGTGATTTCCACTAAAGTTGTGAGAACAGAGATGAATTTTATTTTCTCAATTCGAAGATTCGTAAATTTGGGCTTATGAAAATTTGTAACTTTCATAACTCAAAAATATGATATTTTGAGAATTGATAAACTAGGAAATTCGGAAACCGGAAATTGGAAAATTTGGGATATCGAAATTTATAAAATCGGAAAATTTATCGTTGTTGTATCGCTGTTAACATCGCAGCGTCATTCATGTAACCGAATATTTATATTTATATTTATATGTATATTTATATTTGATATTGAATCCATAGAACAAATCGGAAATTTATTTTACCCATCATGCTATTAACCTCTCAACCTGCAACGTCATGTTAGAGAAGTGATACGTCCTTTGGAACAAACATAAAGTTCACGTGCATGAAATTTTGTACGTCCTTGGGGTTACAAGCGACACTTTCTTTTCTTCGCCGCATTCGCACGTGCAGGTATATTTTCTGGAAAAAGTTCAAAAAGTGATTTGATATTTTAAAACAATTCCATAAATCTGGAACGAACCATCTGCTTAATATTTTTAAATGCGTATGGGCCCACGTAGTCTTTGTCAACAGCTGAAGGAGAGCAGTTGTATCGATCCTTAAAAACATACCAAGCACTACATAATTTGACTCAAGGTAGACTACGACTCAACAATCTACAGCCCTGCCAAACTACCTACATTAAAGGTGTTACGTCGGGCGACACTCTACCTACACCAGGCCACACACCGCGGGCAAGATGGTAACCAGATGTCCGCTCGTCCTCACTGCCTACTCTCAATAGTCTCAAGAACCCATCATAAATCTCAGTAATTTACTAGCTAAGGTCCTTCTGACCAAACAAATATCCCTTTTCTAAATCGCCTTCTAAAGAGTATTGTCTACTACGGTTTGAGACGGGAAAGTTAGTTTTTTCTCACGTATGATGCTTCCCACCAGCAACCTTCTATCGAGAATGGCTAAGGTCCTTCCTAGTCCACCAACCTTCTTTTACCCAATCAGAAGCAATGTCTACTGCCCTAACCAAAATTGTCATCAACAAATCCGATGATCCCTTGCGTTAGACACACCCACGACTAGCTTTCCTCCGATACAGCATCCTCACATTACCTCACTTCTCCTACGACATTAGCAGAGTCAAGTCAACGACTTGTCCTACGACATTAGGAGGGTCAAGTCAACTACTTACTTAACTTGTACATACGCATCAATGTAATCATTTCTCTACAAAGCTGTTGGAATAAACATTAAGTTATACCTGTTGAATCACTGAAACTACTCAATTAAACCACCTCTATTATCCTAACCGAAATAGGGGATCGATCATTTCGTGGCGTCGATTATCTAATCGTAACGGGAATTTACGACTCCCGTTGACGTGCTTCCTCGCGATCGCGTCTCTCCGCGAGTGATCGAACAAAAGGTAATAACACAAGGGTAATTATAGGGGGATATCGTGCATGCAAAGTCAATAGAATCCTCTTTGAAACCAAACATATGGTACTATATCGACGGAGACAGTTTCCAAGTCTAAAATACGCTCTGAAAGCCCCCGCTACATCACACAACAAAATATTTAATTATATGTATATTAACAGATACAAGGAACTATGAGATAGGAGCGAGCAGACAAAGCAAAGCAAAACGGAACAACGTTTTCTTAGATATATGCTCCGAATGAACTGGTGTCGCGTGATGGTTACACACGTTGTATGAAAAACAGAAATCCGTTATGCTAATAATTACACAATCAACGTACCATTTGGAAAACATCATTCTTCTAAATTCGAGATGACATCGAACAGAGACAGTTAAATTTCGTAATGCTGTGAATAACCAGATACTTTGGGGACTAAGAGGTAAAATGAATTTTTAAGATACCTTGACGAACTTCGCTCGACGAAGCTACTGAAAGTAGATTACGATTGTGAAAAGAAGAAGAAGGCAGATCAATCGAAAAACGCATAATCTATCACGATTCAACAAATTATACAATCGGTTAAACTCAAGAAACATGAAAATAATTCTAGTGCAACCGCGGCAGTTTTCCTGGAGGTAATTACGTCGCGTTACGTCGCGATTGTGTCACATGTATAATTTTTCATCGAATCAACCGCCGAAACAGAAGCATGGGCTCCGTAAAAATGATGACCGTTGTCGCACAAGTGTAACCCTTCCGCAGATCAGCTGCTACCGTTACCTCATTAAAACAACCCATGACATTTATGTACGACCTTCCGCGATTGCAACGAACTATCAGAGGTTCGAGACATTGCGCTTTTTTTCAGAATTTCATGACGCTTGCTTATTTGCATTGTATATGAAACGCGATGTCGTCAGTATGATGGATAGAGTATTCAATAATGAAACTCTTTTCGTCGGAAAACTTTTTTCACAGACTTGAGGCTGATAGAAGTCTCTGATTCGACGGACGATCAACAATGGCTTCTCCTTACGAAATTCTAAGCTCATTATTGAAAGTTCGAATTCTTGTCACCCACTGGCATACACGCTATATACCGCGATCTGCGTCCGATAAAAAATCGACTAGAAACTTAAAAATTTTGATTACAGAGGAGTTTCATTACTTTCATGTGCTGCCATCGTAGCAGCCACGTTTCGATTAGTTAAATTACTATTCGGAAGCCGCCGTGTTTACGATACGCTTGGGTATTGAGAACACGATAGACATGGAAAATTAAAAACGTTGTCACCATTGGTAAAAGGAACTTTCCCACGGAAGTTGGCGTCATAAAATTGCTTAGGAAGATTCCTACTCTTTGGTCGTTCCGAATGGAACAATCGTTACATTCTTTTGGACACTGAACAGGCGAAATTTTGATTGGATAAATCGTGAAGGAAGGTGCACTGCGTGTATTTCATAAAAATTTGCACTTCGGTGTGCCATCTTAACATCATTGATCGACAAGATGCAAGTGTGCAAAACAAAGGAAAAAGATGAAAAATCGAACAGAGATCGAGTCGACGAGATTTCAATCAAGCTCTGTGGATGTTCGTCGAGAACGCAAAAGACGACGAGGAATTTGAACGATCCTAAAAGCATTGTTGGCAATTAGAAAACAGCGCGGTCTTGTCGATCAAATAAAACGCACCCACGGTTAATTCTTTCATGTCCGTTTGAGGAACCAGCTCGACGAATACGAATCTAAGAAACAAGCGTTTGTTACGGGTATAGGCTCTTGCGCCGAAGGAGTATGTCGACGAAGGAAAAGATCTTTATTTGTTACGCGCGAATTACGTGGCGGTAAAAGTCGATGAAATAACAAATCGGTCAAGACTTTACCCAGCCACGCATATGTAAGTGGAATGTTAATAAGCCGCAACCAGCGAACGTAAAATCTAGCGAAGATGCGTTAAACGCGAGGCCGCGACCAAGAGTAGAAGGTTTTAAATGAAAATAGATCGTAAAGGTGCTTGATCTATTATCGATCGGCAAAATGACATAAGCTGGAAACGAGAGTAGGTCTGTATCTTACAATTCCTTACGTATCCCTTTCACTGTCAGTGATAGAATCACACGGTAAAAGGAAATGAATTAAGTGTAGAATTATCATTATACATTGTGCTACTGCTGACTTAAATTCGCGAAATGTTTAATTCCGATTTTGCTTATCATTAATGTACATTCATATTTAACGGTTTTGAACATACTGTCACCTGTAATTTTATAGTCCAGATAATGCCCTACAGAGTTGGTCAAAAAATGCTCGTTAACAATTAATTTATTGTATTTACTATAATTATAATATTTTTTTTCCTTTTTTTTTTTTTGTTTGAATACAACGCCATATATGTGAAAACGATATATGAGCAGAAAAAATAATCTGCAGTTCCTTGACCGCGGTTCAAAAGAATCTCAGGCGGGAAATAAAGTAATGGATTGATGGTTTTCAGTTGGAGCGGTACCATAAAAGAAATGAGCATTTCATAGCGATATCTTAAAATTGACCCGCAATTTTATTGCAGCAGTGAGCAATAATTTTATGGAAATTGGAAGATGTAGGTCCGCTCACGCTTTCACGTCAAAACTCTTAATTATAAGCATATTAGAAATTATATCGAAGGATATTAATTGGCTGGATATCCTAAAAAACTCGCTTCAAAATTAAAATATAAGGTAAAAAGTAACGAACGTCAGAGGCAAGGGTTTTAAAAAACTAATACCGGGTTACATAATTGGATCGGTAGAAGTAACATAAGCAACTTATTAGCAATTAAAATGATTGCGATGTTTTACATTATCAGTGATATGTCCTGTTACGAATACGCATTATCGCGCTTCAATCTTATCGGAAACATTTGAGTCTCTCGAGCTCTATTCGCCATTCGAGCCCCGTTCAAAGCAGTCGCATTTTCGATCGAACATAGTAAGAGTAGCAACGCACTTTATTGCGGAAAAGAAAACAAAATACATTCGCGTGGCTGCCGACATTCCTCGATAGTCAATTTTAATAATTCAAGTGTAAATCTCATTTCGAAGTATGAAGTGCGGAAGAATTTCGTGGACATGGTTATCCTTTCTATCTTTAACAAGCGTCCACGTGTCAATACAAGCGACCGAACTAGACTCGATGACCACAAGGAAGATACTTCCAGTGTACGCGGTTCTGGAAAATGCTGATCTTCTAAATTCCAGTAGATGTCGGACGGACATAGATGAATTTCGGAATGCGGTGGATAATCAGATGCTTTGGGCTCTAAGAGGTTAATAGAATAGAATAGAAGTTTAAGATATATAGCCGAATTCGGTTTCGCGAAGCTACCACCAGTCAATTATAGCGAAAGAAAAGAAGGAAGCAAATTAAACGATATACGTATAACCGACCATGATCCAAAAAGATGTATACCGTGATTGCGATTGTGTTTCGTGGCATGTACTCGATTAACACGCTTATACCGCGGAAAATTCGACTCAAAAAACAATAGAAACAACTCCTGTGCAACCGCGAAGATTCTTCTGATCACGGTACCATCACGCTACGTTGTGATTGTGTAAGATGCGTAATTTTTTATCGAGCCAAGTCCCAACATAACGACCTTCCTTCTACGTTGCATAAGAAACTAGTTCCTTCGTACAGGGCGTGTAAAAGCTGCGGTCGTCGTCGTCATAGTTTTTCCAATCAGCTGATGATGTTGGCTTCAAACGGTGCGCTTAATTTTCTCGTCGCATCAGATCCTTATCGCTAATTGTATCACGAGCAGTTTCCAATGAGAGATCATGTGTTTTTTAAGCATTGGATACCAGTGGCGTACCATCCGGAGGATTTGTCATCGGAAACAATCATTGGTTAG
The DNA here is from genome assembly GCF_040668555.2 of Bombus flavifrons. Lineage (NCBI taxonomy): Eukaryota > Metazoa > Arthropoda > Insecta > Hymenoptera > Apidae > Bombus > Bombus flavifrons. The sequence continues at coordinate 8,549,591 of NC_138446.1, read as the reverse complement.
GGGACCGACAAGGTTGCAAGCTTTTCTCTGAAAATCGCACAGTATTGCTATCGGACAAAATACGAAAGAACAATTCCATATACCGGAACCCGAATGAAGAGAATTCACCTTTTGAGTTCCGATTTTTTATTGCACGTGCGCGGCACAATAGCACTGTGCAATATCATATAGAAATAGATGACCAAGTAAGCAAATGGATATTATAGAATTAGTATCTCGATTGTATATCACTAACGATTCAAGTTGCAATGCGAATTATAATCAGTATGTAGCCAGTTTGTGCAGTCAATTAAGAATTTATCGCATTAAAATAATATTGATATGTAATATCATTAATATTAAAATATTTCATGAAACTTACGTGCGAATTTTTACGGTCACGACGGACGATCAGAAATTTGAGAAGCTGCGTTGTTCATTTCAGGATTTGATCACGCTTGGACTTTGCTTACCGGCATCCTGCAGCATAGGCGATGTTGCCACTATGCTTGATAAAGTATTTCGTAATGAGACACTTTTCATTGGAAAACTTTTTAATATACACTTCAAGTTGATCGAAGTCTCCGATTTAGTGGATGATCGTCAATGGCTACTCTCTGCGAAAATGATCTCCATCATGTACGTACATTTCAAACTCGTAATTCGAAACTTGAATTTTTGTCACTTCAGATATATATTACCTAGGTCAAGATCTGCATCCGATAAAATACCACCTATGAACTTTAAAATTCTGATTACAGAGGAGTTCTGCTATCGTTGTGCGCTACCGTAATAGCGGCCACAATATACGACGTTTTCGTCCATCGAAAGCGTTTAAATAAAGAAAGAAGAAAGCTGACGTTCGAAAGTAACAACGCGATAGGTAAGCCACACATACATTGATACTTGATGTTGACTATCACTTAACACAAAGCTGCGCTCACGTAACCAATCTTAATTATTTTTATTGCCTCGAGATGGAATGGGAATAGATGTAATGTACAGTTAACTTTGAATAGAATTGGAGAACATAAAAGAAGGGAAATGCGAAACCAACTACGAGAAACCGGCACCCCCCGAGTCGGGGCAGCAGAATCGTATCAGCCAACATCTTCTGTGTTTTTCATTTCTCACCAATGTAGAGGAAATATTTAAACCAGAAAAGGGTGGTGATAATTTGCCAGTATTCTACGGCTTGAGAACCTTGACAATAGTATGGATTAGTATGGGACACATATTGATCTACGCATTTCATGTTCTGAGTAAGAAATTAATTTTAACGATGTTTTAACTTTACTACTCCGATCCAATTTCTGATCTACCATGTATTATTTTAATACAGTCACTCATGTACACAGGTAACACATGGCTTGTATTTACACATGCTGAAGATATATTCTTTCAAATCATAAGCAACTTCACATTATCGGTGGATGCATTTTTCTTTATGAGTGGTTTTCTGTTATCATATACATTTCTGAGGGAACGACGAAAATATCAGGGAATCCCGTCTATAGCAAAAAGGATGAACGAATTTCTTCAAAAGATTGTCAAACGATATATAAGGTATAATAGAGTATCAATGCTTAATTAGTTCTATGAGATTTCTATGATAATAAAATAAATACATTAACTTCGAAGGCTTACACCTGCATATTTCGTCGTTATATTAATTGCGATATTGAATTTTACCTGGCATGATCATGTCTCAGCGCTTCTTCCCGTTGAGCATCCAAATGCCAAGTGTTCCAAATATTGGTGGACAAACATACTCTACATCAACAACTTCTATAGATGGGATGAGCTAGTACGTATACTTTCTCAGATAATTTATTGCAAACATCGTTCGCGTTATTACAAAAGAATCGTTTCGGAGAGAAGTACTGTTTGCAGTGTCTCACATGGAGTTGGTACCTGCCCAACGATATGCAGTTCTTCGTATTTGGCAGTTTTCTCTTAACTTTATCGTACACGTGAGTTTGTAATTTCGTTGTTTAGTCCCTTCGAACCCAGTTTTACCTGGACTCCAAAATCGACTGTTTCAGGCATTACAATATTGCCGTGGGTATAGGCGTTGTTGCGCTAGTTTCATCGATAGGATCACTAGTTTACACGGGGTACACCCTTGATTACCAGCCTACGTAAGGATACAAAATGTTTAATACATTTTGTACCATTCTTAATATGTAAATGTACGTATTTCTCTTCCTCAGTATGGACGGACAATATAACACATTGACATACATTTATATACGACCGTGGTGTAGAATACCGGCATACCTCATAGGAATGGCCACATGTCACCTTCTTACAAAATGGAATTACAAATTGCACTTATCAAAAGTAATGTATACTGTTTATTCGTTGGACTTATATTTTTCTGCATCTTTCAATAGCGTGATTAAATTTATGTTTCAGAGAAGCTTAATCATTAGTTGGTCTTTGGCAATATTATGTAATTGTTCGATTCTCTTCGGACTCGCGAACAAGAACATATCCTTAGGTCTCCCCGTTCTTTATTTGGCCCTCAGTAGAACATGCTGGGCATTAGGTATTGCCTGGCTCGTAGTTGCATGCACTACGAATAATGGCGGTAAGTCGATATTTTTCATATCACTCAGTAATACGTTAATGTCATTCTTCTTATTGTAAAAATACTCTTTGTGTAATGCGAAGTATTTAACGTTTTGTGAACTACACCCAAGTATATTTGTCACGTTTGCAGGTATCGTGAACAAAATCTTATCGCTGGATATTTTCGTCCCTTTCAGTAAATTAACGTATGGCGTTTATCTCATAAATTGTATTATTATTCTTTCGTTGTATTCGTTAGATAATTATCCTCTCTTTCTCTATTTCACCAATATTGTAAGTATGATAAGGTAGTTTCATTCGAACAATTTCAAAGTAATATGAATCCTATGTAATAATGTCATATTATGTTTTTTCAGACTTATACTGCCATTACAGTGATTATTTGTAGTTTCACTGCCGCTATTGTTCTGTCCGCAACAGTAGAAATGCCGTTTATATCACTCGTCCGATTGTACAGTAATCCGTCAAGTATGAAACAAACATATACTAATTAATATAACAAACTTAATATTTATTTATATATATAATATATATACATATATATTATAAATAAATTAAATTCCAAAAAATTATTTATATTTATACTTCTTAAATATTTATAAACAGTAAAATGAAAACTTTACTGATTTTAAATTATTTAATATTCATAAACCTAAATATTAATTTAATACTAATTATAAATTATTTTTAAATAAATATTTTTCTCTCATTAAAAAAATTAATATACCTAAATTTTTATATTATTTTTATAACAATAAATATTTTAACATTAAAACAAATAACTTCATTAACTTTATTTATTTTATTAATTATTTTTATTAGAGGTATTCTAATTATATTTTCTTACTTTATTTGCTTAGTTAATAAAATATCAAACAAAAATAATTATTTAAAATTAATATTAATCTTATTTATATTATTTACTATAATTATTCAAATAAAACAAATTAAAATATTTAAAAATTTGAATTTAAATTTTCCTAAAAATAATAAAATAAATATTTTTAAAAAATTATATTTAAACTCTAATTATTGTATTTTATTGATGTTTATTATTTTTTTAATTATAATATTACTAATTATAACAAAAATTTGTTATATTAAAAATAAAAATCCGAGCAAAGAAATGAAAAAAGTAATTTCAATAATTTATAATACTCATATATTTAATTCACCTTTATCATTTATTAATTTACCTACCCCAATTAACATTAATTATTTATGAAATTTTGGATCAATTCTTGGAATATTTTTAATAATTCAAATTATTTCGGGTTTTTTATCTATACACTTTGTTTTTTTTTTATTAAACATTATTTTTCACTTAATATTCACAAATGAGTATACACTGATCAAGTACGCGACTGGTCTGAAGGTAGAAACCGCTAAAGATATGTTGAGTATTCCAAGGATACAGAATAAGTGAAGTTTTACTGACGATACTGTGTCTGAGGAAATCTGGAGATGGGTGTGTCTAAGGACACGAGATCATCGGATTCGTCGAGGATAGCCTTCGTTCAGAAGGTGAGGGAAATTGACGTTGCTGTTAATTGGTCAATTTCCATGTTATTAGACACACCCCATCATAGTTTTCCTTTGCAGCATCATCGCGACGGAAAGTCATTCTCTCGTGAGGTCGTATTAGCGAGTTACTTAATGTCTGTACGCTCGGTGGATATTCCACGTTTTAACCAAGAGGCCGACTTAGATTTTGTGAGCATGTTCATCTACCATCCCGTTGACCGCGGATTCATTATTGAACCTAGGATCATTGTCATTAGTCTCTCGAGTATCTAATTACCACGGTTACTTCTCCAATCCTATAATAATCGTATTTGCACTAGTCAATGTCGTCTCTATTGCATAACGACAATGTGTAATCCAAACGAAGATTCGTTTCACACCCCTAACCCTAATTCTAATGTAAACCCGACATATATATTACTAGAGATCTTCCATTATTCCCATATTCTGATATATTTTACGAGCTAATCCTGAAATCCTGATTCTATGTTGCTTCGTAAATAACACTGTGCTTTTTTATTAAATGTGAACATACACTTAAAAACACGATGTATAAATTATATTCAATTTAAGAATAATTAAAACTTTAACAATTCTTTCCAAGGGAACGAATGATTTGCTACGACCGAGTTCCCTTGAGACCTATTATGTCCACAATGAATAGAATACGATATTATTAATAACAAAAGAAAAACAATAAAAAAGAATTTGGTCGTGAAAACCCTGCGACTCACCACTTTGATTAAGAAGGAGAAAAATAATGGGAAGAAAATAAAACGATGGGGCAATGTATCGAGTCGACGAAATTTCAAACAAGCTCGGATGTTTGTCAAAAATGGGGAAAACGACGTAAAATTTGAACGATCTTAAAAGCCTACTTTACAATTAGTGAACAATACGATTTTGTTCGCGTCAAATAAAACGCATTCACGAGTAATTTTTTATGTCCCTTTCAGAGTCTAGTAAGACGAATGCAAATCTAAGAAACGGTCGTTCGTTACAGGAATAAAGTCCTTTCGTCGAAGAAGTACATTGTTTCAGGAAAAGATTTTTACTTTTTACGCGTGAAGTACGCGACGGTGAATGTCGATAAAGTAACAAACCGGTCAAGACTTTACCTAGTCCCGCGTATAAACCTCGACCTTGAAACTTCCTTAATGCGTTGCACAAGAAACTAGTTCCTTCGTACGGCGCGAATAAGAGTTACTATCGTCGTCGTCACAGTTTTCCTGATCAGCTGATGCTGTTGGTTTCAAACGGTGCGCTTAATTTTCACACCGCTTCAGATCCTTATCGCTAATTGCATCACGAGCTGTTTCCAATGAGATATCTGTTTTTTAAGCGTTGAATACCAATGGAGTGCCATCCAGAGGAGTTGTCATCGGGAACAATCATTGGTTAGGAGACCCACAAGATTTCAAGCATTTCTCTGAAAATCGCACGCTATTACTATCCGAAAAAGTACGAAAGAACAATTCGATATACCCGGACCCGAATGCAGAGTATTCACCTTTTGAGTTTCGATTTCTTATAGCACGTGCGCGGCACAATAGCACTGTGAAATCATGTAGAAATAGAGGACGAAGTAAGCAAATGGATATTTTAGAATTTGTATCTCGATTCTATATCTCGAACGATTCAAGTTGCAATGCGAATTACAATCAGTATGTAACCAGTTTCTGCAGTCAATTAAGAATTTATCGCCTTTAAATAATATTGATATATAATATCATTAATATTAAAATATTTCATGCAATTTACGTGCGAATTTTTACGGTCACGACGGACGATCAGAAATTTGAGAAGCTGCGTTCATTCATTTTAGGATTTCAATTCGCTATTGAGTGCCGAAGCGTGCAGACGTGTGTCTAGTGCTCTGTGAAGTTCGTAAAACAACACGTGTCGCCCATTCGTCGAAAGTGAACACAGCCAAGTGTTTCCTATCCTTTAGAGGAAAAATCCCACACTTCGAACCTCTACCCGAATACTAGCCTCATAGCCTCTCGACTAATTATTCAATTTGAATTAACTAGCTCGATGATGGCCCAGGAATCACGACCAGGCTCTCCTGAGCAAACCCATAATTGGTCCGCGCTACCTTCTCCGTGGCAAAAGTGCAACAGATCCCCCCGTACCAATGACGCCAAAAATTCAAAGAAACGAAAAATAGAAGCATCAAAAACAAACACAAACGCCACCCAGATCGAACAGTCAACAATTAACACCTACAACAGGTACGCCATATTGGAAACCGCAAAGGAATCCATGGAAATCGCTGACCCACCAACAAATCAACACACCCAAAGAAATTCCCCTCCCCCACCATTATTTGTTGATGATGTCATCGACATACAAACGATGATTAAGTCCATAGAGAGAGATATTTCCAAAGAGGACTACAACCTAAAAATTAATAACAAAGTGAAAATCCTGCCGACAAATCCTGACGCATATAGAAGACTCACCAAGCTGCTTAAGACCATGAACGCCAACTTTCATACATATCAGCTCAAACAAGAAAGACCTTTCCGAGTGGTTCTACGCAACATCCACCACTCAGCGGACATGGATGAACTTAAATTCGAATTCTTAAAACACGGCCACGAAGTTATCAACGTCAGTAACATAAGGCATAGAGTCTCGAAAGACCCGTTAAAGAAGACTTTGATAACTTCCTTGACACCCTGGGCAATAGATTCATAGCTGGAGGAGACTATAACGCCAAACATACCCAATGGGGCAGCAGACTGGTCACAGTAAGAGGCAAAAATCTCTTAAACAGCATAATAACCAACAATCTCAACTACCTCACCACATATGAACCCACACACTGACCCACTGACACTAACAAAATACCCGACCTACTTGACTTCTTTGTAACTAAAAATATCTCGCCAAGATACGTCCAAATCAACTTCTCGGCTGATCTCTCTTCTGATCATTCCCCCGTGATAGCAACAGTCAGTTCAACAATTATCGAGAATACACCTAATGGCTTTATTCATAACCAACTGACCAACTGGCAGCTCTTTAGAGAAGTCTTTAATCATTCAACTTCAGCCCTAACTTTACTAAAAACTAATGAAGATATCGAAGCAGCCACGGAATATTTAAACATGAGCATAATAAACGCCATCCGCTCCTTCACACCTACTAAGACTTCCATCAGCAAACGTGAATATCCCCATTACATACTAAAAAAAATAGCAGAAAAACGTAGACTAAGAAGGGTATGGAAGACCCATAGAACACCGGATGACAAATGCAAACTAAACAACGCAACTAGAAAGTTAACCGAAATCATAAAAAATGATAAAAACGACTGTTTTCATAAGTATCTCGCCAATCTTTCCCCCACAGCTGACTCCAACTACTCACTATGGAAGGCTTCCTGGAAACTCACCCCCCCCCCCCCGCAAATAATCCCTCCAATCCGCCGTCTGCAAGGTGGATGGGCGCGTAGCCCCATAGAAAAAGCTAACCTGTTTGCTAAATACTTGTCTAAAGTATTTAAATCCCATTCCTCCAAAGCTGCCGCGGACATTACTGAATACCTGCACTCTCCCTTCCAAATGTCTCCTCCTATTGAACCTTTCACTTCTGCAGAGATTATAGAATCAATCAGTCACCTAAATCCCAAGAAAGCAGCAATGCACGACCTAATAGGCAATAAAGCAATCAAGGAACTTCCCATAAAAGGGATTGCACTCATCACCTCTAACGCTATTCTTTTTTAACGCTATTCTTCACCTTGAATACTTTCCTGACCTAGAAAATCTCACTGATTACCCTCATCCCTAAACCCGGAAACCCGATATATGAAACTAGCTCCTATCGTCCAATCAAACTTTTACCTACCCTGTCTAAACTATTCGAGAAGATGCTAACGAATCGACTCCTTCCACTCCTAGAGGATCTGAAAACACTTCCAAATCATCAATTCGGCTTTCGGAAACAACATACAACAGTAGAGCAAATCCATCGCATAACCCACATGATCAGCCAAACCCTTGAAAAGAAAAAATATTGCTCAGCGGTATTCCTAGACATTCAACAGGCATTCGACAAAGTATGGCATGAAGGGCTACTATACAAACTTAAAAAAATCCTACCACACACCTACTACTCCATCCTAAAGTCCTACCTAACCAATAGACAATTCATGGTCAAATGCATAGACGCCACTTCCACAACATTCCCAATAGAATCCGGCACACCCCAAGGTAGTGTCCTTGGACCCCTGCTGTTCTCCATCATACTGCCGATTTACCTATATCAACTGAGATAACAATAGCAACATTTGCTGACGACACAGCGCTATTAGCTTCTCACGCAGACCCGGTAATTGCCTCATTCACTCTCCAGCGATGTCTCGACTCTATGGAAAAGTGGTTTCATAAATGGGGCTTCAAAATTAACAAAAAAAAATCCTCACATGTAACCTTCACGCTCCGAAAACAAACCTGCCCCCAGGTCACCATCAACAATACAACAATTCCTAGCAAGAACTCAGTCAGATACCTGGGCATGACCCTGGACAGGAGACTTACATGGAAAAACCACATTACAGACAAAACGAAACAACTGAAGGACAAACTAAAAAAATTCTATTGGCTCACGGGCCGACGCTCCAAACTAAACATACAGAATAAAATTACCCTCTACAAGACCGTAATAAAACCTGTCTGGACCTACGGAATCCAACTATGGGGAACAGCAAGTAACTCCAACACTGAAATACTTCAACGCTTCCAATCGAAAACATTAAGATCCCTAATAGATGCACCTTGGTACGTTACCAACGAAACAATACATCGCGACCTCAAGATACCCACAGTCAAAGAGGAAATAGCAAAATATAGCGACAGATATAGCATAAGAGTCAACAAACACCGAAACCCCCTAATCACTGGACTACTTGATACGTCGGACCAGATCCGCAGGCTGAAGAGGCACTACCCGCTAGACCGAAACGCTAGAATCAATTAGTATTTAAATTAAGTAATATTTACTTATTTATAATACTTACTTATAAATTATACATATCCATAATAAGTATTAACCTATTATAAATAATTAGCCATGTCACTGAGCCACGCCAGAAAAAATTACTGAAAATTCTCAATGCGAAAATTGATTGTAAATTTCAATAAATAAAAAAAAACACACTTTCTCTTCTTCGCCGCATTCGCACGTGCAGACATATTTTCTGGAGAAAGTTCAAAAAATGATTTGATATTTTAAAACAATTCCATAAATCTGGAACGAACCATCTGCTTAATATATTTAAATGCGTATGGGCCCACGTAGTCTTTGTCAACAGCTGAAGGAGAGCAGTTGTATCAATCCTTACAAACATACCAAGCATTATATAATTTCATCCAAGACAGACTACGACTCAACAATCTACAGCCCTGCCAAACCACCTACATTAAAGATAATAAAACAAGGGTAATTACAGGGGTACATCGTGCATGCAAAGTCAATAGTATCCTCTTTGAAACCAAACATATGGTACTATATCGACGAAGATAGTTTCCAAGTATAAAATACGCTCTGAAAGCCCCATCTACATCACACAACAAAATATTTAATTATATGTATATTAACAGATACAAGGAACTATGAGATAGGAGCGAGCAGACAAAGCAAAGCAAAACGGAACGGTTTTCTTACATATATGCTCAGAATGAACTGGTGTCGCGTGATGGTTACACACGTGGTATGAAAAACAGAAATCCGTTATGCTAATAATTACACAATCAACGTACCATTTGGAAAACATCATTCTTCTAAATTCGAGATGCCATCGAACAGAGACAGTTAAATTTCGTAATGCTGTAAATAACCAGATACTTTGGGGACTAAGAGGTAAAATGAATTTTTAAGATACCTTGACGAACTTCGCTCGACGAAGCTACTGAAAGTAGATTACGATTGTGAAAAGAAGAAGAAGGCAGATCAATGAAAATACGCATAATCTATCATGATTCAACAAATTATACAGTCGGTTAAACTCTAGAAACATGAAAATAATTCTAGTGCAACCGCGGCAGTTTTCCTGGAGGTAATTACGTCGCGTTACGTTGCGATTGTGTCACATGTATAATTTTTCATCGAATCAACCGCCGAAACAGAAGCATGGGCTCCGTAAAAATGATGACCGTTGTCGCCCAAGTGTATCCCTTTTGCAGACCAGCTGCTACCGTTACCTCATTAAAACAACCCATGACATTTATGTACGACCTTCCGCGATTGCAACGAACTATCAGAGGTTCGAGACATTGCGCTTTTTTTCAGAATTTCATGACGCTTGCTTATTTGCATTGTATATGAAACGCGATGTCGTCAGTATGATGGATAGAGTATTCAATAATGAAACTCTTTTCGTCGGAAAACTTTTTTCTCAGACTTGAGGCTGATAGAAGTCTCTGATTCGACGGATGATCAACAATGGCTTCTCCTTACGAAATTCTAAGCTCATTATTGAAAGTTCGAAATCTTGACACCCATTGGCATACAAGCTATATACCGCGATCTGCGTCCGATAAAAAATCGACTAGAAACTTAAAAATTTTGATTACAGAGGAGTTTCATTACTTTCATGTGCTGCCATCGTAGCAGCCACGTTTCGATTAGTTAAATTACTATTCGGAAGTAGCCGTGTTTACGATACGCTTGGATATTGAGAACACGATAGACATGGAAAATTAAAAACGTTGTCACCATTGGTAAAAGGAACTTTCCCACGGAAGTTGGCGTCATAAAATTGCTTAGGAATATTCCTACTTTTTGGTCGTTCCGAATGGAACAATCGTTACTTTCTTTTGGACATTGAACAGGCGAAATTTTGATTGGATAAATCGTGAAGGAAGGTGCACTGCGTGTATTTTATAAAAATTTGCACTTCGATGTGCCATCTTAACATCTTGATCGACAAGATGCAAGTGTGCAAAACAAAGGAAAAAGATGAAAAATCGGGCAGAGATCGAGTCGACGAGATTTCAATCAAGCTCTGTGGATGTTCGTCGAGAACGCAAAAGACGACGAGGAATTTGAACGATCCTAAACGCATTCTTGGCAATTAGAAAACAGCGCGATCTTGTCGATCAAATAAAACGCACCCACGGTTAATTCTTTCATGTCCGTTTGAGGAACCAGCTCGACGAATACGAATCTAAGAAACAAGCGTCCGTTACGGGTAAAGGCTCTTGCGCCGAAGGAGTATGTCGACGAAGGAAAAGATCTTTATTTGTTACGCGTAAATTACGTGGCGGTAAAAGTCGATGAAATAACAAATCGGTCAAGACTTTACCCAGCCACGCATATGAACGTGGAATGTTAATTGGCCGCAACCAGCGAACGTAAAATCTAGCGAAGAAGCGTTAAACGCGAGGCCCCGACCAAGAGTAGAAGGTTTTAAATGAAAATAGATCGTGAAGGTGCTTGATCTATTATCGATCGGCAAAATGACATAAGCTGGAAACGAGAGTAGGTCTGTATCTTACAATTCCTTACGTATCCCTTTCACTGTAAGTGATAGAATCACACGGTAAAAGGAAATGAATTAAGTGTAGAATTATCATTATACATTGTGCTACTGCTGACTTAAATTCGCGAAATGTTTAATTCCGATTTTGCTTATCATTAATGTACATTCATATTTAACGGTTTTGAACATACTGTCACCTGTAATTTTATAGTCCAGATAATGCTCTACAGAGTTGGTCAAAAAATGCTCGTTAACAATTAATTTATTGTATTTACTATAATTATAATCTTTTTTCTTTTTTTTTTTGGTTTGAATACAACGCCATATATGTGAAAACGATATATGAGCAGGAAAAATAATCTGCAGCTTCTTGACCGCGATCCAAAAGAATCTCAAGCGCGAAATAAAGTAATGGATTGATGATTATCAGTTTGGGCGGTACCATAAAAGAAATGAGCATTTCAGAGTGATATGTTAAAATTTTTTAATGGCAGCAGTGAGCAATAATTTTATGGAAATTGCATGATGAAGGCCAGCTCACGCTTTCGCGTCAAAACTTTTAATTATAAGCATATTAGAAATTATATGGAAGGATATTAATTGGCTGGATATCCTAAAAAACTCGCTTCAAAATTAAAATATAAGGTAAAAAGTAACGAACGTCAGAGGCAAGGGTTTTAAAAAACTAATACCGGGTTACATAATTGGATCGGTAGAAGTAACATAAGCAAATTATTAGTAATTAAAATGATTGCGATGTTTTACATTATCAGTGATATGTCCTGTTACGAATACGCATTATCGCGCTTCAATCTTATCGGAAACATTTGAGTCTCTCGAGCTCTATTCGCCATTCGAGCCCCGTTCAAAGCAGACGCATTTTCGATCGAACATAGTAAGAGTAGCAACGTACTTTATTGCGGAAAAGAAAACAAAATACATTCGCGTGGCTGCCGATATTCCTCGATAGTCAATTTTAATAATTCAAGTGTAAATCTCATTTCGAAGTATGAAGTGCGGAAGAATTTCGTGGACATGGTTATCCTTTCTATCTTTAACAAGCGTCCACGTGTCAATACAAGCGACCGAACTAGACTCGATGACCACAAGGAAGATACTTCCAGTGTACGCGGTTCTGGAAAATGCTGATCTTCTAAATTCCAGTAGATGTCGGACGGACATAGATGAATTTCGGAATGCGGTGGATAATCAGATACTTTGGGCTCTAAGAGGTTAATAGAACTTTTAAGATACATAGCCGAATTCGGTTTCGCGAAACTACCACCAGTCAATTATAGCGAAAGAAAAGAAGGAAGCAAACTAAACGAAATACGTATAACCGACCATGATCCAACAAGATGTATACCGTGTTTGCGATTGTGTTTCGTGGCATGTACTCGATTAACACGCTCATACCGCGGAAAATTCGACTCAAAAAACAATAGAAGCAACTCCTGTGCAACCGCGAAGATTCTTCTGATCACGGTACCATCACGCTACGTTGTGATTGTGTAAGATGCGTACTTTTTTATCAAGCCAAGTCCCAACCTAACGACTTTCCTCCTACGTTGCATAAGAAACTAGTTCCTTCGTACAGGGCGTGTAAAAGCTGCGGTCGTCGTCGTCATAGTTTTTCCGAACAGCTGATGATGTTGGCTTCAAACGGTGCGCTTAATTTTCTCGCCGCATCAGATCCTTATCGCTAATTGTATCACGAGCAGTTTCCAATGAGAGATCATGTGTTTTTTAAGCTTTGGATACCAGTGGCGTACCATCCGAAGGATTTGTCATCGGAAACAATCATTGGTTAGGAGACCGACTAGGTTGCAAGCTTTTCTCTGAAAATCGCACGGTATTGCTATCGGACAAAATACGAAACAACAATTCGATATACCGGAACCCGAATGAAGAGAATTCACCTTTTGAGTTTCGTTTTTTTATTGCACGTGCGCGACACAATAGCACTGTGCAATATCATGTAGGAGTAGAAGACGAAGTAAGCAAATGGATATTATAGAATTAGTATCTCGATTGTATATCACTAACGATTCAAGTTGCAATGTGAATTACAATCAGTATGTAGCCAGTTTGTGCAGTCAATTAAGAATTTATCGCATTAAAATAATATTGATATGTAATATTTCATGAAATTTACGTGCGAATTTTTACGGTCACGACGGACGATCAGAAATTTGAGAAGCTGCGTTGTTCATTTCAGGATTTGATCACGCTTGGATTTTGCTTACCGGCATCCTGTAGCATAGGCGAAGTTGCCACTATGCTTGATAAAGTATTTCGTAATGAGACACTTTTCATTGGAAAACTTTTTAATATACACCTCAAGCTGATCGAAGTCTCCGATTTGGTGGATGATTTTCAATGGCTACTCTCTGCGAAAATGATCTCCATCATGTACGTACATTTCAAAATCGTAATTTGAAACTTGAAGTTTTGTCACTTCAGATATATATTACCTTGGTCAAGATCTGCATCCGATAAAATACCACCTAGGAACTTTAAAATTATGATTACAGAGGAGTTTTGCTATCGTTGTGTGCTACCGTAATAGCGGCCACAATATACGACGTTTTCGTCCATCGAAAGCGTTTAAATAAAGGAAGAGGAAAGCTGACGTTCGAAAGTAACAACGCGATAGGTAAGCCACACCTACATTGATACTTGATGTTGACTATTACTTAACACAAAACTGCGCTCACGTAACCAATCTTAATTATTTTTATCGCCTCGAGTTTATTTCATGGGAATCTATGTAACGTACGACTAACTTCCAACAGCATTGGACAACGGAATAGATGAGAAATGCGAAACCAACTACGAGAAACCGGCACCCCCCGAGTCGGGGCAGCAGAATCGTATCAGCCAACATCTTCTGTGTTTTTCATTTCTCACCAATGTAGAGAAAATATTTAAACCAGAAAAGGGTGGTGATAATTTGCGAGTATTCTACGGCTTGAGAACCTTGACAATAGTATGGATTATTATGGGACACATATTGATCTACGCATTTCATGTTCTGAGTAAGAAACGAATTTTAACGATGTTTTAATTTTACTACTCCGATCCGATTTCTGATCTACCATGTATTTTTTTAATGCAACCACTCATGTATACAGGTAACAAATGGCTTGTATTTATACTGGCTGAAAGTTTACTCTTTCAAATCATAAGCAACTTCACATTATCGGTGGATGCATTTTTCTTTATGAGTGGTTTTCTGTTATCATATACATTTTTGAAGGAACAACGAAAATATCAGGGAATTCCGCCTATAGCAAAGAGGATGAACGAATTTTTTCAAAAGATTGTCAAACGATATATAAGGTATACCATAGTACTAATGCCTGATTAATTCTATCGATGAGTTTTCGATGATAATAAAATAAATATATTAACTTCGAAGGCTTACACCCGCATATTTCGTCGTTATATTAATCGCGATATTGAATTTTACCTGGCATCATCATGTCTCAGCGCTTCTTCCCATTGAGCATCCAAATGCTAAGTGTTCCAAATATTGGTGGACAAACATACTCTACATCAACAACTTCTATAGATGGGATGAGCTAGTACGTATACTTTCTCAGATAATTTATTGCAAACATCGTTCGCGTTATTACAAAAGAATCGTTTCGGAGAGAAGTACTGTTTGCAGTGTCTCACATGGAGTTGGTACATGCCCAACGATATGCAGTTCTTCGTATTTGGCAGTTTTCTTTTAACTTTATCGATCACGTGAGTTTGTAATTTCGTTGTTTAGTCCCTTAGAACCCAGTTTTACCTGGACTCTAAAATCGACTGTTTCAGGCATTACAATATTGCCGTGGGTATAGGCGTTGTTGCGCTAGTTTCATCGATAGGATCACTAGTATACACGGGGTACACTCTTAATTACCATCCTACGTAAGCATACAAAATGTTTAACACCCTTTCTAACAAAGGGAATTTGTAAATATACTTATATTCACTTTTCTAGGTTGGACGAACAATATAAGACACTGACATACTTTTATATACGACCGTGGTGTAGAATACCGCCATACCTCATAGGAATGGCCACATGTCACCTTCTTACAAAATGGAATTACAAATTGCACTTATCAAAAGTAATGTATACTGTTTATTCGTTGGACTTATATTTTTCTGCATCTTTCAATAGCGTGATTAAATTTATGTTTCAGAAAAGCTTAATCATTGGTTGGTCTTTGGCAATATTATGTAATTGTTCGATTCTCTTCGGACTCGCGAACAAGAACATATCCTTAGGTCTCTCCGTTCTTTATTTGGCCCTCAGTAGAACATGCTGGGCATTAGGTATTGCCTGGCTCGTAGTTGCATGCACTACGAATAATGGCGGTAAGTCGATATTTTTCATATCACTCAGTAATACGTTAATGTCATTCTTCTTATTGTAAAAATACTCTTTGTGTAATGCGAAGTATTTAACGTTTTGTGAACTACACCCAAGTATATTTGTCACGTTTGCAGGTATCGTGAACAAAATCTTATCGCTGGATATTTTCGTCCCTTTCAGTAAATTAACGTATGGCGTTTATCTCATAAATTGTATTATTATTCTTTCGTTGTATTCGTTAGATAATTATCCTCTCTTTCTCTATTTCACCAATATTGTAAGTATGATAAGGTAGTTTCATTCGAACAATTTCAAAGTAATATGAATCCTATGTAATAATGACATATTATGTTTTTTCAGACCTATACTGCCATTACAGTGATTATTTGTAGTTTCACTGCCGCTATTGTTCTATCCGCAACAGTAGAAATGCCGTTTATATCACTCGTCCGATTGTACAGTAATCCGTCAAGTATGAAATAAACATATACTAATACATATTTCTAAGCCCCTCAATTAATAAACTGATGAAATTTCTCTCTCGATATATGCACTTTGTCTGTCTGTCTGTCTCTCTCTCTCTCAATCTTGAAACATTTCTATTTATTATGATGTTCTCTAGAACCACAATTGAGAAAATAGCGTCTGTTGTTTAATGTAGATGTCCAGCATTATACTGTATCGTATAGTATATTACATATCTATCTTTCTTCCTTTCTTTCCCCTTTTTTTCCCATTTCTCCCCCTGTCTATTTTTTGAAGTGATTCTCACTTCTAGGAAAACTCTACATCTTCTCTAGTGTTTAGTTATCTTAGTCCACGAAGCCATTGGAGATCAATTTGAAGGGCATCTCAGCCTCATAGCCTTTTCTAGGAACATGTCATGTGTCACGTAAACATAAGGGTTGGTTGATGAAATAAAATAGCTGAGTCGTAACACAACTATTAATTTTGTTTTAGTTAAACTTTATTATGAATTTAGCAATCATAATGTAATACACAGTGAATTAACATAAATCACAATTCACTCCAACCACGTTATGTAAGACTTAGTTACAATGATACGTTAAGTACGCGACTGTTAAAAAATATGTTGATTATTCTTAGGTTGTGTATACTTTTTCTAGGCATTCTCGTCTCATTACGGAGGAAAGCTCGGTGTGGGTGTGCCCTTTTTAATTAACAACGCGGATTCGCTGTTCGCACCTTCCGTTAGGAAAAGTGAGGGTAACGATCCACAATGCCAATTGGTTATAGGCCATGTTAATAAATGAAGATAGGAGGAGAAGGCCTCCTACCAACGTGGCTAGTAGGTAATATTGTTTATGGGAAAAACCAGCTTTTTCGTTAGTCAAGTATTGGATTTTTCCCATTAGGTAACTACCTGCTTTCCCCGTAATTAGTAAAGGACGTATAACAACCTAAGGGCTGTTTCAAGGACCATCCATAAACAGATAACACAAAAATAATAAATTAAAAGTTTAAGTTTAGACCTGCACACATCCGGCCTCTGATAGGAATTGACGTTACACATGCATGGAAGATGTACCTGGCTATAGACGAACCAGTTCTGGTAATTATATACATACCCATAGGGCCATGGTTTCCAATCTTTATTGTAAACTAACGCTGGTAGCGTGCGGATCTGGACTACCATACACTATACTTATACTTCTTCTACTTATACATACTCATATATATATTTGAGATGTAAGTGTTAGTCGTCGTGATACTGCTACTCCGCTAGTGTAGAGGCCGAGATAGGTTCTGCTGCGGGTGTAGATGTCGCGCTGCTAGGGTACTGCTGCTTTTCTTCTCATTTTTGTATCGTGGAAGAAACATCGGATTGCGGTTGCCGTGATTTGAACCCGGGTCCGGAACGTTCGTATCCTAAGGCGCTAATCACTGCGCTTCCATCGTCCAACGCTACTTGGTGTCGAGTACTGCTACATATTTCTATCATACATTCATTCAGGTGTTTCTGTTTATTTTATTCCGAGATAAACCTCAACATATTCAAGACAACCCTCAGCCCGAATTATTAACATAGCCACTCAAAATTGCATTGTCTACACATAGAGATCTTCCATTATTCCCATATTCTGATATATTTTACGAGCTAATCCTGAAATCCTGATTCTATGTTACTTCGTAAATAACACTGTACTTTTTTTATTAAATGTGAATATACACGTAAAAACACGATGTATAAATTATATTCAATTTAAGAATAATTAAAACTTTAACAATTCTTTCCAAGGGAACGGCTGAGTTGCTACGACCCAGTTCCCTTGAGACCTATTATCTCCACAATGAATAGAATACGATATTATTAATAACAAAAGAAAAACAATAAAAAAGAATTTGGTCGTGAAACCCCCGCGACTCGCGACTTTGATTAAGAAGGAGAAAAATAATGGGAAGAAAATAAAACGATGGGGCAATATATCGAGTCGACGAAATTTCAAACAAGCTCGGATATTTGTCAAAAATGGGGAAAACGACGTAAAATTTAAACGATCTTAGAAGCCTACTTTACAATTAGTGAACAATACGATTTTGTTCGCGTCAAATAAAACGCATTCACGAGTAATTTTTTATGTCCCTTTCAGAGTCTAGTAAGACGAATGCAAATCTAAGAAACGGTCGTTCGTTACAGGATGAAAGCCCTTTCGTCGAAGAAGTACATCGTTTCAGGAAAAGATTTTTACTTTTTACGCCTGAAGTACGTGACGGTTTTTTTTCTTTTTTCTCGACCTTGAACCTTCCTTAATGCGTTGCACAAGAAACTAGTTCCTTCGTACGGCGCGTGTAAGAGTTGCGATTGCCGTCATCATAGTTTTGCCGATCAACTGATGCTGTTGGCTTCAAACGGTGCGCTTAATTTTCACACCGCTTCATTTCCTCATCGCTAATTGCATCACGAGCAGTTTCCAATGAGATATCATCTGTTTTTTAAGCGTTGGATTACAGTGGAGTGCCATCCAGAGGAGTTGCCATCGGGAATAATCATTGGTTCGGAGACCCACAAGATTGCAAGCTTCACCGAACGAGAAATATTCACCTTTTGAGTTTTGTTTTTTTATTGCACGTGCGCGGCACAATAACACTGTGCAATACCATGTAGAAATCGAAGACAAGGTAAGCAGATGGATATTTTACTACTTGTACCTCGAATGTATACCTCTAACGATTCAAGTTGTAATGCGAATTACAATCAGTATGTAGCCTGTTTATGCCGCAAATTAAGAACTTACCTCATTAAAATTATCCGTGAAATTTACGATTTTTCATGATACAATGAAATGCAGTTTTTCGTATTTGGCAGTTTTCTCCTACAATAACATTGTATTTTCTAATGCTTTATTGTTTAGTTTTTAGTTTTTCCCGATCTATAAAATCGATTATTTCAATCATTACAATATCGCCGTGGGCATAGGCGACGTTACGGTAGTGTCATCGATGAGTGTTACTCATTTACATGGGATACACTCTTAATTACCAGCTAACGTAAACATACAATATATTCAGTACTATTTATAGCCTTAGGAATATGTAAATGTACGTATATTTACTTTCTCAGAACAGATTATTCATTTTTATTCTATTTTGTAGAATACTAGTTTCTCGATTAATAAACCAATGAACAGAAGTAACTACTTTTGTTATTCTTGATGTAGAATCATTTACGGAATAGTTGTAAACATTGTTCTTCATTAACCAGCATTTTCTACGTAGATGGTTGACTCGGGAGAAAAATAGAAGCTCGCGTACATATAATTACACATCACTGGAAGATGGAAAAGACTCTTTACCGTGCTATGAGTAAACCGAGGGATGTGTGAATGTTTCGAACTGTCTCTAAGACTAGCAGTTCTCCTATTTGTTGATAAATAGAATTCTTAGAAAACACGATTAAAAAAACGAGTAAACAATAATTCAAGTTCACCAGTAAAAAATGGATCATTACAATAATTTGCTTACCAACTGTCGCAAAGTGGAATTCCATCTACGATACACACGATTTTCCACGGTTTGATACATCTCATGTTAGCGATTTTTTATTTGAACAATCTGCTAATTGGAAGCAACATGGTGTAAAGTATTTTGATACAATGATAACAGGCTATTAGCGTAGGACTATAACGAGACAGTTGTGCGTTCCACATCTGCCTGAACTCTTTCGCTTTTGCTGTATTTATAACGGCGATGATTATAACGAACATACACATATGTGGTACTATTATATTTATTTGCTTGTAATGTACTAAACTTTCATGATTTTCAACATTAACCAATCAACACTCTTAATATTTATCTATAAAATTGACAACAACTAATCGCTAGATACATTTTATTAAATTAAATGGAAAAAGTAAAATTGGAAAGAAGATGAACAGTATGGAGATATGATACAGAATCCTCTATCATTTATTTCCTCTTTGCTTTATTACGACTTATCCTTTCTACCTTTTATCCATTTAACGAAAATTCGATAATTAATAAGATCAAGAATCAATTTAATTCGCTGGAATGAAGAGAGGAAAAGAAAGGATTGGTATCCTGGTGAAATTTCCAGGAAATTAGCGCGGCTAATTCCATAGAAACACGCCCTCGTTTAGAAACTGGAAGAAATTGGGGGAACAGAGCGATCGGCAGGAAAGTTGGCGAGGTTGAATTAATTCGATAATACGCCGATCATCGCGCATCACGTCCCAATTCCTCGAACGACGTGACGTCTCAAGTTTTCCGCGCTTTTCGAGCTTCCTAGCCGACCAATTGATCCATCAAGCTAGTGTGAAGGCTATGACGAAAAATTACAAGTTCCAGACACGTATAAAAAGTGTGTCAATAGGTCAAAAGTGTAGCAATAACTACGGTTCCAGAGAAAATCCATATTTGTAATGTAAACATATATACAATAAGCTACCGCTTACAACTTGAAGAACTAGAAAAACTCAGTGAACAAATCGCAAAACCGATGCTGTTGGCCGAGGACTTCAATAATCGCTATAATCTTTGGAGATCATCCAAATCAGCTGATGCCAGAGGTAAAATAACCGGACCAATAAAAAAGTTCAAACTTAACATTCTCAAACGTTAAATCTGCAGCGCGCTATAAAATTAGCAATACTCAGCGCGATATTATCTGAACGCATGAAATAGAAAACCTTAAATAATTTACACTATGCTGATCAGTTCACCATTGAAACATAACCCATGTAGACAGAAGCATCTCCGCTGAAATCTCACTTTCACCTAAATAGGCCCAACAATGTATCGTCGGTCCTTCAATCGAATAGTTTTGCGGAAAAGGCCTGCGTGACCCTGGCCTGCGGTTGGTGACGAGCGGTTGCGGAACGCGTGCGTGGTGGGGCTAAGACAAAAGACAAAGGGATGCTAAGGAAGAAAGACGAATTAACAGTCAGAGTGTTAATTGAGAAGTCAGATTGTGGGTTCAGAAGCCAGAGAGTGTAAATCGAGAAGTCAGGGAGATAGTGTTGCCAGTGTCACGTAAAATTACACAAAAGAACAACAAAAAAGAATAAAAAAAAGAAACTTTATTTTTCTTCTAGCACTTGGTTTTACAATCTACCTCCGAGCTCTAAGCGTGACCTTTTTAAGACTGAAGCTCTTATGATTCTTTGACCCTCGATCGGATCCGACCACTTTCCTCTGTCATCCCTCAACACCCCCACCATCCATGCATTTGCTAGGCGTCCGCGGCCGTTGCCACGTGCTCTTTCTTCTAGAACCTTCGGTGGAAGGACCGTTGGGATGTTGATGGTTCATTAGGCACTTCAGCGATATACATTGTCGCCGAGTGCCGCCACATCTTTATCTCCGATTTTAAAGTGAGCCGGTCGTGA
Source organism: Bombus flavifrons (assembly GCF_040668555.2). Lineage (NCBI taxonomy): Eukaryota > Metazoa > Arthropoda > Insecta > Hymenoptera > Apidae > Bombus > Bombus flavifrons. The sequence goes on along the minus strand of NC_138446.1, from coordinate 8,527,759 downwards.
CACCAGCGTTGTCGAGAGAGTGTGGTCCGCGTAAGAGAGAGCGTTCGATCCGTGGTGACGAGAATTGTAAATTAACTATTTAGTTTAACCAACACGAACCTGTTTAATCCATTTATTGTAAATAAATTAATTGTAGTAAAGATCCTACAAGAGCGGTGGCCCGTTGAACGTGGGGTTCCGCAGAGTTCGGTTTTGGGTCCGATTCTGTGGATCATCGGATACGACGCGGTGCTTCGTTGCCCCATGCCCCCAGACCAGGCTCGGTGTGTTACGCGGACGATACATTGGTCTTGACCGGAAGACGCTGATGGCACGAGACGCTGCACCACGGAGATCTTGCCGCCGCTTGCGTGATACGGGCTATACGAAGGCTGGGCCTGAAGGTGCCCCAGCCAAGTCGGAGGCCATATGGTTTTATGACTACCGACGTAAGGGGACTCCTTCGCCCGACCTGTGTTTGGACATAAGCGGAGAGGAGGTTGAGGTAGGACCTCAGATGAAATACTTGGGCCTCGCCATCGACAGTCGATGGACGTTCGGGCAGCACTTCAAGGTCCTGGTTCCCAAAGTGACGACAACAGCCAACGCCTTATGTGGGCTGCTGCCGAATATCGGTGGGACAGAAGTCAGAGTACGCTAACTGTATGAGGGAGTCATCTGTTCTCGGGTCCTGTACGGGGCACCGGTGTGGGCAGAGGATCTGATGAAAAATCGAGGCAGTCTACTCTTGATGAGGAGGCTTCATAGGACGACCACCATCAGAATCGTAAGGGGATACCGGACGATATCATATGCATTGGCGACTGTCCTGGCAGCGTCTCCTCCGTTCGAGCTCCAGGCCCTAGCGCTCCGACGGGTGTACCATCAACTGCAGGGCCTGTGCTTGGGCGAGGATACGCCCTCTGCCGGCCGGTCGGTCCGCGACGTCCGGGGGAGGCAAGGCTCGAGGCTTGGCAACGGTGGCGCATTCAGCTTGACGCCGAGGATGCGGTGTGGCCTCATCGGGCCATTGGAGCGGTCCTACCGAACTGGGAGGCACTGGAGAGATTGTGGCGGGCTCCCGCTGATGTACAGGAAGACGCAGGTGCTCACCGGGAACGGAGCGTTTGGGGAGTTCCTGCTAAGAATTCGGCGGGAGGTGACTAGTACATGCCACCACTGCGAGGAAGAGGAAGACACGGCACAGCACACGTTGGAGTTCTGCTCGGCGTGGGAGGAACCGCGCCGTGCACTACGACTCGCCATCAGCGAGAGTTTGGCCCCCGAGGCGATCGTAGAAGCCATACTGAAGGAGCAACAGGAGTACATCGCTGTCCGCTCCTACTGCGAGCAAGTCATGCTCGCAAAGGAGCGCGCCGAGAGAGAAAGGGCGAGAGGACAACACCCTTCGAGAGTACCGTCACGCCGAAGAGGGTCTGGTCTCTCCTTCGGACTTGCACGACGGCCCAAGCAGCTTGGCGTCAGGAGGAGTGGTCCCTCCTAACGGCCCAATCAACCAAGGATGATTCCCGATTTCACCATCAGGGAGAAGACTCTCCTACCAATCGTCAAGATGATCACCGTGGAGGTTTTAGTTAGCACGAATCCGGTACTACCCGGCGCCCTCTCCTCGGAGGGCGCGGGGCGCCTATGAAGGTTTCCTCCACGAAAAAAAAAAGGTAAAGATCCTACAATAGGATATCAATAAAATAAATTAGCCTTACTGCAAGAAAAGCATAGTAGAAGGTCTAAAAAAATGAACAGATTATGAAATAAAGCCAGATACGAATAGGCAAACAATCGCCAACACTGGGACAGAGGGAGTTGCCGAATCAACCAGAACTAAGATAACCAGAGAATGGATGATACTCTAATGGAACGGAAAATGTAAAATTGAAATCTAGCAAAGGCTTTTGTCAAACATCTCCAGGGCTACATCTAGGAAGCACAAAGATAAAATATACAAGTAACGTTAAACTCCTCGGATGCATCCATCAGTGTGAATTAATGTGGATTCGCCGTATTAAATACTTAGGAGAATCTTGCAGGAAAAGGCTGAACGTCATCGAATTACTCACCAACAATAACTGTGGAGCAGACCAGAAAATCCTTCTAGAAACACACCAAGCACCGGTTTCGCTGCTTTTAGATGTATAGAGTACGCACGTGCACGACCAACGATATTCTACTTGAAGCTAGTAATATGTCACTAGACCAAGGAAAGAAATTTCCGAAGAATTTAAATAGGCTACAAAAGTACTACTTAACCAACTAGCCACTACTTAACCAAACTATATGAACATGAGTATTTAATGAAACAAAAGCGAATGGAAAAGAGTAGGGTAAAACGGAATGGGTGAGAAAAGCGGAATATCAGTGTTCTTGTTAAATATCAATTGCGAATGGGTGTTGTCACATAACCTAAGTCCAAAGACTATACGTCGTCGTTTTAAACTTAACAGAGTTGGAAAAAATTCTGATGTCAGAGTTTCTTTCTAAGCGGTCTTGGGTTTTAATATATTTACATTCGTTGTATGAAATACCTTTTTCCGACAGCATTCCACGAATGATTTTTGTCTGTGACATTTATCCTCGCCTTTAAACGACAAGAACCATTATAAAAAATTAGAAAAGTCATTTAAGGAAGTCACAGGAAGGAGTGAATATTTAGAGAAAAGTTAGATTTACTAATGATCGATGTCATCGATGTGACGCGTTCGAAGTGCAAAGACACACAATTAAACGTGTTTTTCGCTTATTCAACGACAGTTTAACGTATTTGAGTCAAACACGAAAACTTATTTATTTTACATTATTTTCTAATTTATGTTAACAAGACTGTGTTATGTAACAAAATTTGTTTGACAATACAATGGGAATTTACTATTTATATCATCGCGCAAATTCATGTACACACATAAGAAACTACATTATCATGATATTATACATATTTATTAGATAATATTCCATGTGTATTCGTTATACAACAATGACAACACTGTTGGCAGATTGGATTTTTGCATGCAAAGAGAAACTTTTTTCTACCTATTCCACATGAATAAATGTTTTTGAACTAAATTAAACTGAAAGAGAACTAACCTATCACCCGATAGATATTTTTTATTTCTACGATGGTTTTAAGCCTGTGAAACTGGCAGCTCCAAGTGCAAATTTTTATAACATACAAACAACATTCGTTTGTCCAAAATTGGTCCACATTTAGCCAACGAAAATTTTCGTTTGCCTACCCTGTAAAAGAGAGTTACAAAGAAACTAAAAGAATCGAATAATAATATTTATGAAAAAATTTGACTGCATTTCCTTCAAGTTGCAAATTTAAATCGCTTGGGTAAAAACTGGTGGAAACATTTCGGGATGGTCCTTACTTTTGACTTACTCTGTATGTGAAATAAAACTTTGGCTTTTTCGCATGTTCTGTATTAAGTTCTATGAACCTCCTGATCAAGCTGGATCAAATTTTACGTGGTCATTATACGGACTCGTGTGAGAAATATAGACTACAATGATTTCGCCCTCGTGACACTTTGTGATGATTTAAGTATTACGTATTATATCATATATCAGATATAAGAGAGCTAGATGACTTCGCGTCGCGTAGATCAAACCAGAGGAATATAAAAACAGTAATTAATGAAAATGAAATTTCAAGTTCTGAAATACAATTACTGCAACAATTAATTCAGTAAATACATCATAAAAAATAATTATATTCCTTCGTTTACAATGAACATAGAAATAAACTGCACTATCTGTGGTGTTTACATATATATTTTTATACAAGAATATATTCTATTTCGCATCTATATATTACGCGAAATGATTATTTTGATTATTTTGGTAATTCTAGAGTCGTTCGAATTTGTGAAACTTGAGAAAGAAAGGTACACGTAATTGTTTGCACAGGATATAAAAAAACTTGTTTATTGTGGTTCAAGGTGATGACTTTATAGGTTTGCATCACCGGATATGTGCAACAAAAGCGATCCGAAAAATACACCTTAATCATACAACACGGGGATAAATTTTTTCATTCCCTTAAATTCGATTCATCGTATCAACATAAAAATAAAAACAAGTTTTGAGGAAACGTGAGAATTGTTCTGGACGCGATTACGTCGCGACAATCTCAGATGCGTAATTCTTCGTCCAGTGAATTAGGAGAATTAGTTAGTAGGAGAAGATTATCATACATATTTCATTCGTGATTAGTTTAATTATCCGAAAAACTGGTGTGTGAGTATGGATAATATGAGACTTAGTTTCAATGGGTGGTATATAAATTTACGTGTTTGATGCGAGATGTCGATTCATATCGGAATACGAAGTGAAAAAAAGGAAAATTGTAGGTAGCTGATCATTACAGAAAACTGTTAATTTATTAAGCGATAGAATAAGTGTTCAATGACCTGATAACGTTATTATTGCTAGGATAGTCAGAATTTTGTGGGTTCAACTATAAAAATTTGTAAAAACGTATCGATATAAATGGATAAAAATATAAATATAGGATATAAAATAAACGTAAAGAGAAATTCTAACACGGTGTATAAAATTTGGTGTACAATAAAGTACGAAGGACATTAGCACGGAACACAGACTAAGCTATACAGTATATCAACAGGTATCACACCGAAACTCTTGGCAACTTATCTCCGTAAAAAGCGATCCTCAATTTCGGTCAGCAACCTCAAAGCGTCGTTGTAGCATAATATTTTGTTATTGTTTGTTATAATACATAAAACACAGAGTTTGACCTTTATATTACATCGTATTTTTCCACACATATGAGTTTTAAACGCCGTGTATTGTTTGACGAAATATGGCGTCATTCGTAACAGGCGGAAATGTTCAATTTGTCGCGGCATTGCGTCAACTATCCATAAGATATCAAATGATATGGGGCGAAAGGAAATAAATATCGCGGATGACTATTTGTAATACAGTAGATTTAGAACGCAAATTATCCGCACTAATTAAGAGATAGAAATGTTTCTATAAGCTGTTTTACAGATAATTGATACGAGAAGAATCAAAACTACAGGAGATATAGAAAATAACACAATCCGTTTTAGATATAACGAAATGATTCCTCCTAAAATGAATGATTGTATTCTATCTGTTTCGTTTTGTGCTATCATTCCAATCAAACGTATCTACATGTTTTCATTCATGTCAGTAATGTCTGCAGAAAGAATACATGAAATTAATTTGGCTCGCATTGTCATGAAGATGGTTCCATGACATATTCTCAGCGCGATTACGTGTGGTTGGTGTGGTACGATTTTTCACGTTTTGCACAACAAAGAAATACAGTCTTTTAAACTAAATCTTTTATAAAACCGTAAAACTCCCATGCCATTATTGCCAGCAATTAATAGATAATAATAAACGACGCAATAAATTTTTCTCGTAACGTCTCTTAAAAGATTCAATTACGTCTGCTTCACTGATTGCATTACTTAAATAATTATGCGTTACAATATTACTTTCAATTCCTAAAAGTTCACATGTGGAAGGATATGATGGGGCATTAGCCAACATTACAAGAATAATTGGGCCGAAATAACTTGTTCCGTCCAAAAAAAACCAAACTTTCAGAGGACGATGCTGTAACAACCAAAACCATTCTACTGAACATTCGTAGTAGTGTTTTTACATTTCTATGCACATCGTGGTTTGAATAGCGGAATGCATCATTATGACGAGTTTTTCACAATCTTGTAATTTTTCAATTTAACGGAGTATAACGGTTCGATCGGACTTAGTATCGGGATTCTGACTAAGAACACTGAGGAATGATTTGCTCATAAAATGCTAATTGTGAATTTTTTGCCGTGTAAGTAATTGCGGCAGTATCGTGTAATCGATCAAACGGAAACGTCGATCGGAGGATTAGTATCGGCATTAGAAACGGTTAGTTCAGTATCGTTCGTGACATCGAATCATCAACCCCTGTACTAGACTTGAGGTAAGAGCAGAATGCACGTAGCAGTCGTCTGCAGATATTGTTGTATATATCATCCCCATAGCGAATTTCGCCAAAGTTTACCTCCTTCAAATTGTAAGCAAAACACGACTTGCAAGTTTCTTTTGACGCAACTCTTTGTACAAACGTCTGCAGTATAGCTTGCCATGGTTACATTTTCGGTTAAACCTATACTTTTTGAAATCAATTGGAAAATGTAAGTTTTGAAACATATTTAAATGTTTATAATATTAACAAAAACACATATCATTCTACTCCTGCAATGAGGTAACTGCTATTGTAAAAGCAAAAAACATCCGTAAAGTTGAAATCCCGCAATTTTTTTCAAAATTGATGCATTTCGGGAACCGTTAGTTCTAGGAAGAAAAGCTTAGCAGGTTGGGTATTGCATCACAAGAATCTACTAAGATCAAATACTGACCTAGAAAAAACGAAAAAATTAAAAACTTGCTCAACAGAGTATCGACATGCTGATAATTGGAGTTTTCAGTCAGCCAGGTGCGGATAACAGGCGCGCTACTACAATAATTTAGTTGCGGTTCTGTAACTGGGCAATAATCAATAAGATGAAATATTCGAAATCATTGTCGGCGTCCTACGTCATAAATTGTGCGTTCCTTGTTGGATACGACTAGTCTTGACGCGACTTCCTAGAAAATTTTGGTACCCAATAGATGAACTTAACGTTTCATTCATATTATTATAGTCATCCTCTTGATCGACCGTAGTATCGAAAGTGCGACAACGTACTTTATCGTATAAGAGAGAAAAATGGTCATTTGTACGGTTGACTATTTTTTTCAATAGAAAATTTGAATAATCCGAGTGCAAATCCTATTCCAGAGCATGCAGTACGGAAAAGTTTCCTCGTGGATATGGCTATCCCTTTTATTATTAACAATGATTTACGTGTCGACCCAAGCGACCACGCTGGACCCAGTGACCATGAGGAAGGTACTTCCAGCGTACGCAGTTTTGGAAAACGTGGATCTTCTAAATTCCAGCAGATGTCGGACGGAGGTTGATGAATTTCGTAATGCTGTTGACAACCAGATATTTTGGGGTCTAAGAGGTAAATAGAACTTTTAAGGTAGTGTGAATGAATTTCTACTGCCGGCCGATTGCGTACAAAAGGAAGAATAAAACAAATCACATTAAATATATAACACATAATCGTATAACCGTTACGTACCAACGTACAACCATAAACGGATATAGAATTCGAATAACTATACACCGTGCTTGCGGCTGCGTTTCGTTACATGTCGCATCCCTTGTTCGCCATGTAAAACACATTTACACCGTGAAAAATTAATAACAGTAAAAGCAACTCTTATGCAACTGCATAATTTTAAATTGAGTTGAACCTCGACCCTTAGACTTCCTTCGCACCTTGCGCAAGAAACTTCTTCGTTTGAAGTGCGGAAAGGCGACGGTCATAGTCGTAGTTTTTCTTATTCTAACGAACTGAATTTTCTGGCTTTAAACACGAAACGCCAAATTCTGCATTCAACTTCCTTACCGCTTAAAATCCTTATTGCCAATTGTATCATCAGATGTTCCCAATGCAGTATCATATATTCTTTAAGCTTTGGACACCAGCGGCGTGCCACCCGGGGGATTTATGAGCGGGCACAATTATTGGTTAGGAGATCGTATGGGTTGCACCATTCTCTCTCAAAATCGCACGTTGTTTGTCTCGGAGGGGAAACGAAAGAACAATACGATATATCGCAACCCGAACGAGGAGCATCCACCTTTTGAGTTCCGTTTTTTTATTGGGCGCATGCGGCACAATAGCACTATGCAATATCACCATGAAATGCTGGACGAAGTAAGCACGTACATATCTCATGTACCTGATTAGCATAACGAATCAGATTTGTAATGCAGAGTTTTACGACTGTGACAAACGTTTTTGTAAGGATTTGATTACGCTTGGACTTTGTTTACCGGCATCCTGCACCACACGAGATGTAGCCACGATGCTAAATAAAATATTGCATGACGAGACTCTTCTCATCGGCAAACTTTTTGCTATACACTTCAGGCTTATCGAAGTCACTGATTTGGTGAATGATTATCAATGGCTTCTCTCTTTAAAGATGATCTCCATCATGTACGTAAATTTCAAGCTCCTAATCGACAGTCCGAATTTCTATTCTCAGTCGACATAAATACAAGTATCACGATCGGCGTTCGACTAAATATGGAGTAGAAACCTTAAAACTTTGATTACAGAGGAGTTTTGTTATTGTTGTGTACTACCGTGACAGCGGCCACAGTATACGATATTTTCGCCCGTCGAAACCGTGTAAACAGCGAAAATGAAATCATACCGCTTCAAGGTGGAAATACGGAGGGTAAGCGATACATACGATAATACCCGGTATTCCGGATGTTAATGATTCAGATCGCCGAGAATTTAATTCATGGGAATCAGTGTAACGTATGGTTAACTTTGAATAGAGTTGGAGAACGGAACACAAGGGAAACGCAAAACCGATCACAATGGATCGACACCTGCAGAATCCAGGGAACAAAATCACATGAACCAATATTTGCTCTGTTTTTCGCTGCTCAGAAATGTACGACAAATATTTAAAGTACAAGAGGATGTAGAGAATTTGCGTATATTCTACGGTATGAAAGTGTTGGGAACGCTATGGATTATACTGGGACATGTGATCGTGTTCGGATTGAATACTATGGGTAAAAATGAATTTCAATCGCGTTTTAATTTCACTAGCCCATTCCGATTTCTGATATAGCTCGACTTTTTTAACGACACCAATGATGTGTGCAGCTAACAAATCGCATTTGTACATAATGACCGATGATGTGTCCTCGCGAATGATATTCAATATGACATTCTTGGTGGACACGTTTTTCTTTATGAGTGGTTTTCTGACGTCGTACATTTTTCTCAAGCAATAACAAAAGATGGAGAGAGTACCGTCTATAACAGAAAGAGCGAATATGTTCCTTCAAATAATTATGAAGCGATATATTAGGTATAGATGATTTTAATATGCTTTGTGTTTTAATTTATGCGCGATGCAAATACGGTGCTAATCAAATAACTACATTGATTTTGTAGGCTTACACCTGCATATTTCGTCGTTATACTGATAGCGATATTAAATTTCACCTGGCATGATCATGTCTCAGCACTTCTTCCCTTCGAACATCCAAGTGCTAAGTGTTCCAAATATTGGTGGTCTAATATACTTTACATAAACAACTTCTACCATTGGGATGACCTAGTACGTATATTTTCTGAGATAATTCATTGTAAACATCTTTCACATTACTAGAAAAGAATCGTTTCGAAGAGAAGTACTGTTTGCAGTGTCTCATTTGGAGTTGGTACCTACCCAATGATATGCAGTTCTTCATATTTGGTTCTTTTCTCCTAATATTATCGATCACGTGAGTTTGAAATTTGCTTTTGTAGTCATTCATTGGCCAGTTTTACCCGGCTTCTAAAGTCGACTGTTTCAGGCATTACAATATTGCCATTGGCCTAGGCGTTTTTAACTTAGTTTCATCGATAGGATCAGTCGCTTACATGGGGTACACTCTTAATTACGAGCCTACGTTAGTATACAAAATGTTTAATACAATTTGTACCATTCGGAATATGTAAATGTACGTACTTCTCTTCCTCAGTTTGGACGGACAATATAACACATTGACATACTTTTATATACGACCGTGGTGTAAAATACAGCCATACCTCATAGGAATGACCACATGTCACATTCTTACAAAATGGAATTACAAATTGCACTTATCAAAAGTAATATATTCTGTTTCTATCAGTTTTGTCGTTACACCTACATTTCTCTGTATCTTCCAATAACGTGATTAAACCAATCTTTTAGAAATTCTTAGTCCTTGGTTGGACCTTGGCAATTCTGTGTAATTGCTCGATTATATTTACACCCGTGAACCGAAACATGCCCTTAAACTTAGCCGTTCTTTATTTGGCTCTCAGTAGAACGGGCTGGGCACTGGGTATTGCCTGGCTGGTAGTTGTATGCACTACGAATAATGGCGGTAAGTCGATATTTTTCATGTCACTCAGTAATGCGTTAATGTCATTCTTCTTATTGTAAATTACACCTAAATATATTTGATACGTTTGCAGATATCGTGAAAAAAATCTTATCGCTAGATGTTTTTGCTGTTTTGAGTAAATTGACGTATGGTGCTTATCTTCTAAATCCTATTTTTATGCTTTCGGCTTTTTCTTCAAGTTATTATCCTTTCTACGCTGATAACGTCACCATTGTAAGTATAATGAAACTATTTCATTTGGACAATTTCGATGTAGTATTACTATTGTATTATGAAATAACAATTCTGTCTTCCAGGGTACCCTGTTCGTTACAATAGCTGTTTGTTGTTTTAGTGCTTCCATTCTCTTATGTGCAACAATCGAAATGCCGTTTATGCAATTGTATAATAGTGCACAAAGAAAAGCGAAATGACATAATTCTTCATGAATTCTCCGCGTTCGTTGTAGATGTATTTATGATGGTGATTATTATAACAAACTTATAAAAATCTGTGGGAAATGGAGCAAATACCTGTTAAATAAAGATATGTGAAATATACAAAAGTATAAGTGAAACGAAAATCGTGATTAGAAGGTGTGCGTTAAACTCAAACGCATTGAGAACCTATCCACTTATTCGACACACGCAGTCGATGAACTACAAAAATACCGGGTATCTATTCGCGTCGCTGTAATGTTCGTCAGTATGATCGTATGTTCAGTATGATCAGTATGTTCCTTTAAAATGCCTTGTTAGAATTACGCATCATAATCGTTGCTATGTATAATACTTAATTTGACCATGTTTCATCGCATATCTACTGAAATTTATAGGTAAAGCTAAGCTATTCCTTCCTTACATAAGCAATTATATAAGCACTAAAAAGCTTTTGATGATTTTGCAATATGGATGTTTGCAATATGGATGTAACAACGGCATGGCAAGAACTATGAGTTGTAAAAAGTTATGAATATTAAAGGAATTTTAAGAGTAAAGCATAATTCGTAGTTTTTTAATTATCCGCCCTGTTCTATTTCAAGCGCCTGGATAATGTACCATGTAAATATATGTAAAGTTAATAATATGTGAAAAAAATATGTAAAGTTTTGTGACTTTTAGCTTTAATTAATCAGCACTAATAATATTCATCTATAAAATCGACAGTGACTGAGTACGAAGACCGCTACGATGAGAAATTAGACATTCGAGACACATACGTTAGGTGAAGCATCAAGACGAGTGAAAATATGCCAAGAACAAGATGGATATCAGGAGTTTTAGAAAAAGAGTAATTTCCATCAAAGTTATGAAAACGGAGATGAATTTTATTTTCCGAACTCGAAGATTCGTAAATTTAGGCTTATGAAAGTTTGCAACATTCATAACTCAAAAGTTTGATATTTTGAGAATTAATAAACTCGGAAACTCGGAAATTCGGAAACTGGAAATTAGAAAATTTGGGATATCGAAATTTATAAAATCGGAAAATTTATCGCTGTTAACGCCACTGCGTCATTCATGTAACCGAACATTTATATTTATATTTGCTATCGGATTCATAAAACAAATCGAAAATTGATATTATCCATCAAACTATTAACCTTTCAATCTGCAACGTCATGTTAGATAAGTGGTACGTCCTTTAGAACAAACATACAGAACACGTGCATGAAATTTTGTACGTCCTTGGGGTTACAAGCGACACTTTCTCTTCTTCGCCGCATTCGTACGTACAGACATATTTTCTGGAAAAAGTTCAAAAAGTGATTTGATATTTTAAAACAATTCCATAAATCTGGAACGAACCATCTGCTTAATATTTTTAAATGCGTATGGACCCACGTAGTCTTTGTCAACAGCTGAAGGAGAGCAGTTGTATCGATCCTTAAAAACATACCAAGCACTACATAATTTGACCCAAGGTAGACTACGACTCAACAATCTACAGCTCTGCCAAACCACCTACATTAAAGATAATAAAACAAGGGTAATTACAGGGGTACATCGTGCATGCAAAGTCAATAGTATCCTCTTTGAAACCAAACATATGGTACTATATCGACGAAGATAGTTTCCAAGTCTAAAATACGCTCTGAAAGCCCCCTCTACATCACACAACAAAATATAGAATTATATGTATATTAACAGATACAAGGAACTATGCGATAGGAGCGAGCAGACAAAGCAAGGCAAAACGGAACAACGCTTTCTTAGATATATGCTCCGAATGAACTGCTGTTGCGTGATGGTTACACACGTTGTATGAAAAACAGAAATCCATTATGCTAATAATTATACAATCAATATACCATTTGGAAAACATCATTCTTCTAAATTCGAGTTAACGTCGAACAGAGATAGTTAAATTTCGTAATGTTGTGAATAACCAGATACTTTGGGAACTAAGAGGCAAATAGAACTTTTAAGACACCTTGACAAACTTCGCTCGACGAAGCTACTGAAAGTAGATTACGATTGTGAAAAGAAGAAGAAGGCAGATCAATCGAAATACACATAATCTATCACGATTTAACAAATTATACAGTCGGTTAAACTCAAGAAACATGAAAATAATTCTAGTGCAACCGCGCCAGTTTTCCAGGAGGCAATTACGTCGCGTTACGTCGCGATTGTGTCACATGCATAATTTTTCATCGAATCAACTGCTGATACAGAAGCATGGGCTCCGTAAAAATGATGACCGTTGTCGCCCAAGTGTATCTCTTTTGCAGACCAGCTGCTACCGTTGCAGAATCATGTGTTTTCCAAGCGTTGGACACTAGCGGCGTGCCACCCAGGGGATTTGTCAACAAGCACCAATATTTTATAGGAGATCGTCTGACTTGCTCCAAGATCTCAAAAAATCGCATGCCATTTCTGTGACTGCAAGTACGAAAGAACAATTCGATATACCGGAACTCGAACGAGGAACATCCGCCTTTTGACTTTCGACTTCTTATTGGACGTATGCGGCACAATAGCGCTGTGCAATATCGTATAAAATCAAAAAACGAAGTAGGTACACGGATATTTCAGTGTTAACATCTCGAATCCATATATCCAACTATTCGAGTCGCAATGCTACTTGTAATCAATATGTAATCATCAGTATGATCTGTACAGCAAATTTACCTCATTAAAACAACCCATAACATTTATGTACGACCTTTCACGATTGCTACAAACTATCAGAGGTTCGAGACATTGCCCTGTTTTTCAGGATTTGATGACGCTTGGAGTTTGCTTATTTGCATTCTATATCTATGTCGTCACTATGATGGATGGAGTATTCCATAATGAAACTCTTTAATCGGAAAACGTTTTTTACAGACTTGAGCCTGATCGAAGTCTCCGATTTGACGGACAATCAACAATGGCTTCTCCTTACGAAATTCTAAGCTCATTATTGAAAGTTCGAATTCTTGTCACCCATTGGCATACAAGCTAAATAGCGCGATCTGCGTCCGATGAAAAATCGACTAGAAACTTAAAAATTTTGATTACAGAGGAGTTTCATTACTTTCATGTGCTGCCATCGTAGTAGCCACGTTTCGATTAGTTAAATTACTATTCGGAAGTAGCCGTGTTTACGACACGCTTGGATATTGAGAACACGATAGACATGGAAAATTAAAAACGTTGTCACCATTGGTAAAAGGAACTTTCCCACGGAAGTTGGCGTCATAAAATTGCTTAGGAAGGTTCCCACTCTTTGGTCGTTCCGAATGGAACAATCGTTACTTTCTTTTGGACATTGAACAGGCGAAATTTTGATTGGATAAATCGTGAAGGAAGGTGCACTGCGTGTATTTTATAAAAATTTGCACTTCGGTGATAGAATCCCACAGAAAAAGAAAGTGAATTAAATGTAGAATTACCTTCATACATTGTGCTACTATTGTCTTAAATTCGAGAAATGTTTATTTCCGATACTGATTATCATTGACGTATATTCATGCTATTTCGTAACGTTGCTTTTAATTGCTACTATGTTGTCATATTTAACGGTTTTCAACATACTGTTCACTTGGAAATGAATAATGTCAGGCTATCGGAATTGAAATAATTTTGTAATATAATTTAACGGCTCTGTTAATGCTCCACAGAGTTGGTCAAAGAACGCGCAGATCATTAATTTACTGAATTTATTATAATTATGATCTTTTTTTTGTTCGAATATAACGCCATACATACAAAGACGGTATCTGAGCTGGAAAACTAATCTGTAACTTCTTGACCGCGGCCAAAAAAAATTTAAGGCGCGAGATAAAGCAATAGATTGATAGTATTCAGTTACCGTGGCTCCATGAAAGAAATGAGCATTTTAAAGCGATATATTCAAACACACTCGCATTTTAATAGCAGAAATGAGCAATAAAATTATGGAAATTCCAAGAAGGAGGCTAGCTCAGGCTTCCGCGTCAAAACCCTTAATCATAAACATATTAGTAATTATATCGGTCGAACCTAGTTGGCTGACAATTCCGAAAACTCACTTGGAAAATAAAATATAAGGTAAAAAGAAACGAACATCGGAGGCAAACGTTTCAAATAACTAATACTGGATTACAAAATTGGATCAGAAGAAATAACATGAAAAACTAATGGAATTAAAATAATTGTGATATTTTACATCATAAATGGTGTGTCCTGTAGCGACTATGCATTGTCGCGCTGCAATCTTATCGGAAACCGTTGAGCCTCTCTAGCTTCATTTGCCATTCGAGCCCCGTTCGGCACAGCAGCTTATTCGATCGCACATAGTACCGAAAAAGCAACAACGTGCTTTATTGGAAAAAAGAAAACAAAATACATTCGCGTGGCTGCCGATATTCCTCGATAGTCAATTTTAATAATCCAAGTGTAAATATCATTTCGAAGTATGAAGTGCGGAAGAATTTCGTGGACATGGTTATCCTTTCTATCTTTAACAAGCGTCCACGTGTCAATACAAGCGACCGAACTAGACTCGATGACCACAAGGAAGATACTTCCAGTGTACGCGGTTCTGGAAAATGCTGATCTTCTAAATTCCAGTAGATGTCGGACGGACATAGATGAATTTCGGAATGCGGTGGATAATCAGATACTTTGGGCTCTAAGAGGTTAATAGAATAGAATAGAAGTTTAAGACATATAGCTGAATTCGGTTTCGCGAAGCTACCACCAGTCAATTATAGCGAAAGAAAAGAAGGAAGCAAATTAAACGATATACGTATAACCGACCATGATTCAAAAAGATGTATACCGTGTTTGCGATTGTTTCGTGGCATGTACTCGATTAACACGCTTATACCGCGGAAAATTCGACTCAAAAAACAATAGAAACAACTCCTGTGCAACCGCGAAGATTCTTCTGATCACGGTACCATCACGCTACGTTGTGATTGTGTAAGATGCGTACTTTTTTATCGAGCCAAGTCCCAACCTAACGACTTTCCTCCTACGTTGCATAAGAAACTAGTTCCTTCGTACAGGGCGTGTAAAAGCTGCGGTCATCGTCGTCATAGTTTTTCCGATCAGCTGATGATGTTGGCTTCAAACGGTGCGCTTAATTTTCTCGCCGCATCAGATCCTTATCGCTAATTGTATCACGAGCAGTTTCCAATGAGAGATCATGTGTTTTTTAAGCATTGGATACCAGTGGCGTACCATCCGGAGGATTTGTCATCGGAAACAATCATTGGTTAGGGGACCGACAAGGTTGCAAGCTTTTCTCTGAAAATCGCACGGTATTGCTATCGGACAAAATACGAAAGAACAATTCCATATACCGGAACCCGAATGAAGAGAATTCACCTTTTGAGTTTCGTTTTTTTATTGCACGTGCGCGGCACAATAGCTCTGTGCAATATCATGTAGGAGTAGAAGACGAAGTAAGCAAATGGATATTTTAGAATTAATATCTAGATTGTTTATCTCTAACGATTCAGGTTGCAATGCGAATTATAATCAGTATGTAGCCAATTTGTGCAGTCAATTAAGAATTTATCGCATTAAAATAATATTGATATGTAATATCATTAATATTAAAATATTTCATGAAATTTACGTGCGAATTTTTACGGTCACGACGGACGATCAGAAATTTGAGAAGCTGCGTTGTTCATTTCAGGATTTGATCACGCTTGGACTTTGCTTACCGGCATCCTGTAGCATAGGCGAAGTTGCCACTATGCTTGATAAAGTATTTCGTAATGAGACACTTTTCATTGGAAAACTTTTTAATATACACTTCAAGCTGATCGAAGTCTCCGATTTGGTGGATGATCGTCAATGGCTACTCTCTGGGAAAATGATCTCCATCATGTACGTACATTTCAAACTCGTAATTTGAAACTTGAATATTTCTCACTTCAGATATATATTACCTTGGTCAAGATCTGTATCCGATAAAATACCACCTAAGAACTTTAAAATTCTGATTACAGAGGAGTTTTGCTATCGTTGTGTACTACCGTAATAGCGGCCACAGTATATGACGTTTTCGTCCATCGAAAGCGTTTAAATAAAGAAAGGGGAAGGCTTACATTTATTGGTACTTCGAATTAACAATTACTTATCACGAAACTGCGCTCACGTTACCTACCTTACTGATTTTTATCCTCTGGAGATTATTTCATGGGGATCTATGTAACGTACGGTTAACTTTGAATAGAATTGGAGAACGTTAGAGAAGAGAAACGCGAAACCGACAACGAGGATGCAGCACCCCACGAATCAGCGAAGCAGAATCGTATAGACCAACATCTTCTGTGTTTTTCATTTCTTACCAATGTAGAGGAAATATTTAAGCTGGAAAAGAGTGAAGACAAACTACGCTTATTCTACGGTTTGAAATCGTTAACAATGGTATGGATTATTCTGGGGCACATAATATTCTTCGGATTTCATGTTATGAGTAAGAAACGAATTTTAACGATGTTTTAATTTTACTACTCCGATCCGATTTCTGATCTACCATGTATCTTTTTAATACAGTCACTCATGTACACAGGTAACACATGGCTTGTATATACAGTGGACGACCATATACTGTCGCAACTCATAAGCAACTTCACATTATCGGTTGATACGTTTTTCTTTATGAGTGGTTTTCTGTTGTCATATACATTTCTGAAGGAACGACGAAAATATCAGGGAACCCCGCCTATAGCAAAAAGGATGGACGAATTTTTTCAAAAGATTGTCAAACGATATATAAGGTAAAGTATACTATCAGTACTTAATTGGTTCTATCGATGAGATTTCGATGGTTATAGAATAAATACATTAACTTCGAAGGCTTACACCTGCATATTTCGTTGTTATACTGATAACGATATTGAATTTTACCTGGGACGATCATGTCTCAGTACTTCTTCCCATTGAGCATCCACATACAAAGTGTTCCAAATATTGGTGGACTAACTTACTTTACATCAACAACTTCTATAAGTGGGATGAGCTAGTACGTACCCTTCCTCAGATTATTTATTGCAAACATCGTTCACGTTACTATGAAAGAATCGTTTCAGAGAGAAATACTGTTTGCAGTGTCTCACATGGAGTTGGTACTTGCCCAATGATATGCAGTTCTTCATATTTGGCAGTTTTCTTTTAACTTTATCGATCACGTGAGTTTGTAATTTCGTTGTTTAGTCCCTTAGAACCCAGTTTTACCTGGGCTCTAAAATCGACTGTTTCAGGCATTACAATATCGCCATGGGCATAGGCACTGTTACGCTACTCTCATCGATAGGATCACTCGTTTACACGGGATACACTCTTAATTACCAGCCTACGTAAGCATACAAAATGTTTAACATTCTTTATAACATAAGGAATTTGTAAATATACTTATATTTACTTTCGTAGATTGGACGAACAATATAAGACGATGTCATACATTTATATACGACCATGGTGTAGAATACCGCCATATCTCATAGGAATGGCCACATGTCACCTTCTTACAAAATGGAATTACAAATTGCACTTATCAAAAGTAATGTATACTGTTTATTCGTTAGACTTATATTTTTCTGCATCTTTCAATAATGTGATTATATTTATGTTTCAGAAAAGCTTGATCATTGGATGGATCTTGGCAATTTTATGTAACTGTTCGATTCTCTTTGGACTCCTGAACAAGAACATATCCTTAGGTCTCTCCGTTCTTTATTTGACCCTCAGTAGAACATGCTGGTCATTAGGTATTGCCTGGCTCGTAGTTGCATGCACTACGAATAATGGCGGTAAGTCGATATTTTTCATGTCAGTCAGTAATCGGTAATGTTATTCTTCTTACTGTAAAAACACTTTTTGTGTAATATGAAGTATTTAACGTTTTGCAAACTACACCCAAGTATATTTGTTACGTTTGCAGGTATCGTGAACAAAATCTTATCGTTAGATATTTTCATTATTTTGGGTAAATTAACGTATGGTGCTTATCTCCTTAACCCTGTTACTATACTTTTGGCTTACTCTTTAAATTATTATGTTTTATACGTTAATATCGTCACTTTTGTAAGTATAATGAAGCTATTTCGTTCGGGTAATTTCGGGTAATATTAGTATCACGAAATAACGTTTCTGCTTTTCAGGGCATTTACTCCGTTACAATGATTATTTGTAGTTTCAGTGCTTCTATTTTGTTATCCGCAACAGTTGAAATGCCGTTTATATCACTTCTGCGATTGAATATTAGTGCACGAAGAAGAACGAATGAAGTTGGTAGTAAAAATTAGTCTGAGTCTACCAATTATTAAACTTATGACAGGAAGTTAGTCTTTCATGTGTCGAAATATTAAAAAACATATCTTTATGGCAGTGATCTCTAAACGTAATGTAATTGAATGTTTCATAACATTTCCTAGTTCATTATTCATAATGTTGAATAATTTATTAAAATGCCTGGGAAGAAGAATTAATTAAAGGAATCACTTGCGAAAAAGTCTTACACATTCTTCTTTACTGACGATGATATTGTACATAGGAAAGTGATTTGGACGATGAAAATAAACTCATATACAAATAAATATAGATCACTCAAGGAGGAGAAAAAGTCTTTGCCGTGCAGTACACGGCGACCTTCTCGCAGTTGTTTTCCGTTCCTAACACTGTCATTTGCCTTTCATGTTAAAAAAAAAGAGACTTGGAGAACATGATAAAAAACGCGTGCACAATGTTGCAAGTTCACGTCACAAGGCTATAAGGTAAGTAAAGAATGATCGAAACCTAATCCATTATTCAGGATTCAAATGCACATAGTGTTCGAGATGCCAAGATCGAAAGTGATGTATCAGCAAAGATTATTTGCTGCAAAGAAGGGAGGCTGACAAAGCTTATTTATCAGTACGATTAACTGCCACACTTAATTTAAACGGTTGTTATATGCATTAAGTGTGATGTAATATGTTAATTTGAACGTAAGAGCAGACTTATTCGAAAGGAACGTCCAGTGACATCTCGTACGAGACATGTTGGCAGGGATAAGTCAAGTTGATTGCTTAATTGAATATTTTCGAATTCGCGAGGATGGTTGATTTAATGTCATTGGTCATTCTCCTTTCACAAGTGATGAGATCACTGCTCCTGGCACGTGGGTTACGCAGCGACTCGAAAAATTCATACTGGAATAAGAAGTAAGAGAAAGAGAGAAGAGACAGACGTCACAAGTCGCTGATCATTGCATAAAACTGTTAATTTCTTAAGCGATAGAATAAGTGTTCAATGAGCTCATAACGTTATTATTGCTAGGAGAGGCAGAATTTTATGGGTTCAATTATAAAAAGTTGCAAAAGCGTATTTATGTAAATGGATAATAATATAAATATAGAATATAAAATAAAGTATACGATGGAATTCTGCCTCGGTGTATTAGATTTTGTCTACACTAAAGAATAAAGGACATTAGAACACAGACTGAGCAATACAGTAAGTTAGAAATACCAAATTTCAGAAACGTCAGGGATCAACAGGTATTTAAACGGACGGTATAATAAGTGTTTGATGTGGTATGTCAATTTGAACGTAAGCGCAGACTTATCCGAAAAAGACGTCCGATGACATTGTGACATCAATCTCATCTCAACCATAAGATATCGACACCGAGTTTTGGACACATCACTACCTTATCATCATAGCCTACACCAAGGCTGTGACGCACCTTAGTCCACATCACAGATAAAGGCTTCGACCCCCGACCTTCCGACACTTCTCCATATCATAACCCACACCTAGCCCCTCAACATCCTAAAATCAAAACATATATAAACCAAGACTTCACCCAGTTCGGATAGTTCTTGTTCTTATTCTAGTTACTGTACTCATACAACCCGGTTCTTTTCTCCGGTTCAGTGTCATTCCTGTAAGTGTTAAAATTTATAATAAAGTTTTATAAAGGAAAACTTGTAGTTGGGTTACGACTCAAGCTCCTTACTACAATCCAAGTACCAATTTTACGTGACAACATCTCGGACGCTACATGTTGGCAGGGATAAGACACGCTGATTAATTATTTAAATGTTTTCGAATTTGCGAGGATGGTCGATTCAATGTCATTGGTCATTCGCCTTTTACAAGTGATGAGATCACTGCTCCTGGCACGTGGGTTACGCAGCGACTCGAAAAATTCATACTGGAATAAGAAGTAAGAGAAAGAGAGAAGAGACAGACGTCACAAGTCGCTGATCATTGCAGAAAACTGTTAATTTCTTAAGCGATAAAGTAAGTTCAATGAGTTCAGAACGTTATTACTGCTACATGGGACAGAATTTTGTGGGTTCAACTATAAAAAATTGTAAAAATGTATCTATATAAATGGATAATAATATAATAATAATATATAACATATAATATAATAATATAATATAATAATATACTAATATAAATATAGAATATGAAATAAAGTATACGATGGAATTCTGCCTCGGTGTATTAAATTTGGTCTACAATAAAGTATAAAGGCCATTAGCACGGAACACAGACTGAGCAATACAGTAAGTTAGAAATACCAAATTTCAAAAACGTCAGGGATCAACAGGTATCTAACCGAAACTCTTCGCAGCTTCTTTCCGTAAGAAGCGATACTCAATTTCAGTTAGCGAACTCAAAGCATCGTTGTAGCATAATATTTTGTTATTCGGATACTACGTAAAACGCAGAATTTGACCATTATTTTACATAGTACTGTACAACAAATATGAGTTTTAAATGCTGTGTACTATTTGACGAAATAGGGCGTCATTCGTAACAGACGAGCATGTTCTACTTGACGAGACATGGGGTCAACCGTCGAAAAGATAATAAATGATATGGGGCGAAAGGAAATAAATATCACGGATAACTACTTGTAATACGGGAGTTTTAGAACGTCAATTATCCGAACTAATTGAGAGATAAAAAAGTTTCTATAAGCTGTTTTTCAGATAATTGATTCGAGAAGAATCAAAACTACAGGAGATATAGAAAATAACACAATCCGTCTTAGATATAACGAAATGATTCCTTCTAAAATGAATGATTGTAATCCATCTGTTTCGTTTTGTGCTATCATTCCAATCCAACGTATCTGCATGTTTTCATTCATGTCAGTAATGTCTGCAGAAAGAATACATGAAACTAATTTGGCACGCATTGTCATGTAGATGGTTACATGACATATTCTCAGCGCGATTAAGTGTGGTTGGTGTGGTACGATTTTTCACGTTTTGCACAACAAAGAAATACATTCTTTTAAACTAAATCTTTTATGATATAAAATCGTAAAACTCCCATGCCATTATCCCCAGCAATTAATAGATAATAATACACGACGCAATAAATTTTTCTCGTAACGTCTCTTAAGACATTCAATTACCGTCTGCACCACTGACTGTATCACTTAAATAATTATGCGTTACAATATTACTTTCAATTAATAAAAGTTCACTTGTGGAAGGATGTGATGGGGCATTAGCCAACATTACAAGAATAATTGGGCTGAAATAACTTGTTCCGTCCGAAGAAACAAAACTTTGCGAGAACGACGCAGTAACACCTAAAACCATTCCACTGAACATTCGTAAAGGTGTTTTTACATTTCTATGCACATCGTGGCTTGAATAGCGGAATGCATCATTATGACGAGTTTTTCACAATCTTATAATTTTTCAAATTAGCGGAGTATAACGATTCGATAGAACTTAGTACCGGGATTCTGACTAAGAACACTGAGGAATGATTTACTCATAAAATGCTAATTGTGAATTTTTTGCGTTCGGTGTGAAACCAATCAGCGCACGGATGCCGCATAAGTAGTTGCGACAGTCTCGTGTAACCGATCAAACGGAAACGTCGATCGAAGGATTAGCATTGGCATTAAAAACGGTTAGTTCAATATCGTTTGACTTCGAATCATCAACCTCTGTACCAGACTTGAGGTAAGAACAGTTTACCTTCAAAAAATAGAGTCTCACTGAGGCTCTTTTTTACGATACTATCTTCTCCACCAGACGTGGAGTAAATAAGCTCTTCAGTTTCTGAGTATTTAGAGGAAGTAGGCATTCTTGCTGGGGATATTATCAAAAAGAACTAGAAAATCATTTTTTTTTCTTTCAATTTAAAAACAAAACGAAATAACGCCAGTGATACCCAATGCGACGAGTGGCTTTGTTTAATGCTCGATACAACAGTTGAACGATTGATCGCCAGAATGCACGTAGCAGTCGTCTGCAGATATTGTTGTATATATCATCCCCACAGCGTATTTCGCCAAAGTTTTCCTCCTTCAAATTGTAAGCAAAACACGACTTGCAAGTTTCTTTTGACGCAACTCTTTGTACAAACGACTGCAGTATAGCTTGCCATGGTTACATTTTCGACTAAACCTATACTTTTTGAAATCAATTGGAAAATGTAAGTTTTGAAACATATTTAAATGTTTATAATATTAACGAAAACACATATCATTCTACTCCTGCAATGAGGTAACTGCTATTGTAAAAGCACAAAACATCCGTAAAGTTGAAATCCCGCAATTTTTTTCAAAATTGGTGCATTTCGGGAACCGTTAGTTCTAGGAAGAAAAGCTTAGCAGGTTAGGTATTGCGTCACAAGAATCTACTAAGATCAAATACTGACCTAGAAAAAACGAAAAAATTAAAAACTTGCTCAACAGAGTATCGACATGCTGATAATTGGAGTTTTCAGTCAGCCAGGTGCGGATAACAGGCGCGCTACTACAATAATTTAGTTGCGGTTCTGTAACTGGGCAATAATCAATAAGATGAAATATTCGAAATCATTGTCGGCGTCCTACGTCATAAATTGTGCGTTCCTTGTTAGATACGACCAGTCTTGGCGCGATTTCCTAGAAAATTTTGGTACCCAATAGATGAACTTAACGTTTCATTCATATTATTATAGTCATCCTCTTGATCGACCATAGTATCCAAAGTGCGACAACATACTTTATCGTATAAGAGAGAAAAATGGTCATTTGTACGGTTGACTATTTTTTTCAATAGAAAATTTGAATAATCCGAGTGCAAATCCTATTCCAGAGCATGCAGTACGGAAAAGTTTCCTCGTGGATATGGCTATCCCTTTTATCATTAACAATGATTTACGTGTCGACCCAAGCGACCACGCTGGACCCAGTGACCATGAGGCAGGTACTTCCAGCGTACGCAGTTTTGGAAAACGTGGATCTTCTAAATTCCAGCAGATGTCGGACGGAGGTTGATGAATTTCGTAATGCTGTTGACAACCAGATATTTTGGGGTCTAAGAGGTAAACAGAACTTTTAAGATAGTGTGAATGAATTTCTACTACCGGCCGATTGCGTACAAAAGGAAGGATAAAACAAATCACATTAAATATATAACACATAATCGTATAACCGTTACGTACCAACGTACAACCATAAACGGATATAGAATTCGAATAACTATACACCGTGCTTGCGGCTGCGTTTCGTTACATGTCGCATCCCTTGTTCGCCATGTAAAACACATTTACACCGTGAAAAATTAATAACAGTAAAAGCAACTCTTATGCAACTGCATAATTTTAAATCGAGTTGAACCTCAACCCTTAGACTTCCTTCGCACCTTGCGCAAGAAGCTTCTTCGTTTGAAGTGCGGAAAGGCGACGGTCATAGTCGTAGTTTTTCTTATTCTAACGAACTGAATTTTCTGGCTTTAAACACGAAACGCCAAATTCTGCATTCAACTTCCTTACCGCTTAAAGTTCTTATCGCCAATTGTATCATTAGATGTTTCCAATGCAGTATCATATATTCTTTAAGCTTTGGACACCAGTGGCGTACCACCCGGGGAATTTGTGAACAGGCACAATTATTTGTTAGGAGATCGTATAGGTTACACCATTCTCTCTCAAAATTGCACGCTGTTTGTCTCGGAGGGGAAACAGAAGAACAATACGATGTATCGCAACCCGAACGAGAAGCATCCACCTTTTACGTTCCGTTTTTTTTATTGGACGCATGCGACACAGTAGCACTATGCAATATCATTCAGAAATACTGGACGAAGTGAGAACGTACATATTTCATGTACCTGATTAGCATAACGAATTAGCCTTACAATACGGATTTTTACAACTGTGACGAACGTTTTTTGTAAGGACTTGAATACGCTTGGACTTTGTTTACCGGCGTCCTGTATCAAACGCGATGTAGCCACGATGGTAAATAAAATATCGCACGACGAGACTCTTCTCATCAGCAAACTTTTTGCTATACACTTCAGGCTCATCGAAGTCACTGATTTGGTGAATGATTATCAATGACTCCTCTCTTTAAAGATGGTCTCCATCATGTACGTAAATTTCAAGCTCCTAATCGACAGTCCGAATTTCTATTCTCAGTCGACATAAATACAAGTATCACCATCGGCGTTCGACTAAACATCGAATAGAAACCTTAAAACTTTGGTTACAGAGGAGTTTTGTTATTGTTGTGTACTATTGTGACAGCGGCCACAGCATACGATATTTTCGGCCATCGAACCCGTGTAAACAACGAAAATGAAATGGTTGTGCTTCTAAATGAAAATACGAAGGATAAACGATACGTACTTGGTATTCAGTATTATTTAAACACGCTCGTGCAACCGATGTTACTAATTTTTATCGCCTCGAGTTTATTTCGTGGGAATTTTCTATGTGACGTACGGTTAACTTTGAATAGCACACTTCGTTGTTTTTTCATTCTATCTGTTCTGTTCTATCCGAATCGTTTGAATAATGCAGCAAAGTTTTGCGATTTTCAACTTCAATTGATCAGCACTTTTAATATTCATCTATAATATCGACAATAACTAATCAGGAGAAAGGTTTTATTAAATTAATTTAAAATTCAAAATTGGAATGTTAGGTAAACAGCATGGATATATGTATGGAAATATATAAATAAAAATATATAATATAAATAACTCTTCGCTTTATACTCGTCCTTTTCACGTTTCATTTATTTAATGAATATTCCGAAATTAATAGTATAAAGAATCAATCTAAATTGTATTCGCGAAACGAATCTCGATTTCCGACGATGTAAAATCGTATTTCCCTACCTGCAAAAACGTTTCTCGTATAGTATACTGATAGCATTGCATAGAATAATGAGTATTGATCGAATGCAGAATTTTTAACATATTGGCGGCTGCACTTTTGACGTAGATCTTATTATCAACTGTCGTCGCTTTTTCTCAGTCTCTTACTGCGCATTCCAAGTTTGTAATAAAAATGAATAAAGTATAGTATGCGGACTGCAAAACTCTTGCCATCATTAGGGGCAAAAATTTTCTTTTTTTTTTTTTATTGTTTAATTTGTATTTTACAATTTGTCCAGCTGGACATTTGGTAAATTTTCCTAACTTAATTGCTAAATAAAATGTGGGTGGCTACCCCTAGCGAGATACCATCTTCAAGTTTGACCAGAAGACAAAAATAAGCGGTTTTGAAATTTTAGTCTTGGGAGTATTTGATCGACAAAGGTCTTAACTGTAGAAAATTATAGTTTTGGATTGGTGATGTGTCACAAAAACGAAGCGAAAAATTGAGTTTGATCATACAATACGAAAAGGATCAAAACTGTAACTATAAATCACAACTCAAAGATCTTATGGGAAACGATCTTATAGTTTAATTAATCGCTTTACCTAAAAACGACGTAGTTGAAAACGAGAACAACTTTATATCTTGCAAACTATCGCGCTATGCTTGGATCTCAGTTTGGCAATTTGCGGTATTAATAAACCAGTCATACTATATACTTATTGAGATTTTAAATTCTTTTGTCACTGAATTGTATACAAGAATCAATCTTGGTCTGTCATATCCCGAACGGTTCAGATTACGAATCTGAACAACCTTTGACGATTAATGTCCAAGGACTCGAGACATGTAGAATCCGAGACAAAGAAAAAGCTAGAAAAGAATTGAATAGAATTTTGACACAATTTCACAAAAAAAAGTACATTAAGTTTTTAAGGTCAGCTTGGTCAAAGATCGTTCGTAACTTAAAGTATGAGGTTGGAAAAAGCGACGTCACAGGCGAGTGTTTCGAATAATAATCAATTCTGATTCTGTTTCTGATTCTTTTTAGTTTCGTTCGACTTTTCAACCTAATCGTATCCTTGATCGAGCACAGTGTCGACAGTGCAGAGCAACGCACTTCATCGCGTCAAAGGAAATAATCTCTATTTAATAATTCAAGTTTAAATTTCATTTCATAACATGAAACGTGGAAAAATTTCGTCGTGGACACGGTTATTTCTTTCATTATTAACAACATTTTTGGAAAACGTCGATCTTCTAAATTCCAGTAGATATGGGACGGAGGTTGATGAATTTCGTAATGCCGTGGATAACCAGATACTTTGGGGTTTAAGAGGTAAATAGAACTTTCAAGATTTTTGTTCGACGAAGCTACTGCCAATCGATTACGTCCAAAGGGAAGATGGAAGCAAACCGAGCAAAATACGTATAACCGATCACGATTTGAGAAATTATACCCCGCGTTTGCGGTTGTGTTCCGTGGCACATCGTTTCCCATGTTCGTACGTGAAAGGCGATTGCACAGCGAAAAATGTTACTTGATAAGAATGAAAACAACACTTGTGCAAACGCGAGAATTCTTCTAGGGACGATTACGTCGCGATTGTATCAGATGCGCAATTTTTCATCAATTCGACCATCGACGCCGGGACTTTCTTCGTACGTTGCATAAGAAATTAATTTGTTTGTTCGAAGCGCGTAGAAGCGGCGATCGCCGTTGTTGTTCTTTTACCGATCAGCTTCAACTGATGGCTTTAAATACGTAAGTCCAAACCGTGCACTTAATTCTCCCATCGTTTCAGATTCTTGTCACCAATTTTATGACAAACTGTTTCGAGTATATTATGGTAGCATGTGTTTTTTAAGCATTGGACACCAGTGGCGTGCCATCTGAGGGATTTATCAACGGGAACAATTATTGGTTAGGAGATCGTCTAGTTTGCACCAAGCTCTCTGTAAATCGCACGCTGCTTATCTCGGAGGAAAAACAAAAAAACGATACGATATACCAGAACCCGAACGAGGAGTATCCACCCTTTGAGTTTCGTTTTTTTATTGCACGCATGCGGCACTATAGCACTGTGCAATATCATGTAGGAATAGAAGACGAAGTAAGCACATTCTTATTTTACAGGTTGCATCTCAAATTTATATTTCCAATGATTCAAGCTGTAACGCTATTTGCAATCAGTATATAGCCCATTTAGACAGCAGATCAAGGATGCACTCGATTAACATAGTCCATAAGATTCATGTACAGCTTTTTACAATACTAATGTACCATCAGAGATTTAAGAGATTGCGTTTTTTTAGGATTTGATCACGCTTGGACTTTGTTTACCAGCATCCTGCAGCAAACGCGATGTAGCCACGATGGTGGATAAAATATTGCACGACGAGACTCTGCTCATCGGCAAACTTTTTGCTATACACTTCAGGCTCACCGAAGTCTCCGACTTGACGAATGATTATCAATGGCTTCTATCTGCGAAGATGATCTCCATCCTGTATGTAAATTCCAACCGAGTAATTACAAATTCAGATTTTTGTTGTCGATTAAAGTACTATGTACAGGGTGTATAAAAAGTAAGCGTAAAGCTACCGTAGCGTGATTCTACATCTCAGGATTGGTGGAGATTTGTAAAAGAATGTTCTTGTAAAATTGAGTGGCAATGCTTATTGAGGTCAACATCTTTTTATTGTTACTCATTACGAAAATGAAAAACCTGCAAGGAACCGTGGTTCGCGAATAACCTAATCTTTTATATCAATTCATTTTTACAAGCTTTGTCTGAAGTATTTTTTTAGTTTGCACAGTTAAGTAGTTATAAGAGGAAATACCTTAAGCAAGGAAAATTAGCTTCGCGAAAGTGTTGAAAGATATTAAAAGAAACGTATTATGCACTGAAACTTAGTTTTTAGATAGGTCACCTGATGTAATACTAGTCGATCTGTTTCATGGGGCTACGTAAGGGCAAAAGCGATGTCAATGACACCAACTACGAAATAGTATATGAAAAGTGAATTCATGCCACATATAACTCCAGCAATGTTATCAAATGTTAACAAAGCTATTATCACAAGAATAAATGTGTGTTTGGTGGCGGATGGAAAACTCTTTAAACATTTAATAAAATAATTTTAATAAGTATTTAGTTGTACTTATTAATTATTTATAAATTAGGACTTTTATTAATTATATTAATAGATTAATAATTAATAATTAATAAGTAAAACTAAGAAGAAATAATAATTAATAATAATAAGATTAAAGAATTAATAATTAATAAGTAATAATTAATAAGAATAAGATTAAAGAATTAATAATTAATAAGTAAAACTTTATCTAATCCACCTTGTATTTTTCACGATCGGCCTCCGATTAAATATCAATTACCAACATTAAAATTTGAATTACAGAAGTGTTTTGCTATTGTTATGTGTTACCGTGGTAGCAGCCACAATATACGACGTCTTCGTCTATCGAAAGCGTTCAAAGAACAAAAGTATATGCCTTACGGTCGCAAATAACATCATGCACGGTAAGCCACACATACATACATCGATACGTGGTATTAAAATACTATTTAACAAATAATTTCGCTGAAATAACCAATCTTATTGATCCTTATCGCCTCCAGCCTATTTCATAATAATCTATGTAACGTACGATTAACTTCGAACAGAGGTGAAAAACGAAATAGGAGATAAATGCGAAACCGTTGACGAAGAACCGGCATCCCAAAAGTCGAAGCATCAGAACGGTATCGGCCAATATCTTTTGTGTTTTTCATTCCCCGCCAATGTAAAGCAAATATTTAAACAGCAAAAGGGTGCAGATGGTTTCCGTATTTTCCACGGAATGAAAATATTAGGAACCTTGATACTTATTCTGTACCACACAGCTACCTATTCAGGTCATGTTTTGGGTAAGAAATGAATTTTAATCGTTCCTTAATTCTGCTAACCCGATCCGACTTCTAATCTAACAAGTTTGTTCTTTATCCATTTTATACAATCACGTGCACAGGTAACAAAGCGTACATTGCATCAAAAGACGATTTATTCGGGCATGTCATAACAAACCTCGTATTTGTGGTGGATACGTTTTTCTTCATCAGTGGTTTTCTATTGTCATATACATTTCTGCACGGACGACGAAAACAAAAGGGAACCCCGCCTATAGCAGAAAGGATGAACGAATTTTTTCAAAAGATTGTCAAACGATATATAAGGTAAACTATAGTATCAATGCTTAATTAGTTCTATCGATGAGATTTCGATGATAAAATAAATACATTAACTTTGAAGGCTTACACCTGTATATTTTGTCGTTATACTAATAGCGATATTGAATTTTACCTGGCATGATCATGTCTCCATACTTCTTTCCACTGAGTATCCAAATGCTAAGTGTTCCAAATATTGGTGGACTAACTTACTTTACTTCAACAACTTCTACAGGTGGAATGAGCTAGTACGTATACTTTCTTAGATAATTTATTGCAAACATCGTTCGCGTTACTACGAAAGAATCGTTTCGGAGAGAAATACTGTTTGCAGTGTCTCACATGGAGTTGGTACTTGCCCAATGATATGCAGTTCTTCATATTTGGCAGTTTTCTTTTAACTTTATCGTACACGTGAGTTTGTAATTTCGAATTTTAATCTTGTAGTGCCTAGTCGTACCTGATCTCTAAAATCAATTATTTCAGGCATTACAATATCGCCATGGGCATAGGCATTGTTACGATACTCTCATCGATAGGATCGCTCGGTTACACGGGGTACACTCTTAATTACCAGCCTACGTAAGCATATAAAACGTTCAATGCTATTTATACCGTTGTGGATATGTAAATATACGTTGCATTAACTTTCCTAGACTAGACGGACAATATAGAACGCTGTCAGAGATTTATTTGCGACCGTGGTGTAGAATACCGCCATATCTCATAGGAATGGCCACATGTCACCTTCTTACAAAATGGAATTACAAATTGCACTTATCAAAAGTAATGTATACTGTTTATTCGTTGGACTTATATTTTTCTGCATCTTTCAATAGCGTGATTAAATTTATGTTTCAGAGAAGCTTAATCGTTGGGTGGACCTTGGCAATTTTATGTAATTGTTCGATTCTATTCGGATTCGCGAACAAGAACATATCCTTAAGTCTATCCATTCTTTATATGATCTACAGTAGAATAGGCTGGGCATTGGGTATTGCCTGGCTGGTAGTTGCATGCACTACGAATCATGGCGGTAAATCGATATTTTTTAAGTCAGCCATCTAATGCAATAATGTCATTGTTCGTGTTGTAAAAATATATTTTTTATGTTTGCAGGTATCGTGAACAAGATCTTATCGCTAGATATTTTCTCTCGTTTGAGTAAATTATCATATACTATTTATCTCATACATCCTGTTCTAGTAATGTCGATATATTCCATACGTAGTTATCCTTTATTCGCTGATGAGATCATGTTTGTAAGTACATACACTAATATCATTCGAACAATTTCGACCTAATGTTAGCACGACGCAATAACGTTTTCTTTATTTTTCAGGGTGCTATGTTTTCTATGATAGTTGTTATTAGTTTCATCATCTCTATTCCGTTAGTCGCAGCAACAGAAATACCGTTTATGTCACTCCTTCGACTGTACAATAATTTGCAGAAAAGAACGAAATAAATAAATATATAGTGATAAATATTTCCAAGCTTTCTAATTAATAAACTAATGAAAAGAAGTTGCTCTTTCGTGCGACCGCACACATTACCAGGCATGTAAATATGAAATCGGAATTTTTGTATAGAAAATACACGTTTATTGTATGAAAATGATTAAAAATATTTTATTCGAAGTATTGCCCATCGCTAGCTATACATTTTTCCCACCTGTCTGGCAATTGGTGGATGCCACGCCAAAAAAACTGTCGCTCTTTTGAGGCAAACCAGTCATCGAGCCATTTTCGTACATTTTCGTAAGAGGCGAAATGCTGGTCAGAAAGTGCGTGTCCCATCGATGCAAATAAATAGTAATCGGATGGAGCCAAGTCTGGTGAGTAAGCCGCGTGCGAAAGTATTTCCCAACTGAACGCTTCGATCGTTTCCTTGACCGGTTTTGCTGTATGTGATGGTGCATTATCATGAAGCAAAATTACTTTGTGTTGCCTTTTTTGATATTCTGGCCGTTTTTTACGCAAAGCTTGATTCAAATCGATCATTTGTTGTCGGTAGCGCTCAGTATTAACGGTTTCGCCAGGTTTTAACAGCTCAGTGGTCTTTTTCGGTGGTCTTCCACGTTCTTCGTTCCTCGCGTCAAAATTGCCACTTCTGAATTTTTTAAACCACTTAAAGCACTGTGATTTACCAAGAGCATGCTCACCGTAAGTTTCGACAAGCATTCGATGCGATTCTGCAGCAGTTTTCTTCAAATGGTAACAGAAAATAAATGCTGTCCGCAAATCGTAGTTTCCAGGCACAAAATTTGACATGTTCAACGCTATTACAAACTATGCTGTTGTATGAAACTTGTATTGTTCTCAGTCGAAAATGTTTGTGAGATGTCAACAAAGACTTTTGGCATCAATGACGCAGTTTAGTGATAATTACATTATCAGCTAGGGCCATTTATAGGCAAATTCCGGTTTCATATTTACATACCTGGTACACGCGCAGTCGAAATTTCCAAACATTTCGTTCTAATACGATACTTTGCGCGCGTAATGTGATTCGTTGCCTTAGGAAACATTCATAATTTTATTCAATATTTCATAATAACAACTTAGGGAGGAGGATCAATTTATAAAATCATTCGCACAAAAGATGCAAATGTTTTTGTTTATCAACTATCGTTTTGTACGTAGCGAAGTGATTCGAGCGAAAACACCGAGCTTATATACAAATAATTTCACATCACTGAAAGATAAGAAAGAATGTTTGTTGTGCTATGAGCAAAGAAAGCAATATGTCCTACGTAGTGCCAGCAACGTCATTGATCGATTTCCACGAGTAGTCTGTTCACGGCGACCTCCCTCGAGTTGTTTTTCGAGATATTCCTGAAACTAACTGTTTTCTTGTTAGTTAAAAAACAAAACTCTTGGAGAAGACGATTAAGAAAACGCGTAAACAACGATTCAAGTTCACCTGTGAGAAGCAAGTCACAACAATGTTTTGCATACCAATTATCGCATACTGCAATGAGTGTGAATATCTACGATACAAACTTTTCCATGCTTTGATACATATCATGCTAACGACTTGCATTAGAGCAATCTGCAAACAGACTAGTACGATAAAAACTGACTCTACTCACGTAGAACCATAACAAGACAGTTTTTATTCCACTTCTCTCTGTATTTATGACTGCGATGATTATAATAAACGTACAACGATGTTTGATATACCCGCTAAATGAAAATATGCTAAATGTACAAAGGTATAAGTAACGAAAAATCGTGATATCGATAGGAAGTGTTCGTTAAACGCAATGGGAACCTGTCGACTTATTTGGCACATGCAGTCGATGAACTGCAAATATGCTGGGTATCTATCCAAGTCACTGTGATGTTGGTCAGTATGACCGCTTCTTCAAAATATGTTCTTAGGCTTACATATCACTTTCGTTGGACATGTATAATACTTAATATAATCGTGTGCCTATGCTACTAATTTATTTATTTTTATAAGCCTTTGATGATTCTCTAATATGGATATAATATTAGCATGGCTAGAGCTGGTAACTGTAAAAAGTTATGAATAGTAAAGATACTTTAAGTTTAAGAAACGTATTATTGTCTGTCAAATACCTATACTGTTCTGTTGCAATAATAATGCATTGAACTTTTATGATTCTCAATTTTAATCAATCAGCACTGTGAATATTTATCTATAAAATTAGCCATGACCAATCGGTAGATACATTTTGTTAAATTAAATTGGAAAAGTAGAATTGGGAAGAAGGTGAGCAGCATGGAAATATGATATAGAGTCCTCTATAATTTATTTTCTTTTTACTTTATTATCCTCTTTCTTTTTACGTTTCTTCCTTTTAATAAAAATTCGATAATTAAATAGCAAGATCAAGAATCAATTTAATTCGTTATAATAAAAAGAGTCGGAGAAAGGATCGGAGCTTTGGTCAATTATTCAGGAAATTAGCGCGGCTAATTTCACAGAGACACGTGCCTCGTTTCGAAACTGGAAAAAATTAGAAAACAAAACCATCGACAAGAAAGTTGACCACGTCGAATTAATTCGATAATACGCTTATCGGCGTGCATCACGTCCCAATTGTTCGCACGACGTGACGTCCCGAGTTTTGCGAGTCTTTGCAACTTCCTAGCTGATCAAATTGATTCAGCTATCGAAGCTGATGAGCCACATAGGACGAAGACTATTACGACAAGAAATTAAAAGTTCGAGACACATATAATCGAAGGTTTGCCTGAAGAAGAATTTTTTCCATCAGAGTCGGGAAAATAGAAATAAATTTAATATACGTCGGACTTGACATTTGTGACGAAAATTGATATTTTCGAGATTTAAAGAGTTGACATTTAGAATTGCGAAAATTTGAAAGTAACAGAACTTCGAGTACTAGCAATTTTGGAAATTCGGAAATTTAAAACTGTGAAGATTTGGAAGATTTGAAATATCGAGAATTAAGAAATCTAAAGACTTGCATCTTCTAAAATTTAGACTTACAATTTTCCATTCAATACCTTGAAATTTCCTCGAATAGCAACGCGTATACACGAAATTTGTAAAATCCTTTGCACTTAACCGTAAAAGCATCTATTTCAAATTTTCACGAGATATCGAGAGAAAATACTAAGGTACGAACTACGTGTCTTGACATTTAACGTGACAGTCAA
Source organism: Bombus flavifrons (assembly GCF_040668555.2). Classification (NCBI taxonomy): domain Eukaryota; kingdom Metazoa; phylum Arthropoda; class Insecta; order Hymenoptera; family Apidae; genus Bombus; species Bombus flavifrons. Next base: position 8,493,279 of record NC_138446.1, on the reverse strand, counting down.
ATACGTTCGTAACTCTGAACAGGAAAACGAAGCGTCTCAAGCGAGACGAAACTTTGCTTAACTCGTCGAATCATCGAATAACTTCGCACCGTGATCCTGCTTCTGTTAATTTGTCAACTCGAGAATACACTCTCAACCAGATAAACGTGACAGGAAATGATATGTGAATCCGACACGACTGTGTTTCAACTTCCAACTATATATCGTACATAATTCTGTTGCAACATTGCTGGGCAAGCACGTGCATCTTTGATCAAATTGTCGACAAGACGAATTCACTTCAAACTTGGATATCTATATTAATTCCATTTCCTTTTAAAATTTCGCTTCCGATGGATCAAATTGATCTTAGAGGAAATTAACAGTTGAAAAGGTGCTATTCCAGTTTGAAAATTATATTATTAAGTTAGAGTGAGTCATAAAATTATTCACGCAAACGAATATATGATGAGAAAGGAACGAAGCAAGAAGAAAATAAAGAAATTTTTTATATTTTTTTAGTCGGAATACGGATACGTAGTTAAGGGTCCGAAGAGTAAGAAAATAATAAAAGATACGTACGAGAAAATTTACGGTTTGTAATTAAATATGAAAAAAGAACGAATTATGATAAATTTTTGCACATATCCGCGTGAAAAAATTATTGGTACATTTCATAAATCTATATTTGACAGAATAATCTTTTTATCTTATATCGTATCGTTTCTATTTTTTTTTCTTAAATTTAGATTAATTATAATTACAAGAAAAATGATTAATAAAAGTTAAAATCTTAATTTATCTGGCATGCAAATTTTCCTTAATGTATAACGCATTTATGAGAAACATCTTTTTACCATTTCACTCGCTGACCACAAGTAAACTTCAGAAAATACTTCCACATTCCTCATCACGTACGCAAAATGTTTGTTAGTTTACCTTAAAATCGAGATTTCTCAGAGGTTGAAGCAACGCGTGGCAAAATATTGATTCTCCGTCTTCTATCAACATAAACTCGTGCGAAAGCGTAGTGGTGGCCGGCTAGGAAAGCAATTTCCATAATCAACGAGCAATTTGTTGCAAAATTTTGCATCTACTCTTGCTCTGCTTCAGACTCAACTCGAACCAACGAATCGCAGCGAGAAATAGAATAACTTACACGTCATTATATCGCGCTATAGAAACATATCAGGATACAAAAAAAAAAGAGGTAGATATTTTATACTTATCGAATTAGAAATATAGAAAAATATAGAAAAATTCTGTAAACTTCGTAAAATCGTAAATTACATGGAAATAGATAGAACTACGTAGAAAACGAGATACACGTGATTAGAAAAAGAACGAACCAAATAAATCCATAAAACTTGCTACCAGTCGGAATTTTCAAAAAAGCAAAATCTGATTCGTAACGCGTCGTAAAGCGTGAAATCGCTTGAATAAAGTTACTTGAAACGTTCTAACCTAGGAAGTTCGGAAAAAGGGAGGAAACCCAACGGAAACAGGAAGCGTCAGGGTGAATATCGTACGAGTATATCCGGCGCCGGTTTTCTGATACAATGCGCGATGAAAGGGTCGCTGAAAAGTGGCGATGTTAAGTGGCCCTCCCCGTGTATTTTCTCGCGTACAATGGGAATTACTTTGTCGAGACTCTTGCCCGTCCCCAAGTCATCGCCGTCTGCGTGCGAGTGACTCTTGTATCGACATCCTCGAACTTTCCTCTCTCCATTCTCTTCCTTTCACTTCTTTTCTTCTTCGTACAGAACACGCAGAAAAGTATAAACTAGCAAATCCGAAATTTGTTATATACAAGCGTGAGCACTATGAAGAGAAGACGAGACGATTGTATGGATGTATTGCGATCTTTCCAAGAAATATTGAATATTGTTCTTGGATATCGTGGACGATATTGGATACTGTGTCTGAGAAGGGGTTGCACGATAGTTTAGTGCGATATTCGACATCGTAGTAATATATTTTTGCATAGAAAATAGTATAAATTACAATTCTGATTTATTTATATTCTTGTTTCGATTTATATTAATTTACTCCAAAACATGGAAGATGGTACAAAAATACTTTGAATATCTTTAGGTACACGTGTACTGTGCATTTTTTCACCTTCAAATTTTACATGAATACATAAACATTCTATACTTATTGCCACATAACTAGCTGCGTATGTGATTAATATCGATCTTACGAACTACAGCTGTTTCAAATTCGAATTGTAGAATGGTATAAAAAATGTCAAACATCGTCAAGTTTTATTTTCTATATATGATTAATATTCTGATTCACATCGGTGGAAATATCCAAAACGCGATCAGAAAATACCTTCAAACTGCCGGACAATAATATTAAAAATTTCAAATATCATCAACTTTTACATTCTGAGGAGCCATCCAATATAATCCATATTTTTTATCGACGAAATAGCTGGAAACTGTATCGAGGTTGTATTTTGAGCGACGTTTGGGTCAACGATTTTTTCCGATCTTCGCCGTTTAATCGTTTCCGTTTTTCACAATTTCAATTTGTTACCACGACCGCGCATAATTTTCAATTATTTTCGCCTCCTGGAAATCACGATCGATCCCTGATGGTATATCACGCAACCACCGAAACATCGACGATGTTAATTAATAAATAAACGGTTGATTGCAGCGTGAATCCATTTTAATTAAAATCGAGATAGATCCGTCGATTTGCACGCGTTCTCTTTCCTTCTCTCTTTTTCCATCTTGTACATCTACCGATCGTGTTCGGAATAATCGATTTCAATGCTTTCTAATAAACCAATTCTATCGTTCATCAGACACTGATATCAGACTGTTTGCTTTTTCAATTAGTAAAAGTACGCGAATGTTTTCCATAGTACAGTTGTTTACTTTTATTGAAATAGCAAGATATTTTTGTTTTCTTATGTTTCATTTTGTCATAGCTTTAATTCTAATTTATTATGTGTAATATATCTAGGTTTACATTAAAGATCGATAATTATAGTATTCACTTAGAAGAAAGAGTTCTGCAAAGGATTAATGACGATTCAAATACAAATTGTCGGAGATAATTAGCTATGTTACCGTATGAACCAATTGCTGTTTCTTTATCTCCAAATCTGTGCAAATGTAAAAATAGAGATTCGTCTCGTTCTTTAAATACTATGGCAAATACAATAAATACTTTCGAGCTTCCAGACATTCTTGCATATTATATATGGATTTTATACATCCTTCCGCATTAAAATTTCTCATATACTCGTAAGCAATCGCGGTCTACTTATATAACATTCTCAAGAAAGTAAAACTTTACTCATAAGAACCTGTTATAACTCCAAATCTAACGATATTTAAATCCACATATTTATTAATATTTTTGCTTACTCTGACAAATAGTACACTCTTTTAAAATTTGATCCCAACATTTTAGAATTATATTTTCTTTTTTTCTTAAACCTTCTTTCAGCTATCAGACATTATTTTAATGATATAGCAACGAAAGGGGCACGTAAACAGGAGCATCGATATTCCCGATGTCAATCGATAACCAGTGCCTCGTTGTTCAACGACGTTATATTATTTATTCGCTCTCGTTCACTTTCTAATTAAAATCTTCGTTTCGATGCCGTGTAAATTATCACGCGTCAACAATCACGGTAATAACGATGAATGTCTGCCGGTTTTCTTGCCTCTTCCATGCGAAATGCCAGTCAGAGATCGAATGGAATATAGAATCATTTTGCGATGACTGTGATTGTGTTCCAGGAAATATTGGAAATATTTGCCAATGGATGGATGTTTCGAGATAGGAACGTGTAATGTTAGAAAATAAGAGATGAATTTTGCAGCATTCCTCTCAGTCGACCGAGTTACGTGCGAATTGTTTATTATTTTGAAATATGAATTAATAGTTTAAATAAAGTTACCAATAATAACGTGGTAAACTAAGTGACCACGGTATTTACAAATATAACTAATATTGTACAATTGTCGATTTTTGAAGATACATCTCTTTGCTGTAGCTGAAGTTTATCGCTAGTCCATTTCTAATTCAATTTAGAACTAGCGTAGATACGATGTCATTGAAGAACTTCTATGTATATTGTCTTACAAAGGAACAAAACCCGTATCAAAATAATAAATATTTCAGCAGAAAAAAATTGCACAAATCGGCGACAAAATAAAGATTTGCAGAATGCAAAAGATATTTGATACTATGAGCCGTGTAAAATTATATTGGCTTGGCAACTAAGTGATTGCGGATTTCGTCATTACCACCTAAGGACAAAATCCGCAATCACTTAGTTGCCAACCCAATAGAATCTAAATTAGAAGAAAGAACAGCGATGAAAAAGACATTAAATGAGTGTTTTGTCTCTGCTTGTATAACCGTAGTGTTGAAAAGCACGACACAATAACATAAATTGATTGGAAAGAATTTGAAATCAGGTATTGTATCAAAGCACCATCGACTCTTAATGTGTTCAATTCAACAACTAAATTAAATGCTCTTAACAAAGAATATGTTTATTGAAATCACATATTGACGAATCAACGTTCACGCGAACTCCATCTAAGTACTAGGTTGTAGTATTATATTTGAGAAACAGAATTCTAGCGATAAAAAGAGAATAGCCCATACAGTTTCAACTACGTTCGTCGCGTGCACGAGTATACAAACATAGAAATATTTTTAATATTTCCGCATTGCAAAAATTACTTTACAAATGGAACAAGAAATTTTATTAAAGAGGATCATCCTTTACGATTAAAACTAAAAGGAAGCGAAGCTTGTATGCTCATAATGCAATACTTTCGCAGAGGTAAAAAATTCTTTGTTAGTGCTATGAGGTTTTTTGTAAAAGTCGGCGAAAACTGACAGTTTTTACAGCCAGTGGAACAACGATTGAAACCTCCCTCAGTTTTATATGAACAGCCATTTGAATTTGCATAAGATCCCAGATATACGTACAATAGTATAGCATACAATAGCTATCGATTTCACTTGCAACAGAATATACGTATGAATGTAATTCAGTTTTCAGATTTCGTTTCATATATAGTGGCTAAATAAATATTTGCACACCGTTGTCTTATCATAGCGTCTATTAGGTTGTCCGAAAAGTTTCTTTCGTTTTATGAGGAAATAATAGACGCGCAACGTTTTTTGTTTTATATTATTTTGTTGAATTACGTACGATCCATTTTGTTCTGTTGAGATAAACACCGCGACATTTCACAGACTTGAAGGTGCACTGTTGTAAAAAAACACGTTTGCGAAAGAAAGATTCTTTTCGGACAACCTAATATTTCAATTGTACACGAGCCGCATGAAATCCCAGTATAATATCACGATCGAAAGTATGAATTTTTATGTGAAATTAAAGGATACAAAATTGTATATCCAATGTGCAAAAATATATAAAATACGAAAAAGAAGAAATATAAAAAGCTTGTTAATACGACACTATAATGTTTAATAGAGTTTAATAAAGTACCATGTTGTTGAATTAGTTTTATGTAGGAAAAAACATAATAAAGATACAAAGAAAAATACGTAGATGATTGAATTCATAATACTTCTCCTACAATTTTATGCCAACCTTTTGACTAAACTTGTAAAACAATATGATACTAAAGTAAGATGATAATGTGTATTTGGAAACAGATAATTTGGACATTTGGATTAACCGGTCAGATCCATTTTCAACTTATCACAGCGGATGCTGATATCGAGTTAACCAGAATGGAGTTATTTCAAAAGCGTTTTACTGCTAGGAAGACTGTTTTATCGTGTTTGCGCGCCTGTTGTTCGAAATTGTTGAATCTGAGGCTCTCGTAAAGAAGATAGCAGAAGGACAGAACTAGGATGTGATCGATGGATTGCAGCAGCAACATGGGAAAGAGACTTGTAAAAGGGATTTGGAATCTCTATGTTGCAGCTTTAAAATCTCTGGGAATTGGATCTTAATACAATTTAATCTCCAGCCTCAGCACGTTAGAATTTAATCCGAATTTTTAGTATTTTAAATCTCAAGAAATAGAGTTTCAGTCCCTGGAAATGTTGCGTTTTAACTTTCTAGATCATGCGTATTATATCTCAAAAAATTGAAAAAACTTCTAAATTGTAATCTTACATTTGATTCTTAAATAATGGTCTTAAATATTATCAAATAGTTGATAGTTTAAAATATAAACTTTGTATAACTTTTTCGTTTACGAATTATTCTCATTGTCTTAAGCTGTCATCTATGAAAAAGCCTCTCAAAAATCAAACGGATCAACTTCACTTTTTATTAATTTCATTACGCAAGCATACGATTAATATTCGATTGTCAAGAAATAAATAGCTTACTTAAGTCGGTTTGTTGTAAGACGATAACATAAATATGAAATCAATTTATGGGATTGATCAATGTTGTTTCCCACTTTTTCGCCACTTTGTTAAATTGCCAATTTTTAATATTTACCTATCAATACATCTAGCAGCTGCTAAACTTCTTTGGTTAAATTGTTACTCTATTTGAGTTTAATTTATATGAATGAATAATTAATTGAATTACAGTGTGACTCATTTGACTATTTCTTTGCATCATTTTATAAATTCTCGAATTATCTTCCACCAAAAAAGAAACTAGTTATCAGACTGCAAATTTATAATAGCCTAAATGATTCCCATTCCTTCAATTCCGACCAGAAAATTAAGTATTTTTCTCATCAACCGTTCCAGGCGCTCCTCGAAATAACGAATTAAAGAAATCATTTAATTCCTGACAGAGTTCCATCTTACTTCCTTTTCCCCTAACAAGAGCAACGAGGAAACGAAGGTTAATAATTTCATATAAAACAGCATCGTGAAACCATTGGTATATAATCGAGAACGATCTGCGCTATGAGAATCGTCGATTCGTAAAACAGAAAAAAAGAAAATAGCAATTAGCTCTTTTTATAGGAATTAATCGATTAATTCATTTAAATTTTCGATTTTCTATAGTAATAGAGGAAATGATATAGAAGTATTGATTATTCTAGTACATTTAAATTATAAAAATAGATTGATTTATGACAAGATCATATTATCGTTTACCAGAAGAACAATATCTAGATATTCTCCAAAATTAATTTTACAAGTAAGCTGTTTTCAAAAATGAAGGTTCTATTATTCCATGAAATTATTTTGTAATAATATTATTTTATAAAAATGTGTTACGATTCAAAAACTGTTTCCCTTTTTTTAATAGTAAACGTTACACACTGCAACATTTTACAAAATTTTAATAAAGACGATAAAGATCTAAATAATATTAGCAAGATTAAAAAATGAAAGAAAAATTTTCTCACTGCTACATACACGGATAATTGTATCTTCCTTACACCATATACTGTAAATATACTAAATATCTTCCATCTAAAATCCACTTCTACCTCGTAAAAGTTTACACAGATTATCGGCAAAAAATTTGCAATTGATCGTCCATAGTTGAAAAATGTAGTTCGTCGTTAAATATCCAGCAAAAACTAAACAATACAACATTCAAGATTAAAGTAACAAATATCAAACAAAGCTACTTTAAACGTATTCAAATAACAACGCGAACTGTCTTCACAAATCCATAGCGAGTTTTAATGAAACTTAGAATTGAGGTGTAATAGTAGTCGTCGCGATAGTGTTGCTGCTGTTGCTGATGATGTAGAGACGTCGCTATAAGCTACTGCTGCTTTCTTCTCATTTATGTGCCATGGAAGAAAAATCGGACTATGGGCGCCGGGATTCGAACCCGGGTTGCGAAACTATCGTAACCTAAGGCGCAACCACTGCTTTTTTTTTAATGATGTTTATTTAACCAAGGATACAATTTTAGTTACATTTTGGTATTCATAATAAACTGTGAATTTTGGTAATGATGTGCTAGGCAAAAGTACCGATACGCGACGGTACGAAGTAGCCATACTATATTATGTGTCGGTGTTTTACATTTTTTGTGATTTTAAATCTATTCTTTGGATTTAAGCCGCTGGGGAGCGGAGCTTTTATGTAATTTTGTTTTTGGTTGATTTTTTTGTCCTGAAACTTGGTTGCAAAACAGGACAGGCGCAACCACTGCGCTACCGTCGTCCGGTAGAAGTTAGTGTCGAGTGGCGGTATTTGTTGTCGAGTGCCGCCATAGAAATATACAAAAGTTAACTATAAAAGCGAACTATATCCAACCTGTAACTTACAATTTAATCAATGCGAATAAAATTAAAAGTCAATACAAAATCGACGAAATAATGTTCAAGATTCGAGCAACAAATATTAAATAAAACCGCTCGAATGATTCTAAACAACACCGTGAATCAATTTTTCTATTCCACGGTGAACTTCTCTAGCATCCGCTGTTTCTACAGAGTCGAAGCATGGCGCGTTTTTAACGCGTCTATCGATCATCGGTGGCCAATTAACCCAGTAGGCCGGGCCACCGGTTAATTGGAACAGCACGCATTGAAATGCGCATTCAGCTGCGACACGCACGCGTCGTCCTTCCGGATATCGCTAATTAGCTGGTAAACTGGGCCCCCGACCAATCGCGATATCTTGAACGTCAAACGCCACGGATTACCGAAATTCGTCACGATAGAAACAGAGGAGATCGCATTATTCCCTAGGGCGCGTGCTCATTATCGTTCGACAACGACGACCACACAATGCGATTCGAACGATCCAAATAGAACAATGTTGGTTTAGCTACACAATTTCTGTTTCCACGATTAGTCCACGTAGATTGTAAGCTCTTCAATCCGCATTTATCGAGAAAAATGGAGATGAAGCTTACACGAACTATTTGTCATTACTACCTAATGACAAAATCCGCAATCAGTTGCCAACGTAATATCATTCGTTATTATCATCGTAATTATCATTAGGATAGGAGGTTGTTTCTTATTATAGAAAATATTGTATATTACGTTTATAATTATATACTATTTATTGAGATATGTATAATTTTGTGTGCTAGACTAGATTAGCCGCGTAGTAGTGACACACGTATGTGAGTATGAGTGTGTGGAAATATGTGTGTACACGGCGTCTCGAAAAACGGATGAATGTAGCTGTTCCGTTGGCAGTGTGGTATGGAAGATGGAGAGACAAAGAGAATGCTGAGACGCGTGCAAATGTATATCGACGAAGATCCTGGAAATCATTTGTTAAATAAATCTATAATTATTTTAATATGAATTCTAAGTGTAACCTTAGTGTTCCTTTACTTTTATTTCGGCAATTAAGATCCACAATTCTCAACACTATTATTATACATATAACTATTATATTATTGTATATTGTATATAATATTGTATATTATTATAGAAAATCGAAAATTTAAACGAGTTAACCGATTAATTCCTATAAAAAGAGTTAATTGCTATTTTCTTTTTTTTTTTTTTTTGTTTTGTTTTACAAGCCGACGATTCTCATAGCGCAGATCGTGGAAATGCCTATATTTATTATTTCATATAACTGCAATAAGAGTAAGAAGAGTAAGAGTAAGAAACGAAGCTGTTTAGGAATATCTATGTTTGTTTAATAGATAAATTGATTGATTGAAACGAATAAGATACGCGATTAGATTATATAGAAGCAAGCAGAGGATGAAAGAAAATTGAAGAAGGGAAAATTTTACTGAAAAGCATCCTTGTATTAAATTAAAAAGAAAATCCGAAGCATCTCTCGCCAATAAATAAATAAAAGAAACCAACAAACCAAATTCTGCTTTAAGAATAAAAATAATAGAAATGTCGAGTGAAACTAAACGACGTTCCTAAACATTAAGAGGACTCGAAGACTGACGATTCAATCGTAGGACGGCAGAGGCGTCGAAATTCTAACGAACGAGCGTGGAATAGCGACCTGGTCGTCGAAACGACGTCACGTCGCACGTGCCTTTGACAGATATCGTTTTCTCGGTCGTCCGGCGTTCCAACGATTCCCCGGTGATCGGTGCACCGGTAAAAACGGCCGAGGAACGAGACACCCGGTGCTCGATGAGTTGCCGCACGCGCGCCACCCGAACTCCGATCGAAACAACCAATTTCCGGAGACGTCGTCGGTCGCGACGTCGACCTAATGGCTCGTCCGACTCCTCGTTACGATGGAATCTAGTCGGACGCGACTAGAATCGAACGGAAACTGCGAACAAGAGAACTGTTGCACGAAACGATCCTCGGCTTTTGCCCTTGCAGGATGCATTTCCAAGCACTGAAATTTATCACACGAGCTTCACTTTGAACGGTGGGTAATCTTCGTGGCCATGGAATTGATTATGAAGCGAGTTTATTATGAAGTGAGAAATTTATGATATAAATAATTAAAGGATGAGAGAAAGCAATGGTAATAGTAATATGATATAATGATATTAAAGGTCCAGCATTATGAAAATATAGAATTCACATTTTCTTTGAAAACTGTTGAAAAGAGTATATATCATACATAAGCAGAATTTGTAATTTTTACATCTCACTATTTCATTATTTACAAGAAAAAATATCTTCAACAAATACTCAATCATAACTTCATACTACACTCTTATACCTAAAAGACAACATTCGTCTGCTGAATTAAACAAACATCTTAACTTCCACAGAAACGAAAACACATTCTTCAGATAGCTATAATTTAATAACTTCCCAATAAACTTTACCAACCTCGACACCTACAATCCAATCTTCATATTCTTAATTACGCGCTGACTTTCACAAATTATCATTACTAAAATATACCATTTACATTTTACGATTTAGCAACTTCCCAAAGAGCATCGCCAAAAATCCATTTACCATCTTATCTAACAATACCTAAATTCTAATATTTTATGATATGTACTTGCACATGCAATACAATTCCATACGATATAGGTACTCAACAATTTAAGAACCCTCCAAAGAAAATTTCACAACAAAACGATGTTAAAATCTGAGCACATCTGGACTTCAACGTTCATCTGCTTAATCATACGCTCAATTCTTTCCAACTTTCATGTATTCTCACCAGCATCAACCAGAAACACGGGAATTTCTCATTGTGTGTAGAGAAGCTGAGGCATCAAACACGCGTTGGCGTCTCGGGAGAAGCAGAATATTTGTCGTCCGTCACAGTATGCACTATGTCTGGCGCATAACAACACAGGGCTAACAGCTTCCTGTAGGTTCTCTTGAGCCGGTGCAATCAAGGGAACGAGGGGAATTAACAGGGGGAACAGGGCTCGTTCACAACCCCGCGATCTGCATCTTGTTTGCGGATGGGCGATCGAACGTTTCGTAAACACAGGGAAATTCGCGAATGCAATCCTTCGGCTGTAATCCGCTCGAGAACGTTATCCAATGTTTCCACCTGCACGCGATCAATCGATCACCTTGTTTTTTATCCACGTGTTTAATTTAATAGCCTTATACGATCAAATGATCTTTTGATTCTGATAGAAGATTTTCAAACGTGCTTCTCGGATGTTCCTAACTGTTAGAATCATCGACGTTGGTTGTATAAAATTTGTATCGAAGAAATTGAAACGAGAAATATATCTACGACTAGACTAATCGATAGACTCGGGATTTTCATGCAAAATTTTCTAGGCGATAAGTGGAAAATTTCATCGAATGTACACAATATGAAGAAGTATATAAAATATCCAAAGTACAGCGCCTCCTATAATACTCGATAGATGAGACAATTATTTGTTTCTTTTTTTTTAAATTGCATTTTCAAAAGTATGAATTTGCACAACAAATCTGCAGCGTAGTAGTCAATCTAATCAAGCTTTGTATCCTAAATTTCAACTTTCAATAATTAAACTTCTCGAGGGATACACCGATAAATTTTTAAGCTTTTTTACATTTTTCAATTGTTTTACTGAGCAATTTATCAATCCCTTGAAGGATTGATCGAAAAAACTGTAGGGCGAATAAAAAACGAAGAGGAAAGTAATTTATCGCAGGATTAGTGTTCAATATTTCAAAAAACGAATGATTTACTTCAACACGTTCTTCTTTTCAACTTATAAAATTGATCGTTGTAACTATCTTACGAACAGCTCGATCATGAAACGTGATCATTCACTGTGAAACCCAACTTCCATTAGGTAATTCTAATGCGGGTTCCTCTAATTCCCTTCCACTTAAATAAAAAGCCTCACCTAGTTTTAATAATGTTACGTCCAAAAGAAAATCTCCAGGAGACTTCTGAAGTAGCTCGGATAGGCACAGGGAAATTTCTAATTTTCTCCACTCTGGGAATTTCAGTCGCGAATGAGACGAAAAGAAGCAGAAGAAGAAGAGAAATTCCTGTGACGGTGTGTCATAGGCGAATGTGTGAGACAGCGTTTCACTAAATCGAAAAGAGTTAATTGAGCCGATTATAGTAGCCTATAATTTTCCTGTGTAAATATGCGATGATCGTGGAGCCGACGTTAATCGATACATAGAATCGGCCTCGAAACGTTTGTAGTACGGCAATCAACTCATTTCGTCGGCTTTCGCTACTTAGCCGTGCTTCCGATTGATCGTGTATTTGATCAGCTGCAGATCAACGGGAAATAGAGATTAGCGTCCAAGCACATTTACGTGTTTTCACTTGACTGCCAAAATCATGATTCTGATACTTGTCATCGAAAATTCCCACTATTTAAATGCAATTGCTGTCCACACGAAACGAGAGACACGTGTTTCTTCATACGTTTATGACAACTTTTAATTAAATAAAATTTCAATTCCCCTTCGGATGTATCTATTTCGTTTTCTGAAATTCAATTATAAGAATGAGCTTATCAATTTGAGTTGAAAATTAGATACCACATTAATTTCTCTAGGGATACTGGCACATGTGTGTTCACCAGAAATATGATGATTACAATATGCTGTTCATGTAAATTTGTATTTTCATAAATACAAGTGAAGAAATAGGATTTAAATTGAGGAGATCTTTTACACGTTAAATATGCTGATTTAAAATGCTCTATCTATTATTTTGAAACTGAAGACAAGTGAAACATTATCATTTATGCTAAAGTATTAAGTATCTGAGTCTTCGAGAATTTGGGATTAACATAAAGTTGATTTAAATCAGATTAATTTGAAGCTACAGTTTCATCTGAATTGAAATGATAAATTTTGTTCTGTTTGATTTGTTTCAATGAAATATATTCTAACTTGCAATCACCTCGTCCTATTTCTTCTGAACGTTTTGTCACGTTAGAAATATATCTCTGCCTAAAGGGACCAAATGGAAACTCAGACTTACCAGTGCTAAATAACGTCGTATAGGTACTATGCATATCTACAGTTATACATGATCACTCGAAACTAAACTTTGATCGTTTCAAAGACATAAATTTATCTGTTCACAGCCAAGCCCTCTGCAAGTTCAATCGCCATTCCGACACAGTTAACAACAAACTTCTGATAACGTGCCCCTAAATGCTTTATTGAATTAAATTACTAATATTAACAGTAGTTCATATTAAACTTTACGGAAGACTCATTTATTCAGTCATTCATAAGTACATATTTGGACAGTTCCAAATTATTGTAAATGTGTAAAATAAACTTCAAACGAATGTCCTCGATCCAATTACAACAGATTCAAAACATATTGACCATTGTAAAACAAAATGACAATCGTTAAAATTGAAACGTTTAATTGTTCTTTGTAGATAGTTTCTCGATCCATTTTTCACATTTGTATTTTTCAATCGAAATTTTTCACACTGATAACAAATTGTCTCTCCCTTTCATATAGCTTTTCTAGAACGTATACATGTTAATGTTATAAGCATATATATGGTTAGCTTCAAACTTTGAATTGGCCTTTAACAAATGCTATTTAACATCACTTCCAGTCGCTAAATTCTGAATAATTTTTTACACAGTTTGTAAAATCGATCGTTTCATATGTAACAACTTAACGTAATAAACATCTGACAATGAAACATTTTGATCGAATTGCACCACGTGTTTAAAAATGCTTACGGACGCTAGTGTAGAATTTCCAACCAGTGAAAACTTATTTAATACGAAGTTATTCAACTGAGAATCTTCCGTCGTCAAGCGACGCATTTTTTCCAAGACAGATGAAGTTTTAACGGGATTACTTTTCAATAGAGCCGAGTATCACTTTGAGTCGGCTTATCTTAATTTCAAACCAAGTTCGAGAGGGCTCAGAGAGCATTTTCACGAACCGAGCAACGGGCTCTTTCAGCTACTGATGCCATTGCATTCTGTCTCCGGTTTGGTTCCACGCTTTTATTTTTTCTTTCTTTTTTTTTCTTCTCAATTCCCTTTCTCTCGTTTTCTCTTCCCGTCTTCGTTTTTTTGCAAGGCTTTCGCGCGAGTGCAAGCTTTTAAAGACCTTTAGCAGCGGCGGTTTCAGAGGCGCTGTTCCGGTTCACCTAAATCTTTGCTCTATCGACTGGAAAGATCTGCTCGTCGTCGTCGTCGTCGGCGGCGCGTTGCGATCACGAGAACCGAAGAATTTTTTTTACGGATCAACGACTCGCCACGCGTTCGCCTAATTCAACTGGAAATGCGTTCTGACAGCTATTGACCGACTAACATTGACACTTTCCCTTGACTTCGTCTTTTAAGGGTTATTCTGCTTTAAAATGTTACTTTTCAGATACCTTTGAGATTTTCTTTCAAAGGAATCATAGGACATGTTCAGTCGGTTTTCCTGCGTACATATCTGTCAATGATTGGAAAATATTGACCATTCTTTTCAAGTGAAAATAATGAAAAGCATGTGAGTTGTATTACGTAGTCTTCTTAAAAAATTGTTCTAATGACTGAGGCAGTTTTTATTATTCTGTTTATTTTAAAGGGAAACTGAAAATACGTCTTGATTAGTATGGTGTATCTATGAACCAGAATTTTCAAAAAATACTATTTCTTATCATTTGCATACTAAAGAGCTAGATATGAAAAAAGATTGAAGGAATCAATACTCAAACTTTGAAATTCTTTAACTTTTTAAAATAATTCTTAAAATATTTCTTACATTTAAAATATAATATTTATTTATAAATATTTAAAATATTTCTTAAAATAAGAATATAGGCATTTCGGACTCAATTGATGACCCAGTTAACAGACTAACGTGGCCTCAGAAAAAAAGCAAAAGTCGTAGTTAACATCGTCCCGTGTTACTAAAGTTAAAGTGTATTGACCCGAAGACAGAGGATCTGAATTTCTTAAAAGACCTTTCAAAGCTTCGAAATTAAAGTGTTGAAGGGTGTACTTGAAATTGGAAATCGAGATCCTTTACTTGCATACTATCTTTCTGAAAAGTCTCAGATTTTACTGATGGTACAGGCTGGACGTCTAAGCTAGCGAGCTTTGAAGAGTGCTCAACGTTTGGGGTTCGTTGGTACTTCTAGTTTATGAGGCAGTACTCCGTGTTACATCGTAAAAAGACGGCCGAAATATTCGTATTGAGCTAGTAAAAAAATTCGAGTCAGTAAACCCAGGAGAAATACACGGGAAGTGGAGGATATTCAATGTGCCAGACCTGGATATGCTTGTCTTTCGAGTGTTCCACTTTATGACTATCACTATACAAGAGTTACGAACGCATTGATAGAGCTAGGCACTTGTAATTTTGAAATATGTATCGATGTGAGATAAACCTGGATCACGGCAAATATGTGTATATACATTGATAATTTCCATAACTTTAAATCAGCAATGTACACCTATGTACAGACATACACAGAATTTAGTTGATCTTCTCACAACCAAATATTTTTGAAACGTGAAAATAACTTTTTTTTCAATTATTACTAATAGTTACTATATATTTAGTAAATATTAGACAATAAGTGATATCGTCCAATATTCAGTATATTAATTAATATTATTATTGATAATAGAAATATCATAATAAAACCATTATTGATAACAGATATTAGGATGATTGATTTGGTTAATAATAGACAATTTCTCTGATCTTTTAAAATAATACATATTGTTTGAACTATAAAATATTATAAGGGATATTATACTTTAGACATTTTATATATTTTCTTTATAGCTTTTATACCTTCATTTTATACCTTCAAATTTTTCATTAGTCCATAAAAATCCGCAGTTTATTTATTATACTATTCGAGTTAAATTGATTTAGAATTGTATGATTGAAGGCAATGAGACAAGAACCTAGTAAAACATAAGCCTAATCCCAACCTAGTATTGTATTAATAGATTAGTGATACCTATGAGTTATAAGTTCTAACAATCGTATTAAAATTGTAGAAGCAAATATATATGTAAAATATATTGATTATTTATTAAAATACATTCATGAATATTCACATTTCAAACGTTTCAAATTTAATTTTATATGCATTTTAAATTTAAAATGTATCTAAGGAGTGCCCTGTGAAATTTCGTTATCCGACATTCAATTATTCGGTAAAGCATAATTGTATTATATAAAATGAATTTTCACGCTGAAAAACAAATATTTCTCTATAAATGGAATATTCGTGGACAATTAGAAAGTGACAAATAAATCATAACGAAATATGTACAATTATATCAAATTACAGTGGATTTCGAAACAAAAGCTTTAAAAACAAAGAGAAATGGTAAACAAACGCTAATGTCAGCTTAACTTTAAGTATTTTTTATATCCATAAAAGCTATACATTTGAAAAATTAAAACAAAAAAATTAAGAATTTACCTGTTCGATTTGAGTAGCAAAAACGACAGCATCCAGTCTGTATACAGCAATCATTACAGGGATTGACTTAATTTAATAATGCACTTCACAATTAGCACTATAACCTATCACACATTTGTTTCGCTGTCAATATCTATACATCACATATTAATTTTTATTATAACACTATCAACAACACCTAAGAAGTTGCAAAACTGTCTGGAAAAACTGAAAGGCGCTACGAACGACGTAATTCCGCGAGACGAACTGAATTTGTAACATTTGGTTAGTTTAAAACTTCCTGTCTATATATTACAAATCGCGATTTAAATATAATAATCATCTTCAATCACTTTAAAAATATTTATATTAATTATCAATATAATTTTTAAATTGCTTGATTAAAATTCAATAAATAGTTTTATTGAATATAATTAGATTGCTGTTTACCGTAGTATTACAGTGTTTCGTAATTCCGTTTCATAATGGCGTCAGTTACCGGAACTTTCTAATCGTCGTAATAGTCGTAATAGTATCAGTTTTGCACTTTTGATCGCGTAATACTTTAACGTGTTTCACAGTAAAATATAGTTCCATAAAATAAAAGCACAATCGAGCACAAGTTGACAAGGATAATAAGCAAACCAGAAACTTAACATACAGGTATGTAAAAGCAATTTTTTATGTGGTTAATTTGCCCGACGTGTCGTGTCGTAATTAATAATTTCCCAGCATGCCATTTGCCACACTATGTCATGATTTTCTCGCATTAATTCACAGTTCAGCTCGTTTCATCTAGAATTTCATTAATTATTTGAAATCCTGTTTGAAGAAGATATCAAATCATTTTTCGATACCGGAAATATAACCAAAAGAGGTCGACTTGGAAATACAGGACGTGGCTTCAGTTCATGATAATGTGTATGCAGTATGTGCCGGGTACTCCGTCCATCTACGTCCTAACCGGGCTTCAACATTTGGTGCGATGGAATTGTGATAATAATTATCCGAACATCGTCGAACCAGTGCAGCGTGGAAATTAATCTTTTGAAGTAATAACGTTCATCTACCATTCTATCGCTACTAATGATAATTATTCAACTTCAACTGTGCAGGTAAGTCACTAAAAGAATATGGTTTTCATAATGCTATTCGTTCGTAGTTGTCGTAGTCATTTAATACAGCTGATGACGACAATTAAAGTATAAAAATTATATTAAGTTGGCCAAAAAATAATATCGATATGAAACTATATCAAACTGATGTAAACGATTCTCAACACTAAAGATTAGATACTGCTAACATTTCAACATTTTCTCGTGTGGTATAAATTGGAAATTTGATCGTTATTAATCTTAATAGATCCGCCAGAATGTTTAATGTTTACCATCGGTAAAATTAAAATCATAGAACGTTTTGAACCACCTTTGGATACACATACACATCACAAATCTTTTTTGCTGTTTGTATTTTTACCTTCATGTTATCGGTTTGTATCTTTTCGACAGTAAAAAGTTATAACTGTACGAAAGTACGTCTTCTCATTGTTCATGTTCAAATCAAAATAACTAAAAAAATTTAACGAAATACATTGAACACCTTTTTAAATTGCGCGTTAAAATCTCAGATTGTAAACTATACATGCGTTTTGTAGGTTACGAACAATCTCTTGCTTTAAGAACAGAAACGATCTCTTACGTAAAAATGTTTGCATTACGTATTTGTCAACTTAATTCAATATACAGTAGTCAGTGCTGGATTAAAGCTATTGAAGCATGGGACTATCGACAAGCGGAGGCTCCCTTCATAAAATAAGGAAGGAAGTGAAATGAATCTACGTAAATAAAAAATGGAATTTATTTTCTGATCAATTATATCTAAATGTCTTGTTATATTTTTTACAACACAGCTATTTTGTTTTTAATCTTTCTTAAGATAATTCAGTCGGTATACTCGTAAAATAGAATGTACTTTTCATGGAGGATTTATAGTCTATAGACTGTAGCTCCCACCTCTACATACACTATACATATAGGGTAATGAATTTAAGATAAATGATGTATGAAGATATCTGTAACGTAGGGGAAAGAATCAGTTTTCATCTCGCGTGCAATTTATTGAATTTTATAGATCGATTTGTGAATTGTGTATTGACTTATCGTATCTGTTAATCTGCGATTCATATCTTAGAAGAGATTAATTATGCAATGCAGGACTTTTCCCAATATCATCTATTGCACTCCAGTCTCTTTTCACAAAATGAAAATCGGCAGTTATCAGTAAAGAAAATTAACTTTTAGATTTGAAAAGACTCATCGATATCCCTACGGGTGTTAATCAGACCAGTAACCTGTCGCAATTGAGGTTATCTTCCTGAGAATCTCGCTTTTCTCGCTCTTCTTTAATATTCACGGATGAAAAACGACAACCATTCTACTGAGATTTCTTTCGAACCATTTCAACCTCTTTGGGTCACTCACTTGCAAGACGATTAATGTTTCCCCTGTGCTTGTGAGGTTAACCACAGTAGGTAATATCGCGCCCTCTTTCACATGCATTAGCATCTATTGCGATTTATGGTGATGATGTTTTTGCGATTCTCTTTAACCTAACCTCGCGATATTTTTCTCCTTCCTATAATTTCATTGCAATATTTTATAACATTATTAACGTCGTAGCTTGGTCTTTTTAACGAGTGGTTTGGGTATTTACACATATATCATTCAACTGGCGACTGTGATTTGTGGAGAATATCGACTTCAATCAGAATTGCGTAACACCCTGATATTATCCCAGCGTTGCCTGTTGAATAAAGCAAGATGCATAAAGCATCAGCCGGGTAATGTGTATGCCACTGCTGCATCCGTGATTTATACCTACATACGTACACAAGCACTCACATTTCCGGAGGTATAGCCGGGAGAAATGGCATCTGTTACCATTTACCCGTTGTGCTGACTTTTGCTTCTGAAACTGTCGCCGAAACGACGCGCGTATTTTTTTTATTTTCTTTGGCCCTCTCTCGGAATAAGTCACCCTTTGTCGTAATTAGTTACTCTGCGAAATGCGAGTCGGAAACACGATGTCGATACCGAATATCATTCACGTGATCACGAATAAACTACGATAAAACGTGATCGTATTTTTCTAACCTGTTTTTTTTAGTTCGTTACGAGTTACGTTCCTGAGATACGTTCGAAATAAATTGTGACTTGTGATTCGTAGAATATACACGTTCGTCGTATTTCAAATAGAAATATTACCATAATATTTTTTGATGAATCTGAAATCATATTAATCCTATTTTTCCATTATTTTTTATTCGTTTTTATTTCTTGTACAAGCAAATGATAGAAGAAACGATTAAACAAATTTGAACACGAATTTCATTGATCATGTTAGGGGTTTATTAATTTTCCATTCGTGTCACTATACGTTCACCAATGGAATTAATCGCATTCTCTGTAAATTTTTGCAGTACGAAAATACAATGGCTCGGGACTGTCGAATTCAATACCAGTCATTTTATTTATGGCAACATGATTTGTACGCAAAGTATTTTAAAATAAATTTTTTAAAAGGCCAATAATGGATGGCGTTTATCGGTAGTGTCATGACCGTACAATCCATAGACCAAATTCACTGCTGTGTATTCTGCCACGCGAACACAGAGACATTGCACGCCATTGGCGCTGTTAATGGCACTGATCATCGATTGGTTATCGATTAACGTACACGAAGTATAACGTTGCTCGAGTTCTTTTAATTTAACACAGTAATTACTTTTCCATTGAAGGTTGTCTTCCCAAGAGTATAATTAGAAATGTTCAACGTATTGCATAAATTTAATTGGGTTGAATTCTTTTTTTGCACTCTCTGCACTGATTTTTTTTTCTTTTATTATTGATTATATAGTATAATTCACTTTTCAATTGGTAAATTAGCCAAATTTAGTAAGAAGCGTTCGTTTTCTTTGTACTAAATTAAGAAACATTAAATTTAGGATTTGTAAAACGGAGCAAGGAAGTTTGAAGTTAGAAAAGAAGTAGAAGAAGATAGAATAATAAGCAACGTCTTGTTATTCGAGAAGTTCGGAATAAAATTAACTCTAATGAGATTTTTCGATCTTTTAGGTAACAATATATGTAAGTATTTTAGTAATCGGAAGCCAAATTCATATATAGCATTCAGTGGAATCATAGAAAGCAATCTATGACAATATGAATTTCTACCAATATCGTAGCTTATTGTTGACTTACTGCTTCTATAAAAGTAATTTTTGTTAAAGCTAATTTTTATTAGAATAGCATTTACCAAGCGAATAGAGTTATTTCTGAGTCCGTGTTAACAAAGTTAATATTCATCAGGGTGCCACAATCGTAGCTTTCTTAATTTTTTTTTTTTTTTTATAAATAATTGTGAATGTATTACTGCTTATTAGCTTTTTATTTCTATTGTTTCTACGTAACATAGTATGAGACGTCTTACTCCAAATTTAACCTTATTGTTAATCATATCCATGGTTAAGGATAAGTCCACAATAATATTTACAGTAATATTCTATTAACCATTTCTTGAAGAAATATTCAAATACTTACATATGTATATTGAAGAAATGTAAAAATTGTAATGGATTATTGTGCAGAACGTTATACATCAAAAATATTCTCTAACATCCTTAATATTTAAAAATCACAGGAAAAAGTATAATAATTCACATTTTTTATGCTTTATTTTACTCCTCCTTTTATTTCATTTTGGACATATATTTTTACATATATAGCTTCATCAATATATTGATTATTAATAAAATTCATAGATATCTATTTCTAAAAGACTCGTACACCTTTGGATTTAATAAGTCCTTTTTCTAATTATGTAAATAATTACAAGAATCGCGTTTATCGGTGATCCGATAGTAACAACATATGTATATCGGTAACAATATCGTTAACAAGCACCGCCATCGAACTTCGGTCTTTATTCGAGAATCTCTGGTGCAAGGCAACCGCAACCAGCCTGTTCAGGGTTTCCGAGAATCCATGGCTCTCTGGATTTCCATTACAATTTGTAACTTGAAACTTCTCCGGTAATACCCCGAATGGAATATTAACCTTTCGCAACTCCTGCACAGTGATTAATACCGTGGCACGACAACGAGATTGCATTGGCCGATCCTCGCACACGGTGGAATTAAAACGACGTGACTGTCGATATGATCGATTATGAGCGAATCCAGATGAAGAGAAAGGATATCGTATTGGATTTTTCATCGATTATCCTTCGATAGAGACAAATATTAGCTCTTCTTTGAATGGATTGTCTTTTTTAACGCGAGAAACTATGAAAATGTTACAGGTGAAAACTTCAAAGGCGCAAAGACGTTTTCATTTACTTCTGACAAAATATTCTTTAATTTTTTTAATTACAAAATTACGATCCTATCCAATTATAACGATTTCATTCTTTGTAAGCGAGCCGTTTCCAGGCCAACTCCAGCTTGTAAAATTTTTTAAATTTTAATACCGAGACACTTAATTAATCTTTCTTACATAATTCCATGAATTTTCCAAATGAAATGATTCACTTATTATAACTACGTGTAATAGAATATTAAATTGTATAATAAATAATAAAATCTGCTATGTTTTTATTAGGTATCTATTATATGAAAACGTTTTGCAACATAGTATAAAATATAAATTTATATAAACATTCATAGTCTAATTATCACTATTAACTTTCATGTTCATCGCTTTTCTTCCTATTCTTGTTAAATATTCTCATCCTCGAATCTAGGTTACGTGACTTATAATTTAAAGCTGTCAGTTCTGACGAGAATAAGAAAAATTGCGTCATTTAAAAAAATGAGTCCTTGGTTCGAGGTTCTTTCGCATATTTCCTCCTCATAATGTTTCCTCCCGGGCAGCTAGTTACAAATGTCCGAGTTTTATTAATTCCTTCACGGTATATGACCTAAAATTTCAAAGGAAAATGATCCCGTGCCGCCAGTTGCATGTGACACGTTGAATTAAGTTGAGAAATTTCTCAAGAGTCCTCGAGTTACATTTAACTGGGAACCCGTGAATATCCAATATCTCTACGATCTTTCTGCTCATCAATGACGTTACTTTTTCAAACCGTTCGAAAATTCGGATATCTGTTTCCATCCCAAAAGAAATTTTAATCTTTACACCCGGAGATAATTTTCATAAAATCTATTTCATGCAGTCTCATGATAACAGCTATCTCGTAACTATCAACTTCTTAAATTAAATGACAAATTAATAATTATCGGATAAGGATTTGAGCAATTAAAAGTACCAATTTAATCGTATCAGACTACGATTTTTATACATTTATAGGAAATTTGAAAGTGCAAAATTGCACAGAATGCACATAATATGAAAAAGTATAAGTATGAAAAATAAAATCAAAATTTGAGGCTTTCTATAATACTTAGTAAGCATAACAACTTTCTACCGAGTCTGTATCTTTTTTAACTATATCTATTGTTCATTTGAATTTGTATAAAAATCCAAAAAACCCATTATTTTTAACTTTTACATTAAAATGAGAATTTATTTATAAAATAACTTTAATTGATTTAAATAATACTTTCTGAATTTTTATCTTATAATACAGAATAATTATAATTTGAAGTTACTTCATTTTATTCAAAACTTTAATTTTAAAATTTACTATTTAAACAGATAACGTGAAAATTGAATTTTCAATTCTTGAAAATTTTATTTTAATTGTAATATTTATCAATTGAATTGGAGCAAATCTAAACTTGGGGCAAGTCTAATCGTATTAAGTTTTAGAAATCAATTTCAACGTGTTATAATATTCCAGCAATAACTATGATGCGATATAAAATAATTGCAAATTTTCTTTTCCATGAAGAAATTCTGATTGAATTATACCCTATCGGAAATAAACCACTGATACTTCTGACTGTTCTTACTGCACGTCAAATGACTTTTATTACTAAACAGAATTATTTCTGCTATTAACAAATGATACGGTACAAATTATAAATTACTAAACTTCAGATCAAAGTCTTTAAAAGCTGTTCTACGATTATGGTCAAACAAAGGGAACGTGTTCGCATACGAGCCCATGAAAAGGGCTCTTCCGGTACATAATTCAATCTCTGTATTGTTCCAGGTGTCATCTATGGTCCCTGTGCCGTCTTTCAACGCTGAGTCGCACAATGGACACGATTTAGTATTAAAGGCCGCTGACTTTTGGTCAAATATCGCGACGACAACCACCACGAATCGCAACGCCGCCCACATATCAGCAAACAGGCCTAAGATTCCCCGACACATTCCAGAAATTAGTTTCCACAACTGACGCTTCAGATGCTTTTCTCTTTCTGTTGAGTTGGCAACTAAGTGATTGCGGATTTTGTCATTAGGTGGTGTTGACAAAATCCGCAATCACTTAGTTGCCAACCCAATAGTATCACCAGCACATGTTTCTTTCAAGCGTTACTTTTCAGAAGCGAATTAGTTGTCGCTACACCGATGAAGATTAATAGTTGGTTTCTCTGGCAATCCAGCAACTGTAGACGCTGGCTATTTTTCAGAAGAGATAGTTTAATTGGTGGATCGGATTGCTAGATGCACGCGTTTCCTCTTCTTCATGGTCGTTTTGCCGTTCTATGTATGAGAACTCGACATGCTATCTCAATTAATTTTGTTTCATTTTTACCGTACATGGAATGTGTTTTTTAGAATAAGAGAAATATCTTAGGTTGATATTCAAAATAATTAAATATTGATTTAATAATAATTTTCAAAATAACTAGACATTAATAGAAACCCAAGATTGGATTCAGTATCGGCATTCCATATTGAAGATTAATTACGTGTTCATCTATTACCAGAAAATTAATGATGTAACTTTTTAGAATAGGAAGTTGCTTCAATTTTCTTAAATCCTTCACGTCGATCTTTGTAATTTCTCTAATACGTACACATTAACAGAAAACAAACCAAATTGGATTCAATATTGGCATTTAAATATAGTTGGAGATTAATTAGAAGCTCATCTGGCTGTTATCAGACAGTTTGTGATATTCAGAATTGGTATTTGCATAAGGGTAAAGGTCAACTAGAAATTCATCGATTATCAAATAATTTATGGTATAATTTTATAAGACAGGCAACCATAATATTTTGCATGAAAACTTAGATTAATTGAAACTGTGTATTTGCTTTCGGTTATTAAAATACGAAAATACAATTAAATTATCAAATTCTGGAAGCAATTTATTCAATGTGAATCAGTTAAAGAGATGTTTCAACTTATATTGCAAAATGTTAATATATCAAGGCCAACAGAATTCCAAACCTGTAGCGATTCTTAACAATGTTGCAAAATATTGTATTTTCTGACGTTCCAAATGATTTTTTTTAGAGCTATTTATGTATAATTATTTTACAAACGATTTCATCACTATTGCAAATATCTGTTTACACAACTGTGAGTAGATAATTTGCCTGTAATAAAAGTAAGTCATGTCGAGAAACGCAACTGTATGGAAATTAAATCGCTTCTTCGCAATTTATATAAGTATTTGTAATATTTGAAATTTTCAACATGGAGTACGTTTACTAGATGAAGCGGTCGTTTTCCTAATATTAAATATCGGAAGATTAAATGACCAAAAATTAAGAATTAACGGAAATTCCATTTCAAGTTCGGAAACTTGTTTAACCGTGACCCGCGTTTTAACCGCAAGAGGGTGTGCGAATATTACCACAGATATTGGATATCGAGTTTGTTAATTATTTCAACGTTTTCAGTTATCAGTAACCGAAAGTGGAGCTACGCTTCGCCACGTGATAATTTCCAAAAGCAATTCTATGTAAAAATACTCAGAAATTCGGGATTATTATTCGCACCGATATTGTAAAAATTCACTCGCGTGCTAAAAGTTAGCTCTTTGTATCCTTAGCAACAGAAACCAGAAAATTCCACTCGGAAATTTACATAGTTTTACTACTAGAAAATTTATTACTAGAAAATGTTACTATGTGTTCACATATGGAATTACCAATTTTTAAATGGAAACTGGCTTTATTTTAATAATAAAATTAATGATCATACATACGACATATATATATAATAAATGAATATGATTTGCACGAACACATTCCCCACGTTTTGCTTTCCTAAATGATTTTGTTGAAACGCATAGAAACAGAATGTACTGATAATCTGAATATCTAATTATTTTCACCAAGTAATAATCAAAATGCTCATCTGTGTGCAATCTCATCGTAGATCGTTTCAAATATCGTGTACAGTTTTATATCTTATATATTTCTGCATACTTTCAAAAATTTATTCAGACTGCTGAGTCATTGTTTTGTGATCTGTTTTTCTTCTATTATCGAGTACAGAGATTTCGCTGGTCGACTTTTTGTTTGTCCTATAGTGTCACGTTTAAAACGATTTTCGAAATTCGTTTCGTTCTATTCGCGCGAGAGCGTTTTCGCATTGAATACGCAGTGTGCTTTACGAGGATTGCCGGGCAGGCAGAGATCCCACGGATAAAAGCTCGTTGATGGATTTATCGAAACGCGTTCCGCTATCGGGCATAGCTAAATTCGTATCGGCACATTGAAATGTTGGCAATCAAAGCGCGTCTTAACCATTGCACTATCGTGAAAGTGGTCAAAAAGTGCTATCATGACTGTGTTATGTACTCTGCAAAGTGGATGACAAAATTTAATTAGTTAATTCTATTATTGCAGTCATATATACATTATACTTAATATATTATTCATGTGTTGGATATTTTTTATCACAGTTGGTTAAATTTTATTAGGACTGGTTATTGAAAACTTGTATTCTTGGATGCAAGAATGGTCTTATTGAGTAAAAAATTAAATATTATACTTTACGTATTAGTAAACTATAGTAATAAAATACACTGGTATAAACTAATACATTTGAATTCTCTGCAAACTCTGCAAAGTGGATGACAAAATTCAATTAATTTTATTATTGCACTCATATATACATTATACTTAATATATTATTCATGTGTTGGATATTTTTTATCACAATTAGTTAAATTTTATTAGGACTGGTTATTGAAAACTTGTATTCTTGGATGCAAGAATGGTCTTATTGAGTAAAAAATTAAATACTTTACGTATTAGTAAACTGTAGTAATAAAATACACTGGTATAAACTAACATATTTTAATTCTTCTCCATGTAAATTCGTAATATATAATAATCATTCGTACACAGAAAACAATTCATAAACTGCTATTATAGTGACTCTGTGTAGTCGACAAGTTAATTATGTTATGAATGATTCGATTTAGCAAAATAATAATTATATCATTCGACATGTATATTTTTCGAACATTCGGAAAGATGATATCGAAATAGGACAACGTGATTCGCTAGTATGTCTAATTACTCTTTGAACAATTAAGGTCGCGTTACTTTGTTTCAGTTAGTCAACATCATGTTAACGCTTCCAGCATCCTAATTCAATTAAATATACATTGCCCCAACTAATTGACTTGCGTACGTGTATAATTAACTAGAGGAACCATAGGTATATAAATGTCATTGATTCTTGCCTTTGGTTAATTCGACCTGAAGCACACGCTTGCTCCCAAATTGTGTCGTATAAAGGTACACTTATGTTTTCACGTCACTGCATCGTTGCAAATTAACATTTTCATTCTTTTTTTAGAAAATATTCCGCAGTAAGGAAGAAATATATCATTTTTTACTGTTTCTCGTTAATGGTAGCAAATAGTGTTTAAGATATAAAATTGTTTATCTACCGAGATATATAAAATATATTACAATAAAAAAATAATTTCTACGTGCTATAGTATTCTCTAATTTATAAATTCATATTGTCCATTTTAGTTTGACAATCAGATATATTAAAACGAGCAAATTTCTTCATTTCATGTTTGTATAAATTGATTTAATGCATATTTGGAAAATAATATTTTATATTAAATATTATCTATAACGATTAAATATTGCAATTCTTTTTCTTTCGCATCGACTTGTACTAATTTTACATCGAAATTCTTAATACTAATTAAATTAGCTGATATTTCATTCTCATCTCGAAAGTCTTCTGATTTACTATTTTTCGTATAGTTTACTCGATAGAAGAAAATTTCATTTCAGATACACGCATATAGATAATGAATTAAAAATTTATAGAAATAAATCCTAATTCCAACGTATTATCTTCCAGTCCACAAATTTGTACCTGCCACTTTTATTTGACCAGACGAATATTTATAACACGCGGATTGCTTAATTACGTTCTTTAATTATAACTAGATATTTAACGTTCCGCTGTAAATAAAACAAATTCATACCACCAATGAATAAAGAGAAAGAAAGCATGGAAAGGAGAACAATAGAGTTGGACCACACGTAATTACTCAGCAGAACGCCACCCGTGGAACATTTTACTGGAGAGTTATTGCAACACGTAACTGATATACTCGCACGATTAATCCACACGCGTGTTGCTCTTGAATTACAAAAGCAACATTGTTAAGACAACGATAATTAGTCTGATGCAATTAAATAGCGTAATCGGATTTGAAATTTCCGCGCTGGTACCATTTTCTTGTATTCATAAACACTCTAAAGAATGGTATTATACTTGATGCCTGGTTAACAATTTTATCAAATTCATGCTATAAGATTTGTTAATAAATAGAAGAAAATGGGAGGTATTTTTTAATCCTTATGAGACTAATGGTACAATATTTCCTTTTTGAAAAACACACAGTTACACCACACGTGCGTTAAATAACTTCTTTAATGATTAGCTCCTAAAAGTGAGCAATTATTATTGTCCCTATCATGAAACAAAAATAACGTTTAATCTTCTTTTAATCTTTAATTATTAATCCTCCCTTTAATCAGAAAACAATTCATCACTGACGAAGAATTACCTAAATCCTTAATTATCGGATCTCCCCGATACCGAGGACAACTAATTTCCCATAATTCAATATTTCCTGTAATGAGTGAAGAACAAAAGTGCCTCTGACATGTTTCATTAATCCATCACGTTCCATTAATTAATCACTTTGATGCCACGTGGCTCAGGGTTCTTAGTTCGCTATCTACACCTATTCGTTAAGTAAAATACGCTCGTTAGCTAGGCTGGAAATTCGTTTATCGATTGATTATCGTTGATAGTGGATTACCAGACGATCCTTATGAGATCTATCAAGGGGATGCCTGACGTCTTTGCGAGCGGCTCGACAGTCAACATCGTTGAAATTTAAATGCATAATCGAGCATTGATGACTCAAAATCCACTAAGACTGTGAAAGATTTGAATTCGATGAAGATCGCGTAACTAACTTATACAGAGACTTAATCTCAGATTTCTTTCTTCCCCGCTTGCTAAGGAGACCTGGAAGGATATATAATGCCGTTTTTTATGAGCATACATCTTTTATGTAGGGCAATTTCCTCAGAAATGATCCTCGTATCCTGTACAGGAAGCGACGACTGGATCGCGTTAAATTTGATACTTTACCTTCGTCACAAGTCACACTACCAGTAGCGTGGGAAAAAGTAATTAGTGTGCTAGTAGGTTTGCTAACGGTATGATTTGTGGCGGCACTCAACAGCGCCTTAGGTTACGAACGTTCGGGACCCGGGTTCAAATCCCGGCGACTGAGTCCGATTTTTCTTCTATGCATCAAAAACGGAAGAAAATCAGCAGTACCCCATCAGCGACATCTACAGCCAGCAGCTACAATTATCACGGACAATACTTACACCTCAGATTTATTTCAATATCTTTCACGCCAACACAAAATCAAGCATGATGCTCCGTCAGTTTATATGCACGCAGTCATCATTCGTCACTAAATCCTCTCGTCACAACGGCTCTCTTTCACGCCGACCACACTCGACAACGCTGACAACACCACTCCCAATGCGGACAACATTCTCCTACCACACTGGCAACACTAAAGCTTCCCAATTCACTCACGGCTACCTTTTATACCCTGGCTCCGGTATACCTGGCACGCACATGTTCCATGGCTAAATAGACCTTCTTAATTATTCATGGTTTTCCTCCGATACTACAATAGTATTCTTTTTTATTGGAAGAAATGCATGATTTTATCACGCTGAATCTTGAAAATTGATGTGTAGAGGATGGTTGGTCGTTGATCGTGTGATTTAAATGACGAGATAACTCGATGTTGAAACCGTCAAATGTATTTAAAGATATTTAATAAATACAGAGAATGTTCGCTAAGACGCTCGGTACTAACTGATTCGCTAAAGACTGTGTGTTGATCGCAGATAAAATCGCTCGAGTCTGAGACTGAAAAACTGGTCCCCTTATGATCGCGTTCGTTTATTTATACTGGTCGGGGAGAGCCGGAAAATTTAAATTGAAGTTTGTTTGACGGTTGCGCGTAGCGGCGACATTGTTTTATAACCCGGAGTTTATTTATTATTACATTATATGCATCTTAACGATATTGATACTCCGAGACAAAACAACATGATTCGAATTGTCCTCTAGCTCACGTGCCGCTACAGATGTTTCTGAATTTGAACAATTCGATTGCTCTTGCTAATATGCGTTACATAAATTCTAAGCTTAAGGTGATTCGTTATATATACAGAGTTGTACAAATTAGTTTTTCCATCATGATTATATATCTTCCAGCTGAAATGAAACACAAGTTATTCGAGATTTGTTTGGTTGCCTTGCTTTAATATAAAGTTGGACCAACGCTATTCACGTAACTGGGACTTAATTTTATCACTGGCGGCTGTGATATTGCTATTTATCGCTCGGCAGCTTCATGTTGTATCGTATCATATGGATTATTGGCTTTATTTTTCACAAATCTGCATAGAAAAAAGCCTAACGATATCGAATCATATCACCTTCTTGGCGGACAATTGATGTCTCCTCTTCGTGAAATTAAGTATCCATTAAATAATAATAAATTTTAGCAATTGACGCATATTGCTGCGCCGTATAGCAACGTTCCATGGTGATTTGTTTATGTCTCCTGACGAAATCTATCGAAAACATAAAATAATAAGACACGTCAATCCGTTTTGACGCTCAAATATATTGACCTCGATATAAGTTCTTACGAGGTTCGCAACATTTAGAATATTTGTATAATTCTATCTCTGGATTCAGATATAAAGAATCCTGAAATACAATACACACTCAGCCACTTTTTTAAACCAGTTACACGAAATTTTATCCGACTGGAAACTCTTGAACGTCGGTTGTGGTTATCAAAAGAGAAGAATTATGAAGCTAGCTGTTAAGCTTTTGAAACGAGCTTAAAGCGCATTGTAGCGCGAGATCAGATTCCGGAATCGCTGGATAGGAAAGGTGGACACCAGGCAATTGCTATTTTTCTTTCTTTCGCCGTACAAGCGGCTATCTTGGAATGAAGCATTTTCCAACGTCCAAGATAAAACACAACTGGCCGTGGACCATGTGTAGGAACGGAGTACGAATTGGTTTTTCAGTCGAATGGGTCGGTATTTTGTTACCGCGACGTTTCTCACGGAATAATATTGCCTTTTCCAACTGGTACGTGCATTGTGCTTGGAACTTACATACGATGGACCTAAAACGTTCCAGCGTCACTTTCTGGTTCCACCAAATAGGATTAGGGACCGGTTCTCAAAACTTTCGAATTGCTAAAACTTCAGTGTTTTCGTTATAGTTGCACTTTTTTTCGTTTTATCGTTGGAATTCTTTATCTTTAGCAGAAAATTATTTAATCATCGCATGTTGATACGTTAAATCTGGATTATGAGTCAACGTCTATTAGATTCCTTTGGATTCTTCAGTTTGCCAAAATTATTTTCTCTAGCTACAATATGATTTACCATAGACTAGCCATGCATATCTACATGTAAAATAAATTAATCGATTATGATCGATATAGTTACATAAAATAGATTAATCAATTACACAGTACTAAAATTTCTGTGTTTTCCATATAAATCCTTGAAAGCAATAACGATGCTTTTTATACATTCTATTATAACTAAAAATGACGGAATATTCTCGTGCAGAACATCAGAAGATAGGGTACTATACATATAAGTATAATGTAGAAGCATCATAACTTAAAGCTCTTTGTAAATTCTTCTCGCTTTAGTCTTCTTCTTTATCTATTCCATAAAATAATCATAACTTTGCCAAACGAAACGAATTGACTTAAGTGAAGAAATAAGCAAAAGCAGAAAAACAGAATACAATTTCGCAATCTACATTCAAAAAGCTCGCCAGTACTGCCAATTAGAAGCAAGAACCGCGAAACGTCTATCTACCCCTGCTATTCTACTTTCTAAAAGAAATCTACTAAAAGCCAACAAACAAAGAGAAAAAGGAGGAACCAGAAGAGAAAAAAAATCACGTACAAAGTACAGCGAAAGAGGGTGCGTATTTACAAGAGAAGCAGCGAACAGGGCATGAATATGTAACGCCTTTAATTTCCATTCGATGCAAACGAAGCTCGCAGATTTTAAACACCAAAACCTAGCTTCCTGAAAAGTGAATCCACCATTCAGCCTCACCGATAAATTCACGTCAAAGACAATGATTCACGAAGACGTATATTTCTCCTTCTCTTTTTAATCTTTCTCACGAAAAAGGGGAAGATTTCTTGCGGTGAATCGCGTCCTCACGTTAAAATATCGCTCTTGGGATGTTTCACAGCGAAGGGGTGGAAATTTCTGGTGAATAGTTAGGGTTATAAATTAAACCATTAAGCTGGTGCACGGTGTCAAGGATTACACGGCCCGATTCTTTCTCGCTTATTGATGGACTCTTGCCGTTGGCGCTAATTGACTTTGATAATCGCCGTGGATTACGCCTCGTGGATTTCCTACTTTCGAGTGAAATCGAACGGATCTCGCTAATTCTCGTTGTCTTGGAAACTTCTTTGCTCGCTGTTGCTGGATCCTCAAGTATTGTAGCATGTATTAGGTTGTCCGAAAAGTGTCTTTCTTTCGCAAACGTGTTTTTTTACAACACGTGAAACCAAGTCTGTGAAATGTCGTGGTGTTTATCTCAACAGAACAAAATAATATAAAACTGAAAACGTTGTGCGTTTATTATCATAAAACAAAAGAAACTTTTCGGACAACCTAATATTTTGGTCGATGTACAGTAACAGTATAGGAATATTACCAAAGTATGCAAATTAATGACAAACTAATAATTAGAAGTAGTCTCCTCCCTTTTCATCACTAAATTTTTTCCCTCCAATTCTTATTGTAATATTAACATACGAAATATGCAAGAGATTTCCTTTTGCTTTCTTTGCTTTCCACTCGTTTCCCCCTTAAACTTTTTCCTCCCAAGTTTTATTATAATATTAGTATATGAAATATGGAGGAAATCTTTCTTTGCTTCCTTCTCTTTCCTTTCCCTTTTACCCTTTAAGTTTCCTTTCCTCCCAATCTTTGTTATGATACTAATATGATATTACAGTATTAAATAATACAATAGAAAATTACATAACACCGATTAGTCCAATTAAATGTTCTCCCTTTCTTCAATCGACTTTTTATTCATCCGTATACCACTCCGTTCCTCTTTCTCGTTTCTCTCTTCTTTCTTCTTTATCAACGAAGACAAACAAACTCATCGGTCACGTGTGCAATCAGCTCTACACGATAAGTGTAAAACGTCTGTGGAACACGTTAGGGGATTGCGGCGAACAATATTCAATTACATCGATTAATTAACGCGTCTTCCGTGGGGATGT
Organism: Bombus flavifrons; assembly: GCF_040668555.2. NCBI lineage: Eukaryota > Metazoa > Arthropoda > Insecta > Hymenoptera > Apidae > Bombus > Bombus flavifrons. The sequence goes on along the minus strand of NC_138446.1, from coordinate 8,459,806 downwards.
TCGTGTCATCGGTTTCCGGGCTCGTTAACCGCAGAGATTCCACGGAGGTTACGGCGAGAGAAATCGCCCCTTTGAACGGGCGCCTTTGCTCGAGATGTATTTGATCACGATTCGGCTCGAACGAGGGTTGTAACCCATCCCGTTTAACGTTTGCTATTGGTTTCCTGGGAGCTGTGCCACGCGATCTTGTACTCGAGATAAACCTCTAGCACGCTCGCTCAGGAAGACATTATGGACTTTTACGATGGTGGACTGGTTTTGAAAAAGTGATTTTTACGAGTGCAGAGCCCCTTCAACGTCGAATATTCTTGTCGTTTTTAGGGGATGACGAATATAGTAGGATATGCTAGGACGATTTTTAAACTTTTTAATTTTAAATTTTTTAAATTTTTAAATTGTAACATTAGTTCGTTCTAAGATACATTAAAATGCACACACACACGCACATACTGCCGGCTATTGGTAAGTATTAGGATTACCTATTTACTCGTTACAGTTGTAGCAAAATTCTAACAAATTTTTCTTCGTTTAGTATGTTACATCGTAAGGCAATATGAATAAAAATTAATACTAAAATAATTGAGAAGCGAAAGCAGTGGAAGGTATACGATTTAAGTTAACGTAACAGCCTAATGATTATGGTCGGCATTGTATTATATGTGTTTAGGAATAATCTGTTGCAAATCTACAATGAAGAGCAAAATTCTTATCTAATACGATGATTTAAATGAGAGAATTTTAATACAAGTGCAAGAATATGTATAGGCAATTAATTCATTTAATTTGTAAACTTTGTATTCAGATCTAGATTAATTAGTTTCCTCGCTATATTCTGTCAGCTTATGGCTGAAACTATACATATATATATATATATATGTAATATCGTGATATAATATATTTACAAGGAATGGATGATACAGATGTTGATTTGACAGAAAAGACGATTGTAGTTCAACCTGAACTATTCACACCAAACATACAGAAAACAGCACAATTAAATAATTAGATAACGACTCGACTTTTTACAAAATGCAATCCACACTCTCTCGGTCACGCCACACGCCAACAACTGACTGTTGATTCCCCCTCTTTTCCGTCGCTTGGCAACCGCTCGTGGGCAAGATCACGTAGGCCTACTCTTTCCAAAACTACGCGATAGAAAAAACAAACGCCTAACGCCTCGGCTCTCGCGACACTTCACGCGGTTCACCCGCCAACTCCCAGGCCTCTCACTCACGATACTACACTCGGCCATCCTGCAATAACATCTGCCCTCAGATGTTGCCTTCTATCTCGCTGTCATCTGATGCGTTTTGCTTCCCTTTCTCTCGCTTCCCGTTTTGCTCTGCGTTTCTCCGCTTCTTTCTCATATTCCTTTTGTTTGCGACGTTCCCGCGTCTCCCATGCTCTCAAACGCTCTTGATAAGCTGCTTCTTTTTCTCTCGCTCTTCTTTCGTTCTTTTTCCTCTCCTTCGCCTCTTCCTCTTCCTCCCTTTCACGCATAATTTCTCTTTCAGTTTTCCTTGCTTCTTCTCTTTCACGTTCTCTTTCTCGTTCCCTGTCCCTTTCCCTTTCTCTATCTCTTTCACGTTCTCTTTCACGCTCTCTTTCGCGGTCACGGTCTCTTTCTCTTTCTCTTTCTCTATCTCTTTCTCGATCTCTATCTCTATCACGATCTCTGTCGCTTCTCTGACGATCCCTCTCTCGTTCCTTAGATCTAGATTTAGACCGCCTTTTGTCTCTTCTACTACTTCCGGTACTACTACTGCGACCTTTATGAGACGTGGGACTACCAAGATCGCCGTCTTGATCGTCTTTAGTGTTACTGCCATCACGCCTGTCTCGTCGCTCTTTTTCACGTTTCTCCCGTTCTTCTTTCTCAACAGCTTCTTTCTTCCGTTTAACTTGAGCCTTCTCCTCCTCCTGCTTCCATAATTCCATCAACTCGTCCACCTCTTTTTTCTCCGAAGGTGCCAATCTTCGCGGCCTTCGAACCACAGGTTTGTCACTCTTTAACACGATTTTTGCCGTTATCCCAACGTCCCGCTTTTTCTCCGGCTTATACCCCTTAATGATATCGCGAATTGCTTCCCGATAATGCGGTTCCTGCACGTGTGTTAGGTCTATTTCATCAGTCTGTTCTATCGCGTTGATTCTAAATATATCCGGCACGTCTTTGTTAGTCTGTTCGTCAAGCCGCAAGAAAGTCACTTCGCCTCGCTTAACCCGTAATTCTACCTGATCCAGAAAATCAGTGCCCAACAACATGCCGTGCTTCGTCAATATTTTGTTCGAAACAACGTGTAAAGTGATTGGCAGTTTATACCCATCAACCAACATTACCTTGGTGAATTCACCCCAGGTCTCATTGCCAGCGGAACTAAGACCGTCGAACTTAAGTTTACATTTACCTAGCGGTGGTGACCCTAACCTCGCATACTCGTCTGATCGAATGAATGTGAGATCACTACCCGTATCCACTAATGCCACAAACCTACAATCATCTATCATCACTTCCTTCATATACTTCCCCTTCTCGGATCTTGACACTACGCAGGTCTCTTTCGGTCGCGCCGTACACCTCGCTGCAACATGTCCAAATCCGCCGCACTCGAAACACCTAACACCTTTTCCTCTCTCCGGACACTTAACACTTAGATGATCCTCACTACCACAAATGAAGCATCTTCTTTTCTTCATTACATCTGCAGATTGACTGAGCTTCTCTTTCTTCTCGGTTTTAGCCGGCTTCACGATCGACTTTACTCTGCGACTCTTCTGCTCTTCGTACATCACTAACCTCTTCCTCAATTCTTTGATTGACGTAGCGCCGTATAATATAGCCTTATTTCTCTCGTCGTCTATTATTCCATCCACTATGTATTCCACCTTTGCTTCCTCCTCTATGTCCACATGGCTGGCTATTTCGAGCATGCGGTACATGTAAGCCAAACATGCTTCATCACTCTCCTTTTTTGTTTCTTCAAGTTTCTGATGTACCTGCCTACTGTTAACTTTCCTCGAAAATTCTTTCACTAGCCCCCTCTTCAACTCATGCCAAGTCCTGGCGTGACACTCGAAGCTCGCGAATATTTTCGCTGATCCCTTCAGCAGCTTCCTCGCGTAGACTGTCTTCTGTCCATCCGACCACATGCACGTATCAGCGACTTCCTCGAACGACTCGAACCATCGTTCGACATTTTCACCTTTGTTGCCACTAAACGACTCTAATGCATCTTCGACGTCTCTGAAACTCAGTGTCGAACCAACACATGCCCTTCGACAATATTCATCACGGTCCTGATACACCCTTCGCGTACCTCTCTTGTGTCTTCTTGCGTATTTTTTGTCATCTTCGTCCTCACTTTCGTCGTCGCTTTCTTCTTCCGACGAAACATCGTTACCGTCCATGGCCGCTTGTAGTCGTGCGCGTAATTCTGCTTTTCTTCCCGTCGTTTTTAAACCCAAACTAGCAAGGCGCTCTTTCAACTCCTTCGTATTCATTTTCTCAACATTTTCGTCTTCGTTACAATCACGCTCAGCTCTCTGTACATTTTCTAAATCTCGTTGACCGGTTGGCTCTTCACCGCCCGTCGCTCCCTTAGGATACGATTGTCCAGCCCTACACGCCCGATTCAGCCTCGCAATCAGCACTGACCTCGCGCCCGATATAGGGAGGTTCATTCGCGCGAGCTTACTTCTCAGCTCCTCCAGCGTCGAACCTTCTTCACCCGACAATCGTTCGTCCCCGACGTTAGCCATTTTTTCACACTACACCAACTTAAATGGTCAACGATATCGTCTTTTACCGCACCGCGTACCGGTAAACTCACAACTAGCGCGAATAGCTCTGTTAAACCGTTTCGTTTTCTGTCTTGTCCAATCCCGGCTGAGCCCCCAAAAAATGTAATATCGTGATATAATATATTTACAAGGAATGGATGATACAGATGTTGATTTGACAGAAAAGACGATTGTAGTTCAACCTGAACTATTCACACCAAACATACAGAAAACAGCACAATTAAATAATTAGATAACGACTCGACTTTTTACAAAATGCAATCCACACTCTCTCGGTCACGCCACACGCCAACAACTGACTGTTGATTCCCCCTCTTTTCCGTCGCTTGGCAACCGCTCGTGGGCAAGATCACGTAGGCCTACTCTTTCCAAAACTACGCGATAGAAAAAACAAACGCCTAACGCCTCGGCTCTCGCGACACTTCACGCGGTTCACCCGCCAACTCCCAGGCCTCTCACTCACGATACTACATATATATATATATATATATATATATATATATATATATATATATATATGTAGGAAAATAATTGAGAGAAATAATTTTGCTATTAGAAATAATCAATGAGTAAATAGTTGAACTAGCCTAATGATCAATTTCGTGACTTCATCGACGACTTCAAAAACATTGCTATTATTGTAGAAAGTACACGCGAAGACTAAAATATATTTGGTGGTTGAAATACCGACGATTGTTTTTAGACGTGAATTCCTATGTCAGAGATGCATTAGACGCGAAGAAATTTACAGCTTTTGAAAACCTTTTGGCAGCTTTCCAAACGCTGTCGTGGGAACGTTTTTGATCTCGCAAGAAAACTCATCTTCCTAACCATTAAGTGGTTATCCAGACATGTTTAAATCATGTTTTGTTGCATTACGAATGTACAAACGGAATGACTAATGATAATCCCTTTATTTGTCGGAATTTATTCGTCGCTTTAGTTAAAACACAGTCTCGTGTTTTATGTTGTAAGATTTCGGTGAAATTACAAATTGCATACATGTTAATAATCTCGCCATTACAATTACTCGTCTCACAGAGAATCAGAAGCACACACGAGCTCACAAAAATATTCGATCGCTTCTAGAAATCTTTTGTGAATATGTCAAACGTGTTACATGAGGCATCACGATTATATTAGCACAGTTTGCAACTAGTCTGGAAATTGCAGGATATTTCACACATGTATACGCATAGATATTTCGCAGCGGGCACAGAAGTATTTAAACGGTCAATTACTTCAATAAACCTCAGTCATTATGTTAATAAACCTTAACTTTCAGTGCGATCGTACTTAACATTTATTATGTTCCTAATTATGGCCATTTATATCGTTAATTAATTACCAGGTATGTGTTTGCAATGAATATTTCGTAACTTCTATATACATTTTCAGATTGCTTTCAAATTTGATCGATATAACCGTAACAGTCTCGGTTTCATGCGATGCTAAAGAAATTTCAAAATGTTTTGTTATATAAAACATAAAATAATATATGTTTTATATTATCTAAAACATAGAGTTCGATATAACATAAAAGTTTTCTATCTTGGAAATGTAGTGATTGACTAGTAGTAGTAGCTGATGCTATTAGAGGAAAAGTCTCCAGAGAGACGGCGGGAGATGGAAAACGGTACAACAGCAACGAAGTTCCGCCTGGTCAACACACGTCCCTTCGAGATCGGCCGGGAAACGATTACGAACGATTACGTGTGAGACTCGTGCAGAGTCGAAAAGTACTAAAGGAACTTCGTGCTACGAAACTTTCGTCGAATCCGATTTCGTGAATGGATCGGAGAGTTTTCGTTATCGAGGTGAATCTAATTTAATGACCTTCTTACGATGGTAAGATCGAGGTTGTTTAGGGAGTTTTGCTCTCACACAAGAGATAAAAGAATTGTGGAACGTGCGATGCTTGGAATAATTGGCGAAGGAAGTTCAGATTAAAATAGAAATCGATTTCACTTGATTTTTGTATGTCTCTTGTATATTCACGATAAATGAAGATTGTACAAATTGTTGTAAAACAACAGTGTTAATGTTGTTGCGACTCGTAGATCTTGTTAATCAGAAATATTTTCGAATATATCTTTAACGAAAACGTTCTTAAAAGGCGTCAGAAATTAGGAATTCTTAAATGAATAAAATTATAATACTATTCTGTTATACAAACTTTCAGTGTCACTTTTTCAATTTAACTCCCATATTCGTGAAATTTTCTTGCACAATGTTTTTCGAAACTTAGTCTATTCGAAATCTAAATCGATTAATTTCTTGTATTTTTGTTTCATTTATTATTCTAATTAGAATATTAAAGAATATTATAATACAAAAATTATCTTATAATCGTTCTTCTAGAAAGATAAAACGTGTTTTTAAAACTATTCTAAATTAAAACTTGTTCACTTAAACGTAATTATTTAACAAAATTTTAAGATTTCTCTCAACACGACAAATATGAAATATGCTCGTAAAAATGAACACTGCGATAGAAAACAAAAGACAGACAGTGAGTCACTTGTTTAATATCTATCGGACATTGATCTAATCATTTTAACGCATTAAATTCACCATCCATCATTTGTTCAACTGCTCAACGTGTGTCATTTCGTTCAGAACGAGCATAGATCATTTAGGGGAAGATTTAGGTCGCGTTTTCTGCACGATCATTTACGGCAATATCTTTTCTAATGCAACACGTAGTTCCCTAGAAAATTCTATCGCGCGCTAATCGTAACGCTTTGGTATGCAAAGCTCGTTTGCATTTTTAAACAAACCTTCCAGGCGTATTTCGCGTGCTTCTGTAACGCTAGTCCGCAAATTGGACAACAGTTTCTGAAATATTAATATTCGTTCCATTTGCCGTGAGAAACACGCGAATTGGGTGCTGCAGAGTTTGATAATGCCACGAATTCTACATTTCGTGTATTTGTTTTGGATGATGAGATTATATGATGAAAACTTTGAAGATGTATGTATATATACAGGGTGGTTGGTAACTGGTGGTACAAGCGTAAAGGGGGTGATTCTGCGCAAAAAAAGAAGTCGAAAATATAGAATAAAAATTTTTCGTTTGAGGATTTGTTTTCGAGAAAATCGACTTTGAATTTTTGCTCGGTACGTGTGCACTTTATCACGTCTCGTTATAACGGATCTCACTGTAAATCGTTGTCTCGATGGAAAAATAAAAAAAAAACAAATTTTTATTCTATATTTTCGACTTCTTTTTTCGCGTAGAATCACCCCCTTTCCGCTTGTACCACCAGTTACCAACCACCCTGTATATATAAATCTGTTGTATGATCATAATGATGTTGAAACTATGATAAGTCATTTCTCGTCTTTTATAGAAGAGCAATGTTAAAATTCAATATATCGTCAACCAATTGCATATTAAAGCTGTCTTTCCGCTTGATTTTGAGAAATAAATATGCACGTGTTTATGTCATTCTCTTGAACATTTAAAATATATATGAACAGATTAAAATACATAGACTAGTTTAACCGAGATAAAATGACATAATGATATTCGTTTCGAAAGTCTTACATCTTCGAAAGTGTCAAATTATATCCTTTTCCAACTACTTTGTATTCAAATATTTCGTGTTAGCTATCAAGTGACATATGAGTCAGGAAATCGATAAAATCGGATTTGTCATATCTTTCCGTGCTACCTTTGCATAGAACGACAGCTTCGAAGCTCTCCTTGATCGACATCTGTTTTAAGAAATCAAGATTTTTCGTAGAAACTAAGTACCATACGCATTAAGCAAAATTTTATTTTATTCTGTCAAGAATAACAATACGTGTATAGGTAACATCGGATAGGATAAAATATTAAAAAGTAAATTTTAATATCTTATAAATTATATAGAAATGTAATATCTAATAAAATTGTCCGCTAAAAATGCAAGAACGATACGATACGAACTTGTATGTAAATGTTGTGTATAGAGTCACAATTCGACAGAATAAAAATAAGTATTTTGGTGAAGCGTATGTTACAAGATTACAGAATGAAAGAAAGACGAAGAATTTACGATCCAGAAATGAGACAGAAAAATTACAGAATAGAAAAACGTAATAATCTAATCTAAATTAAGTCTCATCCAACAATTAGATTTTCATCTGAGATTGTTTGATACGCAACAAGAGGACAGAAGCCTAATCTGGATATAATTTCCAGACAGTAGAATAGTATTATAGGACAGAATGAACTGAAGGTTCAGGATGATCTTCTGAACTAAATCCACAATACGACAATTAGGATCGTTCATATTTGATAGACTATCTTCTAATCGTCTACCTGAACTAGTCCAAATGGAAGCTGACTGGTATCGAAATTCTTCCATCTAGAACTCATCATCTCTAACAGACTGCGCAAGATGAATTTCTCACCGCGAACCATTTGAAATTCCTGATGCGCTGCGTTCTTATCTATTCGACGAGCGAGTAGCGGTGAAACGTGTTCAACGAAAATGCCGCAACAATTCTTTCGTCGGGCAAATTCCAGTTCCTTCGATAATGGCGTCTAATTTTCCCTAAAACCTTCCATTTCACACCTTTGAATATTATTTATCGATTTCTGATTACGTATTCGACTCGCGAAAATTCTACCGTTTTCTGTTGCTTTAGTTATATAATATTTCACGGGGTGAATTTTACGATTTTGTCGACCTATTCGTGGAAATTATTGAAAGAAGATTTTCAGGGTAAGGAAGTTAAAAAAAAAAACTTTTTCTTCCACTATATTTGGTTACTTTAATTATCTATATTTAACCATCATAATTAACCTAAAACCACCACCACCACAGACATCTTCCATGTATATGAAATAGATACATTGGAGTGGAAATTATAAAAAGAAAAAATTAGAAAATTTTCTTCGACTACATTTGTTTATCTTAGAGGAGCACTCAAAGAATCAATTGTTTATTCGGTATAACATCCATATCGCGTAACTAACGTAAAATCACCACCACCACCTTCAATATACGTGAAATACAAATGTCGGAGTTCCAATTATGAAAAGGGTAAAGATCTTTTTCGACCGTATTTGGTTACTTTAGTGAGCACTCAAAAGATTGGCTACTTACTTTAGTATAACATCCACATCTCACAACTAACCTGAAATCACCACCTCCATTCACGAAATGGAACAAAACCTCAAACACCAGCAAAAAATATTCCCATCATGCAACTTTCAGTTTCCCCGTGTAGACTATATATCGTTTGTTTATACTATGGAACAAAAACCCTTGCAGCAATGATCTGTTTTTACGCCGTACATCTCCGGTGGCGATAAATTGCACGAATGCCCGAAGCCAGAAAATGTCCAAACGAGAAAGCTACCTCCCATCGAAAGATACCAAAATTTATCTGTATCGCGTAACGCATTCTCCTATGGTGACAAAAGGAACTACAGTATCCCGTGTTAGGGTATTATGAGAATAAAAGAACAGAGAAGGATGAAAAGAATAGAAAAGAACGGTACGGTGGAGACGAGAGTTTCATCGACCGACGCGTAGAAATAACGTTTCGCTTTTTATTCTATCACGTGTTTTGCTCGCGCGTAGCTTCGCTCGTATTCATTTATTGGAGTCAGGCCAAGCTATTACGTTATACACGGTGAATACGGTAAATTGCTGGTCCGGCTTTTCCCTTGCTCGCTTTTCCATCGGCCAAGTGGATTAGTCCGTTGGATCCTCTCCCTTGGATCCCATCCCTAACGTTGGATTTCTGCCTCTCGTTCGACGTTGCTTTCCAACCCTGTCGTCGCTTCGATGTTAATTAACAAAATACTCGCGAGTCGAGTGTTTCCTTTTCCGGGACCACTCCACCGGTTCTTCGCGACTTGTTGAAGGTCCCTTTTCGTTGCCTTTTCCTCTAGGGAAGGAAGGGCGGAGATTCTCTTTTTCTTTTTCCTTTTCTTTTTGCTTTTTTTTTTTTTTTTTTGTTTTCTTGGTTCTGCCACGATCCTCAGGAAATTGAAGAACAGTCGATTGTAATATAGTTTAGAATTGGCTTCTTCGATAGAAGCTTTTGATGCCTTCACAATGGTAAATATTGGAATATTTTTAGGATTGTCTCTGGGGATTCTGTCGGTAGGTTTCCCAATAAACGGAGAGTTTTGATAATTTGTGGTTTGCGTGAATTTGATTACGAAATGCATGTGTAATTAATACATTGCTGTACAAGATATTTGATAACATATATGCGGTACTTTGGGGCAAAATAGTAGTCTAATTGTCGATGTCGCTTAAAACGAAACAGTCGTTTGAGTTTTTAATCAAACGTAGAAGAAGAAAATGAGTAGCATGAGATTATACGCATTACTTGTTTTTGTTGCAAATATTTTCGCAAAGATTATGTCTATTTGTAATGAAAGGAGAAGTAAAGGAGAAGTATTGTATGTATAATTAACAGGAAATCAGATAGATCATTGTTCTCGTTGAAAGTTAATGGTATTCACGAAGAAACAATTCAATGATACAACACGAAAATTATAAATGATGCAAAGCAGAGGTGTGAAAGAAAAACTTCAAACGAAATAGTCATTTATTACTTCTTCTTTTTTATAATTTTCTATTTATAAAGATACATAGGCGTACAAAGGATTTAAAAGAGATTAGCTTCTAAGTTTACTATACTAGTTTACAGTACACTTTGTTATTACTCTGTGCCAAGTTTAACTTGCACAAAATCTGACAGTAAATCAAATTCTGTAGCTAACTATCCATTGAGTCAAGTTTGTAGAGAGGCAATCTGCTCTAAGTCCAGCCAACCTTCCAAAAGGTAGATATACGTAGTACGTTAGAATAGATATATTAGAATAGAATAGAAAAAGTATAGAAACGTATGTATGTATGTATATCATTAGTTCATAAGATGCAATGCGATTGCAAAAAAGAAGATATTTTTTAAAAAATTCAGCAATCAATTTCATCTGGTTATTTGTGCTAAATAATGGTAAAATTATTTAATGATGTTAAAAACAAAGCAATTTTAAATCTCTTAATATATGTACATATTTCCATTTCGAAATGACCATTTTTTTTAACTTTAAACAAGTCACGACACAGTGCTAGTGACGTTTTAAAATTCCAAATTCATAACAAAAAAATTTCAAATTTCTAATTCATAATTAGACGGCGGATGCTTATGCAACTTTATATATTTATAAAAATAATTTAAAAAATGTAACTTGGAAAATTTTACCTACTAAGTACTATAACGAGCAGAGTACGTTTTGCATATCTCATATAAGTATTTTTATAAATATTATTACGTAATATTATGTGTATTTCGTACATTTTTGTACCTTGAAATTTTTCATAAATATATACACGTAATATAATATTCGTAAAAGCTGCCTACAAGAATACGAATATTTTCGTGAATCAATGTATTCGCTGCACATATTTTCTAGTTCGAAGCGCGAATCTCTCCATTATCGAAACCAACTTTCACCCTACACAGGTAATTACCGAGCACTCTAGCGTACACCAATCGAACGTTCCCCTTTACCAAACGGCGCTCTCAAACGTAAAAGGCCGAAACATCGTTGTTTTCCCCCTTGGACTACGGTCTCAAAGAAAGAGTCGATGCAACGCTCTCGATATATTGGGGTCAGGAACACGTGACGCGTGATGCATTGTTTAACACGTTCACTATCACGCTAATCATTTGTCTTTCACTAAATTTCTTAGAACGATTAAAATCATATTTTTGTATCAAAGGTTACAATCAAGATTAATATTCTTCCCTTCAATCAAACGTTATTGTTAGAAAGATATTGTTCATATATTTTGAATGCACGATAAACGGTTCATGTTCTCATAGAATGATCAACACGATGTATAAATCATCTCCTTTCGTAAGCAACAAATGCAGAGATAGTGCCGTGTGCGAATATTAACGCGAGTAATCGTATGTAAAATTCACGTGTCAGTCAAACGTATTAATTACGGTCGATTAACCATCGGGGACCCCCTCTTCGTTTCTTCTCTTCTAAAATCAGCATCCTTAATGAATCGATTTGAACGGGAAGGGAGATCATCAATCCGTCGAATTCAGTTGGCCAACTCCCTTGAAATCGTCGGATCGATGCAAGTTGCACGTTCCACCATAATTAACGCGATGCACCAACGAGAGCCCTGGAATACACCTAACTTCAGCCCTCGTGACTCCTTTATGAGCAAACACCGTGTGAGTTAGCGGGCCAATTATGGTGCACGAGCCACCTTCATCGTCGCGATATCGACATCGATGCTCGTGCATAGTACATGCGGATGCACGTTCCGGTTGAGGATGTTCACAAGGCGGAGGCAATTAGAGGAGTATGATGCTGATGGCTCCCAGGGTAATAACGTGTTTTGCTTCGGCGAGTGTCGCGCGTTTAATTTTACCGTGCACTTGGATTTCAGACGACTTGCGCGATCGCTTCGAGGGAAACGGAAAGTAGTTATTAGCGAGAGACATCTTTTGATTACAAATATCTGTGGCATCTTCGCATGATGGAGGATATAATGTAGCGTTTTAATGAAAAATTTCTTTTCACCCATTGGAGATTTTTTAATATCGCCGCTGTCACAGCGAATAAAATGGTTAACATGTCGTTGTTTTTCAGACAAGTTTTAGATTTTTTGGCTTCTGCATGGATATCTCGTAGATTTCTCACGAGTTTCATGGAGATTTTAGATTTTTCGTGTTCTCGTAGAAATTTTATAGATCCGTCGGAGTTTCATAGAAATTTTAGATTTTTCCGCTTTTCCATAGAAATTTCATACATTTCACCGGAGTTTTCTAGGGATTTTAGATTTTTTTAATTTTACGTCGAAATTTTCGTAGAGATTTCCGCAATTTTTATAGAAATTTTGTAGATTCCTGCGCGTTTCGTAGCGAGTTTAGAGATCCTTGGGACTCGAATGATTATTTGCAGAGTGTATGGCTGCAGGGTCGCTTTCTTCGTTGCATTATATATTTTTTCATGTGTCTCTTATTTTCATTCCTTTGATAGAAGCTTTATACTTTAGTGGTTAAATCTAGCGTTATGGGGTGAATGCAGTTGGGAAAGGTTCGAAGAGTTATAGTATAAAAGAAAATTTATATTATATAAAAGAATCATAAAGAATGTACATGTAAATTATAGACCATGAAATTAGAAATGATTCTAAGATAATAAATCTAACTGTGAGATTATGAAATAAAATGTAAATTCGATTATTAACTGTAATACAATGATAGTGATTAGCGATGATGGTTAGATCATTGTAACTAAAATAAGATTTTCATTTTCCATGTACTTGTCGTACTAAAAATATTCAATTGTTCTGCTATCTCTGTATCATTTTCACGTTAATAATTGAAAAATCAATTTTAGATAAAACTTGCTGTTTTTCATATTGTAATATTATTATATTCGTGCATTGCCGACAAATACAGAAAATATTTTGAACCATAAAATCTGAATAAATTTTTGAAACTCCAGAATCGAAACCCAACGGTCGATTGCAATCGGCGAGAAAAATAACCAAAACGTACATTTCCTATTTATACGACAGTTTTATGCCATTGGTTAGAGAATCATTGGCTAGAAACGATACAAAAACAAGAAACTTCCATATTACAAACGCAATAAATCACAAAAGGCGTGTTAGTATCCCAATATCGCGAGCCCGCCATCATCATCTCCACAAATTCTCGTTACTTTCAGCATTGCCGGTAAAAGTGGCTCGTGCAGCCCGATAATAAGCCAGCATCAAACATTAAGATCGATGCGCGATAAAATCAGCCTGTCAAACGCACACGACCCTCCCGATTCTTATTCGAAGGACCATTTTTATAGTAGTTTCCACGGTGTAATGAGATCGTAAAGTCGGTTGCATATAAAAATTTGCATGATCGAATATTCAAACAAAAAAATTGGCAAAAACTTACAGTGGCTACAAAATGTACTTGCACATAAGTGTCATTCATTTCTAATAGAACATCTTTTGTCAGTAGATTACGTATTTGTATGTATCCATAATAAATTTAAACGTGCAAAGTTTCACAGATGCATGAAGTATAATGAATACATAAAGTATTCAAAGAGGAATACTTGTAATTATCAGTTAAGGAAACAAATTTTTATGTAGCTTCTATTTCTTTAGTTCCTTAATATAGCAAATAAAAATATGAGATTGCATAAAAATCCTAAAAATCTACAGTTTATTTATCTTCTAGCTTCTACACTATATTTTCATAGGAAAAAGGAATCATAGGGAACTTTCATACGGAAGTTATTATACTTATATAATTAGATGTAATTAATTAGTATGTGTTAGGTTGTCCGAAAAGTGTCCTTCTTTCGCAAACGTGTTTTTTACAACAGTGTACCTTCATATAAACGTGAAACCAAGTGTGTGAAATGTCGCGGTGTTTATCTCAACAGAACAAAACGGATCGTACGTAATTCGACAAAATAATATAAAACAAAAAACGTTGTGCGTCTATTATTTCCTCATAAAACGAAAGAAACTTTTCGGACAAGCTAATAGACGCTATGATAAGACAACGGTGTGCAAATATTTTTTTAGCCACTATATATGAAACGAAATCTGAAAACTGAATTACATTCATACGTATATTCTGTTGCAAGTGAAATCGATCGCTATTGTACGCTATACTATTGTACGTATATCTGGGATCTTATGCAAATTCAAATGGCTGTTCATATAAAACTGAGGGAGGTTTCAATCGTTGTTCCACTGGCTGTAAAAACTGTCAGTTTTCGCCGACTTTTACAAAAACTTCATAGCACTAACAAAGAATTTTTTACCTCTGCGAAAGTATTGCATTATGAACATACAAGCTTCGCTTCCTTTTAGCTTTAATTGTAAAAGATGATCCTCTTTAATAACATTTCCTGTTCCATTCGTAAAGTAATTTTTGCAATGCGGAAATATTAAAAATATTTCTATGTTTGTATACACGCGCAAGCGGCGAACGTAGTTGAAACTGTGTGGGTTGATCCCTTTTTATCGCTAGAATTCTGTTTCTCAAATCTCTACGCTCTTCGTAATTGCACGAAGAATTCAACGAAATTCCTTGTATCCTGCACAAGAAGGCGCGAAACAAAGAATTCGTGAAGCATGCACCGTGTAATTACTATAGCGTAATTTTCACTTCGAGCCGTGGAAACTCAAGAGGAACAGCAGGCTTAAAAAAAGAAATCAGCGGTATCCACCTCCTTCTAGCGAGGGACACGGAACGTACGTGCTTTAAACAAAAATATAAAAATGCACTCTTTCCAAAAAACATTGAACCCTCTCTTAGAAATTGTATTCTCTGGCCGTTTCTCGCGTCGAATCATCGTGTGCCTTCGAAAAGGGTGTAAAAAAGAGAAGGAAGAGAAAAATCCTATTATCGAGCGTGCACATTGAAGGATGACGATACAAAAGGGAGCAGCCCGCATAGAAATGCCGCTCGCTTCGATTCTCAATAGTCTTCTTACCCGTGACAGATCACGGAGCCAGGCTTTTGTCGCTTGCGTATCGATGATGAAATATGAGCGCGTTGCGTTCGTTGGATACCCGCTCTTTTCCCTTCCTTTCCTTTTTTTTTTTTTTTTTTTTTTTTTTTAATTCCCTTCCATCTCGGCACTGTAGAAACACACGCGAATTTAGGCGCGTTACGACTTTCTGATTTTTCGTTGCAAGAAACCGACTGTCTGCGATCAGATTCCACCTGAGAGATAACACGGCGAATAAAGAATCGGTGATAAACAGTGAGACTGGTAAATTCGAACTTGTTGTTTTATTCGCAGATTTTCTTCCGGAAATTCTCTTAAGTATAAAAGAGTAGTAACTCTATCTATGACTTGTGTACACTTGGAACTTTTTTATAGATCCATTTCAGAACTATTTTATAGAGTTTCTATAGAGCAACAAGAGTGGTGGAAAATTATGTGTAAAGATGTGTATATTTCACTGTTTGTGAACAGAGAGATAGCGAAAGATCTATTCCACCAAGTTGAAGATAGAGAGCAGAAATTTCATTCGACGAATTTCATTTGCGCCCTTCAAACATTTTATGTAGACAGAGATAGCTGTTATTACGATAATGTTTATGACATTGCTATAATAAGAAGATAGGGTTGATAGAATCCTATCGTAGGATCTTTGACAGTGAAATAGAAGGACTTTACACTGGCGAATGCTTTAAAAAATACCAGACAGCAATAAAACATAAGACAGGATTTTCAGCATAGAAAGAGACCAAATATTATTGTGTTAAACATATACAGGGTGGTTGGTAACTGGTGGTACAAGCGGAAAGGGGGTGATTCTACGCGAGAAAAGAAGTCGAAAATATAGAATAAAAATTTATTTTTTTTTTTTTTTAATTTTTCCATCGAGACAACGATCTACAGTGAGATCAGTTATAACGAGACGTGATAAAGTGCACGCGTACCGAGCGAAAATTCAAAGTCGATTTTCTCAAAAACAAAGCCTCAAACGAAAAATTTTTATTCTATATTTTCGACTTCTTTTTTCGCGTAGAATCACCCTCTTTCCGCTTGTACCACCAGTTACCAACCACGCTGTATATTGGGTTGGCAACTAAATGATTGCGGATTTTGTCATTTGGTAATATTGACAAAATCCGCAATCACTTAGTTGCCAACCCAATATGAAGTTGAAACAAACGATAAAGTTAAGGAAATAATTGCATGTAGAATAGTTTGTATTACGTAAGTGGCGGCACTCGACCACGGAAATTTCCAGCGGCTTCGCGACACAAAGCGCTATACCTTCAAAGCGTAAGGCCGACAGGCCCAATGTACCATCGATATCCCTACGGTTCTTTCGCTGACTATTCGGTAGAATGCATACGCGGCAATTGTCGCGGATTTCTAATAAACGCGCGCGTAGTGGGGATATCGAGGAACAACAAAGGAAAGAAACTGTTTGGTTCTGAACCAAAAGATTCATTCTGCCCCGAGCTGCAAAGTGCGAAAGGTTAAGCGAAGCTAATACAATCAGGGAAACGGTTATTGACTCGTGATAGTCAGTGTTAATTGTTATTTGTTATTAATCGTTGTTAATCGTTAACTGCTGTTAATCGTTAATCGTGGTTAATCGTTATTTGTTGTTAATTGTTAAGAGTTTAATAAACGTTATTGTTGAAAATGAAGAGTATTTCAATCAAGAGTAAATCAAGAGTATTTTATTATAGTTTGTTATGAGTATGCTTTGGAAGAATTTCACGAAAGAGGCGGATAATTACATCAATTTTATCACAGTTACCTTGTTAGATAAATAAAAACGATGTTTGTAGATCGATGATGTAGCGTAATATCACGATATGTGCGATAATGGAACGCGATAAAAGGGTAAAATTTTACATCGCCAACTTTCCCATGCAGCAATTCGAGTTGAGTTTATTTGTGTACCGCACGCATCGCATATTTATAAAGCTACAGGAAGCAAGTTGGAATTTTGTTAAAGACATGCATACGCAATTCGTGAAAATTCCAGATTTTCGTTAAAATCTAAATGCAAAATCCTTAAAACACGAAATCGCCATTACTAATAAATTTACGAGTAACAGAATTCGAGAAACTGTATTTACGTAACTCAGATTCTTCATTCGGTAGAAAAATCAATAATAAGTTGAGCTAATTCTGTAAATTATTATCTTGATAATTAACAGTGAATATCAAATGAAAGATAAGATGATACCAGAACAAAATGTCTCACCGCGTCATTCAAATAGATCATTCGTTGCCAACGGACCAAGAATAAATCACACGTTCATAAATTTTATTTCGATGTTTACGTCGAAAAGTTTATGATACATTGCCAAGAAATATTCGTAGTAATATACTAAACGTAGACCTAACGAGCGTAGAGATCTTTGACGGAAGCCAGAGCTTCACCTGGAAAAAGTCAACGTACCGTGACTTACTCGGTCGTTCGACGATTTTTCCCTCGATTTTCACCGTTCGACCGCGTGCACGCGATTCGTGAGTCCTTCAAGCTCCGTTAGCAAGTTTTAACGAGCGTGAGAAACGCTAGCCTAAACGCGAGCCGTCGTCTGACGAACTTAAATCGCTTTATCTTACGGGAACAGCTTCTTCGCGTCGCTAAGCTTACGAATCTCTCCTTTGACCCTCGCTGAACAAGCTCTCGGGGACTTGCAGTCACTTTCGAGATACGCTATGGACATTCTTGGACGTTTTTGTGTGTGTAATTTCGGTTTGAACATTTTGTGCGCCGCTGATAAATCCGAGAACAGAAATATGACGACAGAGGGGATAATTAGCGAGAGAATATGATAATTAATAAATTAAACCTTGTTACTCTCTTCGATTCTTCTTCATGTTTGTGTCTCTTCACATATATATTTTTTGAAAAACTTTATTGATGAAAAGAATGCGATACAGAAAAAGTAGTAAAATTGTGTTGAATGCTAAGATTGGAATTAAAAATTGGATCGGATTTAATTGGATTTAAAAATTGTCTGTGATTTAAGAAGAAAAACGGTAGTTCAAGATGCATAGAATTCACGTAATGTGCAAAAATATATAAAATATTCTATAAATATCTGTTCTAATTCTATCTTTAGATTCGGATTCATAAAAATGCGAATTTGCAATAGAAATTTCCAATTCAAGGATTAAGGAAGGATTAATTTTATGGTTGGTCTTGTCCCGTAAATTTTCAATACATAAAATCAAAACCGTTGGATGCTGTTGGATCATGCTGTTCTTCGACTCAATTTCTTTCAACCAATATTATACAGCGATGTTGTAGATGAAGAAGAAATGATGATTTCACAATATTTACACGTGAAAGAATTAAAAACGATTGAACTGAAACTGACTTGCTTTTATTAACTTGCAATTTTAAGATTAGAAAAGTTTCTGTTTAACAGATGATAGAATAATTTGGTTCGAAATAATCCAACACGTTCTCGTGATATCGATACAAAGTAAGAAATTCAGCGACGCTGATATTTTGAAGATAATCGAATATTTTTAATGCTTTTTCTCAAAACATCCAGTTGAATACATTCGTAGCATAAATTGATTTTCCATAACGTACTCTGATATAAACAATCTCTACATAATTTTCATTAAATTTCGATTAATGTAGAATTAAGTTCAATTCCGTTATAAATTATCAACGTAAACGTGGTAAATCAGATTATTGTATTCGTAGACAATAACAAAATTAGAGATTCGGTATTGAATGTATCAGTATATCAGCAGCGTATAGGAAAGATAACGTTTTCCTGGTATTTCGAAACAACACGCCATTTTGGGAAATTCAGGTCACAGCTTTATGCAATTTTGCGTCTATTCAAATCGGAAATTTTACGTGGCAAGCTATTTCACTTGCTAAATAGTATACGTTTGTAAAGTATAATGCAGCAGAATATTTTCCCGATTCGCGTGCCATCGGGCGATGCTTTAAACCTACGAATTTAGCTTTTAAACAATCCTGATCTGTCTAGGATACTTCACGATTTCTCTAAATTTATTCTACAACCTGCATGAATAATATCTTAAAGTAAAAATTAAGCTCTCCTTCTTGAAGTTTCTTCGCATTTCTCACTGGCCAAATGTTAACTTTCGCCAGTTTGAACTTTGGTTAATTTGGTCCTTCGGAATTGTCTAGGGATTGAAAGGAAACATCAGCAAGAAACTTCGTCAGCTTCGTTACATTTGCCTAGAATCTCTATCCAATGAGAGGTCTTTAGGAAGAAATTGATTAAGCACACACAATCTTTGTAAAATCTCAATTAATTTCCATTATACAAACGCTATTCTACGATGTATATTTTACAATATCAATCTCTGTATATTTTATGCTTTTATTTGATGGCTGAAAGGAAATGTTTTAGTACGACTTGAGTTAAAGAACTAAAGCTATTTCTTCGATATATACCTGAAAATGCTATTTTTTCTGGATTTGTACTATTACTCGATCGGTTAATCCAATCATACGTAGTATGAATAGCATGTTCACGCCGATGTACATTTTCACGAATAAACTGGAATAGAATGAAACAAATTGAATATACTCACAGCTTTATTTTACTAAATACTATAAAGATAATTTCTGTATTATATGTATTCCGTTCGTCTGTGCAGCTTTCAATTTTTCATAAATGGATGAAAAACCAAGCTGTAAAATATGGATATGGAATATTTCAACTTTTGAAAATAGCTGTCTAAATATATAAATTCATATAATAGAAATTCTTAACATCGATAAAAATCGAGTGTTTCTTAATTTTTGCTATGGACGTTGACTTTGATGTACCACACGGTGATAAAAGCGTCGGACATAATACTAATTATTTTGAAGAGAAACAAAACGATACGTAAAAACAAGTAACGATTTGTACCTCGTTTTGCCCGGTTAACAGGTTGAAGAATCGTCCATTGTTTCATAGGATACGTAGCCTAAGCTCGTCTCCAACGAGAACATCGACGATTGAATCGGGTCAGTGCAATACTTTTGTCCCGCGTGGCTTCGTCGAGGAACGTTTCGTCTATTTCCCTTTTTTTCTCTCTCCCTCCTTTTTTTCATTTTCGCCGAAACAACTCGCTCTCCCCATAGGCTCTTCCGATTCCACGTTTCCTCTTCCTCTTATTCTTCTTTTTCTTTTTCCCTACTCTTCTTTTCTTCTTTCTTCTTCTTTTTTTTTCTTTTTTTTAGATTTTGGAAAAGTAACTGAAATTGATTCCAAAGCAAGAAATCAGCAGAAATGTTGCTACGATATAATACAACGCTTGAAAACAACTGATTTCACGGTGATCGTTCGAAATTGTGGAAAGTTTCGATCGTTAATTAGGTTGAGTTTTAACGGGTCCCACGAACGAGACAAGTTTTAATTGTGAAACAACGTTTGGCGCGGAAACGTGCATTTTCTAGGATGATATCGAATTTTCTAGCTGTTGGATTTCTGAGGAGAAACTCGTTTGTTCTCTGTATGATAAATTTAAAAAATATATACCACACTCGCTCACATATTTTCAATGTAATTTAATTACAATCGAATCAATTTCGCCCAATTAAAATTAGCTATGTCTAACTGTTATGAATGAAGTGATAATTTTCTTAAATATCGATTGGATAATTTATTCGTCTTCTTAGATTATCTATATATATCAGTTCACGGAAGTGTTCGGATAGAAAAGTTGAGGCATACGATTTTTTTCATCTGAACCCGATTGACAGAATCGACGAATTCAATGAAATCTACAGAGATTTAAATATGACTCGTGGAATCATTTGCAGGATACTAGAGGATTGTAGGGAACTAGAGAATAATAAGCATAGTAAAAAATCCAATAGTACGAATGCGAAAAAATTCGGTGCAAGCACAGTGAATGAGAAAAAAACAGATATAAACGAGAGAAGAGATCAACTTTATCATTTACTGGAATGCATATTATAACATAGAAAATATGAATTCTTCACGGCTTACGCTTTAAGCCGTAAAGAGAATCATAATGTTTTCATAAATATTAATTGATATTTATAAAGATAAGTCTATTTTAAGTCTAATGATTTTTCAGGTTTATTTCAGTTTCTATAAGAGTTGCAATATTTACAAACAGAAGTGCAGAAGTCTGTATAAAACTGGTTTTCTTCTTACGATCAAAAACCGACGTTGCTGTTTCATCGATTTAGTATGACACAATAGAAACAAAAGAGAATGGTCCGTTTGAGGTTGAGAAAGTGGAGGTAAAATTCGCGAATATCGATTTACTTTGGCGACTAACCGAAGGAGAAGCGTAAGTCGTTAAATTAATTCCGTCTAATTTCGTTAGCCCCGTTCCGTCGGTTTAACGGATTAATTCCTTGAGCTGCTTTAAAACGAATACCTTTAGGCGCCTGTAATTTGCGAATTAGAATTTGCCTTTGATCGCATGCCGCCAGGCGAATTGCCTCTATTACAATGAAAAGCCACCAAAGGATCGGTTGCACCGGAACTAGGAATTTCTCACTATTATGCGGCATA
This sequence comes from Bombus flavifrons, assembly GCF_040668555.2. Taxonomy (NCBI): domain Eukaryota; kingdom Metazoa; phylum Arthropoda; class Insecta; order Hymenoptera; family Apidae; genus Bombus; species Bombus flavifrons. The sequence continues at coordinate 8,437,975 of NC_138446.1, read as the reverse complement.
TGTTTCTCATATTGTTTACCTAACTTTGTAAATATATGTTCCACTGGAACAAATTGTCGGATTTCAGGAAATTTGTCCATTTCATCTTCCTCTTCGGACGCGAATAAAATAATTACCGTTCTTTAACGCTACAAAATCATTTTCTATTCACAATCTCTTCAGAATTTTATTATTCACCAAATATGAAAATTAGAAAAACTACCCTTCTTTAACTTAATACTAAGAGAAATTCCACAAAATTTGTACAAAATATATCACATACATATTCAACAGGATATACGTAAATATATATATTTCTCAATAAAAAATTGTCCACAATCTCTTCTTTCAATCAAACGTAGAAATTGAGGAAAGTGGTCTTCTTTAGCTTAACTAAGAAACAAAATTTCCAACCAATATTTCTATAATTTTCTCAAGGAAACATAAAATATTTAACGGTGTAAATATATATATATACACTCTTCGTCAAAAAGTTAACCCAGGTGTGTTATCTTTAATTTCTCTATGACGCATGTAAAGTTTTTCGTCTGTAACGTATAATATCAAATCATTATGAGCTCAGCGTATGCGGTTCGTTGAAAATAATGAAAAATATTATGAGGTTTAGTGTGTAACAAAGAAAAACTATTCCATACTAAGGTCGAAATGATAACACACTCTGTTAATATGTTTATAAATTGCTCAGTAGTTCATGATCTATCAACAAGTAAAGATTACAGTACAATATTATATAAATTTGTAAGTATGGGACGCGGAAAAAATTAAACGAGTCTGAGAGAAAGCAAATTCTTGAACTAAAACAGCAACAGTTATCAGTAGCAAAAATATCGAAAGTAATAAGATGAAGTCGTAGAGTAATACACAATTTCTTAAAAAATGTTGAAGATTATGGCGAAAAGAAACGTACTGCTTGACCGTCATCGTTATCCGATCGTGATAAGCGAGCAATTTTGCGTGTACCTTCCAACTCGCAGTTAACAATGAAGCAAATAATTGAAAAATCTAGTGCTAGTGCCAGTGTTTCAAGTGTTCGTCGAGTTCTACTATCCTGCAAAAATATCAAGAAGCTAGAATTGAAAAAGGAACCTTCGTTAACAACAAAACACAAAGCAGAACGTTTACGCTTTGCAAAAGAAAGAATGCATTCGAAAAAGAAATGGAGAAGGGTACTATTTTCAGACGAAAAAGATTCAGTTGCATGGTCCTGATGGGTTCCAATATTATTTTCATGACATAAGAAAAGAGACAATATCAGCAATTCGACGACAAGTGAGAGGAGGCAGTGTGATGGTTTGGGCCGGCATCGGTTATTTCGGCAAGACGAGTATCAAGTTCATCAATGGGAGAATGAATAGTGTCCGATACATAAATTTAATCAAGGAACAAGTAAATAATCATGCAGAACGCATTTCTGGAACTGATCAAATCTTTCAACAAGATAATGCATCTGTAGTCTGCACACTCTCCGGACCTTAATATTATTGAAAATTGCTGGGTAGAATTTCTTCACGGGGTATAGGCGAATGGAAAGCAGTATCAACACGTACAAGAATTAAAAAATGCAATCGTACGCGAAAGGGATACGTTAAGTCAAAATTATATCCAGAAACTATATAAATCGATAGCAAATCGTACAATAGAAGTAATAGAAAATAAAAAGGGGGATATACCCGTTATTAAATAAGTATATATGTTTGATAAGTAGTTATTGTCAGTTACAATTTGTGTTGATTATTATTTTCTTTTTGTACATGTGTTATCATTTCGTTCTTAAAATAAAACAATTTCTTTTATTACACACTAAACCTCATAAGATTCTTAATTATTTTCAACGAACCGCATATCCTGAGCTCATAGTGTTTTGATATTATACGTTACGGGCGAAAAACTTTGCAAAACTTTGAGAAATTAAAGATAACACACCTGGGTTATCTTTTTGACGAGGAGTGTATATTTCGACAAAAGTAAAAAATAAAATAAGAAACTATCCCGTTTTCATCCCTTCAACTTTCATCTCTATATTTAACGATTCACTCTTCGTATCGGAATATTTCTCAAATCTTATGCAGGTTTCAAGCGCACGCTTCTTTCACTCGACTCATTCTGAAGTACAAAGCGAAAGAAAATAGTTGTTCGGAGGCTATCAAGAGTGTAAAGAACACACGTTGTTCGCGTATAACGATTCTCGTATAGGGTAAACACGCGAAGCAAAGCCACACGGGGGATGCTGGCTAGCCTTCGTGACTTTTAAACAGCCGACAAGCCCTCAAGACGTCGCTTGTTGCCGCCGTTAAAGGTCGTCGAGCCAAGAAAATAGCCGCGATGTGACACGTTTCCTCGTCTTCTTTCCGCGCACGTGCTCGCGCGAACTTGTGTACAACGTAGTTAATTTTTTAACAACACCACCGTCGTGACGTGTTTTGAATAAGAAATCATTTTTTCCACGAGTTGATAGAGTATTCTACAGGATTTCTTTATATTTTTTACGTTTACTCTGACTTATTTTAGACAAGAAACAACCTTATGAGAGAATTAAGGGAGTGGAAGATTTTGTTTATAACTTTTTTCAAATGCTCGTGTGTTTTAAGTAAGAAATAAGTTTCTGAGAGGGTTGAAGAGGCAACAAGTTTTCTGTGTAATTTTTTACCTTTATCCTGACGTGTCTTAGATAAGGGATACCCTTATGAAAGAATTGAAGATGAGGAGAATTTTCTTCGTAATTTTTTACATCTGTTCTGATGCGTTTTTTAAATAACTATTCTTAACACTAACCTTACCAGGCCCGGTCAAGTGACCGGCTTCGAAATTTTGATTAAAATTGTACACTCGTTGTTATTTCTTTTGTTCGTCTAACTTCATGTACATTCTTATATTATCCGATTAATCAATTTCTCAATTTTTCTTAATATGAAGATTTACATGAAGCTAGACGAACAAAATAAATAACAACGAATGTAGAATTTTTAATTAAATTTTGACAAGGCCTGGTAAAGTTAATGTTAAGAAAATAATATTTTTACAAGAGTTGAAGGGTTAATAAATCAATTAAAATCGGACAACATACGTACAATGCTTTTAAAATGGAAACCAGCTTCTTTTTACGAAGCTTGTACGAAGAAGATTTCGAAAGCGATGATACAATCAGAAGAAGCAGATATCATATGATCGATTAAATGTACCATTTAACACAGAATCATTACTTTTCTATTAATCCAATAAAATTCACGAAATTCTTCAGATTCCATTAACATTCTTGTTTCTTTATCTATCGCGAATCTATTAACCGTGAACAGTGGAATATTTCGAATATGATAAATGGTTAATTTAATAATAATACGTAACGGGAGATCGAGTGCATCCTTTGTGGATTGTCGAGCGTTGAAAAAGCGAATGCTTCGATCGATTCACAGGACGAACGACTCTCTTGGAAAAATTAGCTGTCCTCGATGAATAAAAGAAAACGCGGAATAATGAAGGTATTTGCAATTCACCTCGCCTAGTTTCTTAAAAGGGAGAGAGACTTAACCGTGAGATGAACGACGTTGCAAGTCAGTTTCCACGAGCAGGACTTCGCGTCTCACTGCTAGAGTAAATGAAACGTGGAATGGAAAAATGGAACAGCGAAATCATTTTTATTAGATGACTATTGCTTAGAAACCTAGTATTAATTGAACAATTTTGCAGATTTTCTGAATTTTTATCCGAAATCTATCGTATGCCGGTATTTTTATCTATGTGTTTTATTTAGAAATTGTATGTCAGGACTCTGAAACTTTTTAGTATTTTTAAAATATTACATATATATATAGGAATTTTTCATTCTTGTAATTGTATTTTTCATATTGAGAAATCTATGTAATATTAAGCTACAGTTTTATTGTAGCTCTTAGAATTAAAAATGTGGATTTTTCATTTATGAGGAATAAATTGGTAGATTATATAGTAGAGAAAATATTATTTCGTCTGTACATATTATCTTGCTTAAATTTTGCGAATAAAATAATTTCTGTGCTAAATTCTCATAGGTAAGTTCTCGTTCTACACTTGTTGCTAGCCCCCAAAGCAATTACCTTTCACTGCACGTCAAATCGAAAACAGAAGCCAAATACCATTTCGAAAAAATATCAAATAAACCAGTCGAATTCACCGATTGTTCGACATTCGTCACTTTTTATACAATATCAAAGATAAAAGCACCATTTTTCCACTCTATACTCTCTGTATCAATTTATCTTCCCTTTCATATTCGTCCGCTTCCAACCATTTTACGATTTTTACTATTTCGCTTATTTCTAATTTCTTTCATACTGCAAACTTTTATCTTCTCCTTCTTCTTTTCTCTGTCCTTTTACACTATGCTCGTTCTAAATCAGTCACCGGTTTAAAAATCATCAGTTCTTTGCAATCGAGAGTGATAGAATTAAATGAAGAGACAACATAAATATTTTTAGTAAGCTATGCTGATAGCTTTTATTTCCATATTACTATCGTTGTGTACAGCATACATGGACGCAACAAATATTTTTCAAAAAATGATCAGATCAATAATACGCGATGATACACTCAGTGTATTGTTATATCGGGTTGGCAACTAAGTGATTGCGGTTACTAAGTGATTCCGCAATCACTTATTTGCCAATCCGATACTTATGCAGTAACGAATAATTTTCATATTATGTGGAATAATTTTAACAACTTCAGATTGTGTTTGCAGGTTCTAAAACTTTGCACATACGTTCTTTACGTGGAATATTGTCAAAATATTTTTCGTAATTTCTGATTTCTATTTCTAACTTCCAGCTTTGCAAAATGCTATTCAACTACGGTGCAATACGGTTGTGCTATTGCGCGAAATGCATACAACGTTGAAGCGTTGATTAGCTTTGAATCTCGAATGTTGGCTTAGAATTTAGAAGGTGTTGTAATTGGAAAAGTTCGAAAGACTTGGTGATCCAGAGTGCAAGCGAAGTTCTAACAACAAGTAGGACGTTCTATTCGAAAGTTTACACAATCGTAGTGAGATTGATAGCGTAGAAACACAGAAATACACTCTCCTACGCTTCCAACATTTAATTACGGATTAGCCTTTCTTTGACGCAATATTGTCGCACGATAACGGATTTGAAAATCTTGCGAAGATCTGAGAAATTCGAAAATGGAATATCGTGCTACTAATGTGTAGAACGTGTTACAACATTCTTTTTCAGATGATTAATAATAATAAGATAAGATAAAATTTATGGACTAAGAAATTTTCAGCAATGTGAATGATTTACGTAACATTGTGAAAAAGAATACGTAAATGCAGTATAGTATTTAGCAAAGAATAAATGTTACGGTGCAATATATTTCAAGCTGTTGCAGCTTCCAGGGCAAAATATATAAAATTCGTGACAGTTAACTTGTTAGCGCACCGTTGGCTTTTAGTGGATTAATATTTATTTATCCATGAAAATAAAAATGGCAAAAAGAAAGACAAACATGAAAAGTGCTCGACGGGTAAAGTGCTAAAATCGACGCTCATAGACAACGCGTTTCAATCGCCATTTCAACAGAACGCAGACTCGTTCGTTGGTAAAACACGTGTCTCCTTTAACTTCCGTTTATTTTAGGTAACTTTCGGTCGGACGCAATTCATTTGTTCGCGTGGGATCCGGAAGATCCTCGATTTTCGATGAAAACAATTCAGTAATATAACAAAGCTTGTGTTTGTATTAAAAACAAATATGATACTGTTTCATATTTCTTTAAACCACCAATTTTTTCACCCACATTTTACGTCGTGAAAAAATCAACTAGAAAAAACCATATGTTTATTTCTAACTTCGTTCCGATTCTACAAACCAACGATACATATTTTACCAAGCGACAACCCTAATTAAAAGAGGTAATATTTGCGTTGAAAGATTTTTCCTATCTCTTGCAGTTTCCCAGTTGAAACAAAATCGAAAAATATCCGAATTTTCAAGAATCGATCTTATCCCCCTTAAAGTGAATTTCGACAAAAAGAAAAATTACGTTATACTACATATTATATGCTGCACATATTCCCAAAGTTTTATAATTTTCTCAATTTCCTTAGTTGTGCTAGACCTTAAGTTATCCAAAGTCACGCGTGTGAACACAGCGTCGAACAACTCGAAACTATTTCTGATCGTTCAAGCAGAAGTAGCTCGTTCGTCTATCTTTGGTCGTGCAATGTGATCGTTTCTGTTGTTGATCTTGTAGTTAATCGTGCAAACGTTAGAAAATTAGTTGACAGAATTAGCAGCGACAACAAGACTACCAGGATATCCAAAATTATATCAAACAATAGACGAAGATCAATAAATTTCTAGATACACGTGTATCGGTTACATGAATGTTCATGGAACATTGCAAGCAATCCGTGTGAATAATTTTTTGAAATATAAATAATCTAACGAATAATCCTAAAGTAACGATAAGAAGCAAACAGCGATTGAAAAGATAGCGTAGAAATTCGATTTTCACGAATTAACACTTTGACTACCACGTTGGACAATTGGTGACCGGAGCGCTTTAACTTCTTACAATTGTAAAAATTGAATGAAAATTGACAGTTAGGGCATTTTGAATATAACCGATAACTAGAAGATACTTTGAAATAAAAAGTGTCCTATTGAACAATTAAACATTTTTATTAGAACATCAATAAAAGAAGAATGAGAACAAATCTTGCATCTAACGGTGCACTGTGTTTGCATCTATATCTTTGAGGGGTAATCTACGAATACTATTATAAACACAGCTTAGAAAATAATCGTAAATGCTGCTTTATAATCATATGATTGAAGTTAGAAGTGTGAACATACCTTACTATTATATATAGAATGAGCAAATGCTGTTTACTAATATCTTCTACACGTTTCAACAATATATTCTGCACGTTTTGCTTACGACGAAATAACGAATGCGAATGGTTTGTTGAAATAAACGAAGCCTTGTTATAATATGTCGCTATCGGCTGTTACCAAGGCGCTACGGTGATCACCCGTGACCTCCAATAAGATAAACGGTTCATTAGGGAAGAATGTTGTCTCACATAATCAATTTACTATTATTTTGCCATTATATGCTTTGAATAATAAAAATACTCGCGTTGTGTCCTGAGCGAAACATGTGATTTCGGCGGAGCAGTCAAAGTGTTAACAGTTGCAACTATGAAAGAAAGAATTCGCTCCATACGAAATTTAACACTAGAGCTACCACACAACTCAAATTGACTGGTTTTACAATTTTATTTTAAGATTCCTACGTCATGTTATATCTTTTTTCCGCAATGATGCAATGACTTTCGCAACGATAACTAAAAGAATCATATAATGAATTTTATTTTCTTTTTTATGTATTCAAACTGAAAATAATTTTGTATCAAGGCTACTTATACCAACAGCAGTCAAAACCACTGATACTTGTCAAATTGTAAAAGGGTGCTGTAATCTGTTTATCGAACCCCAATTAACCAGTTTCCTCGTTTTGCACAACTTCTACAATTCTATAAATTCTATAAGTTCTAGAATTTTATAAATGTGTCAACCCTCGTTTAAGGATCATGGTCCCAGATGGATTAATAATACCAAAAATGTACTACATAACATGGAATTGCTTCTGTAAGAAAATAATAAATCAATAAATATAAAAATATTCTATTATTACGTATTCTTTTAAAGACCAGTCATTTTGATTGGTTTAGTAGAAATAGCTTCGTGTTAACCGATTTGCATCCAAGCGCGGATTAATCTGCGCTCTGCGACTGTCTTCTATCACCAAGCGCGAATTATTACGCAATCGGACGACTGTCTTCTATCACCAAGCGCGGATTATTACGCGCGCTGCGACTGCTTTTTATTTCAGTCGCTAAGTATTCTTCAGACGTGAGAGATCACGTTTGATCCGTTTGTCAGCATCTCGCCTATATCAGTTTATTGTATTGACCATTTTAAAGATTTCCACGAGAAATAATATGATTTAATTCCTTATTTCTTGTTTTTTTTTTAAATAAATAATTTTTTCTTTTTCCTCTGTTATCAAGAATGTAAAATGCGATGTTTGCGAAGTAACATTGTCTATCAATCGTTTTGAACAGTAAATTTTCGATAAACTCCATGAAGAATTCGGACGTCATTTATTGTACCTACGACCGACCGCGCGCTGTGATAGGGACCAGTCCTTTTAAGTAGGGCCATGATGCAAATTGCTTAACTATCGGTAGTTGTAGTGTTAACGCAATTAACTGCACTAATCCATGATTAAACAACAAAATGTCGAACAACGATGTGGTAGCGCAAACCTTTTAATTGAACGAGTTAAGGCCGATCTACTTAGTCGTCGGACCAAAAGTTGCCTAATGTAAACGGGACTTTATTCATACTGCAAACCATTCGAACGGATGAACAAAGGACAATCGCGAAGTTCCTGCGAAAACAGAACGGATCGTTTGCACTGCAATCGAGGCGAAATAAAGAGGTAGCTGGAAATAATCGGGAACGAGGAGAAACGGAGTGTTCGAAGATCGATTGGACTTTTCCCATTATAACGTCGTCACCTCGTTCCATTGTTTCCAGCGGTTGCTTTGTTTGCCCAACGAATGTGGATGCTCGCGAATCATTCTAATATTAACCCTTTCTCTTGTAAAAATTACAATTTACTTTATATCGTTGTTTATGTTCATCGTCAATTGATAGATCGTATCAGGAATATTTTATTTATTTTTCGAACTTTACGATTATCTTTTTTCTTCTTATCGATTAAAATTAGCTTCTCTTTTACTTCGAATGTTTTTACTTCTTATTTCTTAGGCAAAGTCTTATTAAAGAGTCGATAAAAGAGTCGATCAATGAGAGAGTTAAAGTTTCACAATGGAATGATTATAATGCATCGTGCAACGAAACAATTTCAATTACGTACCTTCATATCTACGGTAACGAGCAAAAGAAAGTTTCAAGAGGAGAAACGGGAGGAAATAACGCTGTAATTGTACAAAACTGAATTATGACTGACAAGAGAAACAATCGTACAATATAATTGTGATATAATTGTCCTTTAACAGACAATTGTCAGGTACAGAAGAAACGTTTAATACAAACTCCACGTATGCTGATCCACGCAAGTATCAGTTTCAAACTTGCTTTTTTTCGGTACTATACATAGCATATCGTGTGTAGAATTCTAATTAAAAAAAAAAAAAAAAAGGATATCAATTATCACCGATTTAATCGTAAAATTTCTCCGCCGTTACTAAAATATTTGAAATATGCGATCATCCATCTCGCTAAATTATCAGAGAACGCAAATAAATCTAAACAAATGAGATGCAAGAGAGGAGATGCTGCAGCAGAATGAAAGAAAAGGAAAAGTGGAGAATCGTAGAGAAGGGCGTGTATATATTTCACAAACGAGGGAGTGAATTATCGAAATTCCTGATGCAGCGAGCGGATGCTCGAGGAATACGGAGGGAAATTGAAAGGGGGTAGTAAGTTTCCCTGGCCGATGAAAATATCGAGAGAGAGAAGCTATCGAGAAAGTCGTCTTCCTTCGCGCCTCGAATAAATACGCCGTAATCCAGCCGATAAACGAGGCAGTGCAGCGGAAAGATTACCCTTCACCGTGAAGCTTCTCGTTGATATACGTGTGTCACACGTGGTGTTACGTGATCCAAGGAATCTTTCTCGATCGTTGCCTGTCATTGTCAATCAGTTGGCGAAATCCGAGCAACGATTCGTTGTTGATCATTCGTAAAATTGAAGGTAATTTCAGGGCCGGCGTGAGCTTTTGCGGTGCCTGAATACACATTCAAATTCTACACTTAAATTTTACAACGAGGAATTATTTATTTACAAATGCTGTTACATATTATGTATTTTTTCTAAGCAGTTTTTTTAAACAAACCCAAGTAATATTTTTTCGCATCCATAATTCGCTTTCAAGGGGCAAAAAATTCAATGAAAGTAAAAAATGTGTAATCATGTATGACTTTTGAAAAAAAAACTATTGATGTAGTTTAATTTCTCTAAAAAGTACATTTCTCCGAAAGCGCTTGGATTTTTGATCTAAAGTAGTTTCCAGGATATGAGGATTTTATGGAGTTACACTGAACTTTGATTATTCTTGTCACTCCTTCTAACTGAATCATCGCTACTAAAAAAATGTCTTGCATCTGTCAATGGTATCAGCATTCTGTACGAAGTTAATCAAAATCCCTGTTTTTTAATTGGGTAATTTTCGTAGACCGCGGGGCCGGGTTCCGGCGAACGTGCTGAACCTGCTTTGCACCGGCCCTGCGTAATTTAGAGGCTGCGAGACAAATGATTTGAAATAACCGGCGATGAAAGTATACGTTTGGCGGGAAGCTTGGAATCATCGTGGGTATATATTCGATCATTACATTGGAATTTCGAGAATTTTTCGTTTAAAATCGTAGAAACTTTTGATACGAAAATTGCTACTCTGTGATAATGGAGATATTGTGTACTTTATACAGGGTGGTTGATAACTGGTGGTACAAGCGAAAAGGGGGTGATTTTACGCGAAAAAACCAAACCAGTCAAATTGATCGGTTCTACAATTTTATTTTCAAATTCTTACTTCATGTTATATTTTTTCCGCAATGATGTAATGACTTTCGCAACGATAACTAAGAGAATAATATAATGAATTTTATTTTCTTTTTTATGTATTCAAACTGAAAATAATTTTGTATCAAGGTTACTTGTACCAATACCAGTCACAACGACTGGTACTTGTCAAAATGTAAAAGGGTCCTGCAATCTGTTTGTCGAACCTCAATTTAACCAGTTTCCTGGTTTCGTACAACTTCCCATACGTTTTTCAAATTTTTACTGCTTATCATTCGATATGATGATATCAGTTATCAGGAAAATTCCGAATCGATCGCTAGATCGCTAAATGTTAACATTAGAAATACCACAGCAGTCAAAATGACTGGTTCTACAATTTTATAAATGTGTCAACCCTCGTTTAGGGGCCATGGTCTCAGATGGATTAATAATACCAAAAATGTACTACATAACATTAAATTTCTTCTGTAAGAAAGTAATAAATCAATAAATATAAAAATATTCTATTATTACGTATTTTTTAAAAACCATTTATTTTGACTGCTTTTGGTAGAAAGCTTCGTGTTAACTATCGGTAGTTCTAGTGTTAATATACGTATTACTTTGGAGGCATTTTTAACGTGTAACGTCAACCGCAACGAAATAAAGAAGAAAACGCACCGCGGGGAATAGAAGATGCGCTGTAAACTTGAAAATAGGGCGAAATACGTGTTTCCTTCTTTCCTTTCTGTTTCTTTTTTTTCTTCTCCAGCACTCGTAGAATATTCGATATTTAATATCCTTAATGCGTTCGAGGAACACATCCATCGTGTCGTGTTTCAGAAATATCTTTAGAAAGTGGAACGAATTTGGAAAACTCCCCAATGGCGCGAAGGAAAACCGGTGACGAGTTTCAACGACAGTCTCCTGACATGCGGAAGCCAGCCTCGACAGGATATTTCCGGCGTATCTTCGTATCGTCTAATAAGTTTTATAAAAGCGCCAAACAAGACGAATTTGAAGCGTACGACGTGATATCAAGGTTTATCAGCAAAATAAATATTCACCAATCAGATGCTTTACGTATTCGTTGTTGCTGAAAATATTCAACACTCACCATAGACATTTTTTTATAAACGTACCACGTGAATTACACAGAACTTCTTAATATTTCGATAGCAATGAGGCACAATTATCGTAGTTATAATAATAAAATTTGCAACCAATCAGAAAATGTATTTAGAAGTTGCAAGACTCCTATTGCAAACACATAATTAGACTTAGACATAACTTATACTTATGATGACTTATATGATAACTTAGACTTAAAATAAATATTAGTAAATAAAGTATTAAAATGTTAAAGTATCAATAAATATTAGTGCTAAAACTAATCTCACTGTATGTCGTGGCTTATTAATATAGCGAACAATTGACTGTTCAAATATTTTGGTGATTTTTGCGTGCAACTTTGCGTGCAAAGCTTATGCATCCAATAAATATCTTGTAATTTGCGTATATACATTTTCAAATTCGTTGGAAATTTTACCAACATAATCGCGATAGCGGTGCCTCGTTACAGTGTTAATGAAATTTCAAGCGTTTTGTACAACATAAAGAGTTGCTAACTATAAAAGTTTTTGAATACCTTTGTGAGTCACTATATATTGTGTCTCTCGGAGATTTTAACACTTTATTACTTAAAACTCAATTAGTTGATGGAATTTAATAGTATCATCGTTCGAGGTGATAAGGTATCACACAACTTAGTCAATTTCTTTATGTCCTATGAGCTTTGAATTTTTGCTAATAAATTTTGTCAAACTGGTGACGTATCTAAGCGACGACTTTATTTGAACTGTAGGGGAATAAATTTTAGAAATTTCACAAATATTGTATGATTTCTAGTGATTTACATATTTATTGCTGTAGTAATTCTATTTTGTAGCACGTAATGTGGAATGTTGTCGACATGATCTTATCGACAACAACGCATCATTAAGCTCCAATTACGACGTATTAACGACAACCGTTATTACCGAATTATGCAGACAGACATTAATATGTTTATGTTCGTGTTAATCGAATGGAACGTATCGATCCAACACGTGGTCTTCGAAACAAGTGTGAAAGTCTGAACGACGAATTTTGACTCGTGAGGAGTTGTACATATAAATATTTCATGTGTAATAGATCTGTCCATATTTTATATACAAATATTAAAAATATACAGGGTGGTTGGTAACTGGTGGTACAAGCGAAAATGGGGTGATTCTACGCGAAAAAAGAAGTCGAAAATATAGAATAAAAATTTTTCGTTTGAGGCTTTGTTTTCGAGAAAATCGACTTTGAATTTTCGCTCGGTACGCGTGCACTTTATCGCGTCTCGTTATAACGGATCTCACTGTAGATCGTTGTCTCGATGGAAAAATTAAAAAAAAAAAAAAATTTTTTATTCTATATTTTCGACTTCTTTTTTCGCGTAGAATCACCCCCTTTCCGCTTGTACCACCAGTTACCAACCACCCTGTATATATTTATATTTGTATAAATTAAAAATCTTTTAATATAGAAAGCTTTAATATAGAAACACCGAGAAACGAAATAGAATAAAACTCTGTTGCTTTCAATTTTAAATCTGTCAGCGTTTCAAGCGATAAAAGATTCATGCAATAAAAGTTTCCTAAGAGACTCTAGTCCCTTTGATAACGAAAAAGGAAACGCGATATCTTTTCCTCCTATGTCATTGCAGCGGTTAAAAAATGTATTTTCTCAAAGTGAAGATTCTCTTTCCTCGCGAATTACATCGTGAAAATCAATCAACTACTCTGACCTATCAGCGTTAAGAAATTTATAGAACCACAATAACGTTTAAAAGTTGACGTAAGTAAAGGAACATCTTTATTAAATAGGAAAACAACTGAATCATACTTCGCTTATTCAAAGAAACAGATGCCTTTGAAACAATTAGAAGAGTCGTTTACGCATGAAAGTAGCTTAACTCTTTTATCGAGCTGTCTTGATTATCGTACTCTAGAGAGTCGGTAAAAACTAGGTTAAAACAGGAAGAATAAAATACACAAAGGAACGCAGTTTGTTTATCAAAATTTTATCGCGACCGCCGTACCATGCTCGTCAAAGTCTACAACAATGAAACTCCGCGTCTTCTCGCAAGGCCGACCAACTCCTCCAACTAGTTGCTTCAATTTTCTTTGTTAAAGACACGCTTTAAAAACCAAAAGGCGAATATCACGAAGGGGAAAATAAAATTCCTTCGGTTTGTCTTACTAACAAACGGAGTATAAATAAAGATTTATATTAAATACGGAATACTATTATCCCAAAATTGCTACTGCACGAAACTAAGTAATTCATCGAGTGTTAGAAACCTTAAGAGAATAAACAAGATGTGAAAATGTATGCTATATATAGAACGCAAAGAGATTCGCCAAAAATTCTTAGAAAAACCCAGGTGAAATGTCGACTATTATTCGAAAATCTAATTCATCGAGTCTTACGAGTTTAAGAGTATAAAAGAAAAATCTTTAACAATTCTCCGAGTGAATAAAGAGACCGAATAAGATATACACTGCTATTCGCAGAATATCGTCTGTTTCACGAAAATTTCCTGATGAAATTTTACCATTAAAATTACATAAAACGAACTTATTGAGCGTCGAAGCGCCAGAGAAATATTCCTCGATTCATAGAAAAGGCCAGAAGAACGATATTATTTGGCAACTAAGTGATAGCGGATTTTGTCAATGCCACCTAATGATAAAACCCGCAATCACTTAGTTGCCAACCCTATACTTGATTTATTATTATTATTAGTACATTAGTTGATTCATTGAGCGTCCTTTGTGAGTCAAGGAAAAACCAATAAATCAATAAACAAATTTTTCAAAAAAAAAAAGAATATTCATAAATAAGTATAATATTAAATCATATAAAAGTAGAATATTAGAGATTAAAGATATTAAGATATATACAGCGTGGTTGGTAACTGGTGGTACAAGCGGAAAGGAGGTGATTCTACGCGAAAAAAGAAGTCGAAAATATAGAATAAAAATTTTTCGTTTGAGGCTTTGTTTTCGAGAAAATCCACTTTGAATGTTCGCTCGGTACGCGTGCGCTTTATCACGTCTCGTTATAACGGATCTCACCGTAGATCGTTATCTCGATGGAAAAATTAAAAAAAAAATTTTTTTATTCTATATTTTCGACTTCTTTTTTCGCGTAGAATCACCCCCTTTCCACTTGTACCACCAGTTACCAACCACCCTGTATATATATTCAAAAATGTCCTGTTTATAGAACACAGCCAGTTCCTCCGAAATTTCCTAACAAAACCACCACCGTGCTTGAGTGTGGCGTAAAAATTAGGAAATCTAATTTCCTGGCTGGCAAATCCCAGCGGCTGCTACAAGGGGCGAGTGGTGTCAAGGTGCACTAGAGACACTGTGCCAACTTTTCGTACCTACGAAACGCCAGGGGTGGAATAGGGTGCGGCTGGGCTTGCGGAATCGTCGAAGCGAGGGGAAAAGGGTGAGTAGAAAGTGCATAGAGTGGGAAAAAATAAAGAGGGAAGAATGGACGCGAGAGCGAGTAGTGCTCGAGGCACGCAACACCACACGAATCCACGCAACCCAGTTTCGCTAATGACCCCGGCCACACGCGGTCTATTGTTTTATCGGTGGGAACCATCGCTTGGAAAAAGTTTCTGCTTCGCTGGGATGATCTATTGTCGAGTTTCCGGCCTGTTCTGCTCGCATTTACAATAAATGTTTGCTTTGCGATTTTCTGTTAATCACGTTTGTCCCGACACTATCGCCAAAAAGGCGATGTAATTAACGCAAAGCGAAGGATTGAAACTCGAGTAGAAACGGTTCTGTTTTGCCGTCGAGTGTTTGTCAGATTTTGCAGCTGCAGAAAATTTTAAAGGATCACATTAAAAAGAAAAAAAGAAAAGAAAATTTTGTCTGTTAATGTCGTAATGCATCTCTTAATGTCGTGTTTCCATTTAAATGTTCGTTTTGCGATTTTCTACTAATTACGATTGTGATTTGTTTCAAATTTAGCAGCAGATTCAAGGTGGGGTAATTAACGTAATGCAAAGGATGGAAACTCGGGGGAAAGCAGGTTCTGTTCTATGTTAGTTTGTCGGGTGTTTTCTTAAATTTTGGAACTGGCCGCTTGTAATTCTAAAGGATTTGAACATTTCTATCATGTACACTATGAAATTTCTGCGATTTTTGTCCAGGTTTGACTTGCTTTATAATTTTACTTAATGACGTTCATCGGAAATCTATTGGAAGATTTAAACTGAGAAATAACGAATCCAAAAGATTGTGAAGAATTAAAATTTAAAAAAACCTGCTACCTGTTGTCGAGTTTCCATGTAAGCGTTTGTTTCGCGGTTTTCTACTAATGACGATTGTCATTTGTTTAGAATAAGTTTGAACCTATCGCCGGATTTAAGATAGAACAATTAATGTAAAGCGAAGGTTTGAAACTCGAGGAAAAGGTGTTGCGCGTATCTGCTCGCTGTTTGTTAAATTTTTCTAGCCAACCCTGTGCTTCGTAATTTGAAAATTTCTGTTTCATTTGCAAGATAATCCGTGACGTTTCTGTAGTTTTATGGTTTTATGCAGGTTTACGATTTTCTGTTGTTTACCATTTGACACGTAACCTTGGTTGCTTATAAAAAAGTGTAATTATAAAATCATGACACTCTTGTTGCTATTTTCTTATTTCTCGTACCTTTTCGTTAATACCATTTTGGCCAGTTTATCATACGCAATATTTTGTGCATCGTTTCGTCGTAACAGTTACATCCCGTTGTTTTCCATCTGTTTGAATTCGCGGAAACATTTTTAGCGATATTTGTTTTTCCCAAACGAAAATTCACCGTCGAAAAAAGAAGGACGATAATCCAATCGATCGATTCGATAAACGACACCGATAACAGGTCACCGAAGTATCGTTATCAATCCATCATCGAAGATCTTGTTATGATAACGAATCACCTCAAAACAAACGAGGTGCGTTGCTTCTCAGAATATCTTCTCTAATCCAATTAAACTACGTGCAAGCGAATGTGAAACACCGCGAATAATAACAATATCAAATGCGTATCAAACAAACAAACGCTAGAAAACAAAAATTGAAATCGATAAACGAATCACACGGATCAATCTGCAACTCGTGAATCGTTTGTCAATGTTTAATTAAAATACACGCTATCAATTGAATATCAACGCGATGATACTGCTTGTTCCGTGTCACTGGAAATTAAGATCCTATTTTTGTTAAAAGTACATCAAATAAACGAAAGAAAACAGTGCGAAAAAGAAGAAAAATTGACGAGCAAACGAGGGACACGATTGTATCGATCTTTGTATCGAAATACGTTCACGGTTCGCTCCATATCAATCGATATTTCCTTCTGTCTTCTCCTGTCTCTTTTATTTTTGCAATAACGATCGAAGCTTTTCTGCTCTCTTTTATTATCTATTTTTTATGTATTTTTTTCTGCTCGTTGGAATACGCTCGGGCGAAAGGATTTCGCGAAAGATAGCGAGGCAGAAATCGGAAACAAAGCCAATATTAAAGCCACGAGCACTTTTAAGTCTTCGTATTACAACAGCGAACCGCTATACAACACGAAGACGTAAAAGGTACACGTGCTTTAATATCCGGCGAGCCTCCGTGCTCTTTTTCTCCCTCCCCTGCCACCCTCTGGGAAATTTTGTCCCTTTTACCCCGTGGGTTTCTTCCCTTCGAAAAGTCGCGCGCCCCATCTGACAAAATTAATTTACTCTGTCGACGTTTATTGTGGCTTATGGGTCATTCGCGATGCATGGGACACCCATGCGTTTTTTTCAATATTTCGTATATAGCAATTTTCTTTATACTTCACCTTTAACTTTAAAATTTCTTATCCTTAAATATTTTATTTTATTTTGTCCTTGCTTGAGATATTTGATGTTTATAGTAAATTTTAATAAAAGTATACATCAATAACTATGAGTATGTGGAAAGCTACTTGTTATGTTCATTGAGAAACTCTGACAAGTTTCACTTTGCTCGATTACTTGAAATATTTGATATTCATAGTAAATTTCAATAAAAGTATACATCAATAGCTTTGAGCATGTGGAAAGCTACTTGTTATGTTCATTGAGAAACTCTGACAAGTTTCACTTTGCTCGATGTTTGTGAACCATAAGTGAGTCATAGAAAAGATTCTTTTGTGAAAACGCAGGTACTTTTGTTGAGTACGATATTAAAGAGTATCTATGGCATAATATCGTTCGTTAATGCACAATTAATGTGCAGTTAAATGTATTTAACGGATCTAATACGCGTGTGTTACATATTGACTCATTGGCGATCCACTTAACACGATGCAATGGTTACACTTGCAACGTGAAATAAATGAAATTTCACCTCCATCGTGTATGTAATATAAACGTTGTCGTTTTAAGTATTGAAATTTTTTCATTCAGTCTTGAACGTTTAGGTTTGTTCCTCGTGAAAGCATTATTGATAACGCAACGTTATTAGCTGGGACTTTATTTATACTTATTGGACCCTATACTACGCTTGCTTAGGCCGCTACCTGCACTATTTATAATGATAGGATATTTCGCTTGGAATAATTAAGAGCCTTTTAAAATAAAACATTGGATAGTTTAAAAATCGTTCAGACGCTACAAGGAAAAGATTTCTCTCGTGAGAAAATTTCTAAGAAAAGACTCTTGTTACATGTAGAGTAGAAGTAAATTAAAACTGAAAATATTCTAATATCGTCGTAGAAAGGTTAAAAAGAAATGGAAAATATTAACAAGTCCTTTGCCAAGGGCTAATACCTAGAACAAAGTAACAAACTAATTTACAGCAATTTTCCATCTCAAAGAACCTCTCATCAATCAAAAAGTCAAAGGTTATATGTCTCGTTATTACCGATACGAGCTACATCCATCGACTTCAATAATATCGAATAACGTGCAAGTGGAGAGCAAACAGACCAAATAAATATCATCCACCTCTCTCCCTCTATCATAACATTTCCTTCGTTCAATATTTTTATTCTATAATTGCTCAGCGAGACGATTTTAAACCTTCGTCCATCCAATATTGCCTTCGAGACGGTACAATTTAATCGTTTAGTTTGGAAGTAC
This sequence comes from Bombus flavifrons, assembly GCF_040668555.2. Taxonomy (NCBI): domain Eukaryota; kingdom Metazoa; phylum Arthropoda; class Insecta; order Hymenoptera; family Apidae; genus Bombus; species Bombus flavifrons. Next base: position 8,419,212 of record NC_138446.1, on the reverse strand, counting down.
ACTGTACATGCAGCGTCTACTTTCTATTTTTATCGAGAATCGGTCCACTTCTCAAGATTAAACTTAAATTAACGATAAATCGTAAATTGTCACGTTTATCGAAGAGTATAAATTTGCAATGTCTGAAATTGTATTGGGAGAAAGACATCATTAAGTTTTGAGGGAATTTACGTTTATTTATTTATATTTATATTTATTTCATTTACGTTTTAGCTAGTTATTACTTTAATTGTATTTTATTTATTACACTAGCTTTTTAATGTTCTAGTGTTTTAACGTAGAAATAATGTGGGATAATATGTTCTACTCGAAGAAGATGGAATTGACTGTTATTTAAGTTGATTTATTTAAGTTAGCTAGGTTTATCGTATTATTTAGAATAGTTTATTATTTTATAGAGGATATTTTTCTACGCAAAAGTGATTCATACTGTTTAGTTTATTTTCTAGCGTACGTGTATTGTCCTTCGTGGAAATATTCTCTGTAGAGACGATTAATTCGTATGATTGCATAAATATTTGTCCTTGACAATTTATGTTATCTGTAGCCCTTCTCGTTAACATCATGATAATCGGCTGCCAATTTTCAGTATAATTTTCGTATATTCCGAAGCAACAAATATTCCACAGTTGCTATTTATTGAAATCGACAAAAATCCAATAAATATTGAGAATTAACTAAATACATAATAAGTAACACTGAAAACTTACTAAAACGATTGCCAAATAATAATACAATTCAATTAAACTTAATTAAAATACTAACCTGGTACTGCTCCGAGGAAGCGATCATTTCCGGAAAAGAATCCTGTCGACGTTGTGTGATCTCCTTGAACGACGCGTCCAGTCTCGATGAATACAGCTTGTTCGAATGCTTTCACGTCGCTAAAACGGCAACACGATTTCCAGTTCAATCGAAATCAACTCGTCCATCTTGGCGCACGATCGCTGAACCATCAATTTAATCATGTTTGCTCGACGCACGTTTAAACGACACGACACGGTGTTTCACACTTCTGCCGGAAACTGGATACACTGGGGAAAATCCGGCGATCGAGATCTTTCAAGTGCACGATGGTAGACACGATTCATGCAGTGGAACAAATATTTGTTTTTTTATACAATCATATTATAAAGCGATTTTGAAAATATTATAAAGCGATATTGAAAATTGGTTTTCATGGAAAAGCGCAATTGGTAGCGAAATCATAAGGATTAGAATTGATTGCTGTGAGGTTTGCGATGACCTTAATTTTCATGTTAGATAGATCGATAATTTCAAGTCAACTTATGGTAAAAATGTCTATTAGACAGGGATAATCTCTTTCCTCATTTTCTGATAGTGTTTAATTTCGAATCTGGAAGTTCCCGATATCAGATAGATTAATAATTGAAGATCAAACGGGAAAAGCATAAAGAAACATTTGTCTTCTCTTTTGCTAACACTTAACTTTAACTTCGAATCAGAACGTTTCTTAGTTTATGTAAGAAAGAATTTGTAATAATCGTTACAAATTATCGCTTATATTAGGTATTTGAATAGGACAAAAATTTTTGTTCGTTTTGAATCGACAGATTTTTTCTCGTAGATAACATTGGAATTAATAAGTTTGCGAAAATTAGGAACTTGAGACGTTTGTTCTTGCAATGATTATTAAAGAGATGCAGATATTTTTGAGAAATATAGCGGTGACTTTTATTACGACAGAAACGTTTATCTTCATTGTGCTATTCTAACTATAATTATTTATCCAGCGTCTATGTATTTAACTACATAATACATATTGCTAACGAAGAATCATCCAACTGTAGAAAAATGTTTCCATCTTCTCCTGCAACGATCTTGCCGGTATTAAAACAAACAGAAATTAAAAAACCTCCAGTAATTCCCACAGCTATAATTCCGAAAATTTCCATAATTAACTACGCTATAAACGAGCAGCAGATAGTGAACGACTTGCTAATTACGACGTATATTATACAAAAGACAAATTGTATCTCGAAATTCCGGCACGTCGCTAATTTCAACCGAATACTTCTAGTTCGACCCATTTTCTACCTCCTTTTGCGAATTTCGGATTTGCGAATCGTATGGTCGTAAAGTAGCGATTTCCAACATTTTTTATTCTCGTAATATACGCAAACTACGTAATCGTAAAAATTCTGTGGCACATCGAGAAACGTATCGCGTATTTGATTCGAAACAGGACATTCATACCGCACGGCTATTGTTGTTCTAGCTGTTGTCATTTTTCGATTTGGCAATCTAAGATGAACGAGGTCGGCACTTCTGCATCGCGTGTTTTCAAAAATCCTGGCTGATTGAAAATCGCCGATGCGAGCCAGAAGTTTGCAACAATTTCCAAAAATTACCAACGATACGAACAACGAATGGTAATTTACAGAACGACAGAAAAACCAAAACACCACGAAATTCCAATGCGTCACCGAGACCAACTGCAGACCTGGTTCTCCGTCTTTTTACGAATTTCCGGTCGTACGGTTGGCGACGGTAGAATAACGTGGTGGGCCTTGAATTCCCGGAAGACGGCGCATTTCTCAAAGAAAGGCATTACCCTTGGTGGAAGCTGTTTCACAGCGAGAAGAAAAGGGGAAAAAATGTGGCGATGGAGGGAATAAATTCGAGAGAACAAAGCCTGGCGTTTCGCATGCGTTCGAAGCCCTGGCCTTGACCTGGCTGCTCGTTCGCTGAAGAATTCCCCGGCTCATCTCTCCGCTCAATCGTTAATGCTCGCCGATTAATTCACGATGCTTCCTTTTCTCTTCGCGCGCAATTCATCCCCGTGAGACGCCGCGTTTGTCTGACTCTGCGTGTCAATGTCCTTAATTAGAGACAATCGGAATCTGAAGAATCTTGTGAACAGGTTGAAACGAGCTAACCTTGACCAGCGACGAGTTTTATCTCGCGAGTCAATTTTCTACACAGCTGGGATGGTCGATGGATAGAAAGAGAAAGAGAGAGGAAAGACAAGCAACGAAGAAATCCCTGGAGAACGTAAGGCTGAGTGGCAACCTTCATCGGTTTATCTACCCACGCAGCTAGGTCCCTGTTGCGAGAGGTTAAGTTCGTGGGCACAGGTGGTTGTGCAACCCACAGTGCTGGCTAACATCGAACAACGAACGTAGAATTCTTTTATTCGACGATAGAACCAGTTAAAATTATCGCTACAGGATTTTTTGTAATATTAACGTTAACTTTTATTCGAACAAACGTATGATTAGATACATATACGTACTTATTTATCTCCGACTAATTGTAATTCTACTTAACCATTACGTGGTTCAGTGTAGAATATATTTGAATGTATGTTGAACATTAAAGGTCGACAGGTTGTGTCGTTAAGTCGATGCAGGAATATTAAAGGAATATTAAAACAGTAGAATTTGTAATTCAAACTTGAATATAATTGCAATAATTTGAAAAGTACCACTGTTGCTTGTAAATTCAACTAATTGTTTCGTGAGAAGTTTCGTTTCTACAGGGTGGTTGGTAACTGGTGGTACAAGCGGAAAGGGGGCGATTCTACGCGAAAAAGGAAGTCGAAAATATAGAATAAAAATTTTTCGTTTGAGACTTTGTTTTCGAGAAAATCGACTTTGAATTTTCGCTCGGTACGCGTGCACTTTATCGCGTCTCGTTATAACGGACCTCACTGTAGATTGTTGTCTCGATGGAAAAATTTAAAAAAAAACCTACAACTTCACGGATGAAACTCATAGTCGGAGTTTCCGGATGCAAAACTAAGGGAATCGTGCAAAAAACATTCGTTAGTCCCTAAGTTCACCTATACAATACTGCGAAGATCCATAATTTCGGAACTCTGAAACTCTATTCTAAACAATTTGCAAATTTTAAAGAAACCTAAAGCCTGAAGCAATAAATCAAATGTTAAAAATAGGTGCAGTAGTGTTTTCATCGTCAGAACATTTCTTACGTTTCAGGAAATTATGCAAAGAATTGCGACAAACGTTGCATTTCTGTCTCTATATTTTATATTTCCAATATAAAATAGTTTTAACTTTTATCTTTATTTATTTTCACATAGTCCATGTCTTTCGAATTTGCAGGAAATTCCGGTTTTACAATATACGTATACTCCGATATTTACCTTCTACTTGAACTCTTTGAATTTCACCTCAAAATCTACATTTTCCACTTCGCAAACGGCGATACGTAAAATATAAATCTTCCACTTCATAAACTGTATACATATGTTTATGATATAATTTGTCCTGAATTAGAATGTTCTAAAACAGCGTTTTTTGTGATTTTTTTTTAGAAGGGAAAGAAAGAAATGAAGTTATTGAATTTTGAGATATGGTTTTATATACAGAGTGGTTGGTAACTGGTGGTACGAGCGGAAAGGGGGTGATTCTACGCGAAAAAAGTAGTCGAAAATATAGAATAAAAATTTTTCATTTGAGGCTCTGTTTTCGAGAAAATCGACTTTGAATTTTCGCTCGGTACGCGTGCGGTTATAACGGATCTCACTGTAGATCGTTGTCTCGATGGAAAAATTAAAAAAAAAATTTTTATTTTATATTTTCGACTTCTTTTTTCGCGTAGAATCACCCCCTTTCCGCTTGTACCACCAGTTACAAACCACCCTGTATATCTGATACGGGACTTACGAATATATTTCTCGCACTTTGAAGAATTATAAACGCGCGGTGATTTACAAAGTTTCGGTGATAATTAGAAACCAAGTTAAGTGAAATATGGTAAGTAAGAATTCTTGCTATTTGTATATCCCGCCAATCTATACCGCATGTAGATAGTTATAATTAGCCTTGTGTGACTCTATATCGAGTTAGGCTGTATACCGTATTTCATCCAATTCGTCTTTGTGTTAGTAGGAATACGATAGTAGGAATACGATAGTAGGAATGGGCGTAAGTACGTTACTGGTTACGTAAAACACTGAATATGAATGATATGAAAATTTATTGAATTAATGAATAAGTTTGGAGAGAAGTTTATTTAAATACGAATCAATTAGTACGAAATGCTAAATAAAATTCTGTTTATATCTTACAGAGTTGAAGAACATTCAACGAAATGATAACTGTGAATCTAAAGTATCCAAATATATTATACACAGATGATAAATATCCATAGATGACTAAAATTAGACATATACGACAGAAATAGATACAAGGAAATGTTGAGATTAAAGACCTTGGCATATTTGCAAGATCTTGCTGCTTGTAATATTAAAGAGCGAACGGTAAATTCTGTTTTGTTATGCTGTCTAACGTCGATGATCGAGGATAAACATAAGTGGCTCGTCGTATTTCTTCAGAGAAGAATAGTAAATGACAAACGTCAAACTCCATCTACGTTCTCTACGTTCAGCAAAGGAAGCCCGAGCTATCGAGATTAAGGGATTATATGTAGCCTACTGTCACACATTGCAGAAGAATAATAAAAGTTGAATGGCAAGCTGCATCGCGTCACGTAACACCATTATACCGAAAGAAATTATCGAGCATCAGCATTTGTGATATCTCATTATGGAAGACCACTAAACAACGCCGACATTTATTATTCAACATAAAGTAAATCTGTCAAAAATATGGAAGAATGTTAAACAAGAAACGCGAAATTTTATTTTGCAGCGTAACACAAAAAGGAGATTGGAACTATGAAATAAGAAATTCAAAGTCATACATTTAAAAAATTATTTGCATTTTTTATCGGCATCTTAATGTCGTCTTTTTTAAAAGCGACTAAACGATAGCAATTTTTCTTGCACCGTTATTCCACCTAACATAGTAAGAAATTTGAACATATGAAAAATAATTAATCCTTGGAATTGTACTATTATCGGTTGGAGAAGAAATTTGAGAAACGAACGACGAATTTCGTAATTTCGTGCAACACCAAGAAAGCACCCTAGTCAAGCGTCATCTACTGCAAAAGTATCGTAAATATCGAATTGCAAGCTTTATTATTCCAAATAGAACAATTTATCAAAAATATTTCGTCGTAGGAAGCCTAGTGTCATTCGCTAGAAAATATTCTTGAACAAAACGACGAATTTCATAATTCCATGTAACAGCAGAATAGCCATAAAAAGTGACTAATTATATGCATTGTAACATCGCCTGTTACAAAGGAATCTCGAACAAAAAACGGCAAAATTTATCTACCTCGTGCGTTACCCTCAACGAAGAATCTCAAGCAACGAACGTCAAACTCATCGTCCTGTACAACCCCCAAAAAACGTCTAATGCATCGAAAATAACTAATTACAGGCGCCCTGGTATCACCCATAGCGAAAGAATACTAAAGAAAAAGCGCGAAAATTCATTTATCCCCTTGCGTCAGCCTTGGTGAAAGAAACTCGTCCCACGCATCCCCCTGAAAAACATCCGATCTGCTAAAAAATATCTAATTACAAACATCACCCGCTTCGGAAGAACCAAAGAAAAAAGACCTTAGACTCCGAACTTTGTGAACCACGCGACACAAATTATTTAACCGAGAGAACCCAAGGCTGTCTAGCACAGGTGGTTGCGGGCACCCAAGTGTCACCCAGCCACGGCAAGCCAGAATACCAACTTGGATTGACCACTGCTCTTTTTTTTATTCGAATGAAATATTTTCGATAGAGGAGAAACAAATTGCTGAAATCGGAGACACCAACCGAATGCGCACTGGTCGCGATCACATCGATGGCGCACGTCGCGAGTCGCGAGCCGTTGGATCGACGCAATCTCCCGACGATCTCATGGTGTACAGCGCGAGATAGCTCTTCCTGTGGAGAGGAGCTCGATCGACTGGCCTGGGCGAAAGCCGTCGCGCGACTGAAACCGCTCTCTGCCCACAGCATCCCTGTCCTTTCCACCCCTTCGTTCGTCGACGTGTCCCGCTCTTTCAGCCTCTTCCAGCGTGCACGCGCGATTCCCTCTTATTTCACCGACAACACCCTCTCTCGGTCAACCCCCTCCCCATCTCCCTCTTTGTTGGACGTATTCAATGCTGCGTGGGATTACGCGGGGGTGGATTCGAAGGAAAAGTACGCAGAGGTGACGCTCTGATCGTGGCTTTGAATCCGCGCGTGGGTGGCTTTCGAGAGAAATAATTAAGAGAAACGTATATCGATGGGGTAAGGTTTTTCGAGATCGTCGGCTAGACTGTACAGGAACGCTATTTTTGCGGTGGTTTTAAGGTTACCGAGAATTGATTTCGTGATTCTTCGAGCTGCGTGATCTTTTGATGGTTCAGTAACGTTTCAAGGAAGAATGTGGCAGGGGGTTAGGTTCTTGGAATTTGGAGTTAGAAATGGGAGATTTTTCGAAGTTTCTTTCTGGCTGATTCGAAGATTAGTAGGGAATCCTTTTTTGTTCTTTTAATTAGTGCGTTGATGGCATCCAGGAAGCAAAGTAATGGAAGACTTGATTTTTCAGCTTCTTTCGGAGTGGTTTCGGAATTAGTGGCAACGGATTTCTTCACTTTTTAGTTCTTGTGATATGATGAAGGGGACGATTGATGGAAGAATATAGCAGGTGAGTTAGACCTTTGGAATTAGCAGTCGAACGTGGATGATTTCTTATTTAGAGCTTCTTTTGGGTTTTTAAGGTTTCAGTAACACTTTCTAGTTCTTGTGGTATGATTAAGGGGATGATTGATGGAAGAATGTGGCAGGTGAGTTAGACCTTGGGAATTAGCAGTCGAACGTGGATGATTTCTTATTTAGAGCTTCTTTTGGAGTGGTTTTTTAAGATTTCAGTAACACTTTCTAGTTCTTGTGGTATGATTAAGGGGACGATTGATGGAAGAATGTGGCAGGCGAGTTAGACCTTTGGAATTAGCAGTCGAATGTGGATGATTTTTTATTTAGAGCTTCTTTTAGGGTAGGTTTTTAAGGTTTCAGTAACACTTTCTAGTTCTTGTGGTATGATTAAGGGGATGATTGATGGAAGAATGTGGCAGGTGAGTTAGACCTTGGGAATTAGCAGTCAAACGTGGATGATTTCTTATTTAGAGCTTCTTTTGGAGTGGGTTTTTAAGGTTTCAGTAACACTTTCTAGTTCTTGTGGTATGATTAAGGGGACGATTGATGGAAGAATGTGGCAGGTGAGTTAGACCTTTGGAATTAGCAGTCGAACGTGGATGACTTTTTATTTAGAGCTTCTTTTAGAGTGGTTTTATGGTTGGTGGGAATCGATTTTGTGATTCTTTAATTCGTGTGATCTAATGGGCGGTGATCAAGGAACGAATGTGACGGGAAGTTATATTTTTAAAATTAGGATTTGGAAGTGGTTGGTTTCTGAGAGTTTCTACCAGGGTGGTTCTGGAATTAGTGAGAATTAATTTTGTAATTTTTTTAATTAACTTTAAATTTTTAATTCAATAAATAAAAATTATATTTATATTGAAATCATTACGCGTTAATAATCAGCCTGCGGTATACTTGATTCATCTGAACCGCGATTTTCATTTTTATACGTTGTCTAGTTCGTTTCTGAAAATTATTCATAAATCTCGCGGTATAAAAATTTTATAGCCATGAAACGCTATTACGTTAAAGCCTCTCATTTTTATGCATCGACAAGTTTGTACCTGAAGACCACTTATAAATTTCATTGCATTAAAATCTGTGCAGTCCCGAATAGTGTTACACTAAATTACCATCTCCTGTCCAATCTAATTTAAATAGTTTCATTTATGTATACAGGCGTTCCATTTAACTGGAAACGGTGGAATATCTCACTTGGGATTGAAGTTATCAGAAACTGCCTTCCAAAAGTTGTGTGTTACACTTGTCATTATTAATTAATACTAATTACCATTTAACCCTTTTCGCTCCTATGTCGAGTGTGACTCGATATCAGTTTTTATCTCAGGAGCTGCTTTATCGAGTCCCACTCGACATTCTTTCAGTTCCACCTTTTTTTGTGAAACGTGCGAAAAAAAACCAGGATTGCATCCTGGAAATTGTTTCAAGATATATCATATGCTCAAAAATTACAAAATACAACAATAGTGTGAATAAAACTGGTATTTAAGTGAATTTCTTTCTTCCTTTATTTATTTCAATTGTCTCGTATTTTAGTTAAAGTAAATTTCAAATAAAACACTTAAAAGCGTTGGGTGCTGCTGGTAACGAAATTGAAATAAAATTTCAAGTGCAAAGGGTTAATAATATAAACTTCTTCACGCATCATCTCGTTCTTTCTTACCGCAACTCGTATTTTCATTCTCTTCTTATAGAAGTAAATCCATTTTTATTGATTTTCTCAATTTTATATCACTTTTATATTACACGAAAAAATAGAAATACCTCAATATGAAATATCTGAAAGAAACGAAGTATGGGAATGAGTGAGAGTTGAAAATATGTAAACCAAGCCCTTTTCTTAAGCTAAGTGAAGCCGAAAAATAAATAAATAAAATAATAATAATAATAATAATAGTTGGAAGAAACGAGGAATTAGTCTACGTGACTAACATTACGAATATTTTTTAAATGTTCAAGTGAATCGCAAAATATATATTTGATCACGAAATCAACTGAAAAGATAGTTTCGATATAGAATTGACAATAAAATTTCGAATGAAGCACGTGTGCTATCATGTTCTTCAGCTTGTATATTTTATAACATTCAGTGTCGATAATTTATAAATTTGATAATATTATTACATTCGTATTAAAATCGTTACATTTTATTAATCCATCTCCGGTATATTTCACCCATCGGAATTACTGTTCACGTTTTGTGGCCTTCGTGTTCATCCCCTAATTAGACGAACGATCGATTCGATGGACGTGCATGGTTTGATGAAAATCGAATCGCTACTAAGTAGAGTAGTTTTGTTTGGAAAACTGGCGTAATTAGGAATATCCCGGTATCGAGTTCAGTGCGTACTTGTGAATTTCAAATGTTATCGACGCTTGCGTATAGTTTCCATTGGAATCGAGAGCGGTTCTCGTACGAACGAGAATTTCGTTCGTCATCAGTCTGATATCGAAAGTTTCAACCTGGTAGGAGATGAATTCTACGCGAAACTGGGCCGCGTTGCGTGTATCATTTTTCAAAATTGTAGAATTCATCGTCGCACGTGTTCAACATTATACACTGTCGGCGCTCGTTTCAACGAAATATACGTAAAACGCACTGCTGCAACCTGGAAATATCTGAAATTTCAAATTTCACGTGAATTTAAAAGTTTCTTTCGCCAATATTCTTTGACCGTACCGTTTCAATCATAATTATTTAACGATATCGATGGAAACTGCGACAGCGTTGACTCGTAATTTGTAAGGTTCACTTGCGCCAATCGACTTTCCTTCTTATCAAACTTATCGTTAACGCGCAAGAAACTACATTAGTAGCAGTAACTTGTAAAGTTTCATCAACAAACAAGACCGGAATATTAATAAGAACGAAAGCATCTCCTTAAGTACTGCAACCGCTCAACGTTCGTTCACATCTCTCCGAGAAAAGCTGTAAATATCGTAACTATCGGTTCGTCGAACTGATAGATTTCAAATTTCTTATTTTATAAAATTGTTCAGAAAGTACGTATACGATCATAACGACACTGGTTTTCGTGAAAATAAAATTAAAGATTTTTTAGAAAATAAACGTTCCTTCCTATCCAACGAAATGATCTCTACAAAATATACCTAACGCGATTAGTACTGTAAGAAAACGACAAAAACAGCTTACGTAACGTAGGTCTAATCTATTGACTCCGTAATGAGCTTTCTTACAACAAATTCATAGTAATGGTACAAGGAACCCACGTTTCTTTTTACCTTTCGCATAATAGTGTATTGGGTTGGCAACTAAGTGATTGCTTAATTAGTGATCTAAGTGATCTAAGCTAGCTAGTGATCTAAGTGAGCTAAGTGATCACTCAATTGCCAACTCAATAGTATCGTGGACAGATTTTTTTTTTATTTGGAAGAATTTTACAATCAATTCTCATTGAGAATTAGAAGTAAATTATTCTGGCGAGGTATTATAACGTGAATAATAAGTGATTATCGTATGTTTGATTCTAGCTGAATCTAATGATCGTGGATAAGATTGCCTAAAAAATATCGGGTGAACTATAAACAATTCCGCAGACTAAAAAGACAATACCCTTTAGATTGAAGCATTGGATTCAACTAGAATCAAACATACTGTAAACTCTTATAATCCAAGTTACAGTGCCACACCGAAATAATTTACTTATAATTCTCAATGAGAATTGATTGTAAAAAGTCTACCAAATAAAAAAAAACTATAAACAATGTTGCGAGAAAACCTAAGTACCGACAGGCCGAAAGGGTCGAGAAACTTCAATGGGCCAAGCGGTCCATCAATGTGTGGTCGGTCTTTCAGTCAAAAAGTTACGCGGATGAAGGCGTACATGATCATGATGATTACGAAAAACATACGTGGTGGGGGTATGAGAAAAGACAAAAGGATGCTTAAGGGAAAAAGACGAATTAATAGTCAGTCGTTAACTGAGAGTCGAGTTGTGAGGAGTTGCGAATTGAAAGTCGAGTTGTGAGGAGTTGCGAATTGAGTTGCCGAGTTGTTATGAGTTGTAAGCTGTTAGTTGTGAGTTGTGAATTATCAATTTAGTTGTCCTAGTTCTATCACATTATTGTATTTAGTTTACGTTAAATAACCATCGTTTCCTGTTTAATCCATTGTAAATATTGGGTTGGCATAATAAGGGATTGAGGATTTTGTCATTACCACCTAATGACGAAATAGATCCAGCTATCAATAAACTTATCATATAGAATAGAAATCATTGGAAACTCTAATTTCTAATATTTCTGAATGAATAAATCCTATAATATTTGTTGAGGTTATTCGATGTGTAAACAGAGAAAACTCGTGGATAAATTGTAAGGCAGAAAATATATTTAAATAGAAGTGTAATTATAAATAAGAATACAATTTGAGCTGGTCCAGATCAAAACCAGAACTGGTCCTGAAAACCCCGAAGCCAACGTCGCCTGTCTACTGTTTATGGTCTGACTTCGTCGCAGTCTTTTGTCTACGCGCTGTCGATGGCTTCAGTGCTTGAGAAAACTAAAAAGATCAGATGTAGAATTTTCTTATAAGTGGTGACCACTTCAACAATATTTTACTTGAAAAATTTAAAGATCATGTTACATACGTATGCTAGTCTATTTTCATTCCACTTCTTAAACCCCTAGAACGTTTATGTCGTATACCTAGACTATACGTATGCATCAAGAGCAAAATAAATTCACAGTAATGGAACAATGTAATCGGATTATGAAAATTGTTGCGCGTCTCGATGTTTATGTCGGGATACGTTGATTTATGGCACTGTACCTGATCCTCCATTCAATCTTACCTTCTCCTGCTCCATAGTAAATTCAGTCCTCGAGATAGCGTATTAATTACCACGTAAGCACACGTACGCTGATGACTGAAAATTCGTGTCACTGCGAAATACAGTTTCAGTAACGAAGCATAATGCTCGAGGGATTAATTATGAGGTGGTGTTAGATGTAAGTACCCAAGAAATACTCTCGATATTCAACAAAAAAGTTTATTCAACAATGAACGATCAACAATCAACAATCACGCTTCTCGAATGTGTTTGCTTCGCTGTTACGCTGGACCTTTCGCACTTGGCTGCTCGAAACGGAATAAATCTTTTGTTCAGAACTAAACGGATTCTTTTCTTTGTTGCCCCTCGATATCTCCACTACGCACGCGTTTCTTAGACGCCCGTAACGGTTGCCGCGTATGCATTCTTCCGAATATTCGGCGAAAGGACCGTAGGGATATTGATGGTATTGTCACGACTGGCACATTTCAAAACCAATGGGGTGATGACGGAGATAAAGATGTGGCGTCACTCTTTCTTTTTTTTTTTATTTGGTAGACTATTTACAATAAATTCTCATTGAGAATTATAAGTAAATTACATCTGGCGTGGTACTGCAACTTGGATTATAAGAATTTATAGTATGTTTGATTCTAGTTGAATCTGATTCTTCAATCTGAAGGGTATTGTCTTTTTAGTCTGCGAATCTGATCCGTCGTTTCAAGTAATTGAGTAACTAGTGGGTTTTGGTGGTCGTTAATTCTTATGTTATATCTATTGCTGAATTTGGATATTTCTTCTTTAACTGTGGGTATCTTAAGGTCGCGATGTATTGTTTCGTTGGTAACATACCAAGGTGCATCTATTAAGGATCTTAGAGTTTTTGATTGGAATCGTTGGAGAATTTCTATGTTGGAATTACTCGCTGTTTCCCATAGTTGGATACCATAAGTCCAAACAGGTTTTAATATGGCTTTATATAGCATTATTTTACTCTGCAATATATGAAAATTAAATACGATCGTAGAAAAATTAGAGCAATTAAATTAGGATTAAATTGGAAATGAGATCGTGATGTTCGTGAGATCGTGTGATGAAAAATCTATCGAGGTGAAGTACATTAATTATATTAAATTATACGTGGTAATTATATACAGTACGGTATAGTAAATTATATTGCAGTACGATAAGAGCGTCGTTATGCGTTTTATAAAATACGAGAATCAGAGGAAAGTAGTTTAGAATCGTGTTACGTTCGAAGAGCGTTCAATCGGACATCTATTAAAGTAAAGAAAATTATATTACTGTGTGTTGATAGGATCGTTACGTGTTCTATAACGTTCGAAAATTAGAGAATAAATTTGTTAAAAAATTGTATTATTTAGAGGGATTATTTAGACGGAAGTGTATCGAAATCTATATGAAATTACTATTCATCCTTAATACGTAGATCACTATAGACTGCGATCGAATATACATACAAAGCCACGTTTCACCTTTTCAATTTGTCCTCGAAATATTAATATCTGATTCGCTATCAATCGTGATTTAACACCAGAACTACCAAACCAGTCAAATTGATCGGTTCTACAATTTTATTTTCAAATTCCTACTTCATGTTATATTTTTTTCCGCAATGATGTAATGACTTTCGCAACGATAACTAAAAGAATAATATAATGAATTTTATTTTCTTTTTTATGTATTCAAACTGAAAATAATTTTGTATCAAGGTTACCTGTACCAATACCAGTCACAACGACTGGTACTTAACACAGTATAAAAGGGTCCTGCAATCTGTTTGTCGAACCTCAATTTAACCAGTTTCCTCGTTTCGTACAACTTCCCATACGTTTTTCAAATTTTTACTGCTTATCATTCGATATGATGATATCAGTTATCAGAATTTCTATGTTGGAATTACTCGCTGTTTCCCATAGTTGGATCCCATAAGTCCAAACAGGTTTTAATATGGCTTTATATAGCATTATTTTACTCTGCGTGTTTAAGTTGGTGCGTCCGCCAATGAGCCAGTAGAATTTTTTTAGTTTTGATTTCTGTTGTTTAGATTTACCTACTATGTACCGTTTCCATGTTATTCTTCTGACCACAATCAGGTCCAGATATCTGACTGTATCTTTATTCGGAATTGGAATATTATTTATAGCGCCTAATGAGCCATCAATGTGTTGCGGACGCCTAACAAACGCGTGGATAGTGGGGATATTGAGGTGTGACGAAGGAAAAACAATGGGATCCGATCGAAAGTCAAGTTGTAAGAGCTTCAGTCTTGGAAAGTCACGGCTGGAGTTTGGAAGTAAACTGTCATTAGTGTAAACAAAGTGTTAGGAAATAAATTCTCTCTTTTTTATTTTCATCTTCGATTTCTTTTTTTTTATTTTACGTGACAGTACATTGGGCATGTCAGCCTTGATCTTTGATGGTATAGCGCTTTATGTTGCGAAGCTGTCGGAAAGTTCCATCGTCGAATTCCACTACAATTACAATTATTCGTAAATTATATTTACAGACAATTATCATGTTTCTCTGATGAATTACTCGTTGAAATTCAGTTATTAGATGCGAAATCGATCGAAAGGAGGAAAGCTTCTTGCCACATGACAAGTCATCAGCATGTTGATCGTTGGATGGAAGAATGCTGGTATCGAACAATACGTCCATTTTCTGCGTGGCCGTGCATTGTTCGTTCAGCGCGTTCCCTTCGGAAACATTGTTCGAGAAACGGGCCAGTCGGCGATTAATCGCCGAGCAAATATCATTATGTTTTAACCATTGCAGGGCGAACAATCGCTCGAGTCGGCCTGAATTCGTGGCTCGTGGGCCACCAATTAAATGCTCGGATATTGCGGCCATCGAGAACGATTAATTGCACGCTCGAAGAAAACGATATCGACGGTAGACTCGGTTCGTTCGTGCTGAACGCCGATATCTTGATAAGACTGTTGCATTTTCTTATCGATCGATACCGTAGAAATTTGCAATCTCGTCATACGATTTTTATATCAATATATTCGCTAGTACGTAAGCTTGTACGACTATAACCAGACTGAGGATTCTTGTAAATTCTACGCAAATTTTTATTTTCACTGATAAAGAATTTCAACTTGAACGTGATTTTCTTATTTTCGGATTATAATATTGTGTACCTTGACTCGCGAGGAAGCAACAAATAAAAATAAATAATTCGTTATTGCCACATTTCTGAAAATTCTCAAAAATTCTCGAAGAGTTAAGATCGAACGAGAAAGTTTTTCTTTTTTATTTAATTTGTACCTTACAATTTATCCAGCTGGACATTTGGTAAATTTTTCTAACTTAATTGCTAAATAACATGTGGATGGCTACCCCCAGTGGAATACTATCTTCGGGTTTGACTATTTTATGTCTTTAGTGAGGTCAGTGGGGTGTTCTCTTCTCGGTCTTCTTTCTATGAGAGTTTTACTCGCTTCAGCAGCCAGCTGGTTTGAATGTCGTTCTTTCCGTGTATTGAATGAGAAAGTGATAGAAAAATTTATTTGCCCATTTCCGATATCTTTGGCATTACGTTGCGTGTCTCACGATAATTGAATGAGAATTTTCATTATAAATCGTCTACATACTGAACACGTCTGCGTTGCAATAAACAAAAGGTTTTCTTGAATTTTTTATGGTATTTCTTCTTACGTATTTCCCTTGCTACGCAAGAAAGAATGTAACTTTCCGATCGAGTTGCAGAAAACAAATGCTTCCTACGCTATGAAACAAGTTATAGATGTTTCAAGACACAACTTCACGGAGAAGTTGGCTTTTGTGAGGCAAGTCGTTGGCGTGTCGTGGAAAGTCACAATTTCAGCGAAGCACCGTTCGTTCCACGGACGATAGCGGTTCGATGAATGCCCTTGCAACAACGAACAAAGAAAAGTTTCGCACAAAGTACGCGCTCGCGTATCGTCCATTCGAAAAATCCATGGCCATTATGCTTCGCGGTTTCTTTCCTAGTTTCTATTATGGGATAGAAATCCCATCGATCGTCGCAACGGTTTCTCGAGGAAATCCCGCTTTTAACGTTCTCCTCTAACCGTTGCAGCAGAATTTCCTTTCAACGTGGTTTTCACCGCCGTTTTCTGCTTGGCCTTCTCGCACGATTAAACGCCTGCATTCAGACGAAATTTATAGAATTTTCGATAGAAACTTATGGAGTTTCGATTATCAGTGGAACCAGGGCACCCCGGTTAAGTTAAATTTCGTGATATTTTGTCGCGTGATGTTTGAGTCGATACTATAACATTTTATCGTAACATCAGATACGTTTTTTGACGATGTCACTTTGTTACAGGTGAATAGAAAAGTGCAACATTTTTGCTTTCTTTGAAATTTCTTTGAATTTTGAGGTATGGTTTTATATACAGGGTGGTTGGTAACTGGTGGTACAAGCGGAAATGGGGTGATTCTACGCGAAAAAAGAAGTCGAAAATATAGAATAAAAATTTTTCGTTTGAGGCTCTGTTTCCGAGAAAATCGACTTTGAATTTTCGCTCGGTACGCGTGCACTTTATCACGTCTCGTTATAACGGATCTCACTGTAGATCGTTGTCTCGATGGAAAATTTAAAAAAAAAAAAGAATTTTTATTCTATATTTTCGACTTCTTTTTTCGCGTAGAATCACCCCCTTTCCGCTTGTACCACCAGTTACAAACCACCCTGTATATTTGACGAATACAAACAAATTTTTTTTTAAGTAAAAGCATAAAAGTAAGCCTATTTTATGGGCGTCTTGTCGCTGCAGTCTTCAATCTGCGGGAAAGATCCACCTCGTAATTCTTGATTGAAACAAAAAACCGAAAAAGGATTAAATTATTATATATTTTTCTTCTGGGTGAATCAAACAACGGCAGAAAAAATATGAAATTAAAAATTTTGACGGGTTTAAAAACAAATGTGTTTTGACAAAAAAAAAATAAACTTTAAGGTACTATAATAATTATTTAAATAAACTTTTTTTCTGCCTTTGTTTTGTTCACCCAGAAGAAAAATATATAATAATTTAATCCTTTTTTGGTTTTTTATTCCAGTCAAGGATTACGAGGTAGATCTTTACCGCCGATTGAAGACTGCAGCGACAAGACGCCCATGAAATAGGCTTAGAAATCTGTTATAATTTTCTTTTTTACAAAAATATTTTTTATATTCCTTAAATATACAGGGTGGTTGGTAATTGGTGGACCAGCGGAAAGGAGGTGATTCTACGCGAAAAAAGAAGTCGAAAATATAGAAAAAAAATTTTTTTTTTTAATTTTTCCATCGAGACAACGATCTACAGTGAGATCCGTTATAACCGCACGCGTACCGAGCGAAAATTCAAAGTCGATTTTCTCGAAAACAGAGCCTCAAACGAAAAATTTTTATTCTATATTTTCGACTACTTTTTTCGCGTAGAATCACCCCCTTTCCGCTCGTACCACCAGTTACCAACCACTCTGTATATAAAACCATATCTCAAAATTCAATAACTTCATTTCTTTCTTTCCCTTCTAAAAAAAAATCACAAAAAAACGCTGTTTTAGAACATTCTAATTCAGGACAAATTATATCATAAACGTATGTATACAGTTTATGAAGTGGAAGATTTATATTTTACGTATCGCCGTTTGCGAAGTGGAAAATGTAGATTTTGAAGTGAAATTCAAAGAGTTCAAGTAGAAGGTAAATATCGGAGTATACGTATATCGTAAAACCGGAATTTCCTACAAATTCGAAAGACATGGACTATGTGAAAGTAAATAAAGATAAAAGTTAATAAAGTTAAAACTGTTTTATATTGGAAATATAAAATATAGAGACAGAAATGCAACGTTTGTCGCAATTCTTTGCATAATTTCCTGAAACGTAAGAAATGTTCTGACGATGAAAACACTACTGCACCTATTTTTAACGTTTGATTTATTGCTTCAGGCTTTAGGTTTCTTTAAAATTTGCAAATTGTTTAGAATAGAGTTTCAGAGTTCCGAAATTATGGATCTTCGCGGTATTGTATAGGTGAACTTAGGGACTAACGAATGTTTTTTGCACGATTCCCTTAGTTTTGCATCCGGAAACTCCGACTATGAGTTTCATCCGTGAAGTTGTAGGTTCCACTTTGAGTTTAATTACTCTTTTGAGGCGGTAACATGTCGGTTGCTGTTTAGACGATAGATGGAAAATAAACCATCTAAACTTTGAACATTAATATAATTCATTTATGATCTCAGAAATAATTATTGAGCTGGCAACTAAGTGATTGCGGATTTTGTCAATACCACGTAATGACAAAATCCGCAATCACTTAGTTGCCAACCCAATACATCTCGGAAATTGTTAGTCTCTAAATCAGAAAACAATTGATAATTTTCTCTAAATTTTCTATTCTTAAAGTGTGTAACGTCAGGAAATTCTCATACTTCATTTTAAAATTGCAGGAAAATATTGAAAAATTAATCTTAACAATTTATAATAGAATATGGAACGTAATAGAATAATTGAATAATTTTATAAAATTGTTAAGAAGGATATCGCTTAAACGAAATTCATCTATCAAGTAAAGTTCTTAAAAGAATATTTCACACATATTATTTTCTATTTGCAATCTTCAATATTTAAATGGTGCGAGCAATTGCCGAAAAATGTGTATTGAAACGGCATTTTGTTTTTAATCTCTGGAAAACCAGAGAGTATCAAAGCAAATATTTCTCGAAACGGTTTTTATCAAATAAAAAATCCATTCGTATCGGACATTTAAAAAAAAAAGGGGGAGATTCGTAGAATAATATAGTATTGGAACAAAACACTTTAATACGAAAAAAGTAAAAATTCCATAAACTTCCAAAAAAAAAAAAAAAAAACTCAAAAAAGGCAAAGTAAAAGGTTTATTAATTCAATTAATATTTCTTAACAGTTCTCTTTCATTTTTGTCGCATCGTTGAACAAATTTTCAGCCTTCAGAACGTCTATGTGAGACGCGAGGCATGCAGCCAAAAATCGATCGGAAACTCCGATCCATTTCTATGTTCGTTTTCCCTTTTTTCTTAACCGATATGTTGGTACGAAATTTCGCCAAGCTTCGATCGGTTCTGAAGAAAGGGGATGAGACCGGTTGATGTTCCGTCGAAGCTTTGAACTTGCTTTTACTTCATTGTGCTCGTTTCCATCGGATAAAACCAACCAGCCCTGTTTTATTAGCTGCAATCGATCGCTTAATACTACAAATATCAAGGTCTGTTTTTCTCATATTTCTCTCGAGTATACTCTTGTTATAACTGAAAAATAATGTTTAAAGTACAATCTATTATTTGAAGCATGTCGAAGTAGGATAAATATTCTATACCGAGAACATGCAAAAATATTCTTGTTTCCCGTTAAAGCTGGAAATTTGAGCCGATTCATTGAGAGATTAAATAAAATTAAATATAAATTAAAGCTAAAATGACTAATATTCCTATAATAATATACTGACGATCATGTTCAAGCATATTATCACGACAGATACTTCGAAATTTTGTTATATTATATGTCGTGTTAAATTTCTATGGAATGATAACTAACAATTAACTAAAAATGTTAATTAATTGAAATATTTATTTTATGGGAAGAGAAGAAAATTAGATTTCTAGTTGCATTAATTTCATCGATTTTAATCGTCGAACGTGCAACGAATTCTTCTGTTTGAAAGTTAAAAAGGAAGAAAGTGATTTCACAAAGTGGCGACGCTATTTCAATTCTCGTGACAATGAAGTTCCTTCAGTTGTTAGATTTATGTCATTCTACGTTATGGCATCCTCTACGGTACAACATTATTCCAAAACCATGTTTAATAGGCCTTTTAGCTAATCACCTTCCATTAACTATCATGTTGATAATTACGTTATCCTCATTGATTTAAAGACAGGATGGGCATGACACTATATGGGATTTCGTGTCTCACGTTCTAAAATACCGACCTCGAAAAAAGTTAGTATTTCCAACGTCATCTGCGATTTATTACGACAAACATACGTAGGAATTATATTTAACTGAATCGTCGAAAACAACAAAAACAATAGAATGTCTGTGCACGAGTTTTATATGACTCGCGTCATGTAACTTTTCTTCTGAAAATATGTTACAATCGCGCAGACTGTATGCTATTTATTTATAAAATGTCATTTTCAGAAAGAATTATTTTTAAATATACGATGTACAATTTAATATTTACATAGAATATTCTTTTCGGATATTTTACCATATTTTCTAAAGTTATCTGTCTCGTTCGATAACAAGTATAGTTGAACATCGGAGAATCATTAATATCTTTCGACTTGAATGATCCAATGTTTGGTATCCATAAGATGACGTGAGAGAATTTAATCGGAAAACCAACTAAAAATGTTTCTATTAAAAGAAGGCAACTAAAAACACTAGGAGACTTTTTTTTTTTTATTTGCATGAATTTTGCAATCAATCCTTATCGAGAATTATAAGTAAATTTTTCTGGCATGGTAATATGTCGTGTTTAATAAGCGATTATCGTATATTTGATTCTACTTG
Source organism: Bombus flavifrons (assembly GCF_040668555.2). NCBI lineage: Eukaryota > Metazoa > Arthropoda > Insecta > Hymenoptera > Apidae > Bombus > Bombus flavifrons. The sequence goes on along the minus strand of NC_138446.1, from coordinate 8,398,313 downwards.
AATCTAAAGGGTAATGTCTACTGAGAGACTTGACACTGGAAACATCGGAATTTCCCTTCTTCACTTTTTTAGTTTTATTTTTTATAGCTTAAGAACAATTTGTTATAATTTCATACGAAATAAATGCTAATTTTCTTTTCGAGTTAAAAAAATTTTTTTTTTATTATTTAATTTGTAATTTACAATTTTGCTCAGCTGGACATTTGGTAAACTTTTCTAACTTAATTGCTAAATAAAATGTGGGTGGCTACCCCCAGCCGGATACCATCTTTCAGTTTGACTATTTTATTTCTTTAGTGAGGTGAATGGGGTGTTTTCTTTTTTCTATGAGTGTTGCTGCTCTTTCCTTGTATTTTTCTGCCTACCTGCCGAAGAGTTAGAAATTTAGGAATAATTATAGTTTATGTTATAGTTAATAATTATAATTGGGAATATAATCGTCGAACAAGAGAATAATAACTTCTATGCTTTCCACTGAACTTTCTACCGTCAGTTTGTCAAATAATTGAAAATTTCGTTATCCAAAATTTCTTCTCCAAGATTGATCGATCCTACAAACGGAAGAATGTGCTTGGCAAGCACGAGGTAGGCTTCCGACCACGGACATCGATATATCGTGCGAGAAATTCGCAGTGCGACTTTCCAAGGTCAGGTGCTTTGAAAGCCAAAAATCAGCCGCGACACATTTTTTGTGGCCAAAAAGTTTTCCTCGTTCGCCGATGTAGTTACGTCACGTTGCAGCGAAAAACTTTGCACGATCAATAGTGAACACTCTTTACTTTGTGCAAGACATGTTATTGTAAATTACAATTGGAGTGTGGAAAAGCTTGGCGAGATGCGAGGACGAATTTTGGAAAGTTTTAAATTCCTCTCTCCCACCCCCACCCCCACATTTATTTACTATCTTAATATTGAACTATCTTTAATATTTATTTATAGAAGTATTTGTTCTACTTTTGTTCAACACAAAGTACAGTATAAATTATATAAAAATGATATTTTTTTTAGGTATTTATTTTACTTGTGGTTAATATAAAATATAAATTTTTATGAAATGAATCTCTTGGAAAATGATACTCTGTTTAGATATTTATTTCCCTTGTGGTTAATATAAAATATACATTTTTATGAAATGCAAAAATGATACTCTTTGCCTAACATATCCGTTGAGCAGTTATTTCATTCTTTTATTAATAACAATGGTATTCTTTCCTCGTTTTTCTTGTGTATCAATTCTTTTGAGTACATTCATGGTGATAATGTCAATTATATTTTACTTTTGGTGGTAGATCAATCTGCTGATGTTTATGTTTAATGGAATTATTGGTACTTTATTATTTGAAGCAATTAGAAGATCAAATGAATTTGGATGCAGAGATGATAATTAATAGCGAGGGATTTGTGTTAAATATATAATTTCTGGAGTATTATAGAATAGTAGAATTTCGTTTATGCGAAAATGTCGAGGAGCAACCAATTTATATAATTGGAGTAAAATTCACAATAGTAGAATTTGTAGAAATTTGAAGATTCTTCCTTCCACCAAGTATTCTCTAGGATATAATAAATATATGGTAAATTCTAAAATTGCTGAAACTTTATCTATCATTATTTAAGCTAAAATTTATTCACATTGAATTTTCATGACGTCGAGTTGCATTTAAAATTAAATTTCCTACATTCAAATCTTCAAATACCAACAGATTCGTCAGTTCAATTTCTGAATGAAAAGACAAAGAAAGCTGTCGTATAGAACTTCCAGAGATAAAAGAACATGGTATTCCTCTGTTCGTCTGCCAAGTAGAAAGACTGCTGAAGCTATGACAGAAGTTTCAAAGGATAAAAGAAAACGGAGAAAAATATGAAAAGAAAAGAGGAACACGACAAGACAAGGAGCCATCAAATATTCATTTATTTCTGGTAACAACTATGTACATACACACATATACATACACATAGGCGTATTTAACATGTACGTAAATGCAGAAAATGGTCCGTACTCGAGTATGTTTTGAATAAAACTATCCGTGTCGTTCAGCAAACTACGAGACACTATACTTTCCTCTTTCAAACACGGCCAACTTCGAATGAAACAATCGTACACGCTCGAATCTGAAAACACGTGATCGGTAAAAATTACTTGCAAAAGTTCTTCGATCTTCCCTATCTTTCCAATCCACGTACTTATCGTAACTCTTCTTCAGTTTTATGAAAAATCGAAGAACTATGGTTCTGGTACTTTTGCGTTATGCTGTTAATTTTAAAACGTTTCTGTGATTAGGCCATTTTATTGGTAACGATTCTAGAGTTTTCACCCAGAGTTCTAAGGCCCCTGTCTGGCACGTGTTTTATTTCCAAAGGAAAGCCCAACATGATGCTTTGATCACTTTACAGTACCTGGCTATCGAATTAGAATTACGTACGCAAATTATTTCACTCGTCAAACGATATATCGTATCGTATGCATACTGTGCAGGATAAATAAACAAATTATTTTTGATTGTCCAAATAATTATTACTAAATACGTGGACGATCCTGTATACATAACAATTGAACAACTTCCTAAAGAAAACATCTGTAAACATATGCAAATGGTACTCTACGTAGAAGATGTATTAAGAATTGTAATTATTAATTCAAACGTAGATAATCAAATTTTAGGACTAAAATTCTGCCACGATTTAGTCAATTTATCATCTTGTGTAACAAAAGTTATATATATAGCTTTTTGTAGAAAGCCTGTCAACCATTTAATTTATTACTAACAATAAGTAAAAAATATTCAAATCTCGCAAGGGATTCTAATTCGATAGACACAGGGACTGCAGTTTATTATGTGGAAATAAAAATCTGATTAAAATGTTCCTATATAAAATGCAGACTGGAAATTTAAAAATTATGGCTGTGAGATGTTTGTTTCGATTCGTTTTAAGAAATAGCACCATGATCGTTTCGAATTGACCTACGTCTGAAAATACTTGTTAATGTTCCCGGATAAATTTTTCAAAATACAACTCTCTGGATGATAGATTAAAAGACGACGTTTGTAAAAATAATTTGTTATTCGCGAACCATATAGGAATTACATTTATGGCTCGTCCCGTAGATTTCAAAGACTTTCATTCGTGACCCTTACTCCTATTGTATCTTTTTTTCTTTTCTTGTTCTTTTTTTTTCGAAATTCGTAGATATGGTACAAAGTATGCGCGTCTACTTACTCATAGTAAGTACAAATATACAGGTGTTTGCTTTTGCGTATTGCGGTCAAATCGAGTGAATTATTGAAACGGAAATCATAATTAACTTTGCTGCAATATTTTATATAGATACACAATCTTTAATAGATAATACACAATAGATAATCAATCTTTATAGAATTATCTACTAAATTAATTCTGACAGTAACATTAAAAATTGAAAGATATACTACTTCTTGAAAAGAAATTTTACATCTTTCAATAAAAAATTAAATATAAATTTCATAGAAAAATTTTATGAAACGAAATCTCATAAAAATACTTCTATACAAAAAATTCTATTTCTCCAAACATTCTTTTTTTTTTTTATTACATATTTGCCACTCGATTCCCTGATAGACTTACACGCACGAATCTGAGATTGTGGGCGGAAATAGGAATAAAAGTATCCAAAAGGTTCTTTTTAAAAATTCGACGGTACGACACGTAATTGTTTCCATACGTTTGCCAATGTTCCAACATTTGGTATCAAAAGAGATGGAGTACGCTTTCGATGAGTACAGCTAATCGTCGAATTCGTACATTTGGAACGGCTTCCAATTGAGTTTTTGAAGTGAACTGAAAAACATACACGCAATTAATAAAAAATAAATTAAAGACAAACGTTATTCGACCTATGCTTCTTTCTATGATTCGCAAAATTCATGCTATCCTCTTATTTTATGAAATTTTTCTACATTTTAAATATCATAGCCAGAGATAATTCGAAATTAGAATGGTAAACCGTCCTTATTCTTACTTCTTTGCGGACTGTATGAATTCTGGAGGCCCGCACGTATAGACGAATGCATCAGGTTTACTTGTTCCAACTAGTTCCTTTAATAAATCATCAGATAACGTGCCGCGTCTGCCTGTCCACGCGTCTCCGGCTTGTGAAAGGATATGTGTAACTTTTAATCTGCAACGTACAGATGTTCCATTTAGAGAGAATGAAAAGACAAATCCAAAAAAATCTACCCACTTGCTGTCTACGCTAGCCTTTTCCAGTTGCTTCACGTAAAACATGTTATCTTCGTCCTTGTTGAAGTTGAGTAAGTTTATGGTCTTCCTGCAGCATTCCATAAATTATTAAATTAAAAACATGCGCAAGGATTATATATCTATAATTACATCTCATCTATTAACTGGAAAGCTTAATCACACTCGATTAAACTATCGGTATTCGATAAGAATTGTATAGGAACTAACGTTATCAAAATTCAGGAAGCCAAATATCAACATTTAGACTTTCTTTCACAAATGGTTTACTAAACTTACTTTCGTATTATAATAATATTCTTTTGCATATTTTCTGCACTCTTGGAATCTTATTATGCTATGTTTTAGATCCTAAACCACTGAAACGTACGGTTGGTACAATAAATAACGCTATTGCTACTAATAAGCTTACTTTCTCCTAACTAAAATTCAACTAAAAGTAAAAAAGCAATTCGGTATTATTTTGAACGAAATGGCCATTTCGCAAAATCTCTAAAACGTGACAAATTCGCAAGAAATATTATCATGTCTTGTTATGTAACATGTCTTCGGGAAGTACGTTTGGGAAACTAGATTTTCAGAAGCCCTGTAGATAAAAAGATACTGACACACTGCGCCTGGCCAAAGCTTGCTGAATGATGCCAAGCATCGCTGTCAAACCGGTGCCACCAGCGATCATATGAAGGATAGAATAGCCATCAAAGGATTCTACTATGAAGTCACCTAAAGCATTGCTCAAAAGGAAGGTCTGACCAATCTGAAGAGCGGTTATGGACGGACTCAAAGCGCCATTCGGGTATTTCTTGATCATGAAACACAGGCAATCAGACTTGTAGTTTGGCGCCATATCGTCCGGATGAAGGCACGGTGGGACAGGCGTGTACAATCGCGATACTTCCATCCCTAAAATGAAATATCTCATAGTTTCTTGCATACTTTCCTCGAGAACTTTTTATCTATCATGCAAAAACGGAATTGGCTAAACCTTTACTATAGTTTGATAAATATTGTATAACGTAGACGACACAGAATTAATAGATTAGCGAGTAAAGTCGATGGTTATTTCATCGATGGATACACTGTTACAAAGAATATGATTGTACGAACCAATATAAAAATGGAAGAATGTTGCAAGATTCTATTTTGATAAAACATCTACATTTCGATAAGATAAGTTGGCTACGAAAATAGTTACTGCGAAGAATGACGTGAATAATTAATTTTGTAGAAGTTTTCGAGTTACTTGAAGGGTACAACAATCTCTTCGATGAAAATACTTTGAACGTCTTTGATATTAATAATATAGAAACTATTACAGTATTACAGTTCAGATAAATAGAAGAAGAATGATTTAAAGATATTCGTCTCGATTGTGGCTTCTGTAGCTGTTATGAGAATTACCATGCCATTTTAATTACGTTTCTAAATTCCCTTAATTAGTCGATCAATGAATTAGAGATTTTAAATAGCGAAAAGGAAAAGGATGATATTCACCCATGACGTTCATTTTGGCTTCTACGTGTCTGCCAATAGGTACAATTTGCAAGAAGTCTTTTGCTCGCACGACTAACAGATGAACTAACTTAGAAAGCGGTATGTTCGTAAGTACTTGGTATTCTTTGTACGTTCGACTATCCATATTCGTCTCCTTGAATACCGTTTGATTACCATAAGATTTCCATAACTCTTCCCTCTGCTTCGTAAACGTGAAAGTGATCTACATAACGCAGAAAATAGAAATCAATATCTTAAATTTTTAATTAATTAAACAACAGCTTTTCAGTTACATTACCTCTTTCGTTTCGAAATTTCTGACGCAGACCGGTGGCCATTGTATTTCTCCTGTTAATTTCAACTCTTGCGTTACTATGTTGTTCTCCAAACATAATTTGTATATCAACTTCGAGTTGTTTATCCTTGTTAATTGATAGCACATGCCTGGATAATTGCGCATCGCTTGATAAAACAATGTGAGCGAGTTGGATGTTTGCCTCCAGTCCATTTTTATATTCAATAAATTAGCGTCTGATACGTTTTCTTGGTTCACACTATGAGCTGAAAATCAATACGTTCTAATTATTCTCTTGTTCTGCATTTCTTGTCGATCAATCAAACTTGGCTACTCTTCTTCCAACATCCCTTCAATAATAACAGTTTCTATTTATTCTCTTCTTTTCTCAAAATTTTTATTCTTTTCTTTTCTCTTCTTTATTCAAAAATTCTTTCTTTTCTTTCCTTCGTACTATTTCCTACGATAATTTATTAACAATTCGTTCGCTACACAATTCATCATTTGTCTATATATAAATGTTGACATTAAAAAAGACTTTAGTACTTCCTCAATTTGTCGAAGAGTGCATTGAAAACGAGATCTCAATTTTAATTTTAAGACGAGAATATGAATCTTTAACCATGAAAGAGCAAACACTTTGTCCACTTTCTCGTATAAGACAAAATATGTAACGGAGCGTGTTATGTAAAATTGTCCAATGTAACTAAACCACATGGTCCATATTTAAAGAGTTAACATTCGCTATAAACTCACCTACTAATCCAAACATTCCAACAAAATATACCTTCCGTATCCGAACATTCACTCCAAGTACATACCCTAATATAAAATGATTCTTAGCAACCTGAAGATTGCTAAGAACTCGTTCGGGTCTTCTGCCACAGAAAGAGACAAGTATAGTAAATACAAATATAATATTTACATACGATGAACGCTCGCGTCTGTTCAAAGCTCATTTACAACAATTTAGTTTCAAATTAACAACATACAGTGTGATAAACGTAACTAACAATAAATACAGATAAACATGAATTATCAGGACAATTATCCTTGAATAACTAAACAAACTTGTGTTTCTACATTGACCAAATGATTTTAATAATAAATTTGTTATATTAAATAATCACAAATTTCCATCATTTCTATTTATCTCTCAACCATAATATAATAATCCACCCTTGAGAATTGCATAAACATTTCAACAAAGATAACTACTTTTATAGAGTATACCAAAACCTTGATATCTTTCTCTTAACACAGACCCGCAAGTTTCTGCATCTAGGTGCGTACATCCTTTCCAACAGCCCACAAACATAGTTTGCATTCAACTACTTTAACATTTCAGTTTCTCTATAAACGGCATGAAGCCACTTTAAAAGCCATATCTACATATATATACACATATTTTTTTGTTTTCTTCGCATTCACAATTTTCCATGAAAAGAGCCATCAAGGTTTCCCTGACGCTCGTTCCTTTTATCGCCATCGGCGAGACACAAGCGGGCAGGATCGATGTCGCGTTAGTTACTCACTTGTGCAACTTGTTATCAGGTTCAACGTCGCCGACGAACAATTGCTCGTACTCGAGGCAGCATTTTCCGTCGGCGACGACGTGCTACCGCTCACCGAGCCACGGCTCAGCCTTCCGACCACGCATTTCTGAAGGATACTTTGATAGTTGACCCAAGCATGCACCTGCAACGAACGATCTATGGGTACGTAAAAATAATCGTCGATCAACGATAGATCGTACCGTTGATCCGATGGATAGTCGGATATCGTTGCACTTACGTTTTCGAAAAGCTTCGTGGCATCTTTTCCAACGCCTCTCATTAATTCGTTCACTCCTCCTGGATGGAAGTCCATGTAACGTGTCACATTGAAAACGATTCCTGCGGAATTAATTAAGAAAGCTTGTTTTATTATCGAGTTGCTATTAATTATTTGCTATTTCAGTGATACTATCATGTGGATTGGCAACTAAGTGATCGCGGAATTTACAGTCAGTTGTCGATCAGTTATCAACCAGTTATCAACGAATTATCGGCGATCTAATTAACGAATCATTAGCTGTCTTAGCGAATCGGTTAGTACGAGCGTGTTTGCGAACATTATCTGTATACTAATTTATCATTTTAAATATATTCGACAGTTTCAATAACGAGCAATCTCGTCCATTAAACCTCACCGATCAACCATCCTCTACACATAAATCTCTACAAATTTGTCATTACCATTTCATGACAAAATCCGCAATCATTTAGTTGCCGATTCTATGTTCAACTTGCTTTTCGTTATTAGCTATTTTAATTTTTTAATACTAACCATTGCGTAGATTGTTAAATTCTTTTTGAAAGTTAGCGTTTACGTTGCGGCAGCTATATTTTTTTTTTTTTTTTAAGTTTCATTTATTTTTTAATTTTTTATTGCGCTAACTCACAGTGGCTACAGAAGGTATTGGCATATTGACCTTGTATTTTTTATGGCATTTACAGAGTAATTAATTGGATTCAAATATATTAAATTTAGTATCGTTTAGTAGCACTTTCGTATAATTACAAAAATCTGGTACTATAGGGCAGTATAGAAGCTAATAGATAGGATATTCATTGAAGTATAAAGCTACTTGCAAGTAATTTTTGTAATTACTGCATCTAAAAATATATATAAAATATATAAAATTTCGTATCGTTCAAAATAACATTTTCGTACGATTACAAAAAATTGATACTATAAAAATACAAAATATAGAGGTTTCAAGTTGATTAACGAGGACACAGAGTGTAAGAATCTCACGTTATGTAAACTTTAAATCATTTTGCTTTCACTTCAAAATACACAACAGCAAACATATAATAGATAACTCGTATGAACTTGTATTCCTTTCTCTCTCATTGTCATTCACTTTCCTTTCTCTCTCATTGTCATTCACTTTCCTTTCTCTCTCATTGTCATTCACTTTCCTTTCTCTAATTCATACTAATTATTGCTGCATAAAAATGACTGCAATGTAACATTTATAGTTTGCGATAAATTTTTCACAGATGTCACGTTCGACGTTTATTTTCTTTAGACGTTTGAAACATAAATTTGTTTAATAAATCATTGATCCAATAAGTGAATGACAAAGAACAATACGAAAATTTCTTGAATGTCGAACTAAAGTGAAACTTCAAATACAAGTAAAATAACATCATTTTAATAAAAAGCAATATAAAACAGAAATTCAACAATGTTGATGTTTTTCCCACCCATAATTATTGATCGTCTGTTCCTTTCATTACTATTCGATCATGCTACTTAATATTTGGATTATTTCTTCGTGCTTCCTCTATTCCCTAGAAATTGCCTGAGTCATGCCTCATCTAATATGCAAGATCATGATGGCAAAAATATACCGGCGAACATAGGTAGAATTAAAATAGGATTTGTGACGGGCATAGAATAAATATTGCACGATTGGATGTCGTACGATGGTGGGGAAAAAGTAAATTTTAATCAAACTAAAAGCGTTCGACGTTGACCTATATTATTCCTTCCCTCTCGTGACTGTCGCTTATTTTCTTGTTTCCAAAGAAGGCGTTTTTCTACCAACCAATTAATCTGCCCGGCGATTATGGAATAAAGACGAATGTCGGAATATTTCAGGAACATGTAACAAAATTAATAAAAATTTCATATTTTTAACGGCAAGAGAAGATATTATTTATTTGTTAAAAAAAAAGGGATTAAAAAATATATTGTGACTGTGATATTGAAATCGTCAAATATACGTTGCCAAACGTACATTATGATATTTATAAAGTTATTTGTTATTTATAATATCAAAATTGTGTATACATATATATAATTGTTTTAGGAGTTTAGGAAATAAATCAATTTCATGATTTAATAATAATAATTCATAAAGTTATTTGTTATTTATAATATCAAAATTGTATGTACATATATATAATTGTTTTAAGAATTTAGGAAATGAATCAATTTTATGATTTAATAATAATACTTCATAAAGTTATTTGTTATTTATAATATCAAAATTGTATGTACATATATATAACTGTTTTAAGAATTTAGGAAATGAATCAATTTTACGATTTAATAATAATAATTCATAAAGTTATTTGTTATTTATAATATCAAAATTATATGTACATATATATATTGTTTTAAGAATTTAGGAAATGAATCAATTTTATGATTTAATAATAATAATTCATAAAGTTATTTGTTATTTATAATATCAAAATTGTATATACATATATATAATTGTTTTAGGAATTTAGGAAATGAATCAATTTTACGATTTAATAATAATAATTCATAAAGTTATTTGTTATTTATAATATCAAAATTGTATGTACATATATATATTGTTTTAAGAATTTAGGAAATGAATCAATTTTATGATTTAATAATAATAATTCATAAAGTTATTTGTTATTTATAATATCAAAATTGTATGTACATATATATATTGTTTTAAGAATTTAGGAAATGAATCAATTTTACGATTTAATAATAATAATTCATAAAGTTATTTGTTATTTATAATATCAAAATTATATGTACATATATATATTGTTTTAAGAATTTAGGAAATGAATCAATTTTATGATTTAATAATAATAATTCATAAAGTTATTTGTTATTTATAATATCAAAATTGTATATACATATATATAATTGTTTTAGGAATTTAGGAAATGAATCAATTTTACGATTTAATAATAATAATTCATAAAGTTATTTGTTATTTATAATATCAAAATTGTATATACATATATATAATTGTTTTAGGAATTTAGGAAATGAATCAATTTTACGATTTAATAATAATAATTCATAAAGTTATTTGTTATTTATAATATCAAAATTGTGTATACATATATATCATTGTTTTAAGAATTTAGGAAATGAATCAATTTTATGATTTAATAATAATAATTCATAAAGTTATTTGTTATTTATAATATCAAAATTGTATATACATATATATAATTGTTTTAGGAATTTAGAAAATGAATCAATTTTACGATTTAATAATAATAATTCATAAAGTTATTTGTTATTTATAATATCAAAATTGTGTATACATATATATAATTGTTTTAGGAATTTAGGAAATGAATCAATTTTACGATTTAATAATAATAATTCATAAAGTTATTTGTTATTTATAATATCAAAATTGTGTATACATATATATAATTGTTTTAGGAATTTAGGAAATGAATCAATTTCATGATTTAATAATGTTTTGTAAAATGAAAATTTGTAGGAGATTTAGAGATGTAAATGTAAATAACTTGGCAAGTTAAGCAATTTTCTACCAATGTTCTATCTATTCTGGTTTATATTCTCAAAAATATAAATTTGCATGAAACTTCGCAGTCCAGTTATTGTATCATATAATTGCAATTGTAAAGAAAGTTATTTGATGGAAATGTTGGGCTTTAGAAAATTCACAACGAAAAAAACTACAAAGTGTCCAAACGTTATTTTTTTATACATAAATTGGCAATATTTTCATGAAATGTAGTGAAAGGAAATACAGTCGATGTGGAAAATATTCATACACTAACGTAACTTTGATTTTTCGATATTTTTTCACTTAATTTATAGAACGTCCGAATGAGAAATATTTTCTTTTGCTTTCTCACAACTATACACGAGACTTCAATATACTTTCATGAAGATATTTTTATTGTTTTATCTACATTCATTTCAGACACAAGTCAAACTTATGCTAGCGTATCGAATATTTTTAGCAGAAAAGAAACTCGACTGAATGTGAATTAAAACGCGACCAAGTCTAAGGGAAGATTGTCCTATAGCAGCGACAAAGACGAATGATTTTTCTGAATTTTTTTACACTAACTAGCAGTTACAGTAGAAGCTGAGAGTTAAATGGCACATAGCGTTGCAAATGTAATTTTTTTCATTTCAATTCCTCTTATCGTCTATCAACTTCTTAATCTGACACGTTCAATAAGCTTTTTAACTGGCGTTTACGATAACTGAAAAGGCTGATTGATTGATTGATTGATTGATCAATCAAATTTCTCTGGGGATTAAACCATAAATATTTATTTGTTTATTTATAATATTTTTTTAAGCGATAGAAACTCAACTGGTCCGCCAAGAAGAGCAAGTTTCTCTTCTAAACGCTAGAACTTTTCCAATTGTTCATATTCTTCCTGCAAAAATAGGTCGAAACAGAAATATCTAACTTTAAGGAGATTTGCTAACTTCAGCATTCTGATGACTGTGACAGATGTTACACTGCACGCCAACGATATATTGTCAAAGATAATCCACAGCACTCGCGCGATATACAATAAACAGTAAGAAAAACTGAGACACGAAAATTACATTTGTACTTCAAAACTATCTGTTTTCATCCCAACAAGGTCTAATTGCATATAAATAATTGGTAGTCAGTCTTAAAAAAAAAAAAATTAATTCATTAAAATCACACGCTTTTATCCATGTTAGACGAGAGTCCCTCCTTAATACCACGTTGGCCCGGATTCTCTTACTTTACGTAACATCTAGCACTTAGTTTCCCAGGCAAAGACATCCTCGGCGACTCTGTCATTACAAACGCTCTTAAAGCCAATTTGCACAGGAAGTGGCGTCGAAAGCGATATCGCATCACCTTTAAAATGCGATTACGTTTCTGCGGCCATTGATTTTCATTTCTTCGATTTAATCCCACTGAAACTGTGTACATCCGAGGCAACGACTCTTGCTCGTGGAAATGGGATTAACGAGCAATCACATTAGCGGAGAGTAGATTTTGCTGTTTAATGAACGAACCGTTGGTTGCGAGCGAACGAGAAAGTTTGAAAATTGGATGAGAATTTAGCTGTTTCGAGGATTATAATTTGGAGAACCAAGGGATTTTTACTTCGAAAGCTATAGATTTCCAGCACTTTGAATTTAGATTGTTAAAAGGCTGTGGATGTGAGAAACGAGGAATTAAAATATTTCGAAAATTATAGATCCTAGGAATTTAAATTCAAATTCAATTACAATTTAAATTTAAATTCAATTACATTCAGAAATTAAATAGTCGAATACGTACATTTAATATTTAAGTACTCGGACAGTGTGATTAAAGGGAAGACAAAATTGAAAAATTGAAATAGAAATTCTGGTATTTTAGGGGAGGCGAATTGTTTTAGGAGCATGTTTTAAAAAGAACCTACCTCGAATCGCGATCCAAGCGTCGTTTTGCTTATTGTGAGTGGCCAGTTCGGACAAAGTTACGACACGTGGAACTCCCCCAACGCCGGTTAAATCGACGCCAGAGTTTCCCAATCGAATCCAGTCCATCAAACTGTGGCCAGGTGCTAAGGCTGTTTTATTTCGAGGATTGCCTGGAAAAATTCAGAAAAACAAACGCTTGTTTGCTTACGCGTTTAAACACATACATCGAAATAGTCGAGAGAATGAAGAAGAAGAAGAAGAAGAAGAAGAAGAGGAAGATGAAGAAATATATTTTTAAGAACTACATTTTTATGGTGTGCGTGACGTTGCCAAAATATTTAGCTGTATTTTTAGTATCTATTGATTTTTGAAAATCTAAGAATCACAATGCTTATATGTATTTCTCGTATTTTCTTTTCAAATGGGACTCACAAGTACAAATACATACGTATTTTATTAGAAACTTGAATTGTATAAAAAGCTGAAACCTACATTAATTTTCTGTATTTTTTTTAGAAACTACAAAATGCTTCTGTGTGTTTTGTTCTTTTTTTTTCTTTTTTACTTTTTGGAAACTACAATACTTCCGCATGTGTGTGTGTATGTATATGTCTTTTTTTACTTTTTGGAGATCGAAAAGTTATAATAGGCACTTCTAACGTTTCTTGGAAATTTCAAAATTACAACGTGTATGTTTGTAGGAAATGTATTATAATACGGTACACCACATTATACCATACAGAAAATAGATTTTAGGTGAAAAGGATTTCTTAGTATGTATATAGCATAGCGAATAAAAATTCGTCCAACAGTGAACGTGCTAAATACGAAGACGATATATCGATATTATTCTGCATTACAAAATCTATTTTTCTTTACGATACAATACCAATTGAAACATAAATTAAATAATACAACGATAATGGAAAATAAATAGAACGGCCACTGTAGTACACCAGTAAAGTTCGTTCGATTCTAATAATCAGTCACTCATTTCCCACAACTCATGTATATATTTTGTCCAAGTATTTTTTTTTGGTAAAAAATATGCAACAAATTTCTTCGTATCTTCTTCGACATTTTATTATAAATATTTTGTATCTCGATATAACATAAAAACATATTAAAATGCTAGTACAACTGGTAGCAAAAAAAAAGGTCACGAACTATCCTTGCTACTCGTGGAAAAGACATAATAAATCCAGTAATATCCATAAAACTCCACGACTCATTAGTCACAAATTGATTAGTTAACAAATACTGTCTCTTTCCATGCAGTTAAATTACATGTAACATAAAATAATAAATAAAATTACCACGATTCAAACAAATATACCTAATAAAACGGATATCAGCAGACGATCAGGTGCATGATATAACAGAAAATCCAGTTACTTCTCATTCAACCAAAATACATAAATTCAACCCTCTATAAATTCACATGGAAAGACGCACCCCCACTCGTAGCACAGGAGACACGATAAACACGCAAACGTTCGCAGAAACGGGACGCAAGTAAAACTAATAGACAATTATCGTTAATTACTGACCGTCCTGAATCTGCAAACCGAGACTTTGCGGAGACCCCTCGCCGCCCATGACGGATACCAAAGACGCGCCGCAGCATCGTGGCATTTTCTCATCGAAACGTCACAGTCCGCAAACCTTTAACCATCCTCCTGCATAGAAATTGCATTGCATTGAAAAAGCAGCAACCCTCGACGAGCGAAATGTTTCGAACACGAGAAACAAAGATAAAAAGATTGGCGATGAAATTTCCGCTTGTTTAAAAGAGATTTATTTCGTGAATTAGGGTTGTTCGTGAATTATGTAGGTTATAGAGGGATTTCTTGTACGATGATAGAAGGTCCCGGAAATTTCATTCTGTTTGCAATAAAATGTT
Source organism: Bombus flavifrons (assembly GCF_040668555.2). NCBI lineage: Eukaryota > Metazoa > Arthropoda > Insecta > Hymenoptera > Apidae > Bombus > Bombus flavifrons. The sequence goes on along the minus strand of NC_138446.1, from coordinate 8,383,167 downwards.
AGAAAATAAAATTCGTACGATACGATGGAATTATTAAGATATTATACGATTGTGTGTATACAGGGTGGTTGGTAACTGGTGGTACAAGTGGAAAGGGGGTGATTCTACGCGAAAAAAGAAGTCGAAAATATAAAATAAAAAATTTTTTTTTTTTAATTTTTCCATCGAGACAACGATCTATAGTGAGATCCGTTATAAAGTGCACGCGTACCGAGCGAAAATTCCAAGTGGATTTTCTCGAAAACAAAGCCTCAAACGAAAAATTTTTATTCTATATTTTCGACTTCTTTTTTCGCGTAGAATCACCCCCTTTCCGCTTGTACCACCAGTTACCAACCACCCAGTATACAGGGTGTCCTGTAACTGGTGGTACAACTCGGTACAGAGTGATTCTACGTGAAAAAATAAGTGTAAAACGTGGAATAATATTGGTTTGTATAAAGCTTCGTTCGCGAGAAAATCGGGTTTGAAAATTTGTCGGGTATACTTAGACTTGGCTATGTACCGACTAAAAATATTTTGAAAATAGAATAAAATTATATAAAATAAAATGAAATGTTTTCGTTTAAAACCTCGTTTTCAAGGAAATAAAGTTTCCACGTGTTTAGCTATTAGTCGATCTATTGCACACGCGCGATACATTTTCAAATATATTTTTCTCGAAAGCAGAGAGTCTTATGGAAAAATTCTATTCTATATTTTTCATTTATTTTTCCATCCAGTTTAACCTACTGTCGATTATATTTACTTTCGTTCAGTCCGGAATTAGCCAAGTCCAGGTATAGCCGACGAATTTTCAAACTCGATTTTGTCGGAAAAGGGGAGTCGTATGAAAAAAATTTATTCTACATTTTCCACTTATTTTTTCACATTTCTATTTCGCCTCACCACCCGATTGTACCATTAGTTACCAGACACCCTGTATAACCAGGATAATGAAAAAGATTACTCAATATTTTTCCCCCGTTGAATAATATTGCATAATCTTGTTCGTTATCATGATTATGAATAATCAATCTGAAAATTTATTACTCTTCATTGATGTGATGAATGTGTTACGCATTACGTTAATGTAAATAGTCAATCATCAGTCGTCTACGTAATTTGTAAGGACTGCTATAATCAGACATTTCATGCATCGTAGACTATAATAATAACAAATGTTGTAAAAAATGACAAAAAAAAAAGTGACAGTCTTAAATGTAAATTATATTCTTTTTACTTCCAAGTACATAACTAACATAAATAGTACGAGTTGCTGCAAGAGTAATGCATAATATTGATTATTCAAATAAAGATATAAGTCTGAAATATGTCGTATCTAAATTTCAAATACGTTGAACCTGGATTATCAATGATTCATCCACCATAGAAATTATCTATACTTTATGCTAAATTGTCAGTTTCCAGTTTTTCCCTTCGAAAAACAACATTCCAGTAGCTAAATACATATGATAATCCTGATCATTAATGAACTACTAATTCAGCGGCATATAAAATAATCCGTAGAAATACTACAAACATAGTTTCGAATAAAATTGCAAATAGAAGAGAGATGGTCCTTTGCTGTTCAAATAAAAAGAAATAATTCGAGAAGCTTCTGAAAATCTTCTTGCCAAGGAAGAACAAAATTAATAACTGGTAAACGAGCTATTAAACGGCTGTTTTCTATTAAAATTCGAAATTTAATGTAGATAGATAAATTTAATGTATATAAATAGAATAACTCGGAGTATTCCATCGAGGAAGAATTCTTCAAACGATATTTCGAAGACGCAAAGACACTTATGCTCGAAGTTGTACGGAACAATCCGAGAATATAGAGTTACAAGCATTTATGCTACCTGAGGTTGTTCGCAAGAAAACACCTCAATCATCTGGCTACTGAAACAGCTAACGTGAAAGGATATGATAGGAGCAAGCGAAGAATCTTTTGTCGCGCAAGAACTGGCTATAATGAATACAAAATAACCAACCTCCATGTAATTAAAACAGCAAACCATAAAGAAGCGAAGAAAAGAAAGCCTGGAAGAAAAAATCTCTCTCAATGGTCCACAAAGAACTATCATATTCCCGCAGAAAAATTAAAATCTTTTCAACAGAAGCGCGACCACCCGTGCCCGAGAGGTAACTGTCCCAGTGAAAATTCCGCTGAAATAAACCACGGTTGCTGTGGGAAAGCGGCGACGAAATAAAAAAGCAGCGAGGAAACAGCAAACGACAACAGAAAGCAACGAGTAAATAAAAAGAAGAAGGAAAGCAACGCGTACTAACCTCGAGTAAACTCGAATCACAGTTGAATATACTTAGAAATAAGCGTTGAACTACTTTAACAGCGTCAGCAGTCTAACCTGAACCGCAGATGAAACGATAGGAAAAACGCAAACAAACGTCGACCTATTGTTTCGATATGAGAAAAACGGAAACGGATTAATCGGAAAACTTTGCAGACGCGAATCTGCTTTACAAAAGGTATTGGCACACCGTTGTATTTATTATAGTATTTACGTAATAGTTAAGTAGGTCTAAGTATATCACATTTCGTGCCATTTGATGGCACATTTAATACGATTACAAAAATTTGATGCTTTAAAGATGTAAATGTAAAAAGATATAAAGCTTGGTAAAAAAAGAAAGAAAAGGTTCGTTACAGAATAAGGATACGTGCGAATACTTTGTGTAGCTGAAGTATATCGCTTGATATTAGTTAGCAGTATACAGCGGATCATCGTGTATTTATATAGAAAATATGTAGATGGAAAATGCATAAAATGCATGGAAATGATGGAAAAATATAGGAAATATTAAAGTTATAGTACTCGTTATGTTATTTAATAAGTAAAGCAATCCAGCCAGATCACGTGTTTCTAATTATATTCGCAAAAATAGAAATTCACAAAAATATGTATTATCTGGTTATTAAACTGTCGGTATTTATAAACATTGATATTTGTATGATCGTAATTGGACTACGGATATTTACGCAAACTCATATTTTCTGCACTTAATTAGAAGATAATTGGAATCTAGATAGAGAATTATTTTACGTGCTAATTAGTATAACCAGAATATACCGTACTCGTATTCTGTACGTATTTGCACCGTTAAATCTCTCGTAAGTGCATAAAAGCATAACTAAAGAGACGCGGATGGAATGTAAATAGAAATTTCTTTCGTTACATGAACGTTGCACTGAATACTTAATTCTGGATAGGCAACATATTTTTACATATGTATATATGTACAGAGATTTCTAACTAAACAGAGATTTCATTGACATATTACATAAATATTATAATAAATATTTCGTTTTGGATCGTTACCACATTTTTACACGTCATTTGTACTTTATATTTTTGGAAATTTAAATTCTCCATAAATATGATTAATTAGAACAGAAGATCTTTCTCCATTCTTCCGAAATCACTCGTGCAAACCGACTTACGAAACAAACGTTGCTTTAGACGTAAGACGTAACATCGCAACAGCCATTAACATGTTAACACAAAGAGACGAAGGAAATTAATTGTAGAGGACGAAGAATGAATACGTCGTTGATCTTAGCTTCGTTAAGCTTTGTTTTCATTTAATACATACCCAAAAAACCGCATTACTTATAGGATGGCCTGGATATATCCCAGGAAAAACTGCTGAGACCGGTCCAAACGATCGGTCGTTTTGAGAACCGCGTCGATCGATCCTCTTCTAGCTCGAACAATTCTCGCTTTCAGCGTGATCCTTTGTAATAGGAGTGACGAGCGAGAAATAAGAAAAGCAAACACCCACTGTCTCTGTTATCCAGTTACCAGTTTCTCATGGCAAAAATCTATCATCTACTGTCGAGCTCTGGAGACATATCTTGTTAAAATTTATTTCGTCCATTAGACACTTTACTCGATACCAATATTTTATCGTCGTGCAATTGGAACTGAGAGTATCGAAGGTTTGCGATTTTTCTACTGCGGAACAATAAATTTGTAGATTTTATTTGATGAAATAAAGTAGGTAATCAGGTTAAAACGAAGCACACAAGCGATGACCAGTGAACTGTGAACTGTGTAGCGGTACTGCGATGTATTGAAGCCTTGAATTAGATTTGGGTTAATCGCAGAGCAGCAGATGGAATAATAAGGTTAAAAAGATTCAGAAGCGCCGATCACTGAACCGTGAACTATGTAATTTCGTTTCTACGAAATTGCAAGCGGCACCACTCGACATATCAAATTGTTTAGATCGAAGAATAGTAAATTGATAAAATAATATAAATCGAGTGATAGAAGATGATTTTATTCAATAGCACATTGAATAAAAATATTCGTACGCGGAAATTGAGTTGTAAACTATGCAATCTGATTCTCGCGAAATTGGAATCAAAGGTATTCGAGTTCTTTCATTCGTCGATTCTTAGACCATAGAGTAACGAGTTTGTAAAGTAAAAAAGGTGAGACGATAATGCGAGGACCACTCACGGGTCTGATCGAACGCGAAAACTGAACGGCGAACTGCGTAATTTTACGAAATTGAATAACAACGTTGACAACATTCATAGGTATTGATTAAACGCGGTAACTGAGCCATAAACCAATTTCGCTCTGGCGAAACTGCAACTAAAATTAATTAACTGAATTTTATTTCCTTCGTAGATTCTTAAGCTGTAGAATAATAGAATACGGAACAATAGGTCGAATAATAAAAGATCGGAAATATTCACGAGTGTGATCGAACACGACAACTGAACTGTTCATTGTTTAATTTCGTTTCGTGAAATTCAAACACCGAGAATATCCTGAATTTCGAATGCTTCCGGCTTACGGATTATAATTAGCTCGAATGATAACGTGTCAGATAATTAGAAAAGGAAAAAGCAGCAGAAAGAACAGAAAGATTCACAGGTGTCGATCGAACACGAACACTGAACTGTGAACTGTGTTTCAAGGAAACGTGATCTCGATGAATACAGCAGGACGAAACGTTGATCCCGCGCTGGTGGACTGAAAGGTACTGCACCGAAACACGCGGACCGATATAGCCCTCGGACAGGTAGATCAATATAGTAGCTACGATGTGCCTAACACGCAGGATCTCAGCAGTGAACGCGTGCTTCTCTGCCCGTGGACATCGTCGGTCCTCTCCTCGATAGCTCTATGTCTTTCTACCCTTAGATTTAAGCTTCTACCCTCGCTAATTCTTTCATGACGCTGTATTGGTAATTCTATAGAGAAGCTAGCTGCGACGTGACACAATTTTGCTTACAGCTTTGGTAATTGAAGAGGCAACTGCTTAACACTAGAACAGAGATACAGTCATACTCTTGCGTATAAGTCGAGAAGTATTACGACGTTTGATGATATTTGGTGCAAGTGTTTTAGTGTTCACTGTTTTTATTTTCTACCTGTTTTACTATAAATGTAACATTTCTCACGTTATACGATATCTTGTAATGTAAAATAATAAACGAAGAGCGATGCTCATTAAAGTTTATCTTTTAAAACTTTAAATTTCTTACACGAAGTAACGTATATCGACATTTCTTTTTTTTTTTTTTTTATTCCTTATCTTTTCAATTTTGGCTATGCGAAAAGAAGCTAATGGAACGTAACATTATTGTATAACGCTTGTAGAATTTTTATAATACGCGCATAATTTGTTTCATATAGTGTAACATGCTTTCGAAAATTGAAATATATGAACGCTTTTTTGAGAACTTCATGAGGCATTTTAGCGGAGATTTTTTCACTTCGCATTCCTCTTTCGTTCGCTCTTGTCACATGATCTTGCTTGCATTCTCGTATATAATTTTCTTGCGACAAGATTATGCAAATATGCAATCGTCGCTGTTGTGATTTTTTAATGAACGTTGATTAAACAATTTTTTCGTTTTATATGCTTCGATGAAAAGAATCTTCGAGTTTAATTACCAAACAATACCACATTTCGCATAATACACGTATTAATTGAGATACTTTGAATTTAGAGTACAGCGTGGACAATTTGTTTATCTTATTATTATATCATTTTAATTGAAGTAAGAACTACAGAATGCCGTGAAAAAAATATTCAAAACTTTTTCAAACTCGTGGTTTTCCATGATTAAGTGCTGCATTAGAAGAATTCATAGTGTACAGAGCGATTTAAGGTTGAGAAGTTCGTGAACGCTTTATATTTAATAAGCTTTATATTTAATATTTTACTAATTAGAGGAAACTCAATTATGTTGCTGTGTACAAGTAGAAAATAATGATGTTATTGCTCACAATGAGATTTCGTTTCAGGTGCTTTTACTATTATAGAACAACCGTTCGAGTAGCGAATCATTTTCAAACTTGGAATAAAATTAAATAAAAGCTCAACCAAAATAGCAAAATAATATCTAATTTTGCACAATAATTTTCTACAATTTTCAACGAGATTTAAAATGCTTCTCTATTTAATTGTTACGTAAATGAGAAGATTCATGACACGTCTCTCAACTCGTGGACGACTCAGTAACACCATTATCGTAGTTATCTTCGTCTGGTATGCGAACTTACCATCTCTCAAAAGAGAGATTGCTCAAGGAAATACGTAATCAGTTGACGTCCGGTGACTAAAGAAAATTCGATCAGCAGAACCATTTCCACTGAAGACATCGAGCTTTGATCAAATAAACCCGCAACGACTGATACTTTACGTTCTATGCTCCTGTGTAGAACAACAAGGAAACACCGCATATAAAAATATCCTTTTCCTGGAACTAAAAATTATACGAAGCAAAAGATTATAAGAATCTGTAAGAAAGAAAAAAAATAATAAAAATCAGAGATTAGAAAATTTTCTTCCTTACAATGTAATACCTGAAATTAAGTCTTAAGGGAAATCCTAGATTCTCTTAGATTCGAAGAGGAAACGTACTTGAAGTATTTTCTCGAAATAGGATTTCAAGACATTTTTCCCAAAATTTGAATATCACACGTATGAATGGTAAAATTATAAAAGTTAACAGTTGGCGTATCTTCTGCCAGCAAAATACAATTAAAATTCGAAATCCCCAACAAGTCTCTAATTATCCCAGAAATTTGTTCACGACAAATACGTCAGAGTATAAGAATTAGAATATCTCAAAGTTAGAACACAAACACAAGACTCGATGCAATGTCAGACCTATTTATCGATCTGTACCAATCAATTGAACGAAGTAACACTGTTTTCATTTTTTATCGCCTTCTATTCATAGTACCAATGACCTAGAAACAAGATTAATCGGCGTCATAGCGATCGGCGATTAATAACGATAAAATCACAAAAGCGTCGGTAGGCTTTGCAAACATTCAGACGTGAATCACAGAGGAACCTTCCATCGTGGTCAATATTTGGTCAAACTTCGTAAATCAAACACTATAAATAAATAAAGGAGTATCGAACGGTTATTCGTAAATATCGAACGTCTATTTCAATCGTGAAATATGAATAGGTCGACAAAATTTTCCAGATGGAGAAACGTTCGAATGGGAGCGTATAAGCATAGTCTTCATTTTGATTTCCTTTGATTCGAGAGAACGTTTATTATGACAAGATTCGTACTATTCATAAATTCAGCGACGAAAAGCAACAGAAATTTCAGTACTCGCGGCAGGTTTAATTTTGTCCTGATAATCCTCACTGACAAATTTGAGCGAATTTTATCTTTCGGATAAAAAATAGCGAATCGTTTGAAATGCTTTTTTCTATTTGGCAGGCTTGGCAGATTTAAATGGATGATATAATTGATAAAAAACATGGAAAGATTTTCTCAGCCGAGTGAACTATCGCGTGATTACTTCGAGATAAGGTCGGAGTCGAATAGAATGATTAATAAGTCGATTAAAACGGATAATATAATTAGTAGGAAACATGCAAAGATGTATCGACGTTCAATTTATTCTGAAAAGTAGTTGCTTTAATCGCAAATACATGAAATAATTTTCTTTTTCCAATATGAATGTTTATATTATTGATTTTAATTATGTAAGTTTTATAAATGGAAACAGAATAAAAAAGGATACTGAACTAGTCGTTTATGAGGTAACCAAACATCTTATTTGAATAATCACCAGAAATAAATTATGGATATTCTTAGTTATATTTCATTTTTTGCTATTTTCCTTGATTACGTAAATCTATTTTCATAACTCTGTGACGTTAATCAAAATATGTAATCTAGGAAATCGAATAGAATAATTCCATGTATCCTTCTCTTTATTTTTCTCTTCTTTTTCTCTCCCTTGATGATCGTACAAGAAACAGTTATACAAACAAACTATTTCTTAATAAATCTTTTATCCGAATGTTGGATTACATTGAAGTCGTATTACGACTCGAATGTGCCCGATGAATCATATCGTAGCAATGGAAAGAATCGATTGTGCTAATCTCAGAAGCAGGATTAAGGCTATTTAAACCAATCAAGATGCAATATTACCAATTAAGTGTAATTTTCAAAACGTCTCTCTTCTACGTGTAGAGGGGTCTAAGTCCCACGCTAAGTACTCGTTTGAAGCGTTTAAGTGCACTATATTTTATAGTATTCGAGGCTACACGACGATTATGATATATAAATAGAAGAGGTGTATGTGAATGATGTGCTGTAATAGCTGGGAGCAGAGCTTTTAAGTTCAAGGCTTGTTTTGTTGCACTGAATTATTAAAGTGGAAAGATAATATAATTCCTGAGATATATATATAGAAACTTATTAAAAGCATATTGGTTACGTAATAGCTCTATCCTAATTGCAAACGTTTAAAATAATCTTTTTCCTTAATAGCGTTATTTATATTACCATGTTTATCCTCATTATTGCATTTCTAAGAAATAATGTAGAACAGTAATACAAGAACATAATAGATCGATTAAATGCAATAAATTCTCTATCCAGTCTCTAAAACGTATAACACATTTACAGAGAAATAAGAAGACGGCCCTGACTTTTTAAAATCTTCGACCCCGCTTGATCGCAGCATAAATTAAATTTCTCTGTTTGAATAGAAATATTTATCTATCAATCAAATTTATCGTTCAAAAATTTCCACAGTCAATTATTTAACTATAAATTCCATTGAGTTTTTAACTTTGTTAAAGCCTTAACCCTTTGCAGTTTCTAATTATTTTTGAAACATATTCAGATAGGTGTAAATAAGAAAAATGATATGATGAGATAATATGAGATAAAAATCTTCAAAAAAATTAGAACATCTTTATTACGATAAAGTATAATAATGGTACATTACCATATACACGCACGCAAAATTGTAATAAAACTTACGATCATAATACTGTGTCCAGTCACTATGGCAATACGATACACTGTAATAAGATCATCGTGCATAGACTCAGAATACAGAACCGCAAAGGGTTAATAATAAATTGACAGTATAATAATAAACATCTAATGATAGTTAATGATAATAAACTTCTAATAAAGAAAAACACGTTAACAACGAATCAAACATTTACACTTCAAATTTACAAGCTCGTACATCTTATTTCCTCAAAAAAAGAAAAACAGGAAATCTATAACACAAATTATACTTTTATATAGTTTGATAGTTTGATAGTTTACGACAGCAAAAAGATATAATTAATTATAAACTTGTACTTTAATTAGAGATCCGAGTACCGATAAATAATTGCTACAAAAGGATAGTCTAATTTCAATGCAACATCATACTAATAAAACGTAATAATACAATGATAAGCAACTAATTGTACGACGAAATTAAAAGAACTAAGAACAAAATGCAAGATACATAGAAAATAAAATAATATATAAAGAAAAATATATAAAACATCCAACACAGAATACTCGTCGTTTCATCTCTAATTAAGTAAAAAGAGATTCTATTTCAATTCTATCTCGAGGTAATTGCATTCGTAAGAAATAAATTTGCATAAAAATCCGCGGTAAATCTATGACACTATAAATAGTCAATAAACACACCAGTCGTTCGTAATTTCGATCCAGCACCGATTCTCACTATCGGGACAGGACAGGGGACAGAATTTATGCCGAGTGGCCCTGCCCAACCCTATCCTGACCCAATAATGTAAATCGGGAACGATCTTTTCTGCGGTCACAAAAATCCTTTGCACAGGCGAAAACGTCAGTTGCAGGTCCCACGATGAATTCTTCTTGCGATTTCCAGCTCGAGTAGGACCGATTCTCACTATCGGGACAGGACAGGGGACAAAATATACCCGCCAAACGGCCCTGCCCTGCCCTATCCTGACCCAATAATGCGAACCGGGCATGATCCTATTGAATAATCGACATGGAGATATCCAATCGATTGACAATGGGCATTTGGCTACCCAGAATCAATTTTAAAGATGTATCGATTTAAATATGCATCGTATTGCCATCCCTATCTCCTTATACAGTCGGATTCCATTCATCCGAAGTCTTCAGAAGACAACTGTTCAATAAACTGTTCGTATAATTGGAATATATATGAATTTTCTTTTCTTTTCATTGTCTAACTATCATTTAATATAATTGTAGTTCACTATCTTTCTCTTTTAGTTACCATTTTTCATTTATGTAATACGAGTTGATCAATTCTCTCCACTATTATTATTCATTATATTGATTGAAGTAGCAATAGTATAGTGATAGTAATAGCAATGGTAATAGTTTAAGTAGTAAGAGTTAAGAAAGAGAATTTATTACCAGCTTGCAGAAACTTAATAGGAGAAAAAAAGGTGAGATTTAATAAAAGAATTTATTTACAAATAAGTGAATTTTTCATTTATGTAATACGAGTTGATCAATTCTCTCCACTATTATTATTCATTATATTGATTGAAGTAGCAATAGTACAGTGATAGTAATAGCAATGGTAATAGTTTAAGTAGTAAGAGTTAAGGAAGAGAATTTATTACCAGCTTGCAGAAACTTAATAGGAGAAAAGAAGGTGAGATTTAATAAAAGAATTTATTTACAAATAAGTGAATTTTTCATTTATGTAATACGAATTGATCAATTCTCTCCACTATTATTATTCATTATATTGATTGAAGTAGCAATAGTATAGTGATAGTAATAGCAATGGTAATAGTCTAAGTAGTAAGAGTTAAGGAAGAGAATTTATTACCAGCTTGCAGAAACTTAATAGGAGAAAAGAAGGTGAGATTTAATAAAAGAATTTATTTACAAATAAGCCAATTTTTCATTTATGTAATACGAGTTGATCAATTCTCTCCACTATTATTATTCATTATATTGATTGAAGTAGCAATAGTATATTGATAGTAATAGCAATGGTAATAGTCTAAGTAGTAAGAGTTAAGGAAGAGAATTTATTATCAGCTTGCAGAAACTTAATAGGAGAAAAGAAGATGAGATTTAATAAAAGAATTTATTTACAAATAAGCGAATTTTTCATTTATGTAATACGAGTTGATCAATTCTCTCCACTATTATTATTCATTATATTGATTGAAGTAGCAATAGTACAGTGATAGTAATAGCAATGGTAATAGTCTAAGTAGTAAGAGTTAAGGAAGAGAATTTATTACCAGCTTGCAGAAACTTAATAGGAGAAAAGAAGGTGAGATTTAATAAAAGAATTTATTTACAAATAAGTGAATTTTTCATTTATGTAATACGAATTGATCAATTCTCTCCACTATTATTATTCATTATATTGATTGAAGTAGCAATAGTATAGTGATAGTAATAGCAATGGTAATAGTCTAAGTAGTAAGAGTTAAGGAAGAGAATTTATTACCAGCTTGCAGAAACTTAATAGGAGAAAAGAAGGTGAGATTTAATAAAAGAATTTATTTACAAATAAGCCAATTTTTCATTTATGTAATACGAGTTGATCAATTCTCTCCACTATTATTATTCATTATATTGATTGAAGTAGCAATAGTATATTGATAGTAATAGCAATGGTAATAGTCTAAGTAGTAAGAGTTAAGGAAGAGAATTTATTATCAGCTTGCAGAAACTTAATAGGAGAAAAGAAGATGAGATTTAATAAAAGAATTTATTTACAAATAAGCGAATTTTTCATTTATGTAATACGAGTTGATCAATTCTCTCCACTATTATTATTCATTATATTGATTGAAGTAGCAATAGTATAGTGATAGTAATAGCAATGGTAATAGTCTAAGCAGTAAGAGTTAAGGAAGAGAATTTATTACCAGCTTGCAGAAACATAATAGGAGAAAAGAAGGTGAGATTTAATAAAAGAATTTATTTACAAATAAGTGAATTTTTCATTTATGTGATACGAATTGATCAATTCTCTCCACTATTATTATTCATTATATTGATTGAAGTAGCAATAGTATAGTGATAGTAATAGCAATGGTAATAGTCTAAGTAGTAAGAGTTAAGGAAGAGAATTTATTACCAGCTTGCAGAAACTTAATAGGAGAAAAGAAGGTGAGATTTAATAAAAGAATTTATTTACAAATAAGTGAATTTTTCATTTATGTAATACGAATTGATCAATTCTCTCCACTATTATTATTCATTATATTGATTGAAGTAGCAATAGTATAGTGATAGTAATAGCAATGGTAATAGTCTAAGTAGTAAGAGTTAAGGAAGAGAATTTATTACCAGCTTGCAGAAACTTAATAGGAGAAAAGAAGGTGAGATTTAATAAAAGAATTTATTTACAAATAAGCCAATTTTTCATTTATGTAATACGAGTTGATCAATTCTCTCCACTATTATTATTCATTATATTGATTGAAGTAGCAATAGTATATTGATAGTAATAGCAATGGTAATAGTCTAAGTAGTAAGAGTTAAGGAAGAGAATTTATTATCAGCTTGCAGAAACTTAATAGGAGAAAAGAAGATGAGATTTAATAAAAGAATTTATTTACAAATAAGCGAATTTTTCATTTATGTAATACGAGTTGATCAATTCTCTCCACTATTATTATTCATTATATTGATTGAAGTAGCAATAGTATAGTGATAGTAATAGCAATGGTAATAGTCTAAGCAGTAAGAGTTAAGGAAGAGAATTTATTACCAGCTTGCAGAAACATAATAGGAGAAAAGAAGGTGAGATTTAATAAAAGAATTTATTTACAAATAAGTGAATTTTTCATTTATGTGATACAAATTGATCAATTCTCTCCACTATTATTATTCATTATATTGATTGAAGTAGCAATAGTATAGTGATAGTAATAGCAATGGTAATAGTCTAAGTAGTAAGAGTTAAGGAAGAGAATTTATTACCAGCTTGCAGAAACTTAATAGGAGAAAAGAAGGTGAGATTTAATAAAAGAATTTATTTACAAATAAGTGAATTTTTCATTTATGTAATACGAATTGATCTATTCTCTCCACTATTATTATTCATTATATTGATTGAAGTAGCAATAGTATAGTGATAGTAATAGCAATGGTAATAGTCTAAGTAGTAAGAGTTAAGGAAGAGAAGTTATTACCAGCTTGCAGAAACTTAATAGGAGAAAAGAAGGTGAGATTTAATAAAAGAATTTATTTACAAATAAGTGAATTTTTCATTTATGTAATACGAATTGATCTATTCTCTCCACTATTATTATTCATTATATTGATTGAAGTAGCAATAGTATAGTGATAGTAATAGCAATGGTAATAATCTAAGTAGTAAGAGTTAAGGAAGAGAATTTATTATCAGCTTGCAGAAACTTAATAGGAGAAAAGAAGGTGAGATTTAATAAAAGAATTTATTTACAGATAAACGAATTTAATCGGCAAGAGTTGTGTGAATGAAACATGAAGCATTAAACGTTAGTGTTTAATAAATGGAATTACTGGTAAATAGAGAAATATAGTTTTCTTCTATTTACCAACGTATAGAGAAGTCATATTTCAAGCTTTAGAAACAAATGCGCCCCAGGTATATATTTATTATATATTAATTTCCAATTTGTTTTTTAAACCTTGGTGCAATAGAGTTTGAAATTGCAGCTAACGATATTTAATTTTGAGGATAGATCACGGCTGTGAGTTGGAATCCTATTAAACGAATTACACTCGTCAGTGAAATTGCACTAACTACCAGGTTTACCGTTATGCAATGGATTTCTAATAAATAAAATAAAATATTAGAAAAAACGTATTTCTAACAAACGAAACTAACTAAATTCCCCAATTATAAAAGTTTCAATTCTAAGAGAGTTATCAATTTTTAAGACGAACAGAATTCTAAAACATTTCGTGCGTTATTAACGCCGTATCATCGCATATCATTGCTTACATCAAAATGAAATCTTGCTACGAACGAAACTATAGTTATATTTAATAACAACTATAGTCAGATGTTTGAAGAAAATATAGTATTATATTATCGTTCATGATTTATAGTTTGTATTATTTAGAAGTTGGAATTCATAATTTAGAATTTAGAATTTAAAATTCATGTATCAATCAGCATAAATTACTTGGAAATTATTTGCAAAAAGTTCTGGCATTATGTAATACGAATTTTGTCTATGAAATGTAGATGCTGTTGCGCAATGTCTATGGGTCAAGCGATGTCATCAAAGCGGAAATTCATAAAGCGTGATCAAAGTTTGCTTAACGAACGGGGTTTAAATTATATTTGGCGGTAATTAATCAATGTTTCAATTTGTTGAAGTGTCTGACGCGTCCCGGATAATGTCGAAAGCCTGGAAACGTTTGGAGTTTGACGAAGTTGCGGGACAATTTGCGGAACTTCGGATCGATTCATGCCCGTTTTGAAATTAAATCGCAAGCGTGGCTTAAAAGAGAGCAGAATGGTGCAACGATGATCAGCGATGATGGATTTCTTCTAACGAGAACAAAGCACGGAAAACTTTTAACTGTTTGCAGGAGTAAAACAATCTTCGTTTGAAATTTTTCTCAATACTTTTCTACTAATATTAGAAGAAGATATAACAGATTGCAACTTTATATCGAAACACGTTTCATTTCCATTATAATTACTATTACTAAAGAAAAGATATTGATACTTGCTAAGAATAAATTGCGAACAAAAGAACAAATCTCTCTCTCTCTCTCTCTCTCTCTCTCTCTCTCTCTCTCTCTCTCTCTCTCTCTCTCTCTCTCTCTCTCTCTCTCTCTCTCTCTCTCTCTCTCTCTCTCTCTCTCTCTCTCTCTCTCTCTCTCTCTCTCTCTCTCTCTGCATCAAGCACTCAAGAATTTAGATTCTATCAATTTCACGAGATAATAAGGAAGTAATTAACTGCATAAAGGTCCCATTAAGTAAAGCAGAATATTATTTTGTTAAGATACAAGAATGTAGTGTTAAAATGGCAGATACATTACACAGGCTCACTACATAAACCAAAGCCATGAAGAAGAGTTTCTATGATATAAAAAAAAGAATATGCTTCAATTTTTTCAAACTTCATGAAATTATAGGATTGAAGCCAAGTGAAAGAAGATACAGCAACGAAGGAGAATAGCAAGCAAATACAATATTACAATAGTCTTTACAATATTAAAAAGCAGATTTATCCAGTTTAAAAATCATATGTTAATAATAAGAATAAAAAACCAGACTGCAAAAGGAAATGTTGCATTAACAAAATGCAGATCCAATTCAATCGTTTAAGAAAGGAATTCAATGATGTAAATGAATTAAAAGCAAATTCTAAATGATAAAATAATTTGCATTAACACTATAATGATCCTTCATGAGTTAATTACTTACGTTTGTTGAGCCATTCTATACAATAGATTTTTAACTAAAGTAAAACAAAATAGGACAAAATAAAATAGCTCGTCCATCCAAGTATAAGCAAACAGTTAAAAGCCAAGCTCAAAAGACTATTTCTTGATAATCAGTGTATCAGCTCACCCGTAGCCGAGCCAGATGACGAGGATCCCGTTTGGTTAACCATCTTCGCTCCTTGCAGTTGCTTCATTTGACCAACACCACTAGGTAACAATGCAGGGTTGTTCGCCATAGAATTTGTCGACGACGAGGGCTTCACGTCGATCTCCTCCATCCTCTCTCGAATATCCTTCGTTTCTGTATCATCTGATTTTCCTTGATTCTTGCTTAGACTCTTCTTCATACTGATCTCTTGGTTATTTGTATTCTTGTTTGGAGAAACAAGTTTGTAGTTTATATCCTCTCCAGCATGGACTGTGCCATAGTATAACGTCGAATCTAAAGAAACAGAGGAAGAAACTGATACAGTGGTTGGCTCGTGTTTGAGGAATGATCTGCTATGAATGGAAGGTCAAGGTGAAGGTTTCTTTTATTAAAGCCGGTTCTACTGGGTTTAATACGATTATTGGATTTCATGCGTTTGTACTGAACGTTTATGAAGTGATAATTCTACCGCATTTGTTACATTGCATTTATGCGCCCATTAGATTAAAGAATGCAAGCATATAAAAAGTAAAGTGACGTAATGTTTAAGAGATGAAAGAAATTTCTATTGAGATTCGATTTTTGCATGAAAACTGAAATTTATTTATGATCTATTCTATCAAACGTCGAAAACAGTCGTAAAACACTGCTCGCTAACTCAGAACTAATTAATAACAAAAATTATTTTTATATTCATCAACTTCTTCAGAATATAAAATTAATTTCGTGTAACTTTATAGTTAAAAATCAAGCGTAATTAAATCAAGTGTATCAGTCAAATAATTAAAACCAATTTCCTTTTTTTTTTTTTTTTTAGAAAAAAGATGAAGCATCGTATGAAAAAAGGTGTATTCTATGCCTTTAAACCATAAAAAATAATTGCAAAAACCGTTGCACGCAGAAGAAATAATTGTACACGTGAAATTGGTAATGGCATAATGCAAAATCATCCAGATGTTTGTACGTACAGAAACGTTCAAAATAGAAGGTAACAATGTTGTTTGATGGTAGCACTTTGACTGCCGGAAGTTTCTTCCCGTGTACGGAATCGCTGGACAAATAGAGTTTTGTCACGCTCGCTTAAATTTATCGCGACATACCTAGCTCGGATAGTATCGTAAAGAGATAATCGTCAGACAAATGTAAAGAGAAATGTAGAAGAATATCTGTGTTGCTTTCTCCTCGCTTTTCACGAATTACAGAAACTTACGATCTTTGACAAATATTCATCGAAGACTATTTCACTTTCATCAAAATAAATATATACACACATACATATACAGGTAAACATCTGTTTTAATTATTTTATAAATTATTTTTTATTTCTGGACACGGTATAGGAGTATACAGGCGAAAAGAAAAAGATAAAATCTAAAGAGAATCTCGAAATTAATTTAACTTGAAATTACCTCCTTATAGCGCATTTGTAAAAATTATAAAGTGAAATAGAAACATTTGAGATGTGGAGGCGAGAGAAGTTGTAGACATTTTTATAATTAGAAATTTAATAGAAACAAGAAGCTTGTCGTCGAGAAATTAAAGTTCGAAATTACAGCCTTATTGCGTATTTTTAAAAATTAGAAGAAAAGAGAGGAAAGTCGGTGATATTGAAAAAAAAGGATTCAAAAATTCTTTCATTTGGAAATGTACAATAATACGAGTAAAAGACGTTTCACCGAGAAACTAAAATAGGTTTCGGGAGTGCGAACGAAGCACAATATAACGTTGAAATCGGTTCAGTAAACCGATAAACGAAATATATAGCGCGCTATTAAATAAGCCTGTCAGCAAACGTAGAATACGAAGAGATATACGATGACACGAGGTTAAAGACTCAGCACGACGTATTGAGAATAGGTACATAGTTGAAGGTAAAGGAGACAGAAAACTTCGTCGTAATATTCATAATCTATATATAGCGAATAGTAACTAGAAAAACAAAACAATTAGTCTTGAGACGAAGCAATGAAATATTGTTTTGTCTAGAGATAAAACATGTGTTAGAATGCTAAACAGACTACTAAACGCTGGAGAACTAAACTGTATGAAAATATTAAATAGATTAAAAGCTTAAAAAGAAGTTATTATGATTTATAAAAGAGATACATTATCATAATTGTATGAAAAATTCAATTTCTTCAAGCATGACACACAAAGATAATAATCATAACGTTTCAACACAGAATTCAATAATATGGATTGATTGAAAAAGATGATGTATAAAATATTTTAACGCAACGTTGACTCTTAATTGCGTAAATCAATGGATGAAAAATCATTTGGATATTATAAACAGTTAAGGAAACGAATATTTATTTAGTATTAATTAAATATTAATGTAAAAAAATATGGAATAGAATATTTCCCCTTGTAATCGATGTAAAATAATTTATATTGAACACAATATTACTTTACGTTACACGTATCTGCTTTACTAGGAAATTATTAACTACTTAATCACTTGGCAGTGTAAAAATGTTGCCCTTTTTACAATTTAATTAATAACCTTCAAATTTTACATAAGTATAACAAGATACTTCAAATGTGCATTGTTTAGTATTAAAAAACACATAAAACATCCATTTCGAATTATACTATTCTTTTTATATATTATATTCTTTATATTCTTTTATTGGATAATTGCGTTCTGATCCTAATAAATAGTTCACTATTAGAGTTAGTTTTCACAAATAGCTCAAAATTGACCTGACAAACTAACAATATAAAAACATTGACAATAAAAGAAAAATCGATCAAAAATACATAAAAGAAACATATGGTGCTTTATTTCGCGATCATGAAAATGAACGTACTTTATCAAAACTAATACACAAAGCGGGCGTGGGTAGAGTTTGAATCACTCCATGTGGAAATATTAATAAAGCTAATCGGTAATCAAACTGAATCGCGTGGGTGGGAGTAAAAGACGAGACGTAGAAACGCAACGGCGACACCCAAATCGTGTTTCGATCTTGAAACTATCTTCGAAGTATTCCAACGAATTGTTCAACGTGTTTTAACAATTTCGTAACGCGATCAAAGGAAGAATGGAAAAGATAGAAACACGTAGATGGTGGACGTTTTCGTGAGATAATACCGCGGCGCTTAGCCGCGCGCTCTTCAGCTAACCTCAAAAAGGTGATCGACGATCGTGAGCCGCATGTCACGACAGAAGACGTAGGTGTCCAGTCTTCGCTGCACTATACCGCTACGTCGTTAACTTAGCAGGAGACGTGGTCAATAATAAAATCACCAAGGATAATGAGAGTTCTTTGTCGAGTGATAAGGAAGCAAGTGGACACAAAGTGACATTCACCCTTCGTACACATATACTCACGCGCGCGCACATTGACGCCATGCCCTCTTTCCCACTCCTTCTTGCTCGTTAATGGCGTGCGATCGAGCTGCCATCTGGTGGCTTCTCATGAATTAATGCTCCGAAATTTTCGGAATACAGTAGTGCCACGTTAACTGACCTGTATTGTACTTCGATAACTGACCATCGATATCCCCACCAGTTGTTGCGGCTGGTTTCGTCGAACGATTCGAATTTTCCGCTATATGCATACGTTTAAAACTATTTGAAGTATTTCTGGAGCACGTTACTACATATATACCAGAGTCCCTTTCAGGATCGTGACATGTCAAAGTGGAGACGCCTCTTCGTGTGTTTTAATAATATACAGGTTAATATAGGTTAAATTTTTATGAACACATTGTTAACGGTATACTGCGAAATAAATTTTAGTTTTCGCATACTTTTAGAAAATATGTCAATGTTTATGAAATGAAAGATTCATTCGATTAACGTCTCCTATCTTTAAAATTTCGATTCACGTCTCCCGTCAACAATGTGTTAATACGGCAATTATATTTAAGTGGGAGTTGGGAGGGATTTTATACATCGTAAAGATTGTAAGTATAATATCAACTTTCAAATAAGTTTTATAGTCTAAAATTTGAAGTGTTTCTATAAAATCTATACGGTTCTGGGCGCGGCTACGGCAATGGGTACAGCTTCTTAATTGTACTACATTGTTTCTACCTAGTACACGTATGTCAAGTAAGTAAACAAATGTCTTTGGTATCCGTATCTCTTTTCATAACCAACAGAGAATGTTTCTTGGAATTTTTAAGAAATGCACCTGTCTCGGTAACTAGCCAGATTATATCCCGACTCGTGGTCCTTTAACAAAGCTAGATTGTGTACACTGAACATATTTTTATTGAAATTTTAGAATGAAAGATACAGGAATGAATGAAGAAAAATAAAAATAGAGAATAAATGAACAGATAAAATGAGAGAAATATCGCATAAGATAGTTGTAACTAAAAATTAATGTAACGTGTAACTAAATATGTATCTTTGCAATTTGTATTGAAAATGTGTACGTACATGTTTAAAACTAAAACTAAAACGTTTAAAACCGCATGGCACAAATAAACATTTAAAATCGCGTGTCGGTGTAAAATTAACGGCGTCAATTACAGACGTCTTATTAATCCAGTAAATAGAGAGCATTAAAACAACTTACATAAGGATAACGAAGACGTATTACATAAAATGCACAAGATCATTGTCAACTTAATATATGTATCAAATGTAACAATATATAATTAGTATTCGATCTTATTGTCATATAAATACTTTCTTGATAAATTTATATAATAAATCTAATGCACATATGAATCTAGATAAGATAGTATTTTCTTTTAACATGATATAATAACATTGGATTTTTTAATACTGTAATCATGATCTATAATGGGACATACTGAAAGGTTATCAAATTGATAATAAAAAGATCCTATCGACTAATAAAATCTGTCTATAGAAATTGTGATACTGTACAAAGTTAATTTAATATTATAATCTTCGTAAATCCAATCTTATACAATATAAAATAGCGAAATTTCCACGGAAGTTGTAACGTTATACAGAATTAGTTTAACATTAAATATAATTTACGATTTGTCATAATTCTAAACTTGCGATACGAAATGCTGAAATGTTATTAAATCAATAATACAAAAATTTGGGTTTTGAGGGGCTATTGAAACGTAATATCAACACAGAGCGTATCTCGCGAAATTATGAACATCATATCGCAACAGTAATCTATCCATCGTTGCTTGGCAGCCATCTTACAAGTCTATCCCCGACCCGTTAAATATTTCTCCGATGCATAAAAGTAAGTCCCAGGCCGGCAAGCAACTATAGCGTTTGCGCGGATCTCGTATAATCAGAACCGGTGAAGGTATAAGTGGTGTCAGTCGACTACGAGCGTTGGGGAAAGCGACGTCATACGAGACGCGGTATTGCACTGTCGATAAGTCGTTACTTAAATCAGCTTAGTTTTCGTAAAGTGTCATATGATACTGAATTACACATTAATATACAACGAGTAATTCCAGCTGACTCGTCAAATAAAGTATAATAGCAGAATAGTAAGTAAACGTATCAATTAGCCGCGTACATTCTATAGCCCAACTATTAATTATCAATTTATACGTTGAAATAGCGGGACAGTTTCCTACAGTCGATCTCACGCGAGCCTTCGTAACTTTCGTCGAGTACGTGCAACGAAAAAATTTATTTAATAAAATTCATAAACGAGCTATGCGGAAGTCAAACTGATCGACTCCCATCGAAGGTAAAATCATTTTGTATTTCTGAAAACATCGAACAAATTATATATTGTATATTCTAGTACTAAAATGAAGAATTTTTCAGAAAGCGCGGTCGATCAATTTGACTTCTAAGTCACAGAAATAATCTATCGCTGGAACGCTCGCAGAGACTCAACCACCGTTACGCGAGTAACTTCGTGACTATGCTCGGCTAGCCTATTACAAACGAACCCATTTGACGAATCATTCTGATTGATAACACCTCTAAAAGTCAGTTTTCACGTATTGCTTGTTAACGGAATGGAAGCGGAATTGCGCTTACGGCACGCGAACGACTTCAAGAAGAAGTTTCGATGGAAAACGCTTAAGCGTAGCCAACCGGCCTGAAATGCGGCGCGAGTTGATTTCCGGCCCGACGGATACTGTCAAACTCTCATGGCTTGGTAGCTGAGTAGCCTTGATGCGTAACACCTCAATTACATCATTATCGAGTCTGTCAGCGCGCTAAAATTATTGCGTCGCCGGCATTCGTTCACTTTCAACGAATTTGTTCAAATGTGCATCGCGTACTCGCGTAGATACATTTAGTGCTCGTCCCTTAAGGCGTTCGTGTACGCCCGATTAATCGATAAACTGACCGGCGTTTCCCATAAAAGCGGCAAGCTGACACAGTGAGATAATTGCACAAGGTCAGTCCATTAATCAACATTGACATAATGGTACATAAACACAGAGAAAGATAACGATCCTGGTATTTAGAGCGACAACGTGATTCTTATCAGAAGGGATAATAATAAAATAATCCTTGCTACACGATTCAAGCCAAATTGTCTAAAGCCTTCTTTGATGACTCTGACGGATTGAGATGAATTAATTGTACATATACGCAATTATAAATTGTCCCGCCCTATATTAAATTACACGCTGTTAAAGCATTATTAACGCGACGCTACGATCTCTTTCAATGACCGTTAAACGACGTAATGATAGGGACGTTTATATAATTTATAGTAATTTGCTCGGTGTTTTTTATGTGAAATATGATAAAGAAAACGTGCGATGGACTAGTAGCGATTGTGCTAAAAGTCGTTCAATCTTTTTCTTTTCTCCTTGAATTCTTCGGAAGTTTCATAGAAATATTAATATGTATATATGTAACGAGTCGTGTAAAGATATTTTAACAAAACAACTTTTTATTGCCTCGAAGCAAGGACATTTGGCGTTGCACGTAAATGCAATTTCCGATCGTAAAATATTTCTATCAGTATTCGCAGTATGATTTTATTGAGAATGTCTGCTTCTTGTTTAAATGTTCTTTTTATCTTCTCTTCTCTGTGTCTGTTTATGCAAATATTCAAACAGGCTAGTTAGCGCAAAAGTAACGTAATTCTCAAAAATAAGCATGTAACATAGAACGATATAAGCAAAAGATGAAAATGGAATCTGTTGTTCACGAAAAGATATAATTTTCGTCTGCAAAAATAGATAAAGTATTCTAGCATGTTCTTTCATATTTAATGTAATTTAATTATAAATAATTATAAATAATCATATGAATGATGCGATATAAATATTTAATAGTTTTCACTATTTAATAGTTCTCTATAATATTTATTGTAATTTTTATTTGCCATTATAATTTTTTCTCTGCGTAATCACAGAATTAATCTGATAACTTCTGGTAACAAATTACATGATCTTTTATATTTATCTTCTATTATCTATTATGTTTTACGAGCTTTACTCGCAATTAGAAAAAGTAGTATTTTTATTTTTTATAGTATAACGATAGTAATTGACATAAAGTATTTACGTTCTTCCTAGATAGATGTCAACTAAACACAAAGATCAGGGGAAAATGCAGCCTAAAGGACAAATATTGAATGCAATTCATCGATTAATTGAATTCATTGGCAAATGGATATATACCTTCATTGCATTCTTGAAGGGTCCTGCAGAGTCTCAACCTCCTATAAAGGATCTAACGCTTTTACACAGTGCAACTACTTTAGCATTAAAAATTCGAAATAAACAGGTAAATTCATTGTGTCCTTCCAATACAAATCAAATCTGCTTGCAAATGACTGTAAGATAAGTTCTAGACACTTATAAAATAATAAATTAAAATGATCACAATCTCTGTTTATTTATTAGTAAGTCTTTATATACAAATTACAAGTGAGCACATATGATTACAGTTAACTTCACAAGAAGTGGTACAATCATACATAGATAGGATAAAAGAAATTCAACCAATACTAAATTGTGTAGTGGAAGATCGCTTTGAGGACGCCCTCAAAGAAGCAAAACTGTGTGATGATCTTTTAAAATCTGAGAATGCTCCATCTCCTCAAGTATTAGCTGAAGAAAAACCCTTCTTTGGAGTGCCTTTCACAACAAAGGTAAATCTTACTTCATGAAGTATGCAATAAACATCTTACGATGGTTTTATATGTATATTAAAACAAATGTAAATTTTTTTGATTACAGGACTGTATTGCAATTGCTGGAATGAAACAGACAGCTGGTTTAACCCTTCGTAAGAACGTTGTTTCTGAACGTGACGCAGAAGCGGTTAGGTTAATGAGGGCTGCTGGAGCCATCCCTCTGGCTACAACGAACGTGTCAGAATTAGCCATGTGGTGGGAAACTTCTAACTGTTTATATGGAACTACAAAAAATCCTTATAATACGAGACATATTGTCGGAGGTTCCTCCGGTGGTGAAGGTTGTATACAAGCTGCAGCTGGTTCGCCATTAGGAATAGGATCAGATATTGGTGGTTCTATTCGTATACCGAGCTACTTCAATGGACTTTTCGGACACAAACCTTCTACTGGAATGGTTTCGAACGATGGCCAATACCCGAGTGCACAAAGCGAAGACCAAAACAGATTGCTATCTATTGGCCCTATGTGCAGATACGCACAAGATTTACTGCCTACTTTGAAGATTCTTGCGGACAAGAACGCAGATATGTTGCATTTGAACGAAAAAGTAGACATTTCGAAACTTAAGGTACGGATAGAATGTTTATATTATAATCATTGGTCGTATGTAGTATGTGATAAGTATTTATTTCAATTTAGTTTTATTATATGGAAGACGACGGTGGTCAATACTTCACGTCTCCAGTTGAGTCAGAGATAAGAGAAGCCATGAGAAAGGTAGTTCAATATCTGGAGAAAGCTCATAAAATTAAAGCGACTAAGATCCACATAAAAAAAATGAAAAAAAGCATCGCTCTCTGGATGGCCAATATGAGTTGTAAAGACGAAAAAGATTTTACGTATGAATTGTCGAACAGAGCGGGTCATATAAATTTATGGTGGGAATTTTTGAAATGGACACTGTTCCTGAGTAATCATACATTAATAGCTCTTCTTACTGCCACGTTTGAAAGATTTGCCGTGAAGCATGGAAGCGATAAACACACGAAATTCATACAAGAAAGTAAAGAACTTTATCGAGAATTTCAGGTATGATCTCGTAATGAATTATTGATATTTATGAATTATATCAATGATCTCTTATCTTTTATAAACTACTGATGCAATATGATGTACATTCACAAGTGCCTGTAATGTAACTCATCAGGATTGGAATTGGCTCCTACCTTCTTCGTCTTCCTTTCTTACTATTGCGTTACGGAACAATACTATTTATTAAAATGGACGTGATTTCTTTCTCGAGTATTTCGTGCGAACTGGTCAGACTATACTAGTTTGTCTTTCACGGTATCACGAGTTATTTCTAATAAGTAGAAGAAAGATATTGCTCTGCATGCAGAATGAAATTTTTTCCATCCAATTATTAAAGATCTCTATTATTTTTGTAAATATCTTTTCATCTTGTAGTTGTATTCACGCGACGAGAAAACGACTGACTAAAGTTGAAGCATGTATCCAGAAATATCCGAACTTTTATCTTTTTCCTAAATCAATACCATTACTGGTCTTATTGTTAATATTTATTTCTAATCAATTTTCTTCGAATAGGATATTTTAGGTGAAGACGGTGTGTTCCTATACCCAACGCATCCAACTGCGGCACCAATGCACTACGAACCGTTGATTAAACCATTCAATTTTTCATACACTGGAATTATTAATGTTTTGGGCTTACCTGCTACTGCGTGTCCCTTAGGTTTGAACAAACAAGGACTTCCTATTGGTATACAGGTATAAGCTCTGAACTATTAGTATTAATGAAACTAGAATGGTAAAATAAGAATTTTAGTGTCATATGTAGATTGTATCTTACAGGTTATTAGTGGCCTACATCAAGATCGTTTAACCATAGCCGTTTGTGAAGAACTAGAACGGGGTTTTGGAGGTTGGGTACCTCCAACTATTGTAGCTTGATACGATACGTGTCGCTTAGACAATAATCCTGTGCGTAATACGATGCATAAAGTTTCTTTTTACCATGCCCTGTCATCATCATTTTTCGAGAACTAACTTACACCTGATTAATCGATACCAGCCAATCATTAAGGTAAAGTACAAACATTTATCCAAAATGCAGATCTTTCAAATACTTCGAAAAAAACTGAGAAAGGACTGAGAAGGAACTGAGACGAAGCTGAGAAGTATACATAATATAATAAATACTAAATTTTTTTTTATCGGTTTATGTAACCGATTATAAACTAAGTCTCGCCGAATACGCAAAATTGTGCGTAATAAATATATACTATATGAATATATGAGATGTGCGTATATTTATATTTATAAATTGATGTTAAAAAATTCATTTTTCTAACAAAAATCATGTTGAAGGAAGTAATAACACTTGTACATAAGTAAACTACTACACTGTATTTGATTACCGTTTTTATATACCTCATCATAGATCTCTATATAGGGTTTTCTATTTTCATACAAATTGATAGAAAGAGAGAGAGAGAGAAAGGGAGGGAGAGAATGTGTGGATGGACGATATAGAGAAAAAAACCAATTACATGGTAGTAGGATGCTTTTGATAATGATGTGATAAAGTATTAAAGTTTTATGTTTATAATGTGTATTGATGTTAATATATCGTATACATACATATATATTTTATATACTAAAGAAATAAATTTTTATTTCTTCCCCATTATTCTATCATAACTTTTCTTTTACCAATGTGAACCAATGTGAACCAATGTGAACCAATGTGAAAAATGAACATTTCTTAATCTATAATTTTGTTGATTTACTTTATGATGAAAATTGTAAATATTTTTCAATTTGTTGTAATATAAAATAAATCCAAAGAAAAGTCATCCGAATATTAAAATACTGTTTTATTAAAAAATACAGTTAGGAGAACTAAAAAACTATCTACGACGCAATTTTTATCACACTCATAATCCTAACAATATGTAAGTACAGGATTCGCATTTCTCGAGAATGTCATACGAAATGAGAGATCTTCGATTTCATGATACATTTGATATCAATAAATAATTTAATACATATTTACAATCCTAATACGAATTGTTTGTCGTATAAACTCTTTAAAAAAATGTGACTGATAATTGTATGAATTTCATACACATGCAAAGATTTTTGTTAACTATGCTCGTGTTTTCGTGGACAGCGATAAATAGCCTATAAAAATTGATAAATATCATAATCTTAAGTTCACAATGTAAGTACTCATTGAAAGTTATAACACTATATGTGAATATGTTCTTCACATACGATAGAAAGAGGAACATAGAGAATGTTCGCGCAATGTTTATTTTATTTTTGTCACGAACAATAGTAGTAGCAGTATGTAAATATGTCTATGAAATAATGAAAATTCGTATGGAAACGAATTCATTCTTTTCATGATAAAAGGTATTAAAAATAAAATAAGATAAAAAAGGATAAGAAATTCAATGTTTAAATAACATTGATCTAGTTGAAACAGAATCGTATATATGTATAAAGAACAAAAGCCTCATTAATGTATAAATACTTATTAAAAATGATGTATATCGTATCACAATATATCTTTTAAAACCTACAGAGAATACAAATTTCACGGAACTTACTACATTCTACCGATCTTAAACCTAGCGACAGTATTTGATTTCATTATATTTAAAATTGAAAGTCAACACTTCTCATGGAAGTACTACTGCGTTAATTTGTTTTAACCTAAGAAGTCGAGAAAATTAACATTACGTTATGAGATTCGTTTCTTCGGAGGCAGTTTCAATTTTACTTGTATCAATTAGGGCATTCTCTGATCTGTTATCTAACGAATTATCCTTACTGTCGTCGCTATCTGGTCTATTTGAGATCTCATATTCATTCGAGCGTCTTTCAGATCGAGATCCTAACAAGTTATCCTGCACATCCTTGTATTGTTCTCTTTTGTCGTCAAAGTAATCAGCGCTACCATTGCTTAACATTCTATCTCTACTTCTACTGCAAGAATCCTCGTTTTCCTTTATCGTTCTACTATCTCTCCTACCTTCTTTTCTTTCTGCATATCCATTAGTACGATTAATTAGATTCAGTTCTACATTTGTTCCTCCAGGTTTCTTCGGCGACTGATTCTTCGTAGAATTACCGAAAGGATTGAAGAATCGCCTTCCGTTCTCTTTATTCACACCATTGTTCGATTTTATAGAGTCTGCTTCGTTTCTTTTATGATTCTCCATGTCTCTAGACTCGAATTTCTTATCGCGAGACTGATCTACGTTCTCAGCTTGCTCCTTCTCTTTTTTTATCGCAGCCAGTTCAGCTTCTTTCATCGCTGAATGAATAACTGGTTCGGCCCATAGTCCTGGGTTAAATGCTGGCCCTGTGCCACCTAATTCCGCTGGCAAGATGTCAGTGGGCAGGTGTTCATGCAGGGTGCTCAAATTATTTCCATGTAAGTAGATCTGAAAATATTAGATGTACATTGGTCATGTTTATAAATTCCATTGAAAAACTTAATCTTTTTATTGAAAGATAATTCTTGAAATACAATATATCTGTCTGCTTTGAAATTAAAAAGGAATGCTCGTTTAATGAAATCGGATATTCACACTTTATGCAAACATGCAACACTCTAGAGCTTTACGCTATCTTAGATTATCTGTCGGTCAATATTTAGTTACTCGTATCTGAAACCCATATGTATGTATGCAAAACGTTTCAATTTCAGCGTCAAGCGATTATACACATGGTTAGAAATTAAAAGCAATTAAAAGCTTTGCTTGCAATAATAATTTGCCGGGATGTGGAATTTACCGAGTGTATTATCTTAATTGATACAATTACAGCAATTGACGTCAAGTAGTTGCATTTTACTACGTACGTTGATGTATATTGTTTACATTAATTAATCTTCTTAATCTATCCTCTATCTTTAATATAATACGCTACTATAATACGTATTCGAAGCTATTATTTTATCCCTTTCTATCTACTTTCTAATATGTACTTTGTCCTTCAGCAGTTTCTCCTACCTTGTTACGAGTTTTCTCGTCCAAAAAAGGTTTCACAAGGGCCAATGTGGCCTGAACGTAAAGCGGCGCCGACAGGAAGTGTATAGCTTTGAATCTAGCCGGAAATCGTCCTCGAAGAGCAGCTATTAGGTTTCGCAGTGCCGCTGCGCCCAAGGCACCGCCCTGTCGTAAAGAGAATCCGCTCCAATCTACCACCGCCACGAAACCGGATTGCTAGAAAAAGAAATGGAACGTCTAGAGCTATAGAAGACTAAAAGACTTACTTTATTTGTTCGAGACTTAAAGATACACAAACTTATAAGTGAATCGTACCTGATTCCTTGGGTCTTGTATGAGAATTTCTAAAACCAAAAAGAGTGCGCGTTGAACTGATAATGCTGGTACTGCAATAGGGTCCCATTGCGAGGCTAAAATAACGAGTACGCATCTCCCTTTTCTGAAAATGAATTTGACTTATGATATTATAACAATATTTTTAAATTAATAACAATAATAAATTATTAATAGTTATATTGAAATCGTATTTTAGAAATATACAAAGATGTTGCAGTTACAAAGACCGATGTCATCAATAGATGTGGTAAACTTTGTATTTTATAATAATATTTAGGATTTTATAATAATATTATAATATTTAGGATTAAATATTCCCTTGTATCAATTATGATTTCAAAAATGATCACAATTTATAAAACGATATCCATATTCTCATATTATACTCAAATTTAATCATCAGCCAATCAAATTTTTTTTATCATTATATAACAAAAGTAAACTATCTATAAAATTACTATAAATTAATAACTTATTTTTACATCCATCATTGATTTAATTCTAAATAATATCCGAAAGTACTAACTTCGCTATGTCTACGTAAATGTTGATATAAGTTTCAGAATGTATTAAATAGACCGGAAACGAATTTAAATTTCAAAATGGTACCTATCACGTGCAGGAAGTACACCAGGTATTCCAGCGCGCAGCGCCCGCTGCAAGGCTGGATCTCTTGCGGTTAGATTGCCGAAGATATCCTGTCGATGCGCTACTTGCGCCTGATAAGCGGCTATCAGGGCAGCAGCTTGTTCCGTGCGATATTTCCGGGCTAGCAGGAAACGTGTAATATATTCATCCGTGCAGTGCTTCAAGTCTAGAAGCAAACAGATGGGTCATTGTAATGCTTCGCGTGAAAAAAATAGCCGGCAGGAAGCCGCTCGAACGCGGACATTATGCCGGAAATTCGAGGATCGACGCGTGGAAAACGAATCAGTCTAGGCGAACCTAACGGGACCAATCGAATGAAATGTACTAATGCGAGTACTATATCTCCGTATTATCAAGAGATATATAATACCGTATGAAAATCACATGGGAAAAATACGATCAATCAGCTTTTGTTGATTTTTTAACTTTGTACCACTGACTGAAAAGAATTACAAATAAACGTACAATGTTTTGTAAGAAATAATATTAGTTATCCCCAGCCTACGGATACATATCTATGCAAATTTATATTTTTATGAAGATAATTAAATGAACGTAAGCCAACTAGCAAATTGTTTCATAAATTGCATCAAATATTATAATTAGTACTATATTTTGAGTATTTCATATATTTTCTCATTTGAAGATATCTCATAAATGAGTAAAAATCCGCAGTTTAATTACTGATTATTTAATTACACGCTAATTTAGTTAAATTAATATTAGTCTGTATAATTGACATTGATGATAAAAACGTTCAAGAGACTAACAAAGATACATACGTATTCGATCTGAAAATTAAACAAAACTTAAAAATTAATCTTCTATAGGACATGAAAAATATGACTTATCGTGTTTCTCACCTGTGGTCTTCATACAGATTGCGATATAGTATACTCTAATTTGCTTTTGTATCTCCAATTTGGTAATTTTAATACAACAGAAATTTCGATAAATAATTCCGGTCGAATAACGGTCGAGCGTTGCGAATAAACCCCTTCTTACCTACATCCGGCATTTCACGCAATATTGCTCGGACGGTCTTAATGGCCAGTTTCTTGTCGCATTTGTCGAATCTGGCCTCCTCCTCATAAATACTCCGTGCAAGTGCAGGGCTCATGTGACCTCTTGTGGTGTCCCACATGTACTCGCAATACTCAGACATCTTGCGGACCCGTCTTTCGCCTTACCACAGATCTGCAGCAATCAATCGTAATCGAAACATCCGGTGAAAACGAAAGATCCTTTTGTTTAATATACATATACCATGGCGGACAAAAGAAAATTTATTAAATAAGAAATATAAAAGGATATCATAAGTTTTTTCTATATTGTTTTATTATTATATATTATATATATTATATATATATTTATTATATATTATTATATATATATTATTATAATATATATATATTATTATTATTATATATTATTATATATATATATATATATATATATGCCACAGAACAGATGAATGTTGCCAATATGGTAAAAAATTGTTAGTACAAAAGTGGCTAGACTCTATAGCGCATCAATTTTAAACTTTCTTTTATCCACTGCTGTATATATTTAGCTATTATACATGTACTATATTTATTGAATTTATTAAATTTACTGATTATATGTATATATATTTATTTAGCTGTCACTATATGTATACATATATGTTTGAAAAGATTGCGGAATCTTATCGATAAATTAACATTTACAGTTCCACAACTTGTGAATATAAGCAATGCACTTCCAGATATAAAAGCATAAGATACCGGCGAACGTATACATACGTGAAACATTCAGCAGCATGGAACACTTGAAGAGACACTCCCTTAAAGTAAATGAAGTACCTTATGGAAATGAAATTTATCTCCATGCGTATTATATTTGCACGATATTTATACAAAAATGATTGGTCAATGCAAATATTTGATACGTGGTCAATACGTGATCAATACGTGATCAATATATAATTCATATACTCACGTGTGTAAAAATATACTCGAACTATGATAATTATGTTTGAAAAAACAAGCACGTATAAGCGATGGCTAAAAATATATTCAACTGTCTTTTCTTTAGGAATATTTTTGTAAAAATATCACTGTCTCAATTGTTCTTTATAATTTTATGTTTTGATTCTATAAAAAATGACAGATGAATCAACGCTTTAAGAAGACATCGAACGAGTCTAACTAGTAGCCGGAATGACTCATTTCTAGGTGAAACACCGTTGAGACGCAATACAGCTTGCAGGATAACCGCGACCGGTTCGTGTAACTGCTTATTGAGACTTTTACTTTGATCCAGCGAACTTCATAAAATCATTCAGCAATAATTAATTATTTCAGACTTACTTTTTATAACGTGAATATTAATTTGAGCCATGAATCTATATTTTCAAGGTAAAAATTTCTAGGATACGAAATATTTCACTTTAAGAACGAAGAAACGAATTCGTATCAGCATTATCGTAAAATTATTGCTCGTCGTTACTTAAAAATAATTTGTCGAGTCATGTAACTATTTTTTCAGTGAACGATTATTCACTGCATTGGCAATGTTTATGCAAATTTATGTTTTTATAATAAAAGTACAGAAATAGAACTTGAATAAATATTAGAGATTCTAGAGTTAGTCAATATTATATGCATTCGAAATACTATTTTCATCATATATAGAAAATATTTTATATATATAGACAAATATTATATAAAATCTAATATAGAATACAAGATAAAAATATAATAGTACCATATAATATACATTAAATATATATTTTTGTATATGACATTTATTTTTGCTCTCTTCACTTCTCAATAAATATATAAACATCCGTAGTCCAGCTATCATCCTTAATTTGATGCTTCAAACACAGTGCAAATTGAACATATGTCAACAAACATTTTATAACTACTATATTTTATAAACTACGTTTATGACGGTCTATCAATGTCAATACTATTGTTTTTCGATATTTCTTTTTCCGACATAAAAACGCACACTTATGTTAACCACAGATGTGGTTTGTATATACATATAAATCGTTAAAATCTGTTCGAAACGTAATCCTCTTAATCGCAG
The DNA here is from genome assembly GCF_040668555.2 of Bombus flavifrons. Taxonomy (NCBI): domain Eukaryota; kingdom Metazoa; phylum Arthropoda; class Insecta; order Hymenoptera; family Apidae; genus Bombus; species Bombus flavifrons. The sequence goes on along the minus strand of NC_138446.1, from coordinate 8,350,197 downwards.
TGCGTGTAATTACAGAGCACGGTGTAATTAAGTACAGGAACTTATTAAAAATGCTACGGAACGTTAATTTTGGTAAAATCAAAGAAGCTCAAAGCCATTTAAAATTCATTAAGATAGCCATCATAGGTTATATCTAAGCCATTGCTTTGAACACGAAGCACTTACGAGATCTACTCGGGTACACCATTTTGTCATATGACATTTTCTCAGAAATTCACTTGATACATCGAGTTGTAAAAAATAACCTGAAGATCATTTGAACAAATTAGAATTATTTATACTGTAGAAGAAACTGTTCACACCAGGCGATCTTCGACATATGTAAATTGTTGTAAATCGTAACTAGCTTAATGGCATAAGTTATATTTTAATGCCGCACTTACATAAAATATTTGCAACAGTCGTAAAACACTTCACTGAAAATCACACTTCCTTCTTCTTTGTTTCTTTCTTATCACTGTCGGTATTGTTCACTGTCACACGAGGTATCTATGTGATTTCTACAAAATATGGAGTTACACTGTGTCATGAATTATTTAAAAAAAATACTACACCTTTAATTTACCCGCTAATGTTAATTGTATTCTGTATGAATTTGTAAACAAAAGAGACAAAGGACTCGTTCATCGGAGGAGCCTTGTTGCTCGAACGGTCACGAGCGAACGGCGCGCAATGAAGTCGCCTGTTGCGATTCGCTCGAAAGTGTTAGAGCATTGAGAAACAAAGGAGCGAGTGAGACTCTCAAGGAGAGACGCTTGCCTTATTGAAGGAAAAAGGAAAAGAATAGTCGGCGGTGTAACGATGTAACGATGGACTTGAGACGCACAGTTCAGAACCATGACTTGAACTTCTTAGAAACATAAAAATCCGCTACACATTTTTTTCTTTTTTTAATATACCAAAATAACGTTAAAAAATCTATCTTTAGACTATCGATATTTATATAATTTTGCAAAATAAGATTTGCAAATTATGAAAAATTTGAAATATGATTATGAATATTAGAAACACACTATATATTTTTAGTTTTTAGTATCTTCATATTTTCATACATACAGGGTGAAACAAAAAAAAAACTCGTAACTTCTAGAATAGATAGATAGTACTTGACAAATGATGAAAAAGAGTTATAGTGCGCATGGGTCGGAAATAGAACAGATTCAAAGTCAAATAATTCCTTGTTGCGCTTGAAGCGAATAACTTTCTCGCTTCAGAAGATATTGTACCGTACGGAAACAATGGACTTTATCTGCCTCGATACAAAATACCAGTGAAATGGTTAGAACACGTCTAGGGATCTTTGGAAGAGTACGCAATTCTTTGATACGAAAGTATCAAGCGTGTGTGAAAATGGAAGGAAATCATGTACAAAACCTTCTATAACCAAGAAAAGAAGAAATGATAAGGTAATCCATTGTTTCCATGCGGTACGATAGCTTCTGCAGCGAGCAACTTTCTCGCTTCAACGGAAACAAAAATCTGTTTATAACTTTGGAACTCTTAATCTTTCTATCCATGTCTATTACGACCTTTTCCCATCGTTTGGCAAGTACAATCTACCTCAGAAGCTATGAACCCTTTATTTGTTTCACCTTGTATATTAAAAGTTACATTTAAGCAAACTATCGTAAAAACTTTGACGTCATTAAACTTTCAAATTCACAATAGTTACAATTGCTTTTTAATATTATTCAAAGATTCAAATAACGTATAAATTAATTCGATCTCTTCTATTAACGATACGCTTAATAAATAAGTAACAGAAAGGGAGGTATGGAATGAAATGGAACAAAAGATAATTCGAATTAAATGAATTCAAATTTTGTTGATGTAACTAATAGAAAAAACATGACAGAGAAGAGACGGTATATAATAAAAAGGGCATAGGTAGTTAGAGAGAGACGAAAATAGCGTAGTTACGATCGAACGTGAAAAGGACAAGTATCGAGAGAAAGAGAAAAAGTGTAACCTGTGCTGAAATCAAACGGGAAGGAGAAAGGAGGGTTGCAACGTTAAAGAGAGACGAAGAGAGAACAGCGATAGAAAGGAAAAAGTAACGCGTGGGAAAGAGATGAAACATCGACAAAGAAGGAAAAGGATGACCGCTGAAGGTGGGAGTAGAAAAGATAGAGAGAAAGACGGACGAAGCCGGTTACCAGTGCGGCTGACTCACCGATCGTTCTCGTTGCGCTATCAGGTAAAACCGTTCCCCAAAAAATGCGAGCATCCAGTAGTAAAATATATAGAAAACGCTTACAAAGTGCAAAATTAAAATACAATTACGTAATTTTGGTGGTTCAACGAAAATTGCACAATACATATGTCATTTTAAGTCTTTGCGCATAGTATGTGATCAGTGAATTCTTAAAGAAGTTTCGTAATACATACATATACGAATTTTTATTACATTCTGACATTAATAATGGCAAAATTTTACTTTCAATGGTACTTTTAAATAAAATAAAATTTTACTTGTATGGCAATTACTTTCAAAATAAGAAGTACATATTACTCGAAGATTAGAGTTGAGATATTACTGTTAAATGAATTGTAATATGCAACAATTGTCTGTGGATGTTCTAGTGACGAGTCTGTTTAACCATTGCGCATCTGTGACGAGATAATCAGAGAAATTAATTGACCAGATGTCCCGAGCCGACTTTTGTCACGATACGGTCATATAGAACAGGGTGAACTAATTTTATCTTTAATAAATCGTCCCATATTTTATTGAGAAAAGATTCGTTCGAAAATTTGTATTTTCAAGGAGCAATCAAGATTTCGAAAGTAACAAATACATTGCTTTAAGAGAAGGGAAAATAAAATGTACTCAAAGTGTATCATTTTTGTACAGCTGTATAAACCTCACTTGGTGATTTGAGTAAGTTTAAATAAAAGAAAAAGAAACGAGGAAAAACGGATCAGTAAAAATATCGTTGAAAAATTACTGGTCATGGTTCACTTTGGTAATATCCTGTCGAGTCACGTAATTATATAAAATATCATGTTATGTTGTTTCCACGAACTTCCATCAGCTCGATTTTCTTTAAATATTTTTACGCCGAAAATAAATAACATAATAATAAGGTCATTACGAAATGTTGATCCTCGACACACAAAAAGATATACGTTCTCGATAATTTAAAAAAAAAAACAAATAAGCAAATTCGTATACTGTCGTTATATTTTTGTAAAAATTCTGATGAGTCACGTTCGAGAGTCGCAAGATTGTTAATCAATTCATAAACATTCACGGCGATTAACAACCGATAATAATTGTTATTGGCAGATGCACGATTGACATTTTGTGCAAAAGAGATATACACGATAAAGATTTTCGTAAATACGCAGCGTCCTCTTAGAACAAGCGACTGGACGATTAAAGTCCTATTGTACATCCGATAAAGGAAAATCTTGTTTTATAGCGCGAAACCATTCAATTCTTCCATCGATCGATTCCCTCAAGGACGAGAACTACCGGTATCGTACTTTAGATTAAACACTATGACCCGCGATCATTTTGTCGAAGCTGTTATACAATATTGATTACACAACTTAATTCACAATTAAAAGAACGTAAGTTTTCAAGTTCTACAGAAATACAAATATTTGTGTAGAAAATTGCTTAATTAAATGCATGGTGTTTTTCAATTACTCAGTGAAATATAATATTGAAATTCAATATAATAATCTATAAGCTGAGAAACTTATGTATTAATATTTTGATTATTAAGCAAAAATATCAATTCTATATATGGAAGAATAGGAATTCTGTGCAATATGTTGTAGTAATAATGAAAAAGTTTTGTAACAATAAAGATTAATGGTCCTCCAATGCATCACTGCCACGTCCAATTGAGTTCAATAAACTTTGACATCCCCTAAGTACGCGTAGCAGTTTATATCGAACTACACTACACATGTTGTATAAATCCTCTTTATAGCCATATGACTCTTTATAAGGAGCTTGTTTAGGTTTAATAGGAAAAAAAGATTCTCTTTATAAGATTAATAATAACTTAAGATTGAATGCAAAACAACCATGTGCGATTTAGAAATTAGCAATCACTTTTTAATGGGGTTATTGTTTCGTTTTTGACATCGATAAAAGATGTCAGACCTTATGAATTTGAATAATGTACAAACTCAAATTATTTAAGTGCAAATTACGAACAGATAACCTCAAATATCAATGAACCGCTGTGAAATCTGACTGTTATGTCTCAATGTATATTTTTAATCAACAATCACGCAGTTTTGAAACTACGACACATATAAATTACCAATTTTTTGCGGTGCATGGTGGGCTTGCCTGCACTCGAAGGACGAAAACAGATCTGTTCGTGTAACGCCGCCATACATTACGCAACATAACGGTAGAAGCGTAGCAGAGAAGAAGACAGAAGTTACCGGTTTCTTTTAATGTTGTAAAAGGTAGCCGCAACCCATTTTCTCGAGGTTTTGATATCTTAGTGCAATCAGATTTCAATATTACGGTCCACTTCTGACACAACAAGCATTAAAACGTTAACTCTGGTGAGCGGATATAAAAGAGTACAAGTTAAATTTTGGTCAACTGAATAAGTACGCTAATATTTTCTACATTTCTTCTTTTGTTTATGGTTCTAATAGTACAAGTCAATTTCACTTCTTTCCCGCTTCTTTACCTGAAATTCTAATAGTATATAAAAAATCTAATACCTGATTCTACATTATGTTTTAAATATTATAAGTGCTTTTCTGCAAAGCTAATACATCATTCTGATTTACACCCTTTTACCTGCCCACCAGAGATTGATTCTATTCAGTATTTTGTAATTTTTATTTGACAGTACTATTCTAATATGAAAATAATTTTTAAGTACCAATATTTATTAAATTCTTCTCTATGTTTAGATTATTATTTATCTTCACATTACATTGCATATAAGTCTTATGGCTAGTTCTGAATGAACATAGACGACACGTCATAGATACAGGTGTAGATACATCGATGGTTTTCTTTTGTATTACGGGTTGAAGGAAATACAAAATAATCAAATTGTAATTTGCACCGTCTATATTTACGTATACCTTAATTATGTGTACCTATATTACTTCCTTTCTTTCGGAAGAGGGACTGATTATCGTGTAGAAAAGGCTTACGAGAAAATAAACTATTACGTATCGTATAGCAACGTAGTCTTACTAATTGGTGCCTATCGTTCCACGAAGAAGATAGTATGTTACAATAAATCATGGTTCCGTAAACATATCCTACAAACGATACGAAAGAAATCTATATAAAAAATATTATTTATATATATTTATATATATATATATATGAATAAATTTGTATTTTTCTTATATGATACGATTTATCTACCCTTTAATCTAATTTTCTTCGTATGATACAAAATAAATTGAATTAAAGTGAATGATCTAAGAAATTTAAACAATAATAATTTAGATATTGTTTCAATAAATGTTAAAGATTCGATGAATCCTGACGGTGACAAAAAACAAGATATAAGAAAATCTATTACTATTTCCTGTTCAGCATGGAGCCATAAGTATGTTCATATGTATAGTACATAGTTACCTGTTTATGCTACGTCAATAGTACAGTTTTGTATCGAAAGCCGTAACCACAATTGACACATTGAATTTAACCACTGCATCAGGCGAACGAAAAAATGCCTGCTGTCGTTCATACGCAACTGCACATGCGGACGATCCTTCGAAACTACGAGACACAAAGAACAATACTTCCGGAAGGTAGCAGGTGAACACTCTACCTGCGGCGCGAAACTGTCTGTTCGAAAGTCTTAGTTAACCAATTCGTTCGTGAGCCCCCTATGGACTCTAGCGTTACTAACAGCTGCTAACAGGAACGTTCTGTATTCTAGGTAAAAATTCTTTTACAAATGTAACTAAAAACTGTATCTTATTTAATAATACCTTATGAAAACTGATTTAGTAGATTTTCGTAATAAATTAAATCACTAATAATATAAATTAAATCTCTAATAATATAAATTAAATTATTTCAGTGATTGTATTTTTCTTATTGATTGTTGCGACTAAACTTTATTTGGAACCATTGTATGAAATATAATTTATTAAATTTTCATTAGAAATTCAAAAAGACTAGATTATGTTTGCGATGATATAAATAATATTATCTGAGTGTATACTTTTTAGTGACAGTTATAATTTTGTTAGAATAACAAGAAATATTGTTTACTTCATAATACAAATGGTTTTAACACATCAACAAAAATCTTGTAGTTTTGTACAATTGAGTGGTCATTCTTTTTAGTTGGTTTGATTGCCGTATGAGGTCACTATTGAGAATTTAATGATATATGACATATTGCTACTGGTATAGATCCTGTACCTAGTCAGTGATACTGCTTAGTTATATTGTTTAATCAGGAAGCTAATATTTATCAAAATACAGACGCACACAATGTATCGCCTTGTTGATTTTAACGTACTTATGAAAATTAGTGTTAATATTACCATTAGTAAATATTATATTAATTTTTATAATGAATATAAATTATTTTTTACATATGATTATGTTGAGACGGTATTACTAGATAGATGAGTAAAATTTAATGCTACTTTTTTTGCTGAAATTAAATAACACTTATTCCCTAACAAAACTTACTATAAAATGTAATTAACACTACAATTATAAATTACTTCTATTACTGCGACTAACTACTACACTACAATAGTCACGAGGATGTCTATCTCACTACGCTTGATATTAAACTCTTCCTGTGTCCCGATTTGGGGGTGTATTTATGCCGTGAGCAGAAATACACTTGCTGACAAAAGTTAAAAGAGATTATTATATACCTTCTTCGATATTTTAGATGAAATGAAAAATATTGTAAAAAAGTAACAGTACACACATGAAACTGCGATATGTCTTTTTTCGACTATATTCGTGTGAGATGTAAATTAATATTAAATCGGGTAAACAAAATAGAACTTTGTTACAAAAGATGAGAAACATACTTTGATTGAATCATATAGCTACTTTCAACAAAAACTAAATAAAAAATAAAATATTGGGCAACATGTGATACATATCAAGATAAAAAATATACAGTAATTTTCAAGCGATCATTATGTTTCGTAATCTTTGTCAATAAGTGTTTATCTGTGACTTTATACGCGGTGACATTATCTTTTATCTTTTTTAGTCACAAGATTTTAAAGAAAATAAAAACCTAAGTTGCACGGAAATGAATGGGATAGGTGGGATATATACAGTGTCATCACATATACAGCTTCAAAATTGGTATAAAACATCAAATAATATGTTTTTTTATTATAAAACAATTTATTCACTCATAATAAATTTTAAGGAACGAAACAACATATACTGTTATGGAAGACAAAAATTCACTGCACTATACAATTCGCCAACCTCAATCACAACAGTGTCAACAACTTACTAATGCGTTTCGACTATATATTTACATATTTACTATTGGTTCATAGCATTGCCAATTGAATGAAGAATTGAATTGAATGAATTGAATGAAGAACTTTAAATAAAATATTAAGTTGTATGACTGTGAGTAACTTCAATTTTTCGAGATGGGATAAAATATATCCCATCATGCAAAAAGGGTGAGGCGATCTTTAACCCACCTATCTGCAAGGAGTTAACTATGCGGAAAATTTTAAACTTTTTGAAAATTTGCGAATGTACGCTTTTGCCATTTGCATAGATTATAGATAATTAACATGCGCAATTTCATTCAAAAAACGAAAATAAATGATGAAACAAAATCAAACGTATTTCATATTTGCAAATACAAATAACACTTTAAAATAATTAAACAAGAATTTGAACTTTGACCGTTATACACATTTGATCCTTTTTTGTTTGCATTTATAATTTACGACATTAATCATGTTTACATTAAAAACTTTCTGCTTTAGCAAGATTGTACTAATAAACTTCTGATAACTGATCATTTAAATTGACCATCCAGACAGTAAACAGTAAATATACGATAATAAAATCGAAACGAGACGAAACGTCATAACGTTCATTATCGTTTACGATTCAGATGCTAATTGACATCAATCAATATTGTTATATATAGTGGGTCAAATTAATACTTGGTCACTCTTTAAAACAGACTAACCTTTTTAAAATTTAACGAATCGAAATCTGTTGATGCAGAGGCAAGCGATAAGCGTCGTAACGTGTAAGAATCTTTCAGAAAAAAACCATCTAGACGATGAATATAATTGTTAATATAATGTTAAGAATCCTGGGATATTGACCATAATATTGGTCTGAACGCCCCTTTAGATTTATTACAGTTACAGGTTGAAAGTCGTAAACAACTATGATTTTCAGTGTTTTTAACCGTTTGTAGTTCATAGTAACGTGGATCTGGTTCCGATAAAATTTTCCGATAAAAGCATAGTTTAAATTTTCATTACAGGCTCAAATAAAAACATTGTAAAAAGCGATTTCCACTATTTTCTTTGCGATTCGGACTAATTGTCATTTTTTCAACATTTTGTTTACACATCATCTAGTGAACCAATTCGTTTAAGTTCTTAAATAAATTTACATCGTTTTATACGATAAAAACATTTATCCTGTTTTAAAGTGCAGCAAACATTAATATAAGTCATGTGTTGGCGACAGATTCGTTGAATAGAATATAAACGACTTGATTCGTCAAATGAATTTGTACATTCAGTCCATTCGCCCTTTTTCGCGATACTAGCGCCACGGTATCACACGTTTTTTTATCAGTTTTTGCGAATATTACCTGCAAGTTACCAAGAGTTCCTATAATTGAGATAAAGATAATGTGTTATTAAAGCTATCTTGAAATCAGATATATCTACCTAGTGTTTGAGCACAACGGCGACGAATCAGCTGACTTCTTTGTTTTATCTATTGCTCCCCATTCAGTTAAGACTCAACGAATGGTGGAGCACAGTTAACTGTCAGTCCGTAACTGACTTTCCGTTGAAATTGATGTGCGTGCTTCGTGAATTCACAAGACTGGCCTGTGATTCAGTTGGTTGTACCGTATCTCACTGTACGTATCTCGATCAATCTACATATCAACAAACCTACTTCTCCTAACTTTTTCAATTTCATCATTCGGCATAATTTCATAAATTAAATAGAATTAGATCTTCCAACGTTCTTCAGTCATCCGTCAAGGTAGGTTTAAAAATAATTAAAAGTAAGATAGGTCGTTGCTCTAGTTCTCAACTGTCTTATCTCCATTAGTTCGTAAACTGAAGAAACTGAGTTTAAAATCTATAAGGAATTTGATATTATTGCGTGGAAGTAGGACTTAAAAGAACTAAATATTTGTTGCCTTCTAGGTAGAATTTTCATCATATTATCATGTATTTGTATTTTTTATATCAATTAGACGTATGTGGATTGATTAATTATATGTTTCTAAGAGATGAAGTTAAGAGGAACAGTTGAGAACTAGGGCCACGAGGTGTCAATTGTTTAAATAGGAATGCAGAAATGGAGGGGAATACTATTCTAACGTAAGAAATGAATTAGAGGAGATAGAAGACGAATGATATGATTTATAATATGATTGAAATAAAAATGGAACGAGAAACCTTTTTAAGTAAAAGTTGTTGATTTTAGATTGTTGTAGAGTGAATTAAGGGTGATTAGAAATCGAGTGATGCGATATACAATATATTTGAAATGAGAATGAACTGAGAAATTATTTAAAATAAAAATTATCGATTTTAAGAAATATTAAATAGTGGGTTATACTTGTTTAATATAACAGTTGTTAAATTAATATCGTTGAGGATATTATACTGAAGATGGACACCGCGCTGATGCGGCTGATAATATTGGAAATAATTACTTTCTCAGATTTTCAGAAAAACAAATTTTTTGCCTGCAATTTTACTTCACTTATATTTTAATGGGATAAGAGAAATCGAATCCTCTGAAAAGCAGATCGAAGCAGTTTATTTAAAGGAGTAACTGCATTCTCGTTCTAAAAAACATAACTCACATTCACAATAGACTTAATCAGTTTCAGGAATGATCGAAAAATTGATCGATTTCATTAGAAACTAAACTCACTTCTTTTTTTAAATGAGTTTACAATACTCTCGACTGTGAATTTCGTAAGTGCAATTTTTCTTTTTAATAAAATAAACTTTTCTGTAAATCTATGGTGTTATATGCACGTAGAACCATACAAATACAGAATGTAATTAAATTATTCTAAAATTTTCCATTTCGTCGATATAGGAATAAAAAAACTCATCGCTCTTTGAAAACCATTTTATAATTATCAGGTAACACTAGCAACAAAAAAAGTAGTAGTACAACTCCTGGCACAATTTGCACAATTTAGCATATATTTAGAAGTGTTTATTCTCTAGAATGATCTCGAATTATACTATTTTCGCTAAATCTTCATTGTATTTAACAATTTGTACGGAAAATGAAGTACGAATTAATTTAAATATTTCTCGAAGAAAGAAGAATAGTGTTCCAGCGTAAATGTTTCACTGAAATTGATCCTCGCACGAAAACATTGTCTGCAAACCTGTTTCTCTGGTCATTCCAGAAGATCTCATTTTTCATCTCATTCATTTTTCGAATCAAATAATCGCGTTATTTATGACTGCGATGTTTGCTATTTTCACATTAATTCTGTAACGTTTCATTTTCCTATGAAAGAAATTATTTAAAGATGCAATACCTTATCTCCCATACACAAAATTATTTCGCTAATTATTCATTATTTATATGTCGGAGAGGAAAGAACATCGGGATTTCCCATCCGGAATATTGGGAAAAGCCCCAATACCGTAGTCCAGACTTATACTATAGTTACACTTAAGTAATAGAAATAAGAAATAGTTCTAATGTTCCAATCTGGCTTTGTGACGATGGGTTCGGGCTCGAAGTGACATAGCGGGTCACAGGACGTGGCCACGGTCACGGGAGGGACGTGTACCTGACAGAGGTATGGAATGATTATATGGATCTCCTTAAAAACAAAGATTGACCCGAGAAGTGGGGACAGGAATATATAAGGGAAGTTTCATTTGGATTACGAGTTAGTCGTTGGACGAATTGCTGATTGAGTTATCGAAAAAGTTACCCGGATCGTGTATTACGTTGGTACTCGTCATCCCATGGACCGTGGATTCGTTATCGAACCTGAATTCGTTGTTATCATCATCTCGACCATCCTATCGCCGCTATTACTCATAGCCTCTTGTAGTGTCGACATTTGTACCGATAAACATTAGCTACATCCGCGATAGTAAAGTAAGTAAAGCTAATCACCATTATAGTTAAATTTACCATAATTTACTTGAAGATTTCACTTATATTATGTCTTATAATTATACTTCTAACACATCCTTAATGATGAATATGTTATGAATTTGTAAAATATAATAAACGTAAGGAAAGCAGCTATATGAAATTCGTAAGGAATATTATACAAACCGAAAGCCTCTCGCAGACGAAAGATTACAATACATTATTTATATGAAGATACAATACATTATTTATATGTATAAGAGAAATATCTTTTTGGTAGTATATAGTGCATTTACGTTAATCTTGATGACTCTTCACTTTGTCAATTTTATTACTGTTATTATGAAGGATCGGAGACTGATAATTTTCTGGACTATAATACCAGAGGAGTCGATATTTTGAACCAAGTTGAACTCGGATTTCAGTCATTTATCTGGAAGTTGGTAGTGAAATAAGTGCTATCTCACCGAACAAGCTTATATAATATTTTATTATATTCCTATTTAATAAGATTTCGTAAAAGTTAAAAAATGAACGTTCGAAAAAAATATTTACTGATATTTTTTTATTAAACAGTAATGGTAAACCTTCTGAATATTTGTTATTGAACACTAGTTAATAGATCAGTATTGGTTATTATATCTATTTGTTATATTATATATATTTATTAATATATTTATTGATATAAGAATGGTTATTATGTAAATGTGTTTTTGCTTCCGTTACTATGATATCTGACATATTTATTGTTAGCAATTTTTTTTCTAAGATGCATTTAAGATGCAAAAGTGCACAAAATGCATATGTGCAGTATACAATACTAAACTATTTATAATAATATAGAGCACTGGATACAGTTCACAATGGATAGAACGAGTCTGTCTTAAATCAATCTTTTTAAGAAATGTATACTGGAAATAAAGCTTAGCAGTAAACAAGCGTATAATATTAGAGTATGTATAATTACCATGTAATTGAAACGTATCTTACATCATCATCTGTGGTGCAATACATATCTATGCTGTTCAAGTCTCTTCAGTTACGTTATAGGAATTTTACGAGAGTAGTTATATCATCATTATCAATATCGATTTCTTATGTAATAAACATTTTTCTTTTATAACGATATATCCAGTCGTATACTAAGAAATATATAATTCAGCTCCGCATTGACTATTAAATATTAATTCCTTGTAAAAAACAATATCGTGACCTAAAACGTCTAAAATTTGTTTAATGTCTAGATTTTTAATATGACTTCGTCGATTAGGATCTCCATGATGTATTCATGAAGTTGTTTCTTCTAATTTAGATTAGATATAAAGCTTAATGGAATTGTAAAATTGAAAATTGTAAAAAAAATGACATTTCTTTTTAATATTTTTTTTATTCAGTATAGAGTTTAGTAACGTTTCTTTTTAATATTAGAAAATCTTTTAAAAATCTAAATAATGTTTAACAAAGTTGAGTTTCTTTAAAAGAAGCAACCCATTAAGTATTTATTCTTCAGCTTACTTTTGATATAATTACTGAAGCTATTTTTATTAAATATGAAGCACTGTGTTTATTTCTTATACATTGATAAATAATGTGTTATTTAATGTAACGTAATCCGAATTACGTATATGTCGATATTGTTTAAAATTATTGAATTCTGTCTATTATCGTTTCCATTTTTATTGTTTGCTATTTAAATAAAATTATTTATCACAATAATGCTATTCTGGTTAATATAATACTTTCGTGAAGATACAAAAATTTTACAGTAAGAAAATAATAAAATAAAAATAAAAAAGATTTTTCCGTATAAATTTAGTCAATAATACAAGGTCGCATCCCATCTGTCAATCGTTAGTTGAACCTAACCTGTATGTCATAGCTATCAGGTAAGGATTATGCGTCACTTGTAGGAAATTTTGCGGAAAAACCATTTTTATAAAAAAGAAACAATATTAAGGTACGTGTCGATTTGGGAATTTCTTCCGATAGTTGCTCTTGAGAGTACTCTTAAATTGTCTGTCTATCTGAAAGCAAGTTCGAAAATTGATACTCTCGAACTTACTAGAAAAACTCACCGAAAGCTGCTATCTGTAATGTTCATTATTTAGAAGGGATTTTCGAATTGAAGATGATACCAAGATGTTTTGCAATTTTGTGCAAATGAAGGCAACAGAAGTTCAGTGTATAATTGAACCAATTCCTTTTATTTACAATTAACCACCGATGCCTTCATGTGTGACGATCTTGTGGTGTTTATTGCGAGAGCTGGAATTAAAAATTTCAAAATCCCAAAATAGATCCAGCTTGAAGTTCCTTTTTTTATCGGATCGCTGTTACTTCTTTTTTGTATTTTTTCTTTTTTTTCAGTTCTTGTGTCACCTGTAATTTTGATATTCTGATAATATTTATATATTTCGTTCTATTACATACTTCATTACACTTCACTTACCTGGTTTCTCAAGTTATGAATTGTCGTGATATACTACTTTTAAAATATGAAATTGTTTCGAATTGTGCCAGTAGCTCTTCGATCATGGTCTATTCGAGAGTAAGCTACCTCATCCCTCTGAAACAGTTACTCTCAAACGTTGAAGAAATACTCTCGAAAGCAACTTGCAATAGTTTAATTCTCAACCGGACACGTACTTTTCTGGATAGCTCAATTAGTAAAATACCCGCTTGGCAAGTAGAAGATTCCGATTCAAACTCGGCTCAACAACCCGATCGACCGAATATTTTTCTCCCTACGTAATTTTTGAACCGCTAGACTCCTAATGACTTACATTTTTGGATTCTACGTATCAAGAACTACCATAATGTATAAAAAAGTCATATAATGTAAACCCCTAAAGTAAAATTTTATCTTTTTATCAGGATTTTAGGAAAATGTACACAATAAATCAGCTACACCATATTTCATCGTGTCTGATGTACACCTTTACGACATACAGGGGGTTTTTGATTACGATACCTCTGCTTAAACCCCCACTTGGTGACTTCGATCCAGGACAACTTAAGTTCTTGACTGTATGGAACCTGGTAAGTTGCATATTTTTAATATTAACAAAATCGTATTTCGTTCAAAACATTTGTAATTCTCTTATTTGTCATTATATTTTGTTTTCTACTGTTCATCATATCTTATGGTTCACGATATGTAACAAGTGCCGACAAATATAATTAATATAAATTCCAAAAAATGTTATGTTATGAAAAATATTGGCAGCAAAGAATATAAAACAATTGCTAACTTAGATGATATGACATACTTCTTAATTAAATACCAAGGTTGTTAAGCATATAGATGTATTTTTAAGATATTTAAGATTATATTTTGGTCAGTTCCGAAATTCAGATACACGTGCACGAGATCGTTAAGCTCGCCCAACAGTCATTTATAAACAGAAAATAAGCGGCCAGCAACCGGCAAGCAATATTGACGTATACACTGACATACAACTGTAGGCAAAATTCACTGTAGTACCGGTAGTTCTTGGCGAATATCTTGGAAATTAAGCAAATCCACTTTTTCTATGTATAGGAAAAATTCAAAATATCGATTTCTACAACATATCTAAAAATCATTGAGACCGGAGGGTAGTTAGTTTTCCTACAGTTTCATCTAAACATCATTCACCCTGAACGATGTATTTATAGTTTTATATAAACGTTTAGTCAAACGCTAATAAATTTACATCGATGCGCTTGTGTCAGCTAAATAAATACTGTAATATTGCGTTCCACATTTTACAACATGATGGAACGTCAATAAATGACTTCATACTGAAACTAAATATGAAGCCTTGACGTTACGTTTATACTCCAAAATTCTTAATCTTATACTAGTTACGCACAGTCATTATTTAATAGTCTTTTTCACATTTCCTTTCTACTCTCGCTTTCCTACTTCGTACAACGTCTCAATGCCAATACTCAAGCACGATTTGCTCTCCGCGTCTACCTCGTGTTTCTAGACACATGCGCGTTGCAGCGGCTCATTGTGTGTGTGTGTGTGTGAATCTGAATCTTCTTCCCCATATTAAAAGCGTTAAGCCGGTTTCACACAGCGATACGTGTACCGCAAAATACGTACCGCAATATACGTATGAGATATATTTCCAGGAATAAAATATACAGTATCATTTATTCTTGAGTAAATCATCTGTATAGATCATTCTTTGATCTGTAGAAAAGTATCGCCAGCGATCAAGTTTCTCAAGATGCACGAAATACCGCCAAATTGTATTTGTCAACAATCGTCGTTTAAACGCTTCTGTTGGCATACATGTATAGTCTATCCAACGTGACGGGACAGTGAATGTGAACTAAATTTGATTACTGCGGTTGCAACTATTGGCTGCCGACTAGTGATATTCGAAAGTCGACTGCCTCGCCTCGTTGGATATAATATAGTATATCCACATTTCATACACGTATCATCGTGTGAAATCGGCCTTAGAACACAGGGGCTGGTTGCCTCTATTCGCTATTGCCAATACGTCATAACCTATGCATGCCTCTGACACCGTTATGTAAGTGTATATAGCTTGGTATAGCGTACATATAAAGCACAATCTTATATATAGATTCTGAAAGTCCCATGATAGGGGCACTTCCAGTCATAGTATAGTATAAAGGTGTTCGAACACCCCTCAGGCGATTTGTGACTATTTCCTGGTAGTTCTCTGACAACCTGTAGATTGCGTCAAAGTAAAAAATCTGGTAACTGTGCATAGAAGGATAGAGCTCAGCGATTTTGATCAAATTTAAATACATTGTGAAACTAAAAAACTAAACACATTTTCGACGAATTCACCCGTTATAGATCGCTTGCTGGCTGTCGTATCGTGTGTGCCATTGATGTGCACGTACAGACAAAATTCAATGTCTAATAGCAACAGTTTTTCACCAATATCTCGAAAACTAAGACTGAACGACGGTTACATATTATATATAAAATCTTCACCCTTATACATATTTAAATTTCATTAAAATCGATGAAATGTATCCCTTTATATACAATTACCGAAAATCCAAGTTGCTCTGATTTTTTGCTATAATACCATCAGTAAAATCTGTATTACACTTTTTAACAACTTCCTTTTAACAACGATGATTCTTGGGACGGTCAAGGGAACTACTCAGTAATCGTCACAAAGCGCTAATAGGATAGAGGTACTTCGTCAAAACATCATTTTACCCGAGAATTTCTCCTCTCTAATATTACACAGATTACCTACACCATGCTTACAGCACAAACGAGATATGAGAATCTCATCATTTGAAATCTAAAATTGTTTACGATACAAAAAACTTGCTGTTCCTGTATTAGGAATCTAACTTTACCAGTTTCAGAATCTGTACTTTATATCGTATATACAATGAATGGTACATATAGTAAGTGTAAAATAACATGCTTCCTTGACGTTCGTTTGAATAACAAACTTCTCATAATATCCATTGTTTTAAAAACATGGTTTCATTAATCAAACAAGGTTGCGATACATAACGAATATTCCATAAATAAAAAATATCTACGGTTAGAGAATAGGTAATATTAATTCTTTTACAAAATTTTATAACAATATCTTGTAAAAATGACCAAAATGAAGTTACATATTATTATACAACACAATCGCAATGGTTGTCTACCCGTATAAGGTATCCAATTTAGAACGCAAAATTTCTACTTATACTATTGACTACATACAATTGATAAAACGAAGTATTCGTATTTTATCTTTTAATAAGGTCAACAAATATTTACGTATCTCAACTTGATTAATGAGTTACGAAATGCTATTTCTAAAAAATATACATGTGATTTACTCGAAATATGATATCATTGAAATTCGTAATACTTTCTCTTTTTTAATAAAAATAAAATCTGTAACGACCACTATACAAGAGTCTGTTTAAATTTAGCGTGTACATAATAGAAATCAGCGTATCACTCGAGCGTAGATGCGGTATAAAATCGTGAATGGTAGTAGGAAGTGAAAAATCACGTAACATGTTATGGTAATCATCTTTCTCCAGTCTTGGGATCCAATCCTTTATTTATTCCTATATAAATATGTAACACGTCTTAATAAATTAATATCGAACTTTCAAACAGAAAACGCTTTAAAAATCGAAAGAAGTTTCTCATGTATCACGATGATAATTATAAAATTTCTCTAAATAATTACGAAATCTATATTTATCTTAAATTATATTTTTCAGTATAGATCCACAGATTAAAATAACTAATCTTCATCGGGCATTAAACTTAAAAGAAACATGATATTCTTCAGAACAGGTCGAGAAACGATTTTTGTCAGCATAAGCTCGTGCGCATTCCGTTCGCGCAGAGAAAGAGCAACAAGAACAACAGCACTTTTTATCTCTGTCTTCTAATGGCGCTTCTCTATTTCGTACACGCCCCGTTCCTTTTTTTATGTCCTATTTTCGTACTATATTATGTACTTTATATGTATTTGGCTTTCGAAATCAATGCGCATTTTGATTGAGAAAAATACGATAATGACTGTAGATGTGCTACTCGTACACATTTAGACAATATGTTAGTTCTGTTAGTAATAGAAACAACACGTATCTGTCTATACGATCGCATACAATGTCGTCAATTTCTTTCTTGCCTTATATATGTGTATACAGGTTCTTTTTTATCTTTCTGATCATTTTGCGTATCCATTTTATATGCAAGTTTTATTTACTTCTAACCTGTGAATTTTAACCTGTGCACCGTAGTATCTAAGTCTCTCCAGATGAAACCATACGCACATGGTGAATTGGTTATTTCTCTCTTTCTCACAATCCTCATACTGTATTTTCATCTATCCGTCAGTCAGTACGTTGCAGACCGTCGACGCGGTCGATACTATTAAGTGCGGTTTGAGAAAGCCGAAGTTTCCAATTTTTGCTATTAAAAAAAAGATAATTAGAAAATATTTAAGTAATACAGAATGTTTACTTTGCAATAACTTCAACTTCTTAATTATTTCCGTTTTATTAAGTGAGGTTAATATTTTATCTATTTTTGTGCAATTATATAGATAGCTCTACATTTATTCTTTTCTTTGCTATCATCAACAGTCTGTGCATCGTTTATTTTGCATCGTTAGTTTTTTGTTTTGTTTTTGTGAATTGTGTAGGTGGATGATCTTAGAATCACAAAGTAAATGTCAGTGATTTCAACAAGCCTATTATTTACAGTACATTGTTTTTTAAGATTAAAAATATTATAAATTTCTTTTTATATAGAAACGCTATTTTTATTCCCACGATTATTTTTTACTGTAATGAAATCAATTGCAAAAAGCACGTGTCATTGTAGAGCAATCTGCTTTGTTTTTAATAATTTAAATTTCAATGTTATGCTCAATCTGTTACCTGGAATCTAATACACGATACTATATATAATATAGTAGATAAAGTTAGCAAGACAAAGTAAATAATTGTTTGAAATGTTATATACCATTACAATACCATTTTATTACGTGCTATTTACGTAATTCGAGAGTAAACTGTCTTATGTAATTCATAGTTGAACACAATATTATAGTTCCTTATATATCTTTCTTTAATCGGCTATATAAGTACATTACATATATACTATATACAATGTACATACAACAAGAAAATGTAATTACTAAAGAAATAAATTTCTTGTTAACGTAATATGTAATATATAACTTAGTTAATATGTTATACAAAAGGAAAGAAACAATATCTTTTTTTGTACATCTTTATCCATTTCTTTCAATTTTCATAAACTATTTCATAAATTTAGAACAAACTTTATTAATACAGAATAGATAAAGTTACGATTGTTATAAGTTGTAACTTAAAAAAAGGCTTCTATTATAAAAACAGAGAATCCAATAATCCACCCATTTTGCATGACATAAGAAACATTTGTTAAAAGAGTGAATACACACAGAAAAGATGAATAATTCTTTTATCAATTAATTCCTGTGTGATTGGTCGAATACGATCGCCATCATGGAAATCTATCAAAGGGTTTCAGATCACGAAAAAACTGTATGTGAAATAACTACGAGATGCAGGAAGGTCTACTAATTGGATTTCACATAATCTCCTGCGTGCAATTCGCGTTCTCCGTGTATTATGATTACATGTACACTGTTGTCCCTCCAAATCTTCTCAAAATGCACAACAGCTATGGCGGGAAATTCAAGTTCCTCACTTTCTGGGACGCGGTTAGTATCGTGATATTCAATGAACTCTTTTTTGGTCTCTTGGTCTCAGTGGTCTCTTTTTTCACATGTAATTAGATTATTTTCCTAATCCACCTTACATAACCACTTACGATCGTGTTAAAAATACTAGCCTGATAATTACTTATCAAATAAAACTGATGATGTAATAAACATGACTGATCAAAATGGTACTTACAATTAGAATGTCAAATAGAATGTCAATTGACTTAAAATATTGTTAATTATTAGAAAACAATTATCGGTATACTATCTTTCAGGCATGTTTTACATAAATACTTGTAAGATTCGTTTACATCAAGTAAACTAAAATTGCGTGATGGTTTTAATCTTATTTCACACTTTCATTATTATGCAATACACATAAAAGAAGACGTAAGAATACGATATTGTATCGCATTTGAATATCGCATTCGCAAAAATGAAAACAGTCGAAATTACAGTAAAATACAGTGATCTTTTTGGAGATTGAATAAATATTTAATTATACTTACTGATTTCTCAAAATTGTAGTAAAAAATTAATTTATACATCAAAGTGATTTACAAATCAAATGTTTTAAATGTTTAGATAACAAAAAGAGTAGTCGTCAATAATATTAACATAGTATATATAGCATCTCCAACGAGGCAGTGTAAGTAAAGAAAGTTTTACTGTTGCGACTGCAATATTGGCAATAGCAATAAAATATTGTTTACATTTATTGCTTCATCTCGTTGGACGGACTATAGGGACATCACAATACTCCATATATACATCATGATATTTATATATTTATTGAACTAATGTCTAAGCTGGGAAAATAAATTTTTCATAATCTTTTGCTACCACTGAACGATTTCATATGATCATTTCACGTTGATATTACAAATTATGAAGCTCGGATAACAACAAAACTCAATTGTTCGAGTACCACTCCATATTATCTCCGAATTACAGCACGTGTCATGTCATGTTATTTATATGCAGTCAAGTGACTATCATTGCATGATTTGAAGTATCCATACAAGACAATTGTTTTATTAGTATTTAATTGCTGTCAATACTTCTCGGTATAATTCATTGCAATAAAACTTTGTTTATCTGTATGTATGAATACATTTTATATGTTACGATGTTACATACAACTACGTACATATATAATTTTTTATTCATATATAATGTCGGTTTAAATATTCATCACCGTTCATATTATTAATCCATTGCGGATGTTTATCAGTTCATGAAATATTAAAAACTCCATAAAATACATTTACAAAATAGACACATATACATATAGAAATACAAAGAATATCCAAAGTACAGTATAATAATCATGATAAAAATAATCATACATAAATAATGTGTTGCTACATTATTTATTTTAGAGTACCTACATTAGACATGATATGCGAATACGTTTATAATAAAATAATTAGAGAATAAAAACAGCAGAAAGTTTTCACTTTATACTGAATACATATGTGTAATTGACAAATTACAAATTGTAGGTTATAGGTCTCCTTTTTTACAATTTTACATTAAATAGAATAATGAAATGACTTATAATTTATGGAATATATTTATGTATGTATGCAAATTTTATTTATTTTTTTATCAAATTTATTGCAATTATGTTAATTATTGAGATCTTTTATTCGCTTTTTGCATTATTCTTATTATTATTATTGAAGACATGATGTTTGTTTAATTACAAAGGAGATGCGGCATCATAATATCTTTGTACTGCAATTTCGACATTACGTCTCAAGTTTCACTGAAGAAATCTACTTTCTGTACAAAATTATCTTTTAAACTAATTATCAATATCTTTTAAACTTTTACTTATTAGTTACATAAATCGCAACAAATAAACCGATAAAAAATGTTTTGAATAATTTTTACGGAAAAGTACAATATCATATATTCAAGCTTTTTTAATCATTAATCTAAACAGTAGAAATTAAGTGTGTGATCATTCATTGTTTCAGATCATTCAAGCGATATTTTTCTTCATATGTATTCTAAATGATTGGTTCGGCACAAATGCAGTTAATCCTAAGAAGCCACCATTCATACGTAAATTAAAGGATCATGTACATGCGATCCTCGGTTTTCCGATTGCCATGGTAAATTAAGAAAAAGACAAAAACTACAAAATTTAGTAAAAGGTTAAAAATTATAGTTTCATACATTTTCGTATGATTTTCTCGGATTATAGTTCGTTGGAATAATATTCTGGACTTTAATGTTTGTGGATCGCGAATTGGTGCTTCCAAAGGCGCTGGATCCTTACTTTCCGTGGTGGCTCAATCATTTGATGCACACAATGATCATGGTTTCCACGCTAATAGAAATGATGATAGTCCCGAGAAAATATCCAAGGAAATCATTTGGCCTTTTGTGTTTATTGTCCTTCATGATTGTATATTTAATTTGGTACGTTGACAGTGTAAAAAAAAATATAAAAATTATAAGAGAATATTATGCCTTTGGTCAACTGTCATATTTTGCTTTTAAACTTTGATTAAAATTTTGATTAGGATTTTAAAATTATAAGTAAATATAAAGTAGACTTAATATATAGTAACGTAAAGTATAATATAAAGTAAAAGATTTATTATTAAGTTAATTACGTAAATTATTACTATTTTCAGGGTGCATATAATTTTCTATAAGAGCGGTATCTGGGTGTACCCAATACTAGATGTGTTGCCGCTGCCGTTACGAATTGTATTCTTCATTGTACTGCTTTCAATCTCCTTATTCTTGTATTTGATCGGCGAAGCAGTGGACAACTTCCTTTGGGGTAACGAATATACTAAAAGTAAAAAATCTTATGCCAAGAGCAAATAGCCTCGCCCATGGTGATTAGCTGCGCTGACTTCGGTCATACATTAGCCTCCTCTAAGGTGGTGGTAAATAAAAATTAAAAACCAATTTTCTATCTCCTCCACCTCTTCCTCCTCCTATCATCCCCCCTGCTCCATTTATCCTACATTACGGCATGCACGCGTATCCAATGGATAAATTTTCTTTCGGAAACTCTTAAACAAAAACATAGTAATATGTGCATGCAAGGACAGAGTGCGTTAATTTTTACCCAAAAGCAGAAAGCACGAGGAGAACACGGTCGTTAACAACTTGTTCACTTGAAGAGGGTTGCGTAGCTGGAGCATGTAGATGTGACTTTTTTCTCTCGTGTGGTTTGTGTCACATGCAACAAAGAAAAGGGAAGACTAATTGTAATAACTAAGTACACTGCACACACTCTGATGCCTGATATTCATGGTGATGTAAATTAAAAAATGCAAACAAATGGAAAGTAAAAAAGAGAAAAACACGGACAAGACACATACGTACACACGATGCAACAGCTAGTACATTTTTATACGTTCGATATTTGTTACTCTGACAACAAAGAAATGAAATAAAATTTAGAAAGAAAGGAAGAAAATGCGTCATAGAGAAATGGTGAACTGTGAACACGTGTGTGGAATGAATGCATTGTTCCGCGTTTTGAAGGTATATCAACAGACATGTTTGCAAATACCGTTTTACCAAATACTAAAATCCGGCTGTGTTTGTACCGAGTATAGGAAAAAAGTACGTAGCAGAATGTATCGGACCTGATTTGAAAGCATAATGAAGTGAGGCGAATCGAGCAAGAGGAATATGCTTTTGCTGGACTGATCGAGCAAAGAAACCATTAGCACGTGTACTCGTGTTCACCAAGATTTGATGCCATCGATGATTCTCGTGTCGAAAATGTATCGAGTGGAGATGAGAAATACCGTTTTTGCATTTATAACAGATTAGACTAACTTTAGAGATCTAGTTTAGCATTTCGTCATTTATATAATGTACAAAGAAATATGATATAGTCGATCAGGAGTACAGAGTTTGTTAACGGATTTTAGTTATACTTTTAAATAATAAGTGCACTAAAAAAGAAAAGAAAAAAAAGATGTATAATTTTGAAAGATCTTCATGAATTTTCAATATTTATTACTACAATAAAATCAAAATATCACGTTAA
The DNA here is from genome assembly GCF_040668555.2 of Bombus flavifrons. Taxonomy (NCBI): domain Eukaryota; kingdom Metazoa; phylum Arthropoda; class Insecta; order Hymenoptera; family Apidae; genus Bombus; species Bombus flavifrons. The sequence continues at coordinate 8,326,628 of NC_138446.1, read as the reverse complement.
CGTGATTGACTTTATCTGTGAGTAAATTGGACTCGCATACCGAGAAGCTGTTAAACTATATACGGAAAATATCAATTATCGATAACGGGTTGACCTTATCTATAGTTACGTTCCATAAATATATTAGTAAATTTCAGAATACATTTTCACAAAGATACAATGCGTTGTGCTAATATTCAACTGAAACATTTTTGTTTATAGAACTAGATATTTTCCATTTATTTCATAAAAAATTTTGATAATAATTAGTTATTCTAACAATTTATACAAAATGGAGGCAAAAATTATTGAAGAAATGATGTATTGCTAAATACGTATCGTTTTTGTTTAATACTATTGAATAAAGACACCTTTTAATGTATTTTTTTGTTAATATTATATGTATTTTGAATGTTGTATTGAAAATGTAGAATGTAATTTCTTTCAATTTGTTGCACAATTCGTCTTAACTTTTTAAAGGACAAATTTAAGATAAGAAAATAAATTCTACTTGTACATACATAAAAAAATATTTGTATGTGACTTAAGTACAGTAGGATATGCATTTTGTAGAATACTGTAATATACAGAGCAATGTTAAAAATAGATTTAGATTGTTCTTTATAAAAAGCCAAGCGAAAATTATACTTATGATATGTTTACAACTTTAGTATTGTAAAATGTCATCGAATTATTTTTTACTATATTGCAATTTTATCAATAATAAAATGTATAAAAAGTAATAATATATACTACTAAGACTGAGTTATTTTAAAATAGTATTTACAATTACAGTCATGTCATTACACCATTACACATATACAGTCACACATGTAAATAACACAAGTCACATATAGCTGTTATACTGTTAAATCTTCATGAAATATGTTGTTTTCTTCCTTAGAAAATACTCTGAACATATACATATAAAAAATAAAAAAAACTTACAAAACTAAAAAAAACTTGAATAAGTCTAGCAGTATAATAGTTATCAACTAAAAAGACAGATTTTGAACTTCACTGTATCGCAAATCATTTTCAAAAAGTTTTTGTACGTAAAGTCGGAGGAAAAACTGACGTTACGTAGTGATATTTTTGTTTTTATTTAATTGCGGTGAGATCTGTGTTCCCTTTGAGCTACAATTTCGGCTATTGATAATCTCGTCTATGCTCTGTTTTAATTCCTCCATTTCTAAAATGTCCAATGGCAACGATGTCTGCGTTGCCATTTCTCGAGCATTGCCAGTCTGCGCCTCGGACTGCATTAGTCTTGTCAATTCAGGAGAACACGAGTTTAAACTAGATGCCAGATTTCCCATTCCAGCTTTTCTATATACCTCTTTTATTTCTGCGTCACTTTTCAACTTAATATCATTGGATTCTTGAAACAAGTGCTTTAAAATGGTTTCATCTTGGAGCAAATATTTACTCCTACGGCCTTCTCTGCTCCTCCTATCACTTTCGTGACCATAACTTTTCGAACTCTTGTTGCTAATTTTACTCTTGCTACGTTCATGAGGTTCTTCAGGATCTAACATTTTAGCTTCTTCTTCTGGTTGACTGTCATCACTGTCACTGTCTTGATCGTCCTTTTCCATATTTCCTGCTTCGATATCCACGTCTTTTCCTGATATTTCTTGATGCTGTTTCTCCTCACTACTTAAATTCTCATCACTGCCACTTTGCCCTGGAAATAGGAAAGGAAGCAGCATCCCAGCATTCTTCCCATCGAATAATTTAGGATTCAAGGCGCGGTCATCTAAACCAGCGCTAGCCGATCGTCTCTTCATATTAGGCACTTGAATGGGCGGTACTTTCGAATTGCCACCTATAGTCAACGCCGATAATATCTGTGCACCGAGCTGACTTTCCTGTGATGTCGTACTGCCTCTTCTAAACAGCGGACCTACTTTACCTGATCTAGATTTTCCGAAGTCTCGTCGTCGTTTCCCGCGTCGACCGCGTGAACTGCTAGCGACTTTCCGCGTTGTCTTCAATTCAGCTATTTGAACTGATATTTGTGAATCCAAAGAGTTTCTTCTAGATTCCACGGACACCCGACGTACGCTAAAACTGATTTCAGAATCTACAGAATTTCTCCTGTTACTAGATACAGAACCCGTTGTACCACCGACGAGTGCACCTCTACGAGTAACTAGCTTTGGCAAAGCAGCTGCCCACGTTGAACTGAAATCCTGAGAAGCTACAGAGTTTAGATCGAAGTTTAAACCGACTGGATCCTCGTGGGTGTTATGGAAGCTGATAGACAATCGGCCAGCGTTGTTGAATGTCTTCCGTTTTGCAAATGCTTGAGCAATTACTTTGTGTTTCTTCAGTCTAATAGGCTCTTCTGTTTCGCAGTTGAATGTTCTACAATAAAATAATTTTAATAGCTTAAAAGTTAAAAAAAAAGAATGAAAGCAATGTTATATCCTACTATATAATACTACCGTCTAAGAAATCTGGTCCAAGTATCTACAGTTGAACCAGTCCACACCCATGAAGACATAAGAATACCAGCAAAAAATGGTGAAAGCAAATGTAATTGCATTTTAGCTGCACTCGGCCGTACTTCCATTTTACATTCCGAAATATCCAAATACTTTGTTGTTATTGCACATCTGTACGTGAAATATAAAATGTTATTAAACATCGTATATTATTACGTGTTCTAATTTTTTATGTTTCGATTTTCTTACATCATGTAATTTCTAAAACTCTGACGCCATTCTTCAGAATGTTGAAATTCGTAAATGTGGCAATAAAAGGTCACCACAACTGCAGCGAATGTGAAAATCGAGAATAGTCCCGTGCGCACAATGGTCTCTCGTATTTTAGAACTTGCTCTTTCAGATATAATTTCTTGACTGCTTATTTTTAGTCGAATCAAAGTAACTAATCCTAAAAATATTAACAATAACGTTAGTTAACTTGAAGTAAAAATATCATTTTTTAATATTTATTTTCACCAAGATACTTACTAGACTATAATCTTTATGAAAGCATACAAAGAAATACATTTTATTATATGAATAAAAAGTATAGAACAATAGAAAATTTAAATGAGAAAGCTAAATAGAAAAAAGATGTAGATTCAAAACATACCTCTGCATAAGAAATAACCTCCAACGAGTAAGACAATCAACACAGGGCCAAGCAAAAACCAAGCTCTGACTGCGTGATTAGTGTAACCCACAAAACATATACCAGTAACACTATTTCCATCAATTTCCCCTAATGCCATGATTGTAACAGTAAGGACAAGTGGTAAACACCAAGCAATTAAATGGAAGTATGAACCCTTCTTGTCAATCCTGTCTTGGATTTTGCCTAATGCTTGAAAACTCATATGCCAAGCATATGTAAGGATCACAAACCATACCATAGCTGCCATAAGGGAGTAATACACAAGAACAAACACTACGACACATGACAAATTCTCTCCACTGAAAACATATTAGTACACAAAGTTTTTATATCTGACTTAATATAAAGATTTTCAACAAAATACGACATATGTAATTATGCAACAATTTATTATATACATTAAATAATTATAAGCTACCTCGGCTCACTCATTCTTAAGGTTCCATCTTTCCTGCACACAATTACTTCTCTGCTTCCTGTAAACTGAGCAAGCCATCCAATACAGGACATCATAAAGCAACAGTTTATGTAAAATACAACTAAAGCTGGATATTTATTTGCACTTCTCCAATCAATTAAAAATGTTATCTGAAATAACACATAAATTAGATACAATGTTATTTCTTTATATTCCTTTATCGTGACAATTATTACTTACAACTGTGAATAAATTGAATGAACCACAGATGCCTGCAGCCCAGGCAATAAAAGAATGAATTTGCTTATGCTCATCTGGTGTAAAAAGTGGATCATTGCACTGTGTTCCACAACCTTCAACTCCTTCAAAAATAGCAAGTGCATTATCAGTTGGAACTAATGGCTTTAGGCATTTACCAGAAATATTAAATTTCAATTCTCTAATATCATTTTTACATAGTCTGGGAAATAAATCTGTATTTTCACATTTAACAAAACTTGGCCATATTGTGTGATTGAACACGATTCTACACGGTCCTGAAACCATTTTACACATCTCTTGTGATGGTAAATCCACTGTGTCATTGATACATTTTGGCATAAATATTGAGCACAGGAAGGGTTGAACAACTGCCCAACACTTTGGCATATGTCTTAATGCTTGCAATACATGTAGTTTTTCCTGTAAAATAAGTATATAATAAATACATTTAACAAAATGAAAAATAAAATATTAGTGTAAAGAATATTTTAAACAATATAGGAATAAGGAAAAAGCATTGTAATATTTAGGAGTGATATAGTCAAGGCAGGAAGTACCTGAGGTGATTCTGAATAGGATTTTTCTGACCTGAGATATCTGGTATAACAAGAGAACAAAGAAAAGAGAAAGTGACTCTAGACTTGAAAGATTTGCCTCTTGTAAAAATCAAAAATTACATTTATAAATATATTCATATCTGAAAATACCTATGTGAATTATACTTCATGTGTAATATAATATACCTCTACAATATCTTGAGTTACATGTTCAGGTATAAGATCCAATGTAGTAGTGGTATATGACAATCTTGTACCCATACAAGTACTCCTTTGCATTTCTACACATTTTGCTGCTCTATGACAATTTAAAGAATCAGGTGGTAATTCTCTCATGGGGTACCTGTCCAGCAGATAAGTGGAATCCTTAATTCTGTGCCTGGGACTCAACTCTAAACCATGTTTCCATGTTTCATTATTACTATTCGAATTAGTAGGGAATCCGTGTGCCAGTTCCGACGACGCTCGGTGAAAGATTAAAAAATAATAAATCAATAGGAGCGTCATCTGAAAAAAGATTAATTATCATGAAAAAAAAAAAAAAATAATATTATTAAAGAGAAAAAAAACAGTGATGTACTATATAGTGATAATTTGTTATGGGCTTTCGTAATCGGTGCGCGATTCCCCGGCATGCTATCGGCTCAATTAAAAAGAAAATGTCACGTGTACTGCACCAGAGATAAACAACAAAAGTATTCCATGAATAAAAATAGTACCTTCGGACGCATCACTTAAAACTACACGCCAATTATTTTCTGAACGACTATACAGTGCCACGGAGAAGGCTCTCCGTTTCGTTCGGACAAAGCGTCTTGCATCTTCTACGCTCGCGACAGTCGCATCCAGCATACGAACGCTCGGACCACACACACGTTCCGTTCGCTTCCAGGCCACCCACGACGAACCCGATGAACTTGCTCATACCCATACCTCTTTCCGGTGTTTGAATGCACGGGGCTGTAAACAACTTCGCGAATACCTCACCAGTGGCAGCATTGTGGAATGTGCAGTATTATCTGCGCATCGAACGCGGGAAATTTTATAAATAACTCATTTCATGAATAAAATATTAATAATACGTGGTATTTTCTTTTGTGCGTGATTTTTTTTAGCAATTATTGTAATTTGTAGTAAATTCATTCTTTTAAATACAGAAGTAATACATGTATCTGTATTTACAATAAAGTGAGATAAATAAATTACTCGTTGGTTCAATCAATCATTAGATTTTATGTGACAATAATAACACTTGACATGCTTTTTAAAGAAAACATAAATGAACTTATTACAACTATCACATATACATATTATTATATATATACATTATTACATGTATTACAACCTATGTATATCATCTTGTCGACTTTGAGCAATAATTTAATATTAATTTCAATATTACGCTATATAAATAGTAATTTTATAAACCTTAAATTAAAAAATATATTCTGTTGAAATTAAGTTTAATTACTAATGTGAAATGATATTTTTTTACAGAAACCTTCCCTAAAAATGTTTATTCTGACATCTAATTATTATTCAATAAGCCAGACAATAAGACTCGCAAGCCGCTTCATTTACATAATCAATATAGATAACACGGAGTGCCGTTTTTCAATGAAATGAACGATGAAACACGTACATCGATAAATGTAACAAAAATACAATATAACGACGTAATATAAATGCGTAATTTCGACAAATTACTCCAGGCTTAATTTGTCTGTCAATTATTATTTTTACTGGTGTCGACCTCTGCAAAACATTTCTGTTAAGCACAGGTGTTAGAGCATGTGAATTGTCAAAGGATAATAGCGTGCAAAGTACTTTCGGTAATGGTTTATTTTGATAAATATGATAAGTTCATGATGTTAATTAACAATAATATACATTTTAGACTAACAACGTGCTATTAGGTGAAACGTCGGTTTTCTTCACTTGGCCTTTCCTTATTCCGGTGTAACAGGAAATATGATAAATTCCCCTATAGTTGATTAGCTGCTGGTGCTGATAATAACATGCTGTTAATATATGATAAGCCTGGGCCATATATGTCTATACTCAAGTTGGAATTAATACCAGCGGAACATAATACTACACGATCTCTCGACAGTCTGCGACCAGTATTAGATAGTAAAGCAATCATTAAGGTGACAGATGTGTCGTAGAATAACCTGAAAAATTATTTCGATCATACCAACTTTTATTGATAATTTTGAAGTGTACGAATAAGAAGGTAAAATATTTTCTTTATGTAAAAATTAACATAAATAATTTTACAATAAGATTTCAAATAAGATATTTTATATTGGATTTTTTTTGTAGTTGAAGATGTTTAAGATCCTTTATTTAGGATTATATTTATTGCTATTTGGAAATTGCATTGGTGATTATCCAGATAGGGACACAAAATGGCAAATGTTATGCCCAGGTTTATATCCGAGAGCTTTCACAAGTTACACACCTCGTGGAAATCTATCTAGTGGAATATATACTACCCAGCCTTTAAATACCATGAAACACTGTGTCGCTGCATGCTGCACCGAAACTACATGCAATGTGGCACTTATGCATAATGGTACCTGCTATCATGTGCAGTGTAAAAGTTCTAAATTATGTATACCTTTATATAGGAAGGATTTGGCAAATGAAAATCCTCCAAGCATGGTTCTAGTTAAACCTGTAGAAGAAGATGAAATGTGGAGTGATTTGTTGGATCAAATAAATGATGATACTGGGTAAGATTTCAATTTTATATATAATATTTTATTATAACTTCGTTTAATTAATAATTATTCTAATTGACTTCTAGAGGGTTTCTCATGGATGGTACAGAAGGAGATCATATTCTTTTTGGTGGGTCAAATGGGATAAGTTGCATCACTCAAACGAATTGTTTAGAGCATGAAATCTGTGTTAAGTCTGGGGATAAATCTGATATTGGAATTTGTCAATGTTCTACTGGATTTAAGCATAATAGTGCAGGTAATTATATCATTTAAGCGGTCATTAGAAAGATATTCAATGTGTTTTAATTTATTGAGAATTTTTTAATTCGTATTAATTGTGCTAGGAATTTGCACTTTGGTGGAAGACATAGAACTTGGTGTAACACCTCAAGGAAAACCACAAAGTATAAAAGATTCTGGAACATCTATGAAGCCACCAGTAAAACGATTGCTGGTTTCTGCAGTTTCAAAAGAAGTACGCCTACCAGAGAATGAAGTAACATTATCTGCATATACTGTGCCAGCAGAACAAGGAAATGAACATTACAATTATGCTTGGAGTCTTCTAAGTCAACCAGATGGCCATACTGGCACAATGTCTGATCAGAACTGTATGACTGTTAAATTAAGTAATTTATCTGAGGGTTTATATACTTTTAAAGTAACAGTAAATGGTCCAAATACCTATGGAGAAACATACGCAAATGTTAGCGTTTTACCACGTAAGTTTTCTTATTATGCTTATATTTCCTTTGGTTATTATAATTTATTGATTTAATATTATTTGCAGCCAAGAGAATAAATCAAGCACCAGTTGCTATAATTTCACCCGCGTCGCAGGTTGTAAAATTACCGAATACAGGAGCTGTGTTAGATGGTTCGTCGAGTAAAGATGACGATCGTGTTATTTCTTATCATTGGGAATTGCAACGAGGTCCTATTGGATATCATCCTAATCTAATTGATACACCTACTTTACAATTAGATAATCTTATCCCCGGCAACTATACTTTTAAGTCAGTACTGATATTATAAACTATTTATTTGTACAAAATTTAATAATTGTTTAATATTTCAAATCTTTCATCTTTTTAGGTTAACAGTAGAAGATTCCAATCATATCACTAATTCTACAAGTGCTAATATAACAGTTTTGAAAGTAATTGATTATCCTCCTAGTGCTAATGCTGGTCAAGACATTATTATATATTTACCTCAGAACACATTGACACTCAATGGTAACTTAAGTACAGATGATCATGGAATAGCAAGTTGGGAATGGACAAAAAGTCCTTCAGATCAAAACAAGGCAGTAGATATGCAGAATACAAGAACGCCGTATTTACAACTGTCTAATTTGGAGGAAGGAATGTATACATTTGTGCTAAAGGTAACAGACGATTCAGAACAATTTTCTACAGCTGAGGTTCATGTGTTTGTGAAACCACCAACCAATAAACCGCCGAAAGGTAATTACATGATTTTAATTATTCTTATATTTCTATCAAAAAAATCTAAATATTATTTTATTTTACATAATTTTAAATAGCTGATGCTGGCGAACTTATAACTATAGCGTTACCCGAAACAAAAACTGTACTAGATGGTCGGAAAAGTAAAGATGATATTAAGATTGTATCTTACCATTGGGAGCAAATGAGGTAAATTTAAGTTCATACATTAAGTTCATATATTTAATTGATTATATCTCGTAATATTATAATGCAGTATTAAATTTGATTTAACAGTGGACCTAGTAATGCTGTATTTTCGGCAGTGAATGAATCAGTTACGAATATTACAAAATTAACGAAGGGTGATTACGAGTTTAAGTTAACTGTAATTGACGATAATGGAAATAAAGATTCGGACACCGTTAAAGTAAAAGTTACACAAAGTAAATAGAATTTTATCCTACACTCTATTAACTAGTATTTGTAATTACTTGATTATTAAAATTAACTTTATTACATAGATAAAAATGCTGCTCCGAAAGCAAACGCAGGTGGAGATCAGGTTGTTGTAGCCCCGATTAGCGCACTAATTATTAATGGATCTCAATCAACTGACGACCTAAGAATTAGTGAATGGATGTGGTCGAGGGATCCGTCTAGTCTTGCTATAGGCACTATAGTTCAGAATTCTGATAAATCGCCAATCTTAATGGTAATAATATTTAACAGTATCATAAGTAGACAATTTTTTATTCATAACAGAGTATTTTTATATTTTATTTATAGTTGACAGATATCGTGCCAGGAAGATACCTTTTTAGATTAAAAGTAATAGATGATCAAGGTCTTAGTAACGAGGACACTGTATCCGTGATAGTAAAATCCGGTAAATATTACAGAAGAAAAGAAATAATACTGTAATAAAGCTTTAAATAATGTATATATTTTCTTTATAGACCCACAATTATTGCATTTAGTTGAATTAACATTGAATATCGAAGCAAATTTGCTAACAGTGTCGCAAAAAAATTCTTTGGTATTAAAATTACAAATGTTACTGCGGGATGAAGCATCTATTGTTGTCCGAAATTTAAGAGCGGAGCCACATACAGGCAGAGCTGTCTTAATTTTCTATGTAGAGAAAAAAGGAGGAAAAGTCGCTATGTACGGGCCAGAAGTAGTTAAACGATTGAAAGAAAAATTAAGACAAGATTCAGGCATTCTTCACTTGTCTGTTGCAAACATTGATACTGCTGTGTGTCAAAATAATTGTTCGGGTAAGTATCTTTTATTAAATATCATTATGTTATAAATAATTTTGTTGTACGAAATTTGTTTTTAAATAGGCCATGGAGTATGTGATCAAGAAACAAGATTATGTATGTGTGAAGCATTTTGGATGCAAAATTTAATACAGAAATACTTTGGCAATGGCGATTCCAATTGTGGTATGTTAAAATAAATACGAAAAGTAAATTTTAATATGAAAATGAATTAAGCTGACTTGAAGTCATACTTTTTTTCAGATTGGAGTATTCTCTATGTAATAATAGCATTATTGTCTCTAGTCGTATGTTGGGTTGGCCTCATTTGGGGTCTTGTTTGTCTGTGTCAAAGAATATGTACAGGTAAACGACGTTCACTTGGTACTAAGAAAAAACCACCGCGTTATTCTCTTCTACAACCGGAACCGGAGGACGACAGCAGCACATGTACGGCATCTTTCCTTTTATATGGATTTAGAAATAATATTACGTCATGACTCTTTATGTGTTTATTTTTATAGTTTCAACACATAAAATGGTGTTATCTGAATCAGACACGGACTCCGATGATGTCTTATTCGAACATCGCAAAGCGAAAAATAGCAGTCAAGTAAGAAACGGTAAATCTCGAAATGGCTTTATTAAAGTGGGCTCTAGAGTGAAAACATGAGGTAATAGTCACACTTGTTAGGGTTTTAATGAATCGCGCATTAAGTAAGCCATAATTTCAGGAATTTGTTTCAGGAATGCATAGAATTTAAGATTTCGTTAAACGACGCACATTTGTGTACGTTTAGCCAAAAAAAAAAAAAAAAATAAGAAAACCGTAAATTTTACTAGTCAGTTACAAGGCTGTAATTTTAAGTATGTATCTAGCAAGAATATGATTTCTCAGAAGTTGCCAACTTGTAAAAAGAATTTGACGAAACTAGATGTACTTAATTAAGTACTGATTAGAGACAAGAAAATACACGCGCTCACTGTATTGCATCTTGTTTGATTTATTCGAAATAACACATATATTTATTGGTATTGTGTACACATATTTGAAACTTTTATTATATAATTATAGTTGTGCCGCCGTATATACGCGTGCGGTATTATAGCACAATGATCAAACTTGATTTGATTACGGCCTTAGAAAGTATTGGAATTAGTATTTATATATAATGATCGTTTCTTATTCATATATCTCTTGTATGTAATACTTGCTCTTTAATACGTATATCATCGATCTTATTTTTACACTGCATATGGATAAATAATAAAATTTATTATCCATATAGTTAATGTGTTATTTAATTTCCCTTAACATATATTTTAAGCGAATATAGTTTTCGATGTTAAATAGAAATTATAATTATTTCTTATAGCACGTGTTACAATTATAAAACAATATAAGTAACAGGAATCATAAAATGATTTTAAATTTAGTATAAAGCATTCTAAAGCACCCACATTTTCGTTTCGCATGCGTTCGCTTTAACGTTATTTATAACTCATTACGCTATGGCAAGCACGAAGTAGTGCAAAAGATATTCATACCATCCACCGACGAATTTCTGTATATGTTACGTTTCTTCATAAATCAGTAAGTCCTTTTTAATCTTTTTTAGATTAAATAATTTACGTAATTTTAATTATATCAATAAATAAATTAGCGTGATAATTTAATGGTGTCTATGGATTTTATCAACTGTTCGAAATATCGATCTATAAAGAGTTGCTGCAGCGAAAAGTCATCGATGGACGATGAAAATAAGAACAATGAATTTCGTAATGAAGATTGCATATTCCTTGAACGAAAAAATAAAATCGAAGATGGATATTCCACTGTTAACGTGGAGCCATTACGTTTCATTAAAAACGTACGGTAAGTGCTACTTTTAATTTTTATGTACATTGACATAAAATGCAAATTCTTTTCTTATATATTTTAGTAAACATTAAAAATTTAATTCATTGTTAAGAATCTAAAGACAGAAATGACGTTTGTATTGTCTAGTTCATATACACGGTATAGATTTTGAAACAAATAAAGCAACAAGTTCATTAAAAAATTAAAAAATGAATCTTTTACCATAAAAAGAATTACATAATTTTTTTTTCATTTAACTATGATAAATGCCCAATCCATCTTTATCATGGAATGCGAATAGACCAAATTCTGTATATCAATTTTTTGAGTTACCTTCTAGCATGAAAGACCAAATAAATGGAGATATACAAGAGGAAAGTTTTTCTTCCTTTAATACGCAGGAAGACAAAGATTTTCGATGTCCTAGATGTGGCCAAAGCATGCAAGAACCTAGATTACTTCCTTGCTTGCATCCTATATGTTCAACATGTATTTCAGAATTAATGAGTAAACGTAAGTGATATAGAATTAAAAATGTAATGTACCTTCTCAAAAACAGAAATCTTATTATGCTCTCTTTTACATTCACAGCATTTTATAATTTTACAAAAAGTATTAAAACTCAAAACAATAAATCGGAAAGCAGCGAAAATAATTATTACGAAATTTGCCCTCTATGTGATGTTCAATTACCAAATGCTAATTCAACAGTTCCACCTCCGCATTATCCTCTTCAGTATCGTCTGGTAATGAGTGCTATCCGCTCTAAATTTACAAACAAAATACTTTGTGATATTTGCCCAGATGAAGTTGTTGTAAGCATTATGTCAAATTAAAATAAATTTACATCTTAAAGATATTTAAAAATGTTATACTTTTAATATTTAATATTTTTAAAGGCAGTTGTTCAGTGTTCCACGTGTCTCCGCAATTTTTGCTTAGATTGTGGTATGAAGCATCAACAACAAATCACATTGGAATTAAAACCATTAAAACATTCGATAAGACCGCTAATGGAAGCTACAAAAGTACGACGTACTGCACTTTGCCAGCAACATCCTACACATGCTTTGCGTTTTTATTGTATTGCTTGTCAACAGGTTCATAATTTGCTATTTTAATTATATATATATTTTTCTATTTAACAAATAGTATTTTTATGTATATAAGATATTTTTTAGGTAACCTGTAAAGAATGTATGTGGAGTAGTCAACACAGAGGTCATGCAAGTGAAAATGCTGCTGGAGTTGCAAAACGAGTTATTTTATATTTAACGAAAATGTTGCAAAGAGCAAAAATGCTTTTAAACATGCTCCTAACACAGTACGATCGAGATGCATTTTTAAATAGCTCTTTTGAGGAAATAAAGGATACCTGCATTTCAGTTGATTATAGGTATGTTAAACTGATAATTTTTTAAATCAATTATTTGTCAGATAATATTACAATTATAAAAAATATATATACACATATAGAAAAAATTAGGAATATGCTAAGACAGAAGGTATATTATAAGAGAAACATATGTAAGTAAATATACATACATATATTACTTACACACATGTATCTGAATTGTCATGTGATGATTATTACTATAGATCTTAAGGTTCAATTAAGAATATTTTGCGACTGTCATTTGAGGTAAAAACTTATGCATTGCTATAGGATACAAAAAACTGTGATAAAAAATAACTGTTACTATACAAATAATTAAAAAAATAAAACATTCCATTATATAATTTTATGCTATTATCTGTATATAATAAATGTTTATATTTGTGAAAGGAATAAAACATATTCATGAAAAAATAAAGTTTATTTCAAACCACTACCATTAAAACAGCAGTTGATGTATACTTTTTTGAAAAGAGAGGCAACATCCATAACGTAGGATTGATCCACAGCAAGACCAATGATATACCCCAGGATGTCCAATATGACCATGGCCACAACCTTTATATCCACCTTTAATTACATGATATATTCTATATTGTAATAAATAATGGTGTATAATAAAATTATTTAGAGAATTTATATATTACCAGGTATAATTCCTCCGCAACCACAAGTGGCTTCTTTCTTACCCCCACTTGAACAGAAAGTACAACAGTGATAAATACCAGTATGAAGAGGTTTGAATATAGATGTCCTTGTATTTTGACTGGAATTTTCTGTAAAAATTTGTATTTATTCAAAAAAAAAAAAAAATATAACAGAAGATCATGATGTTTACATGAATATATTCTTTACCTAATGATATGTTAGATACACCCAAGACTTTAAATCTTTTTATTATTGTATTAGCAAGACTCAATATTTCTACATTTGAACCATCTGCAAGTAATTCATTTGTAAGAGAAATAGCATCAAGAAGTTGTCTGGCTCGTTTTAATCTATTAAATTCTTGAATTCTTTCCTGTGCCTGTCTAGAATGTGATGTTGTTGTATCACAATTCTTGAGCTTTGATCCATCGTACAAAGCCTCATTGAAACATCTGATTAAATTAGATAATTATCATTACTTATATTCTAAATTAAATGTGATTATAAACAGTATCATCTTAAATTTTTTAATATGAACAATAATATTAATTATAAATAGGATCTTCATTATTTGTGTTACAAAGATTATATAATTGTCATGTGATGTACATTCGACAAGATTCCTTATTTACTTAAAATAATGTACCATTAATAATTTTGTATTTCACTGTCATTTGAGGTTTAAGTATGTTTCTTTAATGAAATATATTTTAATAAATTTTCTAATTATCTTCTTACCTAATTATATAGTCTTTAATTGTATATTACTATTATTTCCATAAACAATGTTGTAATTATTTTTAATTTTAATTTACATTATTATAACGTTTTGTAATATATGTAGTTATACATGTGGACATCGGAACAAATTCATATTTATTATTGTTGCATATAGCCTTCTAGAAGATACTTAATGTATTCATCCTTTTGATGTTAGGTTAGAGAAACATATTTTGAAAAATATATTGGAGCCATGATTATTTGAAATAAAATATTAATTTTTTCATATCTACATATATAAATTATCACATAATTCGATGCATTATTTCATGTACATTCAAAAATATAAGTAGGCTTTTCACAAGAAACTTATGTATCAACACGCAATAATACATTTTAGCTGCCATTGCTTAAACCAGTTTAAACTTAAACCAATAAAACAATGGAAACTATATATATATATATAATTTTTGCAAACCAAAACTTACCACCAAAAAAAGGTGTACTAAATGTAAGCAAATATGAGTAATATAATATAAAATAAATTAACAATTTTTTGTTCTAATCAATAAAATATACATATTACATTAGTATTATAGTAATGTCACTTATTAAACATAATTTTTGTTCATTTATTTACATACATGAAATGTAAGTTAAATAAAACGCAAATTCATAAAATAATTGTAATCTTACAATTAATTTTCAAAATTTTTAATTATTTTTCATCCTATTTTATTGAATCCACATTAAATACCCAAGCATATTAAAATATCCTGTTTTATTATATTTGTATGCAATTATTGTAAAATAATTCTAAGCTAGAAAAATTGTAGCTGTGTCTGTTATTAAGGAGATCATAACTTACAATATTAATTTTGGAATCAATTGTATTAAATGTAATTCAACTATTGTTAAAAAGAAGAACTGTTATACAGTACAATTAAGTGCAACACGTAGAAAATCTTCAAATCCAATATTAATTACCCCTGCTTGCTCAGTATCCCTTACTCGGAAAGCATCTGTAAAATGTAGTTTAAAATGAAGTTTATTTATACAATTTATACTTTTCAATATTTTTATTATTTTTAATGATTTTAACATATTTTCATTTGTTATATGTATATATTTACCTGTAAATTTTTGAATTTGTACACATAATACAATAAATTGATCAACTGTGATACTAGAATGGCCCTTAGGATCACTTTTCTTTATAAGAAATGATATAAACTCTGGACTTAATCTATATCCCATCTGTGTTAATGCTGCACTTAATTCACTTTCTTGTATACTTCCAGAATTATCATGATCAAAACTACGAAAAACACCTAACCATGCATTAATATAATTATAAAGAGCTTGAAACTCATACAAATCTATTGTACCATTCTTTTCTTTATCAAACATTCCTATAAATGGAGAATAAAATGTTTTAGATATTCTGAAATTTATTGATAAACTAGAGTATTAAATTATAAGAATATACCTATCATAAGTCGGCAAGCAGTATCTGAAAATGTACCCCCTTGTCCATTTGCTAAAGCAGATTGTAATTCTATAGCCGTGATTCTTCCACTGCTATCTCTATCAACAGCAGCAAACCACTGCTGTACTTCTGGACTTACTTGTGTTTCAGGATTTGTTGCTCCAAACATTGAATTCTAAAAATGTATAACATTCACTTTGAAACAATAAAATATAAACAAGTGATGAATAAGCAAAACATAACATAAGTATTATCATAAATATTGTAATGCTTTATAAATAGTTATAATAAACATGCAGAATACTTTATTATATATTTTAAAATGATAAAAGGTATTTTAATTTATTGACAAAGTATTTCTATCTGAATTGCAGGAAATAATTACCGGATAGGCCATAATTGACGTTTTCTGTCAGCTGTCAAATAGTATTAATTACAGCGTGTATTCAATTGTTGTACTAATGCAACACAAGTGAAGTACACAATACATATATGGAATAATTACATATATGTATGTATATATATTTCATATATAGTTAATTAGTCATTCATACAGTTAGAAGTTTAATGTGTACCTAATTTTTCAATTGTATGAAATGTTACTTCCTCATTTATACTTCACGAAAAAAAGAATATATTTTATCTCACATTTTATTATAAAAACGTTAATGATATCTATATTTTTATAAGCGCTAACACTGACAGTGCCATCTTACGAATTGTTTTGCATTTAAAATGACCGTATACATACATAGAGGGTAGGGTGGTTTGTAGTGTTCGCGTTTGCTTGATTTTCTGACAGGAGCATTAAAAAGGGAAAAAACAGCTGTTGGACGTTATTTTCATCTTTGTTAAGATATTGTTGATCTCGCCATGGATGACTTACAAAATTATAAGTTACAGCTTCAACAGGTACGGCTTTTGTTTTTTGTTTAACCTAACAAGAACGATGGGATGGCGAGTCCATTTTTGGCGATTCCTTCCTTGTTTACGACACTAGACGTTTAATGAATTTTGTGTTTTACCGTTTTAGGTGGAAGCGGCGCTTACCACGGACCCTACTAATGAAGAACTCTTGAAATTGAAAATCGATCTCGAGGAAGTAATAGAGCTGACACATGATTTAATTAAATCACAACAGCAGGAAAAAAGGCAAGCCAATGGCATGGATGCTAAAGATCCTATTTTACTTGCAGTTTTGGCCAATAAGTGGAAGATTGGTGATCAATGCATGGCACCCTGGAGCGAGGATGGCAAGTAAGTAATTGCATATATCTTTTTGATAAATTAGCAGTTATCTACAGTGGGTTTATGAATGTAATTTAAAGAATGGAACATAGAAATTTGTTTTACCTATTAAATGTCATAACTATACTGTAGACTTGTCTGCAAAAATTTGGGAGTATAAGGTGCGAAAGTATATAAAATATCCAAAATGTAGTGCTTCTTATAATATTTGATAGGTAAAACGATTTTGCACAAAGGTTCTACCTTTTAAATATATTCTGAAATATATAAAATAGTAAAAAATTTGTAGTTCAATCATAAAAAATACCATACTTTAGGTATTTCATATATTTGTATGTATCATATGTTTTTTGCACATTTTTGCTCCAAATTTCTCATAAGTGCATACAAATCTATAGTAGTAATAAGATACAACAATCATGATTATATTGGTAAAATTTGAAACCAATCTGAAAATGTGTATACAATATCTTTTATTATTTCATTTACTTTTTTTAGATACTATGAGGCAACCATAGATGCAATAAGTGAAGATGGTGTTGTCAATATAACATTTAACGAATATAAAAACACAGATGTCACAATGCTTAGTCAATTAAAATCTGTAGCTAAAAGGCCAGCATCAGATTGGGCAGATCAAAAGTCAAAGTGAGTTAACAATAATTTATTAGCTTTATTTATTCATTATTAACATGATCTCCCCTTTACAATTTTGAGCACATATCAGCTTTTTTAAAGAACATTGTGGGATAAGTTTTACAAGAAATTATGATTACTAATACCTCATTTTTCTCCTTATTCCTTTATCCCCAATTGGCTACAATATTCACTCCACTGTTTGGTCTGCTTCGATCTGAAATTCCGTTATTGTTCATTTGTCTTTTGGTGTCGCACTGTTCGTGTACATCGCCGGATCCCAGGAAAAGGTAACAAGAAATAACAGTTTTTGTTGAAATATTTTTTTATTTTTCTTACATACACATACACACACATACAAAAATACTATTATACATGATTTTAAATAGTATATTAGTTTGAAGTTAAGTATAATAATAATGTTTTTAGGACAAAGTAATAAAGAGTTTTATAACAGTGAAGTTTAAGATAATATGTAATATTAATAATTGTAAGTAAAGTTTTAGCTGTATTTACCTTAATTTGCATTAATCAGTTTCTAGGTGAATTAAAATTATTTCTATTTTATCATTATTCTTATAGAGATGGAACAATTTATTAGACTTTATATTTCATGAAGTAGTAGTAACCACTTATTCTTTTTACATATAATTCATTTTACAATAATCAATATTGCTAGAATTCATTACAGAATTCATTATTCATATTTTCTATTTTTAGCCAGAAATGTTATATGGAAACATCATGGTAGATTTATCACTAGTGATTTCACGAATGATAAGTTTATTAATTTTCAGAAAAATGCAAGCTGCTGCAGTAGCAGGTTCAGATCCTAACAAACAAAGAGAATATCTAAAAAAAAAGAAACAGAGGAAACTTCAGCGATTTAAGGAACTTGAAGAAGAGCGCGAAATGGAGAAAAACAAATGGCTAGCGTTTACAAATAAGGTACTTTCCATTTTTCAAATCGTTATCAAATTTCTTAATTATTAATTATTAATATACTATGTTTTTTAACGCAGTCCTCTAAGAAAGGTGTAATTAAAAAGAGTATATTTGCAACGCCAGAAAATGTAAATGGTCGAGTTGGAATCGGCACGTGTGGAGTAAGCGGTCGAGAAATGACTAAGTTCAGTAATGGTGAAAAATGGAGAAGAGGAGCATGAATACTATTGTAAATATGCAATTTATAATAATTCGTGAGATAGAACTATTGATTATTGTTATTATTCCGATAAATTTAAATTTCGAGGAAACTGAACAATTGTATGTTTTGTGTTATGAGAATGTTTTCGAGTGTGTGAATTGAAGAGAGTGTTTAGCGGTATTTGTAGATTTTGCGTAGTCATTATGTTACGGACGGATAATGACCTCAAATAAATCCGGAAAGTATTTGGATTTTCTACCTTTATGAAGCGAATGGTTGTCGTGAATGAGTGTATTTCTAGATTAATACATTTATGTGGGTATGACATTGTTTGTAACCTGTAATGGATACGAATAAATGTATATTTTAAAGTCAGACTATGCAATAATGTCCAAAATGTTTTATTAAACCCATTAACAGAACAAGATTATTTTACTTATATGATTAACTTTTATTTATATGGAATTTTATATTCGTTACCTTATTGTTAAATAAATGACTTTGTATTCTAAAAAGAGTGATATACATATTTATTTAAATATGAATATTCGATCTAGTAGCGTCAGCGTCATAGTGCGTTATAGAGATGAACTAATCACTATGGTATATATTTATAGTTGATACCGTTAGAAAGGTGAAAAATGGTCGTTTTATCGTGGAACAACACGTCACCAGTGTATATTGGTGATATATTTGAAGAGAAAAAACTAACATAAGAGGTTGATAAATTTGAAAAGATGAATGTATTAAATTACTACGTTATTGTGAAGGCCTATGATAACTATCGTTTTGTTTAAAGCTCCTAAATCGAGCTCTAACCTATTTTAATAAAAATCGTCAGTAAACACTAAGTACATTTGACGTTTCCGTTATGATAATAAAATAATTCGATGTTTATATTATTCAAGTTAAATCGGTTGTTAAAAATCGTCCTTTCAAGGCATTAAATAAAATGTATTTTAACAAATAACGTAGACATGATTCTTAGGGAAAAACTTTTTATGTGCTTATCAGTTTATTATCTAAAATCTTCAGAAAATCGGAATTGATTGAAGGCAAGAAGACTGATTCAACTGTTAAACATAAGTAATTGTTATATAAAATAAATATTTTATTTGTATAAAAGAAGATATGGAGTCAAACGAAAGAAATCAATTGTCAAATGGAGATACTGCAAATAATAGCGATATCGATTGGTCTAGATATGGATTGCATAATAATGCAGAGTCTCAAAGAAATAATGAAGCACAAAGACATAATAGAGAATATGAAGAACTTGGTCCTGAAATGTATCAAACCGGAGCAAATGAATTGTTTGCTCAAGAATATGTAAGTGGTTAAGATAAGAGTATTTATCATTATATTTTTAAACTTCCTGCCTTTCAGAGTGCTGATCCTTGGTGGAAATCAAACTTTTTCATTTCTCAACCTGTATTATTTGGAACTTGGGATGGGGTTTTTACGTCTTGTCTAATTAATATTTTTGGAGTTATTGTCTTTTTAAGATCTGGGTGGATAGTAGGCCAAGCTGGTGTTCTTAATGCTGTTTTAATAATTTTGTGTACAGGTAATAACAATTGTATTTATATATATCAGTAATGATTAGATTTGAACATTTGAAGAATTTTAATATTTCATCATTATTTTAGTATGTATTGCATTAGTGACTGTTTTGTCCGCTGTGGGAATATGTGAAAGATGTCGTGTAGAGAGTGGTGGAGTTTACTTTTTACTATCACATGTGTTAGGATCAAGATTTGGTGGATCTATTGGATTACTATATTGTTTTGGACAGGTGGGACAATTTGTATAACAATAATATTTAGAACATTACTTTAAAACCTTTTGTAGGCGGTGGGCTGTGCTCTAAATGTTCTAGGGTTTGGAGAATCTATGGCTGGTCTTGTGGGTTTAGAATCTACATGGGCAGAACGTGGTTTTGCTTGTACTGCTGTTATCTTGTTATCTGTTATTAATATTGCTGGTGTCAAGTGGGTCATAAAACTCCAATTTATTCTATTATTAATTCTATTGCTTGCTGGTGTAGACTTTATGGTTGGCAGTTTTACTCATGTGAATGTTGGTAAGAGCAATAGTCTATATTTCATGATATTTTTATTGTTCTGACAAGTGTATAATTTTGTATATATGTTGTATGTATATATTATAGAGGCAGGTTTTGAAGGATGGTTATCCGGAAATTTAAAAAATAATACTTTTACCAACTATCAAGATGGATATAATTGGTTTACAGTTTTTGGTGTGTTCTTTCCCACAGTAACTGGCGTTTTAGCTGGTATTAATATGAGTGGAGATTTAAAACATCCATCTACCGATATTCCTAATGGAACATTGGCAGCTGTAGGGACTGGGTAAAAATCATAATTCAAAATTAAGTGTGTCATACCCATTGCAAGAACTTAATCATAATTGTGTATTTAATTTCAGAACCTTTTTGTATTTATGTTTCTCATTATTTCTCGCGGCAACTTGTACTCGAAAGGCACTACTTACGAACTTTATGATCGCATCAACAGTATCAGCGATTTCAGTATTGCTACTGGCAGGTCTTTATGTGTCATCATTTAGCAGTTGTTTGGGTGCAATGTATGGTACACCTCGAGTTCTTCAATCTATCGCTAGTCAAAACGTAATACCAGGAATCAGTTGTTTGCAAAGAGGGGTGAGCATGATTTTACAATTATACATTTTTTCTATTATTACGCGTGGTTATAACCATAAAATAATTATTACATTTTAGAAAGGACCAAACAAGGTACCCGTGTATGCAATGTTAGTTGTTGCCATTGTCACATTGACTTTCATTATTACCGGTCAAATTAACACACTTGCGCCAATTGTTACTATGCCTTTCCTCTTGACATATGCGTGCTTGGATTATGCATATTTCGCCCTTGCACAAACATTCGATATTCAACTGTCCCGTGAACAAAGATTTCGAACACAGTCCCCGACGTTTGATCACGATTATGATTCTGCAAGTAGAAATAATTCAATAACCGATATCGATAATGATCTCGATAACTTATTTCCTGAACGAATACGACATAAAAATCTTATCGTAAGTACAGGTAAATGTTTCATTAATTATTGTACGAAGAACAAAATAGAAAATATTGTATTTATTATTTTCAGAGAAATCCTAGCCTTTCTGAAAATAATATGTATATAGATTCTTCTCCAAGTATCGATGAAAATGCTAGCAGTACGGATAATTCAGAACGAAAAATTCATATCCATAATAAACTGGGAAATTGGTATAGTCCTTTGTGTAATAGATGGTTTTCATTATTAGGGGTAAGTCTTTTTTTATGCATCATTAAACTTATGATTTAAGTATAATCATAACGTGAATTTCTTTTACAGTGTCTTATAAAATTATTCATCATGTTTCTTGTTCATTGGGGTTATGCTATTGCCAATATTGTTGTCGTTTTCCTTGTTTGGAGTTACATTGGTCATGCTAATCCTGCAGTTAAACCAGGTGTTTCATCCGAATTTAAATTGCTTAAATGGCTGAAAACGTCGCTATTGAGAATAATGGGGTAATTTTTAACACTATTGTAATATTCTCTTGGCAAAACTATAATAATAAAAGAGGTATTGTTCACAAATTTCAGAAGAAAAGTTTATGATTACGAACAGATTGTGGTTACACCTGTGCATCCTGGTGTAGAAACTTGTTCGGCTCAATTAAACGAGGAAAATGAAGACTTTGCTGGAAGAAGAAGATACCATCAAACAGCCACAGTCACAGGGCAATATGTCAATGTTGATTAAATATTGTACCTAGCAGGATTTTAGGGAAAAGTATTCAATGGAAATCAGATATGAGTCATTTGAAAAAGGAATTGTATAGGAATCATGTTATCGTCGCATTTTAAAATAGGACGAAATGGAAAGAGAAGCGTTGCTTTAACACCCGCAACGTCATTGACCGCACAAAACTAGTCTAGCTAGGAATTAAGAACATTTCATATCTTAAATACAAGGAATTTTTTATAAAAATGTCACGTGATAGCCTTAACAGCACTAGTAATCGAATAAGGAACAAGCACAAAATATGTCATTCCGAGCAACTGAGTAAAAGGACTATTTATATCAGTTTACTCGATGTATGTACATTAAACAGTTGAAATGCAATACTGCCAGAAGCATTTCTGAAATGGAGGGTCCATATATTCAGTGAATTATTTTAGGAACTATTTCTTGTGACATGAGATTATTTATTCTTTATAGCCCTTATAATTTGGAATAAAATCATAATATTTTATGTATCATATGAAGGTACGAAGAAAACGATGCTGGATATCAAATCATTTATATTAAATACTTTGTAAATATGTAGTGATAACATATTTATATGCTATTTAACATTTTTATAAATGTCGCTACATAAATAAGTATGTTACTAATAAAATATACATATATATAGATCAATAATCAAAATATGAATCTTTATTTTTTGTCCCATTTTCTTTTTTTTAAATGGATATGATATGCAAAGAACATAGTATTGTATTATTGAATTATAAAATACTTTGGGTTTAGAGAAATTGAAACGAGAAATAAAATATGTTATTAATTTAAAATTTTTGTAAACGTACTATTCTAATCCATTGCACGTATACAATTAATATTGGCGGGATTTTATATTTTGCAAATTACATTATATTTACAAATTTTTTTGATATTATGTTGTCGTATATAAAATTATACTAATATATTTGACCACATATAAACAAAACAAAACAGTATTTACTGAAAATAATTGTTTGAATTCCACTACTTATTAAACTTTGACTAAATGGACTTCCGGCTTGACATTGAATTGACTTGCATTGTGCTTGCAAAAATAGAAGTGTTCGAAAGTTCGAACAGAGTGTTTGATTATCTTGTGCTACTTAATTAAATATAAAATGTGTGTTCTTAATTATTTGTTACTTCATCTTTTCATAGTATTAGAGTCAGTACGCGTCATATTATACGCGAATATAGTTTCTATATTCATCCCTAGACTTATTCATTCGTGATCTGTAAAATTTTCAAAATGAAAATATGCATTGCATCTACAGTTTATTTCTGCACAAACAGGTAAAAATGTTGATATTGTCGAACAATGTCGACGTTGTCAACAATACTCAAACTTGCAAATGGGATTTATTTATAAACAATTTCATCTTTTAACGTTTTCAGAGTTTACGTTCAGGTTCTACTGTATATATATAACTACTATAGTACACCGAAATGACTTTATGCTACATTCTCTTGTGGTGATCTACGTCATACGTAAGTCTGTAAAATACATTTTCAACATTTTTATCATTTTTACCATTTCAAAACCAAATCAAATCTATTTTTACATTATCATTAGATATTCAAATTCCAGATAAAATTGCTTTAATAATATATCATATAATATAATATTCATATAGAATATTAAAATAAGTTAATCAAATATTTCTTGACAAAAGAAGGAAGAAAATAGTGGCTCCCTCATCGCATGATATTCATCAATTAATATCGTGTATTCGAGGGAGTATATCCTTTAGCGTAATTTTATAAAAATCGTTCAGTTTAATCCGATCGACCGTTTTCAAATTACGAGTATAATTCCACTTTATTGTCTATTCATGAGCGTCCTCTGGCCAGGGATTAGGTTTCACTTATGCTTGCGCATGTACATCGGGCTATTAATCGCTCCAGATTCAGTAAGTACCGACAACCGGTTAAACTCGCGGCGAGAGCTTCGGAAGCTAGGAGGTTGGTGGTGATCTCGCGGCCAACCGCGATGGTTAACCCTCCTCCGCACGGCAGCCTCTTAGGTGGTTGTGTTAAAATCCTCCACGGCGTCAGAATGCGAGATAATTAGTTACACTATGTGAACCTGTATTTCTAATAACTGATTTTGACCATCGAAAATATTATATAATGTTATTAATTTTCCAAGTATTGTTGAAGGTATGAAGCATTTAATCCTTAACTGGTACAATTCTTTAATATTGTGATAAACTAGTGATAAAAAAAAGTGAATTTTCGCTCACATTATAATAATGTATTTATGGAATATTTAAAGACACAAAAGCGCACAGATTTATTTTTACGAAAATATAACGAACTATTTGATCATAATAGAACAATATTATTATTAGTTGTAAATAATTTTTATTATCAAGGACGTATGTTTTGTAAAACTACTGAATGTTTACGACAATGGTTAAACATGGTATAACATAACATTTTATCACAATTAGCATTTGTCTTGGTTTCTTCGTTGAAGATTAGAAACTAAATTAGGTGCACTCAACTTTAAACCATTAACTTGTGCTGGAGTATTAATTATTACAATATCTGAAAAACTCTTTTAAGAGTAATCAATAAATAATTCAAAGAATTTAAAAATACATACATTCAATATATATATTGAAATTGATATTCTTATAAAAAGACAACGTACGAAGGTTTAAAGTGATAGGGTAATTGAGTTGCTTAATTCATTCGCGAAGGATACCAGGACAAAATAATATATACATCCTTGATTAGGTAGATATTGCATAAAAAATGATTTTCTACACTTTTCTCAAGGACTATAAATAAACTTATAGATATAATCTAATAAATATCTCAATATTTTTTACTCCGATTGCAATTTCAGTCTCTCCAAAGAAACATTATTTTTCTACAGTGAAACCAGCTTATTGCAACATTTCCTCGTAGCAAGATAAGTGGATCATAATTACAGTAAATTGGAACTCTTTTCACACATTATACAAGACATTTTCGATCGTGTACACACAGGAAAAACTTGTATTACGACACGACGCGTATGATATTCCTCTGCTCGAGAAGTATTACCGGAAATTTATTCAAAGGAGACATTGCGTATACATTGAGAGGGCAAGGTTCACATAAACGGGTCGTTTTATTCGAGTGCCGGTGGAAAAGCGAAAGGGTGAGTTCTTAACAAGTTGCAGAAACAGGAAGCCTTTTACTGGAGTAAAAAGTTCTCACCAACCTGGGACTCTGGCAAATCTGCAACCGGTGAAAACCGTCGACTTTCCCGGGGAGATCCGATTCCCTTCTCCATTGAAAAACCGCTTTTCAAAAATTTTTAATCCAAGGTTCAACGATCTGCGGATCATCTCCGGAAGCTATCTCACCCCTGACAATACTTTTCATCTTTAGATATCTATCTTGGACTTGTGATTGAATTGCGAATATCTCGATTCTGAGAGAATAGGAATCTTGTAAGCGTAACAGCAAAAAAAATTGTTCTTCTTGGGATTGATTTAATCTCTCCGTGATAGATCTTTCCTTCAATGTATAATAATAATATAATAATAATATGAATGGAAGGTTTCTAATCTTTTTATAAATGCGTATCGCTAGAATCAAATTTTAAAAATTACAGTACCTCCAAGAAAGATATATTTCTCAAGTTACTGTTTTTCAATTTCAAGTTACTGTTATATATTCTTTTATGTTCATTTCCCTCGTTTCTTCTAGAATCGAGACGACCGTACACGTTAGTATTGAAAACAGACCTTTAGACGATAAGATTTTATAGTATTATGGTATCACATAGTATTATTATTTAACATAATTATAAAGCATAACTTCTAAATAAGATATGTAGTCCCATTTATCATGAAACCGTAAATCACGATAGACTTTAATAATATTAGAAAAATTGTAACAATATATAGGAATCTTCCTAAAAGTTGCAACTTTTATTTGATTTTGAAACGTAATGCTTCAATAATCTTTCTAAAATGATAAACTGTTTTAGAGTATTTAAATATTCCATATGATTTCTTTTTTAATTTTGGATAGTTGGAATTATTCGAAGACATAGATCAACGAACACGATCTATGAATTTCGAGGTTTTTAGCGTACTTTGTTTGCTGATATTCTATATATCTCGTTCGATTCTTGTTCGAAGTTGCAAGAGAATAACATGGGAGTTCGTGTAGAAGCTTTGTTTGTACACACACACACATGGTATATTATACATCTCACATTCCACCTATTGTCCAACCACTACATAGCCCATTTTTCTTCGAATCTTCCAAATTTCTTGAAAAATTTGTCTTAAAAACTACCTTTAAAAGTAGAAGAAATAATGCAGTCGATCGAATGTTCTTCTTACAAGTACAGAATTTTTTTACAATTTATAGAATCGTATAATGCAACCCTTACACTTACGCTCATTTATCGTTCAACTTCGCTTTTCTTTGGATTTTCCAAATTTCCCCCCAAAAAGTTTGAAAAGAACTCTTATCTTCAAAAACAAAATCCTACAACTCATCCAACTTTCTCTCATCCAGTATATTCCATCACAACTTATACAATCGTACGATCCCCTTACACTCACCTGTTATTCGACTCCCATATACCCCGTCTGTCTTCGAATTTGTCAAATTTTCCACAAAAGTCTTTGGAGAACTAACTTATCTTGAAAGACAAAGCCCAGCATAGCGTAACACATCCAATTTTCCCTCACACAATCCGTACCATGACATAATCGATGATTGAATCATCATACCGAAAGTATTTTGCCTTTCTTCAAATCTTACAAATCTTCCAAATATCTCAACAAATCCCAATAAACTTCAAGCATAATTAACGCTCTGGCAACAAACAAGGCCCAGCACGCTGCAACCCATTGAATTTTTTCTCACCCAACATATTGCAGCGTAACTTGTACGATCATACAATCGATTCGAAAGCTACTACAAAACTCTTGCGATTCAATCATTACACCCGATATACTTCACCTTCCTGCAAATCTGCTAGATCCTCCAAATCCACGAAAACTTCAACCATAACCAACCTTTCGAACGAAAGCAATCTTCGTATTCACCTACGTATCATTAAACCCTCGTATATCCTGCGTTTTTTCTTCGAATTTCACAATTTTCCTCCAAGAATTTGTAGACAGCCAACCCTTATCTTTAAGAAGAAAATTCAGTATTGCAACTGCAGCTGCAGCTCATACAATTCTCTCTCACCCGACATATTTCAACATAACTTTTAACTACGATCACCTAATTGTTTGCAAGCTACTACATGCCACTTATGCTTCAATCATTACGCCCCATATACTTCTCCCCATATACTTTCTTTCAAATCTGTTAGATTCTCCAAATATTCAAAAAATTCTCGAAAACTTCAACCATAATCAACCTTTCGAACGAAAGCAATCTTCGTATTCACCTACGTATCATTACACCCTCGTATATCCTGCGTTTTTTTCTTCGAATTTTCCAATTTTCCTCTAAGAATTTGAAGACAGCCAACCCTTATCTTTAAAATCCGGCACCGCAACTGCAGCTACAGCCCATACAATTCTCCCTCACCCGACATATTTCAACATAACTTTTAACTACGATCACCTAATTGTTTGCAAGCTACTACATGCCACTTATGCTTCAATCATTACGCCCCATATACTTCTCCCCATATACTTTCTTTCAAATCTGTTAGATTCTCCAAATATACAAAACAGTTTTCAAAAACTTCAACCATAAACAACCTTGCAAACAAGACCCACTGCAATACTATTGTACAATCCGAGCCTCGCACTCGCCTGCGTGCCATTAAACCCTCGTGTATCTACCTTAGTTTCTCTTCGAATCTTCGAACCTTGCTCCAAAAATCCGAAGAGAGCCAACCTTTATCTTTAAAAACAAAAGCCAGCACGCCGCGACCCATCCAATTCTTTCTCATCCGGCGCACACTGCCACAACCCGGTACGATCAGAGCACCCTACCCCCGCGTATCCTCTTGAGATAAGAAGAAACTACTTCATCTCGTCCGGCGGCTTCTGTCGGGCGACTAGGTGTCAGGCCGACAGGATGGATAGGGGGATGGTACCGTAGGTGGAGGCGTACGGTGACGTCGGGTGACGGTTTCGAGTGGCGGCTAGGCGGGAGGGTTAAAAAGGGTGGTTGTTCGTCGACGCCGAGCGTCGAGCGGGGTGTCTGGTGGGGCGCAGAGGACGCACGGTGGGGCAAGGGGAGGCGGGGGTTGCCGGTGTTCGCCGGTGTGGGATCCTAGTCGGATGTCGGATCCGCGGTGGAAACTTCAGTACGCGATCAACCACCGACGTGTGTTTACGGTCGGAGCTCCAGCGGAAGCTGCGAGGCCTGGCTGCTGCGGGGGGTGAGAAATCTTTTGCTTCACACCTTTTTAATTCTGTTGAAAACGGCTCGGCCTTTTAACACGTTCATCGGTCATTCTCATCATCATCGTCGCACTTTAATTTCGGACACGTTGTTATACAATTTGGCAAAAGTTTGACAAATTTGATCGTTTCCCAGTACACACGTATGAGCTAAGTGTTAGGTGTAGGCGAAATGATTTCTGTTCTTTGGACTTGTGAGAGTGAATGGTGGCATTCTCATTTTGGATACACTGTTGTATTTCGCAGAAAGGTTTCCTATCCCTCGAAAAGTTGCAGTTTGGTCAGTTTCTAAATGATATTATCCAGATAGTTTAGCTCTGGTTGGGATTTCTGGATTTTTGCTTTTTTCGCAGTCGTGAGAGTGATTGGTGAGTTGATATGGGTAAAGAAGGTAATGGATGGTGGAACGCGTAGAATCTGTTCGGAGGACACGTGGTCGTGGGTTTACGTGCGAGCTTGCCTCGCGTTTAACGAGCTGCTCGTTAAAGCAGCCTTCGAACTGCGAATTTCACCGATGCCTACTACGTTCGTTCCCGATATATGTTCCGGTTTGCCTGATGACGAAACTGATTCGTCGAGTGCAGAGTGAGTCAAGATGCACGTTCCGGCTGGGAACAGTGAATAATTGGTTGGAACGTGGGTGTATTTGCTTCAAGTCCGTATGTGAACGTTTAATTGTTGGATCGTTGGTCGATTCATTCGTGTTAATTGAGAATTTTTAATGTAAAAATTGGATCGTTGACTTTTGAGAAAGAACATTATTGTTATTATAATATTGTTAGCATTGTTATAGAATACATAGCGTTATAAGGGTTGTTTAATCGGCGCAGATTTGCCACGTGCATTTCGTGCGTTCTTCTTAAACTTCGCCTGATTCTGTTACTTTATTTATTCCTTCATTTGTCAGCTGTTTTCTGATTTATTATCCTGTTTTTGGACTCGAAATTATATTATCGACTCGTTATTCCGTTTGTAGATATTTTTTCATTTATAAGACATGTTTCTCATATTTTGGTGATTAATTAATTTCGTCCGTTCTTTAATTTTTAATTTTGTTTTTAATTAAAATTAAGCAGAATATCTGGATTAACTAGCGGGCAGGCGGAAAGTAAAAACGATTGTATTAAGCGAAAAGTGAATATCATTCGTTTCAGAGAGTAGTTTTCATAAATCTGAAACAAGAACGCTAAGAAACTCATTCTGCACTTGGTCCATTTAAAGTTAAAACTTCTCCACGAAACCATCGAATACACTTTCAACGCGGAAAGTACAAGTTCATCCTGTTTATGCACATCCCTGTCACTTTTTATTCTTACGAGAAAACTTTTCGGGAAGTTGCTGCAAAGTTATGAAGTTCAGTGACTGTTCAGGGTCAAGGCGTCGATATCGAGAATCCAGACGTCGTTCCACCGTTACCTTAACGATATTAAGTGTTACAGAATCTCGAAATTTTGTCGTGAAATCCTCGTTGTGCGATACACGGTGACTAGGAAGAATATTTCAATATCATATCATATGAAAATATTATTTTATTTGGACTGTGCGAAATTTCAAAATGTGTTCTACACACACGATATATTCACGAGAAGTTTTTACAAGCCATTGTATGTAATTAAAAAGTTATTATCGATTATCTCATCTTATACTGCAACATATTTTATTATCAAGCCAGATGATACTTTAGAGTTCATTTCTTTTCTATAAAAGATAACTTGAACTTGCTGATATACTGTTGTAATGCGACTGTAAACAATCAATTTAGAGAAGTAAAATATTACTCGTCGGTTGTTCTTTTTATGATAAATACGAGTCAATCAGTGTCATGAGGATAGCACGAGTTTAGTAGGAAAATCTTCAGCGGCAGTTTCATATCATCGATCTTCATCCGGTAACGTCAGCGTGCACTATTTTTGGCGAGAATTTCCCGGAGAAAAGTTTGATTCCAATCTGTCATTTGGAACGAAGGAAATAGGTCAACTGAACTGTTTTCAAGAGGCTGTCTCTCGCGTGAAAATTCGCAGTACGTGGTAATCGTTTGAGGCTCTCGTGGAAAAGGGAGGATACGAGGGGTGGTAGAAAAAAAGAAGAAAAAAAAATACGATGAAATCACGCCTCCATTCGAGAATCGACTTCTTTTCAATTTGAAACTCGACCGTGAACGAGCTCTCTGCGAGAAGATATTTAACATTTTCATGAATTCTCCGATAATTGTCGCTACGAACGAGTAGTTGAAAGTCAAATCGAGTTTCTATTGTATGAAAATATCTAGCTTCATAATGTAATATACATCAAGTTGATTTGAATGAAGTTTTTCTCAGATATTGATTTATATCGATCGAGAAAGAGTAAAAGACTTTGTACTTTAATCCTATGGGGGTTGTAGTCTACTATTGAGACGATAGTTACAACGGCTGTGGAAGAAGTATTATTATTATGTGCATAAGAAACACGTAACCTTTATTATCCCAGGTTCTGTATGTAGAGGTTTGTTGGCCACTGTAGAGGATGATTGGTTTGTTCGAATAACGAGATAACTTGTTGTTGAAAACCGTCAAGTATATTTAAAATGATAAATAAATGAACACAGACAATAATCACTCGTACTAACAGATTCGCTAATAAAATCGCTGATAACTCGTTGATAACTGATAGATACTGAACTCCTTACGATCGCGTCCGTTTATTTATACTGGTCGGGAGAGTGCCAGAAAATTCAAATTCGTCTTCGTTTGACGGTTGTACGTAGCGGCGACATTGTTTTGCCCGGAGTTTATTTATTATTACATTATGTGTATCCTAACGATATTGCTACTCCGAAACAAAACAACAACATGATTTGAATTATCCTCTAGCTTATGTGCCGCTACATGTATTTTATTTTTATAGTATCAAATTTTTTTGTCATATGAGACTACTTTATGACATGTAATACGTTATACTTGTGTCTGATCAGTCTACTAACTAACGTTTTTACGCACGTAAGGGCTGTAATAAATACAGTGGTATACTTTAAATACTTTTGTAGCTACTATGCATATATCGTGCAAGTATCGATGCAATATAAATATTGCAGGTTTTATTCCGGTTTCGAAATTCAGTGGCAGCAACATACATTCTAGACAGGGAAACAATTTTTACGTAACTTCCATGGAAGTTTAAACACTGCAATCAGTCGTATACGATACTTGGAAAGTAAAAAAATTTGAAATACCTTTTACGCCTGTACGTGACGGTTTATGAGCATTTTATGGGATGCTACGCCGCGAATAAACTTCTTATAGCTCGAAATAAAAATGGTCCCGGTATACGTATTTTTTTTTTATCTTTTTTTACGAGAAATTCCAAAAACCATTCTCCCTATGCTGGGAGCTCGCTAAGCTGAAATTTCTGAATTATTGATCCGTCGTATCCTGTATGAACAGGATCCAGTAAAATATTCCATAAAATGGAAATGTACTTGTCTCTTAATCTTCCATCAAGGGAAAATCATTCGAAGTTTCCAGCGATAGAATTTGTTTAAATCCAACTTCCTAGTATACAATTTTTTTCTCAGTTTTTCGAGTCTAGTTAATTAGAGTCCGAAAAAGACTCCTTGTTTTCTTTTGTAGTAAATATTCTTAAGTCCTACGGCTGTTCTTTTTAGCATAAAAAATTTAATATCGTGATAATTATCTTCTTAACTAAGATTTCTACACATTTTTTTCGGTTATATGCTAAGGAACCTATGAAAGTATTAAAAAGTTTATTCGTAGAAAATAATTTGTAGAAGATAACTCCAATATTTTAAGGCAGACAAAAGACCTCTTAAACGTACAACGATCCAGAAAAAAATAGTTTCCAATAAGAGAAAAGGGATAAAAAATCTTGAAACGTTTCATAGTTCCAAACGATAGGAAACATATAAAACATTCAAAGATAAAAGATCTCGAAACAACAGGGCTTGAAGAGAAAATGTTTGAGGGGTTAATGGATGAACAAACTTAAAGCAAAAGCCGAAAAGAATAGAAAAATAAATGTTGTGAATTCCCAAATTAAAAAAAAATAGGCTAGATAATTTCACGATGAATATTGATTTTGATTTTGATTTTGATTTTAAAGAGGATATTTTCTCATAGAAATTACTAGGAAAGTTACAAAGGGTAAACAAAGAAGATGTATGACTTGTTTTTAAATAGCATAATTTGTCACGATCGATTAATACCAAGGCTACTCATTATGATACACGTTGAATAATTATGGGACTTCTATAAGGATCCTTCTCGATCATTTCGTATACAGATAGATTTTGCTATTGAGCAAATTTTTTAAATTACAAAACCCAAAATAGTATTCTTATTTATCACGAATTATCCTCTTTATTCAATTAAATTCCCAATCTTCTCCATTTTTTCTTCGCTCTTCGCTCAAAAATTCCACATCTTCTTGATTTTCTTCTCTCATAAACCCACCCGAAAAATTACCAATCTTTTCTATCTTCCTTTTGCTCTTCGCTTAAAGAATTCTCAATTTCCTTCCATTTTTCGTTCGCTACTCGAATATTCGAAAGATCCTCGATCTTCTTCATTTTCTCTTCGCTCTTCGTTCACGAAATTTCAAATCCTCCTTTCTTCACTCCTCACCGAGACGATCTTCTTCTAATTCACGCAAGTCGATACTTGCGCTACCAAAATTCAATTTCAGTGTCAAGGTGGCCAGTGATCAGATTGAGGTGGTTAAGGATTGGGTGGTTCGGGTGAGGGGAGGGCTGGGCGAACGCAGGAGCATTCGAAACTCCTTCGGGTAAGAACGCGAGGAACGCGGGTGGCCACGGGATGTGCAGTATCGCGGTGGTGGTGCCGGTTTGCGGTGGAACACACGTAACCAACACCAACGTTGCCGTTGGAGTGGCGTAAAAGTGGTGGTGACGTGGCCGTATCGTAGTGGTAGTAACACCGGTAGTGATAGTAGTAGTAATAGTAGTAGTAGTAGTAGTAATAGTAGTAGTACGATAGTGGGTACAACGGTATGTCTGGCGAGTTCATGAATGAGCGACCACTTCGCTTTCGCGCGAACGCTAATGGGCTTCCTTTCTCGCGCGCCGAACCGCCCCTCGTGTTTTTGTTACGCCGCCGGTCCCGAGCACCTGTTACCAGGATAACGAATCGCCCTTTCGATGATGCTCGGTGACGATGCTGCGTACAACCGACGATTAATTCTTTTTTTTTTTTTCGAAGGATAGGACTGTTCGCGTGTTTTCATCGGCTTTGGAGAACTTAGGCGGATAAATAGGTACAATAATAAATGTTGAAAAATACCGAGAGAATTAGTCGTCCTGGTTCTTAGCTAAGTCTATTTTTCGCGAATAATTAACCGATGATGCACGTATGTCTCGTTGGTGTAAAGAATTGAAATTCGTGATAATGCGATGAAAATTCTATTTGGAAGGTTAAATTCGCGCAATAATATTAAACTTGATAAATTTTAAATTAGGTTTTTTCTCGGTGTGGAAGCTAGTGGAGAGATAGAACAGTTAAGAACTATGACTCGCTTACACGTGACGAGATGTATTTTAATTGTCGATAAGAATTATGCGAGGTGATGAACAATGATCGCTAGATCGTTCAATGATTGAATAGCTAAAACTTATTACTCGTTGATTTTATAAGAAGATAATAAGTACTGTTCTTGGGCCACATACGCTTCTCTGAAATTTATATGTTTCATTAACATTTACGCACTGTTATCCAGATATTTATGAACGGTAGTGTATTTTCGGCGCGTGCTCGTGAATTTTGGCAAGGGTGACACGCGGCGGTCTGTAGGAGATTTATGGATGCTTTGTTCTGCACGATGTAGCTTGGATTTAGGGGTGGTTTCGATTGAGTTCTTGTGCTGTGGATGTCGCAGGGAAAGTATAAAATTTGATACGCTTACAATTACTCATAAACGTCTATCTAGCCTATCAAAAGATTGTATTTATTCAGCTGAAATGTTATAAAATTTCATTGCAAAGTAGTTTAGTACGTTCTAGAATGACTAAGTGCGGTTTTACTATTATTTTATGTGTCAAGAAAGAAATGCGTAAATGTAGTATATTATACATATACGCCCTGTCTAAATAGTAATGCCGTTTTTATTAGATCTACTTCGTGAGTAGTTGACGTATACGTTTATGCGAAATGTTTAATGAAAACGTCGAATCTGAGCTAGTGAAAAAACAACGCGAGTTTTTCCGTTTGAAGCTCTAAATAATTCAAGACATCAGGAACGCTTTCGCAACGTTTTAATCTCCTCTGAGCCCCCGGTTCTCTTCGCGTGTATGTATTCTTTTTTCCACTTTACATCGTTTACCTGGTTGCACAGTAGCCCAGCAACTCGCTAATTTTGCCTGGCCAGTTCAAACAAGGCGTCCAGTCGATCCATCCCAGACCAATTTACTTTTCATACATCCTGTTTCCTTTTTTCCCTCTCTTCCTCGTTCTGTTCGCTTTGAACCAAGTTTTTCGATCGTTGAACCCATCTATCGTTGTCTCGTTTTGCCCGACGATAACGAGAAATCAACCCGTTTACCCCGTTATTTATGCACTCGTGTAAACATGCTCTTATTTTTGTATAATTATCCCGTGGATTGAATAATCAAACGTCGAGTGTTTCATAAAACCTACCACTACCTCTCTCTGTATTTCGCCTTCGTTCACAGAAGTAATCTTTTCGTATATTCTTATCTTGATGCTTTCCGAGATAACTTTAAGATTCTCACGTACGGCTTTCTATAGAATTTGTACGTGAATATGGTGGAACTCGAGCCCGTAAAATCGATCCACGTAAATTTCTATGACGTGTTCAGTGCTTTCATATTGCTTAGTTAGGTTGTCTCACGAGGAAGTAGCTCGTTTTTTTCGTCCGATTACTGTTTTATGGTAAATTTATACCGTTGTTTTATGATCATTTTTATTCCATTAGATGGAAGGTTTATCGTTCTCCGGGTGATTCAAAGATACTGTTAAAAAGCAAAGGCTATATATATACGTTTTTACGTGATTCGACAATGTCGGTGAAAATACAAGGTGCTTGTGAAAATGTCCAAATAATTTAGAGTTATCATAGGTCGAGAAAGGTTTCTGCATAGCTGTTCGGATCAATGGTTTGAGTTATAGGTGAACATAGGGATGAACTGTTTTTGTGGGAATTGTGGGAATCGAAATTATGGGATGATCATAAGAATCTTCAACAGTATAGAAGTATCGTTTAACGTATGAAGACGATTTTTTTTCTCATATTAAAACTTTCAATAAATAAACAAATTTATACGAAGAATCGAACCATTGCTTTCATGTTATTGCTGTCGAAGAAAGAAGTGACATTAATTTTAATAATTCCCCCTTAGAGTCTCTACTTTGTGCACACATTGGGCACGCAACCACAATGAAAATAAGGAGGATGAACTTGCATGTTCGGTATCAATCGTTATGATTGCACGTACGTTTACGATGCAAATTTTGCTGCCCATGAAATACATATTCTCATTAATTACACGGGATTCTCGGTTGAACGAAATGGATCTCGGTGTCTGTTACTTCAGATAAGCAAAATTATGAAGTACAAATATGTTCTTTTTTACCAATGAATCACGCAGTCTGTTTAACATTATTCTACATTGCAAATAAAGGATCGTTTGCGAACAAAGTAATTAATTCCGTTCCTTTTTCAATGATACAACTGTCGCTGATTGAACGCGATATCTGTCCAATTAATTATCAAAGTTCGATTAATCGTCAATTTATATATATGAGATATTGTAACGGAGATCGAGCTCTGATTACGTAGTAACATAGTTTTTCAAAATTATCTGCAAGTTGCTTTCCAGATTATTGATTCAGTTTTTAAAGCGGGATAATATACGTTTCAAAATTCGCACGGAATCCTTTTGAACTTGTTAAACCATCACCTTCAAAAACTCTTTTCAGAAGAACTTTTATCCATATCTTTTTTTTATTTCCATTCACGAAATCCGCCACGTAAATTTTTCCTATTTTTCGAAAACCGCTTTTCTGCTTTTCAATATCCTACCCGATATCCTATCGAAACCTTTTCCTCTTCGTCACTACGCAATTTGCATATTTCGCGCAACTATTCTCGCACATATTATCTCATTGTCAATATCTTAGTGAAAACTAACAAGCTGCTTTACTGCGATATTTGGTTTCATAACACCTTCTCTTTGAATATTCAAATTATTCATGATACTTTCCTAGGAATTTTACTTGTTAGCTATCTTTGATACGAAGAAAAAAGTAAACGTTAGATAAATATAACATATATAACTATACTAATAAAAATATAAATAAATATATTAGATGGAAGCCTCGAATAAAGGTTTAAAGCACGTTTAACGCATTTTATGAAAAAGCGATTTCTATATAAGAAAAATACTAAGAAATACCGTGTTTTATAAGTTTTAGACATTTAACGTGCTTCTTGTATTTCACATTAAACCGCTTGCCGACGAAATATCTGCAATCTGTGTGTACTAAAACGATAGAGACTGTAAAACTTTTAATTCAACTTCCTCTTGCTACTGTCTCTTATACGAGATTTCCACTTCAATTAGTGTATCATTCAGTAAAGTAATAACATACATTTACCATAGAAAATTTGTACACGCATATCCTGCATGTTAAACAATATATTTTGACATTTCATTAATAGTATAATAAAATGTGAGTGTCAAGACTGTATTAGCAAAATTTGAATCTACTCTGAAAATCCATATATCCATTATGAATGAAAGTTGCAATGAATGTTTATTGTAAATTTATATTGAATAAAAAATTGATCTACAGTATAAACAGTTATTTTAAGCAATAAATGTTAAAGATGGTCCTATTGAATATCGAAATTTATTATTAACGCTGTTGTATACAACACTGGTTAAAGTCGTATTCGAGAGGAATTTCTTTCCGACGTTTCACCAGCACTGCAATTAGCTTCTTCAGGGTCCAACTCAAACAATGTTGTGTACAACAGCGTTAAGTGTGACAATTCAGGCCGTGAAAACCTCGCGTCTCTTATTACGGATGATTGCTTGTTCAAGTGCCTCTGTGATTTCTGCAAAATGTATACAGTGAACGTTTCTATCTATAACACGGTTAATTCGTCCTCTGTTATATGGAAACCGTGTTACAAAAATATCGTGTTATAGGAGGATTGTCGTAATTTGTGATAAATGGCTTGAATAATATCCTTGTACTAAATATTAGCTTGTCCGAAAAGTTTCTTTCGTTGTATAAGGAAATAATAGACGCACAATGTTTTTTGTTTTATATTAGTTTATTGAATTATGCACGAACATAATAATAGAAATAGAACGAAATGGATGATACCTAATTCAATAAAATAATACAAGACAGAAATTGTTGTTCATCTATTATCACCTTATGAAACGAAAGAAACCCAACCTAATACTTGTAACTTGCAAATAAGTATACTCGTAACTTCTAACTAAATAGTTGTAGCTTTTGTATATGCTTTCAGAATCGTTTAGAATTTTTCCAATGTAATCGCGATAGTTAAATGCCCATTACAGGTGCAATGAAATTTCAAAATGTTTCGTATAACAAACGTGGTACGTTGATGAAAGATATCGACGAATGTACCAATACTTCTACCTGCCACTGTATAAATCACTCCATTTACAATTCATCAGAACGTTATATCTCCGCACGGTATACGCGTTATTTCATGATCTTTAATGGATCAATTAAAAAACATAAGCCTGCCTGACATTTACCATTCTTTTGCAACAACATTTCAAATGAAACGTATAACAACGACGGTGTATTCATGAAGTAAACACATAATCCATAGAAAGATGAATAAATTGATGAAGTTTACGAAATGCTAGAACGTTTGAAAGCGTTAATGGAACTCGGTCGAAAGGAACTCGTTTTGCAGGAAATAAAAAACGACGGGGACTGGCTATTGTCCCGCGCGTAAATTAATTATTACTTCGGTGCTGATAATAGCATTGTTATTTGCGTTCGGCTCGATATCGTATTTAATATTTCAAAACCGGGTTTAATGCATGCATTCGGTGCGACCCGAGCTACATCAGTGGCACGTGTCTTTCGTGACGTAATAACCGATAATGGCGTGCGTTGCACGATAAATTTCATTCTACGGGAAAACCCAGCTGAATATTGACCGACGGCCGACACGCCACTCCGCTCGAAATCATTATGCGAACGTGACACGCGTATTTTCGCCGGTGGACCGTGTTGCTTCTTCCGCCAGATTCATGAAAATCCTTTTCAAACTTGGTATGCAACTTTGTATACGTATTAGCTCGCGAAAGTATTTCGATGCCCACAATAGTACAACTTTTACGTTTGTATTATATGTGTCTTATGAAACGTATTAAAATTTCATTGGCGTTGTAACGAGGACACGATTACTATTGTTATATTGGCAAAGTTTGGAATCAGTCTGAAAATGTGTATAGAAATGGCAAAATACGCGAACTTTTCGACTTTTTATAAAGTTATTAATCTCACATTATCCTGATGCGTACGTAATTAGTATTTAACATATCCATAATGGAATTTTATTTTCATAAATTCATTTATCGCAAGGAGAAGGCATAAGTAATCGTAAATACCGAGGAAAATCTAATGGGAAGAGTAATATTTGTAAATGTCATTTTTATAATGTATTTTAATTTATGGAATTGATTAGCATGGTTTCTGAACGATTCATATAGTGAAAAATTAGTATGCAGTTTAAATAGCCATCCTCGTTCCTTGTCAAGTTAATACACTGATTCATGGTAGTATTTTACATTTACAGAAACATTTAAAAATATATCGTACGTGCTACTAAAACCCTTTCAAATTTCATGAGCACTGTAATGAAACGCGACTGTTATGATTAGGTATATCGGTGAAATTAGAAACTAATTTGGAAATGTGTTAAAATTTAATAAAATGTTATTACAGCGTGAATAGCGATTTGAAGCATATAACAAGTGCTGAATACAGTCCCACTGAACATTGAGATTTATTAATATAGTGTAGGTTAAATATTATACCATAAATACTATATAATATGATGAATCAATATTATATTCGTGGATATCGTTATATCAATCCGAAATATTAATATAAAGATAATGTACAGATAATATAGAGATTGGCTGTAAAGAGATTTGAATTGGATGAGATATGATTAATCAGTCGTTTTGATGGAAATGAGTGATATTTTTGTCTATTTTGTATTTATCCACTGGAATCGACCGCGTTTGTATGACGTGTTCAATTTTCTGTATTTCACATTAATTCCAAGTGTTGCTATACGAAAGAATGTAAAGGTGAAATGAACACATTTATATAAAAATTAAACGAAATTCAATTAATCATCTACGTAGGTGTTTTTCGTTGAAATGAGCTCTACAATTTCGTGAACTTTGCATCTGTTTATCTCTGCTTCGCTGTTTGTGTGCTGAATTTAATTTACTCTCGGTGTTCCTGTATTAATTCAATGTGTTAATAGAGAAGAACGTAAAGATCGAATATCTGTAGGTAACAACATTAATTAAATCGTAAGTTGATTTTATATTTGTTATTGGTTATCACAGTTGAGGATAGCAAGCAATTAATTAAGCGTAAGCGAGTTACAATTAAATTTTAATA
Source organism: Bombus flavifrons (assembly GCF_040668555.2). Classification (NCBI taxonomy): domain Eukaryota; kingdom Metazoa; phylum Arthropoda; class Insecta; order Hymenoptera; family Apidae; genus Bombus; species Bombus flavifrons. Next base: position 8,285,802 of record NC_138446.1, on the reverse strand, counting down.
GACTTCAATAAATGAAAGGTGTCCCACTAATTACCTTCAATTTCAATATTTTTATTATTTTAGATAACGCATGAAAATGTTTGATACATGTGAAACTTATACAACTGAACAAAAGATACGACACGGTAAAAATGGTTTTCTGTAGCTGGAAATAAATTTCCTTCTTTCATTTGGAATATCCAACTTAATGTCCAATCTGATGCAAATGTTTCTTCCGTTTATTTTAAAGACAGCTGTCCCTTTGATCGTTTTATTTTGACCTAACATTCTGTTTTATAAAAGTACGACACTTCAACATTCAGAAAAGAATGAGAACCATACACCACATGAAATCAGTCATTAAATATGGATATGCCAAAAGCCTACAATTATAAATTACTAGTCGATCGACCTCACATAAGATGCAAAATTCATTGCAACAATCTTCAGCTTATTTCAGTTAGGCTATATATATATCCTTGCGTAGTTAGGCTCTTCCAGTAGTTATGAGATAACATTATCTAATAAAAAATGATCTGAAAACTGTATTAACTTATACAATGCGTTTAATGCTAATTCCTGATATCTGTGTATTTATAGGAAGTTCAAAGCTGCAAAAATACGCTTAATATATAAAAATATATAAAATATCCAAAGTATAGCATTTACTATCGCGTTCAGTAGATAAAACGAATTTCATATTTCTTCGATTAAATCTACTATCCTACTATTGATTAACCCAATAAAACGAAAAGGAAAGAGGCGAGCAGCAAAAAATCTAAATCATCTGAAACTCAAACTGATGTCCACTTGTGACGAATGTGTAACAAATGACGCGAGTGTTGCACGCGAGAAACCATTCGAAACGTTGAATCCCGGAGTTAATAACACCATTGGTATTATGGTAATAAAGACGAACGAGCCAATTAACCCTCGTAGTCGGTTAATCCCCTTGCCGCTTTATCCTGGCGCACCCTCGTCATTCTTCGCTTTTAACGGTCGGTAAGAGCATTAATACATCGATAAGTTATGTTGCGAAGGAAACGGCATAATTTCGTGTCGGTTATTTATAACTTCAGCAGGAATAATTATTTCCTCTGCCGTGTAGTCGATATATTAAACAACATTGTTATAAATCACAATAGTCGAGTGTCGGGGGAGGGGGAGAGAAGGGGCGGATGGTTGTTAAGACCGGGAGATGCGTTTAATCGGTAATTCATACTTTCAGTGTTAATTCAATTGACGCGCCATTACTACAACGATACTTCAGCGGGAGAAATAATGTGAAATTTATTTAATCGGCGAGTCGTTGCACGCGTTGGGTTTGCAACACCATCTGAAATATTCATCGTCCAATAAAGAGCAGCTCTTGTTGTTTACGCGAGACGCTTATTGTCTTTGCCACGTTTTGCTTCTGGATTCGAGCGGGATCCATAAACGAAGTTTGGTACGTTTAAAAAATATGGTTCGTAATTTGGAAAGATAGTGATTTATTAGTTTATACGTTGCTGTTACGTCTTTTCTATCCTTAGTAATTGTTAGTTAAAAAATCATGAAAAATTCATAGGAATCAACAACGTTGTATAGGAGATCTGTGGTTTGCTGTTCCATGGGTTGTATGGTACAATTTTTTGTTTTTGTTTTTGAATTTGACCGCGATGATGGCTTTTAACAGAGGAGTTTTCAACGAAATTCAGATATTAATATTCTTTTCTTCTGCCGGTGGCAAATTGGTCGGGGAACATAGAGAATTTGTACAAACCAGAAAATTCACTGAGAATATTTGGAGGAAAATATTTGTTCTTTTTAGATACAGCAATGGCGGCGTTCACTATCCGGCGAATTTTAAACGAGAAATTTAATCGATTGAATTTCAACTACTTTTATCACTTCTTTTTATCGATAATTCATAGTTTACAAAATATGAGACAGTGCTTAGAAATGTAGGTTACCGAAAAAATACACCAAGAGGAGATTTCGTATCTGGTTTCTAATAGCGAGAGGAACCTTTTTACATAGGAAAGTTTTGATCCCGTTTAAAATTCATTTATAACAAGGTGATACCAGGACGTAACAGAAATGTACATACAAAAATTGCTTAATTTGGATATGTCGAAAATTTCGAAAAATATTTACTGTGAGTCTCATCGTTACATTTCCTCCGGTTTGCAGATGCTCATTCGGAATCGAGTGTTCGAAATTCATTAATTAAAATTCCCCCGAGTAAATTGCAGTTACGACTGCTACTTCTATTTACAAGTTATTCATTGAAACAGCAATTCATACTATGTATAAATATTCACTGGAGCCGTATGGCGGCATCGAAATAGTTAGGGAGTTGAACGTTTTAATTCGCCCCGGTGAGATTTCTCCAAAGTATACCCTCTTGATTTATTGGAAACCCGCATAATTTCTGTCAATTAAGAGACCTTTAAACTCGAAATTCGTTACTCGGAAATTAATTTCATGATGAGAAGGAAAATCGCCGGAAGTTTTCCCCTACCGATGTTAAATAACCATTTAACGTCGAATAACTGAACCGTGATGATCATGAATATTTACTTCTTTACGGTGATTTTAATTTCATATATATCCGGGACAATTTATTCGATGCTGATCGAACGTTATTTTTCCACTTTCGTTAATCATTCGTTCTGCATTAACAAGTATTCCTCGTTATTTTCCATTGCAAATACTTAATTATTCGCGATTAAGAGGCGCGATGAAAATATATCGATCTTTTTAAAAAATCACACCCAGAATTCGATATATTTACAACGACATTGTATTTTAAGATCTTATTGATTAACAAAGTAATAAATGCACTTATCTTCGTCAAAAACCTAATTTCGGTATTAGGCTATTTAGCGTGAAGAGGATCAGAAAAATTGTATTTCCATTACAATTAATTAACGAAAATATTATTTCTTCTACACAGTCCAAGAGACATTTGCTCGTGAAAGGATTAAGAAAAATAATTATAAAAATCATACGAATTTATTTTCTTAAAATTTCAATTAAAACCATCCTCTCGTCCTCGTTGTTACTGGCATACGCGCTCTTCATATTACAAACTTCTTTTTTCTAACGTTTTCCGCTTAACAAATCTTCCATCGAAGTTTCCTTAATGGAACGATATGTTGTCTATATCTCGGACCACCTGCCGGCAACTTTTATTAGCAGCAGAATTGTACAAGGCGGATTCTTAATAAGAATCGGAATCGTGACGCGATTGTTCTCGCGCGATAGGGGAATCGTATGGCTTGTCTACGACGACAGATGTCGATTGACACTGGCTCGAACCAGGATGCCAACGACAAGGTACGATGGAACAAAAGTTTTTCGTGCTCTCGTCCAGACAAAAGCCTCCCACTTGCCTTTTCGGATATACTTTCAGCCACTCTCACCCTTCGTTCGCTGATTCCCCTCTTCTTTTTATTCCTTTCGTTCCGTCGAAGGGAAAGTAGGAATTCTCGGAAGTCTCCCTTCCATCGTTTTCTTCTCCGGAAAGTCTTCTTTTCTATCTTCACCCTTTCTTTCCCTATGGGAATTCAGTTGCCGCTGGAACTCGAGTGGCACTCGTATCGAGTCGTTGGCTGGCAGGACGAGATTGATAGGAAAGATCACGATGATATCGATGACGAACACAACGTCACGAGTGGAAGATCGATGCCGGAAGTATCTTTTGTGTAGTGGGAACGGTTTTATCGGGGACGTCGAACCTTCGATCGAATATTCGACGGTGTTGCGGCTTTGCGAATTTACGATCAGCCTTCTATTTTGTTTTGTCGTCGAAGACAGCAAATATCGCTATTTTGCTCTTTCTCGTTTTTTGAGATTTTGCTGCAATTTAAGGATTATTTTGGAACGTAGCAAACGTTTCGATCGGTAGACCTTTTTGAATGGATCCGATTAGGCTTTTGTCAATATTATTGTCAAGGCCAAAAACTTGTATTAGTCCTTTTCTCTCTCTGGAATTGTAGTAAAACTTGAGAATTCTTTTTTGGATTAGTAGATGTTTCAATACACGGATCTTCTTCTATCAATTTCATTAGGTTCTTCTTATTAACATCATCGAGAGTTAATGGCTGTGTAATTTAATGGTTTGTCGATTCAACGCTTTATTTGAAATACTTATTTTCAGATTCTCGGATTCTGTTGGAATTTTCACGTTGTTTTGAATATGTTCATAATAATACATAAAGGTTACATTTTTTTTTTACTTTTCTTTTAATCTCGCCTGTTTAGTCTTTCATTTCGTTTCGATAATAACAAAATGAGTATCATCCATGAAATTTGAGAGACAAAGACGATGAAAAGGATATTAGGTTAGATGAATTATTTGATATGAAAGAGAATCAAAAAGGGAGCAGATTATTCAATTTGGCTCGAAGTTAATGGGAGTATTTTAATGTCAAGGGAAGAACGATGATTCCTTTGTCCTTGTATACGGTCTCCCCGATTTCTCGGAAGCGAGGAATAAATCTCTACGCAAATCGCATTCGAGCATTCCCAATATGCCTGCTTAATAACGTTGAAAACCATCTAACGCTATTAAATCCAGCGTAAAACTAACTGCCAGGGCTTAACGAGGTCGCTTTAACAGAAACCAAAATCCTCTACTCCGATGCTCATCCTTGATTCTACCGTTCTCCGAAAACTCGGTGTTGAGTCACAGAAAAGGAAATACAATTGTTGAAAATTCTGCGTGTAATTGCGAACTTAATTAGAATATTTTAGTAATGTCAAAGATCACCAAATAGTATTTCATTCATAAAATCATTGGTTTCTCAATAGAGACTTTATTAAATTATTGTGTAATATTAAATGCATCAAAATTTTTGGTTTTATCAGAGTCTTTAAATTGTTACAAAATATTAAATTCGTCGAAAAAAGTTGTTGATTTTAAGAGAAACAAAATCGTTCAGATTAACGAAAGAAGTTTCCATATCACGAAGAGCTTAAGAAGGATCGAAACCTTTTGCTTCTAAATTCATCCATAATTCATATTTATATCTTCATTCTATTTCTTTGAAATTCGATATTGAATAAATGAAGATACATACATAGAAAAGAATTAAGGAAAACGAAGCGTTATAAACCCGCTACGTACGAAAAGAAAAGATGGAAAGAAATAAATTGGAAGAAGAGAAGTACGCTCGCAAATCATCTATTTTCACAATAGTCTAACCACGTAGCATAAAGCAATTTAATACAGACGAACGTGTCCCCCTAAACAACAATCAAAACCTCTTATTTCCAGACTTAACGATCCCGTTCTATAAAATTCCGCCACTAGATCAATAAATTAAACCCCATAAAATGTCCGCAAAGAAAAACGTATTGCAATCCTGCTATTTACAAAAAAAAAAAAGGAAAAGAAAAAAAAACAAACGAATAAAGCGAAAATAAATTGCAATAAGAGAGAAGAGAATTGCATTCAAGTTCCGCCTATGACAACCTAATAACGCCGAAGACCATTAAACCCCATTAAATTCAGCATGAAACTAACGGGCTGGGGAATTAACGCGACCGTTCTAAAAGGGAACGAAAAATAATGATCTTTCTTTCTCTGCGATTCTCTCGGCGCGCTCGCCCGTAGTCGAGTCGTTTTGCGGGCTTATTAGAATTTTTCGTTTGAGATATCCACTTAATTGACTCCGCGTGAACGGATGAGAAGAAAACGCGGGCAAGGGATGGCACGAGGAAAGGTAACAGGATGGATCGAAAGGGAGGGGAGAAGGAACGAGGCAAAGGGGTATGAGGGTAAGTGGCGGAGAGGCTGGTTGGGGATCTCCATTATCGTAATTAATATCATTACAATTAACGCGGCAGAGACGTTGGTACGCTCGTCGAGCGAGCTTGGATTCCTTTTACTGCACTTTTAACGCGACCAAGCTTTTCCGGCTACGTAACGAGCGGAAACTCGGTTTTCGAATATTCTTGGATTTCCGCACACGCGTTCCACGGATCTCTTTTTTCTTCTTCGTTCGTTCTTCTCCTTCTCTTCCGTATCCTTGCAATAGTAGGATGGAAACTGCTCTCTGCACGAAGAGTCGTTTATAATTATCCTTTAGCCAAGCGTTGCGTGCCTTTGCCGATCTACGTGTTCTTTGTTGGTCGTTTGTCAGTAGAGAAATTTACGAGGATGTTGTGATACTCGAAGCACACATATAATTAAGTATAGGTTCTGGCAAAGTGGAAATCATTTGATATCCACGAGTATCCATTTACAAAATAAATAACAAAGAAACTACGTGGTAAAACTGTAGCGAACATATATTGGCTTGGCAACTAAGTGATTACGGATTTTGTCATTAGGTGGTATTGACAAAATCCGCAATCACTTAGTTGCCAATCCAATAGTATTGCATTGATCGTTATTTTATAATCTTCGCACAAGGACAATACTCGTAAAGTAACCGCTAAAGGAACTAGTGAAGATGTAAGAAAGAAATAGAATTCCTTTGATCGTTATTTGATAATTATCACGCTAGAACAGTACTCATAAAGTGATCACCGAAGAGACTAATAAAGATGCACGAAACACATACGTTTCTTTCGATCGTTATTCGACAATCTGTGCACGAGAACGATACTGGAAAAATAGTATAATTACATCGAATACCGATACGAAACTGTAAGACAGAAAGTGGAAACGGGAACGAGGTTCATGTTGCAGTCAGTCACGCAAAATGCACTGACATTTTTTAATCGTTCAGCGAAGGTTCAATTCGTAGTTGGCACGCGACTTCCATTAACGTAATCAACGTATACTTTGGAGCGACGTTGCACAGAAACGAGGCAGCCTGAATTCCATTCAAGACGCGTTTATCACGCGACGCAGGTTTGTTCGGACGCGCGAAACCCTCGTTTCGAAGAGTCTTGGATTTCCAAGGCTGGTCCGTGAATGCCCGTGTTTCATTCCATCCCGTTTTATTGCTGGTCGCATTGTTACTCGCCGTGTTCAAGCTTCTCCTTTATCCACACTTTCTCTATGCAGTATCATGCAAAAGTCAGCCTACCTACGTTAGTAAGTTTCATAACGGAGACTAATCGCATCTTTTAGGAAATATTCTTATACGGTGTCACACGGTATGTTTGTATCGGGTGGAATTAAGTCACAGAAAAAGAATACGGTAAATACGTTCTTATTGATTTTATGATTTTAGAAAAAACGTTAGGATTAAACTTTGTGCATGAAATTCGAGTTATTTTTCCTATTCTAGACATCAAAATGATGAGGAAGATTTACGTTGGACGAGATTTATTTTTCAAGTTATAAATAATTAAATTTAGGCTGCGGATCGATGCATTTGATGAATTTTTAGATATTTTCTTTATAGTACTAACTATTTATCAGTTTTCGCGATTCCCGAATTTTTGTTAGCTTCGCTGAATCATACGTTATACATAGTACGATTTACAACGAATATACAAAACATTTAGGAACGAAAAAGTAAATAGATTGTTTGAAATATTGGAAGCGAAATGACTGACGATACGAAATAAGTTTATTGAAAAATTATTTGACAAGATCACTGAAACAAGGAGAGAATAAAAGAAAGGATTATAAAGAGCCGAAATTATGTTTTCAATGGAAGTTTTCTTACGTTACGTGTTTCGATTTCATACTTTTAGTTCAGCGTGTGAAATTTTCTGAAGAAGATCCAAGAAAGTAGTACGATATGATATTTGTCAACCAAAGTAGTGTAAATACGTATTTGGTCAGGCATCGACCCCTTTACACAGCTTCTACAAAAATCTTAAAACTTTAATTGCTTAAGTCTTATTCCGAAGCTTCTCTTAAGCCATTAAAAACCTTTCTATCTATTAAAACGAAGACGAGATTGATCAAAGACCAACATCTCTACAAGCATTTTTACATTCATTCGTAAGACCAGAACGTTTCTACTTGCTGTGTCTCAAAAACTTTTACTTATATGTGCAAGCACATATTTTATCACAATTAACGTTTCTCGGAGTGATAGAACCTGGCACATAACTCTCATTCATTAATTCACCTGATAAATTAATCCGTGACGGTTTGACGGCTGATTAATCTTCCTCGGTGTCTCGGCGTGCACCACGATCGATAGATCGTAGACGAGAACCGTCATCGGTATGGCTCGTCGTTGTTAATCGTATAGGAACAATGGATCTTCTGGTCTCTGTCTAACGATAATCTCCTCCTGGGAGAAGAGATAAATTATGTGGGGTATCGGTACGGTCGAGCGCGGTTCATTCGAAAGATCCGCGTCGCGTCGGTACGACGTTAATGTTTCTCTTAATTTGTCACTCCGTAACCGAAGCGTGTACAGGCGTGTACAGGAGCTCGATTACGTTAGTTTATGGAATTTGACGCGCGTCTGAGAATTTCGTTCTCTTAGCTCGGCGCCACACTGGCGAAATACTGGAATGTCATTTATCATCGCAACGCGATTCAAAGAGTTGACCCGGTTTTCACTTGGTTTATAACGCGCGTAATTTTAATTCGAACGCGTCCGCGACAACCGTATTGTGTTACTATAAACCCGTCAACTGATTCAAGCCGAGTGAATTCTGGAAAATTGTGTCATTGGTATTTATATCTATCGCGATGATATACGGAATGATCAATGACGTGCGCTTCGTGCGTTTCCGAATCATATTTTGCGTTGAATGTTGTATCGAACCGCTTTTGATGAAATCACATCGAGCGGTGTCGTCCGAAGTAAATTGCCAGATCGTAATTGACATAATATAGATGCGTTAGGAAGCCACAGTCGCGTAGAACATCGCGAAAAAGAGAAAATGATAAAAATCGTGCTGCCATAATATGAGACATTTTGGAATCCAGCAAGTTGCTATGGAATATAATATGAAAATGCCTACTGATAAAATAAAATCAGGATATAGAACGATAGGATATTGATACAGATGGCCATGGTAACATATGGTCTCGATGTAGGATTCTGCTAAGTTCCTAGACTTTCATATAAAAATCACGAAAACATAGGATTTGATGCAGATCCATGGGATTATACGAACGTAGATAGTAGACACTTCAGAATCGTGGAATTTAATATAGTCAGCAGAATTTGATCTAGGACTTTAGTATTTTCAAGTCGATGGTCCTGCAAAATTATTCTCACCGATTGCGGTTGTGTTCTACTGTCCGGATTATTTTACTTAACTCTTCTGACTATGTACAATCTTATTTCACTTAACTCGCCTGGATATATACAATCTCATTTCACTCGCCAGACAATTGTATAACGTGTTTCTATGTTCATCCAACGTGACCGTGACAGTGGGAGTTCTATTCTTCGGTTATTTGATGTTTTCACCTGTCTGACTATATACAATTTTACTTCACTTACGAAACCACACGATGTCTTTATAATAACCCAACTTTTTGATTGATTTAATATCCTGATGTTTGCATCATATTTTCGTGACTTGCCTGACTATATACAATCCTGTTTCACTTGTCAACTCATGTAATATCTGTTTGTTAGTTAAATTTATTATCTTGGTGGCACTCTCCTATTTCCTTGACCGTTCGATATTTTTTCAATTAACTTGTGTGACTATATACACCTGTACAACACATCTATACAACACAATACATCTATATTAACCAAATTTGATCTTGGCTCGGTAGTTCAATAATTCTGTTAATATATCACTACTTTCTACTAGATTCAGCTTTTTCTCTATTCAACAAATGGTAACACGTGATATTTTCATTTCAAATATCGTGTTCATTCCCTCTAAAATTCAGCTTTTCTCTACCTCGTTAAAGATTCATAATTTCAGCGAAACTATTTTAAATGCTAGTTGCTCCGAGGCATTCTGATCTGAATGAAAGAATCAAACCAGCGTATAAAACATTTAAACTAGCCCACCGCTGACGATTTTCGTTAATAATTCTTTCGCGTTATTGTTCGCTCGAGTTAACGGAACGTTTTCATGTTTTCGCTGATAGGGCGCTCCGACCTCTGCTGAGCTCGTGTTATTATTTCTCCAGTTAAAAAAAGAAAAATTCTGATTTATTTGTCGATTTGGCAATTTTAGTAACCGTCTATTTTCCTCTCTGTGTCTTCTCTCTCTCTTTCTCTCTCTCTTTCTATATATATGTGAAAATATCAACTTTTCCGATGCGTTGGTCAGCGGTCGAGTTTAATTTTTCAATTTTCTCTTTCCTCTCCCCTCGATCCTATTTTTCACCGACGGGGCATTATTCAAGATCGGATGAAAAATGCATCGTTCAAGGTATAAATAAACATCAAACGAGACAGTTTCGCGTAATAATCGATTTAAAATAAAAAATATGCACCGATCGACGCCTTTTGTAATAATTCTCACGAGTTTTATTCAGCGGTTTTTTTTTCGCTTGTTACATCGGTCGGGTGCTCATCGAAACGAACCGAGATCAATTGAAATATTAGCGCCACTCCATAATCCTATATCCGATGAAGATATCAAAGATTCACGGCCGATGCATCCCAATGTTTCATGGAATATTCGCCGGCGCGTCCTCCTCATGGTGCAGTTTCAGGGAATAATATTAAAATATCGTAGGCACGCGCCGCTTTATCACGAGTTTCCCTCGTAAATTTGTAACGTCGATTGAACGGAATTGATACTCGGCCTCGGAGGTGCAACCGTGGAGCTTTAAAAGTCTCGAGGAGTCGTCGCGATACTTCAATTCCAGCTATGTTGCGTTTAAATTCCCCATCGAGCTCGAATTCCCACTGTTTCGTTCCGTAATATATTTTCTATACTGTCTTCTCTTCGTTTTTTCTGCTTTATCGATACGAACACGAGCCAAGTCTAGTGGTACTTCGACTATCAGCCACAATTTGAATTTGAATTTTCGATATCAAACGGAAACTTTCACGTACAATGTCGCTGTTCCTTTTGGATGTTACTTGGAATATCTAATTCTTTGAAATCCATATTTTACGCACTGAGAGCTATCAAATTGTCTTTATTAAATGAAGTATAGAATATAAATTAAATTTAAGTAACCTTTGATCTCTAAGATACTATGGGCACCTATGATTCAACGATACCAATCGATGAAAGATGATGGATCGTATTATAGTAGATGAATAAATCGTTGATATTTATAAAATGTACGAGTCATGTACTTCTCGAAGAAATGTTTAATAGGTCGACTTTTGCGCGTGTTAAAATCTACGGTGAAACGGTGAGAATATATTTTATGGAACATCTTGGTAACTATTAAAAAAACAGATTTAAATATCGATCGCTTATTGGACAAACATTCTATGACCGCTTTTAGCATTTTCGAGAGAAACAGTTTAAAACATTTCATGATATTTTATAATGAAATAAATACTTTATGTATTGTATTCATCTTTATCAACGCTATTTTACTTGCAAACTGTGCGTTGATCCTTTTTAGATAACACAAAATGACGAAGATGGTTCATACGCTAAATACGCTAAATAAAAATATTATTTTTGACAAATTTACAAACTAGGTATAAATACGATTTTTATACAGCATAAAGAAATAGTCAACAACTTCTGCGTATAAAATAACAAATTTCACAGAATATGGACATAGTATATTTATGCAGTAAGCAGAGGAAAAAGATTTGAATTTAAGGCAAACTCGCAATTACACGTGACAACGCTGTATTTAATTTCCACAATTGCGATATAAAATTGAACTTTGACGCGAGTACAGCTTACCTTCGTTGTATTTAAATCCACTCGACAAGCGTGAATCAATATCATAAGACAAAGGGTTAACATAATCTCTGAGTAGTTCTTTTGTTTTATACGGCACAATAGCACTCAGCTGTTGCATTTTATTTGTTTTCACTGCCAAGGCTCGTCGTAGCGTTTGTTACGCGGGTCCCGAGGTTTATTAATGGAATTAACGAGGTGGCAGCTAGAGACAGCGTAACAAAATGTACGTATATATAAAAAAAAGGCGCGTAAAAAAATTTACGAGCCGTTAAAACGTGGTATTCGCTGCCGTGGCACCGGGTAATCTAGAGTGTAAAAATTTACGACCGGTCACGCCCTCCGAATTTCTCTCCGGCTGTTTGTTCGAAGGGATGGCTCCGCTCGTGTAAGCGAAAAGCAGCGAATGTTCCTTTCGAATCGCGCCACTTTCGATCCGCACCCGACCAAATTCATGGTGTCTGATACATTGTGTACACTCTGCACTTTGCCGAGTTCTTTCGAGTTTTAAAAGCACTACGAAACGATTGTTAAATGCTTGCAAACGTAAAGGGATGTGAATAGGTTCGTTCTGCTCTTCCCTTTTTACACAGCATATCGATTTCACGAAGATTACACTGATGTCGGAGATATGGAAAAATATAAGGTTTTCCGTGTTCGTTTTATTCGCGATCGCGTAATGCCTTCTGATAAGTAGACTGTAACACGGCTTGAAAATATAAAGAAATACAAGAGAATGTCAGATGCTTGAAAGAATTGTTCAAACTAATTCGGAAACTGCTTCGGAAATTCTTCCAAACATTTTGATGTATCTCAGTTTAGAGAAATTTCTTTAAAATGCACCTTTGAAATAGTAGCTTGTTGATTAACATGGAAGAATATTTTGAGGAAAATTTTGAAATCGAAAAAAAGTCGAATATAAAATGTTGGAGGAACATCGAGATTTCTATTAGAAATTTACAGACGGAATTTGCTGATGGAAATCTGAAATATTAAAAACGCTCTAACGTCGACTTCGTTTCCCTTAAAGAATTCTCGACATATCTTCACGGATCAATCCAACTTACAGAGAATCGTATTCCATAATTTCAAAGGTATACGTATTTGCTTTATTTTTCCGTCAGTTTGCGTAACGTATCATGAAAACATACGATATGTTTCGAAAACTATCGAATACAACAATTAAAATTTTCTTTAATCTGTTTCATCTTAGCTTGGAATACGTATTTTACAAAATTCTCCATCGTGGAAAATTCTTGTCACGCGTTTAATCTCGTCTTTGCCCTCTAATAACCAAAATATCGAAGATTTTGAGATTCTCTTCTCAAAATTCCAATCGCATATCCAGATCGTTTTTATCCTTCAACCGATTCACGAGTCATCGGCTCACCGAACAATTCGTTAAACTTACAAACCATGAAATCTACATTGAATAAATCACAAAGCGCCATTAATAAATCATATGAACCGCGTTTAATAAATCCTTAAAACCGTTAAATCACCGAATCCACATTCAATGAATCATTAAAATAACAAATCATAGAATCCCACACCTAATAAATTATTAAAATCGTCGAATCCAAGTTTACTAAATGTTTACATCTGACAATTCTTTCTTCAGCATTTCATTTTTTTGTTCAGGTTGACTGATAGAGGAATGAATGGACGAATTTGTAATAGAAAAATATATTGAAATAAGTATAAGTACAGGTATAGCGTATGCTGATCCAAATCCTCACTCTTACAGCGTTACAATACAATAGAAAAAATGATAGGGAGCTCGTTCATATATTTACAGCAAAGGACATTACTAAAAAATTAACCTTGGTGTGTAGATCTAGCTGAAGGCTACAAGAAACAGCAATAGAAATCTACTTATAGTTCTTTTGTTTCTAGACCTTGCAACCCAAAACAAAATTTATATTCAAAGGCACAATAATATGGACCTCTCCTTATTTTGAATTTTTTCACTAAATTCTATTCTCTTGGTATCCACAGCGGTCTCCAGGTCACGGATATACAAAAGAAAAGATGTAGAGTTTTTCCTGAAGTAATTACTTCAACACCTTTAAATCTAGTTTAGAAACTAGTTAAGAATTATCTTCTTCTCCGTTGAATTGGTGGCACGAATTACACGCTACAACCAGGATACTATAACTCGCATTAAGCATCTTTTTTTTTTTTATTTGAAAGAATTTTACAATCAGTTCTCATTGAGAATTATAAGTAAATTATTTTGGCGTGGTACTATGTCGTGTTTAATAAGTGTTTATTATATCCGTCGTGTCAAGTAATTAAGTAACTAGTGGGTTTTAGTGGTTCTTAACTCTTATGTTATATCTATTACTGAATTTGCATATTTCTTCTTTAACTGTGGGTATCTTAAGGTCGCGATGTATTGTTTCGTTGGTAACATACCAAGGTGCATCTATTAAGGATCTTAGAGTTTTTGATTGGAATCGTTAAAGAATTTCTATGTTGGAATTACTTGCTGTTCCCCATAGTTGGATCCCATAGGTGCAAACAGGTTTTAATATGGCCTTATATAGCATTATTTTACTCTGCGCGCTTAAGTTGGAACGTCTGCCAATGAGCCAGTAGAATTTTTTAAATTTTGATTTAAGTTGTTTGGATTTATCTACGATGTGTCGTTTCCACGTCATTCTTCTGTCCAGAATTATGCCCAGATATCTGACTGACTCTTTGTTTGGAATTGGAGCATTAAGCATCGTGTGATAAATATATTTCATCTATATCGTGATGAAGTTTCGTTCGGCTTCGAAAATAGCGACTGGGGAAGTAGTGGCGTTGCAACGACGACGAAGTTTAAGAGCGACGTTACAGTGGCGCGAAATAAACCCGGAATGCCAGCCTTTTGATACCGCTGTTACAGGATCGCGTTAATTGCGCTCGTACTTAAAGCGTTGCCTACGGAAATTAACGCGAGCTTTCCGTGTTGCGTTTTTTTCCGCGCTCGTGCTTACGCGCGCTACCTACCGTTCGTTTGGCTCTCTGTTTCTTTCTTTCTTTCCCAGTCGTTTTTCTTCCCTCGAGTCGCGATTATAACGATTTTACGCCATAGCTGTAGCATTGGCACAGTTGTGAATCGAAGACACGAAGTCATTTCAAACGAATGATTCTTTTTTAAGAAATAAAGAAGGTAAAAGTAACAGAGGATTCGAAAGGGGCTAGTTTCGAGGCGAGATTTTCAACAGTGGATTATTTTTCATGCGGTACTGTTATTATTCCAAAACTGGAAGAAGGTAATTGTTAGGGAAAAATGAAGAAATTATTTGTTTTATATTGTTATGGTTATATGGCTTTTATATTATGTTTTGCTGGTATTTTGTGAAAGAAATATGGCATTATTTGAACTTTTGGAGAGTCAGTTTTTTAGAAGCAATGGGAAAATGATAAGGGTTAAGAATAAATGATTCTTGCAGGCTAAAGGAATTACAAATGACGCCAATATTATCCTTCACGAGATGAAGATGTTACAGATGTAGCAAACAACACCTTAACGATTACATTTTTATTTCTTCGAGTTGTATTGATACGAGAAATACATAATACAATTGCTTTCCTCCGTTGTGAAACAAACACCATAAATCAAAGGATGCACTGAAATCAATATGGCATGGCGCCTAAATCAAACATTCATAGTACATTTTCTCAACCGCAATCGATGTAACAGAGATGCAATTTCAATCGCATGTACCGTTCGCAATGGATTTACATCAACAATTGCCAGTTTTAAAAATCTATTACACTCGATCCACACATCGTTGCTCGCACAATTTCATTCAAATTCATACAGAAGCTTGTTATTTCATTTAGCCAGTATAAACGCCAACTGTTCCTATGAACAACACGTAAATCTTAGTTTCTATGAATCGTGTTCTTTTTCCTTAAACAAACGTTCATTTGTATGCTTCGCTTGCCTATCGTCTTTATTCACGTTATTCTGAAATAATTTTCCTATTCTGGTTGGAAATAAAATTATTTCGTTGGATTTCAAGTTTGCTGAAATTAGTACTACGATAAAAATCAATAACGCGCTTACTTGTCTTTGGACAAAACGTAATAAATACAAACAAGAAAATTACTAACTGTATCATCGAGTATAGCCTTTAAAACGTTGATGCTGTAGCCCAATCGAACTGTAAATAAGAAATTGATGGCGTAACGTTGATATCATATCGATTTGCCATGGATTAGTTCTTTTAGTAAATACAGTCGGACAAAATAAATGTTCCAATACACTGTAATGAAAGAGGTCGTGCAACTATTGTTTAGTGGAGATAAGATATATTCGTTTTTTTACATTTGAAGTTTCTTTGGATCTTGAAAACATTTCTCGTACGTACTCCCAATTGTTGGAAGTCTCTACAACTCGTATTATTCTCCGACTCTCGTTGCTCCATCTATTCCTATCGTTTCTAGCGAAGACAAGTGTGGAGAAACGATTTTACATAGACACAGTAAAATAAGCCATAGGTATACCTTTGGAAAGAAACACCGTTTGGAAAAACGAGAAAATGGAAAAAAGGGAGCATACCACGGAGATGAAGTCAGCTTTGACATGGCGCGTAGGCATCGTCTAGAAAAGCCGGTCGCATTTCCTACGTGGAATCTAATTCTTGTCATCCATTTCCCACTCCATTCTCGTGCTGCTCTCATGAATATGACGACCAGTGACAGCGTGCAAATATTTCAGCTGGAAATCTATTTTCTACGACCTGTGAGAGAGAACAGGGGCCGCGAGCTTTGACGAGTGATTCGATTAAACGTGGATTACTCGACGGCTGATCCTGCTTTTTTACTTCCCAACTTTTGTTCTTTCGTGCTCGTTTCTTCGAAAATGAGTATTCTTACGCCGTTTGCTTCGGAACCAACTTGTTTTTATTTCTTTCTTTACGGCCTGATGCTCCTAAGCGCCGAGATCTTTTCCCCTTTGGAGCGTTTGTCGAGTTGCTTTGGAGAATTTGCTACGATGATAGGGATGTTAGGCTAATGTAAGCTTCTGTACGAAACAGCAGCTAACTTTAGAGATTAATATTCTCACACAGAGTTTGACAAAATCTTTATTCCAAGTGCATTCTATTCGTTTAGTCCGATCAATGTTCAAATTCGAAGAAATCTCCCATATATTGTACATATATGTACATGCACAAGGTCATAATACAAGGCAAACCGAAGAAGCTACCGTAAAACGAATACCTGCAACAAAATTTCTAATTAAATCTCTTACGTCATTTATATCTTAATTTCAACTATGATTCTTTGTTATTAAGCTGCGTATACAGGGTGGTTGGTAACTTGTGGTACAAGCGGAAATTTTTATTTTTAATTTTTTTTTTTTTTTAAATTTCTCCATCGAGAGAACGATCTACAGTGAGGTCTGTTATAACGTACCGCACGCGTACCGAGCGAAAATTCGAAGTCGATTTTCTCGAAAACAAAGCCTCAAACGAAAAATTTTTATTCTATATTTTCGACTTCTTTTTTCGCGTAGAATCACCTCCTTTCCGCTTGTACCACCAGTTACCAACCACCCTGTATATCCGTGCAATCTCTCCGTATATATATATCCGTACTTGCATAAAAGGATCTCGTTATTGTCCAGTTCTACATATTCGCACTCAGCATAAACGCATGAACATTCATCGTCCATTCACTAGCATCCTCGCATAGAACTTGCAAAAATTCCAGTGTATTGGATTGGCAACTAAGTGATTGCGGATTTTGTCATTAGGTGGTATTGACAAAATCCGCAATCACTTAGTTGCCAACCCCTTAGTTGTCAATACCACCTAATGACAAAATCCGCAATCACTTAGTTGCCAACCCGTAGTTCAAACGATATAACGTTGGCGTTTTACCATCTTATTTTTTCTCTTCAACGTGTCCTCTTAAGCTCTCGAGTCATCTATTTCCGATTCGGGGAGCCATTGATCCCTCGAATAGCATCGAGGAGCACAACAGTTCGTTAATGTCGCGAGGGGCTTCGTTCGCGTTCTTTCGACGATGGTTGCGCATCGTGGAAAAGAATTGCATGGAAGTTTTACGACGGCCTTGGCGTAGAATCGAGATTATGCTACACCGGTAATCCACTTTGTCGCGGTTACAATCGACTTGATACTTCCAGGCCATTTAACCGGGTAATCGTCGATACGGTGCACGCTCTTACAAAAGGCATCGTGGGATCTTAAATTGCCTCTGAAATTCACCTCATCGGGGTGAAATTTAATTCTCGCGGATTTACATGCTGAGAACGACGGAGAGAAGAAAGGGACGAGGCCATTTTCATCCCGTGGAAATAAACGGCAGAGGAGAATGTCTCTTGTCATGAAACTTTCTCTTAGACGACGATACTACGCGAGAGCAATGATCGATGCGCTTATGCTAATTCCACCGCCATTGTCCATATTAAAATTTTTCACCTGGGCGCAGTCGGGTACCTTCCGACTATTTTATAAGAATGAAGATCTCGTGGCTGGTACGCATACTGGAAAAGCGATACGTCTTCGGAAGCTGGGAAAGTTATGCGAGTTGAAGTTGGAAAGGTGTAAATTAGATGCGAGTTAAGTACAATACGCTGGAATAGCTTAGAATTATGGGATAGGGAAATTTTTATTGAAATTAGAGACACTTTTCTTGGACATACTTGATGTATAGAGCAAAAGGGATTGGCCTTAAAAGAGTTCTCTTCTGAATAGAGAACATTAAACGAATATTAGTTTACGTATATAGGAATGTGTAAAATTGATAAATAAAGACTAAACTAAAATTGACTAATAAATAAAACACCGACAAATAATATAATTTTGACGCATTCAATCGTTGATATCGATAAATTGAGAAATACTTGTGTCAATGTAGTTTCTTTTATTTTTAATTCGATCTACACTTTGACAATTTATCGTCAAGGAGATTTAGACGTGAATACTTCAATTTACTTTGAGATTATTTCTTAATAATGTTTTATTTATTAAATACTTTACTTTTTTAAATAAATATATATATTATACACTAAGTAGGTATATGTGCGTGTGTCCAAGGTAATCCGAGAAACTGTTCGATCGATTTGGTTATTTCTTTCACCGTTAGAAAGTACATTTCCTCCAGATAACCACAGCCTACATTTTATTATTATTGCTTACTTCTCAAGGAACGGAGCAATGAGTACAAATTTGATCCAAGTCGCACTAACGCAGTTTAATTTCCATTGCAAGATCGGCAAATATTTCTCCAAAATTGCTTACTATATTGGCATCTGTTACAAACGATTGAATGTTATGCAGTGAATTTAGAATAACAAAGTTAAACTCATATTAGTTTCTACGCAAACAAAGTCGCGGAAAACAACTGCTACTATAAAATTTAAAGGGCGGGAAGCTTCCGTTTTTTAATTCTACTCGAGAAAATATTAACTTGTACAAAGATCGACAGTCTGGAAAAAGATTGGAAAAAGAACAACAAGTTTTCCATAAAATATAGTAGAACGACGTATCTTTCTCGAACCTTGCTACGAATTTTTCTTTTTTTATGATAAAATATTCGGCCGTTCGCGATAATAACAACGCAGCCTTGTCCTCAGTTAAACATCCTCTTTCTCCATCTATGAACCTATCCCACGTCGTTGTTATTTCGCGGTAATTCTTCGCTGAGAGTGGTCGTCTTGTCCGGCTGGCCGTATTAAAACGTGTTTTCACGACACTCGTTGGCAGAGGGCCGGTCTCGCGACAAGGACCGACCCGTCCGTTCATTTTGCAGCTACATACGTCATGGAAATGTCATTTGCAGCGTTCGCGTACGCGCGTCGCGTGTGTATTATGTAATTCAGTGGCCCTGCAACCGGGTCACATGAGTTACAGGCACGTAGCACGAGTATCTGGTCGGCCTGGTCAAACAGGCCGCGCTAATTACAACGCAAACCGTCGCATAATCAAACAGGTTACGTGTACGTCAACCTGGCTCCACCCCCCTTGTTCGTGTATTAATAAACACTCAAGATCGCTGCCGGACCTAACGAACGCAGATCCTTCGCTATCGACCACCAATTTTACTCTGGCTGAAACGTTTCTTGTTGCGTTATGTCGAGTATTAGTCGACGAGGGTAAATTCCTGATGTTTGTAGTCGTAATTGACGTAGCTAGCTGCTAAGGTGTTAACAATTCGTCGAGGCTTGTTTGTATTTATTAGAACCGCTATTCGAGGATTAGAGGATTAGAGAGATACGTACAGAATCCAGGATATAATTTCAGCGTTCAGAGTTTCTCGTTCCGTAGTATTATTAAATTCGGTATGTGACGAGGAGGGGGTAGGGAAGATCGATTCGGCGAATCGAGAATATCGTATTAATTAGGAATATTGTTGGAGGATTTGGATGTGTAGTATTGGGATTTGTACAGAGTCGAGTATGGAATTTGGATTTTTGGATCTTTTCATTTTCTTTATTTATTCTGAAGATTGGTCGGCAATTCGTATTTATCAGAATCATTGTTACAGGATTAGGGTGTGTTGTGAACTTCTCGAAATTGGTAATGTCGTTCAATCAAGACAGTGATGTTGTGTTTATTAAAAACATTAGATTCGTGCGGAACGAATGGCGTAGATGTAGTTTTCGGGTTGTTTCCTGTCTCTTTTCGATTAGTATTCAGATCAGTGTTGTATCTCTTTCTCATTGGTATTCAATTTTCTGAAGATTCGTTCTTTAAAAAAATTACATTTAAGAGGATCGAAATTGGTAATTCTACTTTGTAAACCATCAAAGACTGCGACATGACTGTTCTCAGTCTTTGAAGAAATCGCGATGATGACAGATATGTTTTTGAGTTTTATTATATTTTTTTCAATCGAGTTAGCTTGAAAGCGGATGGAAATCGTCGAGGAAGAGATCGGTTTATGAATGAGAGGCGGAATTTTACGATCGTTCGAGATTAATTAATTGAGTTATTAGACAGCTGGAAAATGATACTCCGCGCGAACAAACGCTTTAAGGGAAAATTATTAAGGAAATAGATGTGTACAGTAACTACTTTATATCGCTACTGATTAAATTGAGATTGGAGAGAAACCATCGACCAAGATGAATTGGAAATTATGCGAGAAAGAAAAATTTATCTGAAGGTTTATCAAGATATTTCACGTTTCTCTGGGTATTTTACAGAAATTTCAGCTGATATTCTTCATTATCTTTTAATATAATTTTATAAGGGACTATTAATTACTCGTGATACATTAAAAATCTTGAATCCCTAAAATTACCTCTTAATGTACAAGTTCATAACATTCCGTATTAATATACACATTGCTTAAAATTTTCAATATAAAAATCTTAATTTCTCAAGAACCGTTCAAAAAGACTTGTGTCATTAAATTACGAGAAGATTCTGATATTTCACGCTATAGCTAAATATCTCAGTTAACTGTTTCCAATTCGAGTTACAGTCGAATCAAAGACACACGAAATTTTCAATATTTCCCACATTTAATAAAATATACATATTTTATAAAGAAGTTTATACTGAATCGTAATTTCAGTAGTCCACGAAATTAAATCACGCAGCCGAATTAATTGTCAATAGGATTTTTGAAAATATTTTTGCTAATTTTTGCAGAATACCCTTTCGAACCGAATAAAAAAATCTATGCAACAAGCATCGATTCAATAGCATACTAGTCAGTCGCGTACATCAAGAGTCGAATAGTCGCGGCATCGTATTTTAATTTTAACGACGACAATTTTACATTGACGAGTTAATTATTCCGATGAAGTCACAGGAGAGTCGAGCTCTTCAATTAGCTCGATCAGGACTTGTGTTCATTAGGACGAAGCCTGTTCAAAATCGTTGGTACCCGCAGCGTACGGCCTCATTACACGCCGCGGCTGATTAAAATCCCGCGTGTCCCGTCTGAAGAGTGCGTGACGTTCGCTACTTCGATGCCTGTCGCGTCGCATTCATGCGGACCCGACATTCAACCGGGTGGACGCGACACGCGGCGATCGCCCGGCGAATTTTCAATGGACTAATCGAGCGGCGGCTTTTGATTCGCGGGATGATGTAATACGAGGAACATGCAACGCGCGTAAATTGTATGCGTGATTGAAATGGAAATGTCCTGTGCTTCTGATATTTCATATCGATCGTTGGAATTCCTTTTTTCAATTTTTTATTTACTATTACCTCGATGAATTTTGTGTAAAGCATATTTAGGAATTTTACGACGTAGAAAATTTTAGGAAATGTTTTCATTAGACAAATTATTTGCTTATTTATAATTAATTATTTATTTATTATTCGTTCGGTATTTTTTCTATTTCTTCTTTTTTTTTTACGAATTTAACCCGTAGACGCTCATAGAATTTGTTGCTGCGCAATGTCACAGAGCTAAGTCCATCACAGAGTTCCCTTCGTCGAAATGCATTTTCGTACTTCTATGGACCAGCAATTCAGCCGATTTGAATGCCATTCAAAATGTTCGAAGTTTACTTAACGCTAGAACTAGGCACGTCATACGTGATTAATTAGAATGAAAGTAATATAACGAATATATGTAACTATATTTAGCTATATTTGTATTATACTATATGTATATGTATCTATTACATATAAGGCATATAAGTTAATTAAATATACAGACTTTTATACGTTTATCTTAATAATTTTATTATATAATAGTTTAAGAAATTTAAAGGTAGAAAGATAATGTGCAAAAGAATACGAAATACCCAAAATAGAACACTTGTTACAATATTTAAAACGTGAGTTAAATATTTGCTTAGTCTAATTACGACTCCATTCTTTTATATTTATAAAGATATGAATTTGCAAAAATATTATTGCAGCTTAATTACCGTGGGTGTACTATATTATTTTTTCCCAGAAAACGTTCACGGAAAGGAAAGATTACAGGCGATATCGGCGAATTTCCATTATCGAATTTGCTGTACAAGCATTTCTCGAGTATCTACTAGCTCGTTCTTCTATCCAAGACGCGCGAAACTAAAGTAAACAGGAAGTTGCGAAATCCGATTGACCGAGGATACAATGATCGCGAAAGAACGATTCGATTCGTAAATGCAACCAAACGTCAGATTTAATAGAAATCGAGATCGATCTTCGTGAAAAATAGACACGATTTTCAACGAGGTGAATCGGCTACTTCTTAAAAGTATTCTATTATCTATCGTTGCTCTCCCTTCCGACTTGTATCGAGGAAAAATCGTGTAACGCGATTAAAGGCGGGACTAATTTAATTATCGAACGAGGTTCGATCGAGTAGGGGTGTGGTAATCGTCTGATAGCATCGAGGGGCTCGGATGAGATGATGCTCGTTTTAAGTATATTTATCGGGTTACTTTCGATGATGGAGTTTCAAGTTTAGAAGTTTTTTACGAAATTTTCTAATTACGATGAAAATTGAACAATTTTTGGAATCGTTATTTCAGAGGGAGGCGGAGTGTTTTAATTGAACATTTGTATCTAAAACATACATGTGATAAGTAGGCCATGAAATTCATTGTAACAGTTCGGTATCAAGCTAATATTGTATTCGTAAGAGAAAATAGTACAACGATGTAATGATAAAACAGAATTTTAAAGATTTGACGCGCGACTAGACGACGAAACTTGTGAATCGAATGATCTTTGATTCCAAGGGATTCGAAGAAAAGTAGAAAATTCTAAAAGTTTATATAAGATTCTCTATATGTATAAAATTCTCCTAAAACTTGTGATCTTATTTTCTAAAAGATTTTATTCTTCGAAAAGCGTTCTTAGAAGGAATCTAGGAAGGCTAAAAAATTTTACATAAAATTTTCTATACAAAATCCTATCAGATCACACTTGCTCTCAAAAATCTTATTTCTCAAAAAACATACATATACATACAAATACCTTCTCTTATTCCTGCACTTACCTCCCCCTTCTCTCCTATCACCTTTGTTCATTACACAAAATATTCATCCCCTTCGAAGGTCTAAAAAAAAAAAAGAAAATTAACATGTCTGAATCATGTTCAATTTGTCAGTCTCAATAACGACCATTAACCTAATTATCCGTACGAAGACCACTTCCATCCCGTGCAAAAAACATTATCCCATCCGTTTCCATGGACTCCGGTGACTTTGGAGAAAATCAGCCGTAAAAAAAACCAAGGAAGGAAGACGGATGAGCGAAGATCGCGGCGCGATTATCCGGAAGGGATAAGGGTGACCACGGCGGGTAACTGATCCCTAAACGTTCGGAGAAGAAACGAGCGGAACGTTTCGAGGCCATACCCATGGATCTCTGTAACGTATCGTGGCGGCATCGAGCGATTTAAAGAGAGAAACGAGCGTGCCAGTTTAAAAATGTTTCCACGGTGAAGCAGTACATTTCCTACGGTCGTTCTGCCACTGAAACGCGACCCTGTGTACCTAGTGTTCTATCCGAAGGGGTTTACACCATGGTGAGCATGCCTCAAGCACGTCGAGCTTCCGCGAGAATTTTTACGACCGCCACAAAACCCTTACGACGTTGCTTGATTCTGCCGAATAATTGCTTCGCGGGTTTCTGAATTTTGCAGTAACTCTTTCGCAAGAATAATTGGCCAGTGTTACCGAGAGACAGAGTTATCGGGGTTGTTCTTCAGCCTTCGCGTTTCTTTCCTTTGCTTGGAAGACTGAAAGAGCGGGGTGGATCTAGGGGATGAAAAAAGTATGCTTCTTTTCTTTGAAGGAAGATGCTATACTTTGAAGGAAGATATACACTATACGAGACTCATGTCGTAATATCGAGGAGCTAGTTTGTGCTGCTAAATGAGAAGAACAAATTACATGGGAAAGTCGTTGCTATCCAATTGTACGATATATCCGAACAACGTCGGTTGTTTCTTGGAAATTTTGAGGAAAGAAAATAGAAAAAGTGTTGGAGTGTGTTATTGTTGATAGCATTGAGCAATACCAGGCTAGAAGGTTTTACGTTTCATCAATGAAAGTTGAAATTTTAGGAACGACAGCCACCGTATCATTAGCACGTCCCTTGGTTCCTCTTTGCGGCTGGACAATTGTGTCACAGCATCCTGAATATTAAAGTAACAAGAACAATTTCTCGTTTCGCAAGAATAATTGGAGAGCGTTACAGGGACAGAGTTATTGGGGTTGTTCTTTAGACTTCGTACTTTTTTTCTTTGTTCGGAAGGTTGAGAGCAAAGCGGATCTAGGGGATGGTAGAAGTATGCTTCATTTCTTGGAAAGAAGATATAAATACCAGGCTATTGTTTCGTGTTTCCCTTCTTAGGTTTCACGTTGTAAATTTTGGAAAATTAACACTGCAATTACCAAATCTATCGAAATAACAAATTCTTGCAATTCTAACAAATATTTGCTATAATTGATATATTGATGTTTCTGTTATATATAGACATATTTATTTTAATTCATATCGTTTGAATGATAATGATTTATACACGTGTAAAATATTTAATTACATATTGGAGAAAATTGAAATGTTGAGAATGTTGAATTGCAGATAGATTTTAATTACCTTATAGTGTATTTAAGAAAATAGTTTTTGGTAATGTATAGACGGTTGAAATATACAGGCAGCTTCGATTTAAACATGTTTGAGAGATGTTTGTGAGGGAAGTTTGCATAGTGAAACAAGTATTTGGGTTGGACAGAGGATGTATAATTAGAAAAGTGATTTTAGTAACGAATTAGGTCGCTGGGATTTCAGTAATGGAGATTTCGTCTCAGGAAAATGCAGTTAAGAGTGGCTTTCAGTGATTTTGAGATTGACGAATTGTTTTCTTTTTTATTTCGAAGAAATCGTTGAAAATGTTCTCTTACAAATTATTCACGGCTAATTGAAAATTTTCTATTTAAATAGATATACCGAGTGTCATTGAAGTTGTGAAATTTTACACGACAACGCGAAGGATACTAAAAAAGGATACATTTCTGTAATGATACCTTGTTTATCTCCATCAGACGACGACGATGTAAATTTTCTTTCTTCAGAATAAATTTGATATCCGATACTAAAAAAGTGAAACTTAATACGCGCGAAGAACCGATGAGAAGCAAGAAAATACCTTTTTATAAACCCTTAATTATTCTTCCAAAGGTATTAAGGTGATTGAATTTCTCACAAAAAATCTATACTAAGAAAAAAAGTCTAACTCGATAACACAATAAACGAGAAATGTGTATAATCTACTACGAAGGAGAGTATTTAATTAAAAAAATAATCTTCATCTATCGTATCTTCAGTTTGTACCATAAACCCAGTAAATAGTATAAATTTATCATCGAGATTACTCTTATGCATCACGAATTCATTAATAACATTAAAATCACGCGGGTATAATAATAATAATAATAATAATAATAATAATCACTGTGATTTCTGAAACTACTAACATGCTGACGTGTACTGTGGTAACATAAGTAGCTCACCATGAAATTACATTGTAATCTCATATGATGGCAAAATCGATAGTATTAGCGCTTGTGTTTCGTTATTTACCACACTTGATGAACGTCGATGAATGAAAATTAGTTGAAAAATAATTCTTTCTAACAAACTAGGTCCTTTAGATGATTATGTACAATGCGCTATGTATATACACTTCATTTACAAGTATCCAAACACTTTGGTTAAGTTGTATTTGAATTTGACCAAGACGAATATACAAACTAAATTTTGCAATTGGAGTTGCGCTTGAACAGGAACAAATGAATTTCGGAGTTGAAGTTGAATTGATCGAATTAAATTTTGGAATTGAAACTGAATTTGACAAATTCAATTTTCTAATTAAAATCGATATTAATGACGAACTGATAATTAGAAGCACCACTTTCTCTATCGTTTCACGTAGAATTCCGCGTTATTTTTCAGAAGAATCGAAACTGCAATTAATTAAGCTTTAAAAATGGAAATTATAATCCTAATACTTTTAAAAAATACCGTAAAACGTACAATAAAGTTCATTTTATCTAAAAAGCACAATATTCCTTCTACCTTATAGCCTTGAGTATAGATACGATGATTGTAAAAAATAAAATTTGTTGCACACTTTTTTCATCTGTAATTTCATAGCTAGGACACATTTTTTCTTATTCTTCAAAAAAATGTGTACAAAAATATTTTACCTAAAAAGACGCAGGACGCTTCAAAGCTTATAGGGTGCGTGTAGATATGATGATCGTAAAGAATAAAATGACTGCGGACCTTTCCATTTGTAATTTCGTAGCTAAGAGACGTTCTAGCAAAAGCGTCTGGATACTTTTGGACGGTAGTGTACGTAAAGCTGCGGTAGGATTTTGCGTCTCTATTCGAAGCGTAAAATCGTCCAGCGGTGCATTTTTACGCCGCCCCCGTAATTTCTCGTCCTTCCACCGACACTTTCCTTCTACTTTCTTATTGTTGGTCCCGGCGTCGCAGCGACGTTTCGCTAACGTTGCTTCGAGTTACCGTTTTGTTCATTGCTTTACGAGAAGTACATATATAAGACGTTTCGCGGTTACAATAGAGACGCTCGCAACGTGATGGTTTATTCCCAGCTTTTAGATCCGAACGCAACACAAAGTATACAATTTCCTATTTTATTGGGAAGCGAGGTCGTTCTTCATTGAATTTTCGATGCAATTATGTATCTTGTTGTATCAATTGTAGTATTTACTGTATAACACTATATAAATATTTTCTTTATAACACTATGTTTAGAACATACTTTTTGATGCGATGAATTTAATTTAGTTAGTTTTACGTTTAAGGATTTGTTTCTTTTTTATAGTATTTTTCCTTATATTTTTGTACACTTGGAAATATTTGGCGTTTGATTGGAATTTGAGGATTATGAAGTTTTATTCGAAATTTCAGATCTTTTTAACGTAGAATTTTATTTTAAGTTCTGAATATTTCACAGATTCGACGGTATTTTAATCTAAAATTCTACGTTCTACTTTCGCAGAAATATATCTTACACTATGACGAAAGTTTGTACCGTAGGTTGAAAGATTTTTTGGTTCAGTGAACTCGGAAGGGAAATTCATAATATTTTCATTCTCATTTCTTGGGAAGCGAGATAGTTATTATTCTAATAGTTTATCCCAAATGATGGAGGTGTTTCGTATTTAGAAAAAGAACTCGGAGTGCTTTTATTATGAAATACGAAATTCTAGAATTTCTAAACTTCAATAAGTATATCCTATACCGATAACTCATTCTTTTCTATACTCTATAATAAAAATTTTAACAAGTAATACCAAATTTCCTCTTTCAAAAAATTCCCAAATCAAGCAATTTTTTAAATACGGAAGTAAAGTGCCAAATTGCAAACATCATTCGTTATCCAAATTCCAGTAATCGTATATTTCGTTCGCCGTAGAAAACTTTTTAATCTCCACTTATCGCATCGAAATTCGCATATTAAACTTCGAAAAGCGACTTTAATTCCACGTACTGGCATATTTGAAAAATATGAAGCGCACCTTTCGTATCCACGTTAGTTGCTGCGTTTCCCGGCAAAATCTACCCTCGTCAATCCTCCCTGGAAGCAGGAAGTTCCGCAACTTTTCGCTCAGTTGGTTTTCCTCGCGCCAGACCGTCGTCCCCTTCGAATTTCAAGCGTGAAATACGTCTAAGAGGTCAGCCCTTAGGACAGCCGGTGACACAATTTACGACGTCGACCCTTTAAAAATGATTTTCTCATCGCATCAGAGTCACATGGTGGTGCAGCCTGTTTCTATAGCAATGAAGTTTCGGTCGAAAGCTTGGCAAATACAGGATATTAAAAAGCGCGGTAAGCGATATTTAGCGGATTGAATATCATAGTTGTGCAGGTCAAGATTTTAGGAATTTCGATTCAATCACATATTTAAAAAAAAAAGAGACAGAAATTTAATTTTTACTTTCTGAAGTTATAGTTAGTTTTACTTTCTGAAGAATATTTGTTGCAATGGCTTGCAGGAAATATTCGAACACCATTTGCATGCTAATTAATTATAGATTCACGTACAAAATAGATTCAAATTCAACTACGAGAATGTTATACTATGAAAATAAAATGTATAAAATCCGATGTATAGAACGCTTTACCGGAGAATAAGGAGGCTAATAATTTTTGTAACCACGGTATAACTTCAGAAAGTAAAAGTTTCCAACGTTTAGTGCAAAATAGGTAAAAATAGACGACGTACAATGTGAAAAGCTTTAGTATGCCACTGGATTAAACCTTGTGAAAACTTTCGTGAACGAATTATAATTAAAGAACGCGTGTCTGTCTGTCTCGTCGACGTTGCAAAAACGATGATTCTTCTCCTGTTGGAAAGCTTACGTCGCGTTTGCAGATAATTATACGTCGTAAAGGGCGTTACGAGCGTTTCGTGTCTGTCGTTAATTTGTTAGGTCGACATCGTAAAAGTCGCCATAATTAATAAGCTGTCTATACGAGCCTGTAAATGTGCTTCGTCTGTTTTATGGTAATAGCAATATGTAATGATACAGGTTATGGCTACTATTAATCAATTTATGATGGCAGCACGTCTTGTCTGGATTGGGATATGGGTAATAATATCAGTAGTAACACCTTTATGATACCTTTCTTCGATAAGTTCTAGATTCTTTATAAGCAGTCGCTGTTAGTTAATAAAATTTTAGAAGCTTTTAAGAGCTTGCAAACAAGATTTGATTAATTCTGAATTTCTAAATAATTCTTCCTCTCTCTGATAGTCAAATTTCATTTGCAAATTTCCTTTCTTCCATAGTTTCATCTTTCACAACATGTTTGATCAAACCTGAACGAGATAAACGATTACAATTATAAGAGCCGATAATAATTTCTTAGCTCTTCAATTTAGAGCTTTTCTATTCTTTATAATCACGAACAACTGCTATATTACATCATAAAGATTCGTCCATTGAGTCGAATTTAGAACAACCCTTTAATTGTATTATAGAATCTCGACCTAAAATTTTTCAATTTATCCTTATCTCTCACACAGATCTTATAGATAATTCTCTCTGTCTTCCTTACATCTTTGTCGTACCAATTCTCCGTTCAAAAACACGTCAGTCAAACCCGAATTGCAGCACAATTACATTTTATACTTCTGATCGAAGATATCCGAACGTAGAACCTTATCTTTCTCTGTTTTATTGTACAATCGCAGATAATCATTTCTTTCTTGGTATCACGTCTACCTTCTACGATATCTCCATTTAAAAACACGCCGATTAAATCCGAATCGGAGCGATTCTCTCAGTCATATCGCATACTGTCAATAACTTAGCTTTTTATGGCTTAAAATTACAGATAACACTTTCTTTCTCACAACACGTACAACAGCTTCTTTCTATAAGATCTCTGTTTAGAAACAGGTCGTTCAATTATATCGTCTCTCAACTATATCGAAAATTTCTTATTATAGAACCTTGTCTAGGCTGCGAATATTTACGCAAAGTTATATTCTTACCAAGTTGAGTAAGAAACTAAAACTTAAACGAAAGTTTGCTTCACGTAAGGTAAACGTTACAACTCTTTACTCTGTGCTTTACTCTCCATGTCTGATACGTTTTCTCGCTCTGCACTCTTCTTCACGCGCACTCTGTTAATCTTCGCATGCGGAAATTCTTCATAAACGCATAAAATTCCGCGATCTACAAACCACATTCTACGATCGCCAAATGACCTTCTTTCTCGTTTCGCCGCATCTTCCTTCCACAAGATTTCTATTCAAAATCGCGTCGATCAAGTTGCGGATCGTAGTAACCTCGTCGATCTCCCATTACCGTGTCACCATCGCCTGCGAAATCGAAGATCTTCTCGCTGCTTTTCTCTCAATCGCGTCCAGCGTTCGGTCTTTCTCCACGTTCCCCGGTTTCTCGCCTCCCGGTGACGGGGCAAGTATTACTCGGTGGACGAAAGGCGGTGGCGAAGTGGAGGAGAAGAGCGGGGCGGCGGTGTAGAAAAATGGAGAGAAAGAACGAAGGAAAAGGGGACGCTCGACTCTTTTGCCGCGCGGAATCTCGCACAACTCGAAAATGAATGGCACTTCAATCCTCGGCCCAGGACGAGGGGTCAGGCGGCGCGGTGGAAGCGGCGACGGCACCGGTGTCTCCATTGTAAAATGATACAAAGAAGAAGGACAAAAAAGCAGAAAGAACGAAACACAGAGGGAATCGGGAGCGAGTGTTGGAAACGCGCGCGCGGGACAGGAGACGGAAGTAAAGACAGCGTACAGGTTGTGAAAGGGCGGACAGAGACGGAGAGAGTAGGAGAGAGGGCAAACACGAGTGTCGCGTGTCTGTTCAAACACGTCCCTGTTCCCTGGTTCCTCTTTCAGCCTCTTGCGCCAACCCATCCTCCCCCGCCTTTCCGCCCTCTTCGCGTGGAGCGCGCGAGTACGAGGGACCAAGTCGAGAGCGACACTCCAGCTTCATTGCATAATACATACACGGCACACCGAGAGTTACCCTGAACGTACGCAAAGCCCGTGCGCGTTTTCCTCGCGCTTTGATACGTCGGAGACCAGCCCACACAGAAATCAGACACCGCGGTACGATTCGGCGCCGGAGAATCCGCCACTTCCGGACGATCGTTTGTTAGGAATTTTCGTGGTAAGCGCGGATTGGAGTAGGTGATGGATGGCTATGTTTTGATACTGTGGGTCGTTACTTCTTCATTGATTCCCTAACGAGTTATACAGCTTCCATTTCATGTTCTTTATCGCTTCGTTCTTTTGTTCTAACTTAACGCGATGCAATAACAACA
Organism: Bombus flavifrons; assembly: GCF_040668555.2. NCBI lineage: Eukaryota > Metazoa > Arthropoda > Insecta > Hymenoptera > Apidae > Bombus > Bombus flavifrons. The sequence goes on along the minus strand of NC_138446.1, from coordinate 8,254,353 downwards.
GGATGATAATAGAAAGATAAATATAGTAATACTTTATGTACCTTATGGTGAGTTTACAATGATATAAAAGTAGCCGATAAACTACTGTATCGTCTATTCTGTTAACGATCAAAGATATTACTTGGTGTTAAGAATGAAAAATAACGGGAAAAAGAAACGAGATACTAAACGAAACGTAACTGTTTTGGTGTTAGGTTATGTAGGAATAACCGAATAATTGTTGAAGTCATTTCTTTGTCACATGGGATGAGAAGCATCTAAGAGACAGGAAGCTGTTCGAACGAGTAACGTAATCTGCTTTTTTTCGAATAAGATTTAGAAGAAACATTTTAGCAATTGACTTGGAATTTTTGTTGAATGATCGTAGAAAGAAAATTATATGGAACTGTAAATCAGCGAGTCCCTTCGTTTCTATCTCGTACTATCTTCACAAACAAATCCAGCAAAAGAGCAAAATAATCCCGCGTTGATTTATAACTCGAGACAATTTCTGTCATTTAATCTTATTGTTTTACTTAAGTGTTCTAATTTATAATGTTGCTGAATGAACGAAAGTAAAATTCTACAAACACAATTAATATCTCTGCGATGAAATACGACCAAAGAAAATCGTTTTGAAGCTACAATAAAACGTCAAATATAAATTACGAAGAACCTCGGCGAGACATAAATTCCTGCAGTATCACAGGATGGTTCGACCGATTCGTTCGTTCGTTCGTTCGTAAACTCGATTGACCGAAACGTGATTTCAGCCTGTGGTAATTGCATTACGCCCTATTCGCCGGAAGTACCGCCCCTGGACGACTGCCTTTCGTTGCTCTTAATTTCTAAAACGATTTTCCACTTTTATTTTCTCCCTTCTTCGTCGTTTCGCTTATCGATCGTTGTATATCTTAACCTTCGTTCAGATTCGGCAAGTTTTCTAAATTCCAATATCATAGCAATATCTCAACAAAAATGTTAAATTCATAAGTAACATATTATTTTCAATTCTAACGTGCAATTTATTTTGGAGTTTGATTAATTGACGATTACGATATTCTGATTTTATTAAGAAACAACTCCTGACATATTATATATTAAAGCAATTTTATTGATTGAAGCGAGCAACTGATTTCTGCAATTCGATAAACAATTATTCTGTACGTTTCTATCGGAAACATTACGCTTTTTCTAACTAGTTAAACGAGTTACGTTTACAAATAGTTAGAATCCGTATCGCGAGAGAAAAAAATGTTTGCAGTGGCTGGACAATAGTCGTGGAGAGTAGAAAAAAGGAAGAAATTCGCGATAGGCATTGTTCCCCTAATGACTCGGTTTTCGTGGTTTTCTTTCGCCTGCGCGTCGTCTCATCTTGCTGTTTCGTCGCTCGAAATTTTTAACCGCGAAATCCTTTTGCCCATTGCAACGCCGTGAATAATTAACGAGCGCGCTTTGTCGCCGAAAGAATTGCTCGGAAATCGCTTAGGCGTGGCAAACAGTCCCGTTATCAAATTGAAGAGAAGATCTTGGTTCGTTGGACAGATTACGGTATTTGTTTTCTATTTTTGCTTTTTTAATTACATTGGAAGAAGAATTGATAGATTTTTAGGTATCCAGGGAATTTAGGTTTTTTAAGGTTTCATTTGTAGCATAAATTTTATCTAATAAATCTTATCGGCGTGATACTTTAATAATAGTACAAGTTGATAAATTTTAAAGCAAATGGATGAAAATTAGAATAATTGTTATTTGACATTAGTAAAATGTCAAACATAATTCTTGTCACTTAAAAAGTCGTTTAGAAATTTCATGTAATGAAATGTAAAGTAACTTAAGACGAAGAATAAACGGAGTTTCCGTTGTAGTACTGTAGTTTTATTATTATTTTCGTTAACTTAAAACATTCTTAACGTTACACTCATTTGCTGTGACGGAACTACCATGAGCGAAGTAGCATAAGTAGAGCAAAGCTGCGCCGAGTTCAGGTAATCGCGGCTCGATGCTCACGCGAGACGGAACTCCTCACATTTGTTATAATTATCGTTCCAATATACTTTGCATTGCCTGGTTTAAACCTTCGCCACACATTCATTCAATTACCATAATAATACCAATCCGTCCTTTCTAACCATAATTAAAAATAACATAGTACGCATTAAAAATACTAAAAATAATATTTCACGCGTTTCTCCTTAACAAAATCGGACTATTGTAATTATCAATTAATCAAATTCCTATTATATTTATTATTATCAAGTATCATAATTATCAATTAACGAAATTTCTAAACAAATTGCAGATTAGAATTAAGAATAATATATCGTCTATTGAAACTAATAAAAATGATATTTCGCAGGATGATCTCTCCAGTAAAATCAGAATGTTATAATTCCTAATTAACCGAATTCTTAAACGAATTAATCCGATAGATAATTCAAAAAAGGATGATGATATTTAACAAAACGTCTTCACAAATACATTTCAATAACGCGATTGCCAAGGTTCAGCGGGCAAAAGTAAGTTCTCTAAGAGATTACAAGAGAAGTTAAGACCGCCTTTCTCTGGTCTATTCGCTTCGACAAAAGTAAAAATCAAGAATCGAGCGACCGAGCCAGTAAAGGAGACGGTCTTTTGTTTCTAATCAAGGAATTACACCGACTTGGAGCAATCGCTTCGTTCAGGGCCAATGTCGTTGAACATTCCATCGATTTAATTCCGCCTTGTTCCTGTTCCACGCTACCATCTTCGCTGCATTCCTTAAAGGAACGAACAAGGAAACGCGAATTACATAAACGTCGTCCCGCCATTAATCCAGCAAACCATCGAATCACATTAAATCTTAGAGTTCTGTCGTTGCTTTACGAGAGTTTTGTGGTTGGATCGTTGCAGGGTAATTACGAATAATTCGATTTAAAGGCTGTTACAAAAATATTCGGTGTTTTAAAAAATAGGCCGTGAAAAAATAAATCAATGATCGTTCAGATCTAAGTAATTTTAAATAGACTTTATAGATATTTTATTTAAATATTACTTACATTTAACTATATTAATATTTCAACATTTTACTATAAAATTAGTATTAATTAGATATTAGAGGAGCTTTTAAGCGGTTGAATTTAGGCAGTATGTGTGATAATATTTTATTGAAATTCAATAGATTATAAAATATTTCAAATATGCGACGTGTTATTTGAACTTAAGTAAAATTTTGATATTTAATTCGACGCTTTCGATATGAAGCATTTCCGATCAACTAAGTGCCATGAAACTTTATATATGCTGTTTAAAAATTATACTTAAAAACATTTTAACATTTTCATAAAACACAGGTTCAAACAAATGCAGGCTGTCTCACTTGAAATTACACACGAAATTCACAGCGAGAAATGTTCGAATGGATGTCGAATGGTTTCGAAGGGACTAACTTGATCGGACATTGATTTAAAAAATCACAGTCGATTTTCATAGCAACGACAGCAATCGTACAAGCTGGTAATTTTAAACAAGGCACCCTGTATACATATGCATTTCAAAAAGCAGTAATATAAGAACAAAGGTATGGAGCGTCTAAAGGAGGAAACAAAATTACAAGCTCGGATCCATCCAACATATCCGCTTTCAGTGAGTAGCAACAATATCAATCACATTACGGTAACTCACACTTCCATTCAGTGTTTCATCCCTCGATAACAATCGCGATAATCTGATCATGAAACGCACACACCCTCCGACCATGCAATTCTCCAGGGACTAAACTCGTTCGCAAAATAGACACGTTAAGGTCAGCTCAGATGGAAGTATCATTAAAGTTCGTCCAATACGAAGGTACAAAGAGAGTTTCTAAAGGTTTCTTCTTAGTTTCCCATTGCACACGAGGGTATCATAAGCTAACAGACTGTCGTAATCGGCGTTTGTTCGCATATCGTGACACCAACGCCTTACTGTAAGTTCTCTGTGCTTTTAAAATGAGGAATGGTGTGCAATAGTGATAGTACTAATAAGGAAATTTGTAAATTTATATTATCGTAATTTTGTATTATGTAAATTTGTTTATTATATATAGATATATAATAAATTTGTAAATTTAACTAATCGTATTTCATTTCTATTTTGTTATAACATAGCAGTTGGTGGTAGCTTAAAGTATCATAAACGTGGAAGAACTTCAAAATTTTTATTTCGAGTGTTAATCGAGCTTCTTTAGACAGTAAAGTGACTCCTGTTTTTTATGATTTCTTAAAATTCACTATTCGAATGCACATTTGGTTTTGAAGAGTCGAATGTTTTAATTTCGTAAATATATTCATCGATAGGAAACGTATAGCGTAAATAACAGTGAATCCCAAGGTAAATTTAGAAAAATAATATTTGAAAGCGTTCAATTTGTAAAAATATTACATTTTGTCATGTTATGGAAATATCCCCTTCTAATATTTACAGTTGGCTGTATACGTGCAGTAAAATTTCGTTTATTAATTAGACACAATTAAACGTCACTGAATAACTAACGCAACCCATAACAAAACGAAAGAATAAAAATTATATGACAGCGAGTTAATTAAAACTACCCCAGTACGCTTTACGAATTTTCAAATCTACTGTCTCTTCGAAAACGAGTCTTCAAATAAAAAAAATCTTATCCTACACTTGCGAAACATCTTCGTATACGAGTCTTCTTTACAAAAAGGATTCATTTCCCCAAAATCTACTTTCTTACACTACAGTTGATAATCCAGTATACTATTAACATTAATTGGTCGCATATAATACTTTCATATTATTTAAAAAACTAAATAAGAACACCATAATCAGCAGTAAGCAACAATGGTAGATTTTCGAATAGGATATCGATAAAAGGGATTTACTAAGAGCAGCGAACATCCAGTAGAGAAGCTAGCCACGATGTTCTTACTATTTTTATCTATTTCCGTGCCTGATTTAGACCTCCTCCCACTTCGTTTTGCCTTTTAATCTGCTGCAATCTGCGGCGGTTCCGCTCGCGGAATTTTCAAACGTTCCTCGACACGGATTTGCATTAGCGTAGTTTGTATCCCGTTGAAGGCGAAATCGGATATTAAGTCTTGAGAGAATAGGGAAGAGATAAAGGCCAAGTGAGAGAAAAAGAGAGGCAGAGAGGGAGAGAGAGTTTTCGACGGTCTCCCGAGAATCGAGATTATGAGCTGCTCTCTGGTTTCTTGGTAAGAGGACGATTTGACGCGTTGGAATAATTTTCGGAAGGATTTCAAGAGCTTTTGATAGATCTTCAAATGGAAATGGAATTGAAAAGGTGAAGGGTTGAGCTTCGTTCTTGGAAAGTGCTTCGAATTATTTCTTTTGGTTTTAAAGTAGTTCGAATAGAACTTTTAACGCAGTTTTATTTAAGCTATTAAAGTTTAGCATTGTATTAACGAGACATTTCATTCGCAATTGTTCTTTCAATTACTTTATACCGATGAATTTATAACAAAAAGTATCTTCAACAATATCTTTCGCGTCAATATTTCTTCTGTAACTTAAATGATTCGATTTTCTGATGTTTGAAGAAGTTGTAACAGCTCTATATAGAATTAATTAAAAACTCTTGATAAAACTAAATATACAAGTCAAGTTATTTATATTTTTCGATAATATCGTTCACGAAACTTTTATCCTTTTGTTGTCCAGTTTTTAGTGATGCTAATAAATATTCAGTACGAGATAATTATTTTGCTCGTTAAATGAGACAGAGAAATTAAGTAAAAAGATATTTCAAGTTTACTTTACGAGGAAATCTAGACCACAGAGTCAGAAAACGATAGAACTTCATCTACTATCCACAAGAGTGTACTTTGTTCCATCAACAAGATTACTTCCTAACAAGTACTCGGTTTAAGCCAATTTGTTTAAGTACCTTCACGGCTAGTAGCGTCAGCTTTAGTGTAGATATAGACGTAGGATGTATAAGTATAGTGATTTTAACACCGGTCTGCCGTGAGTGGATTTCGAGCGTTCATGTCGCTGCATAAATTTGACGAAAAACATAATGAACGTTTATACGAAATTTATAGTAGGTACAGTTATTTATTCAATGTGATTAATATGTAATACCTAATTTAAACATTTTACTGACAGTTTATTATTTTTCGAGAATACTATATTATATTATATTTATTTTTCGAGAATAATTGAAACTAACTCAATATTCTAATATTCTCTTTCTCTAATACATATATATATATTCTCTACATTTAAAATTTTAATAGTTCTACAAATATTTCAATCTTTATTACGATGTCATAAGACTTTATTAATTTATCACCAAAGAAATTAAATTAAAATTTAATTAAAAGTTAAATTTGTAAATTCACCTTAAATTAAGAAAGTAACGTAGGATCGTCATATGTCAGACACAGAGGAGTTGAGGTCAACGTACTCAGAAGAAGTAGCGAAGGAACGTGTCTAAATAGGCAAAATCAAACTTGTCGAAGTTTTCAAGAATTTAAAAACTCCATAGCACAAATTAAAAGTCTCTCAGTTATTTAAAAGTAGCTTCTCGAATTTCTTATATCGTCTTATTTTCGATCAAAATTTCTTGTCAAACGAAAAGCAGAAGATCTGTGTTGAAAACGAGTACTCCAATAGCTTTTCTCGAATCGATATAATAGTGTTTCATCGTCTTCCTGGTCTATTAAAAATTCCTCGCTAATCGTCGAAAGCCAAGGGCCAGAATTTTCAGTACCTTCCTCTTCCCATCACCACTTTCCCCTGCCTTTCTCATTTTCCAACACATTAAGCCTCCTCCCCTCAACGACTTAAGAACTTGTCATCAAATTATCAAAGTCAAAAAATCTTCTGCACAAGCGGCCACGTCGCGTCGTAAACTCCTTCGGTGATCCTCGGCATCGGTCTAATCAGAGTCTCTTACCGGAAGTGTGACGCTCGATCGACCAGGGGATTGCAGTGTTCTGGAAACTGGTTCACGTCATTGTAGCCGCTGTTTGTACGTCACCTTCCCTGGAAGAAGAGGACGGGACAAGACCAGAGTAAACGTGAGGAAGAAACACGGAAACCAGAATCGAATCTCTTCGTGAACGAAGACGTAGTCTGTCGTGGTTGTCGTTCGATTTCTCGAGGCGGTGGTTAATTGGATCGAATCGAGGCGACGCAAGGCCAAACTGGTGGCCGTCGTCTACGTCTTGGTGGATGCGCTCGTTTCGCGTCTTAAATTTCAATTACTCCGAGGCATCGGCCGAAGGCGAAGGGTCAAAACGTCGAGCAATTTACCGCTGATAGGACGGCGACGTCGTTTCCGCTGACTGACCGCAATTAATTAAAGTGAGTCCCCGACGGAGGGAGAGGCCTAGGTGAAAATCAGTTCGTTTCTGCTTCTCTGTTTACCGTATTTCGTGCTGCTTGCCAAGGGGAATATTAAGAGACTCTTTAAAGCTCGTTCCTATCGACCTCGATGATTATTAATCGTCCTCTTGAAGTTATTCAGCTTTCTCGGAGCTTGGATGAAACGTCGATTTCTTTTTAGCAAATGTTTCTGTTATTCTGTTCGATTATTATGCGTTTCTATGTATTTTCTTCACGCGTTCACAGACTGTCTTAAATATTTATTTATGTGTTGGTAGTCTTTTCCGGTTCACAAGTTTTTAGAGATGCATCAGTGACTACAGTAAGCAAGTGAAATTTTGTAAAACAAGTATAGAATTATTTTGGAACGAGCCAAGAGAGATAGAAGGCGAAGGAAGTAAATGAAAATAGAATGTACGATATTAATTTGTTGAAAAATTATTTGACAAGTTACTCGACAGAATTCTTATTTTTGAGATGACAAGGGAAGAAAGTGTAGATCGACGTTACAAACGAATGTGTTTCGATTCCGTATTTTTCAGTGTATACAAATTTTTAAGGAAGATCGAAGGAAACAATTTATTACTACGGTAATCAAACATGAAAAGTAGTATGAGCGTATATATAATCAGACATCAATCTCCTTTTGAAACTCTCGCATATATTCAATTACGTATTTCAAATTAGGGATTATATACTTCAAGATGAGTAATGAATTACCCAACAAACTGTTTAATCTCACTCCATCCTTCCGACAACCCTTCGAATTACTAAATCCTCTTACTTCATCTTGATAAACCAGTTTCTGACTCGACACTTCCAAGACCAAATACTATTGTAGGATATCCATTTAAGGCGTTGTCTTCATTTGCAAATTAGCAACGAAACATTAAGCTTCTGTATTTGTGTGCGAACCAACAATTTTCATATCATCTTCCATCCGCGCCAAAACAAGGAGAAAGGAAAATCTGAACTGAACGCCAAATTTCAGTGAAATTGTTGGAATAATTCGTTTCTATAATAAAATTGTTTTAAGACAACATATTTTCTTGGAAGTCAAAACCTCGTCTCCACAAGGAAACACTAAGCTGTTGCTTGCGGGTAAGGTCCAGAAATTTCTACATAATCTTCCTTTTACTGGAAAACAGGGAAGAAGGAAAACCTTGCACCGAAGATCGAACTCGAGCGATCGTTAAAATAATTCTCTGCTGAAGGAAACCTTGTCGAAGCAACATGCTTTTTAAAAATTCACAATGAAACGCTAAACTCTGGTATTCGACAGAGATGCAAAAATCTCCGCGAAATGGTCGGAAACAAGGGAAAAGGAAACTGAAGGCAGAATTCCAAAGATTGCTGGAACAATTCGTTTCTAAGCAAAATTTTGTTGCTAGAACATATTTTTTAAAAGTCGAGATCCCATTTCCACGATGAATCGCCAAACTCTTGCATCCAAGAAAAGACCAGAAATCTGCGCATAATCTTCCATCCCACTCGCCCTTCCCAAAAAAGAAAGTGCAGCCGAAAAAGGTAAAATCCAAGCACGACAGAGGGAGGCGGCTGGAATAATTCATTTCCGAACGAAATCCTTTTAAAACTCGGCGAATGCCCTCCAAGAAGTCCCGGATTACCGGCATTAACGTGAAAGCTTATCACGAGCAGGCCCCATAGCCCATATTCTCAACCCCTCTTTTCTTTGCTCGTCCAGGAAGACAACGAGCTTAAACCGGGCTCGAAAGGGCGTCGTTCTGACGTGCGTTCCACCGTCGATGCGTCCGCTCCGCTCGTTACTTTTTCCTTTACCTCTTTGCATAGGTAATTGCCTCCACCATGGGATCAAGGTGGCAAGAGGGTGGATGAAAGGGGTGGGCGGCGCGCATTACGGACGCCAGACGAGCAGGAACGAGGCAAAAAAATTGGATTGTGCCGTAGCCGGCTAACGGAGGCACGATATAAACGGGCCTCGTTAAATCCTCTCGCCCAGTCACGCAGGATTTTCTTCGATCACGATGCACCGCTGGTATCCGCTTGCTCTCCTTTTTCGCGTCGTTTCGACTCATTTAGCCGACGATGCGTTTCGTCCAACGTTCCGAGTCACCTGCAACCCTCGTTTACCGAACGAAATGAGTAGTTTAACCGTTTTATGGGTGCAGTTTTTTTCATTATAGGTTGTGGAGTTGTAAATTTTCTAATTGGTTGAAGTATCGTTAAGACGGTTGAGCAGATTTACTTTTAACCGACGTTATATAATACAGGAATATTTTATACGCTGCAATTAATTTTTGTAAGATTTTAGAAGACTTTTTGTTAGGTGGGTGAGGTAGATTTATCGTTGATGGGTGTTAATTTAGGTAGTGGTTAATTTTTGTAAATACTCTTAGAAAGTGTTAATTTTAGATTTTACATAAGTCAGATGGATTTATTTCTGAAGGATGACGTGACACAGAAGGATGTTACGTTACCTGATTAATTTAAAGCGTTGATTTGAGAACAGAAAGAACGTTCTTCTGTCTTCAACTCTGTCTGTATTTTGTACATAATGATAGCACGCTTATGGGCGTGATTTTTTCCATTGCAAGTTGTAAATTCTATAGTCGGCAGAAGTAACGTTAGGAAGTTTATGTATATTTGATGTATATAGTACAGGAATCTTTTATATCGTGTAATTCATTTTTATAACCATTCTTGAAGCATGTTAATCGTAGAAAATTGTTAGTTACGTAGATCAGATAAGATTCATTTTTGCGGGATATCATAACACAGAAGTCTTTCGTGCCGTGTATTTGATGCATAGGGTCGATTGTGAAAGAGAAGGAGAATTTTCATTAATATTCAACTTCATCTTCGTTTTATAAATATAGAACGATATACAAATACAATAAACAGTTTCTTTTTCAAAAGAAATAAACAATTTCTCAACTTTTATAAATTTACAAATAAAATAAAAATACTCCTCGGCTTCTTTAAATTTCTAAATAAAATAAACGTCTGCATAATTTTCTCTAAAGCCACAGCGAATTCGTTGAAAGCATAACGATAACACTCACGCCTAAGAGTAACATTACTCATGCATTTACGATAATTGGTACGATTTACAAAAGAAGAGGAGCAGAGATTGTAGAAGCGTGGCATATATCGAGGGAATGTGAGAAGCGATTTTGTACATCCGATAGAGTTAAACAAAAGTGTCCCACGTCGGCGTTGGAATAATTGGTGACGGAGGGAATTAAAGTTTGTGGATGCGGCCGCGGCAACTCCACGAAAATCGATTTAAGTTACCTACATGGGGGATACTCATTTATGAGGGAACGCGGCAGCTTGAGCTACTTCCGTTTTAATGAAACTTTGTTGACTCCCAGGAGATTCGGCGGTGCTTCATTACTACCCTTGCCACGGACTGCTTTCCACCAGGTGAAATACTTTTCAAGTTTTCATACCGATACCCCGATGTTTGCTCCCCGGCTCCTGCAAAATCTCGATCTAATTGATTCGAGAAACGATTCATCGATATTTTCCCTTGGCGGGTGCTCGCGTGCATTGGCCAAGTTAGAACTATGAAACTGTGAAGATTTAAAAGGAGAAGAAGATTGCAGTAGTATTAATGATGGATTTTTGTAGAATTATGTGAAATTTGGAAAGTTGGTGAAATATTCCTTGACGTTTATTATACGATATACAGGGTGGTTGGTAACTGGTGATACAAGCGGAAAGGGGGTGATTCTACGCGAAAAAAGAAGTCGAAAATATAGAATAAAAATTTTTCGTTTGAGGCTTTGTTTTCGAGAAAATCGACTTTGAATTTTCGCTCGGTACGCGTGCGGTACGTTATAATGGATCTCACTGTAGATCGTTGTCTCGATGGAAAAATGTAAAAAAAAAGAAAAAATTAAAAAAAAAATTTATAGTATGTTCTCGTATGAAACGCGATATATTTTTCGATATTTGCTTCGTACCTCTGCACTGAAAGATAAAACTGAACAAACAAGACCAAGTACAAGCAGTACATCGAAAAAGTCGCGTGTTCCCAAATTAACCTTTCAATTACAGCGAACCTTCGAAGTAGGACAAGAAAGTCACGGTATAACAGAGCTTCTTTTAGCTTCATTCGGCTCGAACGTCCTACATTTTCGGACAGACAACCGGAACACAGGTCCGGAACACGTTCACGAAGTAACAGGAGCCGCGCGTGCACCAACGTCGCCCATTAATTCCATTAAGTGGTAACCACCGGGTAACAAGTGCTTATAAGTAACGAGATCCCCCTCGAGTTCGGCCGCCACGTCGGATTTACATTTCTGCCGTGTTACGGTTTCATTTGCATTCTGGCGCAGCTCCTATTACCGATTTCGTAACGACCGAAAAAACAAGTATCCACCAGTGCACCGGGTGTCTCGTTTCTTTTCTCTCTTCTTTCTTTCTTTCCAGTTTTTAGCCTTTCCTGACTTTCTCTTCCTCGTCGAGCCAGACCGTAATCACAATTATCCTGGCACTGTCGCCCGGAGAAGCGGAAAAATCGAAGGGTTACATCCCCCGTCTTTGCTCGTTAGCTTCGGCTTATGTAAGTGGAAGGTCGTAGGGCAGAAGATTGCGTAGCTGCAAGTCCGAGAAACGTACGAGCGATTTTGTACTTACGTTGGTTTGAATAGCTTGGGTTAGGTTGGTTATTTTACGTTGCTTGGGCGAAAGTTTTAGGCTTCTTTAATCGTACTATTTTTACTATATTTCGTATATCTTTATCTAGTTAGAGTTTCGATCAAGAGGAAAGTTCTTGATACTCTTTGGCGTGGAATTCAAATGAAACACGACGCGTTCCGATGAGGATTCTTTTGTAACAATAGTTTTCTCGAATTTGAGAAATCGTCTGATGGCATAGAATTGCGAAGGGATGTGGCAGGGTTAAGGATGAATTTCGTTTGATTAAGAATTTGAGTCTTGTGGATCGAGTCATATTTGAGTCTTGCATTGGAAGAATATGAAAATCATGGAAGAGAAGTTTCGAGGGTTAAGAATGGAAAATTGCAAAATTATGCTGTTTCCCGGAATTTAGTCTTTTCGCTAACTAACTTTATTTGATAAATAATTTTTGTATAAACCTTCTAACTCCTGAACAACCAACGAATATCAGAAATCCCAATCTTATAAAAATTCGAGAAAGTAAATGTATGAAAGAAAATTCATTCGTAGATTTGAAATATTCGACACTTCATGTTCGGAAGGAGATATTCGAAAAGGCAGGAGCGAGATCGACGTTCGTATTTTTCATTGATATTCCTTCAGCCTTATCGACTGTAAAACTGCGAAGTAACGATAACGAAGAAACTTGCCACTATCCCAGCGAAATCTGAAGGAGGAAATTTGCGAACGTACGAGAATTGTTTTTGAACTCCACGCGAGTCAGCACAATTCTACTTCACATTTGTGTGTGTATGTGTGTCGCGAAAGAAAATCATAAGGTTCTGGAAGATTCGTGGGGAGGATGGTCAACGACCCCCGAAACTTTCCAATACGAAATCGGACTAAGCAGTTTCAAACTTTCTAAAACTCCATAGAGCTAAGCAACAAACGTCACGTAAGATATTTGAAATTTGGTTGAATTGGATTGCCAAGGGATTGAAAATACATTTCATTTGGTAAGTAGAAAAATAAAAAAAAATTGGCTTATTGATAGACGAAGACTGGAACGTTTTGAATTTTATATCCTTTAGAGGAAAGTGGCAAAATACGAAATAGTGCCATTTTTAATCATCATTTTAAAAATCTAACAAATGGCTAAAAATTATGGTCTGCCGATTATGAGCTATCTTAATCGTTCAATTCTGACAAGGATTCTTCCTGCAATAATCTGCTGAGGAAATATGAATTAAATGCACGATACTCATTTAATTCATTCTAGGCATACGACTAGTATGCTGTTCGCAGACTTTGACGCTTGGATATGTGATTATTGCAGGTAGCAATTTTTTAATGTAATTTATTTTTTTTAATGCAATCAATAAGAAGAATACAATTATTTTTTGCTTGCTTCCCATAAAAGTATCGTATCTGATGGCAGCGTCTCATATTTGACAACCTGTTCCACGTTAGGTACATAAATTTATGTTTGTCTAATGTTAGTCCAATATTGAAAATTATTCGTAACATTAGAGACACGTGACTGGTCTTAAATTGACCGTAATTATATGGCTGAATACCCATAAAAGTCTTTTACTTGTTGTGATCGATTCTGTAAGAATGACATTCGGGAAAAAAGAAAAGATATTTTTTACTTGACTACTTTCCTCTACATTAATGAAGTACGGTGAGTAATGAATGGAGAAGACGTAGGGTGGGAAGCAAAGAAGAAAAACACGGAAGGGGGTTCGCAATCGATGGAAAGTTGGCGGTTAAATAAATTCCATCTGGTCCGTACACACTTTGGATGACCTTTGGTGTGGATGTACGCGAGGCAGCGAGCCCCGACGTCGTGGAAAATTAAATTTTTAACGAGCTGGTCGCCGGCGAGCCGGTGTACGAAGTAAATATCTGCACATCGGTAATTAAATTCGATTCGGTCGTTCCCCATTGGGCAGGCTCGGCCTTCATGCTAGAAGGGGTAGGGTCAACCCTATGTAATCGTATATACAGCGAAAGTCAAAAGTGAGTACACATCTTAGGAAAATCAGGTTCGTACAATATTGTCTTATCCACAAACTTATTTATGATTTTTACTATTAATTTATATTCCTATATACTCTGTATCAATTCCTAGTATCCTTAAGATTCGTAGGGCATATACTTTAATTATATATTCTTAGCTTCGAAACTTCTATGTCTATTTTTCTCTTCCCCATCTTTTCTATTTTGCTTCTTTTCATTTTTGTATATATACAATATACAGTGGTGGCGAAAAGAAAGCTGATAAAATAAGGAAAATAAAAGAGCAACTCAATTTTACAAAATTGCTTTTCATTTATCAAAAGCAATAAAAAGATAATTAATGCATAACACAGAATAGATGATGATTATTAATGTAACAAAAAATTGTTAGTACAGAAATTACTAAGATTCATTGAGATAAGATTAATCTCAAACTTTCCTTTATTCGCTATTGCATTATATATATATATATATATATATATATATATATATATATATATATATATATATATATTTTCCCTACATTATATCCTTTTGTACCAAATGGTTTGCCTCGTAAATAAATAAATAGATAAATCTTCTCAACTTATTTTTAATTCACGTAACACGCACATAAAAGTTTCTGAATGAATTTCCAAGATATCTCCGTATGCTTGCAAGGTGTATGCTCATTTTTGATTCTCACTGTATGTACACGCCGGTGACGGTTTCTAACGGCGAAAATGAAGACGCCATTCGCCAAACTTCCCTCCTCGTTATTTACCACCGAAACTATTTTGCAATTTAATCCCGAGACTCTTGGCTTGGCTTCGCTTGCCTCGCCGCTTTTCTTCTTTCGATCTTGTCGAGGAGGGTTGAGTGAGGTCGAATGAATGAGGTTCCGCGACTATTCGAAGACGTGGAACGTTCACCAGAGTTGTTTCTCACTTAGGGGAGTGGTGTTAGGGGTGTCGAGGTCGTCGATATTGAAAGAGAAAAGCCTCTCCAAATCGGCAGGGTTGAATTTCCACGGCTTTTCTTTCGTAGGCCGCGTAGTTGTTTGGAATATGGTATACGTACTTAGCGATTCTTTAACGTCGAAGAATTTGGGCCGCGGCTGGTTGTTGTGATTTGAAGTCTTTGAACTTTAAGTTCTTGGTCGGTCTCCGGTGTTGTTGCAAGTAGACTTTTAATTTTTGTAATTTAATGGTTGCTTTGCTCGTTGAAAATTCCCTGTAAATACTTAATTCAATTCTTCGCAGCTATACGTGAATATTAAAAGTAGTTCACGTATAATAAATACATAATTAGATTGCGAAGAAATTGCTTATGGCTTTTCTTATGAATCCCTTGCGAAGAAGAATTGTTAAGAAGACAGATTTGTATCGCTTTCTTCATGCACAATAGACAAGACATTAACAGAATGTGAGATTTTCTATTAATATTTAACTAATATAATACCAATGAATAATTTAAACTCTCACCATACCCGATTATCCAACTATTAAATTCAAATTCACCATTTTCGAAAATTCCTGATGAATAAATATTCCTCTTCGAATATTCTCCTAATTATTAACATTATTGACAAATACAAATTCCTCTATGGACGATCCTAACTTCCTCCGCCAGTACACAAAATTACTCTCAACACTCGTAAATTGAAGGCTAATTCTAATTGCAGTTTCAGTGAAAACGAAAGAATAAACTCTTTCAACCAATCTTGCTGTTCTCCTAAGTTTAATGGAGGTCAAGCGTAAATAGCGATTATAAGAGAACACTACGTATCAGGTCTCAGAGGTCCATATATGTTAATATCCAAGGACGTTCGTCACTCTGGTTCCTTGGAAACAGGGAATACCTCCGGAGACCAGAAGGGGATTATCGCGTGGCAATATCGCGGTACCACGAAATTATTAATCCTTTTGCACCGTGAGAGGATTCGGTTGGTTCGCCAGGACTCTCGGCCATTGCAGTTGCACGCGGACAAACCTCGCGAGAGACGCGGTGCAATTAATGGATGAATACCGGCGAGATAACAAGTCCAACTTTTTTAATAATAACGCGTTTTTCGCGGTGTTCCAGGCCGAAAGGAGAGCTAGACTCGTTCGCTAGACGGCACACACTCTCTTTTTCTATCTCGCTTTCGTTATTTCGATACTATTTATCCCTTTCTCTTTTTCTCTTAGCCTTTCGTTTCGTCGCTACGTTCTTGTTTGATTTGCATCCGATTGCACCATGACGACGATGCAGCACGGCGTTATTTCCTTTTTTCTTTTTCTTTTTTTCGACGCACCGTTAGCCGCTGCTTTTCGTTTTTCCTTTGTTCGCCGGACCATTGTCTCGCGAGCGCGGAAGCTCGTCGATGGCGTACAGGAAATGCCTGCTGAATGTCCGGTGGAACACCGTGTCCTTTGCCTGCTCGCTACTTGCCGTGTCGGTGCTTTTTCGAAGCTTGTTTGCGTGGCACTTTCAGCTATTCGATATGACCACATAACATACAGGATGCGGCCGAATAACATGTACAAGCGGTCACGAGGCGGTTCCTTATGAAAAGATAAGAACAAAATATAAATAGGGATACAATTTTTTCATGTAAGCTTTAGTTTTTGAGGAAATAGAATTTGAAAATTTATCCAGTATACTTGAACATGGCTAATTCTGGACTGGTCAGTACTAAATAATCGAGAATTTTTTTTTCTCCAAGGGTTGCCTATTTTGTCAGGAACTAAAATTCATTTTCTCGATAGAAACGGTCGTAGTGACTTGATGAAATGGTACCGATTAAAAGCGATGTTTAAACACAAGATCAGTCTCATCGTTATCGGTGCAATAAAAATAAATTCATATGATCGAAGTATTCTCCCAAGTTGTTTATAGAAATTATTGTACGTGTCTGAGTTTCGATATTACAAAGGTTTGAATTTCGAGGGGTTCAAGACTTGAAGATTTCGAGCGGTCAATCTCCGCGACGTTATAAATATTGTTAATTGATAAACAATTTATGTATGGATATATTCGTTTAAAAAATACGTGTTTAAATAACAACACAAAAGCGTTTATATTATGCTACAGCTCAAACTTAATCCAAATATAACGACTCTTATAAATAACATTCACATTTATAACCTAAAATAACGAAGAGGTTAGATTGGTGTTAGGTGGACAGAGTAGATGGAACACCCTGTATAATTCCTCCCTTTTTAAAGTGCTACCAGTACTGTTAATTTCGTCGTGGCACGGAACGTGTTAAGTAGTACCGCCATAAAGCTCGAGCACCCTGTCTCTTGTGAAATTTTGTGTGCACGTGTATATTTTTATTAGAAAAGTGTGTAAAATCGAGCGAATTGAAGCAGAAGGCCATTTAAAGCGAACGTTAACGCGCGGTAGGTGTGTCTGGAAAAGTAACCAGCGAAAAGGTGCGAAAGAAAAGTAAAAGCACACTGAAAACGCGCTTCGACGAAAAACCTCTTTCAACTGATATCGCGTATTTCTCGATTCAAAATGTTCTCATGCGGCTTCGTCGTTCCCTCTAATGATTCTCATATAGGTCAGCTTTTATTAAACCGTGAAATCTTTCTCTTCTTTTATCTTCTTCCTTTCTTTTTTTTTTTGGTGGGAGTTTGAATACGTGTTTCTCTGTCGTATTCTTTAATTCCAGGGAATCACATCTTCACTGATACTGTGATGGTCGAATAGTTCTTTTTCAATTCTATTTTGTATGATTTTCACTGTGAATGAGTGTGTTGGAAGTAGGTTTCTCATTGAAGATGATCGAGATGCTGAAAGGAAATGCAATATTGTGTAAGGTGGTGCGATATGGGTTAATGAGGAGTGAGAAACGTTGGCGAATGTAACGACGATGGAGAGTCGAATACCTTCGAATAGCCAAAGCATGTACACGAAATATTCTTCTCTAACCATTATTTTGTCGATCCTCATTTGTATACACCTTATATGGGAGTAGTAGAATTATTATTCTAATATTATAGAAATTAGAAAAGAACAGGATCCTTCTAATGACACAAAAGCAACGCCAACCACCACTTTATCATTACAAAATTTCAAATACCGTATTAAAATACTAGAATAACGCATAAATACGAATATTGGAATAACAGAAATTTTAAAAGCGTAGAATTTTCCCAGTGATACAGAAGTAGCGCTAATCACGGTATTTCATCATTTCAAAATTAAAAATACTTTCTACGTTAAAATACTAATATTACAGAAAATTCGGAATTTACTACAACCGTACGAAAGGGCAAATATACTGTAACGTATTTTCCTCACCATCCAATACACCTATTCTTTTCCATTTCATTTACATATTACAATCTAATTTTAACGATATTTCTACTCTTTTTTGTATTTATGATATTCCGTATTTTCTTCGTAAGATTTCTAAAACTACACGCAATGCAACGTGAAATATCTAGTATGTGGAGAGTATTGGGAACTGCGATCGAACACTGTGGTCCTCGAAGAACAGGATCATCTTCATAGAACAGCAAAGCCACATTGTGGGCTAGGTGTGCTAGAGGCATTCGGTTGTCCATGCTCAAAGGCAATGGAGACCTGAATATGGCAGGTTAGGCACTTGTATCCGAAATCCATTGATAGGATGATCCCACAAACGGGCGACCAATAATCTGCGTGGCTCGTTTCTCCCCAAGGTATAAATGACACTTGGCACAGCTACAACATACCATTATCATGCACGCGCCAGACCACTTCTTTCAGATATAAAAAATATTCGTCTGTTCTTCGTTTCTCACAGAAATTCGTGTTTCATAAGCTTAGAATAAGTTTGGCAAGTATAGAGAGAAGGATAGACAAACAGAAATATAGAAAATATTTAGAAACTGATAATTCGCTGATTGGAAATTTCTTCATTTTTTGCGATCAGAATGTTTATAGTGAGAAAAAAGAATTGTGATTAGTCACAGGGTTTCGTTTCATTCTGAAAGTAGCCTGTACATTTTCAGGGATGATTATTGTTATTTTCTATTCTATTCTATATGTGAGTTATATTACTGTCAAATTGCATGCAATTAAATTCGATTTACATAAACGAAGGTTTGAGTCGATGAATTTATTGCAAAATATTAGAAATATTTTTCATAAAATATATGAAACTGTATTTCAGTTTCCTAAATCTTAAATTTATTATCGATTTATAAATATTCATTACTTCAAATATTTTTATTACAAATCATTTTTCAGATGATTTTTTGTAAATTGCACATTAGGAAGTTGGATAAACTTGTTTATGTATTTTGGCTAGTGATAAATTTAATTCGATTGATTGATATGACGAGGTAGTTATAATAAGAGAAATTATTACAGGAAATAATAGACGCACAATGTTTTTTATTTTATATTAGTTTATCGAATTATGCACGAACATAATAATAGAAATATAACGAAGTGGATCATACCTAATTCAATAAAATAATATGAAACAGAAATTGTTGTTCGTCTATTATCACCTTATGAAACGAAAGAAACTTTTCGCACAACCTAATACTATAAATCTATCCATGTTGCAGCGGCTAATAAATTACTATGCAAAGGAAATTTGATTCTTAATTACTATCGTAGCTTGTCAGTGTTCCATGACATAAGAACGCGTTGAAAGAATTAAATGCGTCTTTCTTATTACAGCTTGGAGCAATGAACGCTCTTTGTTCAACAGACGCCAGTTTACGCGAATAGATTCTTGATTCTCTGCTCGAGGTGGGCTGAAATGCCGGTTATTTAAACGTTCACAGGTGTGAACTACCGCGAGACCTTTATTACGCCGTTACTCGGATATTTCACGGACTTTTAATTAAGGCTGGAACACGAGTTAGCTTCTCTGTATTCGGTGGGATATACATTTTGTCATTTTACTTGGAATTACATTGAATATTTCGATGTTATTACATTAGATTGCCTTTGGATTGCAGAGGTGCGTGTAAAAAGTGCAATACTACACGAGTAAGGTACAAATTATCAATAAGTCGGAGGTTTCGGTGGTTGGAAATCGAATAAAATGTGCGAATCCTCCATTAAGATTTTCTCTGATGCTTATTTTCTGGTTTATTTGTCGCTATGAAATTTTATAGGATTCCTATAATTATACATTTCGACGAGTTTAAATTATTCTTTCGAACGAATAAAATGAATATTTTCTATTTTACATAAATAAGAGAGCTCGTAAGACTCTGCTACAATTTAATACTCCACATTCAAGATGTTTACATTTTTATAAGAACATTGAGATTCGCAGGAACGCGATAACTTCAGACAAGGTCAAACAGGATTGCTCACGGAATTCATTGACAATTCATCAACGTCCATTAAAACTGTATGCCTATTATCATTCTTCTACGTTCCTCCACTTAATATCGACAATTTTTGCATCTCCATGAGAGTTTCTACATTCCGAAATATTTGAATCCTCCAAACTAGATGCACGCCTCTTCTCACAGCTTCAAACTGCACTGAACGCACAAAAATCCAACAACGCTATCAACTTCGTAATTTTTATATTCCAACGAAAATCCCAGCATTGAATCCCACGCATGTTGAAACATTCAAATTTACCAAATTGCATCCGCATAGACAAAGCTGTTTCAAATAATGTTTCACATTAGTAGAACGATATTACGCGCGCGCGCGAGAGAGAGAGAGAGAGAGAGAAAGACAGAGAGAGACAATGACAATTGGTTGGTCGTAGAGGCTGTTAAGTAGGCCGATCGCTAATTTAACGCGTTTGGGAGGGTGGTTCGGTTGCTTTGCCGGTATGTAGGTCGAACAGTGGACCGACCACCGGCGCGACCATTGAAATAATTACGCTCACACGTTAATTTCGAGGCTCGCCACGATATACGTGCACGTCAGTTGCGCGAATCTCACGCATATATTCCTCGAACGAATAATCTACGTGTGCATAATGCGGTGCTCGCCGTGCTGTTCCATGTATTTCCATGAGAATCTCTGCGATCGGGCCCGATTTTACGTAACATTTCGTTCGCCATGAAATTTCATCCGTGTTTCCCGATATTTTCCATTTCTTCAAGTTTCGAGACTGAGACGTGCTTTTCGATGAAATTCTTCCGTTGTTTCATGAAGCGTTAGGCGCGAAAGAGTGGCGAGAGGATTTTGAAGCGTCTGATCTGTGGTACATAGAGATTGTTACACAAGTAGGTGTTTGATTAGATTAGACGTTTGGCGTGTTTTATGTATATAGGGTGGTTCCGCACAATGAGATTTACTGGGCTAGAGGGTGTTGCAATGGGCGAAAATAGGTTGGGAAATAGAATCTTTTTTGTCCTTAAATTTGCGGACTTAATTTGAAAGAGAACTGGTGTGCAAAATTTGTGTCTTTCTACCTCGTATTTTTAAGAGAAGATCGTAGCAATAGTTTCTTTATATTCGTTTCGAGGTTGTAGTATGATCTTTCTCAGATTGGAAATGAACTAAACACGGTAGCAAAATTAATATCGAGAAATTTCATAGGACTTGGTGTATTTAAAACTGTTGCGCATAATATTTTTGATAAATTTTATTAAAAGTTTACCGTATTAAATATTTAATAATTTATTGGATATATTTTATTAAATATATATAAACGAGGTTTTGTGAAAAATTAGCAACGGATTGAATTTACTTAAACTTAATAGAAGAAATTTTCTTTGAAATCGTCTTATTTCTGCACGTACGTTGTTCGAATTATTTCGTAGATGATATTGCGGGCACCCTATACATCTTCATCGAACAGCTGTCTGTAATGCTCTATCTGAGACGTCCATGGAGCTGTACGTGTCTCGATCGACTGGGTTAATTCGCTCGTATCAGTCTCTGAATAGTCAACAGTAATGTCTCAGATGCTACGATGCAAGAGGAATTCAATTAACTTGTTCGTACTGTGATGATAACCCTTTGGAAATGGAAAAGGGATATTACACGGACTATCTTTGAATTAAATTCATTTCAGTTTCTATACATTTCCACTCATTCCTTTCTTACGTTTTCGTTTCTCGTTCTCTCTTTTATCGATCATAGTTGTCGAAACAAACATTGTTAAATATCATCAAATATCATTTAAATAAGGAGAATAAGAGTTATTGAAAAAATTCTATATTTATTTATATATACACGTATTAGATATACCATTACATATAAGCATATTACATATTAGTTCTTCATGGAATTTTAATTTTTATCAAATGTTATGGATTTTTGTGCGTTTGAATTTTGGTTACGTGTTATAAAATATTATCGAGAGCAGGATTTTGAAAAGGGGAAGATTTATTTTGAAAATCAACTTCTTTCTACTTTGATAGAATTTTATATTTAGTTGAATATCATAGGATCCATAATTAGAAGAGAAAATCCATAAATTTATCGCGAATGTTCATCTGTTAGTAATTTGAAATAATTTTGTTTCGTGTATGATACTAAAGGCGCGTTTAGCTATGGATTATTAAAAGAATTCTATCGAGTTAATAATTTCAATGATCAATTTCCATTGAATTCAAGGTACCTTTTGAAACATGTACGTATCTTCGACCTATTTCCAGCAAAGCGTATATTGTACATGGTCGTTTAACTTTACCACCCTAAATACAGAGATATAAAAGAATAAAATTATCACTGCACGCTAGTTTTAAGAAAAGACATATAATTTTTATAGAAAACATTGCATACCATTTACTTTAATATAGCAAAAGTATTGCAAATAGTAAACAGATAAAACAACCTGTATACATGTAATATCATAAACTTTCGACATACACTATACTTTTTTCTTGCATATAAACGAGGAGAAAAAGCAAATTTTCGTTTCTTTCAAAAAGCGAGATAATATGCTATCAAAGGAGGTGATTCAACCGGCTTCACAGGAAATGCTAATGAGTATTCGCGTGTGTTACCGCGGAAAAAGTTTTAACCGGGGAGTTATGTCCTTTTGAGAAAACGCGGAAGCGTATACGAACCACAGCATCAAGATCTCCCTTCAGTATTTTTATTTTTCAGAGCAGACGATAGAAAAAAAAAATGGAAAAATATTCACGCAGAAGATTTTCAAGAAATCGTTGAAAAATCTTATCAAAGATTCTACTTATATCTTTTTCTCTGTTCGAAAGATAAGACAAGAATAGAATGAAAAATAGAAGAAGAATGTAAGATAAGATCTTTTCTTCTTCTTTATTTTCTAGAGAAAATATTCGAAATAAATAGAAAAATATTGATGAAACAAAGATTGTCGAGAAATTTTCTCCGAAAATGATCATCTTCGATGAAAAACGATCCTTTCGTATTTCTATATGCAAATATCTTGATACTTGTCGGTTCGTTGAACGAGGAAGATAATTCGTACGAGAGATTTTAAACCCAGTAATAATAATTTGGTCGAAACGTAGAATTAAAAAGCACGCGTTAATTTCAGAATGATTTTGTTGGGGGATTTCATTTAAAAAGCAAAAGCTCGTGGGAAATAATATCGTATGTTAATCAACACACAACGAAGCACCATTAACTCGGTTTTGTACATTACAAGACCATTCGTGTGGATTCTGTGTATTTTTTCGCCTGGAATTTCGGCCGAGATTTGAATCTCTCGTAAGTTGTAAAGTCGTGATTAACGAAAGGGCAGGAGGAAATGTGTATTATTTAAAATAATTACAGCAATTCGTAGCAGGAGAACCTTTGATCACTGTGTAGTTCCTTTAAAATTAAAAAATCTCATCCCGACGTTATAATAAATTCAACAATGATATTTTTTCTACTTCTGTATGGAAATAATCCGGTATCAAATTTTATTTAATAAATTTCGATAGTTTCTACGTTCTAGAGTAGTGAAATGAAGTTTACAACGCTTTTTTATTATAAATATTTGAGCTGTTGGACGTGGTACGTCTTTAAGGATCGATATGATCCGTTACGTATTTGATGAGATTGAAATGCAATTATCTATCGTGAATTCATGCAAAATACATCAATTCTAGTAAATAAAGCTTCTGTTAAACCATTAAGGATCGAGCAATGGTTTATCGTAACGTTACATGATGCACTAGTTTCATAAAATCGTAGAACCGAAATGGAGGAAATAATGACGGAACAATATTGCAATATTGAACGAATCCTTAAAATTCCCTCTCACAGCTACAACATGAAAAAGTGTAAATACGGAATATGAAACTTGATAATGCAGATTCATAAAAAAAAAGAAAAAAATTCGCAAATATAATGTTGCGTTAATGCAATACCGGTGCTTAATGGATAAATGGCAATAATTCAGAAAAGATTTGGCATGGATTAATTAAAAAAAGTACAATTGTCAATTTTTGCAATAATACAATGATAACGTTAGAATTATAAGGAAACGAGTATGTACAGCGACTGTACTCAAACAGATAAAAATGTTATATGAAAAAGTACATAACACCGGGGATCTAATTAAACTGAAATTCACTATTCTCGTGGAATTTCAATAAAAGATCAAGACGAACGATTAAGTCGTCGGAGTAAATGTTTGTTTTCCTCTGGTCGTGTTATCGGTTAAAGTTCAGAGAAGCTTGACGACGACGTGTTTTCATCGTGAAACGAGGAGAGTATCTTGCAGACATAATTTGACGCATGTTATGGTGACGTCCCTATAGCGGTGGCAAAAGCATGCTCGTACGAGCGCAAAATCGAATCGTTTCCAGCGGGTGACTTCGCAGTTTATTGCTAGATCCTGCGCATCGACGTTGCATTCTGCGAATGTCTCTTCTCTGAATAATCCCCGGTAATCCAACAGCCTACTTCCGCCATTCTCTATTTCTCTCCTCTCTTTCCTCGATTCTACTCTGTTTCCCCCCTTTAATTGCATTTTTTCTTCTACGCCTTCCCGAAAAACGACAGGAAAGACAGACTTTATGGACCGAACGTAACGCGATAGACAGCTGGAAATTTGCAAGCGGGCTTTTTCGAATTTTGCTTCGTCGTTTTACACTGGAGATACATTCAGATGTAATTAGCAAAGGATGTTGTCGCGATGTTTTCAAAATAATTTCATCTCCTCTTTACTCGGCATCGAAATTGAACATCGTGTTAATTCAGATTTCAGTTCTTAACTTTGCAGAAACGACTTTGTCGAACGAAAACTAAAGATACCAGACCGTCCTCAACTCAATCTGTCAATTAATCGCTTGTCCCTCGAAACAAGTGTCTTCTTTAGGTTTTCGATTTGCAAAGGTAATTAAAATATATCGAATAGAAATTAAGGGTATCAGAGTACTTCGAATTCTACTTCTCTATTAAACGAAGCTTCCTTCGAACCAGTGTATTTAATCTCCTTCTCTTTCCTCCCCCTTGCTCCTAAAAAAGAGGGAAATAAAAAGATACAACAAAAGATAAGGAAAAATCTGCTAATAACAAAAATTCAATTTAATCTTAAAAACAGGAACATTTTAAACCATATCGAATTGCCGGGGAAAATTCATAATTTCGTAGACGGACGAAATTGCTTACCTCTGTCCCCCGCGATTAAACGTCTGGTAAAATATTTTCGAGATAATTAAAGTAATTAAAGAGGCGTCGATATTCCGTCGTTTTCACGTGCATCCTCGGGAATGAGACTATAGATGTAAAAAAGGGTGAAGCAGGGAGGAGGTGGTTTCGCATGTACGTCCATTGTACGTCACGATGGTCTACACAAAAATGTTTTCATCAGTCAAATGTCCCGTTTCGAAATATGCAAAACACACGGGGGACACGTGTCCCGTGAATGCACGCGTAGCATCGCGCACGCGACTTCTCTAAATAGAGTTTCCACCGGTAAAGGATGAAAAACAGCAAGGTTTTTAGGTATATTGAAGCACGTCGAGTCTGCTCTTGTCATTGAAAAAAAATGTTCAAACACAGACAGCCCTATTTTTCCTATTCCAGTATCATCCCCCTTTCTTCGCTTTACTTCCCATTCTTTTACTTTTTGTATTTTATCTCTGTTCGTTCTCGAATATCCTGCAACGGAGAAATCGACGAAACGATTCTTTTTTTCGTTGTTAAGTTTCGCTGTATTAACTGTTTAAACAGATGCGATTATTAACCACGTAGAACTTTGAACTGTACTTTGAAAAATTACGCTGCTTTAAAAACGAAAGATGCTTTTCATATTCGTCCTGTAATTATTTATGTAAATTCAGATTTTGAACGAAAGCGTTAGAGAAACTTTATCTCGGCAATGTCGAAGATCCCGTTTATATTTTTAATGATCGTTCGAGAGAATTTCGATGAAGAATATTTCCTTGGTATATTTTTGTTGAGGACGAACGAAGATAATACGCTGTCCGAGCATTGTTTATGGGGGAAAAAATAATTCACCGATATCGAGTCGCGATCAGCTCGAGCTCGTCGTTCGTTGACAAACTCATTATCGAGCTGTCATTCGCACAGGTCATAACATTTTTGAATCAATCAACTGCAGATCGCCGAGCTGGTTTATAGGATTCTGCGTACGGATTATGAACGTTCGTTCGTTGTATCGCGGCATTCAGATTCCATCTTTGCGTCTCATGCAACTGAGACTGATCGGTCTACCAAGAACGAGATTACAAGCCAGTCTCAGTGGTTTCTCGGAAAGATTCATATCTGTTCTTTATATTTCCTTTGGATTTCAATGGTAGATATCGTAGGACAGAGAAGCATTTTAAAAGCGAATAGATTTGACGAAATGGATCGATTTAGCTGACTTGAATAACTTGTTTGATCATTGTTGTAAATTATCTGTGAAACAGAGAAATTAAACTGGACGTGGAATTTTTATTAATATTAAGAAATGTGATATCTCTAGATAAATCAAGGCAATTGTTTTAGGTTTATTTTTATGAACCTTTCTACCTTCTCTTGATTTTTCTTACATCTTTACGATTTATAGATCCTCTCCAATTTTTCTTTTTATGGATTTTTAGCTTCTGCTCTCCGTTTTATCTACAAAGAATTATTAAATGCTTCTTCCCAACGAAGAATGAGAGAAAAATAAGAAGAGGAATTATTAAATGGTCGTTCTCTCATCGACTAAAATATTTTTCATATTTCACCTGTTGTTGCAATATAAGGAGCGTTAAAATACTGTAGAAAGACATCGTCTGCTTTGAGGAAGAAATACACGCGTAATATTTTATTATGAGCACTGTAATAAGCAAAGAATTGTGAACGCTTGTGTTACGCTTGTGAAAATACAATAATACAATTTACAGTGATACATTACATTACTTGAGGTACTTAAGTACTTAAAAGTAAGGCAAAGTATTTTAACAGTAGTTTGGTTTAAATTAAACGATTCTTTCAATTTTCGATAAGAATGGTGGCTTCGCGCCATTAAGTTGTCACATCGAAAACTCTCGGAGTCGCAAACTCTCTTTCGAGATCATTCGACGTAAAGAAACACTACGCGAGTTAGCGAGTTCAGCAAAGTTATCTATTAAGATTGCTTTTAAAATTGGATAACTTTCCAACGAAAAGTTACGATTTTCCTTCATGCGATTCCAAATAGAGAATTAAGAAAGTTAAAAGATACTCGAACCTCAATAATCATCGCAATCAGTGCAAATGCATATTTCCCCAGAAATAAAATTCTATCAAAGATCTCCTAAAAAAAAAAATATTAGAATCTTTTCTGCTTGGTTGAAGCAGACAAAATCGACTTTAAAATACGCAAGGACGATACTATCGGTAGATTGCGGTTTTTCTTTTCTTCTATGTAAATTCATATTTTTGAGGATATAGTTAAAAAAACGTGGCAGATTATTTTACCCATCAGGTATTGTAGAAAGCGCTATACCTTGCACATTTTATATATTTTTTCACATCATCTGCACTTTGTGCAAGTTGGCGATTTTCTGCCAAACGTATAAACACCCGCACTCTAACTAATTAGCTACGTTGTAATTTCATTTGTATCGGTCAAATTAGAACAAGTGTCCTCGCTCTGCGCAAACGTAACACGTTTCTCCCCAACTTCGCTGCCCAAAAACTTGTAGAACGAGATTCGGAGGTCCCGGAAACAGCGAAAGCTGAGTTTTCGATCGATTGCAAATCGTTAACAAGGAGCGAGATAGAAAAGTTGCGTCGTTAAAAGTTCACGCGAAGAAAATAGAAAGGGGGATGAGAGAATCGAAACTGCCGTGGCGAAAGGAAATGAGGAAAACAAAATGCGGCCAACGACGACGTATTTGTACGTTCATTAATCGCACGGCTGAATTCCTCGCTGCTCGTTTTCCTCCAATTATCGGCGACAGTTTCCTTCTTTGATGCTGAAAAGCATCGGCAACTTTTCTCAGAGACAGAGGCCAGAGATTCAACGAGATCAAAACCTTGATGTCTCCTCTGAAGACGAGTCTGCACCTCGGAGAAAGTCGATGGAGAAAGTCGCGTAAAAGGACGCAAGTGGTCGAAAGGTCGCGGATGGAACGAAGAATACGCGAATCACGTTGAAGCTAAAAAGTTCGATGTCGCTTTTTCACGGTATAAACTGTTTCTTCGCGACGTCTTTTAATTAATCTTCTCGCACGGAACTTTTAAAAGAGTTCCTCTCTTCTTTCTATCGTTTTTGCCCGCGCAGTTGCAACAAGACGGAAGTAACTGGTGGAAGTCGGTTTCCACGGTCGAAGAAAGTTCATGAATGATAATTCCGTCTTGTTTTACGATGATGAGGTTCTATCTGCGAGAACGAGAAACGAATGCAAGTAGATTTAGGATATGTTGTAGACTTATCTGGTCGATTGGGCAATTTACGAGAACGACGAGGATGATACGATAAGGAATTGTTCGTGCAATTTGGCGCGATCTTTTAATTCTGCAGCTCTGTTTACTTTTGTAAGTTTGTTTTACTTCTTTTCTCTTTCGAAATTCTTGGTTTCTTTCATCTGTCAGGAAATAAAACGAAGAGGGATACTTGACGTAGGGTTTTACTTGTGGAATTTCGACTGGTATTTGTTTGCTTCTTTTTCTTAATTTATTTCACCTTCTGTCTCTTTTCTTTATACGAGATACTTGGAACAAGAATTATTATTCCTTTCCTTTTATAAGCCTACTTTCTTATGCAATTTATAAATTATAAAAATTCCATAGTAATAATTAATATATTTAACAACTTACTATAATCTATTTATATGTAACCGTTAAATTATAAATTCAACAAATATATTACACATCAAAGTCTATATATTGTTATAAAAATGGAACATAATTAATAAAAATGGATGTATACGAATATTTCTTGCGTTTATTTTACGTATGCTTTTGCACCGCACATTTAAGTATCGTTGTACACGTAACGTTGAACACGTGTTGAACTGAAGCACTTTTCTTCAGAAATGTTTCATATCCGGTCCAGAATCACGTACGCACATATATCATTCCTACTTTGATTTGCTAGTACCGATGTGCTTGTACCTCAGGATATCTATGAAATTAATTCCATTTGACGACTGAACACGAAAACGGCGTAGAAATTGCGGTTCATTAACGCGTTGATGTGTTTATACGCGTGTGACGAGACGCAACGAAGAGGAGAACGTTGCTCGTGGATTCGCGATGGACAATAAAAGTGTTTCGCGTCGAGCTATCCACGTAGAAATGCGCGTAAAATTTCCAGTGACGTGGAAGCGGACGTTCGTGTCTGGAAAACGGAATATTTAAGAGGAAACGGTTGGCTGGAAAGAATTATAAAGGGTTCGGATTAATATCGATACAACTGGAAACATCATATTTTCCAAATCTCAAATATTATATTTAACCAACAGTAAAATCTAACATACTATCTTTTCAAAATCTCAAACATCCAATCAACCATTCTGATAATACAAAAACAAGAAGAACAAACTTTATCAATTTACGTACTACAGAAAAAAAAGAAGAGAAAAGATATTATTAATAAGATGGAAGTTATTATTTAAGTTTTCGAATGTTTCTCGTATCAAATTTCTCTCAATTTACTCGATAATATGCTCAAACATATAAATTTAATCCTTCGACTAATTTTACGATCTGGTTATATCATACATCGTATTATGAAGTCAACGAAGGGTCACGATTCACCCTCCTCCCTTGCAAGAATGATCGCGTTCGCCTGGGCGAGTCGATTAACGGCGATCGTGTGCTCGCTAATTACAAATTATTAAGTAAACGTTAACAGCGGAAATCGGGGCCGCCATTCGCGCAAACAGATGAGCTCGCGTTGACAATTATTGACGATAAATTTGGCTCGGAGCGGGCCGAGTGTCGCGTTGTTATCGGCTGGCGGATAACAGATTTCGTACACGGTGCTACGATACCGGACGTCCGGCTAATTGTCGTTAACTGTTTATAATACCAGCAATTTCCAGCCGGCACCACGTTCGACCCAGATTCGTCGCCATCCTTCTTTTGCCATCTGATGAAAGCCGCGATAATTGGTCGCTAGCGGATAAAATAAAATGGTTCGTTAAGGTATATTCTCTGTATGTGTATGCGTGTGATTTTTTTTTAACAGTTTCGTCGTTGAAAGTAACTATAATTACCTAACGTCGAACGCTTGCTAAAGGTGACTATAATTATCTGACGAAACTCTGTATCGGATAAAAGAAGCTCTGATTGGATACAACACGACTGGACTAATTCCAGTCATAATCGACGTTTTCTTATGAAATCGTTCTCAATCGAGTTAGTTCAGTAATTCGCAAATTTGTTTCGCAAAACAATATTTGTTAATTTGTTTCTGACAAATGATGTATTCTGTAAGAACGGAATAGAAGGGTTGGTGAAACGGTTTTCATATGATATGGATCACGTACAGATTGCTTTAAAATGTGAAATATCGTATTACATATGTCACAGATTGTTATCAATGTAATATCCATCGATCTGTATAATTCCATTGTTATATAAATAATAATCTCTGTTATTACGAGTAAACATGGATGGAGAAATGTAAACTAGAATGTAAAATTAATATTGAATATAAACTATTCTATCATGGAAAAATACGAATATGTATAAACAGACGTAGGGACGATACAAAATGAATAAATAATACGAAACGCTCGATTAAAATTAGTGACTATCCGTCTACTTTATATAAAATTATTATTTCACGAGTTGATATCGAGATATCGATAATGAGAAAGCAATTCGAATATCTATTATGTTCCTATGTACAATCGTATCTTCAAATTTTCAAGATAAAATAGAATTACCGAATTATACACGAACGATTGAATGCGAGATACTCAGTCAGGTACGTACTTCCGTCACTCCCGATCTACGTTACGATTCACATGAAAAAGAAAAAAAAGCGCATATTCTAAAGAGAAAATTACGAACTGTAACAACGCATTACGCATATATTGGAATAAAAATTCACGAAGAATTTAATTTAGCAGGGAAACGTGGTAATCGTCGCATCGAATAGTCGAACATTCGAAAGCCATGAAAACAAATTGCTGTGGAGGCTTGTGAAGAGTACACGTGCGAGCGAGTCTCGGGTTTTTAAATAAAACGTCACGTGTACAAGGTATTTCATGGAGTTACATTATGCCATATAACGAATTCAACTAGGGACGGCGACGCGGGAAAGGGCTTTCGGAGAATCGTGGAGGGAAGTCACGGCAGATGTACACAGAAAATGCATTTTTTAAAGTGAGCCCGAGTTTTTGATGCGACGGGAATCTCGCCGGATCTTGTTTAGTACTTGCGCTTTTCCTCGTTGAAATATTTTAAAGTTTCATGTGCCCAATCCTTTTGTGTCTTGTGTCTCGAGTACGGATCTCGTTTCAACCTGCAAATCTTTCTCTGATGAATACGATATCCTTTATGTGTTCGGGAATATGCGTATTTAACACGTTAGCGTCATTAATAAAAAATTACGAAATTTGGAAATTAGAAATTGTACAATTTCCTCGGCACATTGGACGGTCGTTCAAATAACAACATTTACAGTGGCTCGTTAAACTATTTGAAAGAAACTGAAGAAAGAAAATTTTATGTACATGTTACGTATGTCGTGTAAAATATTTTGAAGTTTCATGTACGTTGTAACGAGACACCATTATCGCGATTATGTGAACAAAGTTCAAGACAGGTTTGAAAATGTGCGTGGAAGTTTCAAGTATTTATCGCAAACACGTGTCAGTTAATGTCACGAACAAACTTTTGTACCATTTTTCTTCTATACGTGTGAACTTTTTATAGAAGATGTGACATAAGTTAATCGTTACGGTATTCAGCACTAGAAGTACCAGAGTTTCTTGCTTCTGGTGTCTTCCCCTTAGGTATCTATACTTTTATTATTATACCCCATAAAAACCATTGTTAAAAATAATCTTTTGTTTCGTCTGCAACAGAAAGTTTTATCTGAAACAAGAAAACGATTTTCTTTGAAAGTTAAAAGCTCGCAGATAATTATACTTGTTAGTAAAAACAGTAACTTTTGTCGACACAAAATTAATTCAATGGGGCAAAATAATCCCACTGATCTTTCCAGTATTAAATTGATTCTAATAATTTAACGAAGAAATGTTTCAAATAAAAGCACAATGGTATAAAATAGAAAATCTGTCGACATAGAAAACGGGGTATCGAAAGTACGTTTCCCTTTGGCAGAAAGCTAAAGCAATTTGACGTGTTTGAAATATTTGTTTACTTTCCTTTTCGCTATGTAATTACGAGAGTAATTCGTAGCATTCTTTCATTTTCTTCATAAAGTTCGACATTTTCCTCGTTCATCGAGGAAATCGAATGATCGATTCTAATCGCCATACGTTCAATTCGCAGAGAAACGCAACAGGGGATTGGGAAACGGTTGCCCGAAGAGAAATATGATCTGTTCGGTCCCGCTTGTCGACAACGGTTACCTATTTGTCCGTTTCCGGAATAATGCCACGTTAGTTCTGCTCGGCAAACCGTGAGCTCTGCGATTAGTTTCCATGGCGGGTGGAATTATCGTGGAGCGAGTGCGACGAAACGAAACAAAGGGACAAAGAAATACGGACCGTATAATGCGTCGAATGCGTTAATGAGTTCGTTGATACGGCTGCACGCTGAAAGATTCGCCCGGAAGGTGGTTAAATTAATTTCGACGTTGTATTGTGATCGATTATGAACATAGAGAATTTTCGAATATATTTGGGACAATATGGAAAGATGCTTAAATCGTATCGATGCTTTGTATTCCATAGCATTGAAATCCTTGCAAAAGAATAATTAGGGAATTGACGAAAAATGATTAATCCTATGTTCTAAAATTTCATCCGCGTAATATTACGTTCGATGAAAATGCTAATATTATGTTTCTTTCTCACGCACTTTTTTAAAATTCAGTGAACCCCTAAGGGGTTAAGAAATTATCGGGAGCTTTAAAATTTGTTATCTCGTTGGGAACTGTGTTCTTGTATATTTCGTAACGATGAATAGCAAAATAAGGTATAACGTAATAAATAACTTACGTATCTACAAGGTGTATTTTTGTAACTGGGCCAAGTTGTAATTCTGACACGGTAGAATATAGAAAAAGGTTACCTGGCTTCGAATGATACATTACACGACGTATGTATCCACTCTGGAAATGGAGATGTTTCAAAATCATATATTGAAATTGAATATAAAATTATATATGTCATGAACCGTATATTTTTTCACACAGCTATCGATGTGTTTTATCATCCCTTACGTAAAAGTATGTGTTATCGTCTCAGAGTTACGGCTTGGTCCAGTTGCGTGAAACATCCTATACTTGCAAAATTAAATTGATATTTGTCAATTAATTGAATTTCTAATCCTTTCCCATTCCATTTTATTACGACGTCGAACACGTGAATTTGTTCATACTCCAAAACTGTACAATTTACGATCGGTAAACTACGTTAGTCTATTCATTTAAGTTCCCGTCCCTACGAATATTTAATATTCGCATAATACTCATCGTTTTCACGCTATCATAATTGCAATGCGAAGAATCGAATTCTAATAAGCTAGCTCGTTTTATTATTATTTCTCAGGATTATTAAATACGAGCAATCTTATCATCTTCTCGTTATACCGTACTAACACCACCACAAAATTCCAATAATAACGACAACGATAAATATTCGCTATCAGAACGAACGTTGCAGAGAAGTTGCACGTTCACCCGCGCATTTTCCAAGGCATCCATAAGCGACCAAAAGGCTGCAATATTTCATAGGGTGGCGTTCGAGCGTATCGAAATAAAGTCACGGGAGAATGGTACTTTTCTACTCTCGTTTTTACTTGAATATTACATTTTGAAATGTTACGTGCGTGTACCAAGTTTATCCGAAAAGTGTCCAAATATTTGGAACATCAGGGGCATCGCTCGATGCTGCTCTAACTTAACAGCCATTTTAAACAAATGTTACCGAACACGTGTGAACATCGTGTAAACACGTGTAAATTTAATGAACAGTTCTGACCGCGGTTATGGTCGTTTGCTGGTAGGTGAGATCTCTGATACGACTAAGGATAATGTAGTATCGTAAATAATTATGATTAGTTTATTAATGATAATTGGATTAAACAGATGTTAATTAAACAGAAAACAATGCTTATTAAACATGAACTAATTGCAACAAACGTATAATAATTAAAACAACTAGATAATTAATTAACAATTCTTGTCAACGCAAATTTAATTCTCTCTTAACAACGCTAACAACACTATCTCGACAACGCAATCCGCACTCTCTGACTTCTCAACTCATACTGCTGTTAATTCGTTTATCGTCCCCTAGCAACCCCTTGTCTTTTGTCTTAGCCTCGTATCTCTTGTCTTAGCCCTGCTACGCACATTCTCAGCAACCGCTTCTTTACAATCCGCACGACACCCCCCAGGTCTCTCGTCCACGATACTATAATAATTATCGTATTAGGTGATGTTAACTCTGGAATGATACGCGACTTACGAATTACGATAGAACTTTATTCATATAAACTTGTAAAGAGATGAACAGTTCACTGATTTTCCTCTTTACTTGTCATTTTTCATGCGTATAACAAGGGACAGTCGCGATTAGGTAACTAGATTCACCGAATAATTCGCGACGAATGTTCATTTAGCTAGAGCACTGACTAAACTTTCGTTTGTATAAATGAAAATCTTATTTTCCATTTACGTTACCTATCTTTCTCACATGTTCCTCACATTTGATTTCTTCGGTACAAGCTTCGTATAATAGTCGTCAATAGCGTTCCAGCGTTATCTTTATAGTCCTACGTAATATCAAACTGGATTCGACATTTTGTTTCACGCGAATTTTTTCATTTTTCACATATAAAATATAATGCACAAAATATTCTTCCGTATTACATGTTTATTCGGTAGAAATATTTCAAGATACACGCGTCGTTGTCTAAATTCTCAGCAGCTTCCGAGAATGTCTTTTTGACTATAAACTAAGAAGAAACTAAATATCAAACGTTGATCGCGCTATAAACATTGAACATCCAGCAGACGCATACTTTTTTATGGAACTCGTGTACTCTCGAATCGCTTGGATCTTTGCGCACAAAGTAGGACCAGTCATAGCATTCGACGTCTATTTTTCGTTCAACGTATCTGGAAGGTGGCGAGCTGGATCGTATCGTGGGAAAAAGGCACGTAATTTATGGGCGGACAACAACGAATGGAATTTGCGGCGCGGCTGGAACGCGAATTGCACACGCCTTGCGTGTGCAAAAAGAATCGAAGGAGGTAAGAGCAAGAGCGTGTAACGGTGGCCGGACGTGTGCGCGCACGTATCATAAAGGTATCATAAAGCTGCGGCAATAAACGTGGAATCTGAAAAATGTGTTCTCCACCACGTGCCTTGGTTTGCGCCGTGTGCATTAACGGACGCTGTTTGCTGCCCCCTTTCCCATGCGGAATTACGAGTTGCGGATCATTGGAAAACAAATTGCACCGAAGCCAGGCGTAGAATTGCTGTCCGAGGCGATACTCGTCCGAAAGTTGAGGAAATAGCAGTGGAATGTGTAGGAGTTTCACGCTGGAGATTTATAGCGAAGATATCGAGGTTTTGGCGAAGTTGATAGGGATGAGCTTAAGACGTCCGTGGTTTAAGCTTTCGCGTTCTGAACATTTTTATGATCAGAAAGGACTTCGATATATTGCCACAATGAAACTCTGTTAAACTAAAGCGTTTCAAGAAGCAAAAGGTTCTAAACGTTTATGGGTTGGTGTAATAACTATAACAATGTTCTTCCCTCGTTTCTGCGTTTTATCGATGAACACATTACCAAGGGAAAGGGAAAAAAGAAATTTAAATATAAATTAACCACGTAATAATCATCGGTTACCTTATACGTATAAAAGGGACAGGATAGACAAATTGTTATTAGTATTCTCAATTTTAATGACTGTATACTCTATTCACATAATTGTAATAGTATGTTTTACGTAATTAAAAACAATACTATCCGCAGTTGTTTGAAAGAAACTATATCAGGGAAGAATTATTTTGTTTCATAATGTACTAACGCAATACACAAGACAAGCTGAAACGTTAATTTATTTTTATAATACAGTAAGAAATATCTAGATAGTATTTGGCAGTAGCATATATGCTTTCTAAATGAATAAACTTTCACATTTCACGGACAAAGGTCTACACCGGTAACGTGCAATTTACATCACCGTCGCATCAAATAATCCGAATGCTCGATTCCCATCTCCGAATACACTTGTTACAACAAAACAGCCCGCCTCTTTCCCTCTAGACTCTCTCATATCAAAGATTCCAGCGAACGTATCGCACACGGCGCACCTAAACTCCGCCGTCTCTGAAACTCAATATACGCGGAGAAACGACAAAAGCCTCTCTCGTCTCGATTCTCGTGATTATTGCCGGAAAATTCAGTCGACGTCCCAGCGAAAAGAGGCAGGCCATGTCAGGAAAGAATACCAAGAATTTTCACCGTTGGAACTTCGGTCCACGATACAAGCGGGACAACGTTATTCTTGGCGAAACTTTCGCGTATTTGAATTTCAAACTTCTGACTCGCCATCGCACGATGAAGAGACAGCGAGAAAGAGAAAGAGAAAGAGAAAGAGAGGAAGATGCAGAAACGTAGAATAGTACGAAGTCAGGAGAAAAAGTTCCGGGACGAAGCTGCGTCGGATAGTTCGAATTGAAACACGGGCACGGATACACGTTGCCTGGGAATATTTTGTTGGGATTCCAGCGACTTCTGCCGAGATCCCTTTCGTCCCGAAATACCTCGCAACTTCCGCTGAAATTTGTCTCATATTTCGTTGATGTGTTTGCTACGCGGACGGAACGGTCTTATCGAAGGGAGAAGTTGCTGAAACGCGGTTTCCTTACAGTTTACTCTTCTTGTAGTTTACGTTGAGACGTTCCGTAGCAGAGAATTTATTAGATTCGTACGATATTGCTTTTGTCATTGCGCTTTTGTTCGATAGTTATTCTACTTAATTGTTTACGACTAGACAGACTTCGGTGTTAATTAACACGAGTTTTCGTTCTCTTTATTTGGTATTCTTCTCGATGTTAGAGCCACAAACCTGTGAAAATTACTAAAGTCATTTCATTCTTTATAAGTTCATTCTTCCTTGCGCTTTGCCTCTTATTTCTTCTTTACTCAAATCATTTATACTCTGTATAATTTTTCTCCGATCGACACCTTTCTAATTCGCCTGTAGAATCAGATATGCTTGTTTTGCCATCCTATCGAACGTTTCAAAAATACCGAATGCTATAACATGAAATATTCCCTTGATTATCTAAAAGTTCCACAGATTTATCACCTAATTTTGAAAGATTTGGACTTTTAATCTAACGAGTTGTTCGTTAAAAACGATATTAAAATCAAACATTCAGGAAAAATAAACTTCTCGCATTTTTTGCTGTATACACTTCGATTAAAAAATACATGGAGCATATAACACGTTGATTAATTCCTCGCAATACGTCATTCACCCCGTAACATCGATCGTAACGATACAACAAGAAGAAATAGAAGGAAGATAAATAATGTAAAACAAACCGGGAGGGATAGAGAAGATCGCAGGGGATCTGCATTCGAAAGAAGAAACAACAGAGGTTCTCTTATCGAGTTTCGAGAGTCGGGATACATCCAGAGACGGTTCTCTCTGGTCGTTCGCTGTTCGTTCGCCTCTTCACGCAAATTGCCGCGTTTCAAACGCAC
Source organism: Bombus flavifrons (assembly GCF_040668555.2). Taxonomy (NCBI): domain Eukaryota; kingdom Metazoa; phylum Arthropoda; class Insecta; order Hymenoptera; family Apidae; genus Bombus; species Bombus flavifrons. The sequence goes on along the minus strand of NC_138446.1, from coordinate 8,216,238 downwards.
TACTTAATTAGGTATTTCTTTTTCCTCGCGTTTACCAGACGAAAGCTGCGAGACCCTCTCCAGCGTTGTTTCATAGCATCCCCTCTTTACGGACGAGTCCCCGCGGCCTCGTCGGTTAGATAACGATTTTACTTTTTCTATTTCGCTACAATGGAAATTTCCAAAGGAAAAGCGCTCGTCGTGCGATTGTACTCGACAATTTGTGGTTATTACGTTGCCCTCGGTGTCCAGGCGTTGGATTTTTCTTCTGGTGAACTCGACGCTAGTGTCGTTAAGCGACGACTGCTTTCGTCCAACAGTACTTAGAACTGTAATTTCTTTTTACTGTTTCTCCTCTTTTTTCCCCGCGTACAGCACTGCAGATTTCGTACTATTTAAATTTTATATACAATCACTGAGTTTTATTCAGTTTGGTTAACCTGCGAATTAATGGATAACAATCGTATTCAAGTAGTTTGGAAATTGTTAACGAGCAAAGGTCTTTTTCTTTTTTTTTTTTTAATGAAGATGTTTAATTCTTTTCTCGAGTGTTAGGTGAAGATTTTCTTCTCCGTCGTTTGAAGATGTTATTCATGGTTAATAAAATTTCGTTCTTCGATTAATGTAAAATGATTGATAGGCAACGATTATTAATTACAATGTTATACCTCGCAGAATATTGCATTTGGAAACCTCTTTCGTGAGAGTCAAAGGGATTATAATGTTTCTATTCTGTTTCACATCGAACACCAACTATGTCGTGTTGCTCCTTACAGATAACATAATTTTAGTTAGATTTCAGTTAGAACGCCAATCTGTGTTTATGCTGTGTAAACGGCTTATTTAATTGAGAAACATAGGGATTTACGTTTGTCTGACTCTCAAATAATATTCTATTTGAAGTAGTTTACACTGTCGTGTGTATTCCTGTATATTTCGTTTAATAAGAGATATTTCCATATCATAAGTACGTAACCCTACTACTAGTGTTATGTGTTCTACTCATTTAACGATGGAACGTCTAGATCGGAGTCTTTAGTTGAGAAACGTAGGGATGCAAGTTTGTCTGACTATGAGGCGACATTCTACTTAAGGTAGTTACACCATCGTAGCGCCCTATTCTACTTGCAACCAAAGTTATCTCTTTATATATTGTTTCTCAAGATTAAAAAATATCAATAATTATAAATTATTCGATATACAACAACGTAAAGGAGGTTGTTGTTAAATAAATTTCTCGATCAAATCCACCTACTTGCTTTAAAATTTCACTCGTATGAACAAATTCAGAACTCAAACACTTTATTCTGCAAAAATATAAATATTCAATCAGAAACATTTCTACATTTCAATCGTTCAATTCTTCAAATACTCGGAACGTTAATCGAATTGGAACTTTTTACAGAGTGGATAATTCCGTTTCTTTATATCGCACATATACATTCTCTTAAGCACAAAAGAACGTCTTAACACCTGACACCGTTTCGATATTAGATTCCGCAGAGAAGAATGAGAATTCTTTTTACTATCGAGCGCATCAAACGTCCACAGAATGGCCGTGTTCCCGCATAATAAAGCCAGTGCTGGAAACGTACCGTGACGTTCGAGAGTCTCCAGTTTCAGCGCGTTATTTGCACCCTGGAAACCGACGCAGCGCGTCGCGTTCTATCGAGTTCTCGTTTTCCATAAAATACCCGTTCCATCCCCCGCCGGTTTTCACCTGTGCTTTACCCTGTATTCTCAATCGGTCACGAAACATGACCGCCAACGATAACTCTTCGACTGGTCGATTCGTTTCTTTGGTAATTTCTAAGATGTTGTACCGAGATCCACGATATTTCAGTTTTCGATATGTTCGAAGTATCGATCGAAGGAGCCATAAATTTGAAACTTTTCCGGATGAATTTTTCTTTCAACGATGAACACTGAAATTTAATAGATATACCTACAATACACTGAAGTTTGAGAAAATATAGGTCAGTCATAATTTTTTTAGAACGAGACGTTTCATTTATAACGATAAGTCTTACATGATATGTGTTGCGATCTAGCGATGTCAAAGAAATTATAACTATCGTTCCAGTCATTTTCTTCAAATTTATCGTAAGAAGTTTTTGGTAGATCGAGAGATTTAAAATTTGAATCTCGCAACTTGCGAAATTTCAAATATTTCAACGTAACAATTTTTACATTTCCGTCCTCTGATTCTCATTATGGTTTCCCACACTGAAAAATGTGACACTCTGTTAACTGCAATTTTTCCCTTTTCAAGTTTTATTTAAATAATTTAACACGAGTTTTAATTAATTTGTTGCGTTCCCCGTAAACAGATATTGGTTTCGTTTAATGGAATTCGTGTAATGTTTAACGAGGCTTTTCTTTATTTTTCAATTTCTATACTTTTTGTTTAAGTTAATGTCAATGGTACAAAATTTGATTTTAAGAGGATTTTTCTTCAAGTAGGTAGTTAAATTTGGAGGAATAGAATGTACGTTGCAACAGGTACTTCTATGAGTAAGTAAACGTTGGTGAAGTCGGTTGGTGGTTGCTGTTCCTCTTATTTATGGTACTTATTCAGCCCTATAGCCGTAGGGTCTTCCTTTCAGGATATTATCGTTGATATGTAGCATTAGGATTACTAAGGTTTCTCAGATTCCTTTCAATAAAACTTGGATAACACTTTCGAAGCATACTATTGAATTCATTCTTCAAAATTTCTTTCGTTCCAAAGAATTTGGAGCTCAAATGATCTATAAATTCAAATTGCTCAAAACATTAAAAAAGTTACACGAAAGAGATGCAGAGAGATGTAAAAATACAAAAACTCAGCAATTCGGAAATATAAAAGAGTTAAATTTGCAGATTCCAAGACTTGAAAATACCAAATAGAAATTGAAGATTTAAATATTCGACTGTTCAAAACTTCGAAAGATCAAAGGCTTAACGATATGAAAGTTAATTAAAAATGTGAAAGATTTTGTTCAAGAAGTTCAAACTTTCCGAATTTAAAAACTCATAAATTCGAAAGGTTGAAGATTTAAAGATCAAAAAAAAAAAAAAAAAAAAAATAAAAGCGAGAAAACGATAAAAATAGTAACCTCATTCATTCTGGACCGCTTCATTACAATTTTCAGTTATTGTTGAACGATCTATTTATACCCCGTCACGCAACAAAAATTTCTCTCACCTATCTCACGGTAACAGGCGCCGCTGCATTTTGTTTGTTCTGGACTCGTATCGCGGGAAAAAACGCGAGTGGAGCAGCATGAAACAGGGCGGAGGAGGATTTCGTGCGAGCTGCGGCGAACCAGTAGAATTTTCGTCGGGTCCGTTAAGTCTTTAAGCAGCTTACGATTTCGTTTTACGTTATGCGGATAGCGCCGGTGGAGCCAGCGGGACCGGCAACTTCCTGTTAAACGGATGCCGTGGAAATTCGAATGCTGAACGAAGAGGTTCTCCGAGAGGAAAAGTTTCAGTCAGTTTCTCGATTGTCATGTCCGTTTCAACTTGCGTTCGATCTGAAAATTCCATTGAAATTTTTTCCTTTGTCGTATAATCTATTAATACGGAGAAAAACGATACCGAAACATGAAATTATGGTATCACAGAGATAGAGTATAATATACTCATGATCATCTTTTTTCATTACAAATCATTTTTATGATTTGTAGATTCCATAAATTGACTTTGTTTAGTTTTTATATTTTATAGTCGTCTCGATTTACGATTCATTTTAAATTCATATTTTTATTTTTTAAACGATCTTCCTTCAGTTTGATCATTATACCTGTATACTTCTACGCTGCTTCTACTGGTCTGAAAATGATCAATCAAATTATTACGAGAATTATATAAGTAATTGTTTTATAATTTCAATGTGTTGCGGATAGAATGTTTCATCGGTTAGGAAATCTGTGTCTAATTTGATGATCTCGTTTGCTGTTTTTCTTTCAACCTTCGGATTTCACCATATCGCTTTCTACCATCCTAAACATAAGAAGATAGTTTCCTGGACGACAATTTCCAGTTCGTAGTTTTGTAACTGAAATCGAAGTTCAAACAACTGAATCGTTTCGCGAAACGCTATCTCGTAGAGGTTGGCGTTTCCACCGAGCGGTTTGCCATTTTTAATAAACGAAAATTGGCGAATGCAAAAGAGGGTCGAACGATTGTATCGATCAGTGGCATAGGTGAAAAGGGGCACTGAATCCCTGGCCACCGCGTCGTCGCGCAACCGAAACCGATTTGAAATTTAAATTTTGTCCGGCCATGGCGTCGCATTTAATAGAGCAACAGTCGGCCGCTAATACACGCGTATCGGCCGTCGTATATTAATTAGAATAATAATTCCAGACCTGTCGTGTTTAATGGAATGCACCACAGAATTAATTATGTCCGACACGGATCGAGCACCTTTCGCGATTTCGAACGAAACGACGTGAAAATCACGAGACAGGAACGAGAAAAATGAGAAATCTCATTTTTCAGGCTTTCGTTACTTGCATTATTTTACGTTAATTCACCAGTTAATAATATTACTGAATTGATAGATTATAGACTTCTTTTTTTTTAATGATTTTAAAGTTTCACTAGTACAGTTCTATTAATTTAAAATATTACGTCTCTTTGAATTTTCCGATTTCGTGGTAGATTTCGAAAATGTGATAAGAAATTTGATAATCTTCGTGAAAAAATCTCATATTATAAAGAAGTTTACTAAAAATTTGTGTATTCTTAAAGAATTTATCACACACTGAAACTACGAATGTCTATTTAGTGAAATCCATGTAAATTGTTATAAATATTTTTTCAAATTATATTTCAAGCTGGCATTTTCAAATTTTTCGCTTCTATAAATTTTCTTCGAAAAGTGCGATAAAAATTTGCAAAAAAACCTTACACCATAGAATTTTATTATTTGCTAAAAAAAATTCTATATTCTTAAAGAACTTACTGCATATCATTTTTGCAGCGATATTTGAAAAACTTATCTTTCGATTCGAGTCCTTCAAATTTGTATAAATTCTATCAGCGAACGTATCTCCAGGAACATTTTTATTCTTTTTTCAGCGTGGGTGTAGCAGATCAGAGGTCAACGTGGAGGTCAGGCCTGAATGATCAAACAACTCTAACGTGAGTGCCCTGCAATCTCATATTTCTTCTATAATAACATTTATTTCGTAAAACATACATAACTATCAATTATCGAAATATTCGTTGCTGCAACTGAAAATCGGATCGTATTTCTCCATTTGATGATCAACGCTATCAACCCGGGATAAGCGAGTTGTAAACTGCGGGTTCGATTTCGAAATTCCTTTCGTAACTAAATCATCGGCAACAAATATATTTAATGGGTCGCCTAAAATTAGTCGCCTGTTTAATGTTAATTCGTTAGCGATCCTGGTACAACGTTCGTGACGTGGCTGGATGCTTTTAAGTTATTACCAAACGGTGATTTATCAATTAAATGTTCATAGTGTTAAACCGTCGTTGATTTTACCGATTGAACGTCACGTGATGTTAGTATATTCTGTATTTTAACGTTAATTGTGTAATTAAGTAATCACACTGGTACGCAGAAAAAAATTATTTCGTTATCTGAAAAAATAATATAATACGTAGGAGAGAAATTATTTTCGTACTTGGTAGTGTTTATTTTATTTATTTATATATATTTTTATTTATATTTATTTATATTTATTTATTTATATTTCGTATTTTAAAATTATAGTCGATCTTCGTGTTTAAGAGGAGGTGCGTTAATATTTGATTTATTTTGTTAAAAAAGCAGCTCAGATCTTTTATAATTTATTTTTTAATAGCCGTTGTATTCGAGTTCACATTAAATCTCACGGGAAACGGCTGCGTAATATTCGACGTGTTTAACGTTGAAACGCAGGAAGAACTACAGTAGTGGAAGACCGCAATGGTCAGACACGACGCGGCGGTTCCGTCGTTGACTACTTGCACCGTTGCATGTTCTACATGAGACATGATTATTCATTTGCTTTTGTAATAACGAAGAATTAGTAGTATTTTAACAACGCTTCAAACAACGACTACGGGAAAGCTTGTATAAATTATAAGCAACTTAAGTAAAACTTGTTACTCGTTGTACATGTGTCTGAAAAACATTATCTCTAATTATTCGAATACGAACTCAAATCTGCGTTCGAACATACGACTCTTAAAATTCAAATTTCAATTTACATTCAAATTTATATATTCACGAATACAGATTTAAATTCAAACTTGCAAATTCTGATATTTCCGGATGTCCTGCTGAAATTGCAAAACTTTCAATTCAATCGTATGTATCTCTTCTATTTTTGATCATATGCTGTCAAAGAATTCGATGAAATTTTCGCTTTTCTGAAAGAAATTTGTTTATAAAGTCGAAGTTTCATAGAATTATAATATCTACGTAATTGATTTATCGTACTATAATTTTGTCTACATACGTTACATGCACATTGGCATTGCTCTTATCACGTTTATTGCTTCAGCATCATATCTAAAGCAGAAAATTAAAATTATTAATCCATTCACTTCGAGTTCGATTTCCATCATCTACCGTGCTATGTATTAACAAATACTGTTTAAACGTAAATTTTTACGTACGTATTCGATGCGAATTATTATAAAATATTTTGTCACAGTTTCGTGCTTTTTGACTCGTGTCTCTTACATTCGAATCAATACGATAAACGACCCAAAAGTATCAATTTTTGGATTCATATCGTACATATTGAACGCGTTAAAAGGAAGTCAGTAACTTTACCATGTCTTGAAGCTTGTCTCATACTAAGCAACAAAACGATTGAAAACTCGATTCCTCCGGAAACTACAATATCCTTCGTGCAATATTCTTTGGATACCAGCGATATTCCTGAAAATATTCACTCGTCACGCTATCTATCAGCCCGCGTTATAATTATCGAAGCGAAGAATATTCGTTGATACGAGTTGACCGGCTGGCATTATTAATTCGTCAAACAATTGTCGCGTTGTTAGAGTAAAGGGAGCAAACAAATATCGACAGGTAAATCAAACAGATTTTATGGGAAACGGGGTCTAATAACAAGCCACACGTTGAAACTTCGTTATCGAAAACACACGTATCGCTCTGTCATTGACCGGATACCGTTAAAATCGATCACGATACCACGCCCTTTCGATAACGAAGCGAATGCCGTTCACGATCCTCGTTCGCGATTCTCGTTCACGAGCCTGTGCACGGAGAGACTCGCGACAGAGTAATGACACGACAGTTTCTGCTGCCTTCGTGCTCGACCTAGCGTGTATTTGCCCACTGGACATCCATACAGCCAGATACACAAGGCCCTTTCACGTCGTTCTATATACGTACACGCACTACTATACGGAACACACGCGTGCAAATGGGTTACGTGTACACTGACCTCGTGCAGAACTGTTACCAACGGACGAAATAATTGACCCTTATGGTAGAGAGTAGGCGAGGCTATCGGGAAATTAATTCTACGTCGTTAGAAGAGATCGTGTGTCCATATATATTTTTAGAACATTAGGCAGGAGGAAAGGTTGACAGGATCGAGGAAATTCGAAGGGTGGAAGAAGTTGGAGGGGGAATGGAAGAGGCACAATGTTGATATATTAGGAAAGTATTGTTGGCAGCTAAATTAGTAGATAGTGGCAATGGTGCTGATAATGGTGGAAATGTGTTGCTTGTGGTACCGTAATTATTATTTCGGTGTATGCAACATGTCCACATACATATTGTATCGTGCGTGTTTGCAAATTTAAGGTGCTCAGGTATACCGTGTACAACTTCTTCATTTTCAGGTAGTCGCTTCGTAGAATCTTTAGGAAATCGGGTGAGAATAAGGGAAAGGGTTGGAAGGGTTGAGGTAATTGAATATGTGCAGGAAGTTGTGACGAAAATGAAGGAAACACTACGTTAATGAACTAGGGAACTATTATTAGTTAATTATTAGTACGATAATGGTAGAGGATAATTATTCAGCTGCGAGAGGTATACTGTGTACGCACGTACTATGTGTATCGAGTATGACTGAAAAGTACCATGTACAGTTATTTTATTTCTACGAAAGTTCTAATGAGGAAATCTTTAGGAAATTGAGTATGAACAAGGAGCGACGGTTGAAAGGAGGAAATTGTACACGAGGAAGAAACAGAGGGGGATGAGAAGAGTGTTGCGTCATTGAATTAGGAAACTATTATTAGTAGATAAATGTATGTAAATAGAATACCTTGTTACTTCTGTAAACATTCTTAGATTCGAGTAATACCATCACGACAGCCGTGTCTTGTTGTAATAAAATTTAGAATTTCTTCATATAATACACATAATATATTCATAAAAAGTTTCTACGAATGCTCGAATATTTTCACGAGCCATTACGTATGCATAGGATAAGATAAACAACGATTAAAAAGATTTCTCAGCTGTAACTAACAATCCCCGTACGCCACAGAGTCGTAAACGTTCTACGAAACGAGGGAATATTAATTTTCGTTGAACAGTGGAATTTTTGTGCGGCAATGCGACCGACAGGTTGTATCACCGGGTCACACGGGACCGATAACGAGGTACAACCTGTCTTCTCCCTTCCTCTCTCACGTGACCAACAGGACGAGGTCGAAAGGCCGGTTAAAGGGCAACGAGACAGAGGTCGAGCTCGCTCGTCATTGTTAGGGTAAGCTTTGATCTACGCGAGCCATCCAGCTGCGGCTACGCGTATCTCCGTACGCGTAATTAGCGGCAAAACGACCGCCTCGCGATCGCACGGAGAAAAATTTACCGCGTGAATTAGATCCCTTTGACGCGATGCAGAAATTGCGGTTCACGCTGTTACATATCAGTGCAACAGAATTTGCAGAGCCATGACAATATCCTTTATGTAACACGAAATTAATTTTTAGTTTTTTTATCGCCAGATTGATAGTACCCTCGGTACGGGTTTCGAATTCGATTTATAGGTTCAGGGATATTTCGTTAAATAAATTTATAAATTCAATGAAATTATTCCTTTAGGATATGTTGGAGTTGGCAGGATTGTTAGATTTAAGATTATAAAGATGGAATATTTCTTGTGTGGATCGAATTTGATGATTTTAATAGAGCGATAGGTGGACTGAATTGACTGTGGAAGATTAGTTCGATGAATGTTAAAATGAACGAATGCGTTGAATTATGTATGAGATATGAAAATTGGAAAACTGGATTTGAAATAATATAACAGGAAGGAAAGGTTATCTTGGTAGAAGCTAATAAGTAAATTTCTATCTTGATTATGCACTTTGTAGTTATATTTGGATTAAATTGCACGAATTATTTGCCTGAGTTCCAAAGTTTACCAATATAATCGCGACAGTAACGTGGCAACGACATTATAGTGGTAATGAAATTTCGAAATCTTATATTTTGTATAACGCAGAAAGTACAAAAAAATTTTGTATAAATCAGAAAGTACAAAACTCTATAGGATAAGTGTTCAAATATTTTCGCGAACCAGTGTAGATGTATAAAGAAGCTAAAAATTAAGGTAAAAAAGAAGAAAGATCAAAGGTATGATCTTCTCCCGATGAGACAGGCTGTCTCGAACATAGTGCAACGTATCAGTTATTAAGAGAAATAGTTTTCTTGTTGAATGCAGATAATGAAACCAGAAACTGAGTAACAAAGTATGATCACAATTAGAATCTTTTCAGCGACAAACGCTTTCAAACATAGTGAAACGTCTCAATTACCAAGAAAAATAGTTTCCTATCTGGATTTTCAAACAAACCACAAATTCCATAATAAAGAATGGCCAAAGCTATAAATTTCCCCAGCGAGACAAACGTTCTCAAACATAGTGAAACGTCTCAATTACCAAGAAGAATAATTTTCTATCTAGATCCTTAAACAAACCACAAATTCCACAATAAAGAATGAGCAAAGCTATAAATTTCCCCAGCGAGACAAACGTTCTCAAACATAGTGAAACGTCTCAATTACCAAGAAGAATAATTTTCTATCTAGATTCTTAAACAAACCACAAATTAAATGATAAAGAATGGCCAAAGCTATACATTTCCCCAGCGAGACAAACGTTCTTAAACATAGTGAAACGTTTCAATTACCAAGAAAAATGGTTTTCTTCTAGATTCTCAAACAAACCACAAATTAAATGATAAAGAATGGCCAAAACTATAAATTTCCACAGCGAGACAAACATTCTCAAACATAGTGAAACGTCTCAATTACCAAGAAGAATAATTTTCTATCTAAATTCCATAATAAAGAATGGGCAAAGCTATAAATTTCCACAGCGAGACAAACGTTCCTAAACATAGTGAAACGTCTCAATTACCAAGAAAAATAGTCTTCTATCTGGATTCTCAAACAAACCACAAATTAAATGATAAAGAATGGCCAAAACTATAAATTTCCTCAGCGAGACAAACGTTCTCAAACATAGTGAAACGTCTCAATTATCAAGAAAAATAGTTCTCTATTCGACGAAAGGAGAACCATCCCTTTCGTTTCGCTCGACTCGTTGCAAACGAATCGGTGGCGATTGGTTTTTCAGCGCGCCGCGACGCGCTGATTCGAGGACAGCTCCTCGAATTAGTCCGCTCGCGGCTTCCATCTGTCCCTTCATAGGCGCGGATCGATCGCGCCGGAAAGCCGGCGGCGCTTTTGTCTCGGCCTGAAAGGCCCTTTCATCAGGGCAAATACCTCTCCACGCTCGTCCTGCGCCTGATTCCATGGCAAACAGCCACCGTCGCGTATATCGAACGGTTCCGCCGTTGGATCCACGTCGATCCTCAATTCCACGTTTCCGCGTTCCCTCTTCGTTTTACCAGAGGAAGTTTATCCGTTATTAGCGATTTCTTTCGGCCGGTTGATCGCTGTTCCTTGGCTCGTTTTATGATCTATCGACGATCGCGTGTGATTTGTGTAATGGCTTCGGTTCGTTGATGAGTTTGGAGCTGCATGGTTGCTGGTCATTTAGCTTCGTCAAGGTGCGGGTTTTAAAGGTGTTGTTAAAGGTAGAATTTATGATATATGCGGAGGAAAAGGGTATTTTTCTTTTATTTTTAAAACTATCTTGGTTTAATATTTTTACGGCAGAATATATTTCGCTAAGAAAAATTAGAGATCGTAGCTTAGAACCTTTAAGTATTCATCTTTCTTGTTGGAAGATGTTGAAATTGAGTATGTTACTTAGGAAGTATACTTCTAGACATTTCTAGACAAGTAGATTTCTAGACATTCGTCTTTTTCGTAGGAAAAGCTTATTATTTTGTTGAATCGAAGACGTTACTTCGTTAAATAATACGCGTTCCAAAATACGCTGAATTGATTTACATGTCGAATAATAAAAAATGTAAATTATTGGACAAGGTCGTTGCAAATAAAATTACTATGATATTATTACAGTACAATAATGTAAAAAGAAAAACTCGCATGAATTTTTAGTAATAGGCAATCTGGATTAGTACAGAAATAATATACGGTATATCAGGCTGAAGGTCGTTTATCTTCGAAGTTCAGATGCTATTGGGCTAGTGTTTGATGTATCAACATAGGTTAATATAGTACATACGATATACCTCTATGGACTGCTTCTGGACGACTATAGTCCACTGAGGTCAAAGGCGAAGATAATTTTGGACGAGAACAGAGTGTTTATTTCTGACGACGAAGAGACGTTACTTAGTCAGCTATTCAATAAATAACATCAAACTTACCTTCAATTTTTCCAGATTAAGTTAGAAATTAATTCAAAATTATTTCTATACCCAGGCAAGGCTGCGTATTTTGGTTTTTGTTCCCGAAATAAAATTACAAAATATTTTAATCTCCTTTTCTAAATTATATTAAATTTCATTTAAAGATGCTGAACCTTTGTTTTCATCGAACGATCGATCTCTCTCAGCATATCTCCTCTTTATATTTAGCTCTATGTTGATATATCAAGCGAGTCTTTGCTATTGTTTTAGCCATTGCTTAATACATTTAATTCTCGTCTACAATTTTATTCGAAGGACTACTTATCTCGAAACTCGTTCTCAAAAATTTCCTTTCTCAAAGATAAAAGGAAATCAAGGTGTCGACTTGTAAATTAAAAATTTTACTTCTCTACGCGACAGAAGATCGAGTCTCCAAACTTGGAGATAACACGAAAATATTATAAATTATCAAAGGACTTGCGCAGCACGTTCCACGCGTTCGTTTCAAGGATTCGAGTGCTTCCTTTCTTAGTTAACCGTTTCTGAACTTCTTGCCGTCGAAATTCTACATTCTTCCGTCGTGCACCGTATCTCACGAGAGATTTCAGATTTATCCCAGAGTCCCGTCCTATAATACGTAGAATTATTGTCCACCGGCTGAAGGATTTACATAAAAATGCCTTTTGTGTCGGACCTCGTTCGTGGTAATCCCCGATACGATGGCACACCCTTGTATTATCATTTTAAAAACATTCCTGAAACTTCACTCGCGCCCTTTTTCCACCTTTCCTTTTTTCCCCTCTGTTTTCCCTTCGCTCTTCCTCGATATTTTACGAGAGAAAGTTCACAAGCTCGGGTATTCTTTGATCTTCGATCGATTAATTAATAGAAAAAAATCATGGAAATTCATGAGGAATTCGAAAATATCAACTAGTAGGACGAAAATCAGAAAATCAATGAATTTAGGAAATTAAAATTAGAATATTCACAATTACCTGTTAAACTTTATTATTCTTCATGTCGAATATTTCAAACCCTTATGACTTCATTCTAAATGACTGTATTTTAAATTTTATTATCCATAAAAATTGCTTTAGCGATTGAGTTTATATCATATTCGTGAATGAAATTGGAATTTTTCTTGTTCCAGAATACGTTCAATTGATTTGCATATCGAATAGTAGAAAAATGTCTACGTTTTAAATTGTTGTACAAGATCGTTGCAAATAACATTACGATGATATTATTATACAATACAATAATGTGAAAAGAAAAATTCGCCCGTATCTTATTCGATGATATCCTTTACGAGTTAGTAATAATTCGTTATCAATCCTCCCTGATAAGGACGACGAGGATCGAAGAAATAGTTGCATCCTGTTTTAATATATTATTCATGATATTTCATAATCGTTATACTGATGTAAAACATGTTGGCAATTCATATCACATCGATGCAACGAACTTCTATGCAAATAGAAAGTAACATTTCCATATTATATCACTGGTAGAAGCTGATTTAAATTGGACGACGAACGTTATCTTGATCGGCGTATAACAAAGAAGGTTCTCGTAAATAAATTCACAATTAATGTTTTCTCTTCCATTCATATATTCAACTTTAATCCACCGACTGAAACTTTAATCTTTCATCTCGTTACAATGTTTCCCTATCCCATCCTGTATTCCTCGAAGCATACAGTAACGGAAACGACATAAACGACAGAATAGTAACCATAATAAATAGCGTAATAAATACAGCAGCTTCTCAGTTCAGAAAAGTCCTGTAATCTTTTCATGACGGATTACATGTAAAACTAGTTTCGAACTTGCTGCTTCCATTAATTATGTTTAAAGTTACGCAAAAGATAAAGTAAAGGAAAATTTTCCTTCTACTTTCGTATCCTGCTACTTTTATATCTTAGATCTTAACAATGAAATATATATATATATACAGACACACGTTTTATTAACAGGTTATATTGGACATATGTATTTATTCTTCTAGTCATTTTTCATAACGATCTAGACTGTAGCAGATGATATATGAGATTCATTAATGGCAGAAGGATATACAATGAATCTTACACGATATTTCAAGATTTATCATTCAGAAACGTAACATAGACGCAAGAATAATAATAATAATAAAAGCTATATATTTCTATTTATTTCATTCGCGAAATATCGTTTCAGCAGAATCTATAACTATAGGATGGAGAAAGTACAATGTAGAATATCATCTCTCTCATTCGTTACTCTTGTCCTTCTTATCGTTTAATCCAGGAATATCATTTCCAGAGAATCTATAAATGTTTTTTTTTTTATTTGGAAGACTTTTTACAATCAATTCTCATTGAGAATTATAAGTAAATTAATCTATAAATGTAACATCGAAAAATCAAAATACAGAAATAATAACGCGAAATTATTCATTACAAATTGTTGCAAATTGCCCACGTAGGGAGGCAATTGATACGAAGTGAGCGATAATCAAACCGATGTTTGCTCTTATTTCATCATCTCACGTAGGAAACAGAGTATCGGTTGAAAAGAACGTTGCCACGGGCGTTTGGAAAGAAGTTCATTCTCGTAGGAAGGAAGAGAAACGCTAGGTACAGAACGCCCCTTGGCTCAGCTTTGCTAAGAGAATACGCTCTGATGCGGAGCATCTTTTCTATCCTTGCTTTCTTTGACATGTAAATGCCGCGACATCCCATAACTGCTGAAATATCGTCCAAAGGGAAAGTAGCGAAGGAATCCATCAAATTTTTCCAACGCACATTTCCGCTAGAACACCCGCATCTTTGTATTCCGCTCGAGTTCGCTATATTTTCTTCTTCTTTCTTCCTTCTTCCCTTTTCATTCTTTGAAAGAGAAATCCCAACAACGTCGAAACAGCCCTCATACGTCGTGGCACGAGCTCCACATAATTTATAATCATTTCGTTCTCGTTACGTATTCAGAAGGTCTACGTGGACAGAAGGTTGCTGGGAAATCTTTTCCATCTTACTCGTGGGTGGCCAGTTAAATTTCTTCGCGTAGGAGAAATATTTCTTAAACAGACGCGCCAAATATTCCATCAACGCCCTTCAGACTCAGTGGGTTGTTCTATCGTTGGTCACCGGAAGTGGAATCTTCCTTACGCGAAAGAAGATGGTTCTCCGATGTACATCGTTTGTATGTTACCGTTTGTAATTGTTCGATCGACATTACCAGTTGATGGACAGTTTTCGAATAATTCGAATTTGAGGTACATACAGTTTTTGACGAACAACACGATAGAAAGCGTGGCGCATTGTTTGCAATTAATTGGACGGCGTTCTTGGATAATTTGAATTTAAGACACGTACGAGTTTTAATCGATGATAGAATTGGAGGTGTTCACTGTTCATTATTCAAAGCGTCAGTTGTTCGAACGACGTTAATCATGGATGGATGGATCCTCCCAGTACTTAGAGAGATGTACTCTTCATCTTTTTACTTTACGGGAATTCTGAATACTTTAATGATCTTTTTGTAACTTTGGAAAGATGTATTCGTTTTTTATCGAATATAACGTTGTCGCATTGCCTCTTTTTCTTTACGTAGATAATTTCTTATTTTCGTCGAACAACGTCAGTTCAACAATATCCACGTGAATTCTGCCAATTGTCGGATATGCAACGTGGATTAAAAATTCTAAATGAAAAATTTGAAAATGTTCCTCCAGTGAAACGAATCGGAAATTTTGCAATCCTATCGCCAGTTTCCTGCAATTGCGTATCCTAATGCAACTTTTAGACTTAGTTGGGAATTTCTCGCGACGCTCTCCATTCCCTTGGTGCACGGGACGTATAGAATACTTGAAACATGTTTAGGATATTCTTCGATTCGACCGCGACGAAACTTCGTTTCCAACTTTCTCCGCTGGGAAGCAACAACGAATTTTTCTCGCCATTTCTTTCATCATCGTCGTATTTTGTGCTTCTCTTTTCCTCTTTTTACGGTGCACCGGGACGCGAATGGTGTCGAGGGTGCAAGAATCGCCGACGCGTTGTGATCGAGGGCGCACGTGCGTGAGGGTGCTTTTATGAAAAGGGAGAGTGATGTGAATTTACGGCTCGATTCGAGAAGCCCACTTTAAACGCTGAACTATACCCGCGCTTCCATTTGATTGATCCTATTTCGATTACTTACAAAAATGTATTTTTTATTTCTCTTTCTTTACGAGACAGATGGAACATTCCGAACACTTTAAGAGTTCTCTCATATATTCCTTTTGCGTCGAATATAACGTTGTTGCATTTTCCTTCTCTTTTTTTTTTGCGTTGAACGCGTAATAGTATTGTTGTGTCATTGCATTGATTTTGCTATTGCGTTAAACACGGCGTTATTATTGAACGCTGCAATACACCTGCGTTTCTCTTCGATTGGTTCTCCTTTCACAACTCACAGAAATGTACTTTTTACTTTCTTTTCTCACGGGAGAAATTCTGAATACTTTAAGAATCTTTTTATAGCTTTCGAGAGATGTATTCTTCTTACATCGAACGTAATGTCGCTCCGGCGCCCTTTTTTTATCTTCAATGTATAATGGTATTGTCGCGTCATTGCGTCGTTGCATCGAGCACAGTGTTATTGCTACGAACACAGCGTCATCGCGTTGTTGCGTTAATACGTTGATCGCAACGGTGGCTACTTTTTTATTTTAGAATTTTTTATAATGATTAAAATAAGGTAAGTTTTATGCAATAACAAATTATCAACGATGCGAATGATGTAAATAATATCGTGAGAGAAAAAGTGCTATAGCGTAGGTACGTTTCGATCTATTTCGATTCTCAGGGCAACGTATGTACAAGTCTTATGTATATGAAAATCAACGTGTTAACTGATGATGTCGTTGCATCGAGTATAACATCATTACATCAATTGTAGTGTTATCGTGTATAATTTTTGTTTGTCATCTATCATTCTTCGCATTCTTCGAATTTTACAAATCTCTATCCTTTTCATGTACGGTGAGTGCAAAAAGTACTTGTTCACAACTTTATTTTCTAACAAAGCGTTGTTTTATTCAATTCTACGCTTCGTTCCCATATTATACCGAATTTCTCTAATCACACAGACGATCAGAAAAGCGCTGCAAAACGATACGAAATTTATTATAGTTGGAGCTAATTAACTAGCGTACGTACACCAGTGCAAAAGTAGTAAGAAATGCAACGGCTGACAAGCAAGTTCTGCAGCCACTGTCGTAAACAATCGTCGATCACACGAATTTGCAGGACGGAGAGACAATCAATGTTCTCAATCAACAGACTACGACGTACGACCTGATGCGTTTCCAGGTCACCTTTAGAGTGGCGAGCTGTTTTTAATCGCGCGTACCCGTGTAATTTGCATTGTCGAGCAATTTGCACGACAATTAAGTGAAATCTGCGATTGCACGACTGTAACGGCGTGACACGGTTCGGACCAGAAGACAATGGACGTCGCTCTCGTTTACGGAAAGCACCAAAGTACGGCCACGTTTCAAGCAAACTACCTTTCTACTGCTTTTTCGACACAGTTTCTTGAAAGTGGCCTCCGTTACCTTTCCAGCGGCTATTTATGTTTCAGGTGTCTTTTCTTTTTGTTCTACCGGACTCTTTGTACGAAGCTTCTGCGTGTCGATGTTAATTATTTTTTATTGTTCTCGTTGTTGCTTTTTAGTTAGCGCGGGATCGCGAGGTGTCTTGGACAGGATTGGAAAAAAGATGAAGTTTTGATTAGAATGCCTGGTACTTTCTGTTTGAGGATGTTGAGGAACGATGGAGGGTGAAATCGGTGTTTCTGTTTGTGAAATAATTATTGTTTCTTCGTAGAAGCGATCATTATATTTTAATGGTAGAACGAAGAGACTTAGTTTTGAGAGAAGACGTTAATTAATTTTCTGAGATTTATTTTTAGGAGCAACGATAATCGCTTGGCGTTTATCTTTAACAGAGAAGAATAATTCATTTCGATTTGTTTATTTCTTAAAATAACAGGTACAGCTCAATGATAGGATAAAAAGTCTTGCACTTTTAACAAGACAAACTAAGTAATTTTAAGTCATTGATTCTTAAGAATAACAGTCAGGAATTAATGTTATGATAGTGTAAAGAAATTTCTATATATAATGGGACAAAATAATTGGGTTAAGATTCATCAATTTTTAAGGATAATATTTGCAATGTAAAATATTAGGATAAAGAAACTTCTTTTGTAATTCCAGGCTTTTAAACGTATCGTTTTAAGAGAAATTTTAACAGCGTTTCAAGATACCTCGTGTTTTAATTACTTCAGAATGTGTTTCAGAATTTTATCTTAAACTCAGCAATTCTCTTAAACTCTTTTTCTCCCAAAAGCTCTTAGATATACATATTGATTATTTAATAAATTAAAATAGAACCAGCAATTACCTATTATATATAATCATCATTGTCATTATTACGTGGTATAATAATTTCAGAGCAGGGAAGTAGGAGATAAAAAATCTCGTTGCTCTTCCGAAACTTGAATTTTCATGCTGCCACGCGGCAAGATTGTTTCGTCCACGTAATTAAGTTGGCGAAAAACAAACCCGTTGGGCGAGTCGTCAGGGGGTTGTAATTGTGTAAAAAGCCGCGGCGCAGGTTCCTCGGGGTAACAAACCGGCGAGCTTTATTTCGACCCACCGTCAAAATCCTGAAATTTTAACTTGCCATTTCCTAGGATACTCGCACTTATCAACGTCTCTGTTGGATTCCAAAAACTTCCACCTTTGAATTTTCAATTGTATCTGTCCATACTCCTAAGATTATCTTTACCTGTAATTAAATACAAAACTATTGAGATATATGTATATAATTTTGTGTACTAGACTAGATTAGCCACGTAGTAGTGACACACGTATGTGAGTATGAGTGCATGGAAGTATGTATGTGCACAGCGTCTCGAAAAACAGATGAACGCAATTGTTCCGTTGGCAGTGTGGTAGAGAAGATGCTGAGACGCGTGCAAATGTAATCGACGAAGATCTTGCAAATCGTTTATTAAATAAATCTAAAACTATTTTAATATAAATTCTGCGAGTAATCTTAGTGTTTCTTTACTTTTATTTCGGCGATTAAGATCCACGATCCTCAACAAAAACAAACTCACAAAAGTTCTTGAATATTATCAATCCATTGCAACGAACCACCAGCGATCAATTACCCTCGTAATTCACAAAAATATTCAAGAGATCTTAGAAACTTTGCCGAAATTTGCATCCACGAAAATATTTCAAAGAATTCCGAGAAACTTACTAAACACCGTAATAAAGCTATCAAATTCCTATAGAATTCCTCTAAAATTCGTGAAAAATATGAAAATTTAAAATGTCAGAATTTATGAAAATATTTGAAAGGATCGTCGAAGATCGACCGAGGATTCTACCGAGAATAAAAACGCACGCAGAAATATTTCCAAATTTTCTAAAACCTGGAATCTTCCCTTCCAAATGTTCAGCAAGCTACACGTCGCGAGTTTTCCGACAAACCATCTACTTTGACACGACATTAATTAACATGTCCCCGTATAAACCTAATGACCGTGTCCGATTGTTTCATTCAATCGGACGACGATGATCCTGGTAAATCGCGGTTGCGTTTACCCTGGTTGCTTGGGCCCCCTGTTCCCCTATAAATACCACGGCTTTATCGTTGGCTAGGGTTACGAAATCCCCCTAAGGGCAATCATAAGGTGTTTATATCGCGTTACACGCGGCGTGCACAACGGCTGGCTGTTGGGGAAGCTAATAGTCAGCCTGCTCTGCGAGATTCAGGATACCAGGGACACCGGGTATTTAGATGCTTATCCGCTGGTGCACATGCCCTCGTGAAACGGCTATTTATCGTTATTGGACTGCAGTTGTCCGGATTAGGCCCTCTACACCATGGTGTATCTGAATATCTGAGCAGCGACGACAATGGATATATGTAATCGCGATGTCGATTAACGCGCGTTCGACTGAGAGCTACGAGGGTCAGGTCTCTCCCTTTAATCGTTTTGTTTAGGGCTTGAACACGGGGAAATCGCGTTGTGTGTACGTTTGTCGAGTTAGTTTGATCGCTTTGACGGACGTTCGGTGTTTCTTTGTTGAAGAAAGGTTCAAGAATGTTTTGAGTGTGGCCAAGTACTTCTCACTTGAATCGAGTTTCGCATTTTATTTGTAGCGGCACATGAGCGTAGAAAAAGTCAAGTTGAAAGGAAAAATTCAAATCTGGGAGAGACCCATGTTATTGTGCTTTTGAATACTAACGTTGTTTCAGTTAAAAACCTAACCCCAATCTAGAGGCAAATGAACTCTGAACAGATTGTTATTGTCGTTTCTTGTAATCTTCAGCCAGAGTTACATAGGAAGGTTAACTTTTTGGGGTAACGTCTGTTGATATAAATAAATGTATGAACGTGCTCCCTAAGACAGAGTATTATTATCCTTTCTTCGATTGTGTAGTATCGTGTACGAAAGGCTTAAGAGATATAAGGCGAACTATAAACAATGTCGCGAGAAAGCCGAAGTGTCGACAGGCCCAACAATGTATCGTCGGTCTTTCAATCGAATAGTTTCGTGGGAAAGGCCTGTGTGACCCTGGCCACGAGCGGTTGCGGAACACGTGCGTGGTGGGGCTAAGACAAAGAGACAAAGGGATGGTAAGGGAGAAAGTCGAATTAACAGTCAGTGTTAGATGAGAAGTCAGGGAGATAGTGTTGCTACGTTGTTGCTAATAGCATTACGTAGGGCAATCAGGATCCGACCCTTGCCCCTCAACGCCTACAAACGCAACATATAAAAACTGCAAGCATTCGACCACGAGACTAGTTTTGAATCTTGTGTACAGTTTTGGCCGTGATTTGAGCAACTATTTTAACTTCGCTACTTCATTGTAATATTATACTTAATCATTTTCGTGAATAAAAGTCTGCAAAATTATAAAAGCACAGTCAAGTTAAGTTATTGCTCAGCTACTCCTCTTTTATCATTAATCTTACGTGACACTAGCGTTGTCGAGAGAGTGTGGTCCGCGTGAAAGAGAACGTTGGATTCGTGGTGACGAGAGTTGCAAATTAACTATCTAGCTGTCTTAATTATAATACGTTATTGTGATCAGTTTACGTTAAACATCGTTTTCTGTCTAACCAATATCTGTTTAATCTATTTATTGTAAATAAACTAATTATAGTAAAGTTACTACAATTGGTATAGTAGCATCGACCGAGCGACGATTATAACTTCTGTACTTGTACTTATACTTATTTTAATACATCTGACTATTACAAATTTATCCACTCGTTACATTATTAAGTACACGTTGTAACCACCTCGTATTGTTTCCGACATGTCTTGCTTCAGACATCGAGGGTTTGCTAGGGAACGATGGCTGATTTGTGAAATTTAGGAATCGTGTTATTTACATATATTCGTAGGCTTAGTTGAACTAAGTGATTTTTTGCTAGCAAGTTTCCTTTTTTAGCGATCTTTTATCTCTAACATGTTTTTCATCTTTTCTCATTTTTCTGAGTTAGGAAGGATACGATAGGAAATTTTGAAGATAGCAAACGCCCTGAAGACACTCGTTAATCTGACTCACCAGGTATGTAAATATGAAACCGGAATTTTTGTATAGAAAATACACGTTTATTGTATGAAAATGATTAAAAATATTTTATTCGAAGTATTGTCCATCGCTAGCTATACATTTTTCCCACCTGTCTGGCAATTGGTGGATGCCACACCAAAAAAACTGTCGCTCTTTTGAGGCAAACCAGTCATCAAGCCATTTTCGTACATTTTCGTAAGAAGTGAAGTGCTGGTCAGAAAGTACGTGTCCCATCGATGCAAATAAATAGTAATCGGATGGAGCCAAGTCTGGTGAGTAAGCCGCATGCGAAAGTATTTCCCAACTGAACGCTTCGATCGTTTCCTTGACCGGTTTTGCTGTATGTGATGGTGCATTATCATGAAGCAAAATTACTTTGTGTTGCCTTTTTTGATATTCTGGTCGTTTTTCACGCAAAGCTTGATTCAAATCGATCATTTGTTGTCGGTAGCGCTCAGTATTAACGGTTTCGCCAGGTTTTAACAGCTCATAATAGATCACACCCTTCTGATCCCAGCAAACACAGAGCATTGTCTTCCGTCCATAGCGATTTGGTCTTGTAGTCGATATCGGTGGTTAGCCTGGAGCTACCCACGATCTTTTACGCTTAGGATTCTCAAAATATATCCATTTTTGATCGCCAGTCACAATTTGGTGGAGAAATGACTTTCTTTTGTATCTGGCGAGCAGCATTTCGCAAGTGGTTTTTCGGGTTTCCTGCTGTCTTTCATTTAGTTCATGTGGAACCCATTTTCCCACCTTCTGGATCTTTCCCATGGCTTTCAAACGTATGGAGACGGCTTCTTGTGTCACGTTTAATTGATCAGCGAGTTGTTGTTGCGTTTGAGCGTCATCCTCATCCAACAATGCTTGCAATTCGCTGTCTTGAAACTTTTTCGGTGGTCTTCCACGTTCTTCGTTCCTCACGTCAAAATTACCACTTCTGAATTTTTTAAACCACTCAAAGCACTGTGATTTACCAAGAGCATGCTCACCGTAAGCTTCGACAAGCATTCGATGCGATTCTGCAGCAGTTTTCTTCAAATGGTAACAGAAAATCAATGCTGTCCGCAAATCGTAGTTTCCAGGCACAAAATTTGACATGTTCAACGCTATTACAAACAATGCTGTTGTATGAAACTTGTATTGTTCTGAGTCGAAAATGTTTGTGAGATGTCAACAAAGACTTTTGGCATCAATGACGCAGTTTAGTGATAACTACATTATCAGTTAGGGCCATCTATAGGCAAATTCCAGTTTCATATTTACAGAACTAATATGCAGACAATTACTTTTAATTACTTTGAGTTTGTTACCAGTTCTTTCGATTTTCTTTGCTTTGATATTGAACAATTTTGAGTATCGAATATCTGCTGAGAAATTGGACCATCTTCAAATTTCGTTACATTCGTTAAATTTTCTAATTTTGTCTAATTTTCCACATACATGTACGAAAGTATATATTCATACAAGTACATTTTGTACCTTCTGATCGCTTATTTACGCAATAGTCAAGGTAGATATTTCTTGGAAAATTAGACTATAAAAGGAGCATTAACGTTAAACGTAGAAAACACCACAAAATATCCGATCTTATTAAATTCGATTTCCAGAAGCAAGAAAGAATTCTCAAATTCTCAAATAACCTCTTCCTGAAGAATCACAACAGAAAAGAAACATTAACGTTAACCATTGAAAATACCATAAAAATTTATCAGCTTAGAAAATCTGATTTCACAAAAAAAAAAAAAAAAAGAAAGGAAATAGAAGACCCAATTCTCAATTCATTCAAGCGACACTTGAGACAGTAGCATTTGAGATCAGTAGCTCCTTGCAAGAATTAAAATTCTATTGAAAAGCGAAGGGTCGGTGATCAGTTGGAGTGACCGGAAGTGGTCATCCAACGCCGGGGTGAAACGGACCCGTGGGCGTTTTCCCAGCGCAACCATAGCCGGACGAGGGTCAATCGGAATTTTAAATCGTCGCCGGCACGGATGTTTGCCCGAAAAGCTTTCAACCTGTAAATTATTCATCGTATGGTCCTGGCCGTCTGCTCGCTGACGCATTAAAAAAGAGCCTCTGTCATGATCGTGTTGCTCCTAATGTTCGACAGCGTGCTCGATCAAAGATCACTTTGAAAATCTATCTATCTGTCCATATATCTACGCTGAAGAAAAATCAACTTAATAATCGAAGCTTTTACATTCCATGTTTATTCATTTTTTGTTCTGCCACATGGGAAATTCCGAAGAATTTGCTTTGTTCTCGAACTCTGTTACATCGACAGATTTAATTTTAAATAACGATGCTATCCGATAGTGGAATTTGTGTGATCAAGATATAAGAGATAGAATTCTTCTTTTAATAGAAAATAAATGGAATACAAAGAAAATACAATGGAGAAGTTGCTGGTAAGTAATTCACTTTGGAGAAGTGGAGAAACTTTTCTGTATTTGTTTATAGCTGAATAGAAAATTCTTTAGAATCTTTCAACTTCTAATATAATATGATAATAATGATATTCTGATATTTCGCTACTCTATTTCATTCTAGTTGAAGATCTCGTATGATGGTAGAATCGAGTTTCTATGAATATACACATAGCGCTAGAAATTGAACTTTTCTCTCGATCTCCCGTTGTTTTTACAATTTTTTTTTTTCGATACGAAACAGGAAGAGAAAATTGATATCGTTCACAGTAGAATTGTAACATCGCGTAGTAATAAAATAAATACAGCCCCTTTTAATAGAAGGAACTCTGTAACAAATTTAATTCTTCGACATAACATACGTGTAATAACTAGACTGAAAATATTTGTATAAATTTATATTTTCATGCTAAGGTTATATATATTTTTTAGTATTATGTATATTTTGCGTATTTAATATTCCAAAGCAGCAGTCATCGTTAATCTGTTTATCCAAGCATAATTTTCCATCCATGACAGTATTTTAATTGGAAAAGTGAAATTCTACATAGCAAGCTGAAAATCATAAATGAATTTGAACAAATATCATTTCTTTAATTTTGTATTTACTTAACAACTTTAATCAGCAAAGTGACTTACACCGCTATGATTCTCGATCCTCCATATATGGTTTTAATTCGATTTCCGGAAACCGTAGAAAGATTTCCAAATCAAAGATAAAACATCAAAGATAAGATTCTAAAGGAAAGAAAAACCACGTTTCTATGTTCCTTTCTCTTTTTCACCGTATCGGTACGCTTATGCGAAAGCTTCAAAGGGATCGATGAACGTGTGGCTTTTTTCCGACTTCGTTTACAGTTTCTGGAACGTGAATACAGCAGGAGGAAATAGATCTACGTGAAAATCGATTCTTTTGCGCGGAGAATTTAAATGCTGGCCCATTCCCACCGGGCCAGGAACGTCCGTGGAATTCTCAAAATCGAGAATCGGTTCTTAATACCAAGGAAAACTCGAGTTTTCCGCTCGTTTTATCCGGATCGCTTATGCCGCCTGGTATCAGCAAAGAAAGGAACATGTTGAAGGAAGAGGCAGCTATTTCCGGGACGCAAATCTCGGATTGTTCTCACGTAGTGAAGTATTGTTATTTCGTTTGTGTAGAACTTGGTGGAACTTGGTAGAATTTACTTTTTAGGGATTTGTATAAATCTTTTCGGCTTTCTTTTTTACCATGCGTAACGTGGTTTTGATCTGATGAGTCTAATAACTTTTATCAATTGTTAGTTATATTTGAAGATTACAGAATAAAGACACGATAACTAGAGTTTCGTTGATTTTTTGTTGAATTTTGAGGTAAGAGAAAATTTTTTTTGGAGGTTGAGTTTAAAATCTGTGGAAAGGAATAAAAGGAATAAAAAATTGTTATAGGAATTTTTTCCAATATTTTAAACTGCAAGGTTATTCTTTGGTAATATTAATATGTCTGTTTTTATGGAAGATAAATTTTAAAATTGGATATGCTGTTAATCAGTTCTATTAATCAATTTCTAAACTGTCACTTCATTCCGCTTTGCGATTAAATATGTATTTCTATCACTTTTCTGAATTTCAAAAATATACTATCATAAATATTACGTATTGGTATTCATGGCTTATTAATTTTTAGCTGTAATTTAACTATATGTTATTAAAATTATTTACCAAGCGATATGAAAATCAGTGAATTCACACATTGTAACAGATAACAAAAGAAATATTCGCGAGAAACGTTAAAAGAATCTAAAAACCTTAAAAGGAATTACTATTTTTAAATTCCAAACACTTTCTCTTCCAAATTTAATAATTACTGGTCAATTTATAAATTTTGAACAAAAGTTTTGATCATCGGGAATAATATTTCAATAATAATACTAATACTAATACTAATAATACTAATACTTTAATGAATTTAATCAATTCGATGTAATATTCAATAATCAATGATCTTTATAGAATTTAGTAATTTATTTTAATTTTATCAATTTATATTTATTTAAGAAAGTTTGCAATTCTTAAAAACTTTTAAAGAATATTTATAGAAACCTCGTAGCAAAGATGTCAAGAAAATCAAAAGAATAGAAGAAAGATCTCTTCACTCGGCAACAATTGAACAAACGTATCGACAACTAATAAATAAAATATCTATACTATAATGTAACTATAATTAAAAATAAATTTAAAAGACAACTCTGTGACACCGTTAGCTTCTTCGGGCTTCTGACGAGCGTAGAAAAGAGCGCAAAACTTTCTCATCGGTATGTCCGCTGGAAAATCGTTCCACGTCTTGCGATTACTTACGAGTATTAACTTCTTCCTCGATAGACCATTGTCCGACGTCGTTCACGAGGTTTTTAAAGGGCGAGGTATCGAGGAAATTTCATTTCCTCTCTCCTCTCCTCTCCTCTCCTCTCCTCTCCTCTCCTCTCGTTTCATCTCATCTATTATCGAGATCTTAAATCGTATTGTCTCCCTTCGAAAATGTACGAGCTTTTCATGATCTCGAGAACGCAACGCAGCTCTTCTCTTGTTTACAAGAGTTTCATTGTCACCCCATGGGAAATATGGGTATAATGTGGCGTGATGCAGATGTTGCTATTTGCTTTTTCCCTTCTACCGTCCCTACCACATTCTCGCGTTTCTCTGTCCTACTGTTTCGCCATTCCAGTGAAATTACATCAATAAGAGGCGCACATATATTTATCTTCGTAATTATCAACAGGAACTCGTTTCCTTTCGATTTCTCTTCATCTTCCAATAATCATCGAATACGAATTTCTTCGATCGTCAAACTTCGTCAATTAGATCCAGTCGATTCACGAGATCTTTATCACTGACGTATAAATCAACAACGTACTCTACGATGTATTCTATATGCTCTACAACGTTCTATGACATCGCGAGTAATTATTATAAAATATTATTATTATTAAATGAAACGATATTACTTCACAAAACATCGAAATAAAGTTCGGACGTATTTCGATTAAATCACAAATTTCAGGGAATAAATTGTAGGAAACTGTAACTTTCCTTCGACAAGAGCCTTCTAAAATAGACAAAGAACGGGGTAGTATCGATGAAATCGTTTACAGGGCTGCTGTATAGCGCAGGAATAAATAGTAGGATTTTCAGGCGGAACGGGAACTTTCTTGGAGTGTTCGAACGTCGAACGCTTGACCGTGGCCATTGCCGCGAAATTTACGAGAGAGGAAAGTTCGCAAATCTTAATAAGCTCGCTGGCAGCGAGTACTTCTTTCCCATCGATAGAAAAGAGGGTGAGCTGGTAATGTGGTTCCCTGAAAATCCTTCGCTGGGATTACAATGCTATCGATTTCTCCTCTATCGGGTGATCCGATATCCAGCTGACACACACCTAGGTCCATGGACTGTTTGTTCAGAAAGTAGTCAGAATTTCAACAACGTGATGAAACTTCCTCGAAACGTGGTTATAATAGTCTGCATCGTATAACGAGATAATAAAGCCGACCAGTCGTTAGAGTTCGCATGATCGAAGCGTTTTCCTGAGCGAATTGACAAGTTAATTTTTTCTATGAACGTTGGAATTGTTGAAATTACGTAGGTACAACGTGTAATATCTCTTTTGAATAGTAACGAACACAGGATAGAAATATAATATGGTGTATTTATATAGTATATATTAAATTTGTAAACAGCAGGTAGTAGATTTTACACTCATTTAGGAGAAATTTTTTGGTGCAACAGAGTACAGAATGCGTGAAATATGGAAAATAGTAAAAATATGCTGTTAGTAATAATATTTAACGGATGAAACATATCTCTGCTTAGTTTCCTCTAATTATATCCACAGAAATATATAATATTTTATAAATATAGTAACTATATAAATTTAGCTACCCTTATCCTGGATCCTCGAAATTTAATATCCTTACAATTTGACCACATCATCCCATAAAAAAGCTTCCATCTACCATCGTTTCCAAATTTATTTACTCGTTCCAGAAGCCAATACTCACCATCGGTTGGAACATCACTTGCTTAATTTCCGTATGAATATACATGGTGTAATAACTACATAAATTTAGCTGCTATTATTTTAGGTGCTCAAAATATAGTACACACCTAATTTATCAATCATTCTATATAAACCTTCTATCTACCAATTTTTCCAAATTTGCGAAATACCCCATCGCACACTACTCGGCATCGATTTAGACATCGGCTGTTTAGCTTCCATTCCATTAATTTTGCTCCTAAAAATATAAATATCCATAGTCTTCCAATCGTACAAATTTAGCTACTACTATCATAGATCTTCAATATATGATATATTTTAAATACAATTTATCAACCATGCCATATATAAACGTTCTATCTGTCGTTTTTCCCAAATTTATAAAATGCCCAATTCAGTCAGCCCAGAATACAACACTCGACGTTGGTTGGAACATCACGCGTTCGATATACCAGTTGGCGTAATATCGAGCCAGAAGCTGTCGTCATAAACGTCGATGAGCGCGCGTGCGGCCGCCGTGAAACGCGCGGTGTACGCCGGACATCCGGTTAAATACTCGCGGTGCCGGTGACGGTGCATTCATTTGCCGCGTCGACGGGCGAAAGTAGCGTGATCGCTGGACGGAGAGGACCACAGCACGCACGTGTCCTATGCATGCTACATTCACAAAGAGCAATGCTTGTACGCTCTGACCAACGAGAAATCGTCCGAGCGGAATACTCTGACCTGGCTCGACGCACGCTTCCATCGTAATTCAGCGAGAATAGCCGCGCCATCAAACGCGACGATACTGCGGCTGGCAGGCCTGCACAAACAGAGGTGGGACAACGCTCCCCTGAAACAACTGGTTGCTTTGTAACGCCGATGGTCGAGGGCCATTGCGGGTCTGCCAACTTTGGAAACACTACTGTGGCTTGTTCAGAGGTAACTTCGAATTGCCCCTCCAAGCGTTGATTTCTTGCTTCAAGAAGAATTTCGTGGTTGTAGTGGCGTGCTCGAACTCTGATTGCTTTTGCTAATGCACACGTGATTACAATACTTTGCTGCACACTTTGAGTTAAGTTGCATGGTTTCGGAACATTGTAAACGATGGAAAATACAGTTCGAGACGAAACGTTATAAAACTGAGTGACTTTGCGTAGATTATTGTAGTAACTCGTATCGAGTGACTAGTAACTTGGAATTCTTGTTGATTTCTTAACTCAGGACAAATCTCGTGGTTACTTGATGGCGTGGTGAAATCTTGTCTCGTTTGAATTGGATTATTCGTTGTTGGGATCTTTAACACGTGTATCGTTTCGTTTATCTGAGAATTTAGAATAGGAATCGAATTAAAATACTTTCTTCAAATTTTTGTGTAGATATAATTCATATGTAACATGGAGGGATAGTTTGAATGCAAAGTGACTGTCGTGGATATGCCGAAAGTTCTTTCGAAGGATGCTTTGCAGAGGCAAAGAAATGCAGATTTGGTCGAATGGGAATTTGAATTTGCAATCTTATTAGCATAAAATCAACATGCATTACCTTTCTCCTACTGCTTTCAGTTTTCCTCTTTTCAAAAAACAAATCTAATGCTTTCGCTTGGGATATTTTAATATGAAAGGATTAGAACTTTAGTTGTTTGTTTAGATGTCGAAAGACAAACTGGTGGAATAATCCAGGCCATCGACAGATTCATTCTACTTGAAGCTAATATTCAGATGGCTGCCACCTGCAGTACTTAGCTTCGTATTCCAGCTTGTGTACCTAAACCTTGACCCATTTCTCCAGCATAAAAGCAGCTTCGTACTTTTGTCTTAGCTTCTCCACTGTATACTCCTTAACTGTGCCAAAAACGGTTTTCGACGTTCTCAGAGGCTCTGGTACGTCGTTCTGGATTTTCTTTATTAAGTCACCAATCTTAGAACTCTTCTATATTCCACTCTCAAAATCATTTTATCCACTAGACATAAGATTCTTCATCCGAAATCATTAATTTCCACTCGTCATAGATCTCAACAAATATCCATAAACATACATATATCACAAATCATCTGTTCCAAAAAATTCGACACTTTCGACCCATCTTACAGAAGAGTCCGCAAAAATCAAGCAAAACTACTCCCACCATTTCGCATCTGTGTATTACGCTACATGCTCCATCGTGTCCAAAATCTCCAAATCAAAAATTGATCTCTGCTTGTCAGAAATCTCAACAAAGAACCGTGCATATTCTGCACCACAGGTTTCCAAAAGTTCGACACGCTAAAGAATTCATCAAAACAACCCTTTCGTATATTCGTGAATCTTCGTTTCAATCGAGTTACCGGTACGTTGCGTTTCGTCGCGACGTCTGCGCTTCATCTGTTCAGGACAAACGGATCGACGAGATACACAGATCGAAATCCAAAGACTCAAAGACGTGTAGTCCAATCATCCTGAACCTTCTTCAATCTAAAACACCTTTTCTAAAACACAATCTCTCCGCGTCTATGTACCACGTTGCACGCGCAGAAGCGTTTTGCAGATCAAGCCGAAAATTCACCATTCGAAACCATTCGTTACCACGGAACTCCCCGTGACAGAGTGGCCCTCAGCGAGTCCCACGACCTCTGGTACGAGCCTTATCCTCGTCGGCGGCCCGCCTGTCATTAATGTATCGCTGGCGTAGGTAGCGAGCAAACAGGGGCTCGCTGCACGGTAAACACGGCAGGTAGCGGCAGATGCAGGCCGCGGGATCGATGCCCGCTTGCTGGATTCCCCGTGTGCGTTTGCGGCGTGACGCCGCGTCGTTGTGTCGCTACGTAATGAATAGGACATAAATCCAAGCGCCGGCCTCCTACCGGTGCCTGACCGGATCCAAAGCCCTATCTCCACCAGTATAGACTAGACGATGTGTCCACTGTAACGCTTGCGTACGTGTACAAACGGTTGCATAGTGCATAGGCGTGCACGACGCAACATCCGCCACGCGGAACAAAACTCGCGTTCTTGCTGCCGGTGTTCGCAGCCTGTTCGCGTGCCTCGATAATCGGTAGGAGGATTGTGAACGATGCTGGTCGTCTCCCTTTGAATTCGTATCCATTCAGCAAAATTGATCTGTTTCATGGATTTAAGAATTACGACGTGTTTGTTGTCGTCGTTGGAATGCTGCGGTTTGTTGGAAGGTCTTAGGATGGTTCGTGGGATGATTCGTGAGTTACATGTTGTATGACGTATGATTAGGTTGGAAGAAGGTTTTAGATTTGTTTGTGTATATAGAGAGAGTTTTTTCTTATTGTTGTTTGCCATGTTTTTCTGTAGGGGTAGGTTTGAATAACCGAGATGTACTTTCTCAGTGAGCCTGGGTTTGTTGTGAGCGTTCGTCGTGAGGGATTATTTGTGAATGATCATTAGGGCAAATGGCGTACGATGTGTCATTACGTTGGATGGGTTTGGGCGTTGAGATATTTGGTTTTGTTCAAATTTCTCTATGCAGGTTTTGAGGATTAAAATGTGTTAGGGTGTGTTGGGATTGGTCTGGATTTATGGTGAGCTCTAAAGGGATGATTTGGAAATGATATTTTTATCTAGTTACCTTTGCAAACGTATAAAAAGTACTCTTTTCTCAAGTCGACAAGGTATAATACAAGTTTGAGTTGCAAATTGGCAAACGCTCAGATTCGCAAATCACTAGTCATCGATCTGGAACACTATATGGAGGAAAAGAATAGATCTTTATTCATTGTTGGCTCAAGGAAGGGAACAGTCAATCTACAAGTTAAAATTACGTTAGATTAAACGACGATCTTCAAAATTTAAAACATCTTTCGAGAGAATTCTCTTGTCTTCTTTGTGTTCCCTCGTCTCTATTATTCTTCTACAATGAAACTAGACAAGTCTTCCTTCGAGAGAGATACAGTGCAACTCATTGATACTTCCCGATTCAACGTTCGATCAGCTGCAACTTCTATTGCATTGGAACGCGATTGTTAACTTTTGTTTGTTAATTTATCGGGCCTGAATCGGAAACGAGACTTGAACTTTGATATCGTCTACCGATTTCCAACTTTCGAATACGATTGGATTTTCGATTTTATGCGCTTTTAAAACAGTCAGTGAGTGTTTGCTACCCTTGTGAATTTTTCAGTATTAGAAATTTTGCTGATTTTTCATTGGTTTCCGCTTTTTGCCATCTTTAAAAATAATTAACGAAATATACTGTTAGGTAAATCCACCTTTTAGTCTGTACCATCATTGAAGTATTTTGGAAATTCTCTGAATTTTTTCATCTAATAAAAGAAAAATATTCTGGCCATACTATATTAAAGTTGTATTAAATTCTATCCTGCAACATTAAAACAGATTATTATTAGGCTCTACGTATCGTATTAAAAACATTACTGTAAATTTACGTTGTAATATACACGATCTCCGACACGTATTATAATTGGTGTATGTTGAAGTATACATTGTTAAAATATTATAATTGGTTTCTCGTATAGATTTTACCAATGAAACAACTTTGAAAATAAACTTCTTTCGGTAGTCGAAAATTTTCACACGAGGTCCATAGAAACTATAGTTAAACCTTCGAATTTTCTCCATTCTTCGTCTTCACGTTTCAAATAACGAAAAGAAAAAGAAAAAAAGAACCGATGTATTATTAATATAAAATTCCAAATAAATAAACGAAATCCGAATTGTTAATTTATTATTTTCCCATAATATTTGCAAACAATCTGTACCATCTTTTATACCTTAGGTCGTATTTTATATAAATCGAAAATTCTAATCGATATAACCCTTTTCCCTGATAATATACATCAATTGTCACGTTCTGTGCGAGACCAGCAGGTATCTTAATATTTACGAACGTGTAATGTTAAAAGAACTAGTGTCTTTGCACCACGGTTCCACGTTAAAAATATCCCGCTGTTATGTAGAGGATAATTCGAGTCACGTTGTTGTTTTGCCTCGGAGTACCAACATCGTTAGATTAGACATAATGTCCCCCCCTAACGCCAAATTCAACAGTCAGAGAATTATTAGAACTAGCTCGAACAAGAGGACGCGGGAAAGGGGTGCAACAGAAGATAATTCATAAGAGGTTCCTGGAGCACTCCTGTCATACGCGTAGGATGGTCATCGTGGAGTTTTAGTCGGTAGGAGTCCGATACTACTCTGCTGTTACTCGATTGTTAGCAACAGCGGAGTGCCCATGAGGATTTCTTCACGTACAAAAAAAAAAAAAAAAAAAAAAAAAAATAAAAAAGGTTAGACATAATGTAAGAATAAACCAACTCCGGGCAAAACAATGTCGCCGCTACGTGTAACCGTCAAACAAAGGCGAATGGAAACTAACTGGTACCCCACTGACCAGTATAAATAAACGAACATGATCGTAAGGTGACCAATTTTTCAGTCTCCGTCTCGAGCGATTTTATTAGCGATCAACACACAGTCTTTTTAGCGAGTCAGTTAGTACCGAGCGTCTTAGCGAACATTCTTTTAACGACCCGTATCGAGCAATCTACGGTTGACTTTGTATTTATAATTGTTTTAAAATATATGTTACATTGGAATTTAGGGTTAGGGGCGTGAAACGAATCTTCGTTTGGATTACACATTGTCGTTATGCAATAGAGAAGACATTGACTAGTGCAAATACGATTATTATAGAATTGGATAAGTAACCGTGGTAATCAGATACTCGAGAAACTAGTGACAATGATCCGCGGTCAACGGGATGATAGATGAACATGCTCGCAAAATCTAAGTCGGACTCTTTGTTAAAACGTGGAATATCCACCGAGCGTACAGACGCTAAGTAACTCGCTAATACGACCTCACGAGAGAATGACTTTCCGTCGCGATGATGCTGCAGAGGAAAACTATGATGGGGTGTGTCTAAGGACACGAGATTATTGTATTCGTCGAGGATAGCCTTCATTCAGAAGGTGAGGGAAATTGGCGTTGCTGCTAATTGGTCAATTTCCATATCGGTGGTTGGAAAAAGATGCTAGCCGCGCTCGAGGGAAAGTTACTAGTGGGAGACGCCGTTCGTTGAAAAATAGGTCTCTCCTATCTTCCCGTAGCTGGGACAAAGATTGTACGTCTGTCTGAAGGACTTTAGTCAACTAAATCTTAAGATTTATAACGGGCCCTCAGGCTAGCCGAACATGTACTGCGGAGACGCATCGACATTTGGCAATCATCTTACTCGAAGAATAGGGTCTGCGTGTGGCGAGCCACGGGACAGAAACCGTTGGAATGTTTACTGTCGCGTGCCGCCCCAAATATTTCTTTTAAGGAGAGCTATAGAATTACTCCATACCTTTGTTAGACAAAGCGTTCATCCCGTGACCGCGGCTACGTTCGGCGACTGGTTGTGGCCTCGAGCCCAAGCTCATTATCACAAATCTCGAACAAATACAATCGGATCGAATGACGACAATTGTTTAATTACGCCTATGATAGAATCTAGATTACGGTGTTAAGGAATTTTCCCGAAGTTCCAAAGGGAAGGCTCCGATGTCCTTTCATCTCCGACATATATTTAACAGTTTCAACATCGAGTAATCTCGTCATTTAAACTACCACACCACTGACCATCCTCCACAGTTATTTGCAAAATCTTAGAAATTATTCTTCAATTCTCTCATATGCGTGCTCCAAGAATACTATCGGTAAAACTAAAATTACACTCGTAAAGCTATAGAAACATATATAGCAGCTACATTAAACTCTGAGTCGTCGATCTGTAATTTTTATTACCTCGATCTCAACCAAATTCAATGGCAATAACAATGATTCTAAAAATTCAATGACCGTCTAGTTTCTCGAGGAAAACAGTCGTCGTCCATAAAAGGACCAGCGTCGTTACGCTATAGCTACATTTGAAAAGTAGCGTGGCTTTTATTTGGAAAGTCTCTCGCTCACCGGACGCAATACGAGACGCCCTGGCGTGTTAACGACGCCAGACAGAAAGCGTGCATCCTCTGTGTTCACCGCAAAAACATATAAAATATCGTGTGATTCTTCTCGTTCCTGATAAAACGGGTTACTGCCGCGGACATAAATCTCAGTAGCCGCGAACCCGATGAAATATACGATGCAGCCTGTACCGTCAGCCATCTTCCTCGTTTCCGTTTGTTTCACTCTGTCGGTACATTTTCCTGTTTCGCCTCTTTTTCACCCTCTCGATCGTGCACACTGTTCGAAACTGGTAATGGAAACATGAATTTTAGATGCAGCGGAGCACTCGGTTAATGGTCATCCAATGATCCGCTAGATTCCAACGTACTGCCCCAATTGAAAACGCTGTTTTTCTGGCGATCGTAGCAGAATACGAGCGGCAATCGGATGGTTATGAATCTTCTATCGCGTAAGATAAGCGGTGACAGGAGAAGAGGTCGCTTGCGACCGATCTGTGACTCTTTTTTCGTCGCGTTCCAAGTTGACGAGGCGTTTGTTTTTGGCTCGCGTTAAAACTTGGGAAGTTTTCTTGGGTAAGAAATACGCAAGAAATTACGCGATAGAAATTCTATATCTACGAAGGTTTCTTATTTACCCAAGAAGACGAGTAGTCCAGGAGAATGGATCGTTCGCGATCGATCTTCGACTGCTTTATTGTGTCTCAAGCTGGCGAGCAAAATTAGTTTTGTTTTATTTTAGAATTTAACCCACCAACCGCTGCCTTATAAAACCGCGGAAATTTTTCTCGCCTATGCGTTTACCGTGTGAAAGTATTTCAATGATATCGAAAAAGAAATCTGTAAGTTAGTGTCGACCAAGGAAATATTTTTATTTGCTTTCTGGCATCTTGCGGGAAACGCGAATATCGACGTACCGTGCAAAAGGAAAGTTAAAACTGTTTTCCAGCATGATATATCTGAAAACATGGTTCCGTGTAGCGACATTAGTTGATGAAATAGCGACTCCATATAGTCAAATACAAAATACAATTCAATCTAGAAGAAGCATCGTTTGGCATTGTTTGGCGGATACCGCGGTAACTCGAAGCGACGCGATAATCGCGTCATCCGCGCAAGTTAACAAGAAATTACAACAGTTTTCACGTTGCCCGCGGCTGAAGGATTGCAGAGCTTTTCTTTTTGGATAAAAAAGAACTTAATAGACAGAGGATTCCTATCGCGTAACTGATGCAAAAGAATAGATCATTTGCGATCGATCTGTCACTCGCATTTTTACTGTGCTTCGAGTTGACGAACATTTTGTTTCTCGTCTATTTTCTAACTGTCGGCGAGTTGTCTTGAAAAGAGAAGATAAATAAGAATAGAAATAACAATTGTATGAATATTTTATCATGTAAGATAAATGGTCCAGCGGGATAGATCATTTGCAATTTGTCGTTGTTCCATCGTGTTTTGAGATTGCGTGACGAGTAGACTGCGGATGTTTACGAATACGATGAATAAATTCATAAGAGGAGTGCATAAAATGCACATAACATTCAAGAATGTAGAAAACATTTAAAATACAGTATTCATTGTTATACAAATCCCTGTTCGTTTCATTTCTTTAATCGAGTTCGGAAAGACACGCATTTGCATACATTAATGTTGCATAATCTATCGACGAGGAATTCGTCTTTCTGTCTATCTTGAAGCTGTCAGAAAGTTTTCCTGGATAAATAATAATTTCATTTTCTATTATGCAAGATGAGCGATCCAGGCAAATACATCGTTTGCAATTGATCTATGACTTTTTTTTTTTTAGTGTGTATCGAGTTTGTGTAATAAGAGTTTCGTTTTACGTTTATTTTCAAGCTGCCAGAGACTTTCCTCGGATAAATAGAAGGGTTGGACCGCGATTGGATTAGGACAACGAGTCAGGATGCTCGATAAATCATCCCTGTCACTGATAGATCGCTTTTAAATTTAATATCCGAGGAACGAGGCTAACTTGCTCGAGATTATTCTTAGGCGACAATATCGAGAGCTCGTTTGAACATGAAGGAAGAATGAGATGAGCACTGTATCAAACAACATACTATTTATTTACATTATATGCACTAGACACGTTAGTATTTTTCAGTTCCTTTTATTCTAACTGTTTCTTTGTGAGATGATGACTCTTCATTGTTTATATTTTCTAGCAATCTTCTAACATGGAAAGGGCACAATTATTTAAGTTTCAATTTGATCGAGGGATAGTTGATCATATTACAAAATCTGTATGACTACAACATTTCGCAAGAGATAACGACAAATAGACGAAGCAACAATTTCTTGAACTCTTCTAACTGATATAAAACACGTTACAACTCTTTCTACTTGTTAACTGAGACATTCAGAAAAGGTTTCGTTTCGGAAGCTTTACAAATTTCCTTCCAAACCATCGTCTCGCTTGCTGGCGATCTTCAATCACTTTCAATTCGATAACGCAGGTACTTCAATTTATTACACCGAAGCAACTTCGATTTGATAACGAAGATAGTCCAAATCTATTACATACACGTGGTCTATCACAAAACGCGTATGTCTACAACAGATGAATAACATTCTTCCGCAAAAATGTCACGATCGTAGACCGAAATCTCGTGTGATATATCGAGGTCTCATCGAGCTCTCATATCCCCGAAACGTTCATTGCGGCATCGTTGAAAATGAGACTCGACGCGTTTCCGTTTCCCCGACGGAGACGCAGTAAGCGAAACAATTGCTCGCAATTCAGTCAAATTTTCCGCGGCGTGCGTCACCGTTGAAACGAGACAATTCTTTGGGAGCGCGCGCACGATTCGTTGGAATTTCATCCCCGTGCCGCTATAAATTTCCCGGCCAACTTCCTTGTATCGTCGAGCTTCCGTTCAGACACCGGCTAACGTAGTAGGATCAGATTCATTTCGAAATTTCAATGAATGGTCGCATAAATTTTCGCGACATTTTCCGGCAGCTTGACCAGCGAGCAGCGAGCTGAAGAGGAGCGGCGGAGGATTCGCGTGCTTCCGTTTCCGCGCAAGAATGAGTTTTTTCCTTCGATAAATCGCTCGACCGAGAAACATTTTCAGCCGCGATTATTTTCGCAACGAGCGCACCGGACGCCAAGCTCGGTTGAAATGGCTTTATTATCCTTGTTGCTTCGTGTGTACGCGAATATACAGTTACTCCGAAAGGTTTTCATGGAAAATTTTCATTTATGCTCATACTATGCGTATTACGCGAAACATTTTGATATTTCATTAGCGCTGTAATGAGGCGCGACTCGGAAGATTACATTGGCAGAATTTTGAGTGTAATTTGAAAATATACATAAAGGTTGCAGATATTCACTGCAAATTTATATTTAGCGAGAAATTAGAATACGGTATCAACGATCGTGTGAAGCATACAAGTGTTTTGTGTATCGTAGTATGTATTGTAAATGTATTGTAGTATCGTGGACAAATGGCCTAAGAAATATCGAGTGAACCATAAATAGTATTGCGGGAAGGCCTAAGTGCCGTTGAGCCAAAAAGACCTGGCTGTTTTACCGGGGAGTCGTGAGTTGAGAGTCGAGTTGAGATAGTCGTTAGTTGAGAAATGAGTTGAGATAGTCGTGAGTTGAGAGTCGAGGTGTGAGGAGTTGTGGAGTCATGAGCTGAGAGTCGAGTTGAGATAGTTGTGAGTTGAGATTCGAGCTGAGATAGTCGTGAGTTGAGAGTCGAGCTGAGATAGTCGTGAGTTGAGAGTCGAGCTGAGATAGTCGTGAGTTGAGAGTCGAGTTGAGATAGTCGTGAGTTGAGATTCGAGTTGAGATAGTCGTGAGTTGAGAGTCGAGTTGAGATAGTCGTGAGTTGAGAGTCGAGTTGAGATAGTCGTGAGTTGAGAGTCGAGTTGAGATAGTCGTGAGTTGAGAATCGAGTTCAGATAATCGTGAGTTGAGAATCGAGTTGAGATAGTCGTGAGTTGAGAGTCGAGGTGTGAGGAATTGAGGAGTCATGAGTTGACAGACGAGTTGAGATAGTTGTGAGTTGAGAGTCGAGTTGAGATAGTCGTGAGTTGACAGTCGAATGGTTGAGCTATGAGTTAACAGTCGAGTGGTGAGAAGTCGAGTTGTGAGGAGTCGAGAGTTGAGTTGTCGAGTTATGAGTTGTAAACTATTAGTTGAGTTGTGAATTAACTATTTAGTTATAGCACATTACTGTATTTAGTTCACGTTAAGTAGCCATCGTTTCCTGTTTAATCCATTGTAAATAGATCTATCGATCAATAAATTTACCATATAGGATAAATAAAAAAATCCTATAATATCGTGAACGATCTCCTGTTCAAATACTTTTCTGATCTCTGGAAAATATATACTTGCAGTAAATATTTTCTAACTTTTGTATACAGATTCAGAATAGTTAAAAATTTTACCGATATAAACATGATATAATTATGTATCATTACTAATGAAATTCCAAGATGATTAACACAAGCAACGTGTTCATAAAACACGCGGAAAAGCGTATAAATACTTTCGTCAGCCAATATAGTGTGTCTCAGAGTTTAGCCTTGAGAGTTTTGTTCTCTTCCGATTTACATGACCCGAAATAGATGTTATATTTCAATAGATATTATTAATAATATAGATTGACGTAGTTTTTTTCTTTTTGCCACATATTGTTAACTAAATACTTGACATATTTGTAGTTTTCTGAATTTTGTTCTTCTTTCTCTTAATATATCGCGCTTTGTTCCGATAGATCTCAGGTCTGTCTTGAAGAGGTGAAACGTCGGAAAAATGAGCAACGTACCAATGAAAACACGACCGAGATCCGAAATACCACGAATATATCATCTAACCATCATTAATGATGTAAAATGTTAAAATACTTATGTCAGAAAATTGATACCAGATATGTTACATTTAATTTTATGAAACAACAGTTTACGCTTTGGTATTTCTCGCATGTATATCTCTCTGCGTTTCGAATGTAAAATAAAAAAAAATTTGCCAGCAACAAAAGGAAGAGGAAAGCGGGCGAGCCCAAGTATAACTTCGCGAAAAATTGGCGCTAATATATCATTTAAAATAATCGTTTTAAAACAGCAGCAGCTTAATATCATTTCACACAGAGATAAATTTATTTTATAATATAATTAAACCTACGTTATAACCTAATTAAAAATTATAATTGTAAAGTACGTCAATTAACGTATGAAAAAGATATACGATTCTGTTTAAACGAGCACGTTAAGAGATTTTAATAACGTTGAATGAAACGTTAAAAAATCCAGTTGACCTTGAGACGTATCTGTCTACGTATAAAACTCGTACATCATATAATATACCCCTGGAAACCATTTAACATTGCAATTTTACTTTCTATCTTCAACATTTCCAAACCCGTACCTACCTAACTCCAGCTAACTGTCTGGGACACCCTGTATAAATGGCTATGTGTCGCACGACGTTTCCGCTTAATCGTTCTGCGTCGCGAAGATAACGTTTATTTATTAGCCGGATAAACGGACAGCGTGTTTTTTTTTCTGTCGTTTCCTTGAAAACATCCGAGCCAGCTTTATTCAAGTGGTAGTATTTGACGATTCTCATTTTCGGTGTACTTATGGAGAACACGAACCGATAGGGAAAGTTAGATGAGGTATTTTCGAATAATAAGACGAGAAGAATCTTTTTCTTGTACGCGCAATATCAGGTTTAAGTTTGCGAGATGGAATTTTTCAAGCGAAGCCTTGAAGGTTCTTCAGACGAGTACCATATCTTCCACATTCTCCAGCGCTTCTAATATTTTACAAACTTCAACCCCGACACCATATACGTCGCATATAGAAATCAATATGTTTGAATATGACCAATCAATATCGCGCATCAATGCTACCAATCAACGGTAATATCAATAGCGCGAATCAATATTTTCTATCGGCGAAAAAACGCAAGAAGAAGAGTCAATCATTTCTGTAATTTCGCATACTCTACCGACCTATCATCAAAAACGAAGCTATCGTCAATAATCTTTCACGGTCTTCCGAAAATGTTCCATCGAACATTCTCCGTCGCTGCTGCGAT
This sequence comes from Bombus flavifrons, assembly GCF_040668555.2. Classification (NCBI taxonomy): domain Eukaryota; kingdom Metazoa; phylum Arthropoda; class Insecta; order Hymenoptera; family Apidae; genus Bombus; species Bombus flavifrons. The sequence goes on along the minus strand of NC_138446.1, from coordinate 8,175,466 downwards.
TCCTCGATATTTCGCCAAGCCCATCCCCGACACCATGGACAAACAGCCACGACTATCGCGGATAAACGAGCAACAATATAGACGATCGGCGAATCCATCGGATACTCGAATATCTCCATGTCATCGACCCGAAGCTACCACGATGAAGGACCTTCGCCCTCGAGGCCCGCGGAGATCATCCAACTATTATGCGAGGCTATGCGTTTCGCATTAGCTGAGAACGCAGGAGAAGAAAAAGAGGAGAAGAAAAAAGAGAGGGAAAAGGGGGGGGAGAAAAAAAGGAAACAGCAAGGGTAGATTATCGCGTCGGGGGCGGAGCAAGAGGGCGAAAGATGCGAATAGCATAGTATCGGTGATTGGAAATGCCCTTTGTGTTTTGGTTTCCAGAGTTCTGATGATGGAATCGCGAGTCGATGTTCGCGGGGGCGGATGCATGATGACGGAGGAAACAATACAGCCTCCATTGTTGATCATATAGCCCATTGTTGTGTTTAGATGTGATTCGCCGCAAACGATTTTCTGCCATCGTGAAACCGTGAAAATCAATGATTAGGGTACGTTCTTTGTTCGCGTTGTCGGCAACGGAGTTATGCAATTACGATTTCCGTGCGGATAGATGTTCCGGCTAAATGAGAAACGGCACCCCGTCGTCGCCCTGTCTTTTCGCTTTCGCCTCGGTTGATCTCGATTTGGCCGATGATACTGTGGGGCAAAGGTTTTTTCGACCGGTGAATACGTTGCCTCGATTGTCTCTGTGATCCTTTTTCAGAGCGGAAATTAGACTGGAACGAGTTCTGTGGTTTTTAGAGGAAAAGGAAATGATAGGTACTATGGGCATTTTAGTTGGTCATTGAGAAATGAATTGTGGCTTGTGAGTATCGTCGAGTTTCGAATGGCAGCCTCTTGAAGGAAAGTGTGGAAAATTGTGGAACTTTGTTCGAAGTTAACTTGTTTAATGGGAACAGAGATTATTATTATGTATATGAGGATCGAAGATCACAGGTTTTGATGAACTTTTAAAAATCTCTTACAGCGTCTTCCACATAATTAAGCAATTTTTTATTGCTCGAGATTGTATAAACATTTAAGAAAATATTCTACCGATACATTTCGCACCTGAATATTGATTAATTAATAAATCACAGTGATAGATTGCATTCCATCGTAGGTTTTGATGAATCTTTAAAAATCTCTTGTATCGTCTTTCACATAATTAAGCAATTTTTTATTGCCCGAGATTGTATAAATATTTAAGAAAATATTTTATCGATACATTTCGCATCTGAACATTAATTGATTAATAAATCACAGTGGTAAGTTACATTCCATGTCGATACTACGTACGACATCGATTAATTCAGAAACTTAATCGATGGAAACGAAGAAACACACGTTCGTATCCAGAATCTGCACAATTTTGCCTTATTCAGGAAAGTAGCCACGACGACCCAACACTCGTCGATCGGTGCGTCACGTGGCTGCAAAAGCGCCCCCGTTCAAAGCACAGAAACTTCCTTTTCAAAATTTTTCCATGGCTCAAACAACGCGCGGGAACAATCAATGCGGCGTTGGTCCTCAGACGCCACTTTCACGGCTGCGATTCCGAAAGACATTCGTTCATTGTTTGGACGAACCTTAGCGAAGCTCGGTAAGATTCCGCAATTAAAACGACTTGCATTATGCGGCTCTTAATTACTGAGAAATCGCGCGTTGTTCGCAGTCGATGCGACGAACGGCCAGACGAACGTTTGTTTTCAGAAAGTGTATAGTTTCGGTGAAAAGGGGTGTGAAAGCACGCGGGTGAAGAGGTATTGTGTCCTTTGTTCGGGTAATTATCGCGTGTTGATCCTTTGAGTCGCGTGCTTTTCCTTCGAAACCCGTTTGTTATCGAAGCTCGACGCGGGTAATAGCGCGTTTAAGCGCGCGCCATTCTCGGTTTTGTCGAGAGGACAATTATCAAAGAAGTTTCAGACAACGCTCAGTGAATATCGTTAATCGTGGAAATACCGAACCTGACAGAACAATGAACTTTACAGTTGACACGATTCTTCTGACAAACCATGAAACGTGAGAATTCTATTCTAAATTATCGAAATGATAGATTCGAAACTTTATCGTAATTTATCGGAACGATGCATCTTAAGTTAGATTCTAAATTAACGAAATGATAGATTTGAAATTCTGTAGTTGTTATAAAAGAAAAAATGTTTAAAGTCACAGTCGGAAGATCGAGTGCGAATAACATTACCAACGGAACGATGAAACTTATTAAAGCGATGGATTTTAGAGTTCTAAATGGAAATTTCTTTTATTTAGTTCATATCATAACGAACACTTTATTTTCCATATTTCATATGTACATCCAATGAAAATAATTTCTGGTGTGGAAAATATAATCGTTGCAAGTTACAAGAAGATAAATTACAAGGAACGAAAACAGTTCAAATAGCCAGACATATAACTGAATATTCTCTGCCTCGAGTGATGACAAACGAGACGAAATCCAGACTTCTTACCTCAAATATTCATCTTGTAACGAGCACGAAGATCGTCGACTCAAAGAAAGGAAACAGACGCTACTAGCGCAGGTGTTCAACACTTTATTTTCCACATTTCATATATGTCGCAAATTACATGAATTCTGCATATATCATTGCGCTTTAAAATTTCTCACAAGCACCTAAAAATACACGTCGCAATATCCAATGAAAATGATTTCTGGTGTAGAAAATATAATCGTTGCAAGTTACAACAAGATAAATTACAAGGAACGAAAACAGTCCAAATAGCCAGACATATAACTGAATATTCTCTGCCTCGAATGATGACAAACGAGACGAAATCCAGACTTCTTACCTCAAATATTCACCTTGTAACGAGCACGAAGATCGTCGACTCAAAGAAAGGAAACAGACACTATTAGCGCAGGTATTCATTATCGTCGTTTCTGGAGTTAATGGTACAATCAGTGTGCTAGATCAGGGAAGACAGGTGGGGATAAATAGCGAACGAGCCTCAAATTCGGTGGAAATCAACGCGAATCCAACGAACGACGAATATCCGCTTGAATTTGCTTCCAACGCTCGGAACTTTCTGTTTAAGTACGGAATAAACTTGTTCTAATTGTGACGTTCAAATACACGTTGAGAACGGGTGGCTGGCTATAGTGTCTTATCTTATCCACACGGTTATCCTGCCATAGTTCTTAATCGTTCGTTGGTAAAATGGCTGTGGTAGAGGGTTGCGTTTGGAAGGTCGCTAATAAAACGCTCGACCGACGCGGACGGCAAGACCTCGATTATGGAGGGATATCTTGTCGAGGTAATTGAATCTTCCGGCTAATGGCACGGTCCTGGATCCTACGGCGAGCTTCGACGATCCTAAAATATGCCGGGAACTCGGGAGAGATTCTTGAGAGAGGTTTCGTTAAACGCCTCGACGAGACGCTTGAGAATCGTTGCATCCATTGTACGATATTTTAGCTGATAGTTTGTACAGTGCAGCATCTTGATTATCTATTAGAGCACGGCGGATTTCTATGAGCTTGCAGGAAATTAGAAATTGGAAGGATGCACAAAATGCACGTAACATGGAAAAAATAATAGACAAAATATCCAAAGTCTTGTCTAGAATATTTAGTAGATGAAGTTAGAAATGTTGAAACTTAAATTCCATTTGTTTAATCGACTGTGTGAAAATACGAATTTGCGTGAAAAATCAGCAGTCCATTTATCAGACACTGGGGTTGTTGCGTTATGACTTTGGATGGAACAGATTTGTTTCTCGAGGCAATTTGAGTGGAAAAAGAAATTGTTTAAAATTTTATTAGAGATATTAGAATGTAATATTTTTGTTGTATTAGAAGGTTTAAGTTTCAAAATTTGACGTTAAAAATATACGCGTAATGTTTGTATGTATGTAAAAGCGATTGAGGTTTCACGAAGAAAATTTCAAAGTAATATAATAATGAAAACAGAACTTCAACGCAGTTGAACAAGATCGTTTTTCAATCGAAGATTTCCTACATGTATTTAATTAATTAGAAATCTTAGTAATCTTAATAATTCGTCAGATGTCAGAAACATACCGATTTCAGCTAAACCGACAGAGTTTGATTCTTAGAGTGGGTGGTAAGGATTTAAGGGTAGAAAAGTGACCAATCGTAGAATGCAATGTTTCTTGAACATAGGAAAAGTTGCACGATTTTTAAAGCTTTTTATCTACAAATACCATATGGTATCTTGATTATTTATTAGTCATTGGATTTATTATATTAACTTCTTTCACATCTAAAAAAAAAAAAAGGTTTATTATGATTTCGTAGATGAAATATTAAATAATTCGAGTCGCAATATTAAAATATGCGAGAAACCTGTTTACAATATCCAAATATGCATATTGGAAATTGTATATTTTTGTCACAGATATGGCAAGTATAGGTACTACACGTACATAAATAATATGAAGTGTAAAGTCAGAATGCTATATGCGAATATAAATTTGGCGATGTCAAAAATTGACAGAATTTATAGGATTTATTGGTGGATATTCTAGAATTTACAAAGTATGACTGAGATAGAAAGTAGATTTATTCTATCACTGGAGAAGAGAATCTTTTATTATGTGGAATAATCCTCTCTTTTCGAGTCTTTCACTTTAACCTCCTTAAAGAAATCCCTTTGGTATGTAATTCCTTTTCCTTGGCTTTGATTTTACATTATTCTAATAGAGTCAAACAAACCATTTTTATAATCACATACAAACAACAGAATAAATAAACAGATTCCGTATTTGTACAAAATTATTAATTATTTCTAGATAATATTCGTAAAATATCGATATTCGATATTTGCGTTAAAAATATCAATTGATCTGTCGAAAATATATGAACGTTAAACATTATCCGTGCAATTACAGAATTAGTATACCTATTACTAGCATTCTAAACATTAAAACATACACGAAATATTTGTTAATATTAGAAATCATTGAATTCGTCTTTGTGTTGGTTGAAACGCAGTATTAAAAAAAGTATTTAAAAAGCTTGATGAAATTTGTAGGGAGTTTGATTCGTTGAAATTTAAAAAGCTCGGAAGAGGTTCTTTGACGTCTCTGATAAAATAAAACATGAAAAGGTGAAAAAAAAAAATGTAATATATTTCATATGAAAAATTCTTTATTAAATGAATCGGTAACGAGATGGCTCTATTAGTAATTCTTATTGATTTACTGCATATGTTGCAAAATTAATGAAAAATACTTTTCATTTAAATATTATACATTAGATATCCTATCTGTTACAGAATATTCTAAAAGTGAATTGGAAAAGAAATGTTCTGTTTAGTATCTAAGAAATATTTTATTGTCCTGTTTTAAAATCGTCTTTAGGGAAATTTTAACGATCGAAAAAATCTCAGTATGATTTAAGTTTGTCGTGACACTTACGACGCATTTTTCCTTCATGCCATGTTATTCTGCTAATTTACGATCGCTATATCCAGCCGCGTTTGTGAAATCCGCGCGAAGCACTTTTACACGTTCACTCCTGGCTGACATTGTTTATTGTTCGCGGCTGTGCTCTCGCGCGGACCATGCGATTAATTTTTGTTACACTGCACGTTCATAAATTCCTTGCACGGATTCATTTTTTCCTACGCCCGGAATTTATGGATTTTCACCCCCAAAAAATATATTCTACCCACAAACACGTTCTTAACAACTAATTATGAAACAATTCCTGCTGTTCGATCTATTCGCTTATTTGCCATTTATAGCACATTTCTCACGTGCATTTAACTCTCGGATATGTTTAAACAAATGTTACATTTCAAATTTTCTATTTCGCTGATTCTTGTAATAATTATTTAGTCGACATCGAAATTTCGTTAGAATTATGGAATATCAGGAAAGAATTGACAATTTTATCACAATTATAATTTCACAGTAATTTCATAGTTATCATCATCAAATTTGGAATTCGAGTTTAAGCGTTTCTGCGACTTCAATTGAAAGTTCGGAAGATTGCTGAAGTAATGAGTTACTCAATTCCAAAATTGGTTGCTGCTGATAGTATCTTAATATTCCGTATGTTAGAATGTACTCAAACATGTTCCACACGTGCTTCTTTTAATCGGCAAACCGTTGTATCCGAATTTTCACTGTAGTTGCTCGAAGTTCGACAACATAACGTTGTAGTCTTTAGCTCGAAATTCCATCTCCTCGACAATATTTGCTAATAACCAGCAGTAAGTATCTCCCTTTCAACGATTCCATAATTTATTCCGTAATTAATAATAATTCCGTGTTGTTGAGATTGTTTTCCAGATCTTGATGTCTAATAATCTCTATAACTAATCAGGCTCATTACGAGTGCTCGCGTATGGGTCAGAAAAACCCACGACAGAAGCATGGTATTCGGAAAGAAACGAGTTTCCACGTGACGTTAATTGATAAATTAAAAACGTTCCAAAATTGTTTCGGCCGTTTTGAACGTATTAATTAAATAGCTGAAAAAACCATTCAATTCCCATTCACCTTTTCGATTCTCCTGTCCTCGCGATACTCAAACGATCAAACCCGCTCTCGTGTACCCCTTTCCACCCCTTCGCTAATAATTCCGCTGGAAAATAGAATCGAGAGTCGTGGATACGCAAACACGATCCGAACTGTACCTGCTGCGGATATTTCAGCGTGCAGTACAAGCTGATTGCATTTCGACCGCATAAAAGATTCCATTCCTACGAGAGGGTGGAAAAGGGGTTTACCTTTCGTTGCCTTCGCTGCTTCTCGCGAAACCTGGATCGGCTTCTCCACGTTGGAAAATTTATCCAACCGGAAATTAAACCGACTACTCGGACGATTCGTCCATCTCCCTTTCGTCGTCTCCTATTTCTTGCCTCTCGTCGTTTCTTCCTCCCCTTCGTCATCCCTTGCTTTACCTCGCTTCGATGGCAAGTTCGGATTACGCTCGCAGGTGGATACAAGGTGAAATTGGAAGTTGTCGGAATGTAATGGCGTAAGATGGGTTGCAGAAGCAGAAGGATGAGAATGCTGGTTACTTTAGGATCGGTACATTACAAGTTGAGAATTTTTGCGAGCTTTAGTTTGTTTCGAGAATTGTTTGTTTGTTTCTTTTTCTCTTTATTTTGTTTTTTAAGTGGTAAATTCCGAGTTTTGAGAGAACGAAATTTTGTAGATGTAGATTGATTGTAAGTGGAGAGAGTGAGCTTTAGTTTGCTTGGAGAGCTTCCCACGATGAATCCCGAGTCTTTCGGAACGAAATCCGCGAAAAAATGGAAATTTTGGTATCGATTTGTAGGTGGCAAATTCATTATAGTGACTACTAATAGATATTCTAGTGACGAATGATAGTAAAGGTACAATTGGCAACACGTTTACTAATGTAAGTGATTCTTACAATTCAATAATTCGCTCAAGGCTCTCTTCGATTTAAACAAATTAAAAAAGTCTTTGTTGCATAATAGTTGCATAAGATAGTTTTCATCACTTTAATCGTTTTTACCATGATCGACGTTAGAATGCTACAGCGTTTACTGTACCGTCAATTCATGATAGTGGAATGTCTTGTACCCTCAATCTGACCGGAACTTCGCCGATTGATCGCCATAGAAAACGAAGATAAATCACCTTACTTGTAAGGTGACTTCTTTTCTTCTCCAAAAAGGGACGCGTAAGAAATCAACGCTGCAATAAAAACGGTTTCGAGTGAATAGTACTAAAAATCTCTTAAATTAACTCACCGAAATCTTTTTAATCTTCACTGTGTAATTTAGATGGAAGAAAAGTAGTAGGGGAGAAATGTCAAACAAATATTTAGAATTTCCATTTGTTACTAAAAAGATCGCAAATTAAATGGTAGATTAATGGAAGAACATATAATGATAAAAGAAACCCTTGGAATTTTCTTCTATAACTGAAACATTCAAAGATATTAAAAAACAAAACTCGTTGGCGTGAACGGTTCAAAATAAAAACTACAAATCAAACAGTGCGTTAATACAATATTAAACGAAATAATAAATTACACAACAGTAAATTACAATGATTTAATATTGGAAATATTATTTAAGTCCTAAAACTTCAACGCTTTCGTAGCTGGCATAATGTTAGAATCAACGTTCGATAACATAAATTGCCTAAAAGAGAAATTACAGATGAAATATTGCCAACGTTGATAATCGAATTACCAAGCTAGCGTTCATCTTCAATAAATTAACCAACGGCTAAATAAAATATGCATAAAGGAAACTGCATAAATTTCCCCATAAGAACCGTCTTCCCCTCTTATCGCCACGTGTCTTCAAATAGCCTCACCGGTTCAATAAGAAGCAGCTATCTATTCAGGTCTGCGGAAGGATCCGTCGGCGTTTCTCGATTCCATTCGCGCGCAGCTTCGAAGCAGGAAACAGTTTCATCGGCGCGGTTCCCGCTAATCAGCACTTTGGCTGGGCAAACGCTGATGAAAAATCCTCATAGCAGTTGGCCGTCTTATCCTTCCCCCCCCCCCTTTCTCTCTCCTTTTTCCTCCATCTTACTCTTCTTCTTGAAGCAACCTTGTGTCCCGAGGTTGCTCCTGCCGGAGCTGAACAATATCCTTTCTTCGCGACGACGTAGAAAATCGAAAAGTCGGCTGCGAGACGAGCGAAAGAAAAGAGCCGAACGAGAGGTAAAAAGGAGACGTTCCCATTCAGCCGTAGCTTAACAATCTATCCTTTCAGAACGACAGCACATCCTCCTTTCGCCTCCCTCGCTTCCCTCGAGTCCTTCGAAACCCGCTGCTGTCGTTCCTTGCCACCCACCTCCCACGTACTCCGCCCTCCTTCCTCCTGTCTTCTCTCCTCACCGCGTTTCCTCCTCGCCAGTTGCCTCCCGAAACCTCCATTTCTCCGTCTCTCTATTTCCTGCACTCTATACACCGTCCGCTTTCGTTTTATCTCATTTCTAGCCGCTCAGGCATCGATCGATCGAACAGAAGGGTTAAGCGTGCGGAGAATAGGAGATGGTCTTTTTCCACCACCTTCTGCAAAGGAGGGCTAGCTCGTTCCTCAGAATTAGGCAATTGGAGGACGATAACGAAGATCCTTTCCGACCAGCACTGCAAGGATCGTGGCTTCGTGTCTCTGGAGTTCATCTAGACGGGTAATCGTGCATCAGGGATTTTGTTTTAGTTGCCTCGTTTTCCATCGTTCCGGGTAGTTTACGACTGTTGTTGCGGGTCTCTATGTTGTACAGACGATTCGAGTTTCGTGGATGTTGGTAGATTGTATGTTGGGTTACGTTTGATTTGGTTGGATGGTTAGGATCTTTCTTCGCTGTTCACTTTGGAAAGAGCTTGTTCACCAGTTGCTTGGAATTTCCAGGCGCCGGAAATGGATAGTTAGGGGTAGGTCAGATAGGTAGAGGTTGGACGTTGTTTGATTGCGTGTAAACGTGTTTCATTTTGGGTTCTCTGTTTGGATTGTCAGCTCATATAGCTACTTTGCCTGAATACTGAAATGGTACGTGGATTTTGTATTGCATGCTTTTCAAGCTAGTTAAAAGTTGAGGTAATTCGAGGTTTCCAGGTAGTAGAAATAAAAGGTATTATGGATGGTGTTGCAGTATATTGGATTACGTATCACATGATTTTGCAACTAGCAGATGTTATTTTATCTTTTTCATTTATCGATTTTGCAGAGTAGAGGCAAGATCGTTTTTGAATTTTCGAAATAGTAGAAATAATTAGAGGTGTGTACGTATGGTCGTTAGATTAATTTTACCAATATCTCAAATTTAACGGTTCAATCAAGGATCCCTAGTTTTCAACGTATTCTCATTTCATATGCATTATACGTATATCAATTAATGCGTTACGTGTAGCTCATTTACGCTTGTAAAAATCGAAACGTCACGCGTTTTATTCGTTTGCAAAAACTTACCGTCTCACCCTTAACAGAAACGTCCATGAATTGATTTTCATTCTCGTGAAAACCCACGACTCTTCCATCACTCGTCTGCGTTACGTAAAAGTTTCATCAAAAAGAATACAGAAACTTTCGCAAAAAATGTCGAACTGTTACGCAAAATCTGTCAAAAATTGCCATTTCACTGTAACAAATATCAATATCGCTAGAGATACATCTCGCATGATAGATTTTTTTCACCTGAAAAATAAATACACCATGAAACATGGAAAGAAAAGCGGTATCAACGATTCAAAAAGATGATTTGGACCGGGATGCAAGCGATCGTATCGTATCGAAGCTTCGAAAGGATTTAATAGGAATGAAAAAGAGATCCGAGATTCGAGATGGAGCTGCGTTTCGATATAAATTGCCCTCTGAGCGACCGATATATCGAATATACGTGTAACGGTACGCTACACGATGAAACGACAAACAGCGCGAAGATGTTATCGAGCGTTTAAAAAACGCGGTCCCTCGCTAAAGTGAAAATTAACGATCCGTCTGCGTGTTCCTGTCGCCAAGTGGGGACACACTTCGAGTGCAAGTTACAAAAGCCTCCTCGGTCTGTTGTTTATGCGTCCTTTCGCGTCGATAACGAAATAAAAATTAAAAAGAGAGAGAGAGAGAGAAAGAAAGAGAGAGAGTCGAATCGCGTACAAAGGGAACCAGAGGATTTCTTTGATCTATTGATGGCGTTCCGGTCGAGCCACGCTGTAATAAATGTTTTCATATCCACGGCAATCTTGGCTCGTTTTATCTCGTTGAAATACGAATTGGAAAGCAGTTGGAATGGATCAGGAAAAGTAGAATCGATTGATATTGATGAGGATAATCTTTTATTAAGTGGGCTAAAAGAGCGGTTAAAAGATGTTTTTCAACGTTTTATTGGAATTTTGGTGTATGATTGGGAAATATATTGGATGATATTGCAAATGTATGACGAATATATACGGCGAACCGAGCTTTACGATTAATATCGTAGCAAGTTCCATTGTTTAAATTCATATCTCAGGATTTATAATATTATTCACGTTGGTGTTATTATTATTTTGAGATTATCGTCAATATCTAGTCATCGTTTGAGAAACCTTCAGGCTGTAACTTAAGTTTGAAGAGTTAGGCTAATAATTTCTCTGTAAATATGAAAATAGTAGAAGCTATCAGGTTTCTTCTAGAAAGATGCTGAGACTAAGTCGCTAATTTTGGATTATAAATTGTTCTCGGTTTTTAGAGATAAACTATAGTTATGAAGTATATTTGTGTTCGAATATGTTATATGGTGTAGCAAACGAATGTTATTGCGAGTAAGACACAGGAAGTTCGCCCATCGATGTTAATATATGTTAAATATATTAACGCGTTGTTTGCCTCAAGCTTGCGCAGTACCCTTTATTTCCTTCGTCTCGACTATTTTCTTTTCATTAGCCAAAAGTCACTCATAAAAGACTACGATACTCGATAATTTTAGCATACACAATTTCAAACTCTTGAGATTTGCGACATTATAATTTTTGCAATAATTATTCTGATATTTGACTCCATTTTATATTAATTCAATATTTATTCTACCAATATAATTTGTTATTAATACGTTTATTTATTTCTATTTATGGATATATCATAGTATATTATTTTATTCTTACATATCATGCATGTATTTCTTTACAAATATATTATGGTGTGTATTATATACCATAAAGAGTAGGTAAAAGAAGAAAGACAGAAAAATAGGAGAAAATGAAAGATAGGAAGACTATGGAAGGGGAATAGGAATATAAAGAAGGAATATTCCTGTTTAAGTAGAAGAAAAGAAAAGTAAGAGAAGAAAGTGCATAAAATAATACGTTTTCTGTGCGAAGCGTTTGTATGCTGATGATCTGAAAAAGAGTACGAACAAGTAAGTCAAGTGAAATGGAGCAGTCAATTAATAAAAAACACTGGAAGGTGAATTCGAACGTAAAATCTAGTTCCTTAACAAACGAGGATGTAAAAATCTGATTTCTTTTGACGAACGGCAGTACCAATTTCATTGTCTTATTTGCTTCTCGACGTACTTGTAGCGTGATGTTATTAAATTTGAAAAATACAACGTCGCGAGGAAGCCATTCCACCGGAAATCCATATCGGAACACAGTGAAATAGAAGAATATGTAAAGAATATTCAAAGTGAAATAATATAAAATAATATATATATAATAATATAATATAAAATAGTAGGTTTAATTAATACAAATATCATACTATCTTTATTGCATTTTTAAACAATGCCGCTGACGAATTCAACGATGTACTCAGATTTATCCTGATATGAATTAGTTAACATTAATAAATACCAAATTATGAATATGAGATGTAATTAAATATCAATAGAATCGAATATCGGAAAGATGTAACGGAAATATAAAAAAAGTTATTTTAACAAAACGCTATCGGAAGATTTTTAAACTCACAGCTTTCAATACCATCCGAATTGATAATCGTAAACATTATTTTGCGATCTCTACAGTATCAATATCGTCAAAGATCAATACAGTATCAATATCTGAAAAGATGGTTATATATTTTTTTAAATCAGCTAACAGTAACTAAAAATATAAAAAATACGTTTAATTTACATTCAAATAAAGAAAGAGATGAAATAAATAAACGTAATAAATAGTACAAACATTCAGACGCGATTAAGTCAAATATCTAGACGTACAGTTGTCGCCTTTGCTTCCATTAGAGTTCCTTTTGGAACGCGAATATACAGTGTGCCGCTCGACGAATTCTAATAAAAGTAACCGCAGTTCGTGAACAGGCGACAGCAAGGAAACGAATGGCCATTGGTAGTAGCACGTAAGGAAACGACGGTCATTTCTCAGTTAGAAATCTGTCGCGATAATTCAGCGACTCTGAGAATTAGCTTTAAGAAGTTTCTCACGTTTCACGACACACGCTAATAAATCGCAATAGGACGTGTTTTCAATAGTATTTTGGCAAGAACTTCGTACGGTATCAAAATTGAGGCCAGGCAAGAAAATATCGTAGGGAGGAGCAACTAGGTTTCCTTTAGAAAAGTAAGAGTTAGGTTTCCTCTAAATAATATTCTACGTCTGTACAAATTTATAAGAGACGAAGAAAACACAAAATAATTAAATCATATTACGAGTTGAGAAGAAATTCACGGAAACATTTCCCCCTGACAAAACCCAAGGAAATCATTGAGATTCCAAATAAACGGAATTATCATATTTTTATTAGTAAAGTTATTGTTGAGAATTGTGTATCTTAATCGCTGAAATAAAAGTAAAGGAACATTAAGGTTACACTTAGCATTCATATTAAAATAGTTTTAGATTTATTTAATAAATGATTTCCAGGATCTTCGTCGATATACATTTGCACATGTCTCAGCACTCTCTTTGTCTCACCATCTTCCATATCACACTGCCAACGGAACAGTTACATTCATCTGTTTTTCTAGACGCCGCGCACGCATATACTTCCGCACACTCATATTCACATACGTGTGTCACTACCACGCGGCCAATCTAGTCTAGCACACAAAATTATACATATTTCAATAGTTATAGTACTGATATATAAAATTGCAAAAATTATCAATTTAAGAAACGTACATTTTTATGATGAGATATAGACAGCTCGTTAAATGATTAGATTTTACAATTAATACGAACAAGTATAAACTTTTAAAATTCATAGAATTCGTAGTGGAATATTATATAAAATTTAAAATTATAGTAATTATTGAAAATTCTGCAAGCATGAACCAAGAAATCGGTAGCTTGCAGACACAATTATTTATATCTTTATATTTCTTTTGCTTTTTTGATTCTCAATGTACCAAAGTAACTCGTTTGCATATACACAGAACTTATTATTTTATTCTTGCACGATTCTCATATTATAACGCAACACAAACTACTCGAGCAAGTCTCAATCTGATTTACCTTTTCATTTGACTGATGCAAGCTTGTCCATACGCAATATCGGAAGCGTCGCGACGCAGGCAGACGCGAAATAAGCCCCTGATTCTCAAGTGCAATCGAGGTTCGACGCGACTAACTCGATACGAGACGCTTTTACATTATATAGATACGTATAAAGTTATATTCGAATTACATCGTTGACAAAGCTCGTCTACAGAATGAAAAGTCAAGCTCGCCAGCTCGTCGATATCGACTTTAATTGATATGTGCATCGACGAGACAATGTACAGGGTGTAACTTAATAAGGGAGTTAGTTAATAAAATCACGAGTGAATCGTGTCACGAATATTCGAACGGCGAGTAACCATTGGATTTTCATTGAAACTAATTGCTCGTTTTAAACAAAATGCAATTTAATAGAATTACGTTCGTAAAAGAATCTGTGTGATCATTTTAATATTACGTATTCTGTAGAGTTATGTACACTAGCCTATTGCTATTACTATGAAACGTGCAAATATATATTATAGACCGTATATATAATATTATAAAAGTGTACAGAATGTTAAAACTCGTTGGAATATTTAAAAGACAAAGCAAATCTACATGTAGATTCTACGTGTTTACCTATGTTCATTCTACGTTATTATGTAAAAGTAATTTCTTAAAGCCACTGCGTAATAGTCAATAGTTGTATGGAACTCTTGTGTTTAATTAGAAAACTTATAGGAATCTTCAGGCTCTGTGTAATTTTTAAATTATTGTTGGAATAAAGAAGATAAGTAAAGAAAAAAAACATCGAAATTAATTGGAATTTAATAAATATTGTATATTTGGAACTTTCAACTTTGAAATATTTAGCTGCAAAACATAAACAGACAATCTAAATAGAGAAATAATGAAAAATAATTAAGATTCATGCTCGCTCTGGTATACGTTCAGATAAGCACTAAATTGTACGTTTAACACAATTACAATTTGACAAAAAAAAAAAAAAAAACGTAAATAATATTAATACAATAGTATATTATATATAACATTATTAATAGCAATAATAGTATCAATGTTACTATTATAAGCTTAACAGCCAATATATTGCTATAAATTGACTAAAATGTGCTTCAACTTTTACACGATAATACGCACGGGGAAATGGAACGTTAGCAACGCAAACGTTGCATAGTTCAGTTGACGCGGCACTTTTAATTTTGCGTGGCAATGTGGCTATTACCAGCCGCGATTCGGCCACGCGGCGACAGAGGGGAACTCGATTATTCCCATTCGGTCAGACATTCGTTTCCTGGTATCTGGTAATCGGCAACAGCGCTCGTTCGTTAAAGAGTCGGCGAATTTTCAATTTACGGTCGACGAAAAACGCCGATTAACGCGCACCCGGTTATCGAACTTGCATTGATTTCGATTTGACTGTCAGACAAAAAAATCGCTCCGTTCCCTGTTGCCTACGTACGTTCAACGTTCGATGTCGAGAAAGAAAATTTCATCGTGTTCAAGCGACATCCTTTCTGAAGGAATTTTCAATTATAATTAATTTCCCGGCAATGGTACTTGTATATATCTGACCGCCAGAGTCAAAGCGTGTTAAGTTACAATTTTCAAACTTTTGACAGCAAATCAAAGTCGCGGAAACTTTGTAATTTCGTGATCGTTAAACGTATACAGAATTTTTGCCTAGTTTATACGAACGCTGATAAAAACTGTAGAATTTTATTGCTTAGAAGTGAATTCGTGTACTGGACATTGTTGCTTTTTGAAATGAAAAATACACTGTTCGTCTTGGAGCGAGATACAGGCTTAATATCATTTTTGCGTTATTATGTGAAAAACATGGGGCGGAAAAATGTTCACCAGCGGGAAGAGTGAAAAATTTGATACCAGGAACATGTAAAATGTAATTTTTCTTAAAATGATCGGCTGGATACACTCAGAATCTGAGCTCCAAATATATAAGCGAAGTAAATAATGTAAATTATTCAAACCTTATCTGTCTGAACCACTGTTAGGCATTACTACTACCTCTTCATTTACGCTCTAATGATTGCAACAAGTATTTACACTCGTAATATACGTCATTTATGTAGCTTTTAAATATTAGGTCGTCCGAAAAGTTTCTTTCGTTTTATAAGGAAATAATGAATGCATAACCTCTTTCGTTTTATATTATTTTATCGAATTACGTACGGTCCATTTTATTCTATCAAAATAAAGATTACAACGTTCGACAGATTAGGTTTCATGTTTGTATGAAGAAGCGTTGTTGTAAAAGACGTGTCTGTAAAAGAAAGACACTTTCCGGACAACCTAATACCTGGAACACAGACTATGATAAAAAAGAAAGCAGGTTTCAATGACAAAATTCAGAACTTAAAGGGTTAAAATTGGTGATCATTGAAAGATCTTCCACAATAGACGACACCGTGTTACGTTACGTTACCGTGATACGTGTTACGAAGGATACGTTGCGCCATATCTAAACACATCGATGATCAAGGAATTTGCAAATTTCAAAATTGCTTTTCATCGGACGACGTTTCACCATCGATCAGAAGGTTAAAAAGTACACCGATCTCGACGGTTGGACGAACGTTGATTCATTGTTGGCGGCGATTCTAACCGTCGTTAGCGATTCCTCGCTGCGGATTTTAGCAATGGGTTCGTCGTATATCACGGGGGGAGAGTGGTAGCCCGTTCGCCGAAATATCAAGCTGACACGCTTGGTCGTTAACGGAAGAACGCTCTCAGACGCGTCGCTCCGATCGCTTTGATGAAAGATTTATGAGATTTACAACGAGCCGTGGCCGGGACGCGCAATCAAACCGAGCACAGCTCTCGCGAAAATAGCTGATGTCGGCGCACCCTGCCTCTGTAGCCACGATCGCGCGATGAAACAACAAATCAAGAGTTCCTGATAACGATCTCCTGTTGAAGATAGTTTTCGTTTAAAAGCACCGACGATTTCACGTTTTAAAGGGCGCACTGACGTTTGAATGTGTTGGTATGTACGTATAACGGGTTTCATGATGTTTCATTACACGATGAAATTTTATGGATTTTATTGTACAGTAAATTATAGCGTTAGTTAGTTTGTTGATATTTCTCGTAAAATAGAGTTGTGGATCTTAATTGCCGAAATAAAAGTAAAGGAACACTAAGGTTACACTTAGAATTCATATTAAAATAGTTTTAGATTTATTTAACACGTTTGTCGCCCAGCGTGATTCGGCTAAATTTCCTGCGGGGCTCAAATTCGACCGTCGGTACCCAGAATGTACCCAGAGCGACAAGCGGGAATTCATTGTTTATCGCCTTCGATTCATTGTTTATCGCTTTTGATTCATTGTAAGGAAAAGATTATTTAGTTCTGAAATGGAGAAAGCGATAAGCTTTCCAGCTAGAGTATTCCGTGGGATTTCATGGCAGATATCTCAGATCTTTCATTTAGTCGAGAAGCATATTTGTGAGACGTACATCAGTGATTTTTTCGTCCTGAAAATGTTCAGTAAACAGCGTGAAAATATATTTGAAAGTGAGGAGAGTAGCGATGACGAAGTCTATGGTACAACGATTGTTCGACGTGCCCAAAATCACCCCAAATGTGTTTGGAATGTTTTAGCAAATACTATACGATATAGCATAATGTAATATTTTATCCAGGATATAAGTTAATAAAAAGTATGGTATAATGTGTTTTTAATATTTTTATGTTGTATATTTTATATATAATATCCTATATTTAATTAACTCGAACAAGAAGAGCGTCACCCATACTTTGGTGACAGGGTCCCTACGGAAGTATACCCGTCACATAGCTATGGGTGACGTGGCGACGAGTGTGTTAATAAATAATTTCCAGGATCTTCGTCGATATACATTTGCACACGTCTCTAGCACACAAAATTATACATATTTCAATAGTTATAGTACTGATATATAAAATTGCAAAAATTATCAATTTAAGAAACTTACATTTTTATGATGAGATATAGACAACGCGTTAAATGATTAGATTTTACAATTAATACGAACAAGTATAAACTCTTAAAATTCATAGAATTCGTAGTGGAACATTATATAAAATTTAAAATTATAGTAATTATTGAAAATTCTGCAAGCACGAACCAAGAAATCGGTAGCTTGCAGACGCAATTATTTCTATCTCTATATTTCCTTTGCTTTTTTGATTCTCAATGTATCAAAGTAACTCGTTTGCATATATACAGAATTTATTATTTTATTCTTATACAAAATTATACATATCTCAATAATAGTATTTCGTGTCGATTGCTGTAAAAAATGTAATTCGTGGAATGCATACAAATGAAACATGTAACAATGTGGTTCTTCGAATATCTGTATAGTATAATTGAACTCACTCGGGAATTAATGTTTTTTCAATGGATAATCAAACTGAATACTTGGATGAAAGAAAATGCAGTTTGTTCTCATTTGTGGCACGTGAAATACTACTTCGCCAGACATTTAGAGAATGAAGTTTAGGAAGCTGCAAGTTGGAGTTAACAAGGATACATTAAAATTGCGCCTTAATTGAAGATCGTTATCCCAGTCCTTCGTTAAATGGTCTCATCTTCTTAATGCTCTCCAATAAAACATTAATCCATTATAAATAACTTGAACTCCGATCTAATACCGACTGTAAATTCCAAGAAAATATCTTGAAATTTCGCTCAGATGTAATCAGACCTTACCCTCGCCACGATTTCGATAAAAATATCAAACGATCTCAAATGGCAGGAATTTAAATCTGACAGCTAAATAATTCGAACTCGACAACGATTCTCAAAAAATACAACAGTACATTGTTGAAATAATCGCCACGCTTCAATAAAAATCCAATCACCTCCACGTAGCGCAGATTTGAATCTAATATCGATATAACTCAAATCTAATAAAAACACACACACAAAATAAAACAGAAAAGATACCTATTAAAAAATCATTTCTATAAAAAGACCACCGTTTTGCTGATTCCGCCAACCGCTCTCCGCCTCGCAACGCCCCAATAAAATCTCAATCCGCTCTAAACCCTGGAAAATAGCCTGGCGAATAATCGTACAAGTGGTCTCGTTCCAGCCATAAACGTTCGCAGACATCTGGACGCGTCGGGACGCGACGCGACGTCGTTCGCGTGCGAGATGCTCAGCGAGATAAATGAAATTCATAAGACGACTGGTTCGCTATCCTCCAGACGGGACTTTCCCGGTCTGCAGGTTTGAGAAACGGTGGTTGGCGAGCAATAGTTTTGCTCTCAGCTCGAGATTTCGACGAAGCGAGGGGGTTGGAGCGGGGTCACAGAGGCTCTCGGCCCGTGCAACAAGTGATGCTATTAGGTTGGCGGCGGAGGGTGAAAAGGGGGCCTGCGAACGGCGAATCATAATGCATAACTCTTGGCCGTCCTTGTCTTACCCCTCGGGCTCAGCTATTCAACTTCCAGCGGGTTACCGTTGACGCTCACCCCGAGGTTTCTCCAGGAAACGGAAGCTGTCGATCGATCCCTGTGACGTGTTGCGTGCCGTCGAGATTGTTCTCTGTGCAAAGGAATTATTTTTCTTAATTATTCTTTTGTTTTATTCCCTTTCTTTATGTTTTTTCTCTCTTTTTTTTTAGAATAAGAAGAAGTGCGATTGTGCAGTGAAATGGGATGGAAATTATTTTCTTCATTGAATCTTTGCTTCTTGTAATATTAGCTCTCACGAATTACTTTCTTATTCTTCTATATATAATTTGGAAAATAGTCGGTTTCCGAGTTTAATTTTTGACACGGTACAAACCGCGCAAAGGGAAGAAGCTATTACGGAACAATTTGTAGAAGGAAAATGCAAAATCCTTGCTCCTGCTTGTCGTGCGACAATCTGACTGTCCAACTTCTAGAGTTTCCCGTGCCTGTCTAGCGAGTGAGGCATTCTACTTAAAACTCGATTAACTTGTTTTCCTTGTAAGTGGATGTCTCTTCATCGCGGTTTTATTTACTAGAAATGTATTAAGTACAGCAATTTTTACGACGAGAAATAAAAGTTAAGACGATGGTC
The DNA here is from genome assembly GCF_040668555.2 of Bombus flavifrons. NCBI lineage: Eukaryota > Metazoa > Arthropoda > Insecta > Hymenoptera > Apidae > Bombus > Bombus flavifrons. Next base: position 8,155,504 of record NC_138446.1, on the reverse strand, counting down.
TTGTAAATTGTTTATCTCTATAGAATTTTTCTACTTAGATTCAAAGACTAATTTGTAACTTTCCTACAAAATTCAAGTCTTCTGGGTATACTATGTACGTATACAACATGCAACATCGTATTAATCAATACAATATTTCAAAAACCTTCTAAAAGGATTGTCAGTTTGTCAACCCACTAATTCCACGTTTATCGATTTATAAATTTCCCTCGAATTTCGTGAACAATGCAGAAACTACCCTCTCAAATATTTTCTATTTTTCGTCGCAATAATCCTATACTTTTAAGATTGAAAATGAATTCACACTTACCAATATATGTACAACATAGAAAACTACCATTCCAAATATTTTCAGCCTCAACAATTCTAATACTAATAATTCAATACTTTAAAGCTCCTGGCATATCACAATTAAAAATTAATTCAGACAGCAATTTCCTCCGAAATACTAAAATATCCGCAATATACAGAATCTACTCTCGCGAATATTTCCAATTTCTCGCCCCAATGATTCTATACTTCAGAACTTCCGTCATATCACAATTAAAAATTAATTCACGCATCAATTTCCTCCGAAATACTGAAATATCTGCAAGATACAGAAACTATCCTGTCGAATATTTTCTATTTCTCACCTCAACGTTTCCACCTTTTAAATTTCCTTCGCGTCATAACCAAACATAAATTCACACACAATTTATCAATTTCCCTGGGACTGCTAATGCGCTATGTACTGCTATATAACTGCTACATAAATTTCGCGTCACACAAAACCGATCCAACTCTTCTCTTCGCACTCTTCGCGTTCCAAGCGTTTCAATTAATTCTCTTCACCGGAGGCGTTTCACCGCGGCTGAAGAGGTCACCGATGACCCGATCCTTCGTTCAGCAGCAGAAACCTAGCTCCAGGTAGCTGTGATTTTTCCGCGGTCTGGAAGTCCCTCCAACCTCTGCTAGAACATTTACACCGAGCTCCGGCTTCTCATTAAGCCAGCTTCGTCCTCTCCAAGTGTCCTCCAGAGTGTCCGCTATGACAATCGACTGAATCGAAGATGAACCGTCGGAGAAAATAAATTCTCCTTTTTAGTACCTGGCTACGTTGGTTGGAAAAGGAAAAGGCGAAGAGTTGGAGAAGGACAAAGAAGCCACATTATGCGAGAAGGGTGGAAATGGGGAACGTAGAAAACGGAGATTGCTAGGTATTCGCGGCCCAGGCGATCTTATATCCGTCACTTATTACGTTTCACGGCGATCGTTTTATTCGTCGCGTTTTTACCGAGTCGACCGATAATTTTTGCCGTGATTTTCGATTATGAAAATTCAGATTTGTACGAATAGATCGCGGCAGATTATGCATTCATGAGAATTTAAAGGCGGGAGAATGCACGAAATCATACATAAATAATACAGCAGCGGATAAAAGAGAGTTTAAAATTGATTCACTATAATATACAGAAGGATACATAAAGTTTCAAATCGATGTTATCGTATCGAAAGCTTTTCATCGTGTCGATGATTCATCCACTGAAATACAACGTAATTCATTTGAAACGATTTTCGATGAAATCAATAGAAAACGAATTAATTTAATTACTACTTCTTATTGACTCACCCTGTGTCATATTTATTCGTTGCTCTTATAGTTAAAAATAAATTCGTTTTGAAAAATTATGATACCCTTGCAACATTTTCCATTTTATAAACTTTCTTTTAGCCGCCACTATACAAAAGTGTGCAGAGTACGAAAAAGCGAAAGACTTCCTCTGCTCAACTTCCGTTTCTTTAAACGTGTTCATGAAAATACCGATTTGCGCAAACATCCAAAGTACATTTACGAATGTAACCAAAGGAATGTAACCTAAATAGAAATGTGGTTCGTCCTTTAAATATTACGACGTGTGTGCTAGATACGCTTTACTTTGCACGTTCTATACATCTTTTATACATCTTTAATTCAAACATCTTATGTTTGCACATTTCGATTTCCCATAAATGCATAGACACGCACAGTTTAGCGATGATCTCGGTCGCTTGAGCGATTCCATGATTCTACGATTGGATTTTTATTACACGAAATGGAATGATGAAATGGACTTTTGGTTTTTAGATCTTGTTTTTCGCACTTCGGTAAGGAGCTAAGGATTTCGGAAGGATTAAGGGTTAAGGATTAAGGATAAGGAAGAAGTTAAGAATTTGGATAAGGAAGTTAGGGTAAGATAGGAAGCTGGTTAGGTTAGGACTCTTACTTTAATATTTCCTTGATTGCGCGTGGTCTGAATGAATAATTCGAGCGCGTATAAGAGCAATTAAAACGAATAGAGTTTCCAGTTCTTATTAGTACGCAGAAAATATATATATAATTTACGTATTAATTGTTTTCACCATATAAAAAATTGCCGCTACCAGATTTGTTGATTTTAACGAAAATACGAATGCCTATTTTTATTGAGACGAAAAAGCAATTACATGTACTTATGTATTTAAGAGGGGGTTAAGGTTAATTCGTACAAAATGAGGCATATTTTTGTAAATTATTTGTGACAACACAGTTAAAATCTCTTTATTAAAACCAATAGTACATTAAAGTATGACATTCGAAGAATATTGTATAAAATTTTCACGGAGAAATATTAAAAAATACGGCAATGGCAGCAATTATTCGGACGTGTCTCGGAAAAAAGGTAGAATTGCGGTGCCCCTGATAACTTGGTGCTGGATCATCTGAAATAAAAAAATCAAAGTTCATTCGTTAGGTAACAGTTTTCCCTAGGTAACGCTGGGAGGGTTTTTCGAAATTTCAATTTTTCACTTTTTTGGAACACTTTGAAGGGAAAATTAGCCGATTTTGCGAAAATTTGCGGCTAATTTTAATTCTAATTTTAATTCTATTTTAATTCTGATTAACTGGGTACAACATATTTACCTACACGTTAAAAGTGTCCATCTGTGTTTCTCTAAGCAAATGACTATATTTTACTCGCATCATTGAAAACAGCAGAGGATAATATGAAGAGAAATTTCGTAGAAACTTTTTCCATAAATTATAATAAATAAATAAAATTAAAATAATACGTGTCGTGAACTAGAGCAAATTGCAATACAAAAAATTGTTCCTCCCTCTTCAACGTTCCTCTTTCTTTCTTCAGCTGGCAAAGCATCTGCTAATCTACAAATTCCTTCACATGCTTCCAAGTCAAACGCTTCGAAAGCCAACGAAGCCTTCCTCTCTTTTATCTGACAAACGAAAGGTTGAAAAGCTGCCATAGCGATTCCAGAGACTGACAACTGCAATCGTTTTCACTGATAAAGTGGGTGCGGAATTTAGATAAGGTTTAGCTAGCACTTTACGAACACACGTTTAAAAATGGTCCTAGTTTGTATCCTTTACCGGGACGTCCCTCGAGCGTCACATAAATTGCGTCCTGTAATTTCACCGCGTCGCCCCACACGGAGCTTCGATCATTTAGAAACAGTTCCAGTGAATTCTCGTTCAAACATTCTCTAAATTCCACCATGTAATATTTCAATATTCCACGCCTTTTCAAATCTTTGCGTTTTTCTTCGATCCTTAACTGCACGATCCCTTCAAACGTAGAAAAACATTTCGAAATGTACGGTTTTTGAGACACAAAATTGCAAAAAAATAATGTAAGGAAGTGAGCCGATCACTGTCGCGTTGCTGTATACATTTAAACACGAAGAATCACAAATATATCAAAAATATTCTTCTGCGATTTTTATGACAAAATAATTTTATTATGACAGAGGAATATGCGTAATATGCGAAACGTAATCACCGGATCGTATCGTTTTCTACGTTTATGCAAAACTTGAAAACGCAGGAGATGCACAGAATTCGTATTTAACGTAGCAAAAAATACAAGACAAATGTGTATGACATTTCTCGAAATAGGATATTTCTTATCGCTTGCAATATGTAAAACGAGTCTCTATTTAACTTCCATCCTTTTAATTACGTCCACAGCGGTATAAATTTGCATGAAAGTACGCAATCTAGTAATCACTAATGGTGTCGTCGTTTCTAACGCTTACTAGAAAACAGGATGGCCGAAGAATTAAATAACAGCGAGTTATAGGTCGAAAAAGAGATAAAACGAGAACGAAAGGTGGGGGGGGGTGAGAGAGGGTTCGCTGGAAAAGAGGAAACTGGAGGAGCTCGTTAAAGTGGTCGAAGCGACACTCCGTTCCGCTCTTCAGCCTTGTCGTCTGTCACGATGCACCGAGTCGTTGGTCGGTAAATTGGAAAGAGGCGACGACGAAAAAAAGCTCGATCTGCTCGGCGACGAGCGCACTCGTGGCATCTGATAAGGCACGGCTATTCAATTAGTGTTCCGTGAACCTGTGTGTCGATCGATAACGCCGTTATAAATACGCGTTGGAGGACACAGGAGAGGAAGGAAGGAAATGGAAACAGTCAGAGATGTATATGGGAACCCGGTGAGATGGATTTCGAAGAAGCGGGGAATGCGATGATTGAAAAGGGGGATTTTCGAAATGACTTTTCTCTCGAGTCCCTGTGCGCTTGTAGATGGATGGGGATGAGAGTGGATTTCTCTCTTGTGAAAGCGGAATAAGGGGGTTAGGGAAAAATATAAATATTTGCTTGTTGTTCGTGGTTTAAAGAAGGGTATATAATATGTAAATAGCGTATACCAATACTAAGGTTTGTAATATTTAAACGTTTAAATAAATCGCTGCCTTCCAACACGAAGGAGCGACGTAGCTAAATACGATAATATTAGGTTGTCCGGAAAGTGTCTTTCTTTTACAGACACGTCTTTTACAACAACGCTTCTTTATACAAACATGAAACCTAATCTGTCCAACGTTGTGAACTTTAGTTTGATAGAACAAAATGGATCGTACGTAATTCGATAAAATAATATAAAACGGAAAATATTGTGCATCCATTATTTCCTTATAAAACGAAAGAAACTTTTCTGACGACCTAATACTACTAAATTAACGTTTTATTGAAAAGTTATAATAAGAATACAGTAAACATTTTGATAGAGGATATTAATACTAACGATTATGGTTATTAGCAATCTATTCTCGTTTTCCATTAGGTTGTAACGTATGCAGTTGGCCACAAGTGTCTGATCATTCCGGCATTTTCTACTTAATTCTAAAGTATACGCTCATTGTATTGTATTGTACAATTTACTTTGTTGACGAATTATTACGAATAAATTTACGTTCGACTTGCTTTTTAATAATTTAATAATTTTAATAATATATATTAAATATCTAATATGATTAAATAATGAAATAATTTGTAGGGAACACATAATTATTTCAATATAATATCTAGTAAAAATAAGGTATTTTGTATTGCTTTGGTCATTATATGTCCAATATTTTATTTAACTAATGATCAAGCCTGCTACAGAACAAATTAATAGAGTTGAATCAAAGAACCGTAACGTGCTGTATATTTATCAAACTAAAAAAAAACTTTTAATTCATAAAGGAACATTATATTTTATTAGTGTCCAAGATTGTTTATTATTATGCATTTATGGAAAATTTGATGGCTCAAAATTGCACACGATCTACGCAAATGTATATATATATATAAAATATCCAAAATAGAGTATTTGTTATAACTAGAACGTACATTTTTTATAAGCCTATGTGAAATCTGCAAAAATGTGAAAAATGCTTATAACGTGTACGCATATACCGAAAAACTCTCTATTTCTCTATCGAAATTCTGTTTCGTCGATTATGTTCATCAAAGTATAACAATATAAAACAATTTTCTATCGAAATTCCATTTGCATAATATAACTACACATTTGCATATAATGTATACGTTCAGTCGTAATAATAGAAATATTTCGCAAGGATATAAAAATCCATGAAAATCCGCAGTCGAATCATCGCCAGAGAATTATGACATCCCCTCCACGACCTTTCGCCAAGCGTCAATTGTGATCGATTTTCAAGCTTAGTCGCGATTAGTCGGGCCCAGGTAACGAGTCGAGGACAGTTTCGTTTGCTCTGTGTCGCGTAACGATGTCTTAACTCGCGTTATTGGATTTCATAATGAGTCGCTGTCGGCGTTACAGCTTGTTTACGCGACGTTACGTGACTCGTGCCCTCACCGGAGGCTTATTGTGTTTGCATTTAGACAAGTTCGGCCGGCTAAACAACCGTGACCTTTCACGTTCGCCCCTTTCTTTCTTCAGTTAATCGCGTTAAGCCGTACGGGGCTGGTCGTATCGCGAAACTTTCGATTAGTTACCGGTCTTCTTGATAGTGAAGTAAACGTGTTTTTCGTGATAATGGAGCAACTTTGGTGCGTTTCATCGTGGAGGTCGTGGAAAAACACCGAAGGCTGCTATGGACCGATGTGGAAGGTCGATAAAAGTTTCCTTTTGTTTTACGTTAAGTGAGAAGTTCTGCGGAGAAACGACCGATACAAGTAAGTCTTTTTTTTCAAAATTGACACGAACATAGGGAATTACACGTAAGATTTCTTTCTACTTTAGACGACTTTGTAAGAGATTTTAGAGTTTTTCTGAGTGTAAGTAAGTCAGTTGAAAAATAGTTAACGCGTTGCTGTAATAAATTTTTAAAAGTCAAACTTTTTAGACATTTTGTGAATCGTATCAGTGTTGTTGCGCAACTCAAATGTACAAAAAGTGTTAGGAGGAAGGTTTTAATTTCTTAATATTGAGATTTTATTCATTATATTTATTATTTTATTTATTATATGAGTTTATTTTTCTTTTACATAAAATCATATCCCGTGAATATTGTAACGCGTTTATTACATTTTCGTTGTTATACGGTTGTACGTTTGCTGAAAAAGAAAACGTGTAAATGGAAAGTACAAACCATTTTGTGTCGAATATTTTTTGTATAGTTTGTCATACGATTTGTTGTGTAGTTTCGATTCATGAACATGTGTTAGCGTCAAAGAGTCAACACCTGTGTTGCGAAAAATGTTTGAAAGTAAATATTTAATTAGCATGACATTTTATTAAATTTCATTGGAAAAAGTACAGTGAAAAGTATATTCCTTCGCTTAATGAAAATTCTGCTTTTGATTTCTGTCGTCTGTTATCGGTGCCTTGTCGTACCATCAAAACAAACGCTTCGTTTCCCGATTCCTTCTGCCTATCTCCGTACGTTTGTTGTCATTTTGCTCATACAGCTTTTACATATTTTTTCAAGTATTTTCAAACGATAGATCAACTTCACATTTTCTCATGCATACAGTTATTTACGAAATTATACTTATGACTCGTAGGCATTTCTTATGAACACATATTATATTTTGCCTTGTGTTCTTAGTATGAGTCTTATATGAAATTATTCTTATAACGTGTAGGCATTTCTTGTGAATACAAATTATATTTTGCCTTGTGTTATTAATATGAGTTTTATACGAAATCATTCTTATAACTTGTAGGAATTTCTTGTGAATACAAGTTATATTTTGCCTTGTGTTATTAATATGAGTCTTGTGCGAAATTATTCTTATGACTTGTAGGCATTTCTTGTGAATACAAATTATATTTTGCCTTGTGTTCTTAATATGAGTTTTATACGAAATCATTCTTATAACTTGTAGGAATTTCTTGTGAATACAAGTTATATTTCGTTTTGTGTTCTTAATATGAGTCTTGTGCGAAATTATTCTTATGACTTGTAGGAATTTCTTAAATACATATTATATTTTGCTTTATGTTCTTAATATGAGTCTTGTGCGAAATTATTCTTATGACTTGTAGGAATTTCTTGTGAATACAAATTATATTTTGCCTTGTGTTCTTAATATGAGTTTTATACGAAATCATTCTTATAACTTGTAGGAATTTCTTGTGAATACAAGTTATATTTCGTTTTGTGTTCTTAATATGAGTCTTGTGCGAAATTATTCTTATGACTTGTAGGAATTTCTTAAATACATATTATATTTTGCTTTATGTTCTTAATATGAGTCTTGTGCGAAACAGTTAAAAGTTCCATTAGCATTGTAACGTAAGTGGACTATCGTCATTACATTGGTAAAATTTGAAACAAATTTGAAAATGTACATAGAAGTTTCAAGATGTTTAGTGTAGGTGATTTTTCACAGAGATTATAAAAGTATTTATAAACAATTTATATACATATTATGTATCTGAATATAATAATTTATAAACAATCAATTATTCAGTATATCGGTACGCCTTAATGTTTATTGAACCTACTTTTAATACTCACTATATGTTTAACATAATTGTCCAGACTGTACATATATTACATTTTTACCAACTATATATTTGGAATAAATCTCTTGCGACTTTTACATACATTTCAACTTTCGTGTTTCATATGATACACATAAAACAAACATACAAATTTCCTATAATAAATGTTCAAATATTTTCACGAGTATAATTGGCTATTCCTTCAGTGTACTAATTTTCTACTAAATGTACATTCGCAATAAGTCCTTCCTGACTTCCACTAACATTTCCAAATCGTTTTCAAATTTAATTGACATAATCACCAGTCACGTCTCGTTACAATACTATTATAATATTACAATAAAAATTTCAAGATCTTTTATATAACGCACACGATATATGCATACAAGTTTTCTACGGTCAAGCGTTTGAATACTTTCATTCGTCAACCACTGTATGCAAAGTTGAAAATTCCTCTAAAACGAGACATGAAGCGAAACATCAGAACGCGTCGACGCATCCAAAAAAAAAAAAAAAAAAAAAAAAATGAAAGAAAGAGAAAGGGATCGTTCGAACGAACGAAAGGAAGGAAAAGGTCGGCACGTGACCGGTTTTGACCTATTATTCGCGCGCAACCAACTGCGAGACCCTTTTCTCGTTATTCCTGAGCGCGGCGGCGTATCGACGCGCCCGTCGAGCGAACTTTCTTTGGTATTCAACAGGTGAGAGAACGCAGAGACGTTCGGATAAGCGATTTAGACGTATCGCGGTGGCGGACAAAAGCGAGGCCGAGTTCCTGCGATCGATCGATCGCGGCGAAGACTCGGCCCGTGGGGGACTTGTTAAAGTGCCAACGAATTCAATATCGTAATTTTCTGGCAAAGTAGATTTTCCACCGATTAAACCCGATCCTGTTCCGCCCATCCCCCTTCCCTTTGCCCGCTTACCCGCAAAATCCTTTCGATATTCGCCGTAATAATGGTTTCCATTACCGGAGGGTATCCTTAAGCGAAAACCGCCGCGAAATGCATCGAGACATGTAATTTTCAGGATACGACGAGAATTCTTTGTCGTGTGGGTGAAGAAGTATTTACGTAAAGGAGTATCGAACGTGTCGGGGAAATTAAGGTACTGTAGGATTATTTTATTTATTTAGAATGGATTAAACAGCAGACGATGGTTATTTAACGCGAAACAAATACAATAATATGCTATAACTAAGACAACTAAATAGTTAATTTACAACTCTCGTCACCACGGTTCCAACGCTCTCTTTTACGCAGACCATCCTCCTCGACAACGCTGACAACACTCTCCACGACGCTGACCGCACTCTCCGACTTCTCAACTCACGACTGACTGTTAATTCGTGTTTCTCCCTTAATCTTTTCGCTTCGCCAGTCCAGTCTGCCGAAGTACTGTCACTGAACGGAAACGCGCGCCAGAAATACGCACAGTGTGCGTGGTTGCTGTATATACGTTTTCCTAAGTCTTAAATAACAATAATTCTTGTATTAACCGTATATGAAATATCGTTTCACTGTCAATGGATTTAATAGATTTTTTAGCATGAAATAGTATACGATCGTTTGGATGTTTGAAATATATTGTGTGAAACGTTTTGATGTTGTTTCAACAATGAGTAACTTTAAGAAGTGGTTAATTCAATACGTCAATAAAATCAACAGAAGATGCTCTGCCGATAACGAAAAAATATATTATTGACTACAGATAGCACTTGCATATGCATCATTTGGATGTCGGATATATGGGGTGCCGGATCCAGGAGACGTCGCGTGGTCGCCGCCCGTATGCGGCGCTCGTACCCACAGGTCATCTCGCGGGTGCCGCCTATAAGCGGCGCTCGAAGCAAAAGGGTTAAGCATCCCTTTGTCGTCTGTCATAGCCCCACAACTTACGCGTTTCGCAACCATCCACGGCCATGGTCACATAGGGCTTTTTTCCGCGTAACTATTCGACTGAAGGACCGACGACACATTGATGGGTCGCTTGGTCCATTGAAGTTTCCAGGCTCTTTTGACCTGTCGGCACTTGGGATTTTTCGCAATATTGTTTATGGTTCTATCTGTTATATAACATTACTGTGTTTCTTGTGATTTAGCGAGGCATAGGTGGATGCATATGAAATGTTTTTTCAAACGAAACTTCAAATGTATGTGGATTTTCAAAAATATTAGATACGTGATTACTCCATGTATCTTAATAGAAAATGAAATAATCTCAGTGTATATACATCCTTGGTGATTAATTGCACAGATTATTTCTAGATAGCTGCAATAGCGTAGATCTATAAGAATCATCAGAATCCAAGAATTCTTGAAACTGGTTCTGATAATTAATGTATTATGAAAAAGGATCTTTGATTATCGTTTATCAGTCGCTGCAATTGCATAAGAGATCTTTCCAATCTTTCGAAGATTCAAATTAAAATTCCAATTGATAGAGTACGCAAATGTTTGTCATCGATTAGCGAATACTCGAATGATCGTGATCAATCGTCGACAATTATAAAAGTGGAAAATTCAGACTCGTATTGGTTGGAAAGAAATATGAAACGGGTTCCATTTGACTGGTTTCCAATTTAATAACATCACGATACCAGGCTGCAAAAAGCTTGAAATCCCAAATCGTACGAATTTCTCGCTACGAAACTCTATCAAGCGACCAACGAACCTGTGAAAAGCCCGAAAGTCGCCGAAAGAACGTCGTCAAACCGTCTCTAACGTGATCAAACCAAGCTATCCATCGACGTTCCCTTTCAACCACTCGACTCGAACCACTGCCACGAGACTGGCAGAAAAATACAGAAGAAAAAGGGAAAAGAAACAGCCCCTGAAAGGCTCCCTTTCTCGTGACGAATCGAATATCAACGAAAAAATCTCCCTTTTCCATGCAGTTCGTTGTAACGAACGTATAGCCATTCGCCGTATAGGCGAGTTACGCTCGCGATGCTCTCGACTCGTGTATACCGTAAAAACCACCGACGACGACGACGGCCAGAGGAAATCGTGTCGTCGTCGTCGGTGTTTCCCGTGCCCGGTTCCTGGCTTCTTTTCACCGGTGCAAAAAGCTTTGAAAAACGAAAGGGAGAAACGGCAGAAGAAACGAAAGCGAGAGAGACGCCAGAGTAAAAGCATCAAACGTCGGCGCAAAGTGACAACCCCCGGCGGGGCAGGAGAGGTTGAAAAAACCTTTTTTCCCTCGGTCGCATGATCGAACGAAATCTGTCGAGGCTCTGCACGCGTGTCTATGGTTACTCACCGCGGTGGGCACGTTTCAGGCGAATAATGCATTCATGCGATACTGAAACGGTTGATCCCGGTTGTAGTAACGTTCCAACGTCGTCGACGTCGTCGTCGAGACCTTTAATAATTTTTTTCTGTCCTATCCATCTTCCTCTCGTATTTTCTCTGTACGCTACGCGCTATCGTTTCAACGTAACTACCGTTTCCTGGTTTACGTGGAATATTTTTCTTCTTCCCTTTCCCGTTTTGTGTGTGTTTTCGAGATGTGTCTCTCTGTAGGAAGATAGCGAGCGAACGAGCAAAGGGTGGCTTAATGGTTACGCAGAGTACAAGCAGCAGCTCTCGAATCGACAGATTGAATGGGACTTGGCGCGATTCTATGGGGGTTCTTTGGTTATTCGTTCTGTATGCGGTTGATTTTGCGGGCGTGAAATTAGGCCGGGCAAACGTCGATTTTTTGTTTGGCCATTTACATGTTAATTAGACGAGGATCGTATACATGTGAGAGGGGATTCTTTTCTGTGAAATTATTTTTTAGTTTGTGAATATATAATTGCTCGTGTCTTTGGTACAATTTGTATGTAATGATTGGCAATTTGTATGTAACGATGGAAATTTTATTTGTAGGATTTTTTTTTATTTGTTTGCGTCTTTTTAGATATCTATACTAAATAATATTTATTTATCTATTAAGTAATATTTACCTACTTATAACGATTACTTATAAATTATACTTATCTATAATAAGTATTAACCATTATAAATAATTAGCCATGTCACTGCGCCACGCCAGAAAAATTACTGAAAATTCTCAATGCGAGAATTGATTGTAAATTTCAATAAATAAAAAAAAAATAAAAAAAAATTTGCGTCCTTAATTTGCACTGTATTAAAAATTACGTTTAAGAGTTGGTATCGCGCTTTGTAGCTAAAATCTTCGTTCGATACTTGGAACAGAGTTTTGGAAGACATAATAACACGCCAGGAGTTAGTTTTGTATCGCAATTAAAAATTCCGCTACTGTTTAAAATATTAATCGCACGAATATTCATAACTGTATCAATGTAACGAATTCAGTGTATGATTAACAGGAACGTAAAATATTTCATAAAATAAAAAATTTGTAAATGAAATTCGCAATAAATCAGTATAATAGAAACAAGGGAAAAAACAATCCATTTTAATAATTGTCATGCACCAAATATCTTTTACGGTTGACACTCATAAAAGCTTGTACAATGAAACGTCAATTTTTCCGATATATCTTTTCACCGCACGAACGATACGATAACGATGCAACAACGACACATTTCTTTACAACAAATGAACGAAAGTTCTAATACTCGACAGTGATCCATTGGCTCGGTGTATCGATCAAACCAATTTGTATTCGCAGCTACATGCAACGTAAATTGCAAAGCTAACCGAACTCGAGAGGATGTTGTAACGGGAACTCTTTCTCCATGAAATTGTCCTCCATGAAAATGCTTCGTTGTTATTGTATTTAAATTGCAAAAAATCGCAACGTTGCGGTTTGGGGTCGAATGAGCAACCATCCTGATGATTCCTCGTCCTCGAATTTCCGTGTTAGTCACGTCAAAAGCTGGCGAAATGTGAAATAAAAGATTTTCTGCTAAAAAAATATTACTGACTTCGAAAAGCGCTAAAAAGTATGAAATAATTTCTATTTTATTTGTATTTTATCTACGCACATATACAACAACGGTTCCATTACCCATTTAGTTACTAAACAGCATACTAATTATATTGCAATCTTCTCAAGAGGCGGCGAAAAATTAAAAATATTACTAATAAATGGTCTAATTCCATTTCTACTTGTATAACGTTAGTAATTGTAATGATTGCATCTCAAGTTAGTAACAAGCTTACTGTATGTGTAATACCATTATCCTGTACACTATTAATATATTGAGCGTAATTTGTATATCGAATGATAAATGGAAGAAGTGAAAGTTATAAATTTTTTTAACGATTATAATATGTAGAATATATATTGAGTAGAGAGTTGAGATTTATGTAATAATTTTTCGTAAGGAAATATTTTCTGTACAATATTCTTCTTCTTCTTCTTTTTCTTCTTTCATTCTTCAACGTCGCATCGACAACACGGTCATTAGCTACGGTTTTGCTTATATCTGGATCTCGTTCCACGTGTCTGTTGATTTGATAAATGTTTCATATCCTAACCATATTCTAACCATATTCTATATTCTCAGCAGACCGTAAAAAGTAACTATTCTAACCGCAAACATTGAAGATTTTCAATTTTTCTCCGTCACAAGCTTCCTAGCAAAATATTCTCGAAAATTTTCATCTCGGGACAGTTTCCAACTATCTACTTCCTATCAAACGGTTGAGCTTAAATTCTTTTCGCCCGCGCCATTCTCATATCGCCTGATACGTTGCGATCGCAGGGGTCGATTTCCCTGAAAAGCTTGGAAAGGAACCGTGTCGGATCATAAATCATCCTTTTTGGGCTTACTTTAGTCAAGCTGGTCGCTATTCGGCTGTGCAAGAAAAAGAGACCCTAAGAGACCTTAACAGTAAATTCTTGTGCACGCACCATAAACCAGGAAAAAATACGATCGACAGGGGAGAGAACCGAGACGATATTTGTCGTTGGTCGCTAAGTCACCCACTGGCAACAACTATCAGAGTATTTCGTTTTTGTGAACTTATTTCGTGACGAATACCTTTTTAGGTTATTTCAGGGACTAGCTGTTTAGTTATCTTTTATTATTTTGTTCGAAGTTTAGGTTTTAGATTAACAGAAACGTTTAATTGAGCGTAATATATAAAATGATCTGTTTGGAATTTATTTTATAAAGTGTAAGTGCATAAGTATATGTGTGTATAAGTGTGAACGATCGTAGGTTTAAATCGAATAATTTCTTTTATTAAACGATCTCTCGTAGTTTCCTAAAGATTAAATTTTTATTTCATTACCAGACTCTGGCTGAAAATTGTAGACATTCCAGCATATGCGTACTTTTAATTGGAAAATGTTGTTGTAAATAAATATACATCGAATGTTACATTAATAAGTTAACTCATATAACACAGTGATGGGATAAAAAATATCAAGTAATGTAGGAAGCTACACATCCAATGGCAATGATAAAATTGAGTATCAGAACAAATCTCTTTTAGTATTTATAATACAATCAGAAATTATTAAATAATCTATTGTAGTTTCCTAAAGATTGAATTTTTATTTCATTGCCAGACTGGCTGAAAATTGTAGAAATTCAAGCATATGCGTACTTTTAATTGGAAAATGTTGTTGTAAATAAATATACATCGAATGTTGCATTAATAAGTTAACTCATATAACACAGTGATGGGATAAAAAATATCAAGTAATGTAGGAAGCTACACATCCAATGGCAATGATAAAATTGAGTATCAGAACAAATCTCTTTTAGTATTTATAATGCAACCAAAAATTGTAAGAATTAAAGTGAAAATTTCATGCAATTTCATTTAAAAAGAGAAAAAAAGATTCATGTAATCATAAGAGGAACCATCGTTAATAACCTTCTCGATTATAATGTTAAAATTAAGTTTACGCATAGAACGGAAAATTACGATAATTAAAAGTAAGATAAAAGAACGTGCCATTAAGAGACTGGCAAATTTACGTGTCATGTGACCGTGAAGTACGTACGCACAATTATGCACCTCTTAACAAACAACATTATTCTTCTCGTTACTCATTAACCTCTTAAAGATGCAAGAAAAGAAAGAAACAAGAGAAAAGTTACTATTCGCGGGAAACAAGTCAGTTGAAGCCACTATTCATTCTCTGCATATTTCCTGCCCCATTTTTGTTTGTATTTCGCGGTGATCGTAGACCAGAAACGGACGTCCGTGCCGTGAAAAATGACCGTCGTCGCGCTTCCGGACACCAGTACAACCGCACCATCCCTACTGAACTATTCCCGTGCTTTTCTGTCCGGTCAACGAAATGTGCTTCTAAAGCCAACCACCCATCCTACAACCCCCGTAAACCCCTACGCGACCATAACCCGGACGTCGTCGTCGTTCCGCTGGGATCAACCAGCTACAACAGCGTGCGTGGCCTTTTTGAAGTTATACCGCGGTGCAGAGTACGTGCGACTCTGGATACTTGGAGTTTTAGTCTGCTGTACGAAAAAGAAATCGAGGAACTAGGAGTTTCGTGGTACGCGTACTTTTTCACAGATGATGGAAGACGAGTAGAGAGGATGGATAGGGGTGAAACACAAAGTTGAAGGATAGGCAATAGTATTTTTGACTGTAATTTTCTTTTCCTGTTTTTCGATCGCTCTGAGAATGTGAAAAATTAATTAATTATTTAATAAGAAGTAATCATAGTAATGTAGAGGACTTGTATAGAGGATGTTTGATCGTGAGATTTATTAAATGTTATTGCTTGTTGTTGAACCGTCGAGTATATTTAAAATAATAAATTAGTATACAGACTATATTTGTTGAGAAACTCGTACAGTGTATAAGTCGTAAACCCGGAGTTTATTTATCCTTACGTTTTGTGCGTCAAGGCGGTGTCAATGTCCCGAGGCAGAATAACATGAGTCGTTCTCGATTCGCATCGTCCTCTGACTCGTGTGTCGCTATAGTAATTATTGGTAGAATGAGTTAGTAGTATGCAACTAATATTACGATCATGTTCTGGTAATTTAATTTCTATGTTGGGGAATGACGAAGGATGATTAGAAGGATGATAAGAATAAGGGTGGATAAGTAAAGAATGGAGAATTGTGAGACAGAGAGTAGTATGTTGGAATTTGATAAATAGTAAAAAATGAGAATAAAAAGATAGAATCAAAGGATAGAGGATATTGTTAATGTTTATTTTCTGATGTTTTATCGAAAGATCTTGAGAAAACTAAGAATTGATCATCCTTTGGCAGAATTATCAAAAAGTGAATAAAATGTAATCTTGAAGGAATGAAGGGGTAGTCGAAACACCTTGCAAAGTTGTTTCATATTTGATTTCAATTTTATCTATATTTCGATAGCGGGAATATCCTGGACAGAATGGAAAAGTTCTTTATATGTCGATATAAAAAAATCTCTTCCTCTCTTTCGTTTATAATATCTAACTATACCTACTTTAGACCTCTCGCATAAGAAAAAAAGAAAAGAAAGAGAAGAGAATTTGAATACGATGATTTATTCCAAAGTTGATAGGGAGATGAATCGCCTTGAAATTTAAAATTCAATTTATACACAGGGGATGAAATATTTCTTTTATCGTATATTACCATTTACTATATATCACAATATCTTCGACCCTTGAATATTAAATAAAAGCTATATAAGAAGAATAAAAAGAGTGTAATGTAAATGGAAAGCTACAATTACTGTTATCCCTTAGAGTTAGAATAGAATAAAATGTGAATGGTAAAAAATAAAAGAACGTCGTGTAATTCTTTCTATTTCCAACGTTCGCAGTTACATTCGTTCTATATATACACACGCACACACGTTTTCGGCTCTCTGGACAGCATGAAATATTAAGATAAATGTATTACGCTCGTCGAAGAGCGTCCTGAAAAATAACGTGTCACTCTTCAGAAATAAATGAATATCTTAACCACGCCATCATCAATCTTATCGCTTATCGACCGGTTTATACGTGTACCCGCGTTCAGCCTAATACGTTTCAATTCCAACGTTGGACACTCGAGGAATCTCGAACAGAAATTCCTTCACTTATACATCATGTTACTTTTCAGAGCACGTCTTTATAGAATTTTATAGAATTAACAGATGTAGAATACGTTTAATAGCTTCATAGAATTCTGACACGGGTAAGAATTATTTATTGGTTAACTGTAACAGAAAATATATTACAATGAGGTGAATATCTTTAAAAATATTTTTAGGAAGAATTATACGAAGGATTGGAAATCTTGGAATTTTCTCAAATACTTTCGTTGCCACGTGAATATTAATTCTATGTAGAATGATCAAATGACTCTACTTTGTTAAGAAAAATGAAGGCAAAAGGTAGTTTCACTTTTTAAACAACGATATAATAGAATATCGAATTTATTAAGATTTAGATTCTAATTATCGATTACTAACGTTGATTCTCGAGTCTAGATGCTGCAACTACTATTTACGCCATGTTTCTTCGATAAACAAAATTATGGAAATGAATTATTTATTTTTTGACAGTGGAACGTTAATTATATATCTCGGCAGTAAAATTGTGAAAATTATTTGTGGCTTCTAAGAGACTCGTACCAATATTGACCATATTTTATTATTACTTGCAGCGATTAATTAAAAAAACTTGATAAAAATCATATTTATATCCGACACGCGATTTCATTCGATTTATTCAGCGTACCTCATACGCTCATTTATTTTGTTCAAAATTGGGCGTTAGTCATATATTTCGGCAATGAAATAGTGGAACTGATAAAAAAATGAAGCTGATATTTCAGTTCCTACCTCTTATATGTATATCTCACGTATCAATATTATTCCAATTTTACCATTTTCTTTTGTAATAGTTCATTAAAAAAAATGTAGCAAAAATCACATTTATCTTCGACACCTGCTTTCGTTCCATTTCTACAGCACACCTCATAATCCTCACCAACGATGCCTATTCACCGGCATTTCACGTCCAATAACCCAACCAAATTCCCGAAAACATTGCGCGTTATCCTTCACCATGAACAACCACAATACACCACTGCACCATAAAGCGAATAATTTTGTACGGCCACCATGGTCTGGCCGGTACGGTTTGACGATGGCCGTTTCTGTCGCGTTATTAAACTTTACTCTCGCCGCGGTTTTCGACGTGATCATTTAACACGCGCGTAGTACGAGCGTGCGCCATTTAACTGAAATTTTACGCCACGGGGACACTCTATCGCTTGGACAGTCGTTACACCGCCTGCATGCTCGTGGAATCGCGCTAATTGATTAATGGTCAACAGATGCGTAGGCAGCATGCTAATTTGCCCTCTGATTCTCCAGGCTGTCTCCGTCGTTAAAGCTCTCGCAAAACTCGTCCAACTAACCCCGTAAAATGACGTGAAATTAGGATGACGAAGATAAAAGATTCGCAAATGTTCGATCCTTTTTAACACTCCTTCTAGCGAAATTTTGAGAGATTTTCGAATTACGTCAATACGAATGACTGCAATACAAACCTAACTCGTGATACGTAATATTGGGTTGGCAACTAAGTGGTTGCGGATTTTGTCATTAGGTGGCAATGACAAAATCCGCAATCATTTAGTTGCCAACCCAATAGAACGAGTCAGAGTGACAGTAAAACATTTGCAAGTGCGATTTATTTCGTAACTTTTTTAACGACATTTTGAGAAATCTTGCGCTACAGCACGATTTTTGAATCGTATCAACACGAATGAACTTAAAGTATAGAAGCATAATTTTCGATTTAGAATAATACAAAAGAGAGATTGACGAACTGTGATTCGCGTTTATATGTGGTAACGATTTTTCAGTAAAACGTTACTTTGTGGATCTTTAAGTCTTATTAATACGAATGATCTTTAACATCAGGACGTTCCAATAGCTTCAGTTTAATCGATCGAATCGTTATTTACATTGTATAGTGGGAAAAAACAAAGAGGAACAATAAAGGATTCGTAATTTTGTAGATTTTTAACGAAGCTCTGTTGTGTTCTAAGTACGTTAACGAGGTTTTAAGAAATCAACTCTATTACAGCCAATAAGTTGTATTAGTATAAACGATTTTATAAGATAGGCTGGCAAAATATTGTTTGCTAAACCTATGAAATCTCAAAGAAAAGTTGCTTCAATTTTGTATTTCTAGGTGAAGTTGATCTTATGAATGGGAATTACTTCGTGCCATGGTAGGTTTTGTAGCGAATGTCGTTTCGAAGTTAGACTCGATTCTGCGTTACATGGATTAAGTTGATTTTATGAACGAAAGTTGTTTAATACCGTGCTAGGAAACAGTTCCATTATTTTGAACAGAATTATGACAAATTTGGTAGGATCAACTTGTACTTGGGCGAAGTTGATTTTGCTCGTATGAAATGAATGTTGTTTCAAATTAAGATAAATATTGTTAAATGAATTTTTTAAATATCCCTTTGGATTATTATGTACGATTTAATTCGGAGATAAAAGATACCTGCTGATAAAAGGATAAGGTTGGTTTTCTAAACAGAAACAATTTTAGATTATAAAACAGGATAAATGGAAATAGAAAATAAATAAATAGGAAAAAATTGGAATAGGATAAATTTCTTCACCTTCTCTGATGAAGTCAATTTTCTTCTATGACAAACAGATCCTTTAGATATAAATAAATACATAAAGTTATATAAAGCGTTATATATAATGTTCCCAGTATATATCTCATGGTATAGAATTATATATAATATCCTAATATAGACTTTGACGACCTCTCGAGCGAAATTTATCGAATAAATGCGGGTAGTAAACGTATTTACCGCTCAAACATCGATACATCACCGACCAATCCGTTGGAACCTTCTATCCTAATTAATCGCTTGGAAAGCCATTTCCGTCCGGTCTCCGACGCCCGCAAGAAACTCCCAAAATCCATCATAGCAAAACGTACACTGTTCCAAACTACTTGCCACCCTATGATCCCAGCTTTTTGCTTCGTTCCCTAACCACCTGGTAATTCTTGTTACAGGAATGTTCCGAGAATGCGTTGAATTGATTGCGTTTCAAAGAGTTTCGGCTTTGGGAATGGACTCGACCGTGGCGTTACTCCTTCTGACCGGTGAGTAGTCATTTTTTCAAACTTCATCGTTCAACTTATATTTCTTGTACATTGTATTACTGTAAATCATGTAACTGATTTCTTATAATTGCGAGTTATAATTTATAGGAACTTATATCGTGTATATTGTACATTTTTTAAAATATTTATTTTCATATCTGTTATCTTTAGAATGTTGATTATTCGGTTATCTATATCGGTTCGATGTTTCCATTATTTTCAACGATATGAAATGATTTTATTTCCGGAAGTTGGATTAGTATGTTGGAGTAGTATAATAGATATGTAAAAATACAATTTTTCAGCAATTTTCTAGAATCTCAGAATTTAGTTAAAATTACGGAAAAATTCTTTGCCATATTTTATCCAGTGGAATACAAATTCTTTAATTAACCTTGCAAGAAAATCTGGAAAAATAATATTTTATTTTATAATCCGTATTCATCGTATTAGTTTATCCAACAGAATCAAAATTATATTATATTATATTCGTCGTTATATTAGGTTGTCCGGAAAGTGTCTTTCTTTCGCAAACGTGTTCTTTGCAACAGTGCACCTTCATACAAACGTGAAAGCAAGTCTGTGAAATGTCACGGTGTTTATCTCAACAAAACAAAATGGATCGTAAGTAATTCGACAAAATAATATAAAACAAAAAACGTTGTGCGTCTATTATTTCCTCATAAAATGAAAGAAACTTTTCGGACAACCTAATATTTCATCGATCGAAATCAAAATTCCGTAATTGACCTTCTGTTGTTATTTCTATACTCAAAGGTAGGACCACAATAGTTATTATTTTATTGAATGGATAAATCTATCACACCGTTTCGAGCAAAAAAAATCCTTTATTGCACGCTCTTACAAAAACTAGGAATAAAAACAGAAAAGCATCTCAAGCCTATCGATTAAATCTATCGATTGTAACTAGGACTATCTTCTAGTTACTATTTCTTATAACTAACGCATCTGCATATGGATGGCGAGCACGAACTCACGTTGTCATTTTCAACACTTTCCGACATAAACTCTTCAAAAATATCATTCTCTATATGATCCATATTCATCGTCATACTTCATTCAACAGAGTAAAAGCTGGTTAATCAAACTCGCAAAACAAAACCTCCGGAAATATATTTTTCTGTACACGTAATGACATGTCTTGTCTAATAACAGAATAGAAGTCAACATTCTGCAACAAAATTTTCCACCTGGGTAATTCCAAAAAATGTTCACCCCAACGAAGAGTACAGGTGAAATGATAGAATGGCCGATTGCCAAGGACAATGGAGAATTGGCAGTGTTCTGGCGTGTCCAGTGTCTAGGCTTATTCTCGTTTCTGAACATAGTACGACCTCTGCCTCTCTACCTTCTTCTCTCTCTCTCTCTCTCTTTCTCTCTCGCCTCGATAATAGCCAACAGCAGGGGGAAAGAAAAGGGTTTGTGTATCCTAGGGGACGCGTTGCCGTGCTTGAACTGTGTCTAGATTAATGGACAGATAGCGTTCTTATTATATGGGAGCAACGTAAGACAATGACCTACCCAATCTGGCGATCTTTTTCAAAAGTGTATGGAGTAATTTGAATTCCATTTTACGTGGAGTACAAAGAAAACATTACATGAACGAGATTGTTTCTTTTGTACGGTTGACCTATTGATTTATCGAGAAATTGATAATAGCGCAGATAAGACGAGTGATTGTGATTCGAGTTTCTCTTTCGGTTTAGAAAACGAGAGATTGCATTTTGAAGTGGTATATCGCTTAAGATGCTAAATTTTTAAGCGGGGAAGTTTGTGTACGATGTTATCTAAAAGTATCCGAGGGTAAAATATTTACGAAATCTTTACAGCTGTTAATTATTATTAAAAAGTAACTAGGTTCAAATTGTCTAATCAGAATGTAATTTAATGTTGTATGACGAAAGCTGTTAAATTCACATCTTTATAAGGACGATAAGAAACTTGATTATAGTATTTATATCCTAAACAATTAATTAATATTGTTTAACAATTCTATGTTCGGAATTTTAATAGAATGTTGAATTTATATTTTATATTTTATTATTATACATAATTTTCATTCTTTAACTTTAATTAGTATAATTAGCATCCTATTATTATTGTATCATTATTTCAATTAATACTAATATACTGAAATAATGCAAACAATAAAATTAATTTCCATATTGTATAAATGAATCTATCAACATATATTAGCAGAAATGAAATTTGTAATTGACAAACCTGATAAAACCTGTTTATTATTTGAAAACATTCGTTTCTCGACGTATCGTCTCTATATTGGATGATTCAAATACTCCTATTTAAAACGATAGAAGAATATTACAAGCTGAAAGATCAATTATATTTCCCATATTTCTCTATTAATTGTAAGATTTATCAGAGTAGAATTAGAAAATCTGACGTTTTCTTTCAATCACGTTGGAAACGTTTTCATGCGCGCGTAGCCATGCTGTATAACAACTAGGAGTTTTAATAAAAATAAATATCTTGCTAGTCACTCGTTCGACCAGATTATGATAATTTGAAAGTCACGAGAGCCGTGGATGCAAATTAAGAACGCACGGTGGATCATCATTTGCGTATTTTTAATTCCGGTATTGAGTTTTATTTGCTCAACACGTTGTTTGTTACTCTACATTTTAATTAAGGACAGAGGTGGATGTTTGCGCTAGAAGCACGTGGCTTTCGATAAAGCTTCGTCACACGCACTCTCTGAAAACATCCGCGGTTTTCATGCATTTGCGTTTTTAATCTCGAATAAAAATAACGCGTTTGATCGGCTCAACTTCGATTACGCGTCAATTGAGATTTATCGTATTAAAGGAAATACGTATTGTTCTTTTTTCGCTTGTTATAGTTTTCCTGCTGTTCTACTATAAATGCACGGTGTATCTTTAAAAAACCTTGTTCCGCAAAACGGATAGAGGAGGAATTTCCTGTATCAAGGAATCGTAAAGTGTCGTGGATGATCGCAGACTAGTGTCACCTTATTCAAAATCAAACAAAATCTCTATAAAGAAGCTTTATCGCGAAAAACAGAAGAAAATTTTCCATCGAAGAATCGAAAGGAGAAAAACGCAAGTATCCAGAATGGTCGTAGACTAGTGATCTTCTTATTCAAATCACTATCCATTCAAACAATCCTATCCTCATCCACGAAACTCTCAATATTCAAATCACAATTCGCCGAACCAAATCAAATCCCTCTAAAGCATCTTCCTCTCTCAAATAGGGAGAGGTAAATCCTCTATCAAGAAATCGAAAAATGTCGTGATCATGATCGTGATCATATCTTAGTCACTTTCTTCCAAATCACCATCCACTCAGTTATCTATCTGCATGTACGAAACTCTAAATATTCCAACCATAATCCGCACAGCGAAAGATTTTTACAAAATCTTCTTCGAAAGAAAGAAAGAGAGACGAAAACTCTCTATCAAGGAATCGGAGAAGGTCGTGTATGAATAATAACTTTGCTCATTGCAAATCGTTATCCGTTCAAACGTCGCCATCTCCATGTACAAAGCTCTCGATATTCAAACCAGAAATCCACACAACCGGCTCGAAGCAACCTCCAATAAAGAACCTTCGTCTGCAACAACGTGGACAAGAAAGAGTCCTCTATGAAGGAATCGAAAGGGGATAAAACTAGAGCATAGTTTGGTCGTCTAGTCACCTAGGATCGATACTTTGAACGCGGCGAACCATATTCCGAATGTCCAGCATGCGACGGAAGACGAGGGGGCTGGCTTAAGTTTGATTTGGCAAAGATCGACTCCTCCCGCTTGGCTGGTCTCTCTCTTCTTTCTTCTTTTTTTTTTTTTTTTTTTTTTTTGCGCCTACGATTCTCTTCCGGTGGAAGCGGTCCCGATGGCAAGGAGAAGAGGAAGGATCAGTTTGAGTGTGCGAACGTCCATCGTATACAACGGCCGTTTTCTACGTGTGTCGAAAGAGAGAAAGAGAGAGAGAGAGAAAGGTGGGAGCGAACGAAAGAGAAGAGATCGATGCAACGACCGAAGAGAGGAACCCGTAGGTTGGAAATAGAACAGGGGAAAGAGAGCAGGAGACAACGAGCTCGAGTAGGAGGATAGGCGAGAAGGGGTTGCAGAAGGGGTTGGTGGGGTGTGGAAAAAAGAGAAAGAAGTACGTTTGGTTTGGCAGCGGGTGGTGGGCGTCGAACTCGGGACATCGCGCGCGGATGACGAGTAATCGATCACGAGCACTGTGCCAACACTCCGGCCCGAACAGCTCAGTGATTCTCATTTTATGGTTTATCGATGCCGGCACGATGCAAGATTCGACGAATCTTGGAATGATGATTTGAGCGTCCAGGGTATATTCTACTTTGGAATGTGTTTTCTCAAGACTTCGTTGGATCTTTTGTCAGAGGAATTGCGAAGCAATGAGAAGACACTTAAAAGTTTAGAAGCATAAAATTCTATCGACTTCTTGTTACTCTAGATGGTCAAAAAGATTAGAAAAAGTAACGATTTTGAGCTCGTTGTAACAAGTGTGGAATATGGTCTTGTAATTTATATATGTACATTGCTTATGTATATTCGCTTCAAACTCGACACTTTATCGATGATATGATATTTATGACGGTTTATCGATGCCGAGAGGTCGCAGGATTCGACGAATCTTGGAATGATGGTTTGTGCGTTCAGGGTATTTCAGAATGTGCCTTTTAAGATTTCTTTGTATGAAGCAGCACTTGTATAAAGGAATTACAAAAGTGTGGAAAGGCACTTGAAGTTTGTCTATCGATGTTTTGTACTGCAGTAGATCGAAAAGATTGGGGAAGGTAATGATTTCGAGTTAATTCACTAGAATTTACTTTTACAAAATTGGAATTTAAACTTGTTACAACGGCTGAAATCTAACCCTGTAGTTTCTACATATATTTTTAGATTAGTTTCAAATTTGACATTTTGCGGCTTATCTTCATCTCGGAATTATAATTTGAGCTTTGACGGTATTCTACTTTGAAATGTGGTTTTTGAGACTCCTTTGGCATCATGCCCGCTTCTGCATGTTACACGACTGGACAACTGTAAAATTAATATTTTTCCTTCTCTGAATTACAGCAATATTTTACAATATCTAACGCTGCAAAACATTATAACGAAAAACAGCTCGGTAAAACCCATTCTTCAGACAGCACCATAGAAAAGACACGCATACTCGTCTCAAGGATTTTAGGATCTTGGGATCACCTGTCACACTATGGCAATAATTCAAGCAACGTACGAGAGAGACTCGCGTTGAGAAGAGACGCTCTAGACAAGCCTATTGATTTCTGATCGAGGCAATCGTCGATGTCAACTAGCGTATCAGACCAGGTTTTTTCGCTCGTTCGTACAAAGTTTCGACGCAGCAACAGGGGTGGGATGGAAATTATCCATTAGAGGACAGCGGAGATAGGCCGCGTTGAAATATCGACGAGTAAACGACAGAAAACGATAGGGTGATACGACGACGATGACGACGACGATTTCAACCGGCCTTCGACATCGGTAAGAATCGAAGCCAAACGAATATTCTTCAAATATTTAAGAAAAACGATCGCAAAGAGCATTGCTTTTATCGGTTAATTTTGAATGAACGGAAGTCAGCGAATCAGCCGAATCTGAAAATGCTGACGATTCGCTTGTTCGCTAATTATTACGGTGCACAAGTCGGTATACGCCGTGGAGATTTTGCTTCTGCTTATTCCTCTTAATCTGCCTGATGGTAACGAAGAGCTCCGCAAAGTGGGATTTGTTGAGTAATTAATGGTAATAGGGTGGCTTCGTTCAGATGAGAATGAAGTGTTTGGATGGATTTTTCCTAACTTTTCTGTGCGTTCAGTAGCATTGAAAAATATTTACTTTATTTAAAAATTATAATATTTCAAATAACATTCAATTATGATTATCAAATGTTGTACTGTTTGGTCGAGATTTGATTAGGTGTTGAGTAGTTTGTTATTATAGAGCGTGAATTATGGTAAAAAGTTAGGGTGAAATGTGTGATAGTGGAATTAAATCGCATTTGAAGTCGTTGGTAGTGTTTCAATTTGAATGAAAAATTATATAAGTAAATATAAAATGTAAATTTCGAAAATAAAAAGTTAGACGTCTTAAAGGAGGATAGTATTACTGTAACGATAGGTCGAGAAAGTAGTATTATACACGTAGAAAATTGAAACAAGAATTAAAGCCTAGGATTGAAGATAAGTGTGTCTGACCAAAGCCAGCCCTCTTCTCCTTCCGCTGTTTGTTCTGCCGGTATGGTTTAATCCAATTCCAACAGAAACTTGGCCCGCCTTACATCAATTTTCGAAGTATCATCGTAATATTTCTACAAAGATATTGCCAAAACTAATCAAGAACTTCAAATGAAAATCAAATTTAACTAGGTAATTACTTAATTTACATTATACTTGTGATGTTATACTTAATTACAAATCAGTAGAAAATTACAAAAATCAGAAATAATATACCATAATCAGTTTGTAAAGTACGAAGTTTCCTAATTAACGCCTTCTGTTTCGACGTAACATGTCATAATAAATAATATCTATGTATAGTTTGTCGCGACGTAATTCATAAAAATTAGAACTTTTTTAATTATCTTTACTTTGTGTATATTATTAGCAAAATAAGAGGTGTGAAAAGTTGGATATCCAGGAAGTATTTTCTCGTAACGTTAATTATAGAAATCCAACATTTTTGGATTATTTATAATGTAAATATTTTAGTAGAAAAATAAAAGAACAAACGAATTAAACAAGTCCGAACATGCAACAAATATTTTAATTAGAATTCTCCCTGCTAAAGGCGCTTGTTTCTTAATTAACAACGGTTTCATCTTCGCAAGAATTAGGATTTCGATAAGCTCGAATTAATGTTTGGAGGTCTGCTTCAGCGGAATCCACATCGAATAACTTACCCGCATTAACAACTTTGTAACGAGCTGAATGAAGTATTAATTAATTTCTCGCAGTTAATTAACGAACAATTAAGCTAAAGTACTAGAATTGATGCGAAGCACCAATAATTATAACACTTGCCGTTGCAAAACCAAACGAATAAAAAACCGTGCTTCATTCTACTTCAAGCACGTAATTTTCATTCACAATGCTTTCTCCCTGCTTTCATTCAAATTAACGTTACGAGTTAAAAATGATGAAGGTATTAAAAATTCAATTTCGCGGCGGTTTTAATCAAAAGTTTGATCAAATTTATAAAGTAAATAATTGATTATAACAAAGATTATCATTGCCAATAAACGTCATACAGTTATATGTGCATGTAAAAAGGTGCAAATTTAATTCCACAGAATATTTTCATGGAATATAAACAATTTTAAAAGTTAATATTAATAAACGTATAATACTCTTCTGTAGATCATTTTAAACTCTATTATTTTATCGATAAAAGTTCTGAAAGTTTTAATCTGTTTGAGTTGGGTTTGTGAGAAAGTAAAGAAATATGTGGGAAAGTTTTGTTCGCGTGAATTTTTAAATCAAGCGTCAGAGGATGACGCTTATGGCGAAGATAACTTGCGTCTGACCATACGCAGACCTTCTCCCCTTACAGTGTTCGTTCTGGTAATTAATTGCTTCCTTATAATAAAAGCTCTAGCTTCTCCCATATACAGTTTCTCGTTATCGTATTCGAACACTTATGGAAATTTTTCACGAATATATTACGTGTGTTATATGGAAACATCTTAAACTTTCGTTAACAGTAACGCAACTCAATTATCGTAGTTTTATCGGTTGTAAGTTTGAAAGAAATCTGTGGCGAAACTCGACTACCATAATTATATTTTAAAAACTTGAAAATGTACATAGAGACTGTAAAGATATTTAGTGCAAGTATACATTTTGCAGACAATACGAAAGTATTTAAATAGTCAACTATCGTTTATATTAATAAATCTAAATATTCAGAGACCATTTTTAATACTTAGTATATGTTTTATACGACTATTCATACTGTATATTAATTTTCTATTAAATATACATTTGCAATAGATATATCGTAACTCCTACGTATATCTTCAGGTTAGTTTCAAATTTAACTAATCAAATCACCACAGTCGTGTCCCATTACAGCGCTAATGAAATTTCAAAATGTTCTACATAGTATGCACGATATACACAATGTAAATTCTTGATGATTGATATGTACCATCAGTGTATATTGAATTTTCCTTTGAACGATAATTTCTTAATACTTGCTGAAAGAGCATTAATTCGAGTTCCATAATGTATTGCTGGAAATACGAATATTTTATTAATATATTGTATCATAAAAAATATGCAGCTTCGAAAAATAACAGATGCCTATTCACATGCTACTTTAATACTACTTAACACCAGAATCTCTAAATCTTTTTTTTGTTCTGGCTTTCATCTATATATTATACATATATTTGTATTTTTAGTTTTAGGATTCCTGATATTTAATAAGTATCCAAATTTTTCTTCAAATATTGCACGTACAAAATTTCGTAGTAATACATTTTTGACCATTAGTATACGAGTATCTTACGCTATAACAGAAATGGCTGGTTCAGCCATTCATTTGTCTTATTAATTTCTAAAATCGAACAATAAATGTCCTAGCACGCTATACCTCCACGAAGAGTATTAACAAACCAAACAACTCCGTCATCATCCAGCTTTCTACAATACAAACACCGAAAACACACAAATCCAAATCCATCATTCGCTAATTAGAAAATTAAATACCCCGAAAAAAACCTTAAAAAAGCGTTCCGTTAGCGAATCGAGCCGAAGAAGAAACAGGAAACTCGTTCGCATGCTTATCTTCCATTAAATTCCACCCCTAGCGAAGACCAAACTCATCTACATCTAGCATCCGTTCGTTCGCGTAAAACAAACACAGCTAGAATTACCATAGGTAGGAGATTCCCTCCGGCGAAATGTTAACAACGATCGCTTTCCAAACAGGTCGAAAATTCATCATCTCGTCAACGTTGAAGCACAGCCGAATGCCACGTGCAACGTGTATCCGAGGATCCGTGCCCGCGCGATGCTTCCGCGAAAAATACAGACAGCGAAGAGGCATCATCCCCCTGTGGTCCCTGTCCCCCTGGCCATCCCCGTATCGATTTCTGCCCGATGGAGTATCGCGATACTCGCTCTTTGCCGCGTCTACCCCTTCGCCAACCCATCCAACAACCCCCTGCCTGCCTGCCTGCCATCGTTGGTCCACCCTCGATCGCCATTCTTTGTGACTCTGGCGGGCAACCCACCACCTCCCGAAGCCCTTTTTTTTTTTTCTTCTTTCTCTGCTACCCATCGTGTCCTTCGTCCTCCGACCATTTCCCTTGCACGCGTGTTCCTGCATCACCGTGAACGGACATTAAACGAAGGTACGTGTCCGCTGGAAAATGGACGACTTTACGGTGGCTACCGTTATTCCGGTAGCTCGCATCTTTCGCACGAAAACGTCACTGTTAGGGGGATGATGAAGGGGGTGTTTGAACGTGCATGGAGTTTTGAAACGGTGCGATGTAGTGGCTGACGAAAGGTGTTCGAACATTTATCGTTAGACGGAGGATTTCTATGCGAGTTGGTATTTTTGAGAATTTAATTAAGAAACTATAGAACCTCGGGAAAAGGTCGTTTTATCTAACGGATACCGTGGAGACCATAATGTTTGAAAGAATAATTTATTCATTTCAACAGTCATGAAAACACGTAAAATTAACTTTATAAAAACATGTGATTTAACAATTCAAATTTTGCTTCACTTCGGCATCTGTAGATTCTAATGCATTTGCAAAGCAAACTGAAAACAATCGCGGCATATCGCTTTGCTTGTAAAAATTAAAATGTTGAGAAAGGTGAAAAATATGAATCATTTTCTCTTCGCGTTACAAGTTGCTGTTTCCATCGATCTTCCCTTCTCCTCGTTTACGTTTTATGAAAGAATACGTTTTTAATGAGGCACGATAGCCGGACAACGGTAAAACCGTCTTTTTTCAACCCTTCATCTTCTTTTATCTTACCATTTCTTTTAATCAACGTTCCATTATCGCATTTTATTCGAATCACAGTGAAAATCTTCGATTTATCGTCGCTATATATTTCGACGACTAAAATAGAAAAGAAAAGAAAGGAAAAGAAAAATGGAGCAGTTTCTATTTCGGATTCGATATAAATTATTTAGATCAGCGTTATTGGGATCTTTCTCTGATTGTTTTACTCGCTCAGTGATAACGAAATAATAATTATTTATTGCGAAAATTTTAAATATTAAGCTAGCTATTACAGTCGCGTAAAAATCTTGTCTTATTTCTCAGTCAAAATCATTATACGAAGCATAAATATCATATTCTTTGTTAAACGAGATATTTTCTCTAGTTATCGTGACAATTTTTTTGTCGTGACAATTACTTTTTAATATTCTTCGTTTAGATAATTCTTCCAATGTAGCAAATATTATCGTAAATAACGATATTTTGACGTTTATAACATTATCTAATGATAATAAATTTTGCAGTGATCTAACGAAGTAATTTTTAATACGGTTTGTCAAATAATATTGGAGAATCTATTTCAATATTTTTGTATATCTTTTTACTATTTTATCTTCTCGGCCTGTCTTCTTTATCCCTCTAATTTCCCATATTTTGTACGATTTTCTTTAAACGATGATTGAGAAGGAATATCAGAGATGTCCATTAATTTCAAAGCGTGATTGAAATTTCGAATCTGTATGGTCGTAATATTACCGTCGGTATAAATACGTATCCGTTTCTAGAGCGATACTTGATTAATCATTGGACTAAATACGTCAAAATTAAATTAGGGGTTTTTTTTAAACTGTCGAGTTTAATGTAATTTGGTGTTGCACGTTACAGAGGCAATTAACTGTCATATAATGAACTGAATAATTTTCATCATTTCGCGCGAGTATCAAAATCGTTGAAAATAACATCGAATCGTTTGAAGATATACCAAAATACCTAAATAAGCATATTTCGAACTTTTTGACATAATTTTATTTCACTTCAAAAGAATTTGTTTCACAAAATCATATACATTATCGTTAAATTAAACATTCGTATAACAATTTCATTTTTTCAAATTCACTGTTACCTAATACTCTCACATTTGTATAATTTACCTTCTGAGAAACATTCTGACAGATTTCTTCTTATAAAACAATGATGTACGATTGAAGTTCCTATAAATAAACAAACGATATGTAGTCGAATAATTTTCCTCGCGAACATACGATTTCTCCTTATGTTTAAACTTCTCATAAATACAGACATATGCGCAAATAATTTTCCTTGCTAATTTTATACGGATTGTCTTTAAAAAGAAAACACAGGTGTGCAATCTACACAATGTTTTACGTTTAAGCTTCTCATAAGTACAGACACACGTGCAAATAATTTTCCTCGTAAATTTTACACCGATCCTTTCTATGAAACGCAGATGTGCAGTCTATACGTTGTTTTACATTGAAATTTGTCCTAAGTACAGCCACATGCGAGAATGATTCTCCTCTCAAATCTTAGACGAATTCTTCTTGCAAAACAAATTAAATCGTCAATCATG
Source organism: Bombus flavifrons (assembly GCF_040668555.2). Lineage (NCBI taxonomy): Eukaryota > Metazoa > Arthropoda > Insecta > Hymenoptera > Apidae > Bombus > Bombus flavifrons. The sequence goes on along the minus strand of NC_138446.1, from coordinate 8,123,623 downwards.
AACGTGGGGAAACTCTATCGCCAAGCCGAAGAAATTTCAACCCCAATAGGTTTCCACATCCACTCGCGCTACACCGCATAATTACCGGGGAACTCGAAGAGCCCATCAATGGGCCGCGAAATTCGTGCCATTCCACCTGCAACTCACTCGATTCCGCGCGAGGAGCAATTTCCTGACGCGACACTACTCTTTCTCAGCTTCGCTTCGCTGCGAAAGCAGCTGAAAGCATGCGCCTGTCGCTCGAGCTTCATTCGCTGACAATGCTTACGTTGCCATAACTCAACTCCGTGCCCGTTCCCAACTGATGAAACGTGACCGTATTCTGAAATCGAACGCGTAATCCTATGATCATTTTCGATCCTCCAGCACTCGCCGATCAAACGATTTTATTTATCAATAGGTGGTCCTTAATACGATAATTGATCATAAGACTCTAAAATAGTTGACACGGAACATGGTCGCATCCCGAATGAAAAACCGATGTGAAGTTGAAGAGGTTGTTGAAAATTGAGATGGTCGTTGGTTAACTTGTCCGTGTTAATAATTTTGGTCTTACGATGCGATGTAACGCAGCGAGGTATGTAAGCTAATAATTGTATTAATTTTATAATTCTGTAAATCCAAATAAATTAAACACCATGGCTCGCCATGGAACTCGAAGTAGCTGATTCTCGGCGTGGATATATTAGGTTGTCCGAAAAGTTTCTTTCGTTTTAAAAGGAAATAATAGACGCACAATGTTTTTTGTTTTATATTAGTTTATCAAATTGTGTTCGAACATAATAATAGAAATATAACGAAGTGGATCATACCTAATTCAATAAAATAATATAAAACAGAAATTGCTGTTTATCTGTTATCGTCTTATGAAAGGAAAGAAACTTTTCGGACAACCTAATAGAAAGTGTCACATCTTGAATGAAGGGTCGAAGTGATAAGAGTTGTTGAAGCTTGACATGGTTATTGGTTTTCTTGTCTGTGGTAATATTCTGATGAAACAGTATAATACAGCAAGGTATGTAGGTAATTGTAGTTTAATAATTGCAGCTGATAATTATAATAAATTTATGGTTCTGTAAATCGTCTGTCATGCACGATAAACCATCGATGTAGTTCTGTGAGTTTGATAAGTGACCCTTAATACGATGGCTCGCCATGAAACTCGAAGTAACTGATTCTCGGGGTGGATATAGAAAGTGTCACATCTTGAATGAAGGGTCGAAGTGAATGATAGGGGTTGTTGAAACTCGAGATGGTAGTTGGTTCATTTGTCTGTGCTCGGAGTTTTATGAGGCAATATAACGTAATGAGGTATCGAAGTGACTGTAACGGTTCAATGGAATTTGGTAATTGTAGCTAATAATTGTAATAATTTTATAATTTTGTAAATCGTCTGTCATGTACGATCAACTATCGATACAGGCTTCAGATATAGAATTTGATAAGTGAGCCTTAATACGATGGTTCATCATGGAACTTGAAATATGTAGCTGACCTTTGACGTGTATATAAAAAATATAGATTCATTGTGATAGTAATTTCAGGAGGCGGTAGAATATAGCGAGTCACGTGAGTAGCTATGATAGTTCAAGGTAGTTGAATAATTGTATGGTGATAATTTTATAATTCTATAAATTGTCTGTCATTCGTGCTCAATTATCGGTGATGAATGAAAGGCTTGCGATGTAGAATTTGGCAGCATTTTTTTGACATTGTCAAAATGTCTTAGAATGCGATTCTGTATTTCCTTGATTACAATTTTACGTATTAGGTTGTCCGAAAAGTTTCTTTCGTTTTATGAAGAAATAATAGACGCACAATGTTTTTTGTTTTATATTATTTTGTCGAATTGCGTACGATCCATTTTATTCTGTTGAAATAAACACCGTGACATTTCACAGACTTGGTTTCACGTTTGTATGAAGGTTCACCGTTGTAAATAACACGTTTACGAAAGAAAGACACTTTTCGGACAACCTAATATTTAATTTAATTAGCGTTTCTAACAAAACAAATGTACAAATATATACGCTGTTCTCGGTGTCGTCGATTGACGCATAAATCAATAGATGGAGAGTTATATCCAATTAGTAGGAATTATCGCGTAATTTTACTTGAAAAAAGACAAATTTCTGCCATCCAGTTCGAGGATCATGTTTGAAATTTTCAGAGAATTCTTTTTGAAACTTTTAACGAACCTTGCCAGGATTTTAACCAACTTTTTCAAGAGCCTGAATTTTTAATTCTAAGTTGCTCGTGTCGAATCTTTTTAAGCAGTTACTGCTCCGCACAGTAAATTACTATCTAATTTATTGCTTTTAATATAAATTTTCACCAAAAATATTTAATGGAAAATTTCCAAAGTAAATAATCACCGTTCATCGCTCACGAACTTTATTTACCTGACTAAATCCATCAGATTAATTAACAAATATATACTTCGAATATTAATTTGATGCAGGCATCCCCTTCGTCCACAAATCGATTTTATATTTTTAACATCCGATCGTTTCAGAACACCGCGAAAACTAATTTCACGCGTTGCGCGGTACCACGGGGAATCCGATTTTGATCTCCCGTTATTATGTGTTTTTCGTTTCTTCCCTGCAGCTCACCCTTCGCCACTCTAGTCAACCCTCGCTTCACCCCTATTTTCCGGATTAAATCGTGTCCGTGGCGTGCACATCAAAGCGGTGGAAAAACGATAGATCGAATTTGCCGGATTTCCATCTCGTTCAACGACTGACGAATTTTCACGGGTTACACCGTGAAAAAGGTACATTCGTATCATGTGTTCTGCCTTTTTCTACTTTCCTTTTATGGATCTCGGTGTATTTTTTATCTTAAGTTAGAAATCATGAAAAATGCTCTAAATAATAATATTAATATCGAAGAGTATCGAATATCAAAATAAAACTATAGAATATCATCGCATTATATTTAAATTAGATTTCTACATCGCTGTATTTGATTTGTACTATATATCAAACATAATAAAATATGAGTCTTTTTTACAATAGCTAACAGCTATCATTTCTCATCTAGTCAGAAAATCGATGAAAAATAACTATTACTTAGACGATGAGAAATTGTATTATAAATTGAAATAAACTTCGATTTCATATTTCCTTGTTACCTCATTGTAGGCAAATGTCCGCGGGAATTTAAAATAGTCAAATGTACACTCGTTAAATTTACAAAATCATTTCCCCTCAAGGATAGGCTCATTCGCAACAATTTTATCTCAATCCGTTATTTTTATACAAAATAGATGGCCATTATTTTTATTCGTTCAATTTCAGTACATACAGCAGGCTGTTCTGCTCAATTCTGACAATCGCGAATCCGTTTACCGTAGAATTTCAATTTGACCCACATAATATTTCGATTGCCACTGTCGCGAACGAATAAAGCACCGCGAATATGAAACGCGAAGCCCGAAGAGAAAGCGATCGCGAACTATCGACGGCAAGCTACGTTTGATCGACGATATTGTTAATGAAATTTGCGATACCTGGCAGCGATGCGTTCCGCTTTGCGGTCCAGAGTAAATATTAAGCGCGCATTTTAGCGCCTCTGGCAACGCGTGCTCTGCGGTCACGTAAACGTCCGGCTGGGGCCGTAATATCGCGGATAAAATCGATTTCGACAAAATCGACAGCCTGCCCCGTAACAAACGTTCCTATATTTTGATTCATTTCGTTCTTTTTTACACTATTTGCTTTTATTTTTTAGTCTCTTACGCTGATTTTTTTTTGTTTTTGTTTTAGTCGTTGTTTTTATTTTTATTATCTGTGTCGTTCACGAAAATAGATTTCAATGATTTTAGGTTGTAAAAATTTATGTGATTTTTCCGAGCAAAGGTTTTAAATGTACGTACACATCGTCTTTGATTTCAAGGTATGTAACATTTTTCGACTGACTTGAAAATTTAATTAACAGAGGATTTTTATTGATTTGAGATATCTAATTGAGAGTCTTATAGCATTAACAATTGTTGCGAATTATCGACTAAAGAGCAACCGGTCAGGTCAAACCGACCGGTCGATATCGCGTACCTCGAATGAATTAACGCTCAAGGTGAAGGAGGTTTAATAGATCGAGTGTTGGATTAATCTAGAACTTTATTTGCACTTGTTGTATAAAAGTAACGTGTGATGTTATGAACACGGCGGTGGTAAAATCTTGTTGGGAGTGAAGTATTTTATCCGTACGGTACGATGTCTGATGATGAACTGCCCTCCTACGTTGCTGATTCTTTCTATCAGCCGTTCGGTTTCGTCTGTCCATTGTGCTCTTCCGCCTGATCCTTTCCCGGGGTTTTTTACCTGACCTCGGAATCATTAGGTTTACAGCTCGGTGAGGATATGTATTTCCCAAAGAAGGGAAAATTCCGAACAATGATTTTGATGGAATAAAATTCTCCGGGTAAATTGTCCCAATTTTTGAAATATAGTTTAGTGAAAAATTTTGAAATTTAATCAGTAGCTTTGGAGTAGGGGCACGTATATTGAATCTTCTATTTTTTGTAATTGATCGTAATAGAATGATTTTGAATCGATCGTCGCGTGCTGAACTATTTTACTGTTTAACATCTTAATAGGAAATTTGAAGGTACAGCAGGTAACGGTTTAATAGGCTTATGGGATAGCTTTCAAGAGAAATGAGATGATATTCAAAGCACGCTCTATCCTACGTCTTGACACGTTGACATTGTGAAACGTAGTAGGGAAAGTTATTAAAAGATCGTAAAAGATGCAACACGAAAAATGGAACCACCGCACGTGCCTGTAACACACGTGATGGAATAAGAATTTTAATCACATTTCACAAAAGCTCTTGTCTCTTCTGCTAATATAATCTTAAGACGTGACGTGATACTTGCGCAGCTCGAATAAATATCCGAACTCTGATATAAAATTGATACGGGCTCATTTAAAGATATTTAATTAAATTATAATGACTTCACTGTTTATATTTTTATTATTACAATAATTACAATTTTTAAATCTCAGAATTTAAAAAATACAAATTTTCGTCGATTTTCCTATATTCTCTTTTTACTCACTTACATCTAACACACACAAAGTTCTCAAAAATTCCTGTGTAATTATCTTATTTGCATAAAGATACAACATTCTGCAATAGCGTTGTGTTACGTATTTACAGAATTATTTTATTTTCTTCCCACTGATCCTCCAATAAAACATTCTTAACTTCAAATCAACCTAATTCTTCCAAGGAATATTAAATATTAAAATCATATTTTTAGTCATTTTTACGAAACATCAACGTTACATTACAATCTACCAAATTTCAGAAATTCTCCAGTCTTTAATAATCGAAAATCGCACAAATCACCGTATTCTTCCCAAAAATTAATTTGAATAATTTTGTATACTGACTGAAAAAGAAATCAGATGTTACATCTGAAATATCCGTGAGAAAGCTGAATCCTATACCAGTCGGAATACTCGCTGGTTGTGTATACGTTCCGAATCAGATTTTCATCTGGTATCCGTGACGCGTCGTTCCGCGCGTCTAATCCATCACCGCGTGGCAGCGGCGTTAGGCATCGCGACGCCGTGTCGACGCGTACACGTTCGCTATTGCGTGTTGAAGTTCGTCTCGGCTGTCAGCTTGACACAACAAATCGGGTTTGCCAGCCTGTTCCGCCCAACAACGTTGTAATCGGAGAGATATTAGGGGGAGCGGAAATTGGCGGACTCTCGTGGCTGCTGTCGCGTTTTACAGCGATCTTGTCGACCTGTTTATTAAAATAGAACCGTTTTCAGGGATAGGAACTTAGGATCATAGGAACCATCACGGAACTTGTCTCCCAGTGACACCATATACCCGGTATTTGATGATGCTTTAAACGTAACTGCAGAACATTTATTTGAAAATGGTACCTTGTACGATAAGTCACATTTCTCGTCGTTCGTAATAGAGAAATTCGAAGTTCGATACGTTGTGAAAGAATTCTTTTTTCTCAATGTATCTTCTTTATTTTACTATGAAATATTAGAATATTAAACAACTTGCAAACTCAGGCACGAAATATTTGCCATAGAAAAAAAATCAACACCTTTAAGAAAACATACGATTAATATTCAAAAATTCACTGAAATGTGCAGAAAGATAAACTTCCGCGTTTCTCGTTACTTGTATTTGAAATTTGCGTACGTGTAGGAAACTTAAACCGTGAAACTGCAAGAAAAGCAAGAAAGAAACGTTATTATATGAAGTTTGCCAAGGAACGCTTTGTTGCAGAGTTATGAACGAATATTGTACGTAGGAAATAGGTAACGACGTATTTTCCATTACAGCACACAAAAGTTAACTGTATTATTGTGTCAGCGTGATTACATGTTCTTTATCGCGTGGTAACAATTCTGTGCCCAGTTTAGAATAATTATGATAATAATACAATAAAAAGCAATTACCTATTTAATATTTTTAATCCCACGTTTCGAAATCTCCTTGTGCTCCGATACAAATTTGACATTGATAAACAATGGAATTAATAACATCTCGTAGTCCTTGACAATTTCGATGAGTTTCGAGAACTGTGCTTTTTTACTCGTTACATTAGTTCTTCGTGCCAAGTACGCTGAAAGCTGTATAGGACGTGGTGGAGCAGCTTTTTAGCCAATGAGATCACCGAGCGTTACATACCTTGATTTTTACTTACGGGAAACTGTAAAGGAAAAGGTTTATTCTATAGAGACGAGTTCACATGAAAAACTAGCGTGACGAATGAAACACGTAGTCGTTGAAACTCAACAAAATTCCCGGGAACTGCAAAATGCTATTAATTCCATTGTTCATCCATGTTAAATTTGTATCCAACCACAGGAACAGTATAATTAAAAATACTAGTTAATTGTTTTTTATTGTATTATTATTACAGCTATTAACGGCACAGAGTTGTCATCACATGATAGAAAGCACGTAACTACGCTAACACGATAATGCAATTCATTTTTGTGTGCAATAATGGAAAATACGTCGTTGCTTATTTGATACGTGCGATATTTAGTTTACAGCTCTGTAACAAAGCGTTTCTTGACAAACTATAGCTTTTTCCCTCTTTTGCCTACAGATTCAGCCGTTGCAATTTAGCGGTTTAGGTTTGAAACGTCTCACAAAACAAATTGTCCTATCGATTGAATTTCTAATTTAGAATCTAAAAATAATTCAGAGAGCAGCTGCAACCGCAACTAACTACAACAACGTTCTTCGCAACACTACAAATCGACTAAATCCAAAAGGCGCGAACTTAAACTAACTTGAGCTAACTAACTTAAAAGCTAGAACTCCCAAGAAATCGAACGAAATTTCTAATATGGTGAAACTACGACGTACAAACATACAAAGTACCAACCATGTGGAAGCAAAAGAAACAATGTTTCAAGAATCACGAACCACAACTTTCTCAAATTCCCCTAAACATAGACAATTAACAATTAAAAATTCAGCAAAGTGTACGTCGATAGCCCAATCGACTGAAGCTGCAATCTGAAATCTAAAAATACCTGAAAACCGTACAACTTTTCTCCAACCTCGTCAACCACCCTTCTGCGACCCTTAAAATCGGGGGAAAAATTCCTGGAATAGTTGGCCCTCTGTGAAAAGAATCGGAAAAAAATTGTTCATTTTTAATATCGCGAAACCCATCCCAGCGGCGAAAGAGAATTTCGCGAAATCCTATTTCACGGTCCGCGGAATTCCCAATCCCACTCGTCTCCATGACGCGTCTGATCGCCGCGCCAAATTCAATTATTCCCAGCGCCGCCGGGTTATCTACATAATAACGGAGAGGATCCGATTAAATCGGTAAATCGTGTGCCACTGGTATCCGTGCCCGTTGGTAATCGCGTCTTTCGCGGAAGGCGTGCACGATATCGCGATACAGAAGGCTACCTCGACGAAAAGATTTAGTGTCGGTGGCACGTTGTATTTCCGCCAGTGAATCATCCACCGTGCGACGCTTTTACGCGTTGATCGGACAGCGAACCGCGACTCATCATCTCTATCTGACTGGTCGCATCTAATCGCCGTGCTTGAAATGTACGAAACCGCAAATTGACCTCGGTCAAAGCTGAATGAACGTCGATGGTGATTGTTGATAATAATTATGAGAAAGGTTTGTGTGAAGGGTCGAGAGAGGGTTGATTATGGATTATGGAAAGTTGTGGTTCTAGCGATGTATAGGTGTACATCTCTGTCCATTAGTCAAGTTATACGAAATTTCTATAGATTTTAAACGTATACATCGCATACGCGTTGATTCTGCGTGAAGCTAACGCCGCTGCGATCGTCCAATTTTTATATCCCGATCTTGCTCCAATTTTGCCAATTAACGAGAACCTGTAATGACTAGACGGCGATTCACGCGTTTATAGGAAATTTGAAAGTGGAAAATTGCACAGGGTACATCAAGCACAGGGTAATATTAAAAGATATACGAATTATTCAAAATGCAGTGCTTTCTATAATTTTCTATAATATTCTACAATACTTTTGAACAACTTTCTACCGAGGTTCTACTCTCGTAATTATCTTCTTAAATATATGTGGGATAGTGTGACATCAGGGAAGAACGTGGCGTGAGGGCTAATTGTTTATTAGCGTTGTCAAGATATGTTAACGTTGTCAAGGAGTGTTGTGAGCGTTTCCAAGTTATGTTAAGGAAAAAGTGAGCATGGAAAACATTGTAACGAGAGTTGAGAGGGTCAGAGTTGAATTTATCGTTGTCGTGTGAAGATCGTTGTGTTGTTGTGTCGTAGAAGTAGTGAGCAACGAATACGTGAAACGGGGTTTCATATTCGATTACGCGTGAGTGCAAACGATATTGTATAAATGATACTGCTACCTACAAACTAATAATATGACATTCCTACATATATGAATTTAATAAATATGAAATATTCGTATAAAGATTCGACGTCTGCCAACAACTTAATAAGATATTCAATACAGGATTGAAACGAGAGATCATGCATATTAACCCTTTGCACTCGAGGACTTTTTTCGGCCGGGCGTAGCAGCTACTCCGGATGATTTAGTGTATACGTGACGCGTGTCTTACAGCTAGTGTAAAATGATACAAATTAACTTACAAAAACATTATATTCTAATAACTTATCTATATTTACATCTTTGAAAATATGATTTTTTAATATTAATTTCTGTATTTTTTTGTATGATAACTTATAAAGCATTCACCAAGACGCATTCTTGATATAATTAATCTCATTTTTCAACAGTTCAAAATCAAGTTCATCTTCATTTCAGCTAATTTCACTTCCGAAAACCACTTTTTTAGGTTTTCTAAACTATAATACTTTTGCCATGATCGTCGGATCCGAACTAACGTGTGTTTTTTTTTTTTTTATTTATTTATTTAAATTTTACAATTTGTCCAGTAGAACATTTGGTAAAATGTTATACCCCCAGCGGGGTACCATCTTCGTGTTTGTTAGGTTATGTCCTTGGTAAGGTCTGTTGGGTGTTTCCTTTTTAGTCTTCTTTCTATTCTTGATGTGTTGATTGTTTCCGCTGCCAGCCGGTTCGGGTGCGTTACTATTCTTTCTCTGTACCTTCTTGCGCATCTGCTAATCTCCTCCTTGACCGTTGGTATTCCAAGGTCTTTCCGTATATCCTCGTTTCTGACGTACCATGGTGCGTTTACTATTGTTCTGAGGATTTTGGCTTGTATTGTCTCTATTTTGCTTATATGGCGCATTGCTGCTGTTCCCCATAGTGGTATTCCGTAGCGAACTAACGTTGGAGACGATGTTTCGATACCATAGTTGAACCATAGTTTCGGAGGGATATGGGATTAAATATTTTATCTCAATTTTAAAGTCTAACACTTTACACTTCCTAACAAAGAACACAAAGAGCTAAGGAACCAATTTACGAACCAGTATTGCATTCTCATCAATTGGAGAAGTCAAAATGTAGCATAAACAGGGACTATCGCCTCTCGCTCGCTACTGGAGTCGCAGCACGGAACGCCGTGGTGATTGAAAGTCGCCTCTCGAGTGCAAAGGGTTAATAAGGATCTTTCCATATTCTGTTGGAGCCTTTTAATTTGCTAAATACCACTATTGAGATATGTATAATTTTATGTGCTAGACTAGATTAGCTGCGTAATAGTGGTACATGTATGTGAATATCAATCTGTGTAACTATGTGTGTGCGCGGCGTCTCGATAACAAAGGAATGTAAACTGTTCAGTCGGTTAACAGTCTGGTACGGAAGAAGGTGAGACGTGTGCAAGTCTGTATCGATGGATATCCTTGAAATCGTTTATCAAATAAATATATAACTATACTAATATAAATTCTAAGTGTAAATTTAGTGTTCCTATACCATTATTTCGGCTCTTAAGATCCACAATTCTCAATAGTAGTAATTTTACTTTGAATGCAAGATGTCAACATTAAGAGAGAGAGAGAGAGAAATGATTGTAATTAATGTTTTAATTAAATACCGTTTTACTCTTTCGATTTACTATGTTCGTGTTTCTATACTATTATTTCGGCTATTGAGATCCAAAATTCTCAACAGGTACTTAGCTAAGTTGAAGTATACTCGACAAACGATATCGTAATATCGATATTATAATATTTTTAAAATTCTCAGCGAGCACAATGAGTTTTATAATATTCTATTTTCGGTTTTGCTTATTACGTGCGTTCTGCGTATTCTTGTGTCTCCAAGTTCCCCATAAATCGCCAGTCCTGGTCATCGTGAATTCTCGAAATCGTAGTTCGTCTCCTTCATCTACTGCACCAGACCCGCTGACCCGCATTGCCACAGTATTATCAGAACTTTCAAACAAACAGACAAGCTTGATAGTAAAAGGGGAGAAGACCTACAGTGTGGCGTGACAGTATGACGATTCAAGAGGGTGAATTCACGCGATTGAAGCAAGAGGATGTGTGAAAAGAAAGGAAGGGGAATCGGGCGCGAACGGAAGGGCGTTCCAGGGCTGCCCTTTTTAGACCACTTATCGAACAGCCACTCGACTGCTACACGGTAGCTATATTTAATTCACCGCTTAGGTGGTGAACCGGCCCACTTGACTCCTTTCCCCTGGTTCGATGCACTTGGAGGGCTAATTCCGTACTATCTGCAGCGTCTAGCGAATCCAGCATTGTCCCATTGTCACGATTCCACCGTTATTTCCGATGAAATCGATGACTCGTCTCTATAATTCGACACCGTGCTGAAACTGGCGCGATGAATTTGTATCTGTTGTTTGTGCAGGTTTGCGAAGGTTTGCAGATAATAGCGAAGGAAAATGAACACTTGCGGATGATGTAGCGGCAGGTTTAATTAGAGAGAAATGGTTACATTGATCGAGAGATTTGAAATAATTGGGGAACAAGAATTGAGAGTTGTAATATCTAATGGGTGAATGAAATTTGTGTTTTGAGAGAAATTATTGACACGAATATTTTAGGTGAATGGTTAGATTTAATTGTTTTACCATGCAGCTTTTGTGTATTTCATTTTCGCTACTGCAGTAATTCTGGTGCGAATGTATTTATGTATATGTAAAATAATGTTCGTTAGGCAATTTTTTCATTGATAAATTTAACTAATTGAGAAAACGAAATATTAAGCCCGTGAGATATATTAATATAATAAAGGATGGATTAATATTTTCGGTACAGAGCATCAATGCGAATCATTATTTTCCAATTAGTCTACACGTGTTAATCTGGCTTAATCTTCGTTCCTTGTTTGCCTACACTAATTAATTTCTTGACAATTCACAGAACGGCATAAAACTGTGCATTTTCTTTGATTAGATGTGCAATTATATTCCAAATATATACATTTCATTTTCTATAAATGTCCTATTAGTCACACCTCAGGATACACGTACCTAGTAGTAATTGCATACGTATGTACTATGTTAGGTACAGAAGCCACGATATTAATCACAGAATCCATTTGACGTGTCTAACACAGAATTCAATTAGTTAATGTCACGATTTCTAACAATTATTTGAGCCAGTGTTTCCAACCGAACGGTATAATAATTCTTAAAGCATTTACTCGCTCCTCGACAATTTTCAAATACATCTCATCGTTGATAAATGTCTCGATACTGGCATGTAATCACAAATGAACAATATAACACTTCTTCGATCTGTTACTCATTTCTCAATATTTGTCAAGTACGCTTCATCAGCCATAAATGTCTCATACAACCACAAGCGTACATTTCTACCGACTACGATATAATAATTCTTAAAACTTGTACTCGCTTGTCAATAATTTCCAAGTACACTTGATCAGCCATAAACGTCTCGATATTTGCATATAACCAGAAATGTATCGATTGCCATCGGCCAGCCTCAGGACCAAGCGCGTAACGATCGACTCGTTATCCTATCCATCGAACGTTCCCTAATAACGTCACATAATCGCAATAATTTCGTGTATTTCCACTCTACCACTGAATTATCATCGAGAACCGCTTAATTCCCGGCGGAACATTGTCCTCGGTGCAATCGAGAAGAGGGCAGAAGAATATGGAGTCAAGTGGCGATACCCTGAACATGGAGGTCCTGCGTTTTACCGCGTCGATTCCTCGTTAAAAAGCTGGGCGGACCTTCGTTCGCGATACTTGACGTAATCATAGCATAATGGAACTGTAAACGTGAAGTGTGCACACAGTAATGTCTTTCCGTACTGTCGGCCCACTCGCCTCCGGACAGAATAATGCAATAACGTTCTGCCATTATTAACGTTCATGACTGTAGGAATGTAAAAAGAAAAGAGGGAAGAAAAAAGAAGATAAAGGGAGAGAGGGAGAAATAGTAAAAGGAGCTTTGGAGGGCCACTCGACCGTATTTCCCGTACGAGGACCGCAACTCTTCCTGCATCCTCGTTTTTTTTTCCTCTCTAGTCTCCACTTTTTTCTCTCTCAGATTTTTTGCTCGTTCTTCTTTTTCGTGTTTTAATCTCGTCGATGCCGAAGTGCAGGCGGTAGAACAGACAACGTGAAGCTTTTCGCAAAGATATTAGAAGGAGGATGCGCCTATCGGTGATTGGTGAAGTTATGTTCGTCGAATATTTCAATCTTTGAGAATTATCTTTGTTTTCTCTTGTCGATTTTTATCTGACAGTTTTAGCGTACGTATATTGTGTAACAACGTTATAATTGGTTCTTTTGATGTTCCTTCTTTTAGAGATTTACCGCCTCTGGAGATCTGAAAGTATCGCTTTTAGGGGATTTTATTGTTCTCCTTTTTGTGGATTAAAAAGGTGGCGATTAAACGTAACTGTTAAAACCTTTGCCGAGATTTTGACTCTTCTTCAGCGAGTCGCAGCTAGTGCTTTGAACAATTTTTCAAAGTTTCATGGTACTTGTCTCTTTCATCAAAGAAACTAACACATTTTCGAATAGTTGTATAACCTTTGAGAATACTTAGTGGATTTTTAGTAATTATTTATGTATTTTGGAGGATAAAGATAACAGTTAGACGTAATTGCTGAACTCTTTATCGAGTTTATAATCTTTTTCTGAATTTCTTTCCAATTCTTTAAACAGTTTTAATGTTCATTTCTTTCATAAAAAGAGAATAAACATTTTTCTAAATGGAATATCTGCCTTCCATATTTTTCACCATTTTCTAATATTTAAATTCTGTTCTATTTTATTTGTGCGAGAAATTCTTGCGTTTCATCGATTCTTCGAATGAATTTCGAATTTCACAGCGAATACACATCGTAACTTAAAACGATATTGTGTTCGAAGTTTTGCATTTAAGGAAAGGAATTGGAAGATCAGTTTGGTATTTGTGCTTACGATAATATAAGATCCAATGACACAACTATGAAATTCTCTGTAATGTTATAAAGTGTATAGGACGTTAAGGATGTGCAGAAGCAGGATCGATAAAAATAGCGAAGAAGAGGAGCGAAGCGTATGAAAATATGATACGATACGTGCAAGTTAGGATAAATAGGAGGCAGCATCTTAAAGAACTCTGGTATTTTTAAACTTACAAAACGATGCATCAGGGATGCTGTATCTCACGCAGTAAAAACTTCACAAAGTATAAAGTAGACTAAGAAACGATATAGCAAATTTACTTTATTATCAAACTTAAAATTAAACTATCCATTTAATGTCTACTCGATATCGATTATATTAATATTTGTACATAAACCCCACGTTACAACAGTATAAAATAATTACATCGTAAAATCATTTAAATAATCCAGATGTTGGTTAAATTGTAGGATCAAGTAAATAATAAAACTGCACAGTTTCGAGTTATAAAAACTGTCTGAACGATGAAAACACTTGGATATATTGAATCTGTTAAAAAACAACAAAAAGCCAATGGTCCGAGAGTAAATTTTTTAATTGTAAAAAAATTTTGAAGCGGCAAAAACACTCGAATATATTCTAGGCTACGAAAAACCTAACGCGAGAAATCAAAGAAATTTCACCTACGTGTAAAATCTCAGAATACCACGGTCGATTGTAAAATGGTGCGTGATTTTTAAAAAATAACGGAGAAACAGGTGAATGCAATTTAAGAAAACAGGACAAGAATTCTAAATTTGGTGCTCTTAAACAGATCGGTGGATCCAGGTCAGAAATATTTTATTCGCCCTGACACTATTTCGTCGTTCGATTTTATCCCTTCTTTCATTCTATTTCCCCGGCCCCCTCTCGTCACTTTTACCACCATGTGCCGTCGATAGAATTTTATTTCGAATTCATTTAACACGGCCGACGCGACGCTCGGAACGATCCGCAAACATTCCATCGAACCGGTTCGATTCACGTGTAGAAAAGAGCGAGAGCCTTGGAAATGATCGGACAGAAGTAGAGGGCCTGTTCGAATAAATAAATTGTTTACCTGGGAACAACGGCAGTCACGAACAACACGGAACATTGTCGTCGACATATATGTGTCGATTGTTGGGCGCACACTATCAGGCCGAACAAATGAAAAACAAATTTTCAAAAATTCAGCAAACATCGCCGGCTGCCGTAACGTAGTTCGCGTTTCGCAAACGAGATATCCGGTTCCCATGGAAAAAAAGATAACGCTACGAGATGCGTTAAATCGAAATAAAGAACAGCAGGAAATTACTTTTTCTTTATTCTTTTTTTTTTATGGTACAAAATATTTTGTTTTCGAGCAGGTTGTAAAATATAAAACGAATGTAGAAATTAGTAGTGTGGAAATGGTTTGGTTAGTTACAGTCGAACTCTTTGTTGATAAGACGAACAATGTGAGACTGATCGTTGATCTGAGAAGTCTTTTTTGATCATTATTATATTTATTTATATTACCGTGCTTTTGAGAAGATTCCGTTTGAAAAAATTTCGTTTCAGTATTTAGATGCAAAGGAAAAAGTTTGTAGTTTCCGCTACGAACCCATTCATTCTATATCTTTCATTGCAACTACGTTTGAATATTAACATCTAGAAACTTTATTTTCTACCGCAAACTTCAATAAATAAATCCCTCTACCTTCCGTTAAACGCGAGAATTACAGAATAAATTCACCGGTCATAAGAAAAACGAACCTCGCAAACTAACTTCTAAACTAACTTCTAACCAAGAAAAAGTTCCCCATGCTTTCTATTAATTCTCCCCTGTTTTCATCTTATTTCCAAAGAAACCAAATCCAACTCGAAATAATTCAAACAACCTGAATAACCCAAGTATACCTATACAACTTAAATAACAAGCCCCTGCAATTAATTTCAAACCAATGAAAATGGCCGAAATTTCCTCACAACTCTCCCCTAAATCTCTACCCTATTTTCGAGCAACACATATCTCTCCCTAGTCACGAGCAATCATCAAGCTGGCCGAGCGAGTTGCACGCGAAACGACGCGTTAAAATCTTTCTCGCACGATCGAATCTCGTTTCTATTCTCTCTGCCTGTCTCTCTTTCTGATTTTTTCCATCCCTATCGACCAACACCCGTTCTCCATTTCGACGTGCACGTGTTACGACTGCGAACGGATCTCAACCACGGGCCACGAGTAACGCAATAACGTTCGATTATTGGTAGTCACGGGGCGCGCGAGGACACGGCGAGATTGCGACCGGTCTCTGCTCGTATATCAAAGCTTCCGTCTGTTCTCCGCTTTTCCGGAGCTTTGCAACCCGCCGTCAAAAGCCCGCTCGCTTCCATCCCCATTTTCCCAGCTGCAAACCCCACCACGATGTTTCGATAATGTACAAATATGGACGACAAGCTACGAAATGGAAAGCTCTGGATAAATCGAGACCACTCGCCAGATACTGGAAAGATACGATTAAACTCGATCGTTGTTGCTCCGTGATTTACGTGTTTCACGGTTTTTCCATGGATTTTCTGTTTATATATAATCTCAACGTGTGTATCCCTTTGAGAGTTTTCGGATTTCAGACAGAAGAATATCATGAGGCAACGACAAACAAACAATGAAATTCTTCTGATTTTCTTCTGTGACGGGTTTCTCATTAGTCGAGTATTTTACCTCCAGTATTTCGATTAATCGTCGAGCTATTGGTATTTCGTAACCATTGGACTATTACTATTAGTCTACTATTGGCCCACTGTTAGGCTTATCTAGTAAATAGACTGGTAGACTAGTAGATTTTATTTTTCGAGTATTTCGATTAGTCGTTAACCCCTTAATCTAGGATTTAGGTTCGAGAATGCCCGTAATATTTACGTTTGGCTCGATCATCGTCCTACGAGCTATGCCCATAGTTGTAGGTTAAGGGGTTAAATCAATGGTATTTTATGAGAATCGTTGTATACATTTACTTTTTGGAATTTTTGTCCTTTTACCGAAAGGAACAATAAAAGCGTAGAGCGAAGATTCGACTAAAGTCGATATTTGTCTCGTGATCTTCCCCTCTAAGAATTTTTCAGTGAATTCTATGTTTCATAAAGATTTTACAACGATATTGTCTTTATAATTTCTGTATCATTTCATCGCCTTACGATTTATCCCTTATCGGCTTTAAGGAAATTTTGAAATATTGGCTTTGGAATTTCTTAGATTTCAGATTACTTTATTATTTCTTTATCGTTGTTTTACAACTTTCCCCTTTGGTATCTTTCAAAGGATTTCATATCTCAAGAGGATTTTGGAATATATTATCTTTAGAATCTTCTCATCCCTTCTTTACGGTTGCTTCACAGTCTACCGCTTTATCGATCTTTCAATAGATTTTACGTTTCATGAACATTTTCTACACTTTCCAGTAGAGGCTCTAATAGAGGCTTGGTTAGTAAGAACTTTCTAAACTTGAAAGCTTTTTATTGTTTCTTTATCTTCATTCTATCATCTGCCCTCCTGATGATTTTTCCATCGATTTTATGTTTCATGACCATTTCTATATACACTATGCATAAAAATTTATTCTATAAAAAATTTATTCTATTTTTTCTATAAAAATTTATTCTAATTCGAAAATTTATTCTATATACGAGACATATCTATTTATTCATTGAAAGTGACGATGATAACACAGATTTGATTTCGGAGTACCAGATCGATTTTGCTAATTTATTTGACCATCGACTCCACAATTTTCTCCCTTAACGATCTTCCAATCGATTTTATAATCCACTTATCACCATTTTCGGGCATATTATTCATGCAACTTGTCTATCAGGCCTGTAAGTATGAAACCGGAATTTGCCTATAGATGGCCCTAACTGATAATGTAGTTATCACTAAACTGCGTCATTGATGCCAAAAGTCTTTGTTGACATCTCACAAACATTTTCGACTCAGAACAATACAAGTTTCATACAACAGCATAGTTTGTAATAGCGTTGAACATGTCAAATTTTGTGCCTGGAAACTACGATTTGCGGACAGCATTGATTTTCTGTTACCATTTGAAGAAAACTGCTGCAGAATCGCATCGAATGCTTGTCGAAGCTTACGGTGAGCATGCTCTTGGTAAATCACAGTGCTTTGAGTGGTTTAACAAATTCAGAAGTGGCAATTTTGACGTGAGGAACGAAGAACGTAGAAGAACGTAAGCTTGAAACCTCCTTATTATTTCCTTGTCATTCTCATCGCGATCTTCTTCTTTGACGATCTTGCAACATTAGTTTATCGATTGTAACAAGCCTATACACCGATATCCAGAGTAATTAATTAAATCTGGTTCGTGCTGCAGACTGAACTTTGTCGAAACGTAGAGGGCGTACCGGAAGTCGGAACCTGGCTCTGTGTCGTCGGGGCTTACATCCTCAAGCGTTGACAATCTAATGTCATTTACTTACCGTTTAACGTAATTAAAGTGTACTTTGAGGTGTGGCGGGACGAGAAATTAGCAGTGAACTTCGGTTTACCGAGAAACTTCCTACGAGCGAAATCGACACTGCCGCGATCCCGCTTATCTTCCGTAAATTTCGCGCACAATCTCGTTGTTAGAGGTGATTTGCGAAACCAGACGAAACTGAAGGGCGAAGGGAGAGGGACAGAAGGGCTGAGAAACGTTCGGCGTGCTTCCTGTCGCGATTACGAGCATTCCACAAACAACAGGTCGTGTTTTACCAGAGACAACCTCCGTTCGGGAACCTCGTAACGTTTGTCGCTGCTTTATTACAAAGTAGTTTGATGAACTAGAAGGACAATAAAGTGGAGTTTCTTTCTGCAGAAATATTAATAGCAAGATGAAGCTTTATTTAACTCTGTTCTTGGTATTACGAAGTAGACCCTTGGTTTATTTTAGTAGAAACTAAATTAAAATGAACAAGTAATATACAAGAAAGAACGAGATTAATCCCATAAAGCAGATTTTATGATTAAACGAAGAAAGTGCTTATTAATCTGTACATTGCGGCGGAATATAAAAAGCACAGCTTCTTGTTCTGACTCAATTTTACAGGTTTTCACAGGGTAAATCGTATCCTTAAAGAAACTTGATACTTTGTCCATAAAGCATTTGCAATCATAACTGTTGTGGTTTGTTTATTGAAGGGAATAATTTCTGTTATAGGAAATGGCTTGTTTGTATTATAGTTATTGTGTTATACTTAAGACACTTGGGGAAGGGTTTCGACGATTCGAACCAGAAAAAGGATGGAAAAGGAAACATAAAGAGAATGTAATTTTGCAAAGTTATTTATCTATATTAAACAATTTATGTAGTTTGGTAGACAATATTACATATGTAACAAATTGTCAATGTTCTTAGTCCATACTTATATAAATATTTAATATGAAGAAAATGACTGTTCCATTATGCAAAAATTTCATTATTCGAACATTTCTATAGGAGACTATACCGTACTCCATCTACCGTATGTAGAATAAATATTGTATATTAATATCTCTTTAATTAATTAGTATATTATTAAATGTGTAGGATAAATATAAATTTGTATCCCTCTTACTCCACTGATCCTGACCGTTTTCCAATACAAAGCCATAATTGTACCCTTAAGTATAAGAACGAATTGTCAGCCTTTTTCATCTCCATTGAATAAACGAAATTTAATAAAAAAAAAAAGTAAACATTCTATGATCTAAGATATTCTATTATTCAGACATTTCTGTCTGCTTATTGGCTGAAATACAGGGGTTGGATAAAATAATGAAAACGCCTCTTTGATATTATATTTCCATGTTAAATTACGATAAATACGTATCTGTCGTATATGACGTATAGGAGATGTTTCCATTATTTTGTCAAAGCCCTGTCTCTACTGTGTTCCATTCGTCATAGAAAATTCCTAAATATATCCTTCTTATTCCATTAATTATAAGTACAATTTTACAATAGAAAACCATATTTTGAATTAGAAAATTGGACAAATTAAATATTAGAACGAATTAATGTGTCTTTACAGTAATGAAAAATATCAAGAAAGTGAACGTTCTATTATACAAGAATTCCATTATTCAGACACATCTGTGTGCATATTGGTTCAAATATAGGAGGCTGTACCATGCTCCGTTTATCGTAAAATAAACCTAAATACATATATCCCTTTTATTCCACCAATCGTTAAACCGTTTTCCAATACAAAACCATATTGCCATATTTCAGCCAGGGATTTTCATAAGTGACGATCTGAAAACAAGAGAAGGCGAATCAGCACGATACGTTTGAATTTTTCTTGTTTCCGGGTCATAGCAAGCTATTACGTAGATCGCGTTCCACGTTGCAATATCTCGACTACTCGATTTAAAATTTCTTCCTGCTGTTGCACTCACGTGCATTTAAAAGTGAATGACGTAATCCCCGACGTAACAGGCGGCCACCAGAGCTTTTGCTTCTATGCTTGATGTTTAAATCCGACGTTACGTTACGCGGAAATAGACGAAATCTATTCGTTGGCCAACGCAACGGAAATAAATTGCGAAAACTTCCCTCGTATAACCAGGCTACCATAAATATTACCGTGGTTGAGTAGTTTAAAGGGTCTATCTCATTTTTGTTTCTCTTCCAAACCACTAGATCACCTTATGCAATTTTCTAATCTTCTTTGAATCTCTTTCGAGTTTCTGTTTCTTGTTTCGGTTCGTTGCAATTTTATCGCGTATTATATGTGGCTGATTATTTTCTGATAGTCGAGTCTTTCTGAAGCCAAACTAATTAAACACACTTTCTGCAAATTTCCCAATTTTATTATCTAGATAGATGAACTAATATTCAACTCTCAAGAAACAAATCGTCTACTTTCAGAAATTCATCGATTCAAAAACGACACAAACAACAGTAAACATAATTGAGCCTTTCAGAAGCTAAACTGATTAAACACGTTTGTTGCAAATTTCCCAATTTTCTAATCTAGATCGACTAATATTCAACTCTCAAGAAACAAATCATCTACTTTCAGAAATTCATCGATTCAAAAACGACACAAACAACAGTAAATATAATTGAGCCTTTCAGAAGCCAAACTGATTAACTCCACATTCTGTAAATTTCTCAATTAAATTGCCCAATTCTCAAAAATAAGAAAACGAAAGAAACATGTGATCTACTTTGACAAATGATCACAAAAGAGTGAGAAAAGTCACGGTAAATGTGCCTCTTTTCAAAAGTCAAATCGACTATACTTTTTGTAAATTTGTCAATTTTCTTATCGCGCAGTTCATATTCAATTCATAAAAGACGAATGATCTATCGTCGTAAATTTATTGATCATACAAAACCGACGCACGTAATGATACATTTCAAGGTAATTTCCAAAGATTTCGTAATATCCGTTTAAAAAAAAAAAAATTGATAACACTGCTACTGGCGTAAATTCAAGTATAAAACTAACTACATAAATGCTTGGAAACCTAGATACATATATACCGAATGTGACACGGTTCATGAGATCGACAAATCCGAAAATTGTTCCCCAATGCGTTCATCATTAGAGGATTGGTCTATTCGAACGGAACAACAGTCACGGTACACTGCAAACAGTTTAGAGTTACTTGGGACCCTCCATTCAGCTATCATCGGTTATAACAATACGTTGGGCGAACGCGCTCGAATTCAACGGGAAACTGTTTCCGGCGGCGTTGTTTTCGAACGCGCGACAGCCCTGCTTTCCTGCTCGCTTTCAATTATCTCGAGAACCGTGAGTACCGCGATCGAAATCGGACATTTTCACCTGGGCATTGTATCGACGATGGGAATTATTTTTAATAGCATTTCAATGGCATAAGAACGCTTTTCATTTGTTTTTTAAACATTTCGTTGTATTTTGAAGTCGCTACAATATCGTTTTCCATGATAACACGAAAAAAAACAAGGTCCTTTCTTTTTCTCTTAGATAATTTTTAATTTCTAGCTTTCATATCAAACTAGAGTATCGAATGAGTTTTTTGAACTAGAAAACTTGAACTAGAGAAACTATGATTTTTCCACAGCCGCACAAGGTGTGATTGTACGTGAATGAATGTAATTTATTTTTCGTTATTAATAGCAGTGATTGTTAGCCATTTATTAATCGCAATTCTTGATTCCTATGTTTCAAATCAGACGAAAATACCGCGACCAATCTTGATCTTTTATTTCGCTGTCAAACGAGTTTCAATTGTGAAGAGTCAAATTAACGTAATTCACGAGGAATCTCTGATTTTTGTGGACGGTTACACGTAGTAATAGAATGTGAAGAAACGTAAAACGTCCGTGAAGCGATGAAATTCAGTCAGAACCTTGTCATATTTGTAAAATGCTAATCAACAGAACGAAGAAAAGTGATAAGAATTTAACGTACCATAGGAAGTGAAAGTTACAAGGAAATATACTTAATCCAGGTTTAACCTACTTTCACATGAATCTGGTATAGATCCACGTCGATTCCAATGCTGGCCGTTACGTTAATTCTTTAAGCTCGCTCCCACGTGAATTTACTATTCGTCAATACCAACTAACATTTCTCGAACACAAAGTGTAATCCAGACTTAACCTGAAAAACCGAGAAGCAGCAGGAGAATGAAGAGGTCCTTTGCAATCTTGGCCTATTTGTATTATTCGACGAATATTACCTTGCGTCGAAGCAAAGTAAACAGAAATTAAAAATCTCGAACGGAAAAACACCGGGCAAAAAGCTCTTGCGTGGTCCAAATAGCAAATTACATTGGCAAACGTTCCGAGAAACGCGACGTCGAACAAAGCATTGAAAGAATAATCGAAAGGCAGAGAAAGCATAAACCGAATGATGCAGGTGGTGACGTTTGATATAAAAGTGGAATGAATTCAGAACGCTTCTGGAAGAAAATGAATAGTTCTAGCGGCATGGTTCGGGGCGACGATTTGTAAAGCTTGGCAGCGACAAAACAATCAAAATGTAAAGGACATTCTCGTCGCGGGCTGGCTTTGATCTGAAGCACGGTTTTGCCGCGCGTCGAGATGATAGCAATATATCGGAAACTGGGTCAAGTGCAGTTCAGTTACCCTGTAGAGACGAGCCTGTATAGCCAACGTTTTCGAAACATACAAAGCTTCCGTTCTCGCGGTCGTCACGCGCTTATTTATCGTCGTTTCTACCATGGCGAAATTTAGAATTGCGTTTCTGTCATTCTCTTTCTTTTTTTTCTTTTTTTGATTCGTAGGAATGACGAAAATGAGAAACGGTAGTTAAAAGAGGAATTTTTTTAGTTTGCGTAAAATTGCTGTGTCTGAAGATCGTGGGAGGTAAAGATGAGAAGTACGTTTCTATTGATTTTTTGATGTTAATGTCACTTTATGACATTTTAATGTCACTTTATGATATTTTAATGATACCTTATGACATTTATGACTTTGTTAGCTACAGCCAAACATACAGCCGTTAAAACGAACGATATTTCAATAGCTTCGATATTTAAATGCCTGTCGACGTTTTAATATTACGATAAACAGTATTTTTTTTTCAATTGGGAGAGGTATGAAAATATGCGTGTTCATTATAGAAAATAAATAAAAAATTATTAATCAAAAAGAAGTATTCAATAATAAGAGTATAGTAAGGAGAAATACTTATAATATAGAAATATTCAAAATCTTCAATAAAACATGACGAAGAAGACTACATATAATTTAGGTATCGATTTAGTAACAGTTTTTCATGCAATTCATTATAACGCAACTTATTAACGATATTTATACAATATCCATTTAATCATACTTATTTAAGAACATACATCTCCATAAACGAAAACATTCAATCTACGATAATATTTCTCTTCGTTTTATCTGCATTAATCCATCATTCATTACGAAAGTAGTGCATGAAACAAGCAAAAATTCATTCTCTTTAAATTTCAACACATCGCGATACCCGTTATCCGCGCCGAGACAATTATATCAGAAACCAACATTTTTCTTTTTCTTTCTTTTTTCGGTACAAACCATCGTTCGATATCGAACAAAAATCCTCTAAAAGCAAGCCAAAGGAAAAAAAAGGAGTGAGAGAAAAAGTATTATTTTGGAATTGCACGCAAATATATATATATATATATATATATATATATATACGATCTTCCACGGTGAAGGAACGTGAAACAAGGACAAAAAATAGCGAACACACGAACATGATATTTCGTAAGCGAAATACGAGGGTATCATCCCTGCAAACCATATTGAATATCCTTTTCGCGAAACGTTTGAGGCTAAGGTACACTCTCTTTCACGTAGAAACGTGAAAGTAGGAGACACAGGATGCACCGGAAACCAGGTCAAAAACAGTCTGGTTAGCCTGGTCGAACGATGCTTGAAAACGCTTTGAAAACACGAAGCTAGGCCTGCGAGAGAAGCTTGCATTTCCCTCGAATTTATCGATGACCCCGTTGCCCTAACATCCCCTCCGTCCCTTAGCCAGACCTCTCTAAATCCCTGCTCGATTCGATGCCGGTCCTCTCGATCGTCCAGCTCATCCTCCATCCGCGATCCGTATGATATCCGATGCACGTGCAGGATTTCATCGGCAATTTGGCGACGATTAACGGCTCCATTCTGCAACGAGACGCGCGCATCGCAGAAAATTAAGAAACATTCCCCTGTTGAATTGTCGTGTGCTTTTCGCTTGTTTCGATACTGCACCGATGTATTGGGATTAAAGAATCGTCATTGCAGAGGATACACAACTGGAAAGTGTAGAGAGAATTTTTAAAGGACGAAATAGTCGGAGTTCGCAGCATTTCACAGTGTCTTAGTTTCTCATTCGTTTCTATGTTGGAGGAGAATACTGCGATCGCGGAATCGTCATCGGGAAGAACAAATGATAGATAAACGCGAAGAGAATTTTTGGAATGTTGGAAAATTTGAGATACGGAAATTGAAGTGGAAACGCGGGCAACAGTTACGTTCTTAGTTCTCGAATGTGTTTATATATTCGTGGTGAGCGTAGGGGTTGGAAGATTGTCGTTGAAAAGGATACGCGTATCTACCGGGAAACACAGAGAGAATTTTTCTTGTGAAACTGGATCGAGATAGAGAGCAGGATGGGCAGGCTAAAGTTTAGGAATTTAGCAGAAGCTTGGCAAAGTCTAAAAAAGTGTCTTCTAAAGGGGCAGAAAAATCTGTAAAAATTTAGCCAAAGGAACGTTAACTTGGAATATTGTATTTACACGTAGTACAAATTTCAATTATCTCAGAGGAAACTGGCATCTCGTATGAACATTCGTCGATATTGAAATCTTCGATCATCCAATAATTCACGAAGCAAATATCATCATTAACAAACAGTTTATTAAAATTGTCTAAAATTAATCTTTAATTCTTCCTCGCGAGTATAACGCATCTTAATAAAATTCATATCACGTCACAAGTGTGACTTGCTACCATAAGTCACGTTAAGAATCCTTATTAAAGTATAATCACTACACTCCTCCCAACTCTGGAAAGCATGCAACATCTAAACCTATCTGCCAAGGGATCAAGACAACGACACGATAAATCAAGGCAACAGCCTCGAAGGTAACCCGTCTCTCCGATTCCTCGTCTGGGGATCTCGCGTTTCGTCGAAAACTCGAGCGCCTATCGTCGAACACGCCACGTTGCCGTCGATCAGGGGCTGCAGCAGCAGTGTGTGGGAGGTTGGCGAGTGTGTCGGATGAACAAGGATGCAGGCTGCAGCGGGTATAATCGGCTTACAGCAACGCAGCCTGACGAGCCCGTGAACGGACGGGCAGACTTGATCCCCAAAAGCCTCGATACCTCGAAAGCCCCGATATAACTCCCACCCTCTCTCACCCTCTCCTACACCCTCTCTCTACCATCCTCTCGGCTCGCTCGGCCTGGCAAAGCCGGCATTCGCTCACGGGGTCTACGACTTCAACAGAATGGAAATACGAAGAGAGAGTCGGGTGATCCGTTCGTATTTCCCGCGAAATGCGGCCGTGCTGGCTTCCGCCTATTCTGTACCCGTTTTTTCTTTTTTTTTTTTTTTTTTTAACCTGTCGAAGTGTCACAACGCTGCAACAAGGAAATTAGAATGTTGATTCGTAATTTTGTATCTCCCTTTTCATCGTTTCTTGTTTCCTTTGGAAAGGCTAGTTACGTGCGGTGATTGCCAAACGTATTTGCGTATATCCTTTTCTAATTAATCGTGTTTTCATCAGATTCTATGTTTCGTTTTCGTAAATTGAAATTGCATTTGTATTCCTGTGGAAGTATTGCAAAATGATACGAAATTTAATATACTTAAGCGTAAGTATGCATAAATGATGAAAGTGGAGGGTTTGGATTAGGTTCGTTTTATTGTTAGCAAAAATTTGCCAGGTTTTTGCGACTGGAAATTTATACGAATATCGTTTCGCACTTTACACGTATACAAATGTTTGTTTAACGTGGTATTTTTGAAAGGTAAGAATTGATGCGAATAGTCTGCTATTGGAGATCGGTAGAATAATATGATCGCATGTAATAAATAAAAATAGTTTGTTGAGAATTGTGGATATTAATTGCCGAAATAAAAGTAAAGGAACATTAAGGTTACACTTAGAATTCAAACTAAAATAGTTATAGATTTATTTAATAAATGATTTCCAGGATCTTCGTCGATATACATTTGCACGCGTCTCGGCACTCTCTTTGTCTCACCATCTTCCATACCACATTGCCAACGAAACAGTTGCATTCATCTGTTTTTCGAGACGCCGTGTACGCACATACTTCCACACACTCATATTCACATATTCACGTGTCACTACTACGTGGCCAATATAGTCTAACACACAAAATTATACATATCTCAATATAGTTTTTGATGATAAGGAAATAGAATAAAATTCAGTAAATATATCATGAATACTAGGAGATAAAGTTTATTGAATTTTAATTTGAACTAGCTTTGAGTATAAGGAGCTGGTAGGTTGAAGCGGATGGAAAGTTCTGTCAAGTTCTCGGTTGCAACTGATCCATTAATTAAACAGAAAGACGTTTGATTTGCATCATCGTTATAAAACTTGATTCTTACCTTATCAAACACGTACTACAATTAAACTAAATGAAATAGATGAATCAATAGATGAAACGAACATTTGAAAGAAACACTCATTTATTATTCATCAGTAAATGCAAAAATATAATTGGACTTCTATCGCCATTAGAAAACTTCAATTTTCACTTTATCAAACACATATTACGATTAATATACACGAATGAACATTTGGAAGAAAATGTTGAAAGAAATCCACGTACATTGGCAACACACCTGAAACCCAATTTCGTAATTAACAATCAAATTGTCCACAAATCTTGCCAAGTATGGAGTACTTAAAAGTATTTCGATCTACTATCGCGCAAGTTAATCTTTTAAGCTTCGTTAGCAAGTGAAAAATTGTGGAAGATGTCCAAACTAGATTCATCCGAGGAGTCTGCTAGACTTTCGAATCGAATGGTTGATCGACGTCACTGCCGTGGAACGATATAACAAGATCGTGATTGTGAAAACTTTCTCGAGGAGCAGGTTCAAACCTAAAAAGTTATTTCTTCGGTGGCTGGTTGCCGCGAGGAACGAAGTAATCTAAATAATGACGAGAATTCGATGCTTGGCGTAGAAAAGAATCGAACAGAGTGTTAAGTCGAACGACTCGCGATAAGAAGCGTCAAACTTCCAGCTCTTATTTTCACAGACAGCGCCGCGTGTACCTTTTTCTTCTATAAGTTTCCTTCCAACTTCTTTAACTTCCTACATCTAATATCTCTTCTTTTATATCTTTCTTTCTAGTTTTCTTCCTTTTTTCAGGATTATTAAATTCTGTATGTCCCCTTCCCTACATTTTTTAGGCTGGAAGTTCTTTTGGATTCTTTCTCTTCGTGGAATTATTTTAAATAATACAGAACTTTCTCGCTTCCTCGTTCTGTTCTACTTTAATCATTTAATATTCTAGTGAAATATATTAAGGCCAATCTTTTTTTATTTTTCATTTCTTCTCGTAATTATTCTCTTCTTTTTTTATTTTATGAAAATTTCATATAAACGAAATAGATTATTCCGATTATGAAGACACGATTTATCCAATTTATTCGCCTCGAAATTTAATAAATGATTCAGCATCACAAATAACTGAAATGAAGAAGGCGAGAGGAGCAAGGACAGAAGGCGTTACGAATTT
Source organism: Bombus flavifrons (assembly GCF_040668555.2). Taxonomy (NCBI): domain Eukaryota; kingdom Metazoa; phylum Arthropoda; class Insecta; order Hymenoptera; family Apidae; genus Bombus; species Bombus flavifrons. Next base: position 8,095,553 of record NC_138446.1, on the reverse strand, counting down.
ATTATACAATTATAGTTAGGTTCACCGCGGACCGCTGTGCGTTATTTACATTAATAAATTATCTATATATATAACGTACGGCAACGTAATAAACTCGAGTAACGTGAGAAAGCGCCTCTGGCGAGCCACAATCTCGACTAATCTGCGTCTCTATGGGTGCCACTGTCTCTCTGCTTTTCAGCCGACTATACGTGCATAAATGAACCCGCCACCAGAATATACTGTAATCATGAAATCCACTAATAATTTCAGCCAATACTGTCTAGCACTGCAACTTTATTAAGAACAGTCAATCTGAAAGGAAAAATCGATTAACCGTTAAGAAGAAATACTTGCAGTATTGCAAATCTCAGTATTGCAAAGTAAATCTAATAGAAGAACGAAGAATATGACATTAACAAATAAATAAATAATCGTGTAGATAAATTCGATCGGACAATACCTTCGAAATTTCCTCGACAGATTTCGTGACACAAACTTTCTATTTTCTATTTATATTTTTAATCATCAAAATCTAGGAAAGATTTCCAGAAACTTCTGCGTTTGAGTGTTTTTTATCGTACAAAATACTCTAACAAACCCATGTGTCATTAAAAAACGCTTTAATTTACCAAACAATTTAATAAATAAAATATCAAAGAACGTCTGAACTACGCGTCTGATAATATCAAAAATATCGATTTACACAGTTGAGATTAGATAAAAACGTTCAATTTCAAAAATGTTATATCCTTTCAAAAGGAACAGCTTCCGACTATGAAAACATTCAGAATGACCTAATGTTACGTTTCTTCCTCAAACAATACACCATGCTTTTCATTCGATCCAATTAATCATTAGAAAGCATCAATCGTCACGATCAACCACTCGAAGCAAAAATAAAGCCCGAACGCGCAAGAATAATAAAGCTACGTTACCAAGCCGTTCTACAGATGGTGAAAACAATGGTGGCTCGTATAATCACGGCCAATCCACGCTCGTGTCGCCGCGAGCGCGAAATTGAAACGCGCGCGTCGAATGTCCAATAGGTTCGCCAGCCTCCTCGTGTCGTGGCCGATCAAAGCGAAAAGTGTCTTCTGTTTCGCGCTGCAAAAAGCCTGGAAACCGAGCTTCTTCCATTCCCCTCTATCTTCCTCTCTCTCTCTCTCTCTCTTTCTCTTTTTGTCTCGTCCCCTTTCTTCATGACTTTGTAATTCTGGCTCTTGATTCCTCGCGATCGCCGCGCAAGTGTCTACTCGGTTGAAAAATTGCGCGCATCCTCGATGACGGAAGAATAGATCTCGTTCGAGACGCGAACAGACCAAAGGGCTGCTGATGAATAGGGTGACGGAGTTAGGGGAACGCCATGCGAGGGGTTTTATTGTTAGATAGCTGAATTAAGAGCTCGCCGGTTGGGGAACTCGTGTGATGTTCGCGAGACGCGTGGAGTAAGCCGATGTTATAAAGCGGCGCGCGAAGATTTCCGGCCAGACTGGATTTTTAAATTCATATTCAAAAGGCCATATCCATTAGGTGTAGAAACGAATTCCTTCCGACAATGAAACTTTCACTTTACATAAAAATCGGAAAGGTTCATTTTTCTGTCTAATAAACAAATCTTAAACAATATTGGGTATAAGAGTGTGATAAGTAAAAATATAGTAATATAATAGATAAACATTGTTATATAGTTGTATAATATTGCTTAAAATTCTTTAAAATAGCGTATTTGAAATATGTGAAAAATTTACCTGCCTGGAAACTTTTGCACGCCGTTGTACCTATTGAAGAGGTTGAATGAGGTTTCAGGGAATTTGGCTAAGTTTGAATATTATTTGGTTGATTCTTTGTATGCTGAGTAGACTGCGGATTTTTATAAAGATTCATATTTTTATGAACTCTGTCAAACCGTTTTACCTGTTGAAGAGGTTGGATGAGGTTTCAGGGAATTTGACAAAGTTTGAATATTACTTGGTTGATTCTTTGTATGGTGAGTAGACTGGAAATTTTTGTAAACATTGATATTTTTATGAACGCTGTCAGAAAAGTAGAAGCTGGGTAAATGTCTGTCTTATGCTTATAATATTATAACGAGAAGTTTACCCTGGAGATCTCACAGGTTTTTGCATATTATGTGCGTTTTGTATATTTTTGAACATTTAAATTCTTCATAAATGCGGAAAAATTGATAGTCTAATGATAATTGTTTGTTGCAATTATGAGCTTGGTTTCTGAAAGATTGTTGAAGGTGTGTAGGGTGAAACTTTTGGGAAACTGTAAGATTCTATTGGCGAATTTGTTGGACGAAAGAGCTAAGAAACCAAAAGGCTTGAATTTTGAAATTTGAAAGTAGTCGAAGCAACAAACAACTAAACAGTTACATTTTTAAGAAGATTTATATAGATTAATTCAATTATTATGTTGGTAAGAAATTTTGATCAACATTATAACTTTTCTGCCAACTTCAGAAACATTCTATATGAAACGCAGATCGAGTCATCAATCATTCGTAACATCTCGAAAACCTCAAACTCTTGAAAATATTTCAAAGTCAACATACTTCACGAAAGACTATTAATCATTCGTGATACATTCAAAATCTTAAATTCCCACTTGCTAACTCTTAATACAAAATATTCTGAATTCTTAAATATCCCACAAGAAATATGAAAATGGCAGCTACGCAAATCCCTTTGGAAACCTCCTAAAAACTTAACCCCTGTCCCGAAAATTTCTCCCAAAATACCAAAAACCTGAGAAACCTGAGAGACTCCAAACCTAATCCAAATCTCTTTCAACCTCATCCTGTTTAACCACTCAAAGATCTACCCCCATAACCTCCAAAAAGACCTACACCAGCCTTCCATCTGAAAATCTCAAAAGCCCCATCGGTAACTCGATATCAGAAACGCTAAGTGCGTAACGTCGCTCGACTGGTTTCTCACCGCGAGCAACGCAAACACACGGGAACAATGGCGGAGACAATGCTTGGTACGGAGTGCCACAGCTCTTTATCCCCGCGCCCCCTTTCTTTTTCCCTCTTCTTCACCCTCTATATGCCTCTCTTCCTCTCTGACTTTTTCCCAGTCCGCACCCTTGGCGAAGTCAGAGACACCGAATGACGGTTGCCCGCGGGCCGACACCCAGAAGAATAGCGGCACGACAGCCAGAGAGCAGCAGCAGCGGCAGAAAATACCAGGAGGGGACCTTTTTTTTATTTAATTAGCAAGATGTACGAGCTACAAAGATCCCTTCACTCCGCGGTCGCCAACGGTTCTGCTTCAAAGACACCAGTCGTCCACTCTCTTGCCTCCCTTCCTGTCTTCTCCTGGTTATGCTTTCTCACTTCCTTTGCCGTTTCTAGGCTCCGGATTAATACCACTCCCGATCGTCCTGCATCCACAAGGAATCCCGATCCCTTCACAAGGAGAGGATAACGCGTTGCTTGTCATCGTGTCCCTTTGATCCTCGGAACGTTTTGGTTCTGGTAATCGTATGGCGACGTTTGAATGAAAATGACGAACGTGTTGTGGTGCTTTGGAGCTGATATACTGTACAATTCTATTTACGTAGACCCATCCGGAGAAAAGCAGTTGGTACAAATTGGAATTGATATAAGTAGACTGCGGAGTTTGTGCATTTTTATATTTTTATATACAGGGTGGTTGGTAACTGGTGGTACAAGCGGAAAGGAGGTGATTCTACGCGAAAAAGGAAGTCGAAAATATAGAATAAAAATTTTTCGTTTGAGGCTTTGTTTTCGAGAAAATCGACTTTGAATTTTCGCTCGGTACGCGTGCACTTTATCACATCTCGTTATAACGGATCTCACTGTAGATCGTTGTCTCGATAGAAAAATTGAAAAAAATAAAAAAAAAATTTTTATTCTATATTTTCGACTTCTTTTTTCGCGTAGAATCGCCCCCTTTCCGCTTGTACCACCAGTTACCAACCACACTGTATTTATGCTTCAAAGGATTTTTTCAAGGGATTTAAAGAGAAATTCGTTCCATCTGCTATTTTGGATATTTTATATATTTTCGCGTATTAAAATTTGTACAAAATACATGAAAATCCGTAGTGTATGTAGAACGGTAGTTCGGTGATTCTTGTTATTAGCTATGATTTTTCGGCCACATAAGGGATCTATTAAGTCGTCCGAAAAGTTTCTTTCGTTTTATAAGGAAATAATGAATGCACAACATTTTTCGTTTTATATTATTTTATCCTATTACTTATGATCCATTTTGTTCTATCAAGATAAATATCACAACGTTTGACAGATTAAGTTTCATGTTTGTATAAAGATGCATCATTGTAAAAGTACGTGTCTGTAAAAGAAAGACACTTTCCGGACAACCTAATAGATAAGTTAATGTTATCGGTAGTTGATTGAACAGCCGAGTAAAATTTGTAAGTTGCTTTTGTTCCTTCGTGAAACTGATTTGGCGATTTTTTCAATAAGTATAGGTATGTTGAACAAAAGGAGAACGTGGAAGACGTCTTCGAAGAACGATCAATTGTAAAGTGAGATTTCTGTTACCACGGCATATTTGATCAATGATAGGGATAACAAATTTCTCTTTTCACGATGCTGACTTTCCTTAAAGTTATATCTTTGCGCCAATCTCTCGTCAATCTTCATTTTTCAATTATTTTTCGTTTTTCTCCTATAGAGGAAGACTATAAGATTCGATGAAAGTTGAAAAATCATAACTCATTCTCCTTAGAGACTCGAAGTAGCCATTCAGAAGATGAGTACCATATAGGTTAGATCGTTTATGCCATTAACTTGTAGCTACGACACTACTCCATAGTATGTCGAGTACGGTCGATAAAGCAGAGTTTATAAAACTCGAAGATCTCTGAAAATGTACACATCGTTTTCAATAAAACGTTACTTTCTGTAAGTGCTTTCTAAGTATCACGTAGATATCTCTATGTTCCCAAGTGTCATAATGCTGGTCTATCATAATTATAAACTGCACACAAACTCTCAATGAAACTTGTACTTTGATATTTTATCTGTATTATCCTTTTTATTGCTATATCTTTCTGAAACATGTGCCTTGATATTTTATCTGTACTATTATTTCCCTTTATTGCTAGTTTTTCTGTATCTAACTCTCTTTTCTAAGTATTTCTTTACTTAAATTCTTTGTTCATCCCTTCTCCTCCTCTAGACTTCAGTTTCAACATTCAGCCTCTTTTTTTCTTTTTTATTATTATTAAATCCTTAATTTCCAGAGTCTTAGATTTTCTCTTAGTTTCTCATTCTTTGGATTTTCTCTTCCATTACGTTCAGCCTCTCTTTATTCAAAACTTTTTATTTCTTACATCTCCACCTTGCCAATAATCTATAACTGCTATATTTTCAATAATCTTCCTCCTCAAATATTCTCCACCTCATACTCTTAATTAAAAATATCTTTTCTTACCAGTTTCTTCACTCCGGATCCAAGAATCCTCAGTATCAAACACCAGCAACAAAGACTCTAGAATCCACCGTTATTAAGATTTCTCTCTTTCTTATACTCCCACTAGATATTAAATTTTCCTTCATTCGAATGTATGAGCAGCTTTTAGTCTGCCTCTCACACTTCCACTTTCTAGGTTATCAATATTCAAACCTTTCCTTCTTAAATTATACTCCTTTAATCCATGCTGCCCATTAACAACTGTCCAACCCAATCCAGGAATTCTCAACATCAAACGCATTCTCTTCAAAAAAAAAGAACTCTGCAATTCACGATTCTTAAGATTTTTTCTTCTCATACTAATACTACGTATTAATTTTTTCTTTATTAATTTAAACGCTTAATTTCAATACGTCGTTGCTTTCACTTGCTTCTTTGTATCTTCAATATTCGGACTTCTCTTTCTTAAAACATAATTGCCATCCTACTCTCTTATTTTCTTTTCTTCCTTTTTCTCTACACCTGCTATATTTTCAATACCTCACTACTCCCATTACAAGAAACCCCAATATCAAAGTACACTTTTTAACTCGTTTATTACACGTTAAATTTCTTTTCAACGCTTAATTTCTAGTACCACCAGCCCCTACCATTTGCCCCGTACGCTCTTGTAGTCTGAATATTCAAACCCTTCCTTTTAAAAACACGCTGCCACTCTACTATGCTCCCCGTACCTCAGTCCGCCGCCTCTCCATTAAAAATATCCAAAAATCGCAACAACGTCCCCGGCCTCGACGCAAGAATCCTCAGCATCAAACGTACACCCCCAGTCCCCAGACGCTCTTCAACCGAAAGCTCAAAGAAACAAAGCGAATCCACGTGCTCGATTCGCCGTTCTCCTTCTATAAAATCACGTTGATAGGACGGCCGGTTTGCACGCGGGCGATCGATGGCATCGCGATGTTTGCTTGATAGTCGAGTAAACGCGAAATCCCGGAGATGCTTCTCCGGGTAATCAACGTCGATTCGCATTCCCGCCGTGTACCGGCGGCTCTCCTTATACCGGCCGCCTCGAGAATGATTCAGGAACGCGAACAACCAGCCACCATCCCACGCAAGTTCATTGTCAGCCGCCTGGTTTGAAGATTCAGTGGAGAAGAGAAAGAGAGAAAGAGTAAAAGAAAGAGAGAGAGGGAGGAAGGAAAAGAAGAGAGATGATCGGACGCGCGCAAATACCAGGCCAGCCTCTCGCAGAGTATAAAGAGAGAAGTCCAATAAAAAACTTATTAAAGGGGCCGTTGGAAGTCCCAGTAAATATTTGACTGGTCTTTTAGATCTCCGTGCACCGTTATGAGGAAACTAACCCTCGTGCGGACGACCTCCGCCTTTCGGCCGCTACTTTCCGCTAGATTTCAGGCTTTCGCCCTTACGCGAGGCGATTGTGACCTAAACATTCGGAAATTTGATTCTTTCCATCGGGTATAGTTTTATGTTTCCTTTTATTTCATTCTATTTTTTATTTTCTCTTTTTTTTTTTTTTTTTGTTTGTTTGAGAGTTGGAAATTTTGGGTTTTATTTTTTTTTTTTTTTATATTTTCCCTACTCCCTGGCTCAGATGAAATATCTCGAATGTTTATCTCTTTTTCTAAGCACACACGGTGGCGTTTAAATAAATAATGCATATGCTGGGAACAATCTTTTCATTCTTTCGCAAGTGTCGTGCAGAAATCGTTTATCCTCCCCTCCATTTCGTCGGGTATCGCGCTGACATTTAGTAAAGAACAGAGTCTTTCAGTAAGTTTGAAAATTTTCTTAAAATAAATATGGTCGGAAATTCAGTGTTCGATCAAGTCGCGATTATGAAATGGATTTTATTGAAAAAAAAGAAAAGGAAAGAAGTGTTCAGTGTAGTGGTTTGTAGCGGAAAAAGATTACACAGTAATGTAATGGAATATCTTCTTGACACGGAACGATCAAAATTACAGGGCTGTTTGAATCGTCTTTTCTTAAATCACTCTTCAAAGAAAGAAAGACATTTACATGTTGGAAATTAATGTGATACGTATCTTTGCTCAAATTCTCCATATTTAACGCGTAACAAACGCTAATTTCCAAAAGATTCGATTCTGGTGTACTGATTTTTGATCTTCCATCGATTTTGGGGAGGATTGTTGTTTACATTTACATTACTGACATGCAGGCTGATGATACCATCGATTAAGGTCAAAGTCGAACAATGACTATTTCCATTTTAGTCCACTGCATGCCATGTTCACACGTTCCACAGTGCGGCACTTGAACAAGGATTCCCGACAGGAATGAAAAAACACGTATGATGTGCAATTTTCCTGAAACTTGATGTCGACGATATCACGAGAAGGTGGTGAGAAGCATTTTCAACGAATCATTGTTAGTATGAAGGTTTTAGTTTTTACAAGAGACGATGATTTGGAAGGGAAAGGATGGTTAGGTTTGGGTGATTTCCATATTCGTAAAATGAGAATAATTGTAAAAGTAAGAATATTTTTCTTAGCATTGTGATTATGGTTTCTGTAGAAGAGGTTGGATAGATTAATGCCACGAATAATGTAAGGAAGAAAATAATTAGATTAGATTTTGTTCTTTGTTCTTCTGACGTATATAAATGTAACTTGTACAATCAAAAAATACAAAAAAAAAAAACACATAGTCGCCGACATAACGTTTTATACATATTTAAAGAATTACTTTAGTGTCCAATCTATACAAAGTTCTCAATCTTCAAATATAAAATCCATCTCCGCATATCAATCAATCGAAAAGAAAGAAACGAAACGAAACAAAAAAGACTTATTAACCCATAACCATAGCCCGTAATCTATAGATGAAATCCATCGGTAACTTCCAATTTAGTCATCGACGGATTTCGTTGGCGCAAGGTAGAACGATTTCAACGACGAATCGAATTCTCTCTCTCTCTCTTGTCTCTCTCTCTCTCTCTCTCTCTCTCTCTCTCTCCACCCTTTTCCAAACCGTCGAACAATCGCTATTCCATCATCGGTTTCGACTCTGAATTGGCCGAAAGATATCGCTATTGTTTAGAGACGTATTGTCTCGACGGGGGTCTCCGTATCGTTGCACTCGTAGTTTTCGAGTGGCATTGTGGAATAAACGCGTGCCATTGTCCCGCGGTTTATCGACGCGCGGGTTCAGCCTCGTTAGCTTCCCAGCTTCGATTTATACTTACGCGTGCTGCCACCGAACATTCGCAAATATCGTCCTGCGTCCCGTTCTTTTCATGCGTGCTCCACCAATGTGTCGTGTATCGTGAGATTTGTTCCTGTAGGTACATGCGACAACGATATTTGTGAGATCGGGGGAGGTTGGATTATTCGGTTGGTTCGCGAGAGGGAATTGAGAAAGGATTGGTAATGGGGGAGGTCAGGGGTTAATGATTTGTATTTTTGTTCCTTGGTATTGTTTGAAACTAAAGGTATTGTTGGAACGTTGCTGATATTAACGAATAGTTAGAAGCACAAAGGAAGCAGATTTTTATGCAGTTGAATTAAGTTGATAGGTTATTCCATTTCTGTTTACTGTTGTTTGTTTATGTGGCTGAATCGAATGCATCGAGAAGCGTTCTTTTGTACATTAGTAGTTAAATCTTCGGAACTTGTTACTGCTTTGACCACTCCAAAATCGTACGTAACCTTGGAAAATCGCAGACAAATTCTCTCCTGAATAACTGTAGACCGTTACCTTCGCAGATATCTTTAGGAATGCAGAACTAAATCCACCGAAGGTACGAAAAATCAATTAATTAATCCTCAATGATAGTCGTGAGCCTCTATCGAATTTCCTATGAAGCCAGCAGCAAGACTCGAGTAACCGAAAACCTCGCGTTCCAATCCACTCGCTTCTCTGCCTCTAAGAAACCAATTTACAAAAAAAGCACAGCTAACCCAGCCGATAAAATTGCAACTCCTCTGCAGAAGCCTCGCCGTAGCTGAAAACATCCCCCGGTTGGTTGGAGACGTAACGTGGAACGTAGTGTCCAAACATTCGCGACGCTCGCAAAAAGAGAATCTCTCCGATACGGTATCGACAGCCGGTGACAGTTTAAGCTCGAGTTCACCGCGTTCGGAGATCGATGCAGCCTCCCACTTTACCACCCCTGTCCCACCCCTTCGTGAGTCGCCAGGATTCCTCTGGTCCAATCGAAAAAAAGTAACGATCCATCGGTCCAGGGGCGCTTCGTTTCTCTGTTACGCGACTGCCTTTGGCCTGGATGGATGGAAAGGGAGCTTGGAGAAGAAGGAAAGCAAGAGAAGATACACAGGGTGTCCTAGTAATCGTGGTACAAACAGGAAAAAAGGTTACTTTATACAGGAAAATAAATGGAAAACGTAGAATAGAATATTTTCGTACAACGTCTTATTTTTCAGATGATCGAGTTTGGAAACTCTGCAAGTATACGATTGCTCGCGAGAGTATTTGAATATTTATGCTTATATTATGGTAGGTAATGGTGGAAACCATTTGCAGATATGTTATGTGTCTTATACAACGTCTGCTAAGTCGGAATTCACATTTACTACACGTGTTCCAAGCTTCATACGCAAATACTTTACTTTATTAATTTTGGACTAGATTTGGATTAGAAAACATTAATCGTACAATACATAATTTTCTCAAAATATCGCATAGTTCGTCAAAATAATTTCCATATCATCCAATATTCCTTTTCAATAATTATTTCGTTTCATTGAGTCTTGCATAGGAGTGATCGCTTTTACAATTCAAAAAACCTCAGAACGTGCCAATCCTTTTGCAAGATTTAAGAATTATAAGAAGAATTATGGGTTTCACTAGTCAAGAAATCCAAGGACAGAATGATCGTGATCTCTTCGTTTATAGGTCTCTTCAAAATAATGTATGCGTCGAAACGTTTGCTTAAATAGAATAAGAAGTATCTTTAATCTTCCTGAAATGCTAACATTACATTCCCGGAAACCTTTATCTTTTTCAAACTTGCTTTCACTAAATTGAAGTGCAGCCAACATTTTTATTCCATATACTGAACCTATTTCCTCATGAAGTATCATTCCTCGCCCGGTTGCACCACGATTACAGAGACACTCTGTATAGATAGGGGCGGTAGAGGGTTGCTGGAGGGCGATGAGGAGCCTGGAGGGCGAGGACCCAGTCAGGCGGTCTCGAGTGTCTTGTCAATATGTATAGTGTCATCGATGTCTCTTCACTGGACGACTATCCTTCCTATGCATCGCGTAACAAAGATATATGTGTAATGTGCACGTGCATGTTGAGTATATGCATGTAGATGTGCAGGCTGGCGTGTGGGAGTGTGCACAGGGGATGAGAACGACGGGTGGAAATTATCTGCCTATCTGGTGGCAAGGATGCCTATTGTGGCTGCGGGGAACTTGGTACGAGGCCAACGACACGACGTGCATTTTTCTGTGGTCTCGAAATCCTGCATCCTAGTTATGCAAGTTGCTTTTCTGCCTTTGAAATTTTGGGTATGGTGGTATCGCGATCGAGGAGACAGATTATGATAATTATATCTTTGATGGAGAGTAAAACTTGAGAACGAAAGATATTCGTCATCCAGCGATAAGATTTTTAGGATTACGAGTATTAAGAGAGCGGAGCTTCCTCGTTTTGCGGGTCTGGGATTTCTTCTGGTTTGGTGGCATCGGTGGCAGCTTCGGGGGTTGAAGCAACAAAGAGGGGTTGGTAATTATATCTTTGGTGGAAAGTGAGGATTGGAAACGAAGGATATTTGTCGTGCAGCAAACGGATTTTTAAAATTGTCGGTATAAAGGTTTTTAGATTTTTAGCCCGATATCTGAAGTGAGATTTTTGCACTGTCGATCTCTCCGGTCTATCTATGACATTGCTGACTTTATGAATTTTCAATTCCTTGGACATTTGCGTTCGAGGGGAACACTTTTTGAAATTCTTAATCTTCAAGGTTTTAAGATTTTGAGTTTTGAGTTTCACGGATATTTGGACAAGCTTGGAAATCTTTAAAATGCTTTTCAGCGTGTTCGTACAGCGAGAAAAGACAGAAGGGTTGGTAAAAATATTCAAATGAGACTTTTTGATAGGCAGTTAATTTTTTTTACTACTTTCAGTCAAAGATATTTTTATTCACATCTCGCTAAAACAAGCTAGCCAACTAATTTATTCCAACATGAAGAAAGGTGGAAATTTTGTCAACAAGTTTGAAAACGTTATTGGACGTATAAAAGATGAAAGAGCAACGTTTCTCGAACATTGATTGCGGTCGAGCATCGACAAGGTGCAGTTCCTGTATTTTTCAACGACACTGGCCAGCGAATGGAGAGTCACGTAAAGGGAATCGTAGAGACTTATGGCTCGATATTAATTTGGTGAATTATCGAGGTCACGGGGTGAATTGTATCGGCTACCCTTTTCACCCCGATTTACCCTTTCCTCCCTTGTAGTACGATGCCGAATTTATGGAAGCAATTTTCGGGTGGAAGGATGAGAAATTAATACGAAAAACCGGCGTGGCCAGCGATCGTAAACAACCGACACAAATTTAGCGCGGTTATTTAAACGAGGCCGATTAAAATGTTGCTGTTATCGGTAATTATAACGATCAGCACGTGCAACTAATTAACGTGCCATTAGCCACCACCACCGCCGCCCCACTCTCCCCGTTTTGTGTATTACGGGATCTGCATATCTGTCCATGCGATCGACCTTACTGTTAAGAGACATACTGAGTGGACATTAAACTATTTAATGAAAGTAATTAAATATTTCAAATTTTCTGCTGATATAAGATAAAGGTTTTTTTACAAGCCAAAATTATCTTTGGGTTTCCGCTATCACAGGAAATTTTGAAGCTTCGTCTTTGTTATTCAAATCATACTATCAAGCGATTTACTGGATGAATACTGTGTTGCTTACTGTGTCTGTTATTAGTTATTAGAGAAGAAATTTGATGCTTCTTTTATATTTTTCAGACTATACTGTGGGAGATATACCGGGTGAATATTATGTTACTTACTGAAAATAATTGTTCTAAATTTTACTCTGAAATTAGAAATGTTAACTAATTGGAGTCTTTATTTAAAAAGGCTTTGAAGCTTCTTTTGTATTATTCAAATCATATTGTTAAAGGACACAAGGGTGAATATTATGTTATTTACTGAAAATAATTGTTTAGAGTTTTACTCTGAAGTCAGATAGAGGTGGTGCTATCCTCGGGTGTCTGTTATTAGTTATTAGAGAAGACTTTGATGCTTCTTTTATATTTTTCAGACCATATTGTGGAGAGATATACCGGCTGAATATTATGTTACTGAAAATAATTGCTCCAAATTTTACTTTGAAATTATAAATGTTAACTAATTGGAGTCGTTATTTAAAAAGGCTTTGAAGATTCTTTTGTATTATTCAGATCATATTGTTAAAGGACATAAGGATGAATACTATGTTATTTATTGAAAATAATTGTTTAGAGTTTTACTCTGACATCAGATAGAGATATTTGCTATCTTTGGATGTTTGTTATTGGAAAAGACTTTGATGCTTCTTCCATAACATAAAAATTATTTAAAAACTTGCAACTCCAACTGAAACCTAAGGTATACAAAAAAGGTGAAAATAAAAAGACATAAATCACCATTTATTTTTAATAATAGTATACTTATGTGGTAAATAACTTCTGAATATAATTCAAACGATAAATCTGAAACTTTCAAATGCATGTTCATTTCCACGTTATAAACTAATATCAGTAATTTCCATGTTTCTTTTTATTATAAGACAGAAATGGATCGGAGGATCATCAGAGAAAAGAAATAGAGTATTCGTTCATTTTCAAGTTATTCAAAGTTATCATCAATAAGTACCCTGATAGTTACCTAGCAACTAATACCCGGTAACTGTGCACGTGTTACTGGAATCTCGTGAATTTGGTCCCGTTTATTAGGAACGCGACGATGAGCCTAGAAATGAATGTAACCAGGGCGTTTAATGTTGAAATTTCAGCTAGAAAGCGGAATAGGTCATTTTGAACGCATCGGTGACGTTCAGAAGTTGATTAAGGTCGGAGCAAATGAAATTTTTCTGCCGATTGATTATTGCTGGAATGTTTGCTCTATAACGTTCCATGTTGCTACTGTTTGTGATTGCTTGGTGCAGTAGGTTTACAGTTTGCTCCTGTTGAAACTGTTGAAAGTGCTAGGGAATTGATTTTGATTTGGAATTTTTCATTTCTTATTGAGATCATTCGTGGGTGGTATCTTCTTGAGAAATTGTTGTGCTCTAAACTAAAACAAAGATACGCACATTTGTGTGTTAATATTGGAATTTGCATTTTTTTATTTGTAATAATCTTTTGCTGTAATTTTTTTATCAAATCTTGGTGTAAAGTAGCATGTATTAAACTGATGTAAAAGGTATAGTACGTAATTTATTTTGGCATTATTTAATATAAAGAAAATTACGTGCTGATATAATGAGATACATTTGATAGTGGATTATTGCGAATTGCATAATGCACAAAGAAATAATCATTGAAGTTTACTTCATTAAAGGAAATAAAATAATTTTCATGGAGAAAGAGGAAGAGAGAGAATCAACCAAATATTCCTAAATTATTATTCCCAGAAATTACGAATTTCATACTCGTAATGCAGCATATCTTTGCTTGATTAATTAATTCATATACGTTGCATTTCAATTTTAAATTTATAAATATCGCTAGCTGTCGTGATGCTGATCACCTTAACCAACATTATACAAAGAGAATAAAAGAAAAACAATATTCGGAATTAAATTCAAAAAACCAAGAAGTACGAACTTGAATAATGTTACTTCTTAAATCTTTTTCTAGCTAAATTAAAGGATCGAAATTCAACGATAAAGAAAAAATAGAACACAGTCATGAGTTCGTGAAACGTTAATGACTAATCATCTCCATAGGTAAATTTTAAAATTCGCATCCTATTCGCACAGTCCATTTTAAACTTAATTCAAACAAAATTAAACCACGTCGAAAAGGACAACAATTACGGTTCTGTGGAGGAAAAATGAATTATTATTCTGCGGTATCACACTGATCCTTTTTCTTCTTTTAAGGATTAATCCTAATTCGAATCAAATCAGACCAGGAAAAGAAAGAAGTTAAAAGCGAAAGAAAATAGGAACAAAGAAGCGACTATAATTCCCAGGAATGTCAATTATTCCAATAAATAAAAGGTTCGTAGTTTCCACCTCGCTCATTTCTTTAAATCCAGATTAAACGACATCAAACCAAATCATAAAAGCAAAATAAGAGAAAAAGAAAGTAAGAAATTATTTCAGTTGCATGAAACGTTAATAAATAATTATTATCACAAATATGCGAATATGGCATAAAACGCGCAAAGAATTCACCGAGACAAGAATACATTCCGCATGAAACACGAACAGACTATGCATATTCAACGTGATCATTATAATCCAATGTAATCGCGAATATTTATGATGGCTAGGGATAACGTTGGAAGTAGGAATGAAAAAAAAAAAGAAGGCAAGCCGCGAGCAGAAGTTAGAGAACAGCGCGTATGGCGAGGGTCTCCTCGAATATTGTTTGAATTTCCCTCGGTTGAGCTTCGATTAATTAAGTGCTCGACCCTTTTCGTCGCCCACGTATTGCTTGGGGGCACACTTACATTCAACCCCTTCCTTCTGAAAAGTGTTTTGTTTGTGGCAGCCGGAAGCCGCGTCGCGTAAATTGAGGACACTTTGACTGCCTCCTCGCGTCTTTCCCTCCTTTTTGTTTCGTTTTCCACATTGTTAAGAATAAAATCAGTTAAGTGATCAAAATAATTCTCGAATTCACATAAAAATTTCATAAATTACGATGCACAGTAACGAAGCATTTCTTGGGGTGTTGAATTATTCTTTGTGAAGCATATGAATGAAATGTATGGATTAACGCGATTCGAAACGGAACAATGAAAGTAATTTGGATGTTCGTGTCTTGAAGCAGTGCGTTTTGTACGTTTTATATCGAACATCGAAGGAAATAATTTAAATGTTCAAATTTTCAAACGACATATACTTGCCTTTTTCCATCGAACATCGATATAAATAATTTAAATGTTAGTTTAAATTATCTTTCTTGTTTCGAATGCCAGTGGAAATAATTTAGATGTCCAGATCTTCGGACCATACAAACTTTTCCTTTGATATCGAACATCAATGGACATAATTTATATCTCCAAGTTTTGAAAGTATATAAACTTTCCTTTTTATATCGAACAACAATGAAAATCATTTTGATCCTCATCTAAATTACCTTTCTCCTCCTGAATGTCCGTGGAAATAATTTACACGTACAAATCTTGAGAGCGACCTGTCTTGAAACCTTTTCTTTTCATATCGAACATCATGCAAAATATATTCAGATGTTCGTCTAAATTACTTTTTTCGTTTCGAATATCGATGGAAATAACTTAGATATCGAATTGAAGCGAGATACACTGTATCTTGACGAGGTCTCATTTCCACGTACGATCCTCGTTAACACATTTCTTTTGCTCTTTTTTTAAATGTGAAGCCCTCTGTTTCCTCGTTAGATCGGAATGGTGCGTGTCGATCAATCAATCCTCTTCGTTATCGACTTGCTCGAATCGCAAAACTCAACCAGGCGAACTTGAAAACCAATAATTAGGGACGCGACTGTAATTAAGAATTATTGCCTATCGATTATTTGCCCCGGAATTTCCTGGCCCGTTGTCGCGTGTCGTCTTCTTCTTCTTCCGTCCCTTCGGCATTTTCTGTTTCGTTGACCCGTCTGCGAAATTCCAGCGAATGCTGTGCTACTTTTAATTAGACCTACCCCTCCCTCGGCTACAACGTGTATTTCCGCGAATAATTAGGCGTTTCGCGGAAGAGTATAATGAGCAAGTAAAGTTTCGAAATGTTCGAGTATGGAAGATTTAAGTATCGAATTGTTGAACGAAGAATTCTCAGAATTAGAATCTTCTAGCTGGATTTTCTCCTAACAATTGCTAAGTTTAGTATTTTAGAAATTAATTGTATGTAAATGGTAGAGAAGCATACCATTTATTTGTTTGTTCGTTTATGGGTTGTTCAATTGTTTACTTTATTATAATGCAGAGAGAAAATGGTTGACAAATTGTCAGTAAATAACTGTGCAAGACAAAGGTCTAATTTGATAAAGCGTCGAATTGTTGAAGGAAAAAATTTTAAATATAGTTCATAGATATTAAAGAACGTAGATAAATTAGTTTTACAATTCGCTTAATTAATTAATTAATGAGAAATAGTTACGATTGTCTTACACTCGTGCAAAGTTATGTTGAAAATTTTAATAATAAAAGGCAGAGTGCCATGAAAAAAATCAATCTCAAGAAATCTCAATCAGAAATCTGAGAATAGAATTTCAAGAAAATTAAGAAGATTGATATTTCTATTAAAGTTACTGCAATTACTGAAACTTAGTACAATTGAAATATTATTTGATTAGAGTTGCTCATTTTATTCTAATTTCTTTATTAACCACAGTTCCCGATCTTCAAAATAAATTAAACTGTCTGGGATAGCAGAATGCCACGTTGAAACAGTTTGAACCGAAGTCGCTAATAATTCTCCTCAAGCGGTTGATGTTACTGTAAACGATAACCTAGGAAGGAAAATACTTGTTTGAGAGATATAAGATAAAAATCAGGACTAGTTACGCGGATACAAGCTTGAAAACGGTGGAAAAGGCTGAAACTGAAGACGCAACTCCCTCGAGGAGTTAAGGTAGTGAAGATAAAACAGACATTTCCGATATTTTCCTTTAAATCCTCCTGGGGGAGCGTTTCAAGAATCATTCGTTCCCGTTTCACGGACAGAATTGACCCGTGAGGTGAACAGAGTTCTGACGTGGACACTTTTGCTCGCGTGAAAGTGCCTGTCCCGAGGTTTTCTTCGCCACGTTGTCAGAAGCCTTCGTGTATCGGTGGATTTAAAGGATTCACCTTCAGAGCAACTATTACATTCTTTGTTGCACGAAAAAGTTTCCAGCGGACAATTCTATTTGTAGGATTGTTGGATACTTTGATAAGATAGTATCTTGGGAGGAAACATTAGAGTGAAAAGTTGCAATCAGTTGCGAACGCCTTTTCGTCTGGAGTAATTGCTTCGATTTAATATGTTCGCAACAGGTGATGGTCAGGATTTTATACTTATTTTACAAATTACATACAAAAAACATTTTACAAATGTTTTCTTTTTCTCTATTTGTTATTGTGACAATGCCCATAACGGAAAAGGAGCTTTTTACAATGAAATTATATTACAGGTATATGTTTATGTATATATATATATATAATATAATATAATATATATAATATGTATAATATATAATATATATATATATATATATATATATATATATATATATATATATATTAGTCGCGTAAGTTAATTTGATGCATTTTCGAACAAAACTGAAATTCCGATTTTTCATTTGTCATGTAATATATTTATGATATAATAATACATTTCCAACGAATTGAACACAAAATGGTTCTTTAAAATTCCCTTTTTAAGAACGAGCTTACGTTACGATCTAATATATTTGAGAATTTAATTGGTCAGAAAAAGGCAATTCTTTCACTAATTTTAAAGCTACCTCGATTCTCCCAACGATTTAAGAGATTAACAAATTCATTAGATTCTACAAAGGGCACGTTTCGCCTTTTCGCGAATCCTTCGCCTTTGCAATTCTTCGGTCGCTCTGCGACAAATGTTCCTCCACTGGCACGCAGCCTTCTATCGCTTAGAACCTGCGATAGACCTGCATCAAAGCCGAGCTCGGCACTCTTCGCTTATTCCTCATCTTCTCGCGTTTCCTCGCGACACAAACGACATAAAAAAAAGAAAAATGAAAGAAAATGGAAAATAAATTTCAATGCTGTCCGAGCGACTCCGAACCTTAGCGCGCTTTCCTTAAATCGCGGAATCGCCGGTTGACGCTTCTAAAAAGCGTGGAGAATCCGCCCCCTGTCCCCGTCTTGAGCACCAGCGAAGGTCGGACGTTTCACGACGCATTCACGACAGAAATAAATACGAAGTTGAAAAGGGCTCGGGTTCCTTTCACGGAAGAATATAATTGCCAGAAAAATAAACGATCGCAAAGTCTGTTTGCTCGCGCCTCTTTCATCCCCCTCTCACTCTCTGTCGTTTCATCCCCTCACCCTTAGTTTCCCTCTCACGCGGAATCTCTTCTCGTTGCTTTTTCTCTCTGTGTGTAACAGCTTCTACCCCTACCCCGTCGTTCTCTCTGTTTTTCTTTCTCTTTTTATCCCTTCTTCGTCCCTCTTTCTCTCTCTCTCTCTCTCTCTCTCTCTCTCTCTGAGAAAGAAGGAAAGAGAGAATGCTGCCCCTCTCTTCTGCTTTGGTTACCTTCCAACCCCTCTTCAACACAGCATCCCTCTATTGCGACTTGGTGGAAAAGCTCACTCGACTCGCGGGTCAACGAATTCGCAATTACGATCTTTCACGTCGACGTGACTACCTACTCTCTCGTCGACTTTGGAATCCCCGACGATATTTCTCTCCCGCTCTGTCTAACTCGCCAGAGTTCCACGCCTTTTTTTCCCCCATTTTCTCGCGTTCGTCCACGACGACGCCGATCTTCTTCTGTTGGTTTTTCCCGTCTTCCCTTCCACTGTTGACTTTCCAACAGAGCTTCCTGCCTCTTTCCGTGTTCACGTCTTTCGGCTGGCCTCACTCTTCCTGGTCTCGCGGGCTCGCTTGCAGTTTCCCCTCCTTAGCAAATTCCATTCGTAGACGACGAGCGGCTTCTTGATCTGGTTTTTATTAATCGCTGTTAACGCTTTTAATCTTTGTTAGGGCTTTGTTGCGAAAGGAAAGTGCGGATCTCGAGTCTATGGGGAGTTTTAGCAAAGAGGCGATGCGCACGTTTGGTTCTCCGTTGGGAATGTTTTACGTATCTTTTGATAAGATCTCGGATATTGCGATTTCGATCGTTTCATCTCTCTGTCGTCTCATTTTCTAGCTATTTCATAGTTGTTACAGTGGCACACTATAATGACGATTTACAACAGTTATTTTATATACGAGTGTCAGTTGATAAATAATTCTTCCTCGTTTGTATCTCGAGAACGAAAAGAGTTACAGCCCTGCGTGAGCACCCGTTTTATAGCTGCTACCCTCTTTTATAAACATACCAAGCTTCCGCAAGTTTGCTTAGCGCAATCACGAACGGTATCGTTCAGAGTGAGGTTTGATATGGATGCGATATGAACGAAATTCAAACAGCGTGGAAAGCTTTACACCCCTGGAAATTCATCGCCGTTTACTGGCAAGGTATGCTATCACATTAAAACAAAGCATTGGCGAAGCATTAGCGGAGACGTGCACGTCGGGTTTGGAATTCAATCGAGACGATATCGTTACAGCACGACAACGTTCGACCGCACTCCTCACTCGCAACACTTGATGCTTTTGCGAGTTTGATATTTGAAGTTGTTGCACGGTCTACATCTGACTCCTTCGGCTTCCTATTTCCTCCCAAAATTGAAAAGAATCTTGAAAGGTATTCGTTTCAAATCGGACCAGCAAAATTCTTCGCTGACAAAATGAAAAAACTTTTCGTTGGCAAATATGGTACGGACAGGCCCATTCCCTTCTTTAGGAAATTCCGAATTACATGTCCTCCCCGAGCTGTAAACCTAATGACTCCGAAGTCAGGTAAAAACCCCCGGGAAAAGCCGAGCCGGAAAGGCACGATAGACAGACGAAACCCAACGGTTGGTAGGGAGGATCAGCAACATAGGAGGACAGTTCATCATCAGACATCGTACCGTGCGGGTGAAATACTTCACTCTCAACGGGATCTTACCACCGCCGTGTTCATAACATCACACTTTACTTTCATACGACAAGTGCAAATACAGTGCTAGATTACTCTGACACTCGATCTATTAAGTCTCCTCCACCTTAAACGTTAAGTCATTCGAGGTGCGCGATATTGACCGATCGGTTTGACCTTACCGGCTGCTCTTTAGTCGAGAATTCGCAACATATATGTTGAGAATTGTGGATCGTAATCGCCGAAATAAATATGTAGGAACACTTTCATTACATTTAGAGATGATAATAAAATAGTTTTGTATTTATTTAATATGCGATTTACAAGATGTTTATGGATATCCATTACACGTATTTCAGCATTCTTCTAGTCTCACTTTTACCATGGTACAGTGACATGATACATGTATATTTTACATGGTACAGTGATTCTTTCGCTCTGCGAGACGCTGCGCACGCACATACTTACACACATATTCATACACATATATGTGTATTACTACTACGTGGCTGATCCAGTGTGGCGCACAAAATTACATACATTTCAATAATATACATAGAAAACAAATACAGTATTTTCTAGCTAATAGATTGCACTTTCATTTTGTTTCATTTCGATAAGTGTTTTCGTTCAAGAGACGCAGTCGAACATGCACTACTTATTTTGATTTTTCTAACGTTCTTCAGGAGTTCAATACTCCTTCGGATCGTTCCAAACATCTGTTTTTCGTTTGTCCATCCTTTTTGATATTTCCCTATTTCTTTCATCTGTTTCTCACTGTTAATTCTGTTTCTTTGAGTCTCGACTCGGAGGCTGAAGAACACTAGCGTCGAGACAGTAATGAGATTCCCGAAGCCCAGAGGCGGTGTCATAATCGCCTTAGGCTGGGACGCCGCTATCGACCAAAATCTTGTTCGTCTTTTTCGAGATACAAAGTCAACATGAATTAAAGAATCGATCACGTTTAGGTATAAATCGATCTACTGAATCGAACGATTATTACAATTTTTTAACGATCATTCCAATAACTTTCAGTATCGTTGATATTAGAATTTGATTAATCTTTTATTAGTCTTCCGTTGAAACTTTGTGACATTAGGTTCGTTAAACCGAAATGGTCTGTAATATTTTTATGCTCCAATTAAATAACATTTGAAATTGATTTGATATTATTCTAATTATTTAAAATTGTATGTTACATTCTTATTTTGAAGCTATCGTTTCGATAAATAGATTTGAAATAAAATACTAAACTTTCGAAGTTAGAAGCATACAAGTTCTTTCGTAACATGTGCGGCCTACCCCAGAATAGATGGAGAACACAGGAACAATGAAAAAACTCCTATAAATATCTTCCGTATTTTAATTCGTTGCGAAGTTAGTAGCTTTTTTATGTTCCAATAATTCTTCCTTCTCTGTTGTTGCTTAAAATTGCAGCAACCACTTTTGAGAATTGTTAGCAGGTTGGGGCTTAGCGACGGAAAGGACCATTTTATACCGAGATTAAACTGTTTTAGAAAATGTCAAGCCAATAAAATCGATTCATATAATATAAAACTCATGAGGAAGCAAGTAGTCGATTAACGATAATGGATAAAAGAATAGCATTGTGTCCGTCCATCTATACTACTGTAGCTGTGAACATTTAGGATATAAAGAAATGGATACTTTAATCGGATAGAATAACGTTCTTTAAGAAAAAATATAATATTTAGAGAAGTTGGAAGTTTGAAAAGTTGTAATTGAGGAGAGCCAAGTCTATGTTATATTTACTCACTATTACAGTTAGCAAAACCACCAGTCAAATTGCTTCTGAATTACTCACTGAATGTACATGATGCAGTAGAACGTTAAGTGGAGTAGATTGAGTATGCAATATTCAGACAACCGCCTCAAAACTGGAGCGTAGGCTATCAGTCTAGAACTTAATATCATTTACTTCCAACGTGTATTATGTTCCACTATATTGTTAGTTCTTACATTGTGTAGTAAATATTGCAGTTTATCTAAACATTTTTTTATTTATTTCAAATCTTTAATTTCAACTGTGCACAAAAATAGGAAATTCATGTAGTTATTGAGATATGTATAATTTTGTGTGCTGGACTGGGTTAGATGCGTAGTAGGGATACTTGTATGTGGGTGTTAGTGTATGGAAGTATGTGTGTACGCGGCGTCTCGAAAACAGATGAATGTAAACTGTTCAGTCGGTTCACAAACGGGTATGGAAGAAAGTGCTGAGACGCGTGCAAATGTGTATCGATGAATATCTTAGAAATCGTCCATCAAATGAATATACAATTATTCTAATATGAATTCCAACTGTAAATTTAGTGTTCCTATACCATTATTTCGGCTATTAAGATCCACAATTCTCAACAGTAGTAATTTTACTTTGAATGCAAGATGTCAACATTAAGAGAGAGAGAGAGAGAGAGAGAGAGAGAAATGATTGTAATTAATGTTTTAATTAAATACCGTTTTACTCTTTCGATTTACTATAATCAATTCGCAGTAGGATATTGCATTATACATATCTACATATATATATATTTATATAAATGAATTATACTAAATATTAACTGTTTAGCAAAAATATAACTGTCAAGTATATGTAATCTTTTTAAACAGAAGAAAGAAATACATACCGAAACGAAAATTAATAACACAGTAAATAAAGTAGTAAAAATACGTTATAAATAAACTATTAAAAATATTTGTATAACCTAAACATTCATGTTGCAACCGTGACTAATTTTTGATAAAAAGTTTTCGCTATTTCCTCTGTTATATTCTGTTATATCAGAATAAAATATTAAATGATATCAACACGTGCCCGTTACGTGTTCGTGTTGCAAATTAATAGTTCACACGCCTTGCCTGACCGCGAACGGCATGCCGCGGTAGTCTTGCACAGCGTGTGTGGCCACGCATCGGCGCATACACTTGTACAACGCTGCGTAGAACTACTTGTCGGATTATATACGATCCGCTGCTACTTGCCCCGATTATATATGACCTAATACTACTTGCCTGATTACATACGGTCACGTACTACTTGTCTAACAGCATACGATCACGTACCATTTACCCAGTCACATATGCTCGCATATTACCTTTCTTTGCTCATATTATCTCAGGCTATTTTCTATTATATCTATACATCATAATTCAAATTTGGTTTCTTCGTGAAATTTATTTAACATATGATATTATTAGGTTGGCTTATAGACAAGTCTCCACTCTTTGAATGCAAAGTAGAATAAATAAAGTTATACTTGATAATAATAATGAAAATTCTTGGAATTGTTTCTCCAATTATCAAATTACTTATTGATTCAGATAGAAATCTTTGGCTTCTGAGTCGTACTGTACTCTTAAATATCTCGCATACACAAACACATTCCTGTGAGCTCTGCATGATATCCAAATTTTTACTCAATATCGTGTATCCTAGCTTTTAGCCATTGAAAAACATAATCCTTCGTCTCATTAGATATTTTGTATTTGGATTAATACTTCCTGAAATAAGATCTCAGATCATTTTTGATCCTATAAAAATATTTATATCTATGTATATATGTAAACACTAATATTTAAAATTCAAATGTTTATCTTATTATTTACCTTGTATTTGAAAAAATTAACTATAACAAAAACTTATTCGACGATAATTTATTCAATCTTACCACGAAATAAAGTTATGTTGCCTGTTATTCTTGAAATAAAAATACTCTAGTAGAAATAATTTCTTATCTCGAATCGTCATTTTCTATCTTGATCTCAAATAAAATTTGCCCAATCTGTAACCCCGCAATACGATCGCAGGGTTAAGTCCAAGAATTCAGTTCTAATAACCCCAATGTAATACTTGTGCCGTCCTATCATTCATGCTTGACAACAATATTACATCCGGAAAAAAGCTTTTCTAGAAGTGGTAGGGAAAATATTACCAGAAATCGGTGTTTCCCGTCGAATATTAATCAGGAATCGATCGAACGGTCCGCAAAGTCCACGGGAACCCGTGGCATTCATGAGTTTTCACGTTTCACCGGCGTCGAGGTTATTCTTTTTTTTTCTTTTTTTGTTCTGAAATAACCCGACGTTCGGTTATTCGGCCTCCGTGCGACGTTCTCTCTCGTGGCTCATAAAAAATGCAGCCCCGCGATCGCACATGCATTCCTCATCAAAGCAGGCGCCGGCGGAAAGGGCTGGGAAAAACCGTGGAAGTTGCAAGGGAAAACCAAAATATTCTGCATTGATGTTTCTCCTTTCCCGTCGTTTCATCGCTTTCGTTTTGCAGTTTAGTCACGTAGCACGCACGCACGCGTGTGCTTGACGCCTACGTGTCCAATAATACGACCCCGAGAAATAAACGGAAACGCCACCACTTATACTGATCGATCTTCCGACAGTCTTCTTTTTCTATCACAAATCTACCAACAGTTCTGATATTTTATTTCTGCTACTTGCTTTTGTTAGTTTTTGTGTATGCGTGTGTGTGTGTGTGTTTTCTTCTTTTTTTAATAAAATGGGAAAGCAAGCACTCATACTTTTTCTTTCTCTAAGTCTATGAACACTTTTCCTATTTTATTATCATTATTCGTGTTTCGTTCGTTTTTACTTGTTTCTTCTGTTTTGGTATTTAATAATCTATTCTTTTTTGATTCTTGGAGATGATGGTATTTTATGGCGTAAATAAAATATTTATGTCTTTTGGTGTCATTTGATACTTCGACTGTGTTCTTCTTAGAAGACTACGGTGATTCATTTATTTTTATTTTTATTATTTGTGATTAGTTAACTTCCACTTGCATTTTTAGATTTATTACCTTTTCATGTATTTGTTGATTAATTTCATTCCGATAATTAAAGGCGATTCACCGGGTCAATTTCAATTGCCTGGATACCGCAGCTATTGCCAGTAGGCTGTTTTTATCATTTTCTAACATGGAGACACTAGAATCATCGAAAAAGACACTAATTAAAAATATGCTGAGTTTCCATTGAAATTTGTTCTCCAAGTAGCTGAACAGAACTAATACTAGGTTTATTATTAGTAGGTTAGCTTTATTGTTTTAGCTATTCCTAACAAGCGTTAACTATTTGTTATTGATATTTTTGATCGTTTTCAAACATAGAGCAAGTAATATCATTCCAACCATTAATCTTCAATGTTGTAAAGCTGCATTAAAATTTGCAACTAGTTCAACGACACGAAGATCGGGTTAAATTTAAATGTAGAAAAATTAATTTCATTCAGAAAGATAAACGTCGAAAAAGAATTCCATGTACAATAGTTTCCAGAATAATCCGAAGCTTCTACCTGCGATGCTTCGAATTCTCGAATGTTCGTAATTCAGAGCAA
This sequence comes from Bombus flavifrons, assembly GCF_040668555.2. Classification (NCBI taxonomy): domain Eukaryota; kingdom Metazoa; phylum Arthropoda; class Insecta; order Hymenoptera; family Apidae; genus Bombus; species Bombus flavifrons. The sequence goes on along the minus strand of NC_138446.1, from coordinate 8,069,914 downwards.
TATACGCGTATGTACATACTAGCGTGACGAGTATCTCTTACTTTCGCAACGGGTCACGAGTCTACGGCGGAATATCGACGCGCTGTAAATTGGTTCATGTTCCTGACGCGCCGATAACGTACGAGTGCTCGCATATTTCGCTCGATGTCATTGTAACCCGAGCTATCGTGTCCAATGGTGAGAAAAAAACTATCGACATATAACTGCGTCATACATTTAGGATCCCTCGACACCCTTTGAATTACGACGACGACGACGAAGATGCGACGCCGAATCGACGCTCCAACCTTTCCAACACCAACTCCAACCCTTTTTATTCTTTTCTTCTCCTCTTTCACCTTTTTTTGTCTCTTCCTCGTTCGTCTCTATATCGTAGCTTTTTACGACTCGTTCGTGAACGATGGAGTAGTTTCGTGCTATGTCTCACCGTGAAAACTAAATAAAGATGAGATGACCGATTCGAGATGTCTGTTGCATTGTACTTTTACTTTAAATGATTTTAAACCCATTTATTGAAGCACCTATTATTTTGTTGACTGGATGTATGTTGATTTTATGAGCAACAAAATATACGTATTTATTTATTTACTCAGGTTTTAATAATAATAGATATATATACACGAATGTTAGTCAACATATTAAATACATAGACATAGGAAAAGGATTGTCAGCCCAGAAACTAATAATGATAGGGGTACCAGTTAGGGCAAAAAGTGTGCCAAAGATCTTGTCAATTATATATATATCAGTTTAAATTCTGAAATTTGTAATTCATCCTCATCCGTCCTTCGACTCTGTTGAAAAAAGACAAACACGAGCTGAGATCGCTTTTGTGATAATCTTCTAAGTACTTGAGTGTCACAAATTTAGGATTTGAATTACACTTTCCTAAATGTTCGTAGACAGTAATAATAATTATCACAAATTAATGCGTTACATTTATTTTATATTTACATATAAAAGAAATATTTTTAGAGAGAGAGAGAACAATATTCCTTTATCCAAGCAACAGTAGATTTATTGTAATATCTACGTCGCTAAAATAACAGAAATTCATTAGTTTATATAACATAGGCGTCTTGTTAATGCATGATACATTTCAGAGCACGAATGAGTTCATCATTAGTGGTCTGTTCATGCACAGTGCGATTCCACTTGCGTGGCATGCAACGCCTCGTGATTTCTCTTTCACCATACCGCAGCTTATACCATCACGTGCCTGGCCATATAAAAACTAATACTACTTTTCTACTCCATCGACCATAAATATTAAAAAATTTCTTTCTTTTATTTATTTCTTCCCTTTATTTCCACTTGTAATATTTTTTTCCAATTAAGCCTACGGTAAAATATGTAACTTCTCAATTTCTTTACGATATTGTTAGTGCAATATGTAATTTTTAGAAATGCAGTAGAATTCCATGAATTTGAACTTCTCGAGGGACACACGGTGTATATAATCGGAGTTATCCCAAATATCCTCAATTATCTCCAATATTTACTATTTTTCGTTCACACAATAGGAGCTCGGGTTCGCATAAACGAATTCAACCAACAAAAGTTCAATCGATCGGACATTAACTAAAATTTCCTTCGGAAAAATGGAGTTCTACTGTAGGTAATTGTAAAGGCATGTCGCATCCTCGCAAGGAAAGCGATACAATTCAAAAAACGCGATTTTCGAGTTATCCTTTTGAAAATATTGCAGAGACATTCCTCGAGCAATTATGTAAATTTTATTCATTTATCTTCACAATTTGGCCGGTAGAGAGCAGTTATGTCGCTCTTCCTGATTTACATATGTGGCACTGTGCTGTGTCCTGCAAATGCATCTTATTATTTGTTGTGTCCTGACTGCAAGGGTGGTCTCTCAGTTAAGAAATAAAAATGGAAAAAGAAAAAACGCCTCAGCCTGTTTTACGAGCGTTATTCTCGCCGATCATAAATTTGATTCAATTAAAAACAGTTTTTCCCGTTTTCTGGAAAATATACTTTCTCGAGTTGAGTCGCTTTCCTCGCGAGGATACAATATGTGTTACGCATTTAACTAGTATCCCTGTCTTAGGTTCGAATTTCCAACTTAGCAATTTATATTATAAAATTATAACGAATTGCAAAGAATGAATTATTTAATAGAAAACGTCGCAAGTTATTAAAAACGATAGTTCATTGTCATTTAAAATATAAAACTTTCGTATTTTCGTTAGAATCGACTTGGATCTACAAATACATACTGAAATTGATCCAATAATAGTTTTAATCCTCGCTTCTCCTAGTTACGATATGAAAAAGTTTTCTCTCATTTCACGTGATGAGTTCGTTCGTTCACCCCGGAACTAATCGGAAAAATTTGAAAACACTGTATTCGCGACGAATACGCTGATTGGAACGAAACTGGTCGTTGCGTTATTTTTCCCCTTTTTTTCCCTTTTTTTTTCCTCCATTCTTCTTTTTTCCCATTCAAATTCGCCGCGTAACCATTCCGAATTGGCTGCTAAAAACAGGAAAATTGGACGGACCCCTTCACGCGGCCATTTTCCACACGTGTCGAGCAATTACCCCCGGTGTTTTCGATCGCTCTTGCGGTGCGAACGATTATTGCCCCGTGGTAATTGCAGAATCCAATAACAAACGTCCTTGAAGTCCACCTCGAAGCTTTGTGATTTAACAGCGACATAACGGCTGCAATTATGAGTTATTGACCCTCTTGGAAACTTATCGTTCGACCCTGATCTCTCACTAACATTAAAAGTATCGATCGCCAGATCGTGACTGATTTGTGAATGGCCGTAAATGTGTATTTTCAAACGATATTTCGGATATACATTTTATTGTTAACGTTTTGATATTTTACAGTACTTTTATATTTTATTAATCAGAATAATTCTTGAATATTTATAGTATCCTTGATATTAGTGAAACGTCAAAATGTTATATTTTTATTGTTAATTTTACTTTTTAACGTACTTTATTTCATATTTTATAATACTTCATCTTCTTTTTCAATTTATATTTTAAATCTCCAATTTGAAGATACCATCAGTCCCACCTTACTTCAGTCACGTTCTATCCTGGATATTTAATACTTAGCATGGTCCAATACCTTTTGTAAGCAACAATACGTCATCAAAATACAGCGTAAGAATGAGCATAATTCCTAATTGAACGAATTAATCGACTAAATTAATCCTAGTAATATAAATTCTAAATTAGACATGCAAATCACATTTCGATACAATATGAGATATTTATATCGCAGATGTTTCTAAACCATAGATCAGGAAGTAAAATTTGAAGTAAGTAAGTGAAAGGAAGTAAAACTAATTTACTATTTACTAACGCACATCTTTGTACTTACATGTGTATGTATTTGCACTTCTTATAAATGCATAAATATAATATAATATATATAATATATAATAATATACAGGGTGGTTGGTAACTGGTGGTACAAGCGGAAAGGCGGTGATTCTACGCGAAAAAAGAAGTCGAAAATATAGAATAAAAATTTTTCGTTTGAGGCTTTGTTTTCGAGAAAATCGACTTTGAATTTTCGCTCGGTACGATTGATGGAAAAATTAAAAAGAAAAAAAATTAAAAAGAAAACAATTTTTATTCTATATTTTCGACTTCTTTTTTCGCGTAGAATCACCCCCTTTCCGCTTGTACCACCAGTTACCAACCACCCTGTATAACGTAATAAATATTCTAATAACAAGAGAAGCGTCGTATAATAATAAAACCGAGCGAAAAAGGTAAGACACTTTGACAGGTATTGATACTAGAAGGAGTATAAATGAAAAATATAGTGCTATATGAAAATTGGTGGAAACGTGACCGAAAAAGCAGAAAGGTCACAGAAAGAGGGGATGCGAAGGATCGAAAGGGACCAGAGGGAGGACATTGTAGATTGGATGGTGACAAGATGCGGTAAAATTGCAACTGTCGGATCTCACGTTCCACAGCTTCACGTGCCACGTACAGGCACGCTATTCTGGCAGATTTTGCGAGCTTACGAATGAGCTTTCGCACCGATCGATCGACGGATTGCCGGAACGGAAACGGTGGGTTCCCTTTGACACGCGACTTTCACGATTGATGGAACGGTGCCGTTTAATGTTATGTCGTTTTGCCCGCGCTTTATTGCCATCTCGTGCGTTCGCCATTGTGCAAAAAACGCTGCGTTAAAAAACCAAACGAATAGCCCACGTTTCGTTTGGAGGAAAACAAATTGGTTTGGTGAAAAAGATTGATTGTAGGAAGTAGTAGAGGCTTTATGGGGTGGAACGATGTTAGAAAAAATGATGTAGGAAATTGTTTTGGCTTTGAACTATTTTATTCCTGAATTATTTAACAACCATTATTATAATATAATATTTTTACGTAATTCTTCTTGTCGTATATTGTATGTCATACAATGATATATTCGTTTATCATATAAGAAAACAGAAAAATGTCATGTAAAAAGATAGAAAAGTTACAGGCACGTGCAATAGACAAAATAAATTGTCATATGGACACTAAAAAGATTAAACACATATGTTTTCTAAATAATAATTAAAACAATAAAATAATTGAAAATCTTCGTATGTACCTCGTAAAAATGTAATTTTCATAATAAAATCAAATCTCTCCTTCAATCACATTCATAAAAACATAAATTTCAATAAACGAGTTAAAAATCAAAAGATCCATGTTTTTATTTTTAAATAGTTTCTGGAATCTCTGACGCAACATCTAAATAATTTCCGTGCTGTGTAATATCTTACCTTTGCTCGTCAAAAATCCAGAAAAATTCAATTCTGCAATTTCCATAACCAATAACACGGTTGCTGCAAAAAGAAGTAGAAGATAAAGTATGGACGAAGAAGGAAAATAAAAGAAAAGAAAGGAAATAGCTACCAGTGAAGAAATGCAATTCAAGTAGAAGCAGCTAATCGAAATTCGAAGAATCAACGCGGGCGTGTGTAAATCGTGCTTGGGACAAGTGCACGCGGCAAAACTCGAACGGTGAGCCGATTATTCGACGTGGTCGCCGAAATTGGTCTGCGCGATGGCCACCAGTGGGGGGTGGATTATTGATCAGATTATTTGGAAGACGTGGCCAGCTGTTCGGTTCGCAGACCGAATCGGATACACGAATTATTCACGTATCGGATGGATCGACCAACGCGTTACTTCGTTATCGCTGGATGAACAGGCCCGTGAAATTCTATGATTTTGTTTCGTTTTAAGGTTGCACGACTTTTTATCTTTACAGACCAGATTATAACTTTGCAATGAGATAATAATGTGTGGCTGTTGTATTGGAAATTAAGCTATTAAAAACCAATCTTTAGTTGGTGCAATATTTCATTTGCAATTTATGGTAATTTTTAATCAATTTAGTAGACGTTATCGTGTTGCGGTTTTTTGACGTTGCGGGAGGTTGTCCGAGAAGTTTCTTTCGTTTTATGAGGAAATAATAGACGCACAACGTTTTTTGTTTTATACTATTTTGTCGAACATTTTGTCCTGTTGAGATAAATACCGCGACATTTCACAGACTTGGTTTCATATTTGTATGAAGATGCACTGTTGTAAAAAACACGTTTGCGAAAGAAAGACACTTTTCGGACAACCTAATAGTTGTGAAAGTGAATTGCAAGAATTTGTTCGACTGTTATTTCGTTGACACTATTTCTTCTCTTACCTAGGTTCTATATTATTATGGCATTTGACGAAATTGTTTAAGAAAGTTTATAACATTGTGACAAATTATTTCTTCTCCAAGTCAGAGGTATTTGTCTGTTGTGTCTGATTTATGTATTTACGTTTCTGTAAGGAGTCTGTTGCTTTAATATACTCATCTTCCTCAACTTCGCAGATTCTATTTTTCCAATTCTCCTATGAGGAAAGTGGAACTAATTTCATAATTCTAAGTATCGTAGTTCAAATAACTACATCACATAACTTTGATTATACTCCAAATCTGATTATATTTACCTTAATTTGAATCGAAATTCATTTATAATTTCTTTGATATACATCGTATGAAGAGAAGATCTACGTATGTTTGAAAAATTGCAATCTCAGAAACTTCCCTGCCATTTAAGGAATAAATCTCTCGTTCAAACGAAACTCGCAATCGAATCTCAACACACGTTGAACTATTTCTAACGCGCGATCCCAAAAATCTCCATGTCTCTCAATAAACATTTAATATCGTAGAATGTCTGTAGAAAACATGTAGATCCATGTAGAAACATGTAGATGTAGAATCCTGAAATCGACGCAGCAAACAGAATAAATCTTCCTTATCTTCCGTTCGTTCCGATTATTGCTTCACAATACGTTTCCACTTGAAAATCTCAAAAGGAAAACGTAATAATCACACTGTTGCTGATTTTCTGAATTTAATTTTATTTTATGGTTATGTAGGAGGATTTTAACATGACATAATTGTGAGAAATGAACAGTGGCTACAAGAAGTACTTGCGCACGCTCTTATTTTTCAATGAAATCAAATTTTACATTTCATTTTCATAATATCGAATTTTATAACCGTATAAAAGTACTGCTAAACGATATGAAAGTTCATATTGTTTCATCTAATTATACATATAAGTGCTATAATAAATAGTGCGTAATACACAGGATGTCCGGTAACCGGATGGGGTACAATCGGATGGGGGGTGATGCTACGTGAAAAAATAAGTCGAAAATATGGAATAAATTTTTTTCGTACGACGCTTCCTTCTCGAGAAAATCGAGTTTGAAAATTTGGCGGTAAACCCCAGACTTGGTTAATTCCGGACTAAACAGAAATAGATATAATCGATAAGAAGCTGAACTCCGTGTCAAAATACCATTTTTGTCAAGAGAAAAATAAATTTAAATAAAAAGAAATAAATAAATAATAAATGTAAAAAATAATCAGTCCTTAACTAGACATATTCAAATTTTATTTTCTTGAATATATAGTATAATATCCTGCTGATTATTTACCCATACCTTGTAGGTACTATTGAGATATGTATAATTTTATGTGCTAGACTAGATTAGCTGCGTAGTAGTGATACATGTATGTGAATATCAGTGTGTGGAAGTGTGTATGTGCGCGGCGTCTCGAAAACTATGAATGTAAACTGTTCAGTCGGTTAACAATCTGGTATGGAAGATGGTGAGACGCGTGCAAGTGTGTATCGATGAATATCTTTGAAATCGTTTATCAAATAAATATATACCTATTCTAATATAAATTCTAAGTGTAAATTTAGTGTTCCTATACTATTATTTCGGCTATTAAGATCCAAAATTCTCAACAGGTACTTAGCTAAGTTAAAGTATACTCGACAAACGATATCGTACTATCGTATTATAATATTTTTAAAATTTTGAGGAAGATAAAAACAACACGTTCAAAATTTCTGTCCCAATTCAAAAATAGAAAATTTGACTTGTCGCGTCCGTTTTCTGTAACCTTTACGTGGAAACCGATTTTTATTAAGGCTCGAAGTGACGATTGATTTGTCGTGCAATAATAGATCCGACCGGAAGTAGAGGAACGCCTGGAGATGAAGAAGTGCGGTTCTTTCAAATGGAGGAGAGTTTTCCTTAGACTTTTATCATAAATTTAATGAAAGCCCGACCCCCTCTTGCTTTTTATTTACCCGAATGCCTCCATTCTTCGGATGAAATCGCGCATCGATGAATATCGAAGAGATTGAATTGAATTAATAAAAAGGATATAGAGTGTATCTGTCGCTTGAATCAGCGATCGCTATCGAAACGAAATCGATCCAACCGATCAGCCAACCGACGCACATTCGAGTTATTAATTAAACGAGGATCACGGTACGGGCTTTAATGAACTTACGATTTCCATTGGATCTCGTTCTTGGATATATTCCTTCGTATTCGTTCGACGAGCTGACTGAAGATAAATTCTTTTATTATTTGAGCTGATTGAATTTTGGATTAGCCTGTGTGATGGATTGTACGATTGTAATCGATGGCAGAAAAAGATATACAAGAATAAAGGAGATTTTATTACGTAGAGAGAAGTGTCCAGAAGTTTACAAAAAGTGGTACTGATATTCATGCTATACATTGAATAATGGGACAACACCTCACGACGCGTGCTTTCCAAATTACCTTAAAAATAAAAGTTCTCAGGGTTCCATAAATCATTTTGCTACTAATGGGTTTAGACTTTTGTTTGCAGTGGATAGAAATTGTTTTATATTTGTAATATTATACAAAATGTAAAAATTATATTATAAATATTATGCGATATAAATGTAATATTGTATTTATTATATTTATTATTATAATATTTTATTTTAATATCTGTTTGAGAATATATATATATATATTTATTTGTTTTTTTTTTGTTTGTATGATAAACGGGGGCAATTATATAGAAATAGAGAACATCCGTAGGTTTTGTAAAATATAGTTGAAGATTATATAATATAATATAATAATTTTATTTCATATAGCTATTAAAAATTAATATTTAAATAGACTATAATTAAATTAACTTGAATCCCTTCAAACAATAATACATTTGCCCCTATACCTAACACTTTGAAAAAGTTAACGCGCTAAAAGAGCTCTAAAACACGGTGTGGAATACTAATCGTATCCTCTCGGAAACGCAAAGGCGCAAACACAATCGCGGGAACGAATCAGGCTTGGGGATCCTGGGTTAAATAAGATCAGAAATGGATCTTCCTTGTCGGACAACGCGGCTCGCGAGATTATGCATGTGCGAAACTACGGCTGCGTGATGGAGATAGATGAGAGGAGTTCGCAGTAGCAGATGTTCCGTACGCCACCACCCTCCCAGATTATAATAATGATCAATCTTCGTGCCTGTGTTGCCGCACACGTATTTCCCGGTCACGTGATAAATCACGCGACTAAATTAACCAGTAAAAAAGAAAGACCGCATACGATGAAATTGTTTTGTCAACTACAGTTTTCTGTCAGAAGTTATTTGGATTTCACCCCTTTAGGAATTATTAATAGCTTCAAACTTGTTGTAGTTTAGGAATTTGTTTCTCTTTTTTTTTTTTTTTTATGGAGTTGGTAGAATTTTTTCGATATTGGAGAAATATGTAAATATTCTTTTGTAGGTTACTACGGTATGATTTTAGAACTATGTTAGTATAGGAATTTGTTTAGTGTCGAATGTTTGTATACTTTTATTTTCGAATGTTTTTTTTTACAAAAAAGTTGCATAAAGTTTTAGAAAGCAGAAATACATGAAAGCGTTTTTTTTTTAGAAGTGGTTGTATTACTATTTTAATGTCATAATAGTTTTAAATAAATTTTTATTGACAAACATTGCTTGTTAAGTAAGTTTTATTTTGAAAAAACATTTCTAGAAATCCTGTGAATATCATTTATAGATAGATTATCAAAATTTAACAATGTCGAAACAATATAAAATTCAAAATTAGTCGTAACAATGTTGCACAATCAAATCGCTAGGATACTTACAAAAATTTCATAGCATCATGTTTCCCCCATTTTATTTTTTCTTAAAAAATCTTATTTCCTACCTTGTTTCTAGAATAAATCGTAAAGTTCTACTCTGTTCGTGTTAGTAGAATATTGAAATTAAGTTTTTGTCGTGTTCGGTTGTTCAACTGTGTCGGATGTATAGCCGTGGCTGATCGTGTACGGGAGCAAGCTACTTGTCCGACATTACACTAGCTTGTTTCACTTGTCGGCCAGTGTTCAGGCCTCATCACTTGTCTGGCTACATGTAGGTCTATGCTACTAGCTGTAGAGCAAACGTTAGGCGAAATACACAGGACAAATTTTATTATCCATTGATTAATGAAGACCACAAAGTAATTATTGAAAGTATATTCAAATTATGTAACATTTTATGAATGTCATCGTATGTATATTAGTAGGCAGATTAGTGAAATAGTTGTATGTGTATAATAGGACAGTGGAACAATTGGCAAGAGAACTAAGTTGCGATAAAAGCCAAAGAATTCTTGTATCACAGGTTAACTTTCTATTAATTATAAACTGTAGGCGCTAGATTTTACATCTATGGTTTAAGACTAACTTACATTTGTGATAATTGATTGTATCCAAGAATTACAATGTATGCATTATACAGAGAAATAATAAGATATATATATAGAAATAAATACATGTATATATAGAGAGAATATGTGTGTAAGTGTATATATCTCTCAATTTTAAAAATTTCGAAAAGCACCACTGTATGTATATAAAAGTTTAAAATAACAGTGAAATATTTCGAAAGTCTTGGCAAACATTGAGAAAATTTGCAATACGTTGGAAGATACAAAAAGTTGCTGCTTCTTGTTTATACGTCGTTATTAATATGATAATATTATGGGTTCGTGAAATTTTTAGATTAAAAAAGTATGAACGTATTAATTCCATTATGGAAAGTTAAATACAGCAGAAAAATATTATTTACATTTGCCGATGAAAAGCAGTTTTTCAAAAGTAAAACGTTTCATAAAATTTCTGTAAATCCAACCCTATATAACATAAAATTTCCATGTTGAAACATCACTGTTTTGTCGTCGAAAATTTGAAATACAAGTAAAATATTTGATTTGTCAATGTGACAGAAGTGTAAAATTTCAAATATTCAACGACATAAAATGTTAACATTTTTGATGTATACTTCCAGTAAATTATTTATTGTTCACACAAAAGATTGATAATAAAGCATTTATACTGAATCAACATTTCTATCAATCTTCCATCGTATAACGTTAAATTTCCATGTCAACAAGACGTCACAACGTAATAACACATTTCATTGTCGGAGATATCGGGATAGAAACTTCGAAACTTTTAAAAATTCGAAAACCTTTGCCAACGTGATAACAGCGTAAAATCTATGATACTTTTTAATAATAAACTACTATCTTTCATCTAAAAAATTAATCCTCCCAACAAATAATATTTCGCAGAATTTATGTAATTCCTACATACATAAAATTTCCATAGCAAGACCGCTTTCAAAAATCCTATTTGATTATCGAGAACTCTGAATGAATGCAAAGAATTGATAAAATCTTCATTGTTATAACGACAGTATAAAATTTATAACACGTAATCCTATGAAAACTAATTAAATTACGATCTTTTATCTGTTCTTGAAAAAAAACAAAAAACGTAGTCTTTCATAAAATGTCTGTAAATCTTTCATATAACATAATCTTTAAACACCCATATTTCACCATCAAAAACTTAAAATTTCAACAAAAATCCCTAAATGATCATAGTACGACTCATAAAATTGTATGGTAAATATCATGATTGACAAATAAAAGATCTGACAAACTTTCTATAAATTCTCCTCTACATGATAAAACCTATGAATACTTATCTTGTTATCGAAATCTTCGAATTTCAACAAAAATATTTCAAAACCCTTCGTCATGGCGAATCTACAGTGGCAAATGAAAAAAAATTAAAAATTGATATACTATGAATTTTACACTAAAAATGAAAAAATTAAAATAACTTCCGTACCAAAAATGTTTTACCATATTGATAACAATCACCTGTTCTGTACCATATACAATATCATATTTATTCATCGCTCTTATTTAACATATGAAATTATTTCTCTACTTCTTGTTGCATCACGAATGCTTAACGTGCTTAATGTGAAAGTAGATGTATGATAATGTGTAAATACAACTTACCATCGAAGGTTTGAGTAATCTAAGTGTCTCTAGAGTCTTAAACTCGCAATCTCCGTCCTCTTCAAGAAAAATAGAATGCGCCAAATTCCTTTTGGCAGAGCTGACTGAGCGCTGTCCAACGAAGAATTAACCTCGTTAACATTGAGTTAATTTTGTCCAACGAAGAGTCAACTTCTTTCACATTGCTAACGCCCAGAAAAACACCGCCCTTAGGAAGTTGGTGCGGGGCAGAGGTCAGTTGAGTTAGGGAAAGCGTAAGTCCAAGGTAGCGTGCGTAAGCTTCGACACTCTGAGAGTTTACGTGAAATACTTTTGAGGTTCCAAACGAAACTTTGACTATCCCATTAATTTTCCAAATTAAAGTTCTGACTATAAGGAAAATTACGTGTTCTGTAGCAGTAATACGTATAGGAACATAAACTCAGAAATAACAGCAAAGTCGCGACCGGATCGTACACACTGTTTAAACTAATTGCTAACGCCGTAACATTTCTTATTTTATAATCTTTCTTTTGTCCGCCGCTGTATATCGTGTGGCAAAAATATACAAATGTTATTATAATTCGAGTACAGAGTTTCGCAGATGGCATTGAAAACTTATCTACGGTGGAATATACGCCAGTTTGTAAGCAGCCAGGATTTTTGCCATTCTCGTTCAGGCACCGTCGGTTTTATGCGTTCGTGAAACTAATTGTACCGAAGGCGGTGCATGTGTTATTAACAACAGCCAATGGCGGTAACAGTGTACACCAGCTATAGATTTCATGCTTCAAATCCTACATGGCTGAACAAAGCTCGACATACCGACGTCTACGTTAATTTATATGGCTGCCAGTACAATAACTCGATCAATTTATTCATTACAGCGAATGCATTATCGCTGATTTATTGGCCCATGCCTGTTTTAAATGCGCGCCAATCGAAAGGCGATTTCGATCCTCCTAGACACTGTTGATGTACGTTTCCGGTGAAATAATAATCCGACATCAATGATAGTTATTGATACAGAGTTATTTATTTTCAGAGTTTATGCACTGTTTAAGAATCGATTGAATTACGTGGATATTTTTACGAATATTTCATTACAGTCCTGTGATTGTCAGATTAAAGTTTGAAGATTTATATGTAATGCTAATTATCGTATAGGATGATTCGGAAGTTATTATAAAACTACGGATCACTATACTGTAGTTTTATATATTTTAACTATTATACAGTTGATTAAAGAAACGGAATCTCTGCAGAGATTTGTTTCACTCGCTAAGCGTTATACGCAATAAGTAGCATAATTACGTCTGTAAAACATAAAGATTCCCAGCCTCGTTATTGTATTATAAAAATTATAAAAATAGTTGTTCGTAACGTTGCAGAGAGTTTTATTTCTTCACTTCAAGTTCTGGTTTCTTTGGGTTTTTTATTCCTCCAAGAAACTTCAATTATTATTATTATAATACCATTTTCGTTGATTAAAATTCGTTTAGTCGTTCTCTAAAACAATTAAAAATAATTATACAATTATAAATAATTATAAAATAATTATTACGTTTATTGTTCATATCGCTTGTTTCAATTTTCCATTCGTTAAGATTTCGAATATACATACGAACTTCTCTGAAGTTTTGATCTAATTCGTTCAACATTTTTTTAATGAGATGTAGGTCATAGCATTCCGGGACGTCACATTCTTTTTATAAATGCGAAATTTTATTCACTTAATCGTTTCCCTGGAAACTTGTTGCAATTATCTCTCCATACATAAAACCAGGCTCTATTTTATAAACAACATTATACGATTGTTCATTTTATATCTGAAATTAAGTTCCCACGTACACGTTACTCTTTAAACGTGCCATCATACTCTCACGCTGTAAAATACAAGCAATTCTACGCAGAGAAACGAGCTCGTAAAAAGAAGAGCGCAACAGGAAGGAAGGAAATAGAACAGAAAGAAATTCTATTATTTGAATTCCACGGCGAGCCAGAGGTTCGTTTAATCGGTGTGATTTCGCGCGTATTTCGAGCGATTTCAGGGTGGGAGTTTGAGGTGGTCGAGGAATCGGTTTCGATCGATGGAAGGAAGAACGAAAGACGATCGATCCTCGTTAACGGGCGTCGCACGAGCGGAAATAATTCATCGGATGAATTATTTCAGTCGGCCCTCGGTCCGTGTCACGGCTTAAAATACGTTTTGACGCTCGGCGTCTCAGCGCCCCGACGCCAGATGAAATTTGCATCTCTCGTTAGATTCTGTTAACCTACGACGCTCCCCATAGCCGGGAAATTGAAATTCCATTTCAAACACGAGCTTTCTCTGGATCCTGGCAACCCGTGTTGCACAAAGTACTTTTGTGTTACGATTACCTTTTTACATTTTAAAGTGTCACATCGACCGGTGGTTGTTCGTGTCTCAATCGTGTTTTTATCGGTACGAAAAATATTACAGAATATATAGCGAGAAAAATATTTTGGATCTGCTTCTTGAAGAAGTGGAGCGGAGCGTTCGAAACGAAGATAAAAAATGCATATAACGTGCAGTTCTCCTGAAACTTGATATGAAGGGATCCGACGTCAGTAAAAGTCTGTTTGTCAAGTCTTTGCTGGTATTTTTCTTACTCGCTGGCTCAGTTGAAATATCTTCGATATTTATTTCTTTTTCTAACCGTACAAGGTGGAGGTTAAGTAAGTAGACCCAATGCCGGGAATAATCTTGCCATTTTTTGCAACTGTCACATAGAAATCATTTATCCTCCTTTCCATTTCGTACTGACGTTTTGTAAAGAGCAGAGGTTTTGTGTAACTTTTAAGATTTTCTTCAAATAAGCTTTGTCAGAAATCCATTCTTCAGTCAAGTCATCATTACTAATGGATTTAACTAAAATGGTAAAGAACGTCCGGTGTAACAGTCTGTAGCAGAAAAAAATTGTATAGCAATGTGATACGATACCTTCTTGATACAAAACAATTAAAATTACAGGATGGTTTAAATCATTTTTTTTTTCTTCAAATTATTCTTTAAAGGAAGAATGACATTTTTAAAGCGGAAATTAATATTAGTATCTTTGCTCAAATTTCACATGTTTAAGATATAACAAACACTATATTTGACAAGAATGTATAATATAATGAATGAGTGAGCAAATTTTCAAGTAATTAGATTTTGTTGTATAAACGATTTTATTAACCCTGTATCGATTTTTGAAAAAGTTATTATTCTAATTTATATTACTTATAGACTGATGAGTAATATCAGAGATAATAAAATCAGAATCGAACAATGATTTCTGTCCATTACATGCCACGACATACTAAGGAAAACACCATTGAAACTCGAAAAACCACAAATACAGTGATGAATAAGAGAAAGTTTAAAATTAATACACCATGAATTTTGTATTAAAAATGACAAAATTCACTTTTATACTAAAAAAATTTTTCCATTCTGATAATGGTCGTCTGTACTGTGGTATATACAATATCGCAATCATTCACTGTTCTTTATACAAAATTTATTCACTTTATACACAACGTGTAAAATTATGGTGTCTTTTTAAATCTCTTAATATTATACGAAGAAAAAAGTTGGTGAAGATTGAAGGATTAAAGCGATAGCTCTAATATTTAAATTGCGTTTCTGGGAAGAAATTGAAAGGTACAGATACAAGATTCGACAATTTTATATTCGAAAGCGCAGAAATTTATTACTACGGTAGGCTTTGAATGAATTAAATTATTAACGAATTTTGAATAAATTGAAATATTGGAATTTTACTTCAACTTTGTAGTGGATACCTTTAGATTAAGCAGGCATTAACTAAAATTTTGTTGCAGCAAATGAAGTTCAGATAAGTGGAGTTCTACAATACTATAGGTCGTTTAATTTCTGAAGCTCACTATATATTATATTAAGTATGTAAATTAACATTACTTAATATTAAATATACTATACGATATACATCAACATTTTCGTATAGAAACATTCTTCACTATCTTAACGTCTAGAGTTACATTTCATAAATGTCATCCGTTTCTTTAAACACCTTGTAGAAACAGAGATATATCAAAGAATTTCAAGTTTTGTATGCCAAAGAAAATCTTACTTCTTCCCTTCCTTCCTTTCTTCCCTTTCTTATAATAATTCTTATACAATAATAATAACTATTATCAAATATATATAATATTATACATCTTGTCCGAAAAGCTTGTCGGTAAAAAGCTTATACTACGTGCTAATGACATTAAGTAAGTAAAAAAATCGTTCAAAAATCGTTCAGGTTGTTCCTTTTCATAAGCCTCGTTATACAGTTATACAATCGCACACAGTCGCAAATATATTCATTACTATATCTAGAACAGCAGGAATATTCGGAAAAGATACAAATTTCTGAGCGCTTATAACTCTTCAACAAAGCATTCTCGGACATAATTTTACATAAACTTTTTTCATCTGCCTCATTAACACGTACTATAAGTTTTGTCCTGACTTTTCGGGACACCTGTATATGTAAAAAAAAAAGTTATATACAAACAATGTACATAATCTGTATATAAAATACATATATATACATAATATTTGGTTATTATCATTCACCAATGCAGAACTCGAAAAATATCAAGTCGTTGCGTTTCATAAAGAAGTTTCGCTCGTGAATGTCGTGGCTTCGCGTGCGAAAATTCCTTATCTTCGTCCATTGCTGCAAACACGGCGGGAAAACGTTTTCACGGCTGCCTGCTTGCCGTGGTAAAAACGCTGCCCTTTGCGTTTTCCCGTGTTGCCTGTTGGCATTGGATTGCCGAATCTCTGCACGATGCTGAGGATCGCGAAAACTGGACGATGCTTCATCCAGCAAATTGAACGGCCAGGTTAACTCTCGTGAGATAAAAATTTCCTTTTGATTAATAACTTTTAATTCCCCATAAGAGAATAGAGATTGATACGTATCGATTAATAGCTTAGCGTTTATATCTTTTGTGTAATTGGAAATGTTATGCTATATTCGTTAATTTTGTTTGATTTATATTTTCGAATGCCTTGCAAGGAATTAGAAATCGATCAACAGCTTGATATTTGTATAAACTTTCGTGAAACATACGCAAATATATTAAGATATTATCAAGTAAATATATATCAAGTAAATATATTATCAAGTATATATATAAGATATTAGAAAAGCAAGTATTGTTAAACGTATGATAGAAAAGGATAATTGACAGTAAAGTAAAATAGAGTCGAAATTCTTCGATATATATTTAAAGAAATAACTCGAACTCTCACAAGCTAAGGAAGAAACGCGTGAAAACGTGGCAGTTATTGATCGCAACATCCATAACATCCATATTTAAATGCTGAAACCGAGTCTCTATTTTCGGCGAGTGAATAAAATAACCTGTCTGTGTGTAGAAACATCAGTGTTCTGTCGAAATCAATGAAAGATATCTTCTTCCAGAACTTTGTTTTAAACTGTATCTTTGCCGATCGAATCCACTTATCTGAACGCGAGTTCCAACTGTGTAAACGAAAAATAATAACTAGTGGGTGAAGTACTATTACAGAAATTCCAGTTATATAAACTGTTTGTCTCCCGACATGTTCAGATAAGTGGAGTTCTAGCGTAAATATAGATCCAATAAGAATCTTTTATTTATCCGTGTACCACAAATGGCGCACAAGATGCGAAAGAATGCATCTAGGGTACATAGAAGCCATCGAACAGAGGCCAATGAAGGGGAAATGATTCGATCATAAATCGAGACGGCCCAGTTTCCAGGAAACGGTTTTTAATCCTTTGGATTTCGAATTAAATATTTTAGCAAGCCGATGATGCGGTCACTCGGTTCCCAGGCCGTTTAATCTCAAGCTGTCCGATAGTATAGTGTCAAATCGATATGGAATGTAGGTCGAATTCGGCTTACCAGAATTGATTTCTCCGGTTTCTGAATTATCCCTCCATAGACTGTCCATTTGTCTATCTTTGTCCGTTTGTTTTAATCCGTTGCTCTGATATGTAAATATCCATCGCCTGACATTGAGATATTAGAAGATTAATCGACTGTTCTTGTTAACCAATCGTAAAAGAAACATTGGAAACTGGAGAAGAAATTTCTATGGCTCAAGTTATCTGTAACTTCCTGAAAAGGTGATTTATTGTACACTCTGTTGTTTTTCTTTGCTGTTCCTAAAAAAAAAAGAAGAAAAGGGGTAATTAATTTATTCTTGGTTATTTATTATTGGCTAGCTTGCTTTGTGATACTTTCAGGTACATTTACATATATGGATGTTTATTTGTTAAATATTTTTTCTCATATATGTTGTGCCCTGGTTCTCCTTTAAAAATTGCTGAGTTTTGCTTCAAGGAATAATGGGATAGATTCCTTACTTTTCTCATTGAAATCTAATAACTTTTATAAAAGAAATATTAAAATATTCGTAAATAGAGTATGATTATATTTAATTTAGGACACGATATATTAAGACAAATACAAATTCTTCTTTCACCCTTGTTCCTCATGACACCCTCAAAAAACGTTGTGTCTTATGACTCGGCTCAATATACTGAGTTGTACATGTATCTACATATGTCTTATGTATAAAGCTGAACTTTGTTTATATGAACTCCACGTATATGAACGAAATTTCAATAGTGCCAGATTAAATAGGCTTTAGCCGTGTTCCTACTACCTGAACTATCAAGGGTCCATCTACTCATAAAAACATCTAACGATAAGGCTGTAAACAGTAGGGGCACGCGTTATGTAAGAGCAAATGTTTCGTGGAATACTCTTATATGAACATGAACATTCCTATTAACTGAACGAAAGATCATAGATGATATGGAGAAACAGATGGACTCTTTTTATATAAACCACCTGATTATATGAACTATCTTATCCCCGGTAGATTCACATAAACGTAGTTCCACTGTATTTAAGAATTACTTCCTTGTACTCATCCCTTAAACTGTAAAGGTGGGTATTTCATGCTCGGATTATTTCGACCGAGTTGAACTTCTCGCAAGGGAGTAGCCTTGAAGTAGAAAATCTTCCACCCTCCGTCCGACTAAAAAAAGGTTGCATGACAAAAGTTTTACGATAGCTTTAATTTAGGACGTTTGAAGGTATTATATGATTTTTCTGGATTTTTTTAACAAGTTGCTATCTACTGAAAAATGCGTCGGACGTAAAAGACCCACGTTTACGGTTCGAGGCTACCGTAAGAACGTTTACAGTCTGAGGGTTGTTTGTACGTACTTTTACTTGCACACGAAACTGTTGCACAATCGAATTTGTCGATCGCGAAAAGCAAACGAAATATCTCTATTATTTGCGAATGTGGGAACTCCATTAACGTATCCGTCTATCTTTACTCTGTTCTTCAGCTTGCATTCTGGAACTCGTGGTTGGTCAGCAAGGTCCGGTGTTCGTTCTCGAGCCACCAAGTACTCTGGTCTTTTCCAATACCACAGGCTCACAGCTAAGCTGTTCCGCTCATGGGAGCCCAACGCCGCACGTCACCTGGATAACTAGTCCGGATCAGAGATCGGTCACCGCAGTTCCTGGGCTAAGGTGAGCTAATTAACATAAGTACAAAGTACTTATAACTATACTTCAACCTTCTTATTAGGTTCGTAGGTTCTCAGTAGGTTTAAAAGTTTATACCAATTTTTGAGAGTTTCCCGTTACGATGGAAAAACTCTGTTTCATAAAATCTATTTCGTAAAATTCGCAATTAAATACATATGCTCACGAAAGTACGTAGAACACTTACAGACACCTTTTGTGAATTTATTACACGTATTATATGGAACATTTTGAAGTTTCATTAGCACTGCTATGAAACTCTATCGTCATGATTACATTGGCAAAGTTTGAAACAAATCTGACAATATATATAGAAATTACAGCATAATTCACTGAAATAAAAATGTACTAAAAATAGTACTAAATGTATTAAATATAATTGGCAAAGATTACAAAAATATTTAAACAGTCAATTATCCATATCCGTATACAATATCCATTAAATTGTGTTAATGAACTGCGATATTCTGTGACACTGTATTTAACGCTTATTATAGTTTAATATATATATAGTAAAATAGCTCTTCGTGCTAGATACCAGTTTCTTACTAAATATATCTTAGCAATAAATATCTTGTAATTTCTACATACAACTTCAAGTTGGTTTCAGATTCGACCAATGTAATCGTGACAGTAGTATAATCATTACAGTGCTAATGAAGTTTCGAAACGTTCTATACAACATGTACAGTATAAACATAAATGTTTCCTGTGGTAAAGATGTGGATAAGATAATAATTTGTAAACTAATAACACCTGTTGACTAAATAATATC
The DNA here is from genome assembly GCF_040668555.2 of Bombus flavifrons. Taxonomy (NCBI): domain Eukaryota; kingdom Metazoa; phylum Arthropoda; class Insecta; order Hymenoptera; family Apidae; genus Bombus; species Bombus flavifrons. The sequence continues at coordinate 8,049,862 of NC_138446.1, read as the reverse complement.
AATAATAAATCAAAATCAATCAATCAATAAATAATAATAAATAATAAATAAATCAATAATAATGTAATAAATAATATCTGTCTATATGGAATAAACTAATTATTGTTGACATAACAATATATTACTACTCCTACTAATCTTCAGACGATTAAATTAAAATTTTAGAGAATTTTCATTACAGTGCACCTTCTTCATTGCAGATGATAACAATTTTAGGTAATAAACTTATAATTAAATACAAAAATTATACAATTATAAACGCACAAATACAACTTAGTTGAATATACGAGTAAACTAACGAACAATCAACAACGCAACAATATTCTATATGTCCGATTTGTATAGAAATTTTGCTGAGAAACGCGCATGAAGAGAATAGGTTTTCATCGACGCGCATAGCTTTCGATAATAGCGTTTCCACTATCGCTGGCCTGTTATAAGATCCGCATTTTCGGCTGAAAATTCACGATTTGTAAGAGTGCTCGACGCGATAGAGAGGGTCTAAGCGGATTAGAGTGCCGGGATTTAGAAGTTGCGAGCTGCTGTAAATTGCGGGAGTTTCGAACGCGGCGGAATTACGGCGTCCCGTGAAAAAATACAACTGCAACGACGGCACAAAACATAATTAGGAAGTTCAATTACTGATATCAGACGGGGGAATGTAATCAAAAGGAACTTCTCCGTTTGCTTTTCGCGGTTTTCTCGTTTGTTGTACTTTACAGACTTGTTTAATATCGTTTATCGAAAATAGTTGAGGCACTGTACGGACATAGTTTCACCATGAAAATTTGAAGAATGTGAGAACCTAAATTTTACTGTCAACGTCATGATCTAAAATATCATTTTATTATTTCAGAATATTTAAGGTATATTTTTAAAATATAAAATAATATCCCAGAGTTTTAGTTAATTATTCAATGTTAAAAATAAGGCTTGAGATGATCAAAATGTTCTAAAATATCGTTTTACTGTTTTCAATTGCTGAAAATATTACCTCCGTATGTTTTAAAGCGATATTCAAATAAGATAGTTGAAGTGTGATTGAAATGAAATTATCTTTAGTTCTCAATTATTTAACGTATTATTTCTATGTAATTCCAAATATTATTTACGTATAATTATTTCATTTTCAAAACAAAGAATAAGATAATTCGAGCGTGATAAAATTTCACAGTGAAAGAACTCCTTTGTTCTGTGTAATTTAATTCAAAATTGTTATTATTTTCTACATAGTACGCTACATCAAACGCGATATTAATCAATCTATTTAATTAATTATCGTACTGTTATACTTATTTGCACGAACATACAACGTATTCCATTTACCAAATCAAGCATTATTCTATTATACTTGTCTGATCATGTGTCATCCTATTATACTTGTTCAATTACATTACGGTTATGCACTAATTATCTAATTAGATATACAGCGATACCCTCCAAAACTCATAGTTCTCTGTTCTAGAACCATTCGTTAATTAAACATTACTAATATCATATTTCAAGGTAAGTTTATTAAACGTTCGGTGTTCTATTAATCTGAAGATTCTACTGTAAATGCTTTTGTTGTGTAGGCACATGAACTTGAACAGTTTTCCGGAATGTATTCCAAGATAAAACGCGTGCAAATCGGGTAAGGTTAATATAATTGGAAGTTTGATGCCACACGTCCGGCAATATCGTAAACGTGGCACCTGGACAAGCCATTTCCTCTCGGTAATTGAAATGTTCCTTATCCAATGGTCGTCCAGTAAGTTTGTCCGCAAGCAGACGTCCCACAGGAAAGCGTAGCCTCCCGCTCGACCTCGTTTCGATAACACCCTTATCGCACATTAATGAACTTTTAACCAACGAGTGATCTTATAAATGAAAAAAAAGAAACGGATTATCTTTCAAGAAGTTTCTAGAATTCTAATCATGATATACCCAATAGAGTTGGGTCTGTAACTCAGTTCCGTTTTTCTTAATCCTTTATTTAATTGCAATTTGAACATTTTGTTTTTCTAACTTTCTTTAATTAGGAGATCTAACTTCTTCGTTTTCGAGTTCTATTTTCTTCGGTAACCTCAAGTTTTATATATCGTGGATCTTAATTTTTAAATAAGTCAAACATTTCAAATTCTGATTTCTATGTAACAGATAGCTAAAAAATCTATATCCAAATTCTAATTTCAGAATCTGCAGTTTTAATACCGGATTTTGCTACTTCTTTTCATTAATGTTTCAACTCCGAATTCTAACTTTATTTTTATAATTCATTCGTTTTATAATCTGCTACTGACTCCACAGCATTTTCTTATTCTTATTTGTTAGTTTGTAATAGCATCACTCGCACCTTATTTTCAAATTATATAATAACTTTAACTTTCTGTCTCATACAATGTAACTTTGCAAGCTCTCGTTCTTCAACCTAATTGCACGATACGCTGTTCTGCACAAAAACATCTTCGAATTCCAGAAGAATCAATAAACCTATCTTTTAAAAAACACAATTCAAAAGCATACTTAAGACATAATATATAAAATACTTCAAATGTTTAAAGTATCTTAAAACACTTTCGCTTTATTCGCTGATTCTTCAACCTCAAATATTCCATTGAAGACTGCTCAGCTTGCAAAAACCATCTTTTGTTCCTCGTCAAGGCTACGCGATCTAATTGCCCCTGAAGCCTGGCAGAAAGCTTTACTTTCGCCTTTCTCATACTCCAGACGCATCGATCAGAGGCAAATCAGAGCCAAAACAGAAACAGACACAGTCTTGAACCAGTCGAACATTCAGCAGTCGAAACTTTGTATCAGTTGGAAGCCGCAAGAGAAGCTGGAAGAATTCAAAGCAAAAGCAACCCGTTTCGACTTGCGATTCGACATTCATCCGCGAAACATTCCTTTTTGCTGTTCGATTCTCGGTTTTCAGTAATTCAGACGTCGAGCTTTCTGTTCATTTTGCATCCGACGAAAATTCACTGCCGGCGGTGTTGGTGTTTCGATACACGTCGATCGATTAAAGACGCGAGAGAAAACAGCTGGAGGCTGTTTTTCGTTTGCAGAAGATAAAGCAACCGGAGGAGGAATTGCTGGAATAAATGTAACGACGCGCGCGCGAAAGAGGATGCAGGGATGGAAATGATGAAGATGAAAGGTGAAAAAGGGAGGGTGGAATGAATAAAATAGTGAGACGAAGAATTGATAAATTGGAATCAAACTGGTAGCGAAAGGTTGGGGAATAAAAATGAGAGGCGAAGAGATAATGGTGCAAATATTTGTCAGAGATTACGAAATAAATAAAATATGCATCTTTTATATTAACTAATCGTTAGATAAACATTTGATATTGAAATTGTAGTACGTTAAATGTAAATAAAATATATTTAGAAAAAGTATAAATAAAATTGAAGGAAACGAATGAAGTAAGTAAAAGAAAATATAAAAGTCTTTTACGGTAAAAGGTTCAAGTTTAAACAAACATGCAGTTTGAAAATTTTGATAAATGAGATAAATACAGATAGATAAACGTAGAGAACCTTACGAGGAATGGTATTTGAATCATTCAGACGTAAATTCAATTTTGAAATTATGTGGGAAGCGTTAATGAAAATAATCAGTCATTTTTCTCAATGTATATAGCACACAGATAAATATTTAATAAAAACGAATACTCGCACCATTGAAATATAAATTGCACTTAAAATGATGCAGTAAATTCTACGCTTCTTGAATATTCCAGTTCTTCGAATGGAAAAGAGAATTGAAGGAAAGATTGAAAATAAGGTATAATTGAAACATAATGACGAATAGACGAGGAACAATTAAAGTGAAAGTCAAAGAGATTGTACAATGTACAGTATGAAAGAAACGTAATGTTGATCGTCGATAAAAGGTAGAATCTGAAAATGTCAAAGGAAATGTTACATAATAAACAATAAAAGAATGTAAAGGGTATCCACAGAAAAGGAAAAAAACATAAATATGAATACACGAGAAACAAATAACACGAGTGATGTGGAAACACGAAATCAAGAACTAAAGCCAGTGCAGCATAAAGGAATAACACCTATAAAATCATTCATACAAAAGTAACGCGAACAACGAGCTACCTGGAAACTGGAAACAGGTTTCTGCCATTTCGAGTTTTCGCTCGAATAACCCCTTTCTTTGCTATATTTTTTCGTTTTGTTTCCCTTTTTTCTTCATTTAACTCTAAATTTTGATATTATTAGATGTTGCTTTCTCTGTTTTAGAATTTAACTTTCCTCCTATGTAGTTTATTAGAAGGCTAACATATTATTTAAACTGTCAATATTGATATTTGCAAAAATTTACTGTGATAGTGTATACTACTATTTGCTAGAATATAAATGTCATGGTTATCCAACAAAATTATAGTATTTATTAAAAATATTACAATTCACAAATCTTTTTTTTATTTTCCTGGAATAATAACAAATTAAATATTTTATTAAATACTCTCAACACACAAAGAATATTAATTTAATATATAAGATAAGTTTAATATATAATATATAAGAATATTAGAGTAATAAAAGAAAGCAAGTCTTTTCAATACCAAATACTTGAATTGTTAGTAATTTTCTATTTCCATCTTTTCTACTATTTCTAATAACTTTTCGTCTCGACAAATTCGTTTTTCTTATAACTTCCTATTGGCGCCTGGTTCCTTGAAAAAACGTACGTCTCTTAATCGCGTCATTCTCTTAGCGAACCGAAAATGTTGCATTTTCTGGCTTTCATATCTTCATTCGTATGTTATTATTTTGGAATTTCGTAAATCCTACGAAATTATCTGAAACAAATGTGATTTATGAAATGGCTCGTGACAAATGAAGGATCGACATCATCAGATAATTATATTTCAACATTTTACAATAGTCAGCAGGATGTATGATCAAGAGTCAGTTAGCTCGAAATGGGACATTCGCGTTCGCAGGCGCAGCTTGGAAAATCTGTTGATGACACTCGACACGCGGAAAAAGTGTGGATGACAAGCGTGTGCTAGTTGCACTGTGCGATATGCTGCGTACAAGTGGAGGATATAAGCAAATGTTCATCCGCTTAATATATTCTTCAACACTTTCTGAAATTGCACGTATGCAACGATTTTCACATCCGATTCAACATTTCTTTCCACTATTATTTATATATTTGAAGGGTCGATGGGAAAAGAGGGAAATATCATGTCATGAATTTAACAAATTTTAGAGTTTAACAGTTCTTGCATATATTACTTAAAATGATAGATAGAAATTGAAAATAATGCAGAATAAAAAAATAATGAAATGTTTTATTTTAATATAATATTTATTGAATTATATTTAATATTATATTGAGAAATAAATGTTTGTTTTCTGAGAAATGCTAAAACTTGACATTCCCCATTGATTTGTAGAAAGTTTGATTCTTGAATAATAATTGAAATTAGTAGATTATTACTAGAATTATTAGACATTAGCGTAGGTACTATATACTAGGTTATTAAATTATATATTAGTACACCACATTGAGACTGAAACATGACACTTTCTCATTTCTGATCCCCGTTTGTAGTTCCATAAATGATCCGATCCACTTGAATAAATTTGTCTCACGTGTGACGTTATTTGCCTTCGACACAACCTGTTTACGAGCAGGTAGAGATATTTGTATAGTTAAGTATATCAACAGAGCATATATAGCATCATAGAGAGATAATGTTAATCCTGCCATAGCATCTTGTATATTAATACGACCTCCACTAATAACACATTTAATTAAGATTAATTACACAATATATACATACTTAGCTATAAAATTTCGTTACTTTTACCTCGCAAAACATTTAACTCGTATATTACTATCATAATACACTGGCATTCAATTCCAAAAATTCATATCTAAAAATATATCAAACTGTTATTCTCTTTTATATCTTACAAACATGTTATTATTTCCACAAACAATAAAGAACTATCAAGATCAAACTATCGCAAAACGGTGCATAATCGAATAATAAAATAGAGTTATCGGTAGAGGACATTATCTGTAAGATAAGTAGAATTGGAATGTACATGGTCAAACAAGTAAAATAGAGCTCTACAGAATGCTGCAGTAGAATAGGTCAGTAAATAGAGTCATTCTACTATCCTCCAATATGCAGTAAACATAATACAGGTAGAATACTAACCTTCTCTGAGTAGAAAATCGATCAGAGTAGATAATAGCCGATCAATAGAATTTGTTAAACAAATTTAAAGCGAAACTGGTCAGAAGATTAAAACAAACGATCGAGTTCAATAGCATACGGTTGCATTAAACTAGACAAGTAGAATAGGTGTAAATATTGTCCGACACAATATCTAATCAGACAACGGCAACAGTAACGTGTTTTATCAAACAACTGTTACCCGATTGTGTAAGTAATCAGTACAAGTAGGTTACGTAAGCGATTAAGTAGTATGGTTCGGTGTGTAGTTAAACAAGTAGTATAGCCGAAAGCTTTGTCAGCCGGCTATCATAACCTGGAACGTAACCGCATTGTACGGGCGTACATGGACGCGTGTAATTACGCAGTGAATACAGAACGGTTTCTAATAACGCAGGTAGCATAAGACAACTCGGACATCTGACGAGAAACAATATTAACTTTAAAGTGTTGAGAAAAACCTATTTTAGGAGTATCTTGTTTGTAGCGCAGTAAATAAGGGTATTTGCTATGTTGATGCTTTGGAATAATATTTTGCATCGTAATATATTACAATTTTTACAATATTCCAATCTTTAAAAATTGAATTATTTTGAAAGCATTATATTTGTAGCGTAAAAAATGAAGATCCTCGCTATAACTAGATTTCGGAATAATGTCATGCATCATACTGCATTATGTTACAATTTTTACGATATATCGGTATTTAAAAATTGTTTGAAACGTTTCATTATGAAGATCTTATACATATATCATAGAAAATGAAGCTTTTTGCTGTACAAAGGAAAATTTCATTTCACACGAAGAGAAGAATTTCGTTGCATAGAGAAATTTCCAATTTTTCAACTCTTCAAAATCGAAAGATTTCATCGTGGATATGTCATATTTATACTGAAAATGAAAGACATATTTGTTATAATTCTAGTTTGCAATAATATTTTCGAAGATTATCAAATATTTTACCGAAGATAGATCTTCGTAATAATAGTAATCAAAGTGTAATATGCGAGTATCTAACGAAATATCCCAGTCAATCCAAATTAATTTCAATTTTGAAATCCTAAATTCCTTCGAAGAACTGAAAAGCTTCGTGATGATCCCACGTGTAACGAGACGAACAGAAACTAACTGCTAGTTTGACCTCTCGAAGAATCGATATCGCGACACAGTTAGACCTTTTTGGCCATTTTTAGCTATGCTATTATGACGCGAATCCTGAATGTTTCATCTCGTTTGCGGTTAACTCGATTCGTTGATCGACCTACGGAACGTTTTCTATTGCAGCTCGAAAGAGACTCGGCTTTTATGTTATGCACATACATTAGCGACAATTTATCGCTTACAGGAAGAACATTCGTTTAATGGACGTGCGCGCTTTTCACGATGCGTCTGCAGAACAACTTTTTCTTTACTGGAAGAAGAAGAAATTAAAATTTCGATTTTTGTGCACAGGCTTAGCGAGTCTTGACAAAATGACTATAAATGGAACAGATTAGAAGGAAACATAGGGTTAGAGGGGAATAAAAATTCAATTATACAGCGTTTATTCATAGATTTTGATAATACTAGATTTCGAACTGATACTTTATTGTTATTGAAACTGAAACTTAATCTTATCATTTGTATATTGTATTTGGATTGTAACCATTTACCTGGTGTAATTGATTACGTAAAAATTTTATTGGTTTATGTACAGAAGAGTAAACATAACAAGTAAAAGATAACTATTTTTGATAATATAATCGAGTGAAATAAAATTTGGGATTGAAACTCGAAGAATTGAATATTCTAAAAATGTGGCAAATTCTTAAAACCGGAAACAATCAATATAAAACTCTAAATAATACCATCAGATTTTCTAGAATTTAATATATTTCCATAATTTAATTTCATTACTCTGTATAAAAATTCTTAGGATGCAAGAAAGTTGTAGAAAGAATGCAAAAAAATGTTTTAAACGGTATTAAAAAATGAAACTTTTAAATAATTTCTCTGAATCTCGCAAACCAAATAACTGAATAATTAAACGAAAAAACATTGTGTACATGAATTGTAAAGAATCAACGAAACACTCTAAATAGTACCATTTAATTCGTTATAATTTAATCTGAAACACACTCTATTCAATGCAACATTAGAATTTCTCTCGTTTATTCGCATATTTCAATTATTCTCGAACCACGTATTTTCTTCTGCAATTTTAAAAGCTTTCCTGGGCGAATTAATAAAAGGCATTTGCTCGTGAGAGTGTCGGTGGTAAAAAGGCAGAATGGTAAAAGGAAGCTAAAAATGGGCGAATTTATATCACGAAATGGTAACGCCAGTAATGGAACCTGGGCGAAGACGTTAGAATTCTAGCTTCTTCGTTTCTCTCTCCTTTTTTTTTTCTTCCTCTTTCATTCTTTTTCCATTGTTTCAGACAGCTGCTCGGGAACGGCACCCTCTACTTTCCGCCATTTCTGGCGCAGGACTTTCGAGCGGAAGTGCACAACGCTAGGTACAGGTGTCGTGCAACCAGTTCCGTTGGAACCGTGCTTTCCAGGGAAGTTACTCTTCGTGCTGGTGAGTTTGTTACACTTTTGGTAAAATTTAGAAAGTCGGCTGATCGAATTTCTAACTCGTAATGTGACATTCAGTTTATAAATGAAAAGCACAGACAGGAGAAATATGATGAGTGCGTTTTTATTGATTTTCTCAGTTTTACATTGCACGATAGCTAAAATGAAGTATTTTATTAACATGAAATAGTCGATACATATTTTTTGAGAATAGGTGATAAATTCACAATGTATTTTTTAAGAAACGAATAATGCTTGTTAACATAATTATATATTAACAGTTTATAAGAAAGAACGGACCAATATGAATGATATTATATTCATAAATATGTAAATGTACGGATGTATGTCTGTAGAGATAAATAAATACTAACAATTTATACATGTATAAATCTTTAATGCTAATTTGATCTTTTTTAAACGTACGAGAGGAGAACAAAAGCACATATTTTATCTAAAAATCAGATGCAAATTACATTTCGAGATTACTCTTCCATAAGATATGACTCGTCGTGTTTTTCGCTTATGGCCGTCAAATTGTCTCATAAAACCAGTGTAATGACTTAATACTGGAACAAACGACGAGTATAAAGACGAAATAAAATTTTTAGTAATACAATAAAAATGTTAAGACATATGGACAATGTATATAATATAAAGGAAGAAACAATTCCATATGCAACTAAAAATTGTAGCCAATAACAAAATCTAACGCTCAAATGAAATTTAAGCAAATATAAAAGAAATATAAATATACTAAATTGCATGCATTCGTCTATAATTTCATTCCAATTAATACTGATGAAGCTGAATCGAAGCTATGGTATATTTTTTAGTCGGTTGAAATGGCAACAAATAAGAGGCTTAACGAATAATTAAAAGATTCTGGTTGCTTCGCGTTTTATTCAGTCCTGTGGGATGGCCGAGTAGAGGGCAACGCGTTAATAACATAAAAATAGCTGAAAATATCGCGAGGGAAAATCTCTATCCGTATTTCTGCATTTATGGACAGAAATCTCATTATCGTGTTCCAGTGCGGTGCTCATTAATTACTATGTTTTTTTTCCACCGATGTCCCAGCATCGGAAGGAGAATGTTCACGCAGGCTGCTGTATAGAAACGATACACATATACACGATATATTGAGAAAATAATAATTGCGACTTTAACCTGAAATTTATTATTAAAAACTTCTTTGCTCTCTCTGTGTAGATGGTGATTTATTCGAGTCTTATATGTTATATCTTCCATATGTTTCTTGGAAATATGAAGTAATAAAAATATACCGTAGAAATAACAAATAATAAATAAATAAAAGGATATTGTATGGAAATATTCTGTTTTTTATATATTCTTCAAGCTATTAGGTTGTCCCAAAAGTTTCTTTCGTTTCATAAGGTGTTAATAGATGAACAACAATTTCTGTTTTATATTATTTTATTGAATTAGATATGATCCATTTTGTTATATTTCTATTATTACGTTCGTGCATAATTCAACAAACTAATATAAAACAAAAAACATTGTGCGTCTGTTGTTTCCTTATAAAACGAAAGAAACTTTTCGGACCACCTAATACTAAATTAAGGAGTAAACGTTATATAAAAGAAAAATTAAAAACAATTAAACAGTCCAGTGTAGGATTCAGAATAGGACAAAATTACTTGACGACAAAATTGTGTAACAATAAATTATTCTTGCCATATATAATTATTCTGTTCTGCAAGCAATTAAATTATAAAGCAAACGATGAAACTATCACTAAAAATAATAGTCGAATGCTACTGAGAATATCTACAATGAAGAATAGTGAACAGTAATCTTGTACTATCAATAATAAGAAGTAATAATCTGCAAACAAAATTGTATAAAGACCCTTCGTTCTTCTTATATTGTTCAATCTACAAAACTGAAGAACAAACGATGAAAAAAGAACACTGAAAATAATAATCGAATATTCACTATTCAGGATAGAGACTAGTGAATTTTTGAAAAGAAAACTGTACAAAAATACCCCATCTCGTCTTCCATTCTTCGAATAACAAATGCTGAAACTTAAAAGAGAAACACTAAAAATAATAATTCCCTGTCCAGAACAGAGTCTAATAATTTTTGAAAAGGAAACTGCACAAAAGTATTGCGTGTCGTCTTGCATTCCCCGAACTGTAAAGTGCAAACGACGAAAATACACGTCAAAAATTATAATCGTATATTCATTATTTAGAAATTGTTAAGAGAAATTATTTAGAAGGGAACTGCACAAAGGTAGCTCGTGTTATCTTTCATTCTGCAAGCTACAGAACCTAAAACATAAATCGCGAAAGGAGCACTAAAAGGTGGTCTTGTACCTATCGATACGTTTCCACGGCGCGTTGCGTGAGCACAATAAACGTCAATTACAGTAGAGAACGTCGCCTTTGGAACGTGACTGGTCGCCGGAAACGGCAGAAAGTTGCTGAAGATCCCATTATGCCGGAAACGCGGCCCGCGTTTTCACCGAGACATCGCCGAGTAAATACCGGAGGGAAAACGCCAATGAAAGCCGTTAAATTGTATCGAAGCAAGTTCGATTTGAACAAACGACCAGACAGAGAAGGAAAGAGGCCAGGGGAAAGATGGAAATAGGAAAAAAGAAGCGAAAGAGGAAGAAAACAGAAGAAACGTCTGGGGAACGTCGTTCGGGAGAACATGGGACAAAGGTTGGTCCGGTACCATGAGCTTTACGTGAGCCACCATTTAAATGGCTGATTTTATGCCGCCCAACGCGTATAGCAAGCTACGTGCTTTTGCCTGCCGTGGATAGCACGTGTACACTGTGCAACCGAAATTAGAAGAAAATTTCAAATCCTTCCATTTAACTTGCTTTCGATTCGTTCCGTTGCTTTTTTAATGCGATCTCGTCGACACACTGTTTTACTTTCGCGTAGACGAGTTCTTTCTCTACTTTTAGCCCATTTTTAGATGGATTTCTGTTTGATTAGGAGAAAAGAAAATTAACGTTGATGAAGGTTTTTTCGTTTGGAACTTTAGGTCAATATAATGCAGTAGACAATATAATACAGTAGATGTGCGTGATTTTTGCTTTATCTAAGTTAGGTTACTTTATTTTAAGTTTCTAGACATTTTTTGAAATTATATATATATATATAAGCATTTTTAAATACGTAATTTTACGAATACTTGCCTTGTGAAAGTTTTTTCTTATGCGACAGCCTAATATTTATGAATAGGATTCTCCCTCGAATTTAGTGTTTGATGAAAAAAAAAAATAAAAAAAGAATAATATCCTAACTTAAAGAAGGAAGAGCAAGAAGCTCCCAAATTTACTCAACCTAAAGTAAAATCTTACTTAAAATGAAAGCTAACTCGAACTAGATTGCCCTTTTCCTAATACTTACGAATAAAACTTACGATCAATGATCGCCTTAACTTAAAAGCAACAAATATAATTATAAAAGTATTTCGAAGAAAATAATTTGGAGAAGCAAGTATATTGGAGAAAGGTCGTTGACATTCCTTTTTTTACTTAAAGATATCAACCTCGTTGACAGTCCTCCGCTACAACAATTTATTAATTTTAATACTTGTTCGCGTTACTCGCACAATAATCCAGTCTTCGTGTTGATTTCCTAATAAGTGATCTTAAATTTAACGATCTCATCATTAGATATGCAATTATGCAATTACGTACATTACATTTCTAACCGTTTCAAATTCTTCTCTGATTCTTCCTATAAATTCAGGCAATCAACTCTGCAGTTATTTAATTGTTAATCAATTATCATCAGACTGCGGATTTTTATACAGTTTTATATATTTATGAATCTAAATAGGAGTTTCATGTACTAAATATTATAACGAATATTTTATTTTGAATATTTTATATACTTTATATACTATATCTGTTATATATATTATATATTGTATACATACATTTTTCCACGTTCTATGCATTCAAATTTCCTATAAATACATAAATATAAAAATCTGCAGTCTAGTTAATTTTTCTTTTCCACGTATACATATGTATATGCAACTACTGTGTCCTTTTTTCGTAACAAAGATTTAATGCTTGTCAATTATCAAATAGACAAATAAATTTTCGAAGGAGAGACGTAATGACAGTAAATTCGGCCAACTTCTCAAGACGAAGTGTATCGATTGGTCGGTTTTTCGTCTGGGGAAGTTCGTAAGTCGCGGTCGTCAGCGGCAACAGAAAATTCTTCTTTCTACTTTACGTCGAGACATCCCTGTCTGGGGAACTGCGAGAAAGTTCTCCGACAGGAAACGCGAGCGTATACGGGCCAGCCAATTTGACCAGTTGGTAGAGGAAAAAAAAAAAGGGAATAAACTGGAGAAGAATTCGAAAGTCGAATCCTACGATTCTGACCATACGATTTCCCCTTCTTTCCCCTCTTCGCGGAGAGTTCTCGAACATGAATCGTCCGACTTGCACGTGTTCCGGCTGTTCTCCATTAATGCTGTTTATTAGATCGAAGAACGAGAATAGAAGAGTTTACTTTGATCGCGTCTTCGACTAATATCTCATGAGTTTCGTCTCGTTTCGAGGATTTAGCTGTTCAGATTAGAATTTTTCGTAAAGGCAAAGACAGATTTATCAATTCCACTGTTTATTAATTTCTTTATTGCGTTCCATAAATACCTACACAATTAATATTCAACTCTCAACAAAGAAAGAAAGAAATATAAATTTATGTATAGTTTCATAAGTTCATTTAAGCGATGATATAAGATAAGAAGAGATATAAATATGATGCAAGAAGATGATACAAATGATGATAAATTGCAAGGTAAATATAAGAAACCGTGTTCGTAGTGTCATTATTCTTCTGTACTTTTCACTTTATGGAATTGGTCAATGTGACATTTGACCGTCTATTGAAGGTAGGATTTAAGAAATTATATTTTAAGTTTAAACATAAAATCAAACAAATATAAATGGCATCCAAAATATCAGTATTAAAATCTTGTAACGAGGAACATCATTTTTAAAAATATGCCTCTCTGTCAATAAAAATACTTTTAAAAAGTATATAAATATATATACTTCAATATAAATAATAATATAAATATATAATATATATAATATATAATATATAATATATATATAATATATATAAATATATAATACAATAAATATATAAATATATATATACAAGTTCGCCAATGTTCGTTTTCGTTGATCAACTGTACCAAAGTAAGTATCTGAAGCATTTAAAAAATGAACATAAATAACATTCTCCGTTGAAAAAAGAAAAAAAAATTAGTTCTTAAAGATATTTAGTATTCTCTAAATTAGCACAAAGTACAGACTCCTTCAACTCATCTCAAAGTAGGACTTCCAATTAAACGCTATTGAGTGCTGCTTAATCCCATGAAAGATGCAACAATAACAATCGAATTATCATGAATTCGCCAAGAATTTCCGCCAAATTTACTCTCAAAGTCCTCCCATCCTGTTCCCCCGTCCCACCGTGAAAACTCAACGTTTTCCGGTGGTAACAAGTCTGCCGACTAATAAACGACGCGACTTTCCTCTCTTCTTAAACGTAATTACCGCCTGGCAAGAGAAAAAAGGAGAACGAAGGGAAAAAGACGGAAGAGAAGACGCGACAAGGGGGCAACGGAAAAGACGTTGAACGCAAACGATCATAGAGGCCAGATCTATGAGACGCGGCGTTAATTAAACCTCGTTACATCGGACTTTCTACGAACTTCGTCGTTAACAAGCTGCCGTCGAATCGAAATCTTCGATAATCTCTCGAACGTCTTGGACCGTTCGAGCCTTCAGCGTTTCGTAATAAATCCGCCCTTTAAAAGCAGATTGCCAAAGAGGATTTCGAAAAGAAGTGGCTCGTTATCAACCACTCTGTTTCGCTCGGCATCACCCTTTCACCAGGCATCTCGGCGAAACCTAACCTTCGCGTAGACTTACGCAAAACTTATGACTTAGGGAAATCTGCCAAAAAAGTCTGGCAACTTCCTTTTACGTAAGAGAGTCCCCTAGACCCACGCACAGTTTCCCCGACTTCTTGCAGCCCGGCAGAAAAACACAGGAGAGGAACGTTTAGCTTAGGTAGACAGAGACGGGCCAGAGCTTCCTGGAAAAGGCACCGTTCATTAAAATGTGTTCCAGCCGGCGGTAATTACGCGTTTAATTATTTAAACGAGTGACCCGGCATTCAGCAAGATTTCATCCCCACCTCTGCTCTTCCGCGTTTCATCCCCATTTCGATTCCCTCCCTCTGGTTAAACTCTACTCCCTCTTTCTCTCTCTCTCTCTCTCTCTCTCTCTCTCTCTCTCTCTCTCTCTCGCTAGCTCTTTAGTTTGTGAAAGTAGCGTTTTCGTTTCTTGTCTCGATAATATCAGAGAGGACTTGCCATCTTCATTCAATCTTCCTACCCTTTTCTCTGTTTCTTTCCACGTTTCCGCTGTAGAAACAGGGGTGGTAAAAGGGTGGGCAGAAGGGTTGCCTTGCGATGCTTGGACGTTAGGCCTGGTCCTCTGTATTTCTCGTGTCTTTCTCCTTCCGTTTTTCAAGCTCAGGCTTTTCAACTCTGCGCCTTTTCAACCTCAACATGTACCATTTCCGTCCCGTTTCCGGTTCGTACGTCTGTGCCGCGCTTCAAGATAGAGACAGACGTACTTGAGGATGTTGCAGCGTCTTCTACAGGCCAGATCCGACGCGGATACCGCGAATGAAACGGTTAATTGGTCGTGAAGGGGACACTGGGATATATTCGCCCAGCTATTCGCTTGCAATTCGAGCAGTTTGCGTTTCGTGCCGCGGTTCCGGATAAGAGAAACTGCTGCGCGCGTTAATTATCGCTGCCTCATCAGATGGAAGGATAGCGGACAATGTGAGACAAAGTTTAGGGGAGGAGTTGCAAGTTCTCGTGTACGGATATTATTAATTTTGTCGCTTCTGTAGCGAGTGAAAGGAAAATTGATCGTTTTTGGTGAAATTCTTAAGATATAAAGGCAGAGGATTATTTCTAAGCGTAGTTTAATTAATTAAGAATTTGTTTAGAAGCTAGTTTAAAAAAGATAGATTTTTAAAGCGAGTTTTTAGTTCAAGGAAATTGTTTTCTTTTGAATTGTAGGATATACAGATCCTGTATTTCGATAAGAATTAATTTTCAGCTAATTTAAAGAAGAAATTCATTTTGTTATTGTTTTCTTCTTGGGTTCTGATATGAAAAAGATTTCGACAAGTAATTCTTAAATTCTTCCTTCTTCCTCCTATTAATACAATTTTAATATCTTTGAACAGATTATTTTTGCATTTTATTATGAAATAAAGCTTGTTATATCTTTTTTTTTATACTATTAAATTACAATTTTGTAGAAACGAAAAGTAATTTTATATGATCTCTCTAGCAAACTTAAATAAAATAAATTATTCGATTATAATGGAAATAATTGGAAAAATCCTTATTTTCTAAAACAATCCTTTATAAGCCCAACAAACATCAACCGTATTATCCATCGTGAAAAGTACAAGAAAATAAATAATTTGACATAATCGCTGCAATAGGTGTAAGTAAAGAATTTCTCAATTGCTTGTTCTCGTAACAACAATTGAATCGAACAAGTGCAACTTTTTCAAGTTTTCAAAACAACCTCTTCAAACCACCAAACACCAATCGTATCATTAATCATAAACGTCAATCACAAAGCTAGAAAAGAAATACCGCTGCATGAAATTGAGAGAAACGAGAAGAACACTCATCGCACCTGGAAAAATCAAACTAACCGCAAGAAGGAACACACGATTAAAGAGGAGGGACGCAAGCTGATTTCCACGTGTTCCTTGCTCTCTTCTCGATGCACGGTATCGCTGGAATGAAAGGGCCGAGATACAGAGGTGAGGCCTGGACCCGGCTGAAAAGCGATGAGGAATTTATCTGAAATGACATCGGCTCGACCCTCGTCGTCCGCCAAAGGACTTGTTCCCGGGAAGAGCTGCATTGTCTGGAGAAAAAAGGGGAGCCGTTTCTCTTCTCTTTCTCTCTCTGTTTCCTTCTACGTGCTTTTCTTTTTCTCTCCGGCCAACTTGGCGCGAGTTTCTCGTAAGGGCATCCCAGCAAGCGCTCGTGCCGCGCCACTTCCGATGATAACCTCCGACAGCGACTGCGAAGCATCGTGCACCAAGAACGAATGGATCATTAATTGATCCTGAGATGAATCGAGAAATGGTTTTTATTTCGGTTCGTCGTTTGTTTGGAATTTTTGGTTTCTCCTTTCCTCCGTTTTTCTTCTTTTTTTAAGAGATTTTTAACATCGCGTCAATCGCATTAAAAAGGTTAATTATTATCCAACTTCCAGTTACGTGAAATCAGTGAACAACAAATGATTCGCCTATTATTACTATTTTTCACTGGATCACGGGATCAGATTAGACTTTGTTATGTAATATCGTGTCTTTTAAGAAGGAAAAAAGATCTTGAAATTTGTTCGGTGTCATTGAGATTTCCATTTAGAGTTTCATTAATCTGGAGTTTATAGGACGAGACTCTGTAGACTTAAGATCATTCAGAAGTATGTGTCTAACGGTATAATTTGACAATTACAAATATAAATTGACGGATCAAATTTGGAGATTAATTTGAACAATTCTGAGACTGTTTAATATTACTGTTGGTTATAAATTTCGTTTTTAAAGAGTGGCTGATAAAGTATCGGTGCATTAATTGGCTAATTTTCTAATAAGGCTTGCACTGATTTAGTGTTTAATCTTTCTAAAACTGTCTTTGGAGTTGTAGAGAAATTTGTCTTTCGTTTGTCGTCAACAATAGAATCTCATGTTCAACTTGGTATCCAAAAGTTTATAACGAAACAGGAACCCAATAATTTGAACAATAAAATAATTCAATACGTAATTCAACGATTTGAACGACAAAATATCAGAAAGAAAGACATCATCAAAAATAAACAACAAATTCTCGTCTTCAATTATATCGAAGAATTATCCTCATAATTACGTCAAGCACCATCGAATGAGTAATAATAATTTCAACGATACAGTATCTACATGAAGAAGTTAACAAAAATATTTGACAATGTTTCCAATTGAAGATTCAGCGGATGATCTGTCTGTCCTCAACAGATTACGTCAATCTAACCGAGAGAAATCGAGGCGTTGCAGGTTGCGTCACGATATCGAGGGAACGTGAATCGAAAAGAAACTTAATCCTGGGGTTGGCTGCGAATCCACGGGAAATATCGTTGCCCGGTTCGCTGGAGATCTGCGCATATTGGCCTCGTTTGCACGTTTCGTTTCGTTTTCCTCCCCTTCGACGGAATTTGATCGTTATCCAGGTATTTGCCAGCTCCAGTCACGGGGCGTTCTCCAAGTGGCTTCCTAATTTTTCACGTCTCCAAAAAGCAATCGACTCGACGTTTCCTCGAATTTTCTTCTTTTATATTCGAATATTTTCTGGCTCCTTCCGTTCCACTAAATCTTTCTATGAGACATTCTGTCTCTGGATATTTGCTTAATTTTTTTTACGACACCGATATTTCCTCGAACTTCCTTCTTTTATATCCAACATTTTCTAGCTTCTTCGGTTTCAAATTTTTTTACGACACACTCTACTTTCTTCATTTTTCATATCTCCAAAATGCAATTGGACGCTTCCTCGAATTTCCTTTTTTCCACCGTTTTCTGTCCACTCTCGTGCTACCAAATTTTTCTGTGATGGACACGTTCTCCTTTTTTAATATTTCATAAAGACGAACGATGAGACTGTCAGTAGTTTTATTTAAATGCCTCTGATGTTTCGCCGAATTTTCTTTCTCCGTGCTCCATATATAGCAACATGAAACACACAAATGGGAAAGAACACAAAATACTACTCAACTAGAAATTTCAATTTATCCCAAATATCCGGCATACTTAAAAAGAAATACAAAATAACACCAAACACTGTCCAATTTGTAACTTATTGTAACAGTGTAATTGTCACTTACTTCGGAGCGTCCATCGACCATAGAAGAAGAAGAAGAAGCCTAGTAGAATTTAGAATCGAAATAACATTGTATTAAACGTAAAACTGAAATTGACATGCAGATGACAGACAAGTGCCTTGTCCGGACGTATTGAATTAACACTATGAACTGAATCTAATTCGTTTAAACGACGTTGTTCACTGTCGCGCAACAGCGTTTTCCTTGGATGGAAAGCGAGGAAAAGAGAGGAGCCGGGTTATTGCAAAATTTTCAAATGTCAGAAACAGGGAAGGAGTGACTTAAACGCGTTACGTTTAATACTTAAATTGTGCCTCCGAAATGAGACGCGTAACAGCGTGACGCCCAGGCTGACAGTGCTATTAAGAGCAATATCGTAGCTACCTGTCAGATCTGGGAATAAATGGAGCGGCGACGGAACTGCTGGAGCTGAAAACGAATTTCCGGATGCGACGCTAATCTTATCTCCGCTACGGAATTTACCTCGACAAACGTCCTCCTTTCTTTTCATCGAGGAAACCCGAACGCGTCCGTGAACGTGAAAATGGTAATAATCGAGAATCATTTGTTGTTCAATGATTTCACGTAACTGGAAGTTGGATAATAATTAACCTTTAGCTGGTATCGTCGAGTAATATAATTTAACGTATAGAATTCAAATCAGGCTATTTAATTTCAGATTGGTTGGATTTAATTTGTCTCCTTTAATTTATCATCTCAAGCTATAAGATAAATGTCACTAATATTATTATTATATATTAAATACAGATTAAACCGGAGAACTCTAAAATCATATGATTTAATCGAAATTATTATCGTCGGTATACATAGCGATATATGATCTTTTCGAAATATACAAGTCCACTAAATATATATCCTGTGGCTTCTATGTACAAAGGCTCGCATTAATATTCCGGCACCATGGTGTGCGCAGAATTATTATTGCATAAGTTTGTGTCTGATAATTAACGCATTATTGACGATACACCGTGAAATAAACTTTACTCCAGTTACTACATAAAAAAGAATGAAAATCGTCTCCAGTTAACGACTTAATTAATCAGTCCTTAATATATTAATACAAATAATTGGACAAATATTTTACTTGTCCAATGCATATACTTTTTCTAAATAAAAAATAATAAGCTAAGTAATTTTTAAACTGTATGGAATATCCGAGTTAAATTAAATTAATACGGATCACTGTATATTTTTGAATTTCTTTCAAATTTTATCAATATAACCGTGATAATCGGGTCTCACTGCAGTTCTAATTAATGAAACTCGAAAAATACTTCCATGAACGATTGTATCTTATCTCGATACATAACTCTCGATAAATTCGCTCAAGCAACTTTATCGTGTAAACGATTGTAGCGAAAGGAGATTGGAACACGGGAATGAAAGATTTCGATCCACTACTTTATCGATTTAACAGTGGAATCGCAAGCGTAATGGCATTGCGGGGGTGGTAACGTCTTCCCGGGATGTTTCGTCGATTTTTACTCTGAGAATTTTCCGTGTCGGGTCGGAAACGGATGTCACGTCCATCCGCGTGATTTATAGCTCCTGCATCGGTATTCGAACGAAACGTGTCGGTAAACAACGTGGAGCTCTGTGAAAAATCCTCGTCCGGAAGGGGATTTATGTAAATAGCGGATGGGCGAAAACGACTGTCGCGATTCTTTCTTTTGGATCGTGTGGATAGAACGACAAGCGTACTTGATTGTTTTATTTTGCTTCAGGGTAATAATTTACGATAGTTTTATGAGAATTGATCCTTGCAATAGATTATTTCTCTACATTCTCGTAAATCTCAAAACTGACTTCAGCTGTGGATCGAAGTATTTTTCGAGCATCGCTGAGGTGATTTTTGATTGAAGATTTTTAGTATTTATTTTAATATGGCTACATTGTAGCGTAAAGTAAAAATGAATCGCGATATTTTATTAGAAAATATCTTTTACAAGCAGGAAATCATATTTGGCTATTAGAGAAGATTGTTGTTGTAACTCAAAAAAGATAGAGAATATTACTGGGATATGATTGTGAAGGTTCAAACGCAAAGTCTTGTTAAATAATCTTATAATAATGTACGTAATATTAAATTTATCAATAACAGATGAAAGATATGAAGTAGGATTTGAAATAACTAATGGTCGACTAACATTTGAAAGATATTATTTGAAATATACAAATTAGAGATAAAACTTTATTTTAAAGCATTAATTATCAATCAGAAACTTGCTACCCAACGTACAAAACAACTTCGCGATTGGATTCGAAACTTCGAAACGTACAAAGAAACAGACAAAAATCTGTGCCTTCGAAAAGCAAAGACCTTTACAAGTTCGCGTAACTCTAATCCACTCAAGAGAATCCCGACAAAACACACTCGAAAACAAATCGATAACTCACCCCTTACCATAAACTCAGTTTCGAAGTCTCCGATTCCTAAAGAATGAGGAATCTACAACCCCAAACTTGTCAAACTTCCCTTTCATCTCCGCTTAATCCACGCAAACAGCAGCGCAAACATCTGCAGCAACATTTTTTCCATCCTTTTCCTTAAGGGATGAAACTTTTTAAACGTAAAGTTCAGAGAAAAACGAAGGAAAGATGGAGAAAAAGGAAAGTTTAATGAAGCATTGGGTAATTACGCTTTGTCAAGTCTGGTTATCAAGTTTGTATTAATAATTGTTCGTTTAGACTCATTGCTGGAAAGTACGAGTATCAGTCGTTTGAAAACGTGAAGTTACATTGGGAGAAACGAGTCATACGCAATTCAGTAAAATATTAATTCTGCGTTGTCTTAAAATTTGTCTTCAATTTCGCTACGAGCAGCTTAATAGTTCTAATTTGGAACTTCTGTTCGAATTTTAACCCTTTCGCTTTGGGCGCCGCTTATAGGCGGTACCCGCGAGATGACCTGTGAGTACGAGCGCCGCTTATAGGCGATGACTCCTGGGTCCGGCACTCCATATATCCGGCATCCAAATGATGAATATACAAGTGCTATCCGTAGTCAATAATATATTTTTTCGTTATCGGCAGAACATCTTCTGTTGATTTGTTGACATATTGGATTAATCGCTTCTTAAAGTTACCCATTGTTGAAACAACATCAAAAGGTTTCACGCAATATATTTTAAACATCCAAATGATCGTATACTGTTTCATGCTAAAAAATCTATTAAATCCATTGACAGTGAAACGATATTTCATATACGGTTCTTACAAGAATTATTGTTATTTAAGACTTAGGAAAACGTATATACAGCAACCACGCACACTGTGCGTATTTCTGGCGCGCGTTTCCGTTCAGTGACAGTACTTCGACGAACTGGACTGCCGAAGCGAAAGGATTAATATCGACGATAATTTAATCAAACGTTAATTCTGCGCTGTCTTTAAATTTTTTCATCAATTTCGCTACGAATAACTTAATAGTTCTAATTTGGAGTTTGTGCTCGAATTTCAGTGTTGACAGTACCTGGGTATGATGTAAGGGTGAACAGGTCTCCGGTGGTGGAGGGATGCAACGCGGTTTTATCTTGCACGGCAAGAGAAGACGTGAAGGAACATCTGACAGTCACCTCCTGGTTTCGTGACGATGCCATTCTTCTACCTGGAAGCACGGACACGGGTGAGTGTCAACGTTCTTTAAAAGTAAATTTATGCTTTCTTTCATATGTTTATATGTTTCATGTTTGTTAGAGAAGCTTCATTTTTGTTACACTCGCTACTAGCTGCCTTTGGTAGCTTACAATTTTACAGCTTTACCTCCGGACGATACGGTTTTTTTGAACGATTCAATAATTTTGTCGAATTATCAACATCCACACAATTCTATATTTCACGTCGCACGTTCAGCTCTCAATATATACGAATTAGTGGATTCAATGAATTGTGTAATAGCTGTTACTATAATAGCTAATTCACACTACGGCGAATCGTTCACTTGTCGATTCAATTGTTTATTTGTGTAATTGCACATTTACTTATCCGTGCATTCGGTGAGATCACCGATTCGCTCGCTTTCGACATTTGGTTTTGTCGATGGTATAAAGTGGACAATAAAACCGAATCGGTCGATACGTTTTTTTTTCTTTTTTTTTTTATCGTATTTATGGAAGAGTTATAGAGGAGAGTGTACACGAACCGCGAAGAATGGCAGAAATAAATATAGAATTTTGTCATCATGTTAGCAAAGTAAAGGCGCGCTGTATGACATAGAAGGATATACGCGTGCAAAGAATAAAAATTCGAAACAAACAGAATGGAGGAGGAAAGGTATCTCATTAGAAGAAGATTTTAATTTTGTTAAACCTCTCTTCACTCTTTTCAACGGATCATTAAATAGTAGATATTGACAGAAGAAAATAGTTAAAAAATGTTATTTCATCTTTTCTTAATTGAATTTGAGTATCTAATAGAAACCACATTGATATATATTTTTTACAATAGATTGTGATCAATGTTTTTTGTTGGTCTTTTTTCTACGAGCGTAATATCAAAACATAATGAAAAATGTATTTACATCCATCCTGTTTAACTGCAAATGACAGAATAAGCGAACAATCAAAGCAAGTAATCAGGATCTTTAGCGAAGACAAGGAATTGCGTGAACGCTGTTTTCTACGGTTACTGATTCGGTAAAATTATCCAATCGATCGAAAACCAATATCGTCTGGACCAGCTACGAGCTCTTAAAATACAAGATCAGTTGTTGACTATTGCTATTAACATTGCAACGATCCTCCAATTTTTGTATTTCAATCTCGCCCTCATTTTGGTAAACATAAAGAAGTTGTAATATTTTTGGAGAAGATATTAACATAAAATTGAAACGAGAAATCTTGCGCTTGAATAACACTTCTTTGGTATTTAGTCCAAACTCCACGTACTTCGTAACGTTAGAAGAATACGAATGGGTCGAAAACCACCAAAACAACTTAGCAGGTTTAATATGATTAATCAAATCAGTTAATGAGATACCTAACTTGAAAAGTATCTGTTATTCAGATGCATCGCCCTACTTATTGTGCAAGTACTCAAGAGTACTTACATATAGATACTTACGAACACAAGTTCTGAAATAATTCCTCTTATTAAAGAAGAAATAATCATTTCTTCAAATTTACAGATGATACGTGTCAAAAAAGTACTTGTCATGGTTTTGAGAGCTGATGCTACTAATATTATATTGTGCTACCACTATATTGTTGTTTATTTGTCTTTTATATATTACTTCGATGTAATAAATAAAATTAGTTTAAGAAGACTAGTGGAAGTATCTTTTTCCAAGATGTCATTTGCAATCCGTGGCTCCTTTGAGACTTTTGTTCCTCGTGATGAATATCATACGATGCAAACAAAAAAGACTCTGCGTCCAAATTAATATTCAAGGTCAATTTTGTGCTCCAGATTTTTAAAAGATCTCCATCGACCCGAAGGTGTAGAATCACTTTGCAAAGCCACGAAGAATACTTTTTTGACATTCCATACATTTATACTACCTATGTTTACGACAATGATAAATATTTCAATATTTTCCTGTTGTCGTGAAACAATGAGAGCGTAAAAATTAGAATGCCTGTCGACGAAGCAATATTCCATAAAATATTTCATAAAATGGCCGACAGCATTCCGCTGCCTAGGTATTTCTAAAAAATAAAAAATAACCTACTTTGAAGCGCGTTCCTTCTGGTGAAATAGTTGACTTTAATTGCTGACAAACAGCACACCTTTGTTGATATTTAAAAAAAATATATTAGAGTCGAGATATATGTTGGTTAAAGTTCACAAGTTTTCCACAGGAATTCATCAGGAGAATTCGATCTTTAAACGGCCGTATTTTCGGAGATATGACATCCTTTCAATTCTTCATTTTTTGATTGGAAATATTTAAAAATATTCGTAATTACTATTCAAATTTTAATTGATAATAGAGAACAGATAACGAGAACTTATTGACTTAAGCATTAAAGAACAAATTTAAATCAAGAATTCGATTAAATTCAACTATTACTATCTCTATATTTACTAAAATACAAGATACAAAAATTCTAACGCGGCAAGTGAAATGAAACATTCAACTTTCTCCGATCAAATTCTCAGAAAATGAAAGAATATCGTTTTATTAATTTATTGCTTTCTTGAAACGATTTTTGACAAATTTCAATAATTTACATTGTATATAACATAACAATCCAGCTTTAACATTAAACGTTTCGAAGTTATATTATTTGTGAATTTTATTTTGTTATATAAAATTAGCTATAATACACATATACTCAATTCAAAAATCATTTCCTATGCATATTTTCCTCTTTCACTTTCTTTTTTCTCGCAATATTCTTTACGTTATTCGCGACTTTTTCTTAGCTATATTATTTAATTTAGGAAAATCTATTCGCATCCTCTTTTCCCCTCTACCTTTTTAGCGTCATTCTCTAAATTATTCATCGTTTCTCTTAACTGTATCATTCAATTTAAGACAAAATTTCTGTTATTTTCCACAATTTTTTTCTCGTTCACTGCGGTTCACTATCTTCACTCTGCAATTCACTATCCTATTTTGAATCACATTTGATCGGAAGCGAGAATTGCATACTACGAGATTTGCGATTAAGGCGCGGCAAATTGAAATTTAAATATGTTGTTTATTCTAACAACATCAGTACGTTGCGAGAAACTAAGAAAATCGTCGAACTATAATGCAATCCCTTCATTCATCTACATATTATTACCATATTCTTCTCACAAAACTCATTCAAAACGTTTAAAATCCTCCAACAGCCGGATCAAACGGAAATCGACCAAAAAATGTAATCTGGAATCGATCAGTAGCGACACGATGATAAATCGTCGTTTCGTGCGATGAAATTCTAAACACGATCGAACGAGGCCAACAAAGCATAAAAATATCCACTTGAATAGAGTACAAACACAGTGGGTCTCCAGAGAAATAGAGGATGACATTCGATCGCGAGAAGAAAACGTGGGAAAAGAAGGTGGCGGGGACGCTTTCGACGAAAGGAACACGAGTCCACGATAAAGTTGAAAAGATGGAAAGCGGAGGAATGGGGCTGAATATAACACGCCAACTAACTGTTGAGTTGTTTCAAAGTTGTTCGTTCGATGGACGTGTTTCGAACAGGTGGTAGGTAGGACTTGTGAACGGAGTTTGATAGTTTTTAAACGGTCTGCGTGCCTGAACTGGGAATAAACGTTGGATGACACTTTAATGGATATCGATAGAGTTGAACGACGTCTATTTATGTATTTTGAAAAAACTTTTTTTAATTATGTAGCTTATAATTAACGAGTAAGGGATGAACGATGAAATTCTATCCGTATATGTAACTTTCTATATTAATTTTCATTGAGACAGGATTTGACATTATTTTTGCAAAAGTAGATTGTGCATATTTGAGGAAATAATCTTCGTTTACTTTGTTAAAATTGAAATCCTAAATTTTAAGAAAGCTTCCTATGTTGATTTCCATTAAAATACAATTTGATCTCGTTTCTAAAAAAAAACCAGGTTATGTGTATTGACAAAATTATCTTCATCTATTCGTCGAGTTGAAATGTTAAATTTACAACAAGGAAATATATAATCGATTTTTATAAAAATAAAATTTCACGTCATTTTTTAAAATGATGGATTGTGTATATGAGAGAATCAGATTTATCTATTCTTCGCGTTAATATGCCAAATTTTAAAATACATTCTTAGAATAAAAAGCTAAAATGCGCAGATGCTCGTTATTAATACAGCATTCTCGGTTCTTGCATTTCAATCTCTTTATGCAGTAACAACTAAAACAAAACTAGCCTCATACCTGTAATAACGATCGCATCCCCTTCTCTGGTCGGCTGGGACGTCCCAGCACCGGAAACAGATGCTCGACTCCTTTCCGCTTTTTTCAGACAGCGGAGCACGCGCGATTCAGACGTGTTTCAAGCGTGTTTTAGCCGTGCTTCTCTCCGGCTTTATGCCTTTGTACAGTTCCCATGCCTTATTGTCCTTTCAACGACGACGACGACGCGTGTTCTCATGCATCTCATCAGCGTAACGGTTGTTAAATCCAAATCGACAGCACATCGTAATCGACAAAGCAGTTTCAGACGATCTCGAAACTTTCCCAGCTGCCATTTTCCTTCTTATTTCACGACGTTTCGTTTATCCGTCGTCGACGACGAATTTCCATTTTCTTTTTCACTCTCCTTCGTTTTTCTTTTGTTCTTGTTACATCAAACAGCAGAGGGATCAAAGATCAACATCAGACAGGATGCAGGTATTCGAACGGATGTTTAGAGATCTTTGAAGTGCGAAGCGTTGACGAAAGAAAGCTTCCGATGAGGATGGAAGCGAGCTTTTTGCAATTGCACGAAGATGACGTGTGTGTTGTAGCGTGTAGTTTTCTTGAAAGGGTGAACTTTCGAGAGATGTAACCGGTTTGAAGATTTGTAATGCAAGTAGAGAAATCAAATGATGTAACATTCTCAGTAATAAGGCATTAAGTCTTGTCAAATCGTTTTAATTAAACACTAATTATGCTTACATATCCGACACTAATTATTCGAGAGATTTAACGGATATGAAGATTTATGATGAAAGTCGAGAAATTAAGTGATGTAACATTCTCGGTAATTAAAGGACTTAAAGCATTAAATCTGCTGACTCGGATTATTTTAATTAAACAGAAATTATATTTGCATACCTAACATTAATTACGTATCTTGGATTACTCTAATAAATATACGTTAGCTCACAAAGTTATTTCGATATTCGTAAACCTGTATCTTGTGCGTGTTACATAAGACTATCATGATTATATCAGAGATTATCATGATTATATTGGTAAAGTTTGAAACTGATTCGAAAATATACATAGAAATTACAAAATATTTCTTGCAAGTATATATTTCGTAGAAAATATAAATAGATTCAAATAGTCCATTATCCATTATACTAAAAATCTCAATATTCAGTATGAATATTTATGTTTAATGCTTGTCATATGGATAAATGTATAACGACTATAGGAAGTATTTATTTGTACACCATTGAATTTATTATAACATTTATTAACTAATTAATTAAGTTCAACCAGGTTAAGTTTCGTAGTATTTCGTAATACTTTTCATATGACTATAAAAATTTATTACTTACGTGAAACGATTGTGAAACCCGATAAAAAAGCTTCATTGGAAAGTAAAAGTATGTACAAGTACTTTCGTTGCCACTGTAGTTACACAAGTACTATACATTCGTTATATAATTACATAACTCATCAAAAATACAATATAAAGTATATCCAACATCGAACATGGAACATAGAACGTTCTACCACACTCGAAAACCGAGAAAAATTGGTGAAAACTTGTTACAAAATTTGTACGTATGAAAACTTCGTCAATATAACACGCTTTCCATTATCGAAATAATTTTTTAGTCTGCCTCCGCTCGTTTAAAGCCGAAGTTCTCCACGTGTATGGATTTATAATCGTGAAAGGGGTTGATTTCAATTAAAAAGCCGAACGTACTGGCTGAGAGAAGTTTAAACGTTTATACCCGACACGCGTGCAAGTTTCATCGGTGGGTCCCGCATAAACAATCTCCGAAACAGTCTCGCTGGAAAATCAAATGGAAGAAAGAGAGAGAGAGAGAGAGAGGAAGGGGACGAAAAAAAGAGGAAAAAAAAGAAGAGAAGTGGAGGTCTTCAAACTTCATTTTCTACGGCGCGAGACTTTCGCTGGTGCCTTTCTATAAACAATCCTCGAAGCACCCTCGGGGAAAAATACCGCCACCCTGCTCGAAACTTAATCTGCCCACTTCTTTTTCAGTAGATTTATTCGTAAATTCGCGCCACGCACCGCCGATACAAATTAAAAAGCAGACTGAAAATACAATTATTCGTACTGGCCAGCGAGTACTGTGAATTTAAATAGTTTGAGAGTTTCACGATGATTTTGGTTTATTTTGATCGGGATTAGACGAAGTTAGGAATTGGAGGTTTTACGGTAATGTGTCTGGAAAGGGGTAATTAATTAGTTTGGAGAGATTGATCTTCGCAATTCATTAGTTTTAGGAGATTGATTGGTTTTTAGATATTTAGAAGCCAGAAGATGTTAATTAATATTAAATGTTCGGATTAAGGAAATGTAACAGAAGGGATAATAGAATTTATTAGTAATGTATTTGGAAAATGGTGGAAAGATGGATAATTCGTCTTTTGTGTGTTTGCAATTAATTAGTTTAGAGAGATTGATTGGCCTCTAACTGCTTGGAAGATAGAGGTTGTTAATTCGTGATGGACACTTATTTAATTGTTGTTAGAGATTGAGAAGTTCTAAAAATATAACGAAAGAAGTAACAGTATATCTTCATAAAAAATTTGAGGAAGGTGCAAAGAATAATTTTTTTCTTTTGGTAATGATTTTCTTTTGGTATCTAAAGTACCAAAAAATCCTTTTCAACTTCACCATAACTTCCCAAACTCCATTACCTCAACGATTAATCAAAACATGCCTCGTGAAACGCAACAAACAAACAAAAATCAGAAGAATGTACTTTAAAAATTCCCAAGAACCATTCAGACAAATTTAATTTTCAACCCCTAACTAAAGCATCTTTGCAGTTTGAATATTTTCTAAAGGCTACCCCTCCATTTCTGCTTTCTCTGTCCATTTTCCATCCTCTTTTTTTGTCCACATTTTGTCACGAAACCGTTCACTGTTTGCAATCAAGAGAGGGGCATCGTGCACAAGGGTATATTACCATCTCGTCGTGGCTGATGTTCGCTTCTGAATGCTTTCCCCCGGAATATTTCCATATTTCTTCCGGTGGCCATATTTGTTTTCGCTATTGCCGATATTAAAACCGGCGGAGCGCGCTACTTCGACGCGAACGTTTATCGTTCAGTTTTCCATAGGAGTCGTAGCGATTCCTTACGGGGCCCTCGAGGACATCCCCTACAGATGTTACGATTCTTATGAGAATAGAAAGGAATTCCATATTTCTGATCTCTAAACTGAACGGTTATTGATTCAAAATTGGCGGGAGTTAATTCAAGGTAATCCGTGATTGTTACAGTACAGGGTGATTCAGATAAGTGGGATCACATAAAATATCTGACTTATTAATTATTGTATAGAAAAACATTTTAGAAGAAAGTTACGCTGTCTCAAGACGTATATGTAAAAAATTTTTTATCGAGGTAATTCTTTTATCAGATTCCAGGATCATCGGTATTTTCTTTTAGTGGAACCCTATATAATTTTATTTAATTCCAAAGTCCAGGATTAGCCATGTCTTTAGTATACTTGATAAATTTTCAAACTGGATTTTCTCGGAAACTAAGCCGAGAGTGAAACAATTTTATTCTATATTTTTTCTTATTCTTTTCTCCACATTGAATCACGTAGTAACTTTTATATTTTATATTATATTTACATATTATTCCGCCAGGTTCTGTATATACATTTTTGTAGTACGTACATTGTCTAATAAATAATTAAAATTAATATCTGAATTTTTATCTAAACTTGCCTTACTTAACGAAACTTCATGGACACCTATTTTTGTTATCTCTCCACTTATCTTCGTCCTCGGCCATATCTCGCTACATTAGATTTAAAACCAAAGTAAAACGAACAGACGCTATGAACACACTGGACGAATCGTAGTTCCACGATACAAGTAGTCTACCAGTAAACAAACGTGAAAGAATTGGAAGCAAAAGCGAAAGAAGAAGTAGAAGTTAGGTACGGAGAAATAAAGTCGTAACGCGACGACGCAAAGAGAGAGGAAAATGAGCTGGAGAACAAGAAGGCACGGAGAAGTTGCTGTGCAAATGTGTGCGGACACACTTACGCTTGAGGTGGCCAGCTTCTGCGAAGCTTCGCTGTCGGAAAGGAAGATTTTTAAGTTGAAACGTCGGTAATAGAAATGGGAGCTAGTTTGAACCGGAGAATGAGATGTCAACATTAGCCGTCCTCGTGGAGTAGTACCAATTACTGGACCGGCGGAAGATGGAGGCTTGAATCATTCACCAGCTTCCGGTCGATGGACCGTGCACGAGATTTGGTTCAGGATAATTCTGGTTCTGTTTGTTGAATGGCTATGAAAGGATTTTTTTCACTTTCGCTGATAAAATAATTTGTGTTTAAATTGATTCCATATCTTTTCAAAGAGAATTCAAATTTTAGTTTATTGCTTTATTGTAATTTATTGTAATCATGCGAAATTACAAGAAGAGAGGAAAAGATGTTACAGAAATTACATAGAGAGTTATAACACAGATGATGTTTCTGTAGAATTGTAATATGGAAAAGGGTTTTGAGCTCGAAATATTTATTACATATGTAAATTTGCCTAAATATTAAATGGACATAATGAATTTTTATTCAAATATTAATACACATACATATAAGATACGAGGTATATAAAATAAAAAAGATTGGAGGGAAAAAAGTCAATCGTAGAATTTAAATTCGGTCAGATTAGATTTTGAAGTGAAAATGTTGGGTTTATAGTAATTAAAATAGTAATTTTACGATTTAAAAACTAATCTTTTTACATTTGTGCAATTGCACATTATTTTGGCACTATCTATAATATTTATACAAAAGCTAAGTTCTACAAAAGTCTTATTAATATTTCAACCACTTCTTCACATATATCTTCGTTTATTAAATTTTCGTAAATGTTCAAAGAAATTAAAAAAATAGGTTAAACAAATCAATTTAGCTGGAACATCGTGACTAGCATTCGCGATTAAAACAAATTAGAAGTTCAAGCGAAAACAATTCCAAACTCGTGGGAATTCGATAGACACGGAACTTGTTAAACTCTGAAACTTCGTAAACTCGGAGCTTAGAGTCTTGGCCATGAACTTGCACCATCACTAGATCCCATTGCATTACTCGATAATTGCAATAACTGATTTCATAGAAACAAAATTGTAAATATCCTTCTCTTTTTCCAGCAAACAGAAAATTTCTTACAATGATATTCCTTAACAATTTGCTAATAATTTCTCAATATCTGTTACAAAAAAAAACATCGTTTGTATCATTTCCTGAAGAGTTTAGATAACGAAGAAATCAAAGGGTGGAAATAAAAAAAAAACTGTATGTGTCTTTTCAAAAAAAATTCTTTTTCCCTTAAGAAGACCGTTTATATGGGAACCAATATCACTAAATATGGAGGCAAGTGTTATTAATTTGTAGCATTTCGTATGTGATATAGGATGTATGTTACACGATTCGTCTCCGAGATTAGGCTAAATGTGCCTGCGAGCTCCTCGTGCTCGGACATGTACGTTGCATCTTGAATTGCGAGAAGAATTTATTTTTATTTTCGTTGCTCGTCATTCGTTACGTGACCATTCCACGCGGACAGCGTATACTATAAATAAACGTAATATAAATACATATATACACCCGCTATAGCTGTGGAAAACGTAAATGTGATGAGTAATATGAGTGTTGGAAAAAAGTGAAACGACGAAGTGACGAGAGATGCAAAGGTAGTGAACGAAAAAGAATTCGGACATCAAACAAGAATTATAACAGAGAAGAAAATAAAATTACTCGCCATCGACATTAAAGATAAATCTACTTCGTTTATCCCATCAAGACAGACAATGTGTACTGGTACTTTCACTTAAAATATAAAATACCTTTTGTTATTGAATAACAAACCTTTGAAATATAAAACTAATATATTGTAAAATTAAAGTAGCACAGAACTTATAATAAATGAGTTTCGTTATATTCTATCGATAAACTACATTTCGGCGAACAAAAAGGTATTTTCCACGAAACTTTTGTTTCATCACTTGCAGCCTTATTTATTTCCGCTTTTCAATTTTTATTGAAATATTTTCATACAAATATCGCATGCAAAATACAATGTAAATATCGATATATAAATCGAAATTTCGTTTTGGATATTAGTACACGAATATCTATAGTGACAAAGAAAGGAAGATTATTACGTTTAGTTAGAAAAATATAATAACTAATAAGACAATAATTCTCACTTGCACAACGAGATCTTCCGATTAACATATCTGTTTAAAACATAAGAAAATCAAATTTAAAATTATAGATATATCCATCCGCACTCTGAAAAGACCCTTCAGCAGCAATCATCAACCCTCTCGAACAGCGTCTCGCCATCATCTTCGCCACGTAGTAAGCCCATTATCTTACATCCCTACCTATACCTCAACCTGAAGCACAAAAGAAAACCCATCGTCCCATCGATTGTATCGTTCCCCGGAGACGCGAGAGACACGCCATCCACCTTCGTCACCAACCCACCCGTTACCTCACCCCTTAACAACGAACGCGTTAACGACGTTGGCACGTCGCCGCGATACGACGTCGTCGAAGGCTGCTCCGTCTACTGTTCTTGGGTCAGGATAGCGTCGCTGATAACGTTGCTCGTTGCGATGACTAAGGAGGACGCGCAGGTGTTTCCGTGCGACGCGACGTGCAGCATGCACAATGTTGGCCCAGTTGGTTACGAAACAAACGTATCATACGCGGACACGACGTGATGTTCACCGTGATATCCTGCGTCAGCGGACACACGGCGCCTCGTGTATACCTGTACTGATACAGGAGGCGAGAGAGAGAGAGAGAGAGAGAGGATGAGGGAGAGGTTAGGTGGAAGGTGATACCTGTTACGTGCAACCGACCGACATAAATATGTATGGGACATGAATGGCTGAGCGTGTACAGGACGAGAGTAGAAGCGGCCCGTTAGCCCGTGCTGGATTCGGATGGACGGATGGGGGCGGATATCTGTTTACGTATGGATGTTTTGCACACTCTTCGCGAGAAGGATCGAGAGTAATTTCGTTGCTGTGAATGATACGCCACGCGATGGTGATTACGAAAGAATTTGTTAAACATTTCTTTTTTTTTTTTTTCAAGGAGGATGAACTGTAGATGTTTATAGATTTCCGGGGTGGTTGAAAGTGCAATTTTTAATCGTATCAGCCTGTAAATTTTTTATCATATAAATGCGTTAAAGCATTGTACATTGTCGCGGGAACCATGCACGCGTGCCAATTTTCAAGTAGATCGGATATGTGGGAGTAGGCGAAAATTCAGTTAAAAATTTTCTTAAATACAAGTGAAGCTAGATAAAAGTATGTAAAGATATACATAGTATATTTAAAAGTATGTATATAAAATATTCGAAGTATGGTACTTGTTAAGTATATATTTAATATTTAAGGGGGGTGGATTTCGCAAGACTGTGATTAGGCGATTAGGGAAGCGTTTACGAATTACTTTTTTCCTCGGTTTAGGAGAAGAATAGACTGCGGATGATTGGATATTTATAGGAAATTTGGAAACGGTGAAATACCTATAATATTTATAAATACATAAAATATTCGAAGTATAATACATTTGCTAAGTGTAATATTTAGGAGATAAGTATCACGGTAGGATTTGGTTACGTACGAATGGTTTGTACTTTCTTCTTCGAAGAATCGAGGATAATTTCAATTCAATTTCATCGACTTTAATACGTATTGCTGCGAATAGTACACGACGCGATGGGAACAATTTAATAGTTTAAAGACTTTTTCTTATCACTATGAAAATTCGATACGTACGTATTTACAAGGCATCAGGGAGAATAGACATTTACGAGGGACGTCGTTTGAAAATGAATTGTACGACAGGTAGAATTGACACGTGAAGCGGAATAACGTCAATCGAAGAAAGGACTTTGAACGGTATTTCATAGAGGCATTTGTACCATGGAACGTACACTTGCTGGCATGTTTAAACATTTGCCAATATTTCACTGTCCCTTCGCGTTTCCTACGAAATCGATAACGATAGGAGTAGAATGAAACGATAGAATCATTTTATGGAACAAATCGCTGCTTCGAATGGTTTCGTTGATATTTCAGAACAAATTTGACATAAAGCTCTTTAAAATTACGTTTACAATGTGTTTTATTTGAAAAAAAATACAGATATATAAAATTGTATTGCACTTTTAAAAGAAAGATTGACGGTTTTATTACCCGTAACAATCAAACATTGTATACGTAAAATCTATTTAAAATTAGTTTTTCGTCTACAAAAAATAGCGATTGCAAAAATGCTTTACTATTTCAGATTTTCCATTGCAATAAATGACTATTTTGAAAAAGTGCAAATAAAATTTATCAGTTTTTATTGATGAAAAATAGATAAGCCATGTTTTCCTTCGTTAAAGTAATTCTACTGTTTTGATAATATCACAGACCAAGCATTATAATAGCCAAAAAATTAAATTACTTTCTCACGCTCCGAAGAGGCCAACTAAAAATCATTTTATTATCTTATTACTCGATGAAACATAATCTCTGGTTCATGAAAGGATTATGTCATAAATTATTATCGAATAAAATTAAATTACCTTTTTACGCTTGAAATACCACATCTAGGAATCAGTTTGTTATTTCATTACTTCGTTAAACGAAAAATTATTTCGTAAAAGGATTGTGTCGCAAATCATAATCGAGTCAAATTAAATTACTCTTTCACGCATGAAAAAGAAATTCAATTGGATGTTATTTTATTATTTCATTACTTCGGAAAATAGGATTATTCTTCCATCAAGAAAGATTATATCACAAACTATAATCGATTAAACTGAAATTACTTTTTCAAACTTTAAAAATAATTTTACTATTTTACTAGCTCGTGAAACGTAATTGTTTTTCTATTAAGAAGGATTATGCTACAAAATAAGAAACTAAATCGAAGAATCTATTTTTTACGTTCATCAATGATGAAGCATAGTAGAAAAATAATATAAATTACTTTAAAATAATATATTTGGAAAAATAATACATATGTATAATAAATAAAGAAATATAAACAATAAGTAAAAACAACAAATAGAAATAATACGTATTGGAAAAATAATACAAATTTTTCCAAAAACTAATTAACCATGTAACTAAATATAATTAAATCAAAACTATTATATCGTTTATAACTCAACGAGAAGATATTAATCGAAGATCAAAGTTTTTAGCTTCACCAGCAATTTCCTCAAATTAAAAGCTCCGTCACTGCTACAGTTTCTCCATTACTCCTTTAAATTATTCAAAAAACAGCTCGTCTATATTTCATTGGCATTGGTTCAAAGATCGTGCGTGGAATTATTCCACCTTTGTTCGTAAAAATATTCTTCTTTCTTGACTCGGTTCTTATAAGAAAAGGGGATCAAATGGGATAGTTTCACAGGCGAACGAACGCTCGATTGAAATACGTGCCAGGAGAATCTGTCGCGAACGTGCGTCCATAGGGCATTCGAAGATTTTACAAAGTAGTTCGAAGCTTTTACGTAAACGCCTCGTCTTCCGTTATATGAACTTCTCGATACTTCGGTGGAACGAAAGAACGATCGTCTTTCACTGCGCTTTCGTCGCGTAATTATCGAGTGAGAAGTTTCGTTCAACGAAATTTTGAAGTTGCCACAAGTTTCTGCAAGATTTTGAGGCTCCTACGAGAATTGGAGCATGGAAATTTCCAGATGTATCAAGTGATTTTATATTATTAAGGTAGTTTTGAGGAGAACGCTGTGGTTTAAGAATACTCGAAGTTGATCGCGATTATTATTTTCAGCCGGATATAATTAAACTTGATTTTTGAAAATAATTCTTCTAAAATTATTCTTTTTACGCAAATATTAGAGATATTTGTGATTTTCATCGTCGTTATTTTTGTCCTTTTCAGTGCGTTTTACAGTGGCGTGTAATAATTAGTAAGTGTTAACAACTGATCCATCATTATAAAATACAATAATAGGTGTTCGTAAAAATAAATCTCAATTTATTTTCTCTTTGCTAAAACATAATTTTAAAAAAGAATATATTAAATATAGTATTTGAAGCATATATGTATACTCAATAATAATACATAATAGTACTTAATAAATACGTAATACGTAGCCAGATACTTTTTATGGCCAATTATAAAAATGGCAAAATAAAACAAATATAACAAACAATTTCAATTGAAACCTTAAAACGATATAAAAAAGAAATTCGCACGCTATCTTCAACGTCATAAAAAATGTACGTGTTTCTCTGGAGAGCAAACTTGGAACAAATTACCAGAGAATTTCCAAACTGGAATTGTTTCTCGACGTTAATCCCCTTTTTCTCTACGAATCTCCATGAAAGGACGCATGTTTTCGAGGAAAAAAGTGCTGAATGGTTCGTGTGTTCCGTTGTTTCACTCGATGTCTGAGACAACGACGTGACAAGAGGGCTGGATGTTGCCCTTCTTGGAGAAAATGAAAATGCGCCATCCAGACGCTGCGAAGACGACAAAGCTTGGCCGACAGACGTTTGACACGAACAG
This sequence comes from Bombus flavifrons, assembly GCF_040668555.2. Classification (NCBI taxonomy): domain Eukaryota; kingdom Metazoa; phylum Arthropoda; class Insecta; order Hymenoptera; family Apidae; genus Bombus; species Bombus flavifrons. The sequence continues at coordinate 8,012,709 of NC_138446.1, read as the reverse complement.
CCGCCGGTGTGACTCGAAGAAAAACTTCAAAAAGAATCGATAGACCTCGGCGCAGACCCCTTTTCTCCTCATATCCTGTTCCTGCGAGAGGATAGAAGCCTCGAAGACGTGTCAGACCTTCTGATATTGAGGATAATGGAAGTGTCGTAAAAATGAAAGCCACGTGTACCGTTTTCGGTACATTCTGAAACTGGTTTTCAGATCGAATGATATTTTTGTCATTGATCGATAAAGCGCAAGAAGACAATCGCTATTAACTGCATACGGCGCAGTCGGTTTACTTTAATTTATAATCAGCTTGTTTTTAAATTTATGAATTCATCGTTATCGTTATTACAGTAGAAACCACTTAGGGGATTTTCAGGGAATAAACAAAGAAAGACGTAAGGCTAACTATTTTTCTATTCGTTTTCCCCTTCTTTCATACAATAAGTTTTACAAAATAAAAGTCAAAATATCTACTAAATTAGTAATGTTTCGAAATAAGTAGATTAATAATTTTTTATAGAAGATTAAAAAATATATGGTTCCATTAAAAAAAAACCGATCATTTTGGAATCACAAAAAATATGATCTTAAGACAAAATTTTTATTTGCCATGTTATTTCTTCCTCCGTACCAAACAATTTATTTCTTCGTCATCTTTGCCTGTCGTTGAAAATAAGGAAGACATCGCCTTGTAACGAAGTTAAAGGCGTATTTATACGCCTTCCGCGGTCAAAAGAAAGAGATTGACAATGAGTTTTCAGATAATTTTACGTATTTATCAAAGTCTATATATATTGAACATCGAACGAAAGAAAAAACTAGGGTTACAGTCGATAAAGCTCGAATCGATTGCCACTGGTCCGTTTCCTGCGACTGCACGTCCACGTATCCATCCTGATGCCTCGTGACAGGAACGTGCATGCGCTGTCCCACTGGTGGACGACAGTAATCGTACTTCCGATTCGCATAGGGCTGTCGAGCTGCAAGTTACGAGCTATTTATCTCCGTATTTTTATTCCGTCGGGAGAGACGATATTAAATTGCTTCTTTCACATCCAAGAAACTCGGCCCCGTCGGGACTGTCTAGCAACCTCATTTCCTGTTTCTTTCAGGGCCATTCACGTATTGTTGGATACCTTCGTGCGTAAAAACATTATTTGATGTAATGAACAAAAAGACTGTGTGCGTACTTAGGAAATAAGCACCAGCTCGAATGTTCGATCGAGGGTAATAAATAGCTACTTTGGTTCGTTCGATTCCATTGGAAATGGATTGGAAATATTTATTGGGTAGAGAAAGAAAAATGTTTTGTCATGATGTTTACAAAGTTTAAAAAGGAGACGTAGAATGTTGGGGAAGACTGTTGCGTAGATTTTGGAATTCCTATTTTTCTGGATTTGGAAGATATAACATTTCAGGTATTGTCAATAACAATAAAAGGTACTGGATTTTAAATATCGTTAATAATATAGAGAGTATAGAGTTCTACATATTGTTAGTGATATAAAAATATCCTTAATAAAAAGATATTATAAATAACAATGAAAGCAAGGAATCTCAAATAACGTTTTCTTTGGCTATTGAGGATATAGAATTCCAGATACTGTTAATAATATAGAAGATCCAGAGCTTCAACTATTGTTAACAATATAAAAAGCTCCTTGATAGAAAGATACCGAATAACAATAGAACCGAACAATCTCAAAACTTGTGAAAACTCCAACGACACAAAAAGCTGGCAATCCAAACTACGAAATAGCTTCGATAAGTAAAAATGAAGACACTAAGTGAAAACAATCTGCACATCACGATCGTTATGAGGAGTAATTTCATTTTCGCTGAACCGGAGGATTCAAGGGTCACTCGAAATGTCCGAGCGTTTACGTTGGCGTGGAGGGCAGTTACACGCGAGCAGCTTAGTCGAAATCTGGTGGACGAGGCAAGGATCTTGAAAAGAAGCAGAAGAGAGCCGAGGTCCGGCGAATCGAGCGGCCATTGGCTCCGACTAAATTGAAAATTTCACGCCTGACGGTACGTCGGCAGCAGGATTTCATCGACAGATACCGAGGATTTTGCATAACCTCTCGCGCGGATTGGAATCGAGACGAAAATATCGAAGCTATCGCGTTATTTCCCCCGGATCCATGAAATCCACGCATAACCAGCTTTTGTTTTCGATCGAGCCGACTGCTTCCGGCCTCCTGAAGCCGCTTTCCATCGGAAACAGTCGCGCTCCAAAAGGAATATCGGCTTCGATCGCGTTACGAAGATGTGCAAAATAAAATTGCTTTGTTTTCTCGTACTGAATGCGATTGATCGATCGAAGATAAATTCTTTTAATAATTTCCTGGTTTATTTGCGATCTGTTATAAATAATGGTAAATATGGTAACATAATGCATATAAATAATAGACATTGAGTCCATTGAGACATCTTCTGTTTGTAATGTGTGTATATACATATTTTAATGTAGTTTAAATCTTTAATTTGCTTTCATAGTTTAATAGAGATTAGAAGATTGGAAGCTACGTAGAAAATTGTTTCATCTACTGGATATTATAATGAATATATGACGTTGAATGTTTTATATATTTTTGCATATTTCGTGCATTCTGTGCACTTTTAACAATTTGTTATAATCGTTATTGTGTTTTATCTTCAGTATATGAAAGTAAATTATGAAACATTGCATGGAATGTTAATGTGTTTTTATTCTTAATCAATTTTACATCAATTTAATAATGTTTTACATTCATTAAATTGAATATGTAAAGAATTGTAGGCATTATATTTAATGTTATTTAATTTCCATGGTGAATTGTTAATTATCTTTTGCGATTTCTATATTCATTTGAATGATTTTCATGTTGAATGATTAATATTTTTAAACTGTACGTAACAGAAGTAAATTTGTAATTCGAATTAAAGTTCTTCAGGCATGAAATGTAAACGATACACTTCTCGTTTGTCGATTAAACAATTTTCCAAGATTCTAATAATTTTTCGAACAGCAGAAGCTTCATAAAACTTGAATTTATTGAAAAATTTATTTAGAGAATTATCAAAATGAAGATACATGTTTCTATACCGTTAATGAAAATTATTTTCGATGGAAAAATAAATGAAATGTAAATAACGTACAGAGCATAATGATGTAAAGGTGTATTTTTTCCATCAAGCTCTCACGAAATATTAAAAACAAAAAAAAAGAAACAAGATATTACACACAAAATGAATTAATACATGAAGATAGTTCTCAAAATAATCCAACAAAACGTATTTATCACGCGATTCTTCATTTATCAAATTTTATTACACACAAATATATCGTGAACGATACCAAGAGATTGATGATACTTTCCAGCAATTTTAATATTTATATTCATTACTTACTTCCATAATATTATTTCACATTTATATCCGCTAGCTAATAAATCATCAAAGGCGTTGTCCCCATTATATAAATTATTACTCGGTGAAGAATTGAGGAAAACGAACATTAACGGTCAATTCTACAAGATACTCGATGAAATTTCAAGTTGAGCTTCGTTTCAAATAATCTACGTACACTTTTTATTTATCGGCTAGACATTCATCTCGTGTATCTAATTTATTGATAACGATTAAATTGGGAGATAAATTCCATTGTAAATTGTCCATAAGTGCTGGAATATCTGTATTCTTTCGTTAAATAAATTATTTCGCCGTGCTACATTCGCGGATATAAATAGCAGTAAGTAATTTCACGAGTCGGAAGAACATTTTGTTTTTCGCGATTTTTAATGTACGACCTCGTAATATATGACGTGTTTCCGGATACACACCGCCGTTGCAACGGAAGTTAAATAAAAAGCTGCGCAAAACGAGGACGCGCGAGCGAAACGTTGAAAAATGATATTTCTCGCGGGCTTTGGGCAAAAACGCGTGAAATCGAACAACGAATTAAATGATACGATGCACGATATATATCGATGGTCTGAACCGTGGAAAAGTTGTACAGCTTGTAAAGCTATTTCAAAGGGATTATTTGAAACGTGGCGTTCGCAGGCCGCGTCAAATACTGCAGATTAACGTCGGCCGCTGACGTATTGCGTTACTTTGACGATGTAATTCACCAGTCTCATCCGTAAATGCCATAAATCACGCTGGACTTGTAATTAAAACATTTACTGGTGACAAGAAATAGTCTAAATGAAAGCTTAAGGAAAACTAGTGTTGTAGCGGAAACTGCAACGCTGTTTAATTGATTGATTATAGTACTTTTAGGAGGTGTACAATTTAATCATCGATAATAAATTGAGCGTCTGAGAAATCAATTTGATTACGCTGGACTTATAATTAAAACATTTATTGACTCCAAGATTCAGTCTAGATAAAGACTTAAGTGAAATTGGTACTATAGTACTTAGAAAAAAAACTGCAGTATCGTTCAACAAATAGATTATATTACTTTTAAAAGATATTATTTAAAAGTTGATAATAATTTGAATTTCTCAGAAGTGAAACTGATAAGCTTTTTACGCGATTATCAATTTCATAGTATCGTAAATTGAACTAAATTCGATGTTTCCTTTTTTTAATCAATTCCTTTGTCAATTTTAAGATTTTTCTTAGTGAGAAATTGATTTGATCGCAGGTGGAAGGTTCGTGGTCACGTCTCAGGGGGACCTGCATATCCGAGCCGCCAGACCGGAAGACGGCAGAGCCACCTATTCGTGTTTAACTTTTCACGCGTTGACCGGTGAAAGAAGAAGAAGCGAGCCTGCAACGTTAACAGTCGCAGGCATGTTACTTGTATTTTTACATAAACCATATTTTTCTCTTACTGCTGAATATTTCTCTGCTTAAGCATTCTATCCCCATATTACCAAGATTCTCTTGCTAGAAAGCAAATTTAGATATAATGTAACTGTTAGTAAAATACTGTCTAATTTTGATATTGCTATGAAATTAATTCATTATCACCCTTCAAGTATCATATTATTTATAATCATAGCAATGTTAAATGTTACAATTTAATTTATACTTTCACATTCACTTAACATTCCATACTACGAATTACAGAAACTTAAATTTGAATGAAATTTTAATTGAAGTATTAAATAACAATATCGATTGCAACATTGTTTAATTATTATTTCATTTATAATTGCGTCAATATTAAAATTTCACTTGGACTCCTATATTTACTCACATTCCGTATTATACAATATGAATTATATTATAGAAATATTAATGTAAGTTCAATTTTCATCGAACTATCAAAGAGAATGAATATTTAATAGAATATATATCGTTTAATTTTTAGAACCAACAGGATCTATGCCACCACGGTTGATGCAGAGATCTCAGATCGCCATCTCTGCTGAAAGCGGCTCGGACGTTCATCTAACTTGCTCAGCCCAGGGGACTCCACCCCCGCAATTTACCTGGTATCGCGATGTTAACGGTTGGTTTAATTACGGGATTGTTTACTGTGTAATCTAAATGCATTATAACATCATATAATCCAACATGATCAAACCATATCAGATCATAAGCATAATATCGTTTAAATAATTATAATTCCTACGATTGCTTTTAAAAAATAGATCTCATGTGAATTTGGTTACAATGGTCACTTTATAAAATTTATACAAAACCATTTGTTTGCAAGCTTGTGCACGATTAAATATTTGCCATTAATGTGCTATTAATGCTGTCCTCAAATGATACAATATCATAGCCACAAGATTTGTAATATGATCAATTTTGAAAAGAATTATACACACAATTAAGAATTTTGACGTGCATTTTACTGTAAGAAATGGATGTTCAAGTAATTCCACAAATTTAAATAAAGAGTGTAATAAAAAGTAAGATTATTTCGTCATATTGATGGTAACAACAAAATGTGGAATATTTACGTACTGATTGATCGGTCATAAATGTTAATTTTTAACTTTTATACTATCCAATTCTTTATTAACTTATACACTTCCTAATTATGCTGAATTATAAAATTAGAATAACAATTGTAATAAATGAAAATGATAAACCTTCGTGAAATCAAAACTACAATACATACATCATCTATATTAAATTTTACGCCAATCAGTTCAATTTAACAACTTTATTCCCTTCCATTTTTCGTCTTGAACGAAAGTATGCATGAATATGACGAGGTACGATAACATGTAATATCCCACGTTAGCGAGAGTAGCATCGAGCAGCAAGCAACGAATATCCTGTTGTTGCAGGTCATTCGATACCGGTGGAGTCATTTGGTCGAATTCAACTGTGGGGCGATTTAATGCAAATTCGCCGCGTGGACGCTCAGGACGCAGGAAGGTACATTTGTCGAGCCAGCAATCAGGTCGGCGAGCAACGAGCGGAAACACACCTGTCGGTTACGTCAAAACTTAACGCACGAATACAACCCCGAGTTCAGGTAGGATTTGGATTTATCACCTTCATTCCTGTGTAACTTTACTTGACTTAAAAATTGCATATTTTCATACAGATACAGTGGTGTGAAAAAATCTTCATAATTTCTCCTTATGTTATGATAAATAAAGAAATATACATAGTACGTATATCATAGATTGTGGTCTTTTCAACGATAACATATCTGCGATAGATTATAGTGTTTTGCCTTTTCCTCGATGAGAGATTATTAATTATACTTTTTTTCTCGTTTTTCGTCATGTTATCAAGGGTAATTCATATTTTCTCAATAATAACAATAAGAATGATTTATTTTATACTTCCATTATATAATAAAGAATTAGCCTGCATCAAAAGTCAAATAGAGCTGATATATGACGTCAAGTCATTTCCAAAAAGCTTTCCACACTTTGTTAGTGAACAATTATGCTACTTATACTTTTCTTGAAGCTATTGAGGAATGGTACTTTTTATGATGAGATATGTTTAATACTTAAGAATTGACATAATTGTACATAAAAAGGCACTCTATATGTCTGTAGTATCGTGGAGGGAGGACCTGTGATGGTGCTCGATAATGAATACCACCACTCGACACTAACTAGTGTCGGACGACGGTAGCGCAGTGGTTAGCGCCTTAGGTTGCGAACGTTCGGGACCCGGGTTCGAATCCCGGCGACCGGAGTCCGATTTTTCTTCCACGATACAGAAATTAGACGAAAAGCGGCCGTACCTGGCAGCGCCATCTGCAGTTTAAAATGTGCGATACTACATGTCTAAATGTTTTTCATTTCTTTATTTGTTGTAATATAAAGAGACGTTCGGAAATCTGTTTCACGTCACTGTTCATATATGTTTATCTATACTATTTTTAATTTTATAGATTTTTTATTTGTTGCTCATGTTTTAATTTTCTTTCTTCTATCTTTTATGTACTATATCTTTCATTCTACTTGTAAGCCTATATTCTTCTTACGTCCTCTATGTTCTTTATTTTATCACTTCCACTTTCTTACTATATTATAATTCTATTCCAGTAATAATTTTTTTACTATATTAATTCTACATGTTTTTCCATAGCTTACAGACCTTTTAAATCTGCTCGTATTTTATTCTGTACTTTTTATTAGTACCCTCAATAACATCATATTGATTATTTGTAAAGTCTTTCACTCCTGCTAAAAGTGAAATTAGAATACTATTATGGACACAGGCATACGAGTATCTTTTTTATAACTTATGAATTTTTAAATATGAATTTTTAAATATGAATTCTAGATCACGATTTTAAAAAATTTGAATCTTGAGCTCTAATTGTAACAGCGAACATAAGGATGGATCATAATCATGACTTCACAAATCATAAGTCATAGGTACTGGTGTCGATTTCTATGAATTCATAAATCACATAAATTGGCAAGGATTCATTAAGCCATCGAAGTCGACTATGGTAACTTCCAAGCTACAAAATTCAATCGCGACCATTTCTGAGTCATAAAATCCAATTACAATTGACCCCAATGTTCCACAATAGTGAAGTACTTATCATAAGTGGCAGCTATGACACTAAAACAGTTACTGTTAACTTTTACGACTATCGCGCTAGAATCGCAGAAATAACGTAAAGATCGAACCATTCGATCCTATGAAGATTCCAGATAACATATTCCTCTTATCACTCAAAGTATATGCATGTATATATATACATGCATATGCAATTAGCAAACTGCAAGTAAAATGTGAAATTCTTCTGATTTTTATTAACAGGATAAATTCACGATCCTATTAATCTCAAATCTCAAATTGTTAATTGTGTAAAAATGCACATATGCATGTACATGTACATGTACACTTGCGTCATTTTTATTTCAATTCATATGTATTACGTCCCAACTGAATCAAGTATAAAGTACTTGAATTGTAAGCAATTTGATATGTGAAAATATTTTCGTTCTCGAAATAACGAAAAAGCAGAGGCTCGTGAAAAATGACTGTCTGAAGACAATTTTTCTTTCGTATGATTAATTGTAGAGGATGACTACCTAAGGATACCTACAGATAAATTGATGAATAAAACTTTCGTAGCTATCAGACGTCTTACAGCAGATCGCTAAAAAGATGGCATAAGAAGATTTGAAGATGGTACTGCTTGAATTCTCACATATATTTTTTAATAATATTACTATATGTAGGAAATATTACTGACAGTTCACGCGTCTTATACTTTCCATCTTTTTTTTTGTTTTTTTTTTTTTTAAGTAATCGTATTCTGCTTACATTAGTAAAGATAAGAAATGAAAATCTAGGAAGCAAATCCTTTGAAGATTTGTTCTCCAATTTTATTCCTTCAGATTTAAGCATTAGATTCAACTAGAATCAAACATACTATAAACTCTTATAATCCAAGTTACAGTACCACGCCGAAATAATTTACTTATAATTCTCAATGAGAATTGATTGTAAAAAGTCTACCAAATAAAAAAAAAATTTATTCCTATTATTTCAAACAGTAGTATTCTACTTACACTACCGAAGATAAGAGACGATTATCTTAAAGGGAGAAGTTCTATAAAATTACATATAAGTCATTAAAACTGTCATCACATATAACGATTTCCTAACAAGCTTCAACTCAAAGATTCAAGAAAGAGTTCAAAAAGAACACATACAATCCAACATTCTATTATTTCATAAAATCACTGTACCCAGAAAATCTAACGTCGTAACAAAGAATCCCAAAGAGCTTCCTAACACGGAAACTCTCACAAACATCTCAACACTTACCGCGTAAGTTCAAAATCGAATCTCCACTCCATCCATTTTCCACGAAAGACTTTTCTTTCCAATAATCTCCAACATTGCAACAAACCTCTATACTCTTCCGTGAGATCGATTAAATCTTACAAACTAAAAAAAAAAGAATAAAGAAAAAATGCGAGCACCATGAAACGGTTGGGCGATCAACGAAGCGGATGGACAGTGCAGTGTTTGCGTCAAAGAGGGAAGGATCGTGCAGCTGCGTAAATCGCGGCACGGGCATTAACTTTCGAGCACGAATCGTTAACCGTTTCCCGGTATTTACAGATCATCAATTCCGGGGAGTCAGCCACTATGAATTGCACGGTGGAGGGTTATCCGGTCGAAAGCGTCGAGTGGTTGCACGACGGTGTGCCGGTATTGACCGCGCAGGACACGAGAATCAGATTGTTGGCTCCTCTGGTGCTTGTGATAGGCTCGGTCGGCCGAAAGGACAAGGGGATGTATCAGTGCCTGGTCAGAAGCGACAAGGAGAACGCGCAGGCTACCGCCGAATTGAAGCTTGGAGGTACATTCGACTAAATCTGATAAAGACGACATACGTATTTGTGATTCGTTGGGTTTCAATCGCGTCATTAGCACGTTGCGCTTCGTTCTGACGTTTCGTGAACATTCTAGCTCATTTTTGCTCGAAGCAGATCTGAAACTGAAGGTTTCGCGTCACCATTTTTAAATCTTCATTTTCAGGTCAGGTTCAACACGACTGAAAGATGAATTATAGATATCATCGTCTAGTCACCGTGAAAGTTCAAAATCTAAAAATCTGATAGAGGTTTCAGAATTAGTCATGACAACTTGAATGGTTATATTCTTTCGTTGAACTAATTAGTCCACTATATGGAGAGATACATCTGATAAAGTCTTGTTTAGATTGGGCAAGTTGCTTGAATTCAAGCTTTTAAATGAAGAATTTCCTTTGCTTGTACCACTTTCCTCAAGAACTCGTTAATTGAATGGAAACATCGAATAAGGGCTTATAGCACGTGTAGATTGTGTTAGTACACGCAAATAACAGATATCTCTTCAAAGGGTGATGTAATGTTTGAAACTTGTGGAACAGTTGAGCTTAAAAACAGCTTTCTCCAAAAATGTATTAAATCTATGAGGTAAATAGGTGGTGATAGGTACTGAAGAAAAACTAGAGTATAATTAACAGTATATTTATTAACAATATTCTCGATGTACACTTTACGTAGAGCTCGCAATTGCACTCAGCGGTTCGCGGTTACAAATTCGACTTCTAGATGATGCGTTACGATAGCGATTGAGCAGAGTGCACGGAGCGAGTTTAGATGATGATTGCTCAAGACGCGTCGAGGAACTCTAGCCAACTATCAACTACCAACTGACTTTCTGTCACGATGATGCTGTGGAGGAAAACTATGATGGAGTGTGTCTAAGGATACGAGATCATCGTCGGATTCGTCGAGGAAAACCTTCGTTAGGAAAATGAGGGAAATGGACGTTGCTGTTAATTGGTTAATCTCTAGGTTGATGGTTGAGGAGGGATACAAACCGCCCTCGAGAGAAAATTGCTAGCGGGAAGCATCGTACGTGAGAAAAAGCAGATTCTCCGCATCTTTTCGTAGTAGGTAATAAATTTAGGGAATGCTAAGACAAAGGCTATTTGTTCGTTTGAAGAACCTTAGCTAGAGGAATCGTAAGATTTATAGCGGGTCCTTAGGCTAGTTAAAAATATGCTATGAAGATGTTTCGATATCTGGCAATCATCTTGTCCGAAGGATAGGGTCTTTGTTTAGCAAGCCACGGGACAGAAACCGTTGGAAAGTTTGCTGTCGAGTGCCTCTACACGTACTTTACTCTCTTATTCGAGGTATCCGTTCAATTATTATTGGAATTTTGAAAGCTTCATCCCCATTATGACATACAAAATTGAAAGGCTCAGAAACAAGAATCTGAACATGGTAAAATCAATATTACGAAATCAAATAATGACGATAATTATGAGTCATCAACAATAATGAAATCAAATAACCCATTTTTTTTTTAGAAATTCATATAAACAAAATCAGAAATAAAGGTACAAAACGATACATTCTATATTTGTCAAAAAAATATTATTCCTTAGCACGTGTTTCATTTACAAAGATATATGATACAGCAAATTTATAGAAGTTCGTAATATAAATTTTCGTAATAAATAATTTACAAATGATTTATGATATATTTATTGTATTTTTTATTATAAGAAGAACGTATTTTCCAATAGACTGGTTACTCAGTTAAAGCCCTCAATTACCAATCCTTAATGATCTAAAATTAAGATTTTAATTTCTCAAGAAGGATGTGTCCTTCCAAATTTCTACTAGGTACATTTTATTTCTCGTTCCTGTTCTACAATGTTTTCTGATGACTTATTTAATAGTAAGTAGTATAATTAATATGTAGTTTAGAATTTTTCTGCAAAATAATCGTACGCTTAAAATAAAACTATGGCTTGATACCTTTAATAGTTATATAATGTAACAGTTATTCTATGAATTGGTCATTATTTTTGCAACCTACATCACAAAATTACGTACTCTGTACCGTGTTTAACTAATTTTTTGTCATTATTTAAGATTGACAGATTTCTACGTAACTTGGCCCAATTAACTATTTAACGCTCGATCTATTCTGTCAGATACTGTACCAGAGTTGCAATACACGTTCATCGAGCAAGCACTGCGGCCAGGCCCTCCAGTGTCCTTGAGATGTTCTGCTACCGGATCTCCTCCACCATCGTTCACTTGGTTGCTGGATGGAGAGCCTCTAAGCGAGATCGCCTCTGGACACAGGTGCGTATCTAGATCTCTCATCGATCAATATTCAGCTTCTTAACCGAGCACAATGCCCGATACAGGTACGCGATAGGACAGTATGTCGATCAGTCCGGAGACGTGATCAGTCATTTGAACATATCGTCGGCTGGTGCTGAAGATGGTGGTCTCTACGCTTGTGTCGCTGCCAATACCTTGGCTACAGTCGAGCACAAAGCTAGACTAAACATTTATGGTAATTCGATTCATCCTTTGACTTGTTACATTGACTAATGCCGTGACACGGATTATATTGTTCGAATTTGGTCAAGGGGATTGTATTTGCGATAAGGTTTCATCTTTGTCGTGGCTTTAGATTTATGATAATTGGAATCATCTTTTGGCTTATGATATCAAGCGAGAGAGATCGTATCGTTTCAATTCGAAGTATGCAGGTTGCATCTGTAATAAAGTTTAATCTTTAATCTAACAGATTGGATAAGCAATTTTGCGAATTTGATAGCTGAATTATTAATCAGAGAGGTGTAGTCGTAATTTTGAACTTGGTAATTTACTTGACAAGGGTTACGTCGTCTTTAATGCATTGTCTGATCTAACCGAAGCTAATTCGATTTCATTGATTTTTAATTTCACGCTAGAGAAGACCTGTGATAGAGAAACTGATGGTTTTAAGATAGTGAAATTAGCAAATTAATATAAGAATTTTATTTAACATAGATTAATTTGGAAACGTTGAATAAAAATTCGTAATATATTTAGAATACAAGAATGTTAATAACATTAATATTAATATTCTCCTCACACGAATATTACTACTTTTAATTTTTCAATTAATTTTTTTGTTATAATTCCATAAATAGTAATACTAATATTCTTAATATCCTAAAAATATTAAATACATAATAAATAAATATAAAATTAAAGAAATAACAAATAATAAATAAAATTAGTTATTGGCACTGAGAATACTTAAAAAATTATCTGATAATATTAGAACATAACTTTGGCGGTAAATCTCAAAGCACATTGATCGCTCCTAATTACGTCGGGGGATACCTATAATAATTCGACTAGTGGCCAGGTGAAATGTGTCGGAAGCCACTTCACGTCGATTAATAATTTCAGGACCGCCATACATCCGATCGATAGGACCAGTTCGTGCGATAGCCGGTGTCGATACCACCATAGCTTGTCCTTACTCCGGCTATCCTATCACGTCAGTCGAGTGGTCTCGTGGAGGAGTTGCACTGCCTCTTGACATAAGGCACCGTGTAGACAGCGAAGGCCATCTTACCATCGCCAATGTGGATCCAAACGATGCTGGCATTTATACTTGCATGGTTAAAGCAAGATCCGGTGAAACGGCGAGCAGAGACATCCGGTTAACAGTCAGTAGTGAGTATTTTGGGGATATAAATAGAGTAATTCTTTTACGTTTAAATATTTTTTAACTACAGAATATTCATCGAATGTTGATTTTTAATTTTTACTTGTTATAGAGTGTTCACATTTCTTCAACTATAAAATACTATAGAATATTAATATTAATATTAATTTATCGGATGGAATATTAAGATATAGAAAATTGAAGTACTCGTGATTACAGGGTTAAAGTAATTATTAGTGTATTAAGAAGTTTAAAATGCGAGATGACTTTTCTTAGATTTGATAGTTTATAGGAAATTGAAGTACTAACGAAAAATGGAGCATAATATTATACATATTATAAAAGGCGAATATTTGCTATAATTATCTATTTTTCTCGGTAAGATCGTATTTCAGTAGAAGCAAAAACCGTAAGTACCACTATGCACATACATACATTCGTTTTAACGAGAAACGAGTTTTTGTTTCTGTTTCTTTACGGTCGGGTCGCTTACGTCCACGAAGAAGTCACGAGACTAGGCGAAAGAAGTAAATTGCACGCCGGAAAGAATTCCTCTAGCGTTACTTCTCAACTTTTTCTCATTTATCGTGACGTTTGAGAAAGTAAGCTAAAAGATATACACGTGTACGGAAACTAATAAGTGTTAACCACAATAATTATTTTTACTTTCTTCTCTTTTATGTCAATTTTTACTCCGCAAATGACAAATAACAACGCAAATAACAACATAAAAATTATATTAAAAAGGTACAAAATTACTGCAATAATTAGCGTGATTTATGTGTACAGTATATAATATATTTATATATATTTGAAATAATGATTGAATGAATAAATGCAAGGAAATTTAAAGAAATAGTAAGAGCAAAAAATGTCATTCGTTTCAGGTCCACCTGTAATGAGTCCTTTCAATTTCCCTTCAAACCTCCAAGAAGGAAGTCGCGCCCAGGTCACCTGCACCGTCACTTCCGGTGATCTTCCAATTTACTTCTCCTGGCTAAAGGATGGTGAACCGTTACCTTCCTCTCTACGTGTACGTCTTTGTCTCTCTAAGAAAACTAATTTATGTGAGCCAGCTATTATATCGTATGACAAAAAATATTTAATTGCACAATTTAAGAACCAATATTAGACTTAACAATAAAATTCTTTTTCTTTCTACCTATTTGCTCAAGCGTAACAATTTACAAATAAATTAAAATTGTATCGTTTGGTAGTCTCAAAGTAATTTGAGAACTATACTCTATTGTTTGAGAATGAAATAATTAACAAATTAAAATTCTAGGCTTATAAAAAGAAATCCCTTACTTTCTTTTATAGTTTCATACTCTGTACAATTATACTGTAAAATATAAAGTGCAATAACCACCAGTATAAACAACCAGTATAACGTACCTACCTAATACCATTTATGATCCCATAACAATTTCAAAAAATTAGAAAATAAGCCATTAAATGTTATTAAATTAAAAAAAACTCCATTCACAAATATTTGCATTTCAGATCGAGGAGAGGGTAGCTGAATTCTTCAGTCTACTCGTCTTTAAGGAACTTTCTTCACGGCACAGTGGCAAATATACCTGCGTGGCGACTAACAGTGCAGCCAAAGTCAACCACACAGCGGAACTTTTGGTAAAAGTACCTCCACAATGGATTTTCGAGCCACAAGACGTGGCCACCCTCCTGGGAAATCCATTGAACGTCCATTGTGAGGCCAAGGGATTTCCTCCGCCACGTGTCACATGGTTGCGTGCCAGGGAAAGAACTTCCAACGACTATCAACCTCTTGTTGATGGTTCTGATGGAAGATTAACTATTCTACCGAATGGATCTCTGTGGACAGCATCTGCTGGACCACAGGATGAAGGACATTATCTGTGTCGAGCAAATAATGGCATTGGATCTGGTCTAAGTAAAGTGATCTATGTATCTGTTCATGGTAAGTCAAGTTTAACAAGGTGAACTTTGAATTTTATCTGATGGGAACATTATCTTTATTTGATTCATATTTTGTGTTAAGCAAAATTTGAAATTATCTATTCTACATTTATGTCTTGAGTGTTAAAGGACAAAATTTATACTTAATTTCTATTATATTATTAGTTAAGAAAATATATTCTATTTTGTATTATTAAATTTGTAACGCTAATATTCAATCTTGGATCGAAGGAAAATATTAAATATACATCCATAAATTTGCTAAAATATTAGTGTTGATAATATGTTTATGAAATATTTGTACAGCATTTCAAATACTATTTTTTATAGACATTTATTACGAGTCCCAATTATCACAAACTTTAGTATAATCGTCACTTATTTATTCTAGGTATCTGCGAAATTTGAAAATAAATTGGCATCCTTATATAGTCACAGTTATTCTATTCTTTCATTTCCTTTTCTCTTTTTTAAGAATATATAAAGGTGAAAATATTTGTAAAATATTACCAAATTTATTAGAATTTCGTTGCAGTAATCTTATAGAGTAAGTTTTGTCAAACAAGAATATTTTATCGTTTTTTTATAGAACCAGCAAGGTTCGAGTTCCAGAGTAAGAACGTGACGATCCGTCGTGGCGAATCCGTGACGCTTGATTGTACTGTCATCGGGGATAATCCCATAGAAGTGCAATGGATGCACAATAGTGATCGTTTAGATACTAACAGTCACCGGTTAAGCATCAGTCAAATAAAAACAGACAACGGCCTCAAATCACAATTATCTATAGCAAGCAGTGATCGTCAAGATTCTGGAGTTTACAGGTGCACAGCGGACAATGCCTACGGGAGAAGCGAACATCTGATTTATCTTGCTGTTCAAGGTAGTATTTTAATAAGATTTATCTCCCTTTGATTTGTAATTATTGTTTTTAGGATCATATTTCAATTTTTTGATATTATTAATTAGGTAATTTCTTTTTTAATTTTGCATTTGATATGAAATATTAAATGTAAATATAAATATTGATATTTAAAATGTAATATTCAACTAGAAGAAGTGTAACAAAAAATATTTAAAAATGGAGAGAATATTTTTAATACAATACTATAATAACTCTGGGTATTGGTATTAATCATACCTTTTAGAATATTAAAATCCTTGATATTACTTCCAGTACAAAATTCTTAAAATCTCGAAATGTTTCATAGTACTCAGAATAAAAGATTCTTCAAGTTAAAAGACTCTCTACGTAAAAAGGTTTTAAAGTCCAAATAATTAATAACGATGATATTTGTTAATACGAATAACATATGTATATGTTCAATAATTGATAATACAATTGCTATTGACTCATTATATTAATTAAAAAACATTTAATTAATCTCTATAATATATCTCTACACGCTCCTAAAACATATTATCATCATGAATAAATTTATTGTTCTATTTTCTCTGTTCAAACGAATTAATTTATTCTGTGATCACAAATGATAATTTAATTATGCTAATTCTATCGCTTGTACAGAGAGACCAGATCCACCAGCCTCGCTAGAAGTCATAGAAATCGGCTCGCGATCGATACGATTATTGTGGAAGAGAGCTTTCGATGGGAACAGCCCGATACGAAATTACGTTATTCAGTATCGATCTCTGAATCACGGTTTAGCTGACGATTGGAATCCCGCAAAAACGCACAACGTCACTTACACCCCTGGAAGTTCCAATAACGGAAATAACATACATCCAACACAAAATGGTAATTTCACTTTAAATCAACTAAAACTATAGCTGTCGTTTTTTTTTGAAAATGTCTTCGTTTTTATCTCTATTCTACTACTTTTTAATCTTTACAAGCGATAATACTTTCGAGCTTAATTTTGTGATATTTATTGGACGACCTATATATACAGATTATACCGTTTACAAAAAAATGCAATTTACGAAAGCACCAAATTTTTGTTTAGTTTGATTTTTTTTTACAGTATCGACGTCCTTTACATTCACATAAAGTAAAATTTTTAACTAATCTCTTTGAATTTAGATAATGTAACATCTTTGCTTTTATGTAGTATTCATTGTAATTTAATATAATAATTTCAATAGAACGCAATATAATAATTAGATTCAATATAATTCAATATAATAATTACAGTTTCATTTTTTTTAGGTTTATCTCCTTTCGAGACTACTAGCGACGATCAGGAAGTAGCTTTGGTAGGAGGACTTCATCCAGCAGTGACTTACACGTTTCGTATATTTGCCATAAATTCAATAGATGTGAGTGTGCCTACTGATCCCGTGGTCGCCAAAACTCAAGAAGAAGGTACAGAAATATACCCCTGCCTAATATAATTTTAATAAATTTATAAATATTATATTCACTGTTATTTCATAGCTTCCATATTTTTTATTTTTAACAGCACCTACTGAACCGCCACAAAATATCAAAGTGCAATCAGCAGGACCTGGAGAACTCATGGTTAGCTGGCAGGTAAAATATACTTTATAAAATATACAAATACTCGACTATTACTCAATACATACTATTATGCAACCTAATATATTAATTATACATGTTAGATAAATCTGATTGATTTTGGAGGAAGATGTTAATTCAAAGTAATTTTAATGAAACGCTGAAAGGTTTATTGCGTTTACAGCCGCCTCCAAAGGAATCCTGTAACGGAGATCTATTGGGCTACATAGTGACATGGTCGGAGCATTCATCTTCGACATCAGGTGTGAACCAAAGCAAAAGTTTAACCGTGAACGGATGGGCGACTACAAAGGTGCAGCTTACAGGCTTGAGAAAGTTCACCAAGTACGATATATCGATCAGAGCTTTCAATAGTATAGCCAGCGGCCCAGCCAGCATTCCCATTGTTGGAACAACTCAGGAAGGAGGTGCGATATACATAAACTTTCCACAAGAACATTTCCTTTTTATGAATATTATTGTTTTACCGTTTAATGGACCGATGATGATCTCTTACTAATTTATTGTATTATCTTGCAATTATTTTAGTACCCGAGACTCCGCCAACGCAAGTATCATGTATTCCTCTGTCTTCCCAAAGTGTAAAAGTTTCTTGGAGCGCACCTCCACCCCATCAACATGGAGGAATCATTCAGGGTTATAAAGTATATTATAGACCAGTACCCACTGACAACAGTAAGTAAAATAATGTGTATTGTATCTTCTTATGAACATTTTTAAACACAATATTTATTATATTCTATAAGTATTTTCAAGCACATTATAAAGCTGTTTCTTCTTTTTTGATTTTTATCAGTGTATTTAATTGTATATTTTTCTACCTTTTTTCTATAACAAACGGATATCTCAGTCTGTCACAAGGAAATATTTATATTTTGTTTAATAGTGATCCGTTTTATAAATTATATCTATTTTAATAAAAACAAATATTTTTCATGTGTTTGTATAATTTTTATCCAAAAATTGGCATTGTAACACGGATTAAAGTTATAGTACTTCTCAGATATATTTATGACAGATCTATGATAGAATTTTTAGCATTGCAATCTGCTCAAGTTAAGCATTTTATATTACAGATATCTGATTCTCTTTCTCCATTAAAGGCCTGTTTGCATTAAAATTTGTTTTAGTGGACATATCGACAGTGGGTGAAGTAAAGAAGACATCCAGCGTAGAAACTTATCTACACACTCTGTACAAATATACGAATTACTCTATTCGAGTATTGGCTTATACTGGTGCTGGTGATGGAGTTCTAAGTCCGCCGATTTTTTGTACAACGGAGGAGGATGGTAAGAATCATATTTTTATTATTTTTTGATTCGCCTAATATAAATATTTTTACTATTTATTGTAACTTGTTTATCATTCATTTTAGTACCAGGTCCTCCAGCTGGTATCAAAGCTTTAGCGCTAACCGCGGAGAGTATATTAGTTTCGTGGTTACCACCCCTACAACCAAATGGGAACGTTTCCAAGTACACGGTTTACAGCAGGGAGGCAGGTTCCAGTAACCATAACACACACACCATGCACGAACCACCATCATCACCGACTGACACTCTTACTATGGAACTAAGAGGTTTGGTTGAAAGGTAATAGCCATTTTATAAAATTACCGTAATGAAATTTTAATGTAAATAATGATGTAAAATAAAATCACGTATCAGTAAATTGTACGAGTTCTGGGTGTCAGCAACGACAGGGCTGGGTGAAGGAGAACCGACCACCATAGTAACTCAAACTACAAATACTAGAGGTTTGATTACTTATAGAATATTCTTTGTGAATTGTTTAATTTATAGATAATTTTAAATATACATAATAGGGTTTAATAAAATTGTTTCTACAGCTCCAGCTAGAGTGGCGTCTTTTTCACAATTATTAAGAAGAGCGATTAAATCATCAATTACCTTGTCTTGTTTGGTCGTGGGTAATCCTACGCCTCGTCCAATATGGACATATCGAAATAGTCAAGTTTCTACTGGAAGACATTACGAATTAACTGCTGATGGTCATCTCAATATTCGTGGTTAGTTTAACAATATCGGTTTAAGAATAGTTGAAAAGATCTCTGGTAAAGAGATCGATAAGGTAAAATGATTAATTATATATGTATTTGGTCATGGGTATATTATTTTCAAAATTATAATTTTAATTATATATAATATACAATGTATATAAACCTACAAACCCTCTCAGGAAGTTCCTCAATTAATATACTTATATGTACTTTAACTCATTCAATCAATAATCTTAAAGAATCGTTGCAACTTTAAAATGTTATATGAGATTTAGACAACTTTGAATGAGTTAAAAAATATATAAACGAAAAAATTAAAGAAAGTAAAAATTTTAGGATTAGAACAATCAGTCGCTGGGAATTACACGTGTTCAGCTAGCAACTTATTCGGTGACGATTCCATCACTTACACATTGGTCGTGGTGATGCCTCCCAGAGCACCAATGTTAGAACTACAGTATACAACAACGAATAGCATAAGACTTAGGTGGAATCATCCTAATAATGGTGGTGCGACTATTCAAGGTATATTAGAAATATAGAATATCAAAAATCGTAATAGAATAATCAAACGATAGAATGATATTATTTCTAATATTAATGATAATTAATAAAACTGATATAAAAATATTACTTTTATCAGGCTACGTGTTAAGCTACAAAAGGGACCAGGGTGGCTGGGAAGAAATCGCATTATCACCCGAACAAACTGAGTTCATTTTATCAGGTTTAAAATGCGGTTCTTCCTACTTGGCACATTTAACAGCTCATAATCGTGTGGGCACTGGAGATCCAAGTCCTTTAATTAGTGCCACGACCAAAGGAACTGGTAACTCTTTAATACAAATTTAACTTCTTATATAATCTCCTATTAAAATGCGATATAACATTCCCAAATTTTTCTCATAGCTCCTTTATTACCAAAAGAACGAGACATCATCTCTGCCAATGGCACCTCTGTCAAATTAAATCTTATATCTTGGCCAAATGGTGGTTGTCCGATTCAATATTACACCGTAGAGTACCGTAGACGTGTCAGCACTGAACCATGGAATTTAGTGGCAAGTCGTGCTACAGAAGATCTAGTCATAAGAGAGTTAAAGACTGCCTCGTGGTATAGTTTACGTCTGACAGCTCATAATGACGCTGGATCCACGCAAACGCAAATGGAATTTGCAACGACCACTCTCAGTGGCGTTAGTATTGGTCCTCCGAATGACCTGATTATGGAAAACGATGTTAAAAAAGCTATACCTAATCATAAAGTACTTTACGTGGTTGTACCTATCGTCTGTGCAATCGTGCTAGTTATTTCCGCCGCCATTCTGGGATACGTAATGCTGAAACGCAGTGGAAGGTATATTATTTTGAAAATTATAATTTTAGTTATATATAAAATTTGAATTATGTAAGTTTCAAAAACTACCGTTTATGTACATTATCATTAATATGTATAAATTTTAAAAATTGTCATTTATTTAATAAATATTTTTATGATTAAGGATGATATTATTTGTGCTTTTTAGAGCTAATTACTTAGGAGAAATTCTTCCTGGACAACAACAGAATCAACAGTCAGGATTGGGTTTGGTTCAGCAACAGCAGCAGCATCAGCAACATCATCATCTTTCAAGCTGTATGTCGACCATGCAATTGAAGTCCACTGCTGAACGTGATAATAGAAGGAATCATCAGGTTTATACCAGTTCGCCAGTGAAGCAAGAGAATCATAAGTCTAACGACCATGGATCAGGTTTGTTTTTATCACTTGTCAAATTGAAGAATTAGATTCAATAGAAAGAAGTTAGAGACTTATATTAAAAATATAATTTTCTAAAGGGATCTTTAGATAATATTCTTGCATTCTTATTGCACATATTAACTAACAATCATTTTCTCTCTTGTAGAAATGTACGAAATAAGTCCGTACGCCACGTTCAGCGTACCAGGAAGAGAAAATCGTTCAGTAACAACAGCCACGCTCGATTATACTATGCAATTCAAAACGTTTGGACATTTGGAGAACGAAGACATCAACACGATCGATTACGAGAGGTCCAGCGTGGACTTCGAGAGGTAACTGTTTTCTTTCAACCCTTTTCTATTATTTAAAACGCATGCTAGACAGAGTAAACGTTCCTTGCTCGACTTCCTTGCTAAAGAAAGCTTGATATCCTGCTCCCAAACCCTTTTCTCTTCCTCTTTCTGGTGTTCTTTCACGTTCAGGTCTAAAACTCCAAGGTGGCACAAGCAACGATACTTCCCAAGCATCGCAGAAGCGGAGAGCAAGCTGCGCTCGAGTCGTCAAGGTTCCGGAAGCGACACGTCCGGAAGCCCTTGCGGAGAGTGCGCTGGACCTAGTTACAGGGTACCAGTGAAGCCTTGCAGAGGTAAATTTTGTAATATTGTTTCTAGTTCCTGTTGGAAATTCACTGTTTTTCTTTGATTTATTAATACATAACCCTGCTGTTTTGTTCAAATTTTTATTTTTCTACTTTGCCCCCTGAATGACGCAGATTTTCTACCAAATTTTGTTATTTTCTAAAGTTTTAGAAAGATTCGCAATTAAAGTAGTAATTTTGTAAAAACAGTTTTTGATTTAATTTATTGCTTTTTTATAGAATAAGTCTATAGATCGATAAATTTACAATTACATACTTAATTGCATAAAATCATTCTGTAGATGTATTTTCACGAGGGGTGGAATCGAGTACAGAATCCAACAACGAAGGCTCACCTTCACTTGCGAGACGACGAAGCCGACAGCCGAGCCGGTCTACTCGCAGGTAGCCAAGGTTTGTTTGTTTCCACATAGCACTCAGTCCTGATTATGTTCAATATTCGTATCACGATTTTATCAATCTCATTTCTGATAAATAATAGAAAAATGTAAAGTCTATAAGAACAATCACAATGGTAATAAAAGAATTAAAATCTTTCATATGCAATACATTTCATAAAAATTCATTCTAACTACTACATTGATTACATTTTTCTATTACTTGAAGATATCGTATCGTATATCTTCATAAATTTCATCAATTCCTTAACGATTAAATTCATATATATCATCATAATCTCTCATCATCATGAAGTAATTATATCCATATAAAATATTTAATAACAATATTCTTTCAAACTTCTTTAAATTAATCTGGATCTACTGAGATTATATTATACAAATATCTAATTTAAACCTTATTTAACCATTAAATACCAGATCCAGAATAATTAGTCAAACTCGAATCAAAGATCAATTTCTTAATGAATGGCGATAAGAATATTTTCCAATATAATATTATGTATAATTTCTTATTTTTCTAAGTATTGTGTTTCTGATCCATTGTGCAGTTCGGTGGAGGACATGACGTTATTGCCGCCAAGCGGGTTTAGCGACAGCCGCGAATTGAGCGACGTAGAGTGCGACCGTGATCGTGATCGTGATCGTGAACGGGACTGGCAAGATCTGTCGACCGGGACCCGCCACGGCGGCAGTTTGGGTAGACTACCGATCGAGGCCGTCGAATCTATGCTCGCTAGGTATCGACACGAACCTCCGTAGACCGTAGTAAGCTGACACGTTGAGATTCCCTTCTCTACTCATGTTAATCCTGGGAAGGCCTCTGAAATTTTGGTTGACTATATCCTGTCCAATGAGTTTCGTCAGGAGATACACGATAGTTACCAAAAGTATTTATATACCACTATATTTATTAATGATGAGATTAAGTTCAATATGTACTTATGAATGCAAACCAAATTTAATATCGAAGGTTTGCTTCAAGGACTTCGAATACTGTTTATTATGGTCAATATATATAGTTAATTCAATGTATTTTATAAGAATCCTAATCGAACCCTCTGCAAGTAACGATTGAATCATGATATTCAGAAATTACCATTTCATTGAATTCTCAGAATAAATATAGTAAAATTTTATTGAGTTATAAATAAACGGGATTCCTATCAATTTTATTTTATTGCAAGACTCTCAAACTATATCCAAAGATTCCAATTGAACAGATGTCTTCTAAGGATTAAAGAAGCTACACCGAAAAGCATCATCAGTCGAACTCAAATAAAAATTCACGCCACATATTAATCTAGTAAAATGACACAAAGCTTGTTTAGCGTTAAAAGATAGAATAGTATTTAAAGAAAAATAGCATACCTCCTGCAATTTGAAGTATGACTAAAAACATTATTACACAATTTCGTTTCAGGTACCAACAAAGAAAGGAACAAGAAAGGCAAGAATTCACTATACATGTATGATCAAGATTTAGCAATTCTAGCGGAACTCTTCATGAAAGGGTATAAATAGAGGTTTAAAGAATCCTCTGACTATCTAAGGGTCTTACAGAAACGTCAACGTACAGTGAAAAATTGTAATTTTCGACAACTGTCAGAGTCTGGTTATAACTCTTGTCAAAATCGGAATTAACTAGGGATTTTCGTCGTAAAAGTAAAAATCTTTGCTCACGTTGGAACACTGAGAAGAGCGTTTAACATTTCGAAGATAATGTCCATTTTACTTAAGAGAAATTAATGTTAGCATAACATCTAATATAATATGTATATGTATATAGATATATACAATGCATATATACAATACATATACAACATTTTGTATATATACGCACAATATTGTATATGTATATATACAAAATGTTCTTATAGGTTAAAACGATAGTTTCTCTATATTTAAACATTTTTCTCAGTGCATTCTCCTGTTAAAAGTTATCGACAAATCGTCTGAACGATCGCTTCATCGTTGCATCGAATACTGCCGTTGCGTTATTCGCAGCTCTTTCCGATCGACCAATCGCGAAACGACAGGAACCAGTTACATGTGAAAGTATCGACAAAAGTCCTTAGCCCTATATAAGAATTTCATCTTTTAAAACCCAACCACATACATTACGTGAGAACAACAAACACAATCATTCCTGGAAAGATTCTGCAACAGCGATTAACAAGAAGAAACAAGAACATCAACAGAGCGTTACAAGTCAATTTAAAGATGGAATGATGGATTACACACGTGAATAATCGTCTTACTGTATAGTATAGATTGTACGTATCATTAGTCACACTGTTACCATGGATTGTATAGTTGAAGAGGCATGATGAGAGTGAGGTATTGAGAATCGTTTGCTGCTATCCTCGAGAAACATCGTTTAAATATCTATTGTATAATCGCTTCTATTATACTTGAAGAGCACACGAAAAGAACGTGACAAGTCCATCTTTGTTAATTTCTTGATTTTAAACAACTTGTTAGGTGCACAGGTATGTCTCAAAAAAACAGGCAATATATCTTTAAAATTATATAAAGAAGCAACTGATGAATTATTTTTGGAATGTCCAGTAGGGTGCAAGAAATATGTGATTCCACAATTACTTAAAAGAATAGTTTTAGTAACATGGAATTGATTATTGAATTTTAAAATTGCTTATCGTATCTTTTACCTGTGGTCTTCGCTTTATATCATAAAACAAAAAAGCTGACATAAAGCGTTCATTGAAAATCTAATGATATGATAACTAAGTACAATTGTAATTCTATTATACTGACAAAGAATTAAGAAGAATGAATGCAACTTTATTTCAGTGTATTCAGGGCAACTATACTAAATCGACGCTGTTTGCATTTTAGCATAAAAAATCTATATATTCCCTTCTTTTCATACAAATATCATTTGTAAAATTACCGCTACATAAATTAATAAGAATAAGAAAGTATAATATAACGATGTTTCAAGAAAGAAACGAATCTCCAAATACATCATGGCAACTTCCGCTTTACGCAGAGTGCTAATTGCAACAACATTCCTAAATATCGGCATTAAGAAAGCACGACTGTGCGTTTCAACATTTCGTTTTGATTAATTATGTTGATAAAATAATTCGAGGATTATATTTGCGTCAAAACGCGCATTTTCGATCAAAGATCGAGAAGTGTGAGTGAGAAAGAGTATTTAACAGTATGTTTTAAAAATGTACATACATGTATGCATCATATTTAGAGGGTGAACAATTTATCGACATACAATGAGCTCGATTATTAATTAACGACAAAAGGTAGCTTTAAGTATTACGTTGTTTTCATTCGCGAAATATTCTATATAGATATTTTAATGTTTAACCTTTCGTGACCATGCGTTTCGAAACGAGGGAAAAGAAACGAAGGAAGAGCAACAAACAGGAAATTTTTTTATCGATAGTCGGTTTCTGAGAATAAAGGTTAGCTTCCATGAAAGCTAATACGAATTTTATTAAAGCGCGAGTAAAAAATTCTAAATTGCTTGTTCTTGAAATGCATAGTGAAACAAAAGGTGAAACATTTTGTTTGAAGCAAAACTTATCGAATCAGACGACTTTCACGATGATCGATAAGTTACCCATTACGCGGACTGATAAGGCATTTTCAAATGTCGATAAGCAATTAAAGTCTCACGCATCGTATTCTCAAAATGATGCGACTGAGGCTAATTAACTACGCTTAAGTTGATTTCTGCCAAACAGAGTTTACGGTTCCCAAAGACTATTAATTTATAAGGCTATTGCCTTAATCGTAATAATTAAACGAGATATCATTATCATGGCGTCTAAGACCGTACGTTTTTCGACTGCTCATAATTTCAGAACTTTCACAAACGAGGGCATACTCCGTGCATTTTATCCAAAAGAAAAGAGAGGGAAAGAAGTTCATTTTCTATATGAATAATATATTTCTACGAAAACTTTTAACAGACTAGGTTGTTCGTAATAATGTTAATACACAAACATTTTTAATAAGTAACAGTATAAAAGTACTATTGAAACTATCGAATTCGATGGTACTAATATATTTATATCAATACTTTAGTTGAAAATTAATCAATAAACTGCCATATCAACTTTTAAATGTAACAATTTCCCATTTCAAATTTTTTACAGGAATTTACTAGACTACAGCTTCAACTTCCGAAGTTCCTCTTTCGCTAACGTCACACTCAATAATATGTCGCATATTTATCATGTACAGTAGCTCAGAAAAGTGAATAACAATTCGAACATTTGTAGAAATCTTTTATAAACTCTTGTGTTCTACGAAACATTTTGAAATTTCATTAGCATCTCTAATGATACTCGACTATCATGATTATATTGGTAAAATTTGAGATAAATAAAATATACAGTATATATTATAACAGTTTTCTATGATAAGTGTTCAAATACTTTTGTGAGTTACTGTGTGTATTTATTAAGGGCTATCCCAATGTTTTCTAAATTTTTTACATTTTTTAATGACTCGCCTTACTATTGATGTGCAGCATATGCTTAACTAATTAAATTATAAAACCCCTAGAGAAAAATTCATAATTTAGACATCAAATATGCAGAGTATGCCCTCTTACGAGATAACGACGTAATTTATTATACGTGCATAAATATATATTTCGTCTGTACAAACGTAACGGACATGGCGAATTTTATGAAGATTAAATCGTGCGCAAAACGTACGATAGCACCGACCGTATGGTCTCTAGTAAATTTTTTTCAAAGTCAAAAAAAATGCGTGATCGTAGTTAGAAGAAAATTTGGGCGAAAACAAAAAATAGCGCAATTGGTTTTTCGAGTGTGCATCCGATGAACGCGTGCATAGGTGAGATGCGTGTGATATAGAAACTCGTCGCAGCTTCTGCGAACCAGCGAATTATTTGTATAATACATGAGATCCGTGAACCTTAGAACTTATGTATCATATCCTCGTATAACTATCCGTGGACGAGTTCGATAAAATTAATCGTCGTCCGTTATGGTTAACGCGAAAATAAAATAAAGAACATAAAAAAAAAAGAATAAAACAATCGAATGTCTTATCGAAGTGTCAAACTTTCACAAGGTATGCTAACTCAGCTTGTTAATAAAGAGAAACAGACATTTATCGCGTCAAGTTTCATTGTCATTTCGTATTTCTTATTTCACTTCCCAATTTCAAGTCTTCTCTACCCCATATCTAATATACACAATCCAATACTAACACCCTACATTCAATATTTCCTACTCCATATCACTACTTTTTTGCATTCGGCAACCTTTATCCTGTATCCCACGCCTTGTTTACCACATCCGAGAAAATTAAGAAAATACCCACAGAAATAATTAAATACATATTTGCAGAAGTGTAGAATTCTAAATCGTAAAAATTCTTCATAGGCAAAATATCTTATTCTATACATTATTTGTAATTTCATAGAAAAATTTAGTTTCAATTCAAACCTCTACTATGCTGAATCGATAAAGTTGCATGATATATGAAAATGGCATGAGGTGTCTATAATCCCCAAAACTTGGGGCACGAAAAAGCATTGAATGTCACATCTATTCTGTACCTCGTCGGTGGTGGGATACATGATATATCGATAATATCGCATGTGACACATAAATGATAAGCGAGTCAGATGACTCAAAACATGGAACACAAAAAAGCATTGAATGTCAAGTCTATCCTATACTTAGTCAATGATATTTTCTACGATACACTCTATTGGAACGATATTTTCCTATCTATATTGAACAGTACGCATGGCTGTCAACGTGAGAACGAAATTGTCTTAACTTAACTGATCTTAACAACGCTGAAGTGTACCAAGCTTAACGGTATTGTCCGATTGATTTCACGTTCAGAGTGAACCAAAATTTTTCTGCTACTCAATAACACATTTTTCTAAATACATCTTCATACACACATCTTTGAATAGTTGTGTGATCGGTACATTGGTGTGTATAGTGCGTGAGCAATTGGTGGTAACGTTGAATCATCAGAAGCAATTGTCAATCTGATCTCATCAGACACAAGATTTATCATTATGTGCGCGAAAATGGCTTTTCAGCATCAAGCTGGCACTGCTATGGAATGTTTAAGCGTAAGTATACAAGTGATACTCGTTCGATTATTGTCAAGCATTTTTTAGGCATTGAACTTCATGATTAATTTAATTTTTTTTTATTTTTGACAATATATAATTTTATTTTTAAATTCTTTCTGATTTTTTTTGTTTTCGTACAATATAAATTGATACGATGCAATAATCATGATAAAAGATATTCATGTAGTAATATTAAACAAAATACTCTATTATGAACAAATTTTACTATGTACTTTATTTTATTTTTAGATACCAATTATATTGGTAAAAGAAACGGATGTTAATGAAAATGGGGAGGAAGTGATGAAGTGTGGCTTTAAAATTGGAGGTGGAATTGATCAAGATTTCAGAAAAAGTCCTCAGGGTTATACAGATAATGTAATGGAGATTAATATGATATAGGATATTGTAAATGCATCCCATATTGTCAGATGTTATTAACTGATATTTTACAATATTTTAGGGTATATATGTAACTGAAGTACATGAAGGATCACCAGCAGCAAAGAGCGGTCTTCGTATACATGATAAAATTTTACAGTGCAATGGGTATGATTTTACAATGGTAACTCATAAAAAAGCAGTATCATATATCAGGAAGCATCCAGTATTAAATCTATTAGTAGCCCGTAAGGGAGTGACAAGTACTTAAATACCAAATAAGAGATCAATTTGGTCTAAGAAGAATATTTATTTCGCTCTATACAATAACAAAGTCAATTTATTGGAGCTATATGTCTGCCAAATATTGTATTAGATTATGACCAGTAGTAAGATATCTTTGAGTTAGTTGTCACAAAATGATTAAATACTTTGTATTTTAATTTCTATTTTTAAAACATATTCGTAACAATTATTTACGATTCCAATTATAATAGGGGCATAATGTTAATTGATGCACACTCACTGATTGTTATGGTTACATTGCAGGCATAATATCCGTTTCTAATTGCAATAAAAGTAAAGCATTAGAGCAATAGATATATATGTATAAAGGTCCTGTTATGGTTCGTTATTGTTGTTGAAAAAAATGTGATTGTATGGGAATGTTTTTCTAATAATGGCTAATGATGCTATCATTTATGTAAAATTGTGCTTAAAAAGCGTGATTTAGATGCGCCTGCGTAAAAATCGCACTATATAATGTTTATTGTATATCAAAATTTGCAACAATATTCCTTGTGCCAAACAGTAACTGCTGCGCTGGGTCCATATGAATATTTCTTAACACTATGTATATATTTACATACAAAAAGAAGTTTTATTTGAATGACAAGAAAGTGAAGCGTATTTCCTGATTGGTTTTTTAACAAAAGAAATAATTATATGGATGAGAAAGTCATTTTAATTTTTTAAGTATTTCTATATTGTAAAATATATAACAGAATGCCAAAGCATAATGAAGTTACAGTAGCTTAGATATGCAACATACCTTTACAAAATTTTGTATTGCTAGTATATCAATATATTGCTGTAAGATTCGTATGAAATATTTCGAATTTATGCATTTAAAATACTCTACAGTGACTGAACAATCATACAATAATCATTGTTTTGATACCGTTGAAAAGGTATATCTAATTTACACAAATAAGTATTGTATATTACATGCAACTACTGCATTTATAAGCATTTACAGAATATTTTCTGTTATTGGCGCAAAAAGAAGTATCATTGAGACTGTACACCCTGAGACCAATAGAAGTATTAAACTTTGTATTTTATAAACTTTTTACTTTTATTAATAATGAATGCATTTGTGTAAAGATTTACATGTAAACAACGGCAACACAGTTTCGTATTTTTTACCTTACATTGGCTAAAAATGTACAATAAGTGAAACAAAAAGGAGAAAGTTCCTGTAACGATATGTACGATTTTCTTTTATATCCCAAGATTCTATCACACAATCATGGTGTGAACAATTTTGTAAGAGATAGTGTAATATGTTGTCATAATTTTATAACTAGTCTGCTAAAACACGGAAAAGATTAAAGGATAAAATTGTAGAACATAAATTATTATGCGTGCGACCATTATGCATGCACGTAATTCTTAAGATCTTTTGTATAGAATCACAGTATGACAAATTACATGCATTAATTCGCGCAATCTATACTTATATAAAAGTTATATGTTATTTATTACCAAAAATATAATTAATATAGAAAACTGTGAAACACAAACTAATGATCATATATTCTGTAAATAACAAATAAATGCCCTATACTATCATAAGTATGTAACATTATAGTCTTTTTTTTATTTAACAAAATCGATGAAATTGAAATTTTATAAAATTACAAATACTTAAATCATTAGCGTGACATTTCGTGATATTTCAAAATTTTTTACTTTTATTATGTTGTATATCAAAATATCTTATTTATATCTTTGTTTCATTTTTATCTTATTTTAAATTTGATAAAGCAGATAAGTTTTAATATCAAGCTATATTTTACAATTAAATTTGCCGTACTGTGTTCTATTTATTTTATGATCTAATAAATTCTACAAAGCTTGCTAATTTAATTTGAAAATAATTATTTATGCAACTGCTCATTTTTTTAAAGATAATTGGATATTATTCACAGACTGTAATTATATATAGTTTAATAAAATGTTTGGTCACGATTATTCACATGAAAACGCGGCATAAAGATCAACGCTCACGCATCACTATGAATTTAACGGCATATGATGACGTGTCTGGAGCTCACTACGTGGATGGTACGCATGTGACACGTCGGTTTATACCGTGCTTTATGCTAGCAGTAAACGTTTAAAACTAATTGGTAGAAGGTTGGCTTTGCACGATACAATATTACCAAGTCACTTTATTCCAATATTCTCTTAATGTTGCTCACAATAAGATAACGAAACATATCTTAAAAAAGTGAAGCGAATCCACATATTAATTCATTGTGAGTTTAAACAAAATTTTAAATTATAAAACAAACTTTTCCTTATTTGGCACTTACTGACGAACAAGCGTCAAGAAAACATAACAAACAATGGTAAGTATTTTCGTAAAAATTTTAAATATGAAATGAAGACAGTTTTTTGTGTAGAAATTTATGGTTATATTTTGTTTATCTTTTTAAGCCTGCTGCAGCTAGTGCTACTTCAGTTGGAGCCGCGGGCCGATCGCCAAGCAAAGCTATAGTACCTAGAACAGGTGGTGGTGGTACAGTTAGACAAAGGAAAACTGCAACAACTACTTCAACCAGGAGTAGAAACACAGGAGCTGGTTCTGATGGCATGTGGAGGTTTTATACCGATGACTCTCCTGGCATCAAAGTGTAAGTAAACGTAAAGTCTTGAGAAAAAATATAGAGATATAGAATTCAAATATGTATAGTTGCCCATGAAAATATTTGAATACTAACTGCAGAATTTTTTTTATAAATATATTCAAGACATTTATTATAATATATATAATATACAAGACATTTATTGCAAACATATGGTTAGTGAAAAATTAATATAAAACATGAATAATAGCCTTAAACATACAATTAGTATTATAAATGATCTCGCTAAATATTCTAGTTTATTAATATAGGAAATTATTGACTGTTGAAATACTGTAGTAATCTTTGCAAAGTATATGTTTCTAAGAAATGTCTTGTAAGTACTATATATGTCCAGATCCATTACAAATTTTATCAGTATTACATTTATTGACAATAGTCGTGTTTTGCTCTAGTGCTAATGAAATTTCAAAATATTGTTTATAATATATACATAAAATGTTTCTAGAGGTGCTAAAATAGTTTCATGAGCTAATATATTTGAGTCAAATGCTAATAATCTAAATATCTATTTACAGAGGACCAGTGCCTGTGCTTGTTATGTCTCTTCTCTTCATTGCATCTGTCTTCATGCTTCACATCTGGGGCAAATATACTAGATCTTAAAATCTAAAATAGGTATTAGCTTAAGAAAAAAATGAAGCAATTGGAACGAGTTGTGCAGTGCAGCTGTTGAAATGAATTAAAAAGAAGTTGAGAATATTGTAAAAATGGAAGATCAATAAGATTCAAGAAAACATGCTACATTTTTAATATTATTTTCCAATTCATTTAAGAGAAACAGAGCACTGCAAGTTATAAATTATTACATTTCCATACACAATGGATCTCTATACTTTTTTATCGCGAAGGAAGACCAAAATGTAACGCGCGATCATGAAACACTTATTATAATCATTTATCTTCATCAAACTGGATTTTATAACATTTATAAGATGATACGCATTGAAAAACGTTATCTTATCTAAGACATAGTTATTGTTTGTAAAGTTACTATTATAATAATATAATGTACAATACTAAAATAAATTATTCTTAATTCGATTTGAAGAAGCAATCTACTAATTCTTTTTATTTTCATCCATCTTTGTATAATTACAAAAAAAAATTCCTAAGTTCAATACCAAACCCGAGCATTTTAAAAGATGTCTCTTAAAGGATGCCCATTGTTTTTGCAAGTACAAATGAATGACAATACAAACGAAAAGCGTAATGCGCCATGTTCCATTTAACTGGAAACTCACCCGCGCTCGCGTGTACGTATTGATTCCATGCTGAATGGGCGCAGATCACAGCGCTCTGAGAGAAAAGAGCAATTGTGATAAAATAACTATGCAGAAAGCAGGAAAACAACCTTTTTATCGAAAAAAGAGCAAAAAACATCTTTCATGAAGACGTTACCTATACTTACAAAAAATGTATATACAAAAGTAAACATCATATACACGTACTTAAAGAACATGAAATAAATTAAAAACCTTATAGTATATCTTTACCGCTTTCTAAATCATTTTAAATAACAAATTCTAATAATTCTTTCTAATGTAAGATATTTTAATTCTACCTACTTTTAAGTAAAATAAATTTTTTCTAATGAAACCATTAATGGTAAAGTAATCATGAGGAAAAATATTAATTATGGAAATAATTATAATAAACCATAATGCCAGATGGTCAATCTGAATCGGGAAATCCAATAGGTCGACACCATAGAGTAATAAACAAAGAGAGACGCGTAGCGTAGCGAGAAAAGGACGGAGCTAGAAGAAAAGCGCCGATGCGCTCGCGGTCGTTTCATAGCACGTGATCATGGGTTTCTCGTTTTAGACTCGACTCGACATTGAATCCCCTCGTAGTCCTGCCGCTGCTTGTCGCCGCGGGTGGAAGTAAGTCCACCCGTTCTGTCAGTTACTACGATGATGTCCCTCTCTGTCGAGGTAATTGTCGTATCCCTTTAACCGATGTATATACTATCGCACAGACTCTGTACGTTCTTCATTAGCTAAAAATTCGCGCTACTAAGATATTGTGACTTCGCTGAAATTTCCGTGGTATTCTCGAGGTGACAGTGGCTCGTGTGATCCGCATTCATCTCCAACGTAGCGTTGATGCGTAACTTAAAAATGGTTAATCGAATAACAATTAACGATTTCAGTTTTGATATTTGGCGATACTCGAGCTCGTGAATGGTGCTTCACGTTGTTTTTCATTGATAACATCGAACAAGTTGCTTCTTCAATCTTCATAGTAGAAAAATGGTAGGAATTTTTTATATTGGCTCGAAAGTGGTGATAATGTGCACTTCCGGAAACTCGTATTGTTTTGAATAAGTAATTGATATTTCAGAGTTTCTTTCTTTTCTTTCTTTTCCTTTTTTCTTTTTTTTTTTTTTTTTTTTTGAGGAAGATACGTTTTGTCTTATGATTGATTAAAGATAGAATTGTGAGAGTATACAATGCAAAAGTTTCGAATTAAAGAACGGTAAGTACAAATAATGATATTTTTGTTTTTTGACTTTTTTTATGACTGAAAATATTTTGTGAAATCTTACTGTATTAGATAAAAGAGATTATTTAAGTGTTACGAGTATATGTTGTAAAAGGAATGGTATCTTTCTGAACATTTTTTGTGAGGATATTGAACAAACTGAACTGCATTGCGACGCTCTACGATGCAGTGGCAGTTAAATGATCATAATGTTGACGCAGGAATCAAAGTTATACAATGAAATATATTAACCAAACTAATGGAGAATATATAGCATCTGAATTTTTAACTTTGAATTAAAAATTTTTTATTTTTAAACATTGTACCTTTATTTTAATCTTTCACATTTTTATCTCAAGTTGACACACATAAATTGTTTTAAGTTTCTATCAATAATTTTATTGAAATTTGACTCCAAATTAAGCGATTCAAGTTATAAAATAAAATGATTAGTGTTTTTTCTTCAGCTTCAAGTAGATATATTATGTTTTTGGAAACATACTACTCTTATTGAATAATGCAATTGCAGTACGCACGAGCCGATATAATTTATAAATGAGCCTACTTATAGATATCAAGGCTGCTTATACAAGAAACAAAATAGAATCATAAAGATGTCAGATGTTTGAGTTATGTATCAACACACAATCTTCTCAAGTCTGATCAGACCGTTGCTTATACTACTTACCAGTTATAACACTGCTGTTCCAACTACACTTATTACGCTTGTAATCTACTACATCAATCGTATTATAAACAATTACAGTAACACAGATTGCTAAAATATTATATATAAATGATATTACAAGAACACAAAGAATAAATTTTCTTTCATTTATTAATTACTAATTATTTTATTAAATTACTTTATTTGACTGACTAGATAATTTAAACAAATTTAAAGAAAGAAACATAACCTGTAAAGGACTATTATGAAGTACAAAAATAAAAAGTTACAAATAACTCTGACATTTAATTATTACATAAAGTTATAAACAAGTAGTTCAAATATCGAAATACATAAAAAAATATAACCTTCAAAGAAATATCATAAAATATCTAATTATATAAGATAAAATTACATAAAAAAATTATTTACGTAATTACATATGAAGTTATGAATAGGTGACCAAAAGTTCCATTCTGTAATGAAATTAAAACAGTAAAATTCTAGATCTCTATCTAACAAAGCATATACATGAACGTACATGTAATATCTTCATTAACGATTCCAGATTCGAAAATAGTTCATCGAGCGCGGGAGTGGGCAATCAACTAGGATCAATGGCGGTCGATATTTTAGACGAGGACCACTTCGCGGTGAGCGCGATCGTCACCGTTGGCATGCAAATCATCTTCTTCACGATTGCGGCGACCTTTCAGCTGGACAAATTAACGGATTTTGCCGGCGGCACGAACTTCATCATCCTCGCCCTTCTCACTTTTTTTCTCGGCCAAGTGGGCAAGGTATTCTAATTATAAAACCGCTTCCATGCTCGTGCTCGTGTAAATGAACAACAGACCGAAATCATTTAATCGAAAATGCGCGGAAAGATACGTTTGAACGTTTGATTCAACCGCCACAGTTTATTTTTACACGACCGTTTGTTTTCGAAAGAGATCTATGGCCGCCATTAAGAGGTAATTCGAACACTTCCTCTCAGGTTCGAGGAACTATTAACGTATCTTTATGAAATTTACCATAAGGTATTTTGGGGAAGTGTCTTATAGTAATTTTATATTATATTGTAATAGATTAATATAATCCACATCAGTAAATTCATCAAAAACTTACATTATCTATAATTGTAAATTATTAAATTATAAGTGCAAATAATTTAAGATTATCATAAAAAATATAATATTTAACATTAATCTCTCTATAGAGAAAGATTCAGAGATTAAAAAGAAAATTGCTTTCTATAGTACGTATCATACAAATAAAATGTATGTTAGATGTATCAATAGGTAAAACTTCTAAAATTGTTGATTTATTATCGTATAAATAATTTGCAAATTATTAATTTATATTTGTATAAACAATTGTATCGTAGCCTTATGACAGCAGGCAGCTTATGGTCACCATATTCGTTTGCTTATGGGGTATTCGTCTTTCTGGATATCTGTTGTATCGAATTATTAAAATTGGTCGTGACAAGAGGTTTGAAGATCGCCGCAGTAACGTGATTCGCTTCGCTGTATTTTGGACATTTCAGGTGACAGACAATTTTAAGATTACGCACAGTTTAGTCAAAATCAAATATTTGTTTAGAACACAATAAATATGTATATATAACTAATTAAAATTTATTTTTAGGCTATATGGGTTTATGTAGTAAGTTTACCAGTGATTATCATCAATTCACCGCGGCATAAAATACCACCAGCTCCTAAAACTATGACAACATTAGATAGCACTGGTACAGGGCTTTTTGTGACCGGTTTATTAGCCGAAACATATGCCGATTTACAGAAATTCTCTTTCAAACAAGATCCAATAAATAATGGAAAGTGGTGCAATGATGGTATATTTTCCATACTAAACTTTTTAAAGTATTATTCAAAGTCTGCTGTTTACTTTATATTTAATTGCAGGATTATGGCGACTCTCCAGACATCCAAACTATTTCGGGGAAATAGTGGTATGGTGGGGTATTTTTACGATATCGTTAAACGTGATTGAAGGCTTTGAATGGATCGCTATAGCTTCCCCAATCTTCACTACAATTATTATCCTATTTTTGTCTGGTATGCCTCTATTGGAAAGAGCTTCTGATGAGAGGTATCGCGAGTAAGTTCCCGATTTACAACCCATGTATCACTTTATCAAATCTTCAGTCTTTACTAATTCCTTGTCTTATAATATCGTGTCATAATTGTGGTATAGATTATTGTTATGATTCAACAAAGGTAGATTGTGTATTTTAATCTCTACCTTCAATTCTTTAAACTGTATATCACAGGGGAAAAAATATGATACGTAATTTTCAAATTCAATAATCACTTCTATGTTACCAAAACTGACTTTTTATCTGGTTGTGAGATTAAGAGACGTAAACTAAGTAATTATTTTAACAATTATCATAAGTAACCCAACAATACTGTTTGAGGGTTAAAGCAAATACTGGAGAGATCTTAAGACAATGGGTTAAGTCTTATATAAATCTTTTATAAGATATAGTATGTAATAATAAGAAAGATTTGTCGAGAAAAATATTTTATCATCTTCCAGTAACGCCGAGTATCGCTATTACAAGCAATCCACATCGCCATTAATTCCAATGCCACCATCCTTCTACGTCGAGGTGCCGTACTTCCTGAAATGCCTCTTCTGTTGTGAGTTTCCGCTTTATGACTCGTTGGACGTGAAACCACGATCAGCCGTCACTGAATCGACATCAATAAGTCTAGCTGCGTCCACGTAGCTATAGTCACACGCCGGACGATCAAATTCAAAGTCCGGCGTGCAGTCGTCCACGGCTAGTACAGCCTTTTGAGGAGGCTGTCATGATTCTTTGCATTTTACCGTTCGTACAGTTCTTTCAAATTGTTTCACTCGCTTGAGAGTGATGGTTAAGATATTACATATGAGAAACCTTCAATAGCAGAGTTTAAGACGAACTGGACACGTACCTATCATATTTTTTATGATGTTAATATGTTGCAATGACACTTTTTAGAATATGCGAATTGCAAATATTAATGTTTTTTGTGATATGAGTTCAAAAACGCAGAAAATATTGTTAGATAAGAGAATAAGGGTAAAATGGAATTATGCGATTACGGAATTAATGTGTGTTACAATATTTTGCTATATATCCTGTTAAATGAATTGAAAAAATTATTTTCTAAATTTATTTGTGATTCTGATTGATTTGAAATCTTCGAAAGTTTAGAGAGTTAAAAATCCTAGGAAGGATGATATTAAGAGATATTAAAGAACATAAAATATTAAATCAATATTAAGATCTTAATTACACTACCTCGAACATGGTACTCTAGATCGAGTCCATAATGATATTTAGATTAATATATATAATCTTGAAAATTAATTATATCTCTGAAAATATAAAAATAAATGTGCGATAAACTGTAGAGATTTGAAGCTATGTAGTTTCTGCTGAACTTCCTTTTGTTTTATGAGATATTTGACAGTAATTTATTTCAAACATTACGAATATGTATATTAATTTCTTTAAATATTAGTCTTATATAGACAGAAATTATTTTTTTAGAAAGTAAAACATTGGTTATATTCTAACAACAATTCTTAGAACATGATTAAAATATTTTTGAATCAGTAGGGACCACATGTATAGCAATATTAGTTGCTTGCGTCTATTTTTACATATCTAGAGAATTTTCTGACTTTCAGAAAATAACTTACTATCAAGTTACACGATTGATAAAAATATTTTAATGTAATAAAAGGAGAGTTAATATCTAAAAGTTTGTGTTTTTAGTTTCTAAAGTTGATTTCTGAGTTGATTATTGCTTTTACAAACCTGTTATTAATCTTGATAGACTAAGCATTGTTGAAAAAAAAGTCGATTAAAAGAAGTTTTAGGAAAAGTTAAACAGAAAATAAAAATTAATGTGTAACCATAATCAAATCTAAAAGATTCGGAAAATAAAAAGCTATCTGCGTGGCACTGAATAATTGTATACAGGTTAATCGTAGCGTTAAATTATAGCAATATTATACATATCTTGGTGCCGAGTAGAAGGTCGTAAAATAAAGCTTTAATTAATAAAAAGTATTATTAAGCTGTATTCTTTTAAAAGCAATCAACAGTAAAATTTTCTCAAACTTGTATGATAAAAATGTAAGAGTTATATGTCTCATTAATTCAAACAATTTGGTACAAATAAATTTAAAAAGAATACAGCTACAGTTGATAATTACGCCAAATTAAAAGTATTCTATTGTAAACTATCTTACAGAATCGTTTCAATCGTTCGTTGTTATGTAAATCTTCAGATTTTAGATAATAAACAAGAATTGCTCTAATCATACTTTTATTCTATTTAAATGTTTCTTCCGTTTTATCATCTTCGTCTTATGGCACTTTTGAAAATAAACTAAAATAAACATTAATATCGACCATCGTGAATATATTTTTTTATTGTGTTTTATTAAATCTCTAACTCGACATCGACAATTTTGTTCTTATTCATTATTTATAATATAATGCACATATTGTTCTACTTGTTTCTAATTATACTTTAATTTCATTTATGTATATATGTATATCAATATAAAACTTATATCAAGGTTTGTGTGAAAAAAATTATTGATCGCACAGCTTATACACGACGTATGTACATATTCGTTATAATTAGAACATAATTAAAAAGGGGGGATTAAAAAATGAAGATTTTTCTTAAAAACGAAACCTAAATTACGTATATTGCCTAACCTAAATTTGCATGCAGTGTATACGTGCTATCTTTAAAAATGCACAAGGAGAAAATATGTGTCGCAAAATACAAGCAATACAAAATAAAACGTTGATTCTTCTTTTTTCTGTTACTTGTAAAAAATAACGTTCATCGTATCAGGTCGGTTCAATAAAGATCGATGAAAATTTCGTAAAGATGACATTATATTTATAAACACATTTTATTTGTTCGTATGTATTTCGTTAATAAATGGTGATATAATAATGACAATGAAATGTATAGCGCCGAGCATAAAACGAGCAGTCATATTATAATTATTATTATTATTCCTCTTATAATAATCTTACTGTACTGGATGTGTGCCTACCTACTGTGCTTACAACGTTTATGGTCTTGTCCAAGTGTTTTCTTATTACTTGCTGTCTCCTTTTCATTTCTTTCTTTCCTTTCCTCTTCGTCTAATTTTTCATTATCTTATTATTTTACTCGTACTCGTAATAATCCATAATAATTAATAATAATAATAATGTAACCACGGGTGTAAACGTATGCGTTGTTCCTAAGGTATAAACAGCTTCCACAGACTAATTGTTTACTTGTTTTTTCCTTTTGTCCTTTATGTAATCGTAATCGTCGTTTAATTATAGTAAGCTACTTAAATATTAATTATATTAAACTCGTGTCCTCGTGGAATTATTTTTCTGACCAACGCTTGCTAAAAAGCGGGCCTCGTACAAAAAACATTCAATTCCCGTTCGATATAACATTATACATCAAAATGTCTGTACGTGTATGTTTATGTGAGTGTGTACGTGTTTGGTGTATTCTCTGTGTGTAAATTGTTTTTTTCCCTTCATTTCGATGCGTGAAAGACACTTTTTTGTATTTTCTTTTTTTTTTTTTTTACTTCGTTATGTAAAATTTTTCTCACACATTCGAAGAAAAAAGTCATCTAATAAAGTTCAACTAACACACGGGGGCAGCACAGCGTTTCATTCGTTTTCTTTTTCTTTTATTTTTAAAAATTTTTATTTCATTTTCGAATATCGAAAGGAAACACAGATAGAGGGAATCGATATTTGCCTGATGCCTCTTTCATAGTTTCCTTTTGTCTCTTTGTTTCATTTATATTTTTTCTTCTTGTCTCGATGAAAGAAAAAGAAGAAACAAAGCGCCTGAAACGATTTCAGAGCGCGGCGACGGCGCCGTTTCCGCTTCCAGCGGCGCCATCAATCAGATTGCATCCGCGTGCACGCAATATAAATATCTCTAATAATATACAAATCATCGTAAATATTATCATTTACCGTCGATCCGCAATCGCAAATGATCCTTCGTTCGTCGAAGAGACGTTAATAAATCGTAAAAAATGTCACAACTCGACGCACGCACATACGTAAATGAGTTTTTACTCGAGGTGAAAGTCGTATAAAAAAATAAAGATCACGATGCAAATTCAAGACAATATGAAAAACAGTCATTATTCTTTTTCTAATGCATCTGACAATTCGATCTCTGATTATCGTTGCATGAAAAACGATTTCTGAGAGGTCATTCGAGTATTCAAATGTATCAAAAAGGAATCTATGATATATTACGTTTTGAATGATGATTATTCAAATGGAGTCCGATTGTGTGGAAAGAACGGTTAAAAAATGCAAAATATTAAAATCATCACATATTAAATAGCAATTCTAAAAGTACGGACATGTACATATGTGGCTAAAGAACACGATCAAACGAAGATCATAATGTGATATACGGTACGTTGCTGGAACGCTAGGTACGTAACTCATTTTGCACAGTAAGAGCCAATGGTATAAGAAGCGACCACAAGACGCCTTCTCCCTGAATCAGTGTCAGGGGCGCTATCTATCGTCCTGTATCGCAACCATAAACGATCTTGCTCCTTCGCATTAAACTGCATCGTATACAATACACATCGTGTCTATTCGCACGACGAATACGATGCATTTCATTTTGGCCACTGTCCAGCGAAGAAGATCTCTCACACACCTGAATGTATCAGGCTATTGCATTTGATATATTGCAAACCTACGATATTCTAATGACTTATAAGATAGCCCCGTTTCTGTTATTACTCCTCCCACTCTTCTTTTTTAATCCAGCTTTCATTGTATGTATTATCTTTCGCGGGGGGAAAAAGGGCCCTGGGTCGAATATAATAATAAAGTTTGTTGTTCGATACTGGGTGTGCTGGGGTGTCGATGAGAAATGGCGTAACGTGTTACGAACGTATAAACGAAGTATTTAACATTATGAGTCTATTTTAATATCTATACGTATAAGTAGAGAGCTCTAAACCTGAAACCCCCCTACTACCCTCTTTTTTCTTGCACTCATCGAATTTCTGTCGCTCTATCATTCACGCACATTCTTACCCCTCCTCCTTATCATCATGCTCTCTATATACTCGTTCTTTCTCTTTCTCACGCACACATTCTCTCTCTCTCTCTCTCTCTCTCTCTCTCTCTCTCTCTCTTTCTATTCCTTTCTGTCGAGCATTCCACACGAAACGCATTCACACTTGCGTGCGCGGGCGCTCATTTACACACACACACACACACAAAGACACACAAACACACACACACACACACGCTCATTCTTTCTTTCACACTCCCTTCTTTTTCAACCCCCTCCCCCCTTCTCTATATCTTACCAGATCACACCCTCAATTTTCTTCAGTTTCGAATCTTCTTTTTCCTTTCCCTTTTTTTTAAAGATTTATTTGTTTGCATGTCCACTCGAGACAGCTTATTTCCCTTCTTTTTCCTTTTCTTTGTTCTCGTCAACTTCCTTGTCCTTCTCCAGCTCTTTTTCTTCCTTATCCGCCTTTTCTTTGTCACCTTCTTTTTCCTCCTTTGATTCCTTCGACTCCTTCGCGTCCTCCTTGCTTTCCTTCTCCTCTTGCTTTTCTGGCTTCGGTAGGTGCGTGTTCATGTCAAGGGTGGAGCAGATCTCATCCCAATCCGGGAAGCATCGCTCCTTCATTCGCGAACAGTGACCAACCAAGTTTGGACAATTCTCCTGCATGTAATCTCGGAGACTGTACGGCGTGTCTTTGTCGATATAGAGGATTTGGGCAAGGTGGGCGAATGCCACCACGTCCAACTGTTTCAAATATAAATGTATTTTAGCAGAGATTAAATATGAATGAAGATTACATGAGAAAACATGATAAGTACATTTATGTTGAATTTATAATTTCAGTGTTACTGTATGGCTAAAAGGGAATATTTTAACACATTTTAATAAAATATTGAAAGATGTTAAAATATTGTTTCTCAATTAATCCAAAATTGTTATTTATTTGACTTTCTCCATAATTTAAAAAATATAATGTAAAATATCAGAAGCTTGAAAGTTTGTTATAATATTAACGTATTGGAAGAAATTAAAATATTTTATTTTAATGTTACAACAAGCTTTCATCGCTTTTGATATCTTATATCTTTTAAATTAAGGTAGAAATGTATGTTTAACCCCAAAGAGGAATTTCAATAATACATTATTACTTGAAAATGCATTGAATTTGGAAATTGCTGTCCTATAGCAAATAGAAAATGTGACTTATCGTGC
Source organism: Bombus flavifrons (assembly GCF_040668555.2). NCBI lineage: Eukaryota > Metazoa > Arthropoda > Insecta > Hymenoptera > Apidae > Bombus > Bombus flavifrons. The sequence goes on along the minus strand of NC_138446.1, from coordinate 7,969,128 downwards.
TTTTCCGCAGTAGTCTTCAAATAGATTTGCTAAGAAAGTGAATAAAAATTTACCGTAGTCGGCTCATCTCCAAAGAAGAAGGGCTTGTCGGCAAGCATGTCGGAGAGAACTTTGAGATCGGCGCAACCGAATTGGGATATCTCTTCTGGGGTATGCACACCCATACCCTGCGCCTTCACTTTTTTCGCACCCTGGAACAAGTACTCATTGTACTGATTCAAATATTTAAAATATTACATTTCATATAGACGTAATCATATTTTATTAACTCAAATATGTCCAATCCATCTCATAAAACATTTTGAAATATTGCTCCCTCTCTTATATATTAATTAAAAAATTTTCATATTATTAAATGAAATTTTCTTAAAGAGAGTCATCTTTGCCAAAAAAAAGATTGATTGCGATAAGTAGCACCATAAAATTTAAGTAGAACATAATAAAATTACTTTTTAATCATTCTCTTCGAAGAATATTGGGTATATCTGAGTTAATTATTACAATAGATAATTAATATTTAGAAAATTTTTCTTAGTTTAGTGACACATCTAGTTATAATCTATCCCAAAGATTGAATATTCAAAATATAAGAAATTTTTTAGATATAACAACGGAATTTAGAATAGGAAATTACCTTACGCCCGAATGTAAGTTTGAAGAAAAAGTTGAGGATACCATTAGGAATGCGAGTACCGAGCGCGTGCTGAAGGTTCACCTTGTAACCCTTCAAAACCTGATCGAGATTCTTGATACGCCAGCACATGACAACCCATACTAGGTGATTTTCGATCATCGATATCATCGCGTGAGAAACGCTTCGTTGCTCAGCCGTAAGGACGGCGTCCAAATCCTTGTCGAATTTCGCGCTTAAGTCGCGAAGGATGATGGTGCTATCCGCGATCTCCTCGCCGTTCAACTCGACGAACGGCAATGCTCCTTTCTTAGAGCGGAACTTCATTTTATGGTCCACATTCTGAAATCAGAAGGAAAATAATAAAATTTTAGATCTTTTATTGAAATCATTAATATATTATTACTATAAGAAATATTTTCATTTAGAAAATAAAATTTTAGAATCTTTTTCCTTTATTATAATTATTAATATTCTAATTGCTAAAACAAACTTCTTTTTATATACGGAGATTTGTAAATTTGAAATTCCGTATTTCGAAATGGAAAATACTAAATAACCTAAGTTTTTTTCGTGCTTTTGAAAATTAATTTGCAAAATTTGGGAAGCAGCTTTTGGTGGAAAACAGCATTTGGTGCTTTCCAAAATTTCGGCAGTTCCCTAAAAAAATCACTAGAGTATTGTTACGCATTTTTTAATGACACCCTCTTCATGTGGATCCGTAATTTTGGATATAATAAAATCTATCCAAAAGAAATATAGTTTTCACATTATACACAATGTATAGTGTAATAAATACATATTTCTCTCGGGATAGACATGCTTTATATTGAATATTTGGTATGCAATGTTTGAAGCGTGTGTGCTCGTGGGATCGGAAGCCTTTGCGATACAAACTGTAAATTCACAGGAAAAAAAACCGGAAAAAGTAAAGGAACACCAAGGGGCTTCAATAGCGTCATGACTAAGGCGCGCGCTACTGGTGCTGTTGGCTCGAGTTCGAATCCTGATACGAATAAAGATATACTACTTCATCTTTAATTCCATTCTACTTCAACATAAATAAAACATGTTTTCCTTTATCAATATGGATTTCTAAATAAACATATGTACAACTAAGTTCAAAAGTATTTAATTGGTGCATTGAAATAAATATACAAACAGTTGCACCTGTAGCAAAACACGCTACATTTATACGCTTCAGCGCCACACACAAGAGAGTACACATCCTCATCCCACATCAGTCAATAATATCTCTGGTGTTCCTTTACAGGCGGGATCATATTGCAAAACAGTATTGTGGTTTTATACACTATACTATATTATACAACAATAGGTCAGCAAATGATTTCAGTGCATATATAATTTCAAAATAGAGAACTATTTCGATGAAGGATGATAGATAATAAGTTACTTAAGAAGAGTAATAAATCTATATTAATGTTTCTAGAAATAAAAAATAAAATTCCAGTGAGTTAATCATTCTGATATGACATTGATATGTAAGGATATGAAAATTAATACGGATGTGATCCACTTTCTTCAATCTCCGTTTACAATGGGTAAGATTTAAAACACTGTCAATGGGAATAATAACATTTATATTACCTGAGATTTCACCTCAGTACATAAGAAACTTTCTAGCTATTTGCTGGCCATCTGTTAGTACATTTTATTGTGAATGAACGGTGACCTAGAATATCTCGATTTACGACTTTCTTTAAGCAAATTGGTACAAAATGATAAATGACACAGCATGTGTATGCAACGTTATTATACATTTTTGGAGATTCAATGAATATAGTAATAGTAGAATATTAAAAATTCTTCCGGGTGCAGTGAATATAACTTCTCATTTTAATGTTCTCACAAATTATATATTCTATTCGTATTTCCATTCCCTCTTCGTCAAAATTACTAGTTTTAACATAAAGAACATTTCAACCTATTCCATTTTAACCTTGTTCTCCTTTTCACCTGTTTTATATGGACCACATTGGATGTTTATATATCTGTGTCAATAGATATCATGTATCATATAGTTGAGAACAAAAATAAGGACAGGTAGTAACAGTACATAGGTATCAATAAAGTTTAATCGAATTGGTAGTAGTGTTATATACTTAAGTTTTAATTACCTTATATACTTACAGTATATAAATTATTCATTACATAATTGCAATTAAAATTTACATTTCTGTGTAAAAAAGAAGCCGTATTTAACGAAACTTCGCTAATATCTATTTCTACTACCTGTTCACTTATTTCTGTTCTTAATTGTGTATGTACCTACAATTTAGTTCTCAACAATTCCCTAAAAAACCAATATGGCGTCGTTGTCGAATCGTCGGTCAAATCCATAAAGAACAAAAGATACTGAAACATGAGGACAAAGAAAAATGCCAAGGAAACATGTCAATTACGAATCGACGAGCGGAACAAATGGTGCGCGCTCGTGTCTATAGAAATCACCTGAATTAACCGTACAATAATGTACGAAGAGACCGGAGCATCGAGTCCGGTCCCACGAAAAGGGGAACAACGTCGCGATATATATACGTGGGAATACCTCTTCGGAAAGAGCTCATCATCGTCAGCAATCAGCGATTGCCGCGTGCAGCTGCACCATCATCGGAAATAAACGAAAGTAAGTCGAATAGGAAGATCTCTCGGTTCGATGGTGAGAGGAGTGGCGGGAGGCACGTTGAGGACAGGCCCTAAAGAGCGCAGTACGCGCAGCTTCCGTGCGCAACTTCCCTGTGTGAGTGATAATAGCGATGATGGAAACGACGTGGACGTTTACGACGGCAGCGACGGAGGTGCAACTGCTGTTTTGCAATACGAGTGCGTCGTGATAATGGTGAGTAACGAACGGGTGGTACAAGAAGGGGTGGGAGTAGGAGATGAGAAAAGAGGTGAGGGGGAAAAGAGGTTAGGACAAGGGGGAAACGAAGAGCAGCGGAGAATATATACCAATGTGAATTTCAGGCAAGAGAAACGGTCTAGGGAGAGAGACATAAAGCGGGAAAGGAGAAAAAAACAAACAATCGAGGGGGGAAAACAAATCGAGAAAAAGAGAAGCTTAAACTGGAGGGCAGAAAAAGAAGAAACCGGGTACACATGTGCAACGGTAGCCGGAAAGATAAAGGGATATGGAGAAGATACACTATATATGTACTCTCTCGTTTTCGCTGGAATATTATTGGAAACGAGCATCCAGGCTGGACATTGAACTCGCGCGTTGTGTTTGTTTCGAACACAACGCGCGACGAGAGAAAATGGAGGAAAAAAATGGTCGCGAGTTGAGCGCTGAAGCCATACCCGAACGGAGGGACAACGACTTGAGCAGAAAGCATGAAAATCCGATATGCCGTGGCAGAATTAAATATCCTCTGGCGTAAAATCAATGCAGGCAGTCGGTACTGATTAATTCGCGGGTCCACGGTTCCGCAGATGGCGCGGTGATCGTGGTACACCGGTGTGGCCCGGCGACGATCGTTAAAAAACGTCCGCGCGTATTCAAAAGCGCATAATAACCGGGGAAAAGAGAGCGAACCGACGCCGTGGAATATCGCGGAGAAGTGTGTATCAATTTCGAGAGATGAAAAGTCGAGCAGAGGCGGAAGGTCGGTGGAGTACAAATTACCGTGGGGCAGCTGCCCTCCGTTTGCGATTCCTGTCGACTCGCGTGTATATAACACGAGACGATGCGCGCATGCGCGTTCTCTGTGTACGTTCGCTTGCACATCGAGGAGAGCTAGGGTTGAAGAGGGAAAACAAACCGACGCGAAAGGGAAAAATAAATGCGCGGAGGTAAGACGAGTACAAGAGGGAAAAAGAAGGGAGGCGAGAATCCTAAGCGAAAGAGAGATAACCTAGCAAAGTAATTTTCTTCAGATGAGAAGAGCCCCCGAGAGAAATAGACTCTTCGATAAAGCTGCAGAAAACAGTCTAGGAAAAATCGGACTAGGGAAAACATTGACCGAACATTGTGGGACGATGTGGAAAATACGAAACCTGAAGAAAAAGGGCCAGAGCGCTCTACATAGGAGGAGGAAGAAACAGATTGAAAGAGAAAAAGATGAGATGAGAAGGAACGAGAATGTAAAAGAGAAGCCAGAGAGGGAATCAGGGAGTGGTACAACAGCGAACCGTCAAGGAGGGGGGCATGCGTGGGGTTAGAGAGGGAGAGGGAGATAGAGGGAGCATGAAAAACGAGAAAGAGCGAGAACAAGACAAAGTCGAGTGGAGCGGGGAGAGAAGGGGAGGAGAAGGATAAACGGAGGGTGAATGGGTGGGTGGAAGGGAGAAGAAACATGCCAGAGGACGATGAACTCTGGCGGTAGGCAGCTTCCGTCGCCTGGCAACGTTCTCCTCCCTTTTCCTCCTCCTCTCCCTGAGGCTCCAAGCCGTTATGTCGTGGTATCGTACGTAGGCAGTCCTCGTCATGGACGTAGTAGTCGTGTCATCGTCTTCGTCAGTGACGATCATGGTAGTCGTTGTTGTATTTTCACGTAGTCGTGGCTCGCAGCTTGCGCTGCGTATTGATCGTACGGGATGCTGCTGCTAGCTGCTGCTGGTTGCTGGCTGCTCCAGCGCCGGCTAACAGTGAGCTTTAGCCACAGCCCTACACCAAGGACCAATAGGGCCACCACTTTCTCTCTCTCTCTTGACTTTCTACTCGGCTTATATCCACCCATTATGGTTGCCCAAAAATGAAAGTAAATGCAATAAACTATTGTTACTGTATCTTTTTAAATGATAGAAAAACTTCTGGTTGGTTAATTTGATAGGTGTGGTAGTTGGATGATTATAGAAAAACATAGGGATGTGATAATGGATGTTCTTTCATACTGTTTCATTTCTTGAGACCGTAGAAGAATAGAATAACGATTTGTATTTAGAAGAGAAAATGTGCCCAAGTTGAAATTGGAAAATGTTACAGACATTAAAATAATACAAAATACTATAATACTTAAATGCAGAAGATTCATATAGAGATGATAATGATATAAAGATCTAAATATATACGTAAAATGCATGAGAAAATTCTGGCCATAATTTTATACGATATCGTTCACATACTCAAAATCCATTAGCCATGCATCACATGTGCTACATGTGTGCAAAATGTGAACATCAAATCAATGACCCTACCGTGTCTTCTCCCCATCAAACGTCGAACCTTCGTCTAATTATATCGCAATATATCTCAAAATAACCCAACTTCATCATCAGCTAACTACACCTATCACGTTTACCAATACTAATCTCTTACTTTACCATATATAAAATAGGAAAGCGACATGTTTCACAACATAACCATATTTCTTCCACTAGACACGAGGCATACAAATGAGGCACAGATACATCTAACTCATGAGTAAGTGTAATTTATATATCTCTATCATTTTCTACATGTATTAATTCTACTACTTTAATCCTTCACTATAACCAAAATCATAACATTAATATATTACTGTATTTTCCAGCACGACAATAATACATTGGCTTCCAAAAGGATTAAAAGTAATGTATGGAGCATACAAAGGGGACATAAATACGTCCACAACATTTCTATTGTTCGCCAATTGCAAGAGGAAAGCGCGCGTTCACCGACACCTACACGTCGTGCAGAAATGTCGGACGGCTATCAATGGTTAGAACACGTCGTCTCGATGAAAATACCAGCGAGAGGTGAATGGTTCGCGGCACGTGAAAATAGTTTCACTACACAAGGCTATGTCGTAAAGTCGGCCGCTACCGCGAAGAACCGATCGAGCCGAAAATGAAAGCAAACGCGAGCCGTGACTGCCAAGTCCAACGAACCTGCCACTTGGCAGCCGACGTCCGTGCTCAAGAGTGTCTTTAATACACCGAACCCGCTAAACCTAAATCCATTTTAACCGCGGAGTGTCGGTGCCCGATGTTGGCACAGAAAACTGTCACTGGCATCCATGAAATTGCCGGTGATCCGTTCGACACGGTTACCGATGAGTCAGCCGATTTTCTTGAATGAAGTTTCTTTCTTACCCCGTGTTAACGAGACTCGTTGAATTAGGGGATGGATAGGACGATTCTAATCGGTCGTGAAACACATACACGAAATTATTATTTGATGTACAGGGATGAGTCACGTATATGACTCACGAGGGAATAGGTGCACAGGGTGTAATTCATGCATGAGCACCGTTGCAACTAAGTTTACAAAGAGTCTCGCAGTAATTTATAGCCACGTAATACGTGAAGAACTACTTTGAGAGAATGACAGCGAAGGGAAGTTGTAAAGCAGAATATGTTATTGATAGTTTATAGTTACAGGTCGTTAAATGTGGCACGAGGTTTGTAGAAGGAAAGTGTCAAAACATGAGGAGTGAAGAAGATATTTTGTATAGCTGAACGTGTCCTACTTTTCTGTAACATGTTTTTTTACACGCTCTTTTAAAATTAAATTAATGGCTACAATCTTATTGTAATTTTATATAATGCACTTGTAATCTTATCCACCAGAATCTCTTTTTTGCTAATGAAACTGGCGACTAATGAAACGTAATATAATATACAGCGTTATAAGGATTCCTAGTATCACATTATCAATTCTATACTAATACCATTTTTCAGAACAAGAGAAACGATTATATGCATCATAGAGCTTCCAGTACCACTCTTAATCTATCCAAATACACAAAATTCAATGTTATATAGCAACAAAAATCTCTACATATATAAATTGACGAAAAAAATAACATTTAATATAGTCAAACGAGATTTATAGAAATAATTCTCTTCCTGCTATTATTAACGAATATTACCTATAAACCAAGAAAAAATACTTTTCCATCTATACTTTGTTAATACACAAGAATTCCTATACTCCACCAAACAAACCACCAAGTTAACCCAAAGAGGCGGTTCTCATCGTTAAGCATCCACTTTTTCCAAGAAATATAGCTTCAAGAAAAACGGAAACGTGAAATTGCGCAGCGTATCTGACAATGGATCTCTTCGTTGACGATTGTCGCGGAAAATATCCCAGAATACAGAAAGTAGGAAGAAGTTCTTTCTTTCTTTTTTCCTTTTTTTGTGTATCCCTGAAACAATGGGCAATTTGTTGCGTAAAATGGCCGTAGCTCGGTCACTTTGATGCGCTTCGACCTTTCGAGACCGCCGGTATACCTACCACTGTAATGGAGAGGACTGAAAGTGGTCCCCATTCTCTAACTCGTACACACCAGGCTGGCCGGCCTATCTAACCGTTAACAAATGACCCTATCGCTCGATTACATCCACCAGTTGGCCAGAAAGAGAGAAGGATATCGAGGGGTTATAAAAGAGAAACAGAGACTTTCTGGACGTGACAGAATCGTGGTACCCCATAAATATTCCTAATGGGCGCCCTGTCGCGATGTTCAGAAGCTGTAAAACGAGTGGGTCCTTATATTCTGTTCGTGGTCTTCACCGACGATTAACTTCGGGGGATTCGAAGAGGCAGAATCCGATATAGAGCGGGGCAAGGCAAGAGAAGAAAAGTTTGTCGTTTTGACGCCAGTGTGAGGAGTTTATGTCTTTTCTGATGGATTTTCTTTGCGGATATCTATGGGAGATTTGGACGAATAGAATATAGTAATGGATAACGCGTATGTATTTGTGAAAACATTTTGAAATACAAAAATTCACAGAGTGTTTGTATTTCTAATAATGGGTACAGTATGAACGTTTATGCATCTGTGGAAAATTTAGAAATAAGAATCACAGAATGATTGTATATACGATAAAACAGGGACGAAATATTAAAAGGCGGATTAATAATTTACTAAAATTGATCATAAGGCGAAATACGCTGATTCAAAAGCCAAGTCAATTCCAATCCAATTTCAGCTCTCCATTACCTTAAAACGGTACTTCAGAACATATAAAACGACCGAGATATAAAGCATTAAGCGGGAGAACTAAAACTATCCAGAAAGTACATATCTAGCAATGAGTGAGATAAATCGAAGAAGACTTAGTATAAAATAATTCTCTTTTCTCCTCATTTTTCATCGTTTAATTCGCTCTGCGTTACTCATCTAAATTCCTCTCCATCGAACCATTTTATAATTCACACGATGACCTACTTGAAAGGTAATGCAAAATGTATCGTTTTCCATAAATTAGAAATCCTCGTTTCCCCGGTAGAATTTCATAGGTAGATTGTGAATGAAGGAGAACCTCGTGAATCTCGAGGCTGCACTTACGTGCCAATTACTATCCGTGGCAACTGATGGAATGGCAGAAGGAAATCCTACGTAATGCGTGGTCCAATGTGGGATGCAGCAGTCTGCATCACTTACGACGAATCTGAAAAGCCTATGAGAAGAAATTACTCGGAAGAAGATTGCAGTAGCTGCATAACGCCTAATCTTCCGCTCGTTGTCTGCCCCCTGCCACGAAATTCCGATCCATAATCATACAATTAAATTTTAACGGACAGCGTGCACCATACGTGCTTGCAGAACTGTATCTGACGCTCTACATTGTCTGACTAGCACAAGAGATACAGTGCAACAGATGTACGACATTATAGTCGATTATAATCATTTCAATTATTGAAGTTGCAAACATTGGACTTGTCTTTAGACAGACGTTTTATTGATTTATTTTATATTTTCTCTTCATTTGATTTTCTGATTGAAATGTATCCAAGCATGTTTGTAAGCTAGAAATAACTTTTGTATACATATATACATATATATCCTTCAAGGTGCGACAAGACCGTAGATTAAGTCTAAAAGATTCACAAATACAAATAGTGTATTGTGCATTTTTCTTGGCACGTTTAGTTCGTAATTTTCTAGTTAAATTTTAGTGTTTAACATTTTATGAAATATACGAGGATTTTCAAATCATAAAAAGTTGGATTTTTTGTTCCATTAAATGGATTAAACTTTCTCTTGATATTTTAACAACACTTTTGCAAATTCTTACATTTTCTAAGTATAATGCTAAAAAATTTTTATTCAATTTTACATTACATTACATTTGTCTACTATCTTCTATTTTCTTATTTAAGGAAAATTGTATTTTGTAATCTGAAAATTCCTATATTTTGGTACATTGAAAATTCTTCATTTAAAATATGTATTCTTTACGTACTAGGACAAAAGGCTAATTAAAACGTGGGTTTTAAACCTACGCCTGAAAGTTTCATTAATTATATATTCCATCTAACGAAACTAATCGTGAACAATCCATTGAATGAATTAAATTTCCCAGCGTAATGACGAAAACTTTTTGTGTTTTAACGACTAGTATTTAATTTTCTGTTCCGTACAATTTTTTATTTGACCCACATTGACCTTAGTTTAAACATTAAAAGGGTTAAGGATCCTTTTACCATCACAAGATTGCAGCGTTAATTATGGAGAACAACGGTTTCTTCATAGCACGAACGTGTATAATGAAGATCCCCGGCTACATTCATTTCGAAACGCCTACTTAACGAACGATAAACACTTTTGACTAGTGGAAGTAGGAAATTATGAGAATCTTTTTAAAAGATTGCTTCAATGGCAGGCCTGCAATTAACATTCACCAAGCTATATATTTACAAACTAACTGAATACTAACTTCTACCTTTTATGATATATTACGGCTAACCAGATAAGTCTAACACTTGTATGTATATCGATTAATTATTAATTACTGCTACGTAAACGTCCGACATATTTGTATGTACGAACGTGACAATACAATTATTACGTAACCATTCATATATGAAAATGAAGTTCCTGCTTTTCAAATTTAAAATATGAAAATAAATATTCATTATACTTAAGCTTTTGTTAATTGTAATTTTACGTTGGAACGCTAGTGTTTTCAAAACCTACTTGACAATATTTCTTTTCTTGATGGTAATTTTAAGAAATACAATATTGCAAATATCTTTCATATAAATCTGACATTATCTAAATAAATAGGATAAGAAAAAAATGTTCGATTCTCTGTCTTCTAATTTCAAGATCAAATTTCTTTCCTCCAAACCAAGATCTTTTCTTAAAAAATAAGAAGAAATTAATAAATCCACTACTATCTACTAGAAACAAATAGTCTTAACGATGTAAAGGCCAAAGTCCCTCAAGGTCCGAAAATACAAATGAGGTATCATTGAACGAATAAATAATAGATATAAAATCCAACATATGATAAAGAAAAAACAATATTCCAATTTTTTCGCTACCCCATCAAAACGCAAAAACAAATCACCCCATAGCTTTTTTGCCTATTTTGATTTCCCTGGCGATTTTCGATTACGCATTTGGAACAGGTCCACGTATAGAGGATAAAATAAATAAAAATGTAGCGGTATGCGACGGGACACCGGTTGAGAACGGAGAACGAGTCGGCCCGAGCGAGTCGACTCTAGAACTCGGTAGAGAGGTCGGTGGCCGGCCTACCTCAACGTATCGACACTCGATGCCGCACATGTCGGCCAGCAGTTCAACACGTGTGTGTCCAGATAGTTCACCTTGTTCGCCGCGTTTCCGCGTCAACGTGCACCAGCACCGTCGTTTCACGGGCTACCGCCTCTTTAGCGTTGTGTGAAACGACAACGCTTATAGACAGATATGAAATTCTACCGTGTATACTTGAATTATACGTAAATACATACATACAGTGGCTAGAAAAAGTATTTGTATATCGTTGTATTTATTATAACATTTATATGCTAATTAAATAAGTTTGTCATTTAGTATCAAATAGTACTTTCATACGACTGAGAAAAATCTGATAATATCGAAATGAAATATAGATTCTGGTAACAAAAAAAAAAAAAAACGCATGGATAGAAAAGAAAGATAAATGTCAATTCTTTTTATAGCTACTTAATATAGTAAATAGTATGCCGACTGGGGAGATACGCTCCGTGGGAGACCAATTGTGAATACATCGAGGGCAATTAGAAAATTATATCGCATTCGTCGCTTTCATCGTTGATGCAGTAAAACAAAATCGCCGTTACTTTTTGTGTTATTAGATGACTTTTTATGTAACATTCTTACATGTTGGTTTTCTGATTATTTATTTTATTTTGTTATATCCTATAAACGCTTTAAGAATATTTTTAAATTTAAATGTAAATATTCCGTAATATATTAGAATATAAATATTTATATTATAAAAATTATGAAACGCACAAGACACACGAGTTAATATTATCAAACCATTACTGTATTATATAATTATACATCGCTGTTTTAACACGAATCGTACTGACAATAAGAAAGGAAAAATATTCCAGCCCATCGAACAGATAAAGATCCTCGTTTTTTCATCATATACAGAATTATCTTGAAATGACTATTTCTATGGCCGCGTTCCGATAGATCGTCGGCGATCGAACAATGAACTTCCTTCATTGCCGCGTGTGAGACGTCTTACGAAACGTCCAAGATAATTCTTCCTTGATATCTGGACAATAGAACAGACTCGAAGGAAGCGTCTTCTCGTCTGAGGCCTGCCAAGCCATCATCCACTCGATGCGATTACGGCATCACGTATCCTTGATAAGGGTTACCAACGTCGAACGAAACACACTAAGGGACACGAGTTCTTTCCACGTTCTTGAGATACTGAATAGATAGCGCTTACGTGACATGGAGGTTTACGAATAAGACTTTCCAATGAATTCTTGCGACCATGTGAAGGTTCTTTTCTTCTCAGAAGTTTTGTCATTGAAGGCACTCTTATTAGGATTTAATTAGGATTATCTAGTATTTTTTAAGATTCTTCAGATTTTCATTAACTTTTTAAATCGTCGTAAGATTGTCACATTAGTACTCGTATCAATTATGTGGAATGTAAATAACTTGATTTTTTTAAATTATTAGATTTTATTTACTTTTTAAGATTCTTCAGATTTTCATTAACTTTTTAAATCGTCGTAAGATTGTCACATTAGTACTCGTATCAATTAGATGGAATGTAAATAACTTGATTTTTTTAAATTATTAGATTTCATTTACTTTTTAAGATTCTTCAGATTTTCATTAACTTTTTAAATCGTCGTAAGATTGTCATAATAGTACTCGTATCAATTAGGCAGAATCTAAACAGCCTTAACACTTTTCTATCGAAGATAAAAAGTCCGATATGTACAAAAATTAGTTCGTTAAAAAAACATCTTTGTTTAAAACAATATCGTTATAATCTTAAAAAATTAAAAAATAACATTGACAGCCAAAAAATTTTACCAAATGTCCAAATCGGACAAATTGTGAATGTAAACAACTAAATAAAAAAAAAAAAAAATAACCTTAGGTAAGAAAAAATCACGAGTCACGATGTTGGCCATTTTAATCCAACCAAATTTGCCCCGATCTGTTTTGTTGATAAAAGTAACTAAGCCAATGGGGAAATCCAAGCTAAACGAACACTCTGTATGATCCGGTTAAAATCGCAGTGATCGGATCGATCGGAGCTCCTTTAGGGAGACCCCTAGGGAAAGAATCGCCCTGTATATCGCAACGTCCAATATTCTTGTTCGTTCTATGTTGAAACGGTGCAATGAACCCACGCGACGAAACGAATTTCTCGCGGTGGAGGAATACCATAGAGAGAGCAGAACGTTTGGCCGCGTGCAGTCTTTCGAGCGTTCCAACGCGATAAGATAAGCAATGATGAGGTTCAATTGGAAGATTAATTAATTAAGACCCGCGGCAAAGGGGATAAATTGGGTACATTGCGGTGGTATGCCGACACGATGCTTCTGTTGCCACTACGCTAAACCGAACGACCTACGGCTCTTCGCCGTAACCGGGAAAAAATAAGAAAACAGAATTCGTACTAAACAGAGTGCTATGACGACTATGTCTACTACTACATACCGTTATATCGTTTGTTTTTATTCTCATGTGTATTATTTATTATTTTTACGTCCTATTGTGAATTATTATTAATGTATTATTTTTACATAATTTTGTGAATTTGAGCGTAGAAGTATACGGTAGTAACGTAATGGTTAAGGAGGAATTTGTAAAATTGGGCACTCGGTTTTCTATCAGGTAATTATAATATTAATTCAGGTAATTTGTAGGCTGTGTTGTATATGACATTCAGCGATATTCAATAGAAACGTAACTTACGCCTAGAAGGCATGATCGAATTAAAGGTCAATCCATTGCTCGGTGAATCACATTTACGTGAATGACATCTGCAATATTCGTAGGTATCCTTTGTTTACGTTTGACATTAATATGACATTAAAATGAAGATGTAGATACAGATACAGATTGAAAATCAGAATTATAGCAAAATGCATGTTCTCTGTTGTGAAAAGAGGATAAGAAAGATAGCGACAAAATATACGTATAATAAACAGGCTGTGGAAAAATTCATATTTTGATCAACGCAATTAAAAAACTAAACCTTCCACGAAAAGCTTCACGTGCAAAATATTGCTACAGTTTTAATATTTTCTATCTTTTCTGCCATACTTCTGTATCTTTAAATTTTCTTCTACATTTTTAAAATTCAAATATCCACCATCCGATAATAAATATCTAATAACAAATAACCCTAAAAAGAATTTAATTTTATATATATGTAGCGGTTATTAATTTCGGTTCGCGATTACAAGTTCGAACTCGGGTAGATACGATACGATATGCGATACGAGTTCGGACGATGATTTGCGGGACTCGACAGGAAAGTTTCCAACGGTTTCTGTCCTGTGGCTTACTACACAAAGACCCTATCCTTCGGACAAGATGATTACCAGATGCCGATACATTCTTACAGAATATTTTCAGCTAGCCTAAGGACCCGCTACAAATCTTAGGATTTATTTAGCTAAGGTTCTCCAAAAGGGACAAATAATCTGTCTTAACAGTCCCTATACCTACCACCTATTACGGGAAGATACTGGAAATCTGCTTTCCTCACGTACGACGCTTCCTGCTAGCAACTTTCTCACCAGGGTGGTTAGCATCCTTTTCCAACCACCAACTCAAAATTTAGCCAATTAACAGCGACGTCCATTTCCGAACCAACGGCTTTTCTCAACGAATCCGATAATCTCGTATCCTTAGACACACCCCATCATAGTTTTTCTTATGCTTTTATTAAAAATTTCTTTTTTTTTTTTAATTTTTCCTTCGAGACAACGATCTACAGTGAGAACCGTTATAACGTACCGCACGCGTACCGAGCGGAAATTCAAAGTGGATTTTCTCGAAAACAAAGCCTCAAACGAAAAATTGTTATTCTATATTTTCGACTTCTTTTTTCGCGTAGAATCACCCCCTTTCCGCTTGTACCACCAGTTACCAACCACCCAGTATATATATTAATTATAGGAAATATAATTTGCTTCATAGAAGAGAACAAATTTCCTACAGTTTGAGAATACGCCTGTCTGTCGTACGATGGAAATAAATAAATATTAGAAAGACAGCAAAAAGATGCAATAAATATGCCAAGCAGCAAGAAGAAACGTCTACGAAAGAAACTTTCATGGAACGCTGAATGGGTTAACAGGCAAACTTAATGGGAATGGAACAAGAGACGAGAAACTCGAAGAGTAAATAGAAAACGGTTTTACGTGTATAGGACGAGCTAAAAATACTGTAAGTAGGAGAGAACGAGAAGAATTACGAGCAACCAAAGATTTATGGCAGATGCGGAGGTTGTATTAACGATGGATTCGAAAAAGAAACGTTTATAGGGCCCACATGATGCATCGCGAGGAAACATGGGCCCCGTGTATAGTCGCATTGTGATCCAATTAAAGGATAATTTAATTATGGGCGGAGTTCGATTATCGCAATTGCGGTACATAACGGTACTGTTCAATTTCCCCGCCTGTCCAGAGTTATATAACTTCCCATTACAAGTAACTTACGCATCGGTATTCGTTTCACGATACGAGGAAATAGATCCATCACCTAGGAGGTTACGAGTTCATCCACTACATAATAAAGAATTCTCCAACATGATCGAGTATAGTAATTATACTGTCATGTTTAATTGGAGCCACGTTGAATTATGAGAAATTTTTTCCTTCTGCTTTTTCTCTTTCTTTTTTTTCTGCTCTTCTTTTCTTTTTAATCTTTCCTCTTGAGAAGTGTGTTGAGTCATGCGATGCTTTCTAAAACTAAAAACTTTTTTTTAGTCTACCCATCGTTTGATTTACTACCTGTAATATATATATATCATACGCGTGTGAGTTGATCTAGTACATAACGAAGAAATTTCTAATATAATGAAACACAGTAATTACAGTGTCTTGTTTAATTGAAGAATAAATTATCAAGGAATTTTTGTTTCTTATTTTTTTCTATTTTTCTTTTTTTTTTTTTTTTTGATACTTTTCTTTGAGAAGTGGTTCGGGTCGGCTTAATTGGAGCTGAATTAAAGAGAAATTTTTGTTTTTACTTTTTCGGGAATTTTTCTTCGAGAAGTGGATCGGGTCATGTAACACTTCCTTATATGTTTGCGCACGTACGTTCGTTTACGAGAAATTCTTTACCGTTCATTTCCAATTTTGGAAGATCTTTTTTATTTGTATGTCACATTAAACTGGCACAATATGCTAAAAGAAATTAGCAGTTTGTAATTTTTATTTGCATTTATGTTAATACGTTCTGTTGTATAACGCAATGCATGCAATTATGTTAAAGAATAAAAGGTAAGTCGAAGTTAATTTCAAGATCTTCTCTCACACTGTGGTTAATAATAATCCGTTTCATATTATATTTAAATAAACTGTAAGAGGTAAAGAACCTCGTATAAATAGCCTATCGATCGCACAATAAAGAGGAGGATAGAAAGAGATGGTCTGATGAAACAACAATAACAGCTTTGATCAAAAATAAAATTACACCAACCAGACGGAAAACCATAATGAACTACTATATATGTTCTATCATACGTATCTCCTTCAAAATGCATATACAGTAGCCGCATTATTTGCATGTAACTTTTATCTCAATCGAACTATAAAAATATGTACCCTTTCCTTTTTAATTGAACAATATATACACAATCAACAATTTAATTAACCATTAAATGAAACCAAAGATATACAGGGTGGTTGGTAACTGGTGGTACAAGCGGAAAGGGGGTGATTCTACGCGAAAAAAGAAGTCGAAAATATAGAATAACAATTTTTCGTTTGAGGCTTTGTTTTCGAGAAAATCGACTTTGAATTTACGCTCGGTACGCGTGCACTTTATCACATCTCGTTATAACGGATCTCACTGTAGATCGTTGTCTCGATGGAAAAATTAAAAAAAAAAAAAGAAATTTTTATTCTATATTTTCGACTGCTTTTTTCGCGTAGAATCACCCCCTTTCCGCTTGTACCACCAGTTACCAACCACCCTGTATATATTGCATCATTTATATATGATATAATATATACGATATAAAAATTGAATGGTTTCATAGAAAAATAATAACTTCTAACTACATGTAAAAATAATAACTTCTAACTACATGTAACTACTAACTAACTATATGTAACTACTATGTAACAAGTCCTATTTCTTCTATACTTAAGAATATCTAACGAATGAAAGGGACAGACGTAATTTTCTTCTTTTAATTACGATATCTTGTTTACCAACGACGATCGACTATTACAAAAAAGTCAGAAACAATCAGAAATATCGTAATTTCTTTTTGTTCACTCAACAACAACATCTAATGGAAACAAGAGAACGACACAATTTCCTCCTCCTAATTATCATATCTTGTTTTCACCAACGATAATCGGCCATTAAACAGAGTCGAAGATAAGTAGAACTGAAGTTCGTAGACGGATGCTCGAAATCCCACGAATGCTCTTCACGCGATTTCGGTGTGACTACGAAGTCAAAGGTTAAACGACCCTGCATTCCCGAAACGAGCATCGTCACGAAGGAAACTAGCTTAAATTATCCGACAATATGGGATCGTTCGTTAAGAAGAATGAAGAAAAAAAGAGAAAGAAAAAAGATGGGAAAAGGGAATGGATGAGTTACGGAGCACGTCAATTGGTCGCTCGCTAATCAACGACTTCAAGAGAGCAAAACGACTACCTTTTTCTTTTCCTCCTATTCGTCTCTTCTTCTTTTTTCCGCCTTCTATTCCACGTCTATTTAAGCCTTCTTTTTTCTTTTATTATTCGCTTTTGTCGACAAAGATTGTTCTATGTACGTACAACGTAGTTGGATACTGAATTCTTGTAGTATCACTGTGTAATTGTAATTCGACAGTGTAATATGGAATTTGTTGAAATTTGAAAAGTTTACGATGGACCAAAATTTTTATACAATTTTTGATAGAATCTGTACGTAATGTACTAGAATTTTATAGAAGAAGATATTGGATTTTTAAAATTTTGCCATATAACAATAATAATTATAATATTACCATAATAGGATTTTACATTGTAATATGGAATTTATTAAGCTTTATTTGTATGGCGGTAATTGTTGTATAATTCTTTGATAAAATTTACCATATACTGTACGAGACGTTTACTATAATCCAACAATTTGAAAAGATCGAATGAAATAATTTCTTCAAGAATTTATTAAGGCCAGAAGACGAGAATTGTTACTTAGTTCTCTTGGAAAGATAACATCCAAATATGTGACCATTGGATGTTAACCTCTTGAAGGGCAAATTTATTAAGACCACAACAAGATAATTATCTTTTTCTTTTCTTACAAGAATAATATCCAAGTACTTGGTCATTAAGCGGTAACTTCTTGAAGAGACAAATTAACCAAAATTACAGAAATTTTCTTCTGCAAAAAATAATATACAAATACTTGATTATTTGAACGCAATGATCTGAAATGCACGATGATTTGAAAAAGAATCTCGTATACTCGGAAATATTTCTCAAAAATACTGCTTATCACTTACAATCAATTACAATCGCACTTAAATTAAAAGAAAGTCTAATTGTATGCATTATATGCTAATATACTTCAGGAGATTAAAAGATTAATTTCCCTGGCGATTCATTTATTCGCAAAAACGTTCACTGTATCTTTTCAATTAAAAGAAACAGAAACTAAAGCAATTGTTCGAGTATTTAACGAACCTTTAACATCAATTTACTTGGAAACGAGTCTCCCTACACGTATACTAAACAAATGTTACTTTTCGTCTCATCTTTCACGTAAATTCACCCATTTTTGGTTTGTATCGCCAGTTTGGAAATTATCCTCCTATATTGCTTCTCCGATTTTCTATAACGAATGACGATGATCGACTCGTCTCTTTGTTTCATCATGTCCAAGAGATATGCACAATCGGCGAGGTCCATCCAGAGGTCTCGACGCTATTTTAAGAAGCCTCTGCCCCCGCATTCGTTCCGGCGACTTTATTTCTGCCGCGATAGAAACCATCGAGATGCACACCCAGCACCCATTTGGCCACGAAACAGTTTTTCTGTCGTATGCTTCGTCTACTATGAAACGCATGATGGTGTCTGGTGATGAGATCGTTCAAGGGGAATGATTTCGTTGCAACAGACTAACCAGAATTTCTTTATCATTTTCTGTTTCCTTCCTTCTTCTTTCTTTTTTTCATCTCTTAAACACTCGTTGATATCATCACGATGTTTCTATGAATAGAACAATTAATTCAGATTAAACGTTCTAGTGAAATTTTATCCCCCGAAATTCTTCAAAACGAATTTTTAACATCTCCTTTGAAAAATTTTTCGAATATTTCTCATTGAAACATTGACCTTCTAACGTAACGAAGACTTGCAACAAATATCTCAGAATTGTTGTAGTTAAGTTTTAAGATCTCTTGAAAGTCCAGAACAGTAAAAACGAATGATCTAGCCTGCCTATGGAGGATTAAAATTTCAACGATGGCCTTGTCTCGCAAATGGACATCTACCTTTATGAATATAAAGACAAATATGATCCTTCGACTTTTTTATCTCTTATTTGTATTTGCACTCGTTGCAGATTGCGATCAAAAAAGAAACACGGATTTATCTCAGCTGCATGAACCATCCTATATATATGCGTAGCAAGGAGTGTAGCGATAACGGGGAGCAAATATGCGCAAACACGTTACTTAAACCAGTTGCGTCATACGAAATTAAAAATGACCTTTCCAAGTTCCTTTATCTCACGCACAGGGTTCTAATACCTATACCTCCTTAGGCGGACACGTGTCAGGATTTCGTGTCATGCGGATCCATTAAGGAGCTTAAAATTACTCAGAGAAATTTCTTTCCAACGTTGAACACGTATTTTCGAGAGAAACGATTTTTCAACTCTGTTCCTTATTTCATTTAAAATGTAAATACAAAACCTAAAAGAATTATCATACTGATTATATTTCTCTATTTATTTCTTATTATAACCATCTGTAATTACTATAATACATAATAAATTAAAATAAATAAATAAATCTGTAATTACTATAATACATAATAAATTATGCATGTTTATGCAAATTTATCCTATCTTTATAAACATACCTAAAGAAATATCTTAGATTTACTTCGGCCTCTATAATATTGTAACAAATATTTTACTTTGTATAGTTTGTATACCTACACGTATTTCGACGTACTGAGATATTCCATAAAATATTGTATTTTTATATTATTTATTATGGCAAGTAAAAAGTTATAGCATTTCTTGCATCCTTATTTCTTGTTACTTTCCTTACCTTTTGATATCTTATCAACGGTTTCGTATTGTTTTTCCATGTTTTGTCAATTTTCAGTAGAAAATTTCTTAGTTTCCGAATACTTTCTACTTCAATCGAATACTCGGGAACAGTAAGAGAAATTTGGAAAATTCTATATGGTCGGCAAAGTTTCCCATTGTAAGTCCTACTTATTTGCCTAAGGCCATACTTACGACAGCTACATATTCTTGGAGTTTCCATGCTTTGATCAGTCGCAAATGTCTTTATATAGTGCGCTTTAGAATACTTAAGAAGCTTCATGAAGTAAAAGCTCTACAATGTACATATTGTTCATGTTCTCCATGGATGATTTACATGAACAGATTTATGAAGATCGTAAAACAAGAACATCTACGTACTTTTTAATCTATAAAAGAAAAGACATAGAGAAGATTTAAAAAAAAGATCAAAATTCATAGGACAAAAGTGCAAATAGGAAACGGATCGACAATTTAGCTACCACAATGATTAAAATCACACATGCAGAATATTTTTCAGAAATGCAATTAACACAAAATATCTAAGATAGTTATCTCATAAAATATACTTTGAACGTGAAATAAGATTGAACAGATTAACATTAAGTGGTAGAGTCCGCTATAACTCGATAACAGATCTCGGTCGAAGGTTGACGTTGTGAAAAATACGTAGATTTGAAGTTTCTCAAACATCGAATAACTATAGTTATCGAGTTCTTCGAACTGTGAATTAGGCTAGTTCATATTCAAAATGTTCCATCTAAGAAAAGATCAGTCGAGAAACTTTAACAAAATAACACCAGCATTTTCATATACAAGGAACAAATTAAGCCAAAGAATTACACCCCTAAAATAATTCATCAACATTTACACGTTCGATATATTTCAATTTACATGTACGTACATATTCGTCTTTTTTATTCACATATTTTTGCAAATATTCATGTTCCCCATACTTCAGATTTTTCATCCTATATATAAAACTGAGTTGTTCTAATTCTGCATAATCGGAATGTCTAGGCGAATAAAAAGAAAATTATAATTATCCAGAGGAAACATTAAAAGTAATCAAGGTTTAAGAATGAAACGACGGAGGATCGATAGTTATCGATCGCCTTTAAAAATAAAAGTGTACTGTATACTTGAAACGATCGACCAGCTGCCACTGGTATCCTTTCTGTTATTATATTTTTCTTACTGCGTTCTACATATCGAATTTCGCCTCGACGACAATTCTATACTGATATCCTGCACTTTTCAAGAATCTTGAGACACCTTGTATATATTTGGATTTACAGTAAAATCTCCATTTAGGGAGTGCGGTCGATATTACGAAATTTATACAGATTTCTTTTTATGCACCTTAAATGGACACCATGAAATTTAATGGATTGTAATATTTACATTTATGTCTGCGTGTGTGTGTATATATTGTAGGATTTGCGAATGACGACACGTTGCACCAGGTGCGACATTTTATTTCTTTTCCAGGCATTTAAATGGCCAGGTGAGTGAGTCAGCCTGTTTCTCAAGCGTGGCACGTTGAATTAGGTATTGCGTATATCTCAAACAAGAATGCGGCGTGTAAAAGAGTTTTGGAGGAAAGGTAAATCTTTCAAATGAACATTAAAAATTGTATGAAAATTGTAAAACAATTAAGGATAATTTTAGACGATTATAAGATAAAGATTTTAATTAGATTTTTTTAAATGGTATACTTTCATCATAATTTTCGTTTTAATTCCTTTAGATAAAAGTAGATCGAAGTTTCGAGTCCTCGATGTTGTATGGTATCGCGGGTTTATCAAAATCGATTCGTGTCAGTGTGTTTTTGGATCTGTGATAAAATTAATTTCATGAAAGATCGCGATCTTCTTTTCGAAAGAGCAAAACTTTCGCCTGGAATCCTCGATTTTTACTGGTACAGAAAAATCTCTTTTACAATAAATTGTAACTACGGAAAAATGACGAAATTTGCAACAAAATTTAGTTTTAATTTTAATAGAGCAAGGATATTAAAATAGTTATTTCATGTTGTGAAATTTTGCTAGGAACTTTTAATGGCTCTTTTTTTACCAGTTAGTTACGTTCGACGCGTATACTCATCGTGTGAAATAAAGAATTCCAATTTACTATAGAATCTACTTTGCTTTGAAAAATACCACACTGAAATCAACTAAATTGCTTAAATTCTTTTTTCTTTCATTTTTCTTGTTTATAAATGTGATTATTTTTTGGCCATTTTCAAGTTTTTAATAACAACACCTATTTCAACCACGAATTGTTAATTTCTTATCGAATAAAATGTAATTCTTCCTCGTTTTGCTTTACATCTTTCGTAAAATTTATAATAAGAATATTTGTATATTATATATACTCGTCGTTCCTCGATTTTACATTTTACAATTCACGTTCACATCGAAGCTAAAAACTATATCTCCTTGAAAGAAATATACATTATGTGCATTCCAAGGTTTCGAGTTTTATCAAACTCCAAGCTTACTCTAACATTCTGAATGCTGAAATTAAACGCTTAATTAAACATTTTTTAAACACCAATAATAAATTGATACATTCATAATTATCGCATATATGAAACGCATCATAAACTACCATTTTGCTTGAAATCACAGATCCTAGAATAATCAATATTTTATAACTTTCTTTCCACAGATCCTTTTCCTACTAAATCGCAATTATGCGATTCCTAGATCCACAAACGCTATCAAGCAATGATCCAGATGAAGCTTTATCGAGCCATGAATTTCAATTGCTGCCTATACTGCGTTCCACGCTGAAAACGCATAACCCGTTATTATACCACCAATATAAATAATCACCAGATATGTGTACAGTGCACATATACCGGGTGTCTCCAGATGGTATCAGAAGCGAGCAATAACTTACTACGTGTGCAAAAACAAGTGGGAAACGTAGAATAACAATCTCTTCGTTCGAAGCTGTTCTTTTCAAGAAAATCAATTTCAGAATTTGTGGAATACATAAATTTACAAATAAGCACGATGCAAGTTTTTTGTTTAACGCCTCGTTTTCGATAATATCGTGTCCCAAAGTAATCGACATTTTTAAACTCCGATTATTAATTAACTAACCAATTAACTAAACTTTACTAACCAAACCGTTTATGTTTGCTTTTAGAATTATCATCTACCCGGTATTATTATACCTTTACTGCATCAATAGTCAACGAAACGCGCGAATACTCGAGAAATTTAAAAATTCAATTGTCACAGTAGCAAAGCCACAAATGAGAGAATTCCATTTCGTATTCTTTACCTATTTTTTAATATAAAATCATCTACAATTCGATATTACCTACTATTTTAACACACCATATATAAGGTGTCTTAAATAAATATTAAATAAATAAATATATATATATATATATATATATATATATATATATATATATATACATATAAATCATTGCGGTAAGAAACGAAACGATATCGTTCCGAGCAGGTTTCTCAAGTGCAGACATGATTACTCGCGATTTACGGTGTCATCGATGCACCAGCTGGTGGACAGTACCACTTTTACGTGTCTGAAGGCTCTCTGAATCGGTTGGTGAGCTCTCGACACCCAAGTAGTGCTAACGTAACGGGATCACTAATATTGCTGGTGTCGTGTTACAGATTACGAGTAAGCTGTATTACACGTCTGTTTAGCGTTGCTTAGATCTTACGGAGCCTCGTAATGTATAGCTCAGACTTATCCAATGTTGAAACAAAATTGAGAAGAATGCATAAACATAGAGTAAGGTGATTTATCATTTAATTCAAACTTCCTGTAAATCTCGAAGTTTTTATCTTAATCTCATTTTGGTTACCACGAAGAAACAGGTTTTCCAGTGCGTGAAGAACGGTTTAGAGGAAGAAAATATACTTGAAAGGAGAAATCGAGTATATTAGTGAAAAAATTGTCTGAGGAAACTGGAAAAGTGACTAAAAAGAGGCACTATATCGTACAATATGGCCATGATATAGGAACACAAATGATTCTGATATTTAATAGTAAATAATATAAAGAGAATTAAAATCTGCATAGTAATACTATAATATTGGAATAGAAATATTTCTGTTACTTAAATATAGTGAATAACATAACACAGAGCATAACATAACATAACATAATACAGAGGAAATAAAAATCTTCAAGAAAGTAGAAATATGTCTGAAAAGAGGCATTATAAATAGCGTAAGAGTAATTTCTTTAATAACTGAAGATTAAGACAGGTGATCTCTAAAATTATTTCATTTACTGTTGGCCGTCTAACGAGCCAGACTGCTGAGGTTGAACTTCTTCATTATCCAGCTCCATTCTGCTTGGATGGAACATCAAAGGCAACTATTAAAGACTGAGACTTCTAATTGCATTCATAGTACATCGATTGTGGACTAACAATCTCGAGATCCAAGTTATGAAGTTTTAACGAACCCAGTAAACCCAGTACTTTCTGACGCACAGATGAATCTTCGAATTTACTATTCATATCACAATTTCGGATAAAGTGAACATAGAGGGAACACCCGAAATGTAAATTGCGAATTTTCAAGCAATTTCTCAAATCCCAAATTGCCCAGATGACAAGTATAATCATCTAATTAAATACCAAATTAATATCACATTTTGGAAAACTCTATCCTCGGTGTGTAATCTTTATCTGATTAAAAATACTTTCTCAAGCAAATGTAGCGAAAAGCCATCGATCATCGACTTTTTGATTATTATAGAAAAATTACATTTTCTATCGTCAATTGTATTTACTTTTGGAAAATGTGCCTTCCGACTGTGACGTTTACATTCTATACGATGTAACGACGATCGAGACTTCACTGTGTCGATTCCAGGACATACCATTCCAGTAAATCATCGACCATGAATAATTGCCGTCTGTTTTCTGATCGTTCTGCTCGATAAGGAATCCCCACGTTACCCACGCATAATCGCATTACGTTACGTTAAAATCCGCTAATTTATAACCGTCTCGTTAGGATAAAGCGTTTATCGTCCCGTATACCGATCCATTCGCATCAATATTAAATAATTATCCTCGACGAGAATCAATGCGTTCTGGTCACTGAATGAGAAGCATTGATGATCAAAGAGAGATCAAATTTGTTGCTTTACTATACAAATATTTCGTTTCAACCGACAGAAAGAATAAATTGAATCTCATTATTATCGTTATATATTTATATTGATGCACACGATTGAACGAAATTTATGAATAATACGAGGCGATATACGGAGTGTAAATATTGGTGCTGCTGGCCAAGTTCCATAGTTTTCGAACAACTCGACTTGAAATTTTTATTTGAAATTTTACTCGAAAAGAAACACATTATTTTTCGAGTATAAAACGTTGCGTTATTTTATTACCGATTATTGTATAACACATAATGAATTCAATTTTCAAAATGTTCTTGCAAAATTTCCGGGAAGTTTCAAATCTTCTTCACATTTTTACGTTGTTCGAAATTTCAAATCTCAAACTCTAGGATCAAATTTCTCATGTTGCGTCGCAGCTCATGCAATTTACAGGATTTATCGTTATTTAGTATCAATATGAAAATATCTAGGGCATGCAGGTAGTTTTCACTACAGTACTGAAAAAGTCTGTCGTAAAATCGACTGTTGGACTAATTTCCATCTTCTTTCACAAACAGTAGATTCTATTTCGCTGCGGGCTAATTGTAACTAATTAGGAAATAACGAGAAATTATCAGAAATAGAACTTAACGATTCTAGGTAATAATAATATTTCTACGATGAAATTGATTGATTACATTATAATGCTTAAACATTTGAAATTTAACTAAGAAGATTAATGTCTGACATGTGTGGTACCTACAATCCATGATAGTTGTCACAAGTATGTACATACAATTTTCATTGCATGTGTACAGATATTTCTTAATTCTGTTGCTCAAGCAAAGTAGGTGTAAGCACAATCGCTTTTCTAAATTGACGCTTTGAAACGTATGTTGAAATACGTTCTAATGCAACCACCTGTCTGCAAAGGAAAGGAATTTAACGAATACAAGCGATAAACATTAGCAAAGCATTAGAAATATTAAATATTCAAAAATTGTAAGGAAAACGATACTTATGACATTAGTTGTACCAATTGAAATTCTCCACACTTTATTTCTTCCTAGTCCTTTTATCATTTTATTGTAGAATTTAATTGTATTAATTAAATATACAATTTGATGCAATTTTCTTTCAGATTGCTCAAACGCTTAATCGTGTACCGCGACTTACATTCATCGATATAATTTAACATCTTACGACAACTACTTTCATTATTTTGTAACTTGTACTACTTAACATTCAGAAATCGAATTCAAAACCTCTCCATTTTAACTGTTCGACAGACACTTCGCTATTGACTTTTATTTTTTCATTGATCTCTTTCATATAAACAACTGTAATTCCTATCTCTCTGACCATCTATCTTGAAATTTCTGCAAATTACAAACACTTTCAAATATTCATTAATTCATTTATTAATTCGATGTAATTTAGAAGCCAGCAAAAGCGTGCAGCTCCGGTATCGAAACCAACGCCGAGTTCCAAATCGCACTACATAGATAAATAAGTAAAATAAATAACTACTTAACAAAACCGCGCATAAATTTCCCATGGATTCAATCGAAATATACAGTAGCGTATATGTACGTCGTCCGGATTCAATCAAAATATACGGAACGTATATATACGTTGGGCGGATTCAAAGGACTAGGAAACAGCGTAAACAGTGAAACCGTTTGCTCGTATCGTGCTAAGGAAGAGCCACTGTTTACATTTCTACGTATACAAATTCTTCCAAAACGTTATTGGCAACGAGAAATTTGAAAAATTCAGATATATCCTAATTATCGCGTAATCAACTAAATTAGAATATTTAATAAGAGCTATATAATAAAATTTAATTGAATTGTATAGTATTATAAATGCTATTGGTACAATTACATATAACCGTATTGTTATACTATATATAACTATACTACATGATTACTTTTAAACAAACTCTACTATCAACCAATTATTTAATGGAATAACTGACCCCTTATAATATTTCTGCCTATAATAAAAAGAAACGACGTAATTACGAAAGGTTCAACCTTCAATTGTACGCTTCAAAGCCTACAACGCCATCATACCCAATAAATTACTCAAACACAGCCTACAGTTCAACACCCAACCTAAACGCCAATCATTCCCATAAATACATTCCTAACATATCTAACCTTTACATTCTACCTACACCATCCAGCAAACGCCGCTTTATATATTTGCGTTCGTCAACTAATATCGACTATCGTCGACTAAACGAGAACTTTCGCTGCTACCGAATATTCACCTGACAAACGGAAACGCTTTCTACGAGTTACAAATAAGTCGCGTGAACGCGTTTCGTTAGCCACGCGCACAAATTCAAAACAGATTGGAATGATAACGTATAGTTAGTGTCACGAAAGTATTTGGTCGATCATAGAGATGTTTTATTAATCCTTACTAATATAATAATTCATTATTATATAATTAAATTATTATTATATTATTAAGGTAACATGAACGAGGCCCAACTATCGCGATTACATCGATAAAATTTGAAAGAAATCTGCAAAGAGATTACAAGATATTTAGCGCATCTTTTAAAATAAACTTCAACATTCGGTGAAACTATCTTTAACGATTGTTATACAGGGTGGTTGGTAACTGATGGTACAAGCGGAAAGGGGGTGATTCTACGCGAAAAAAGAAGTTGAAAATATAGAATTAAAAATTTTTTTTTTTTAATTTTTCCATCGAGACAACGATCTACAGTGAGATCCGTTATAAAGTGCACGCGTACCGAGCGAAAATTCAAAGTGGATTTTCTCGAAAACAAAACCTCAAACGAAAAATTTTTATTCTATATTTTCGACTTATTTTTTCGCATAGAATCACCCCCTTTCCGCTTGTACCGCCAGTTACTAACCACCCTGTATATTTAAGACCACTGCATTCGCGCTGTGAAGTAATTTTTTACCAAATATATGTTTGCGTTTTTCAAAATCTACGATATATAGAAACGTCGAAATATTTACCACAAGCTTCACAGAAATTACCAAAGTATTTGAACGCTCAATTATTCGCTATCTCGGTACTACCCAAACAATACTTAGCAAGACTATCTTTAACACTAAGTATATGCTCAAGGCTATGATTCGTGCGGTATATTAACATTCTAGCAAATATCTTCTAATTTCTATATAAATTGTCAGGTCGGTTTCAAATTTGACCAGTATAATCGGAGCAGACGTATCCCGTTACGTTGAAATTTCGAAATGTATTATGTAACACGTACACAATATACGCATACATCAATGTTTCCTATCGCAAGTGTTCAAATTACTTTCGTCGGCTACTGTACATGTGCGAGCGACAAAGTAAATCTGTATTCATAGAGCACGACAGGACGACGAGAGGCGATTCAATAGACCAGCCACGGACGAGTCGAACAAATCGAACGGAGGATGCTTTATATAGCGAAAGAACGCGTATATCGCGTATTGCGTCTTCCAATGGACAGTCCTCGGACGGAAACCGCGTCGCGTTGATTTATAATGCGATACCTATTGACGGCTGTCCATGGAAAACAAGGTGCGTGTGTAAGGCCTTACACATATGCACGTACGTTTTATTCTTTATGTATCGCGTGCGCGCAGACAATGACGATCTTTCGCGCGCGCTCAATGCTCGATCGAAATTCATTTCTTTCTGTAGGTAAATGAATGTGTCTGTATGCAAGGTTATTGTGCGAAGTGTTCAGTTGAAATCTGGAGTAAAATAACCAGACGTCTATAATGCCGCTGTCCGCAAGAGACTCAAAGGGGAGATGGAGTTACTTGGCTTATTCCGAAATTGGGTATCGGTAATTGATTTGACGTGGATTGAAGATGTTTGAGGAATTGAGTTAGCGTTTCTCTTGGTCTTTTTTTTTGTTTTTTGTTCTTCGAACGAATAAAGGAATACTTTTGGGCATGAAAGGTAATAATTGAAATGATGAAAAAATTTCATGATAATATGGGTGATTATTTAACGCGTTTGAGATAGATTGAATAGGTTTGAAGATCTGAAGTTTTGGAATAACGAACTACCTTTCTTGCACAGTAATATAATTTCCATTGCTTGTTCCTTTCGCCTTCTTTACACGGTACAGGTACAATTGGCGTAATTTCAGGTAAAAAAGTAGCGAAAAGAAGCAATCGACGGAAGCCAATTTATCGTTGATCGAAGTCGATCTACGTCAGAAATAACAAACGAAACAGCGAAAAAAGGATTTGAGTAACCGCAATGTGGATAACCTATTGGAAGTAAAACTTGCAGCGAGGAAAAAGTGGAAAAGCAAAAAGACTGCAAGATAAAGTCGTGACGAATGGAAGAAAGGTCTGGTGCATCGACAATGATCATGTTACTACGTCGGAAATTCTGTCTTCAATTGAAGATAACATCTACTACTGCCTACGATCGTGCGGTAAGTTGCTTAAGTTGCAAAGCAAGAAACTGCACAGGGGAATCACGTGCAACGTGATTAGGAAATTTTCCTTGGAGAACAAATCAGAAGGAAATGGTAGCTGACGAGTTTAAGTTAAACGAACCTAATGTTACGATTACGGGAATAAATGTCTCAATTAAGAAAAAGGTTTATTCTGTTGATAAAACAAGCGCGAAAGAATACACAATTAGAAAATCGTATATTTACTGTCTATGTATTATCTTGATTATTAAAATACCTGTAAAAAAATATACTATTTGCTTAATTAATTAACACATGGGAGAGTTTTGTTGTAGTCTAAATATTTTTATATTAAAATATAATTCGAGAAAAATATCTTTTTCAAATCTTAAATGTGCAATTTAAATACCGTAAAAAATCTGTAGTGTAATACACTGAGGAATAACGTTATTAGAAAAATTGCAATTTTTTCTTAAGTCTGTTAGGCTCTTGAAGTTCTTCAAACTACTTTTGGACTATCGAAAATTTTCAGCAGTTTTTTTTATTAAAAATAACTATATTATTATGTAAAGTTAAATTTATATCGATATCGTTATGTACCTTGGTATATTAGTCCTTTATTTTAGACATTACATTGCATGCTATATTCATAATTATACTTAATTATTCCTGATGCTTATTAAGAAGATATCGCAATAGAAAGAGAAAAAGGAACAATAGACGAGTTTGTTTTCGCTAGTACTTTTCTATCATTAAATAAGAACGTAAATACTTGGACGAAGAACAAAGATAAGCATAAGCCATAAAATAGCAAGGCACGTCGCAGTCTGCACAAGGTAATCATGGTGCACGCATAGGCATGAGAAAAATGCATATATTTTTAATGTATGTAGAATCATCAATTCAAGGATACTCGAGAGCGCCACTACGAAATTCTCTCTCGCTTTAAAATTCTTTCAAGCCTCGTTTCAGCCGAAAGAAAAATTTCATTTGCATACTCTGTCACGTTATATGTATACGTGACGATATGCGCGATACAAATTAAATTCGCTCCGAGACGTTTTGGAAATGTTAACGAGAAACTTCCGCATTCCTTCTTACCTTTTTCATTAACAGAGAAGAATTCCATAGCATCGTTAAAATTACATCGCACTTTCCCTCTTTTTTATAGAAATATCTGTGTCTGATATTATTTATAGAAAAAACTTTGTAAAATATTATTTATGAAGTTATTTATAAACAAAGAGATACTATTCGCAGAAAAATTTGCAGTTATATCGCGAATTCATGCGGTAAAATTACCGCCATAATTTCTTATCCGAGAATAAGCTTACGCTTTTCATCGTAAAATACGCATTAACGATACTATCATAGAATATATTTAGGAAACAGTAAAAAAACGATAAAAACTGTTCAACCAATTACTTATTGATTCGTCGGTTTCAAAGAAACGATATATAGTTAAGTTTAACCTCATTTCAAAGCTGAATATTATGGCTTGTGCAAACATGAACGTTTCATTTTGAGATAGAGCTAGAGTGGCAGAAAAAATTGATCTAAATTTATTTATCCACGCGATTAAAGCTTTTTTGCTGAATAGATATCGCATGATAAACTCATTGCAAAATGTAATTAGAAATAATAATTTTTTACCAACAAGTATGCAATGTTATAAAAATATCGATCATAAAGCTGCACTACTTTCATTCGAAAATTGCTGCTAATTTATATGGCTGTAATATTCAAATGCAGAACATTACAGCACCGTTATAACGCCTCGTAAAGCCTCCATTAAAACGCTTCTATTATTAGCATCCACCAATACGTCCATTCCATTAACATTTCCATTAAGATTATTATCGGGAATTAAAGAAAAAAATCCGGCACTCAATGAGGCTCGTGCAATAGCCTCGATAAAGAGAATCGAATTACGCGTTCCAACAGCCGGAAGGCATATTGGGCACTTCCCCCAACGAATCAAAATCATTTTCGTTCCGAAACTAGAAAATAATATTGCTTTCTCGATCCTTGCCAGAAATTACCTTCGTATTTTTCGTTACACTGTTAATTTAATTTAATGTTCGCAACACAATTCTGAGAAAATTCGACAAAAATTGCCAACAGCTTAGGAGAACTAACGAGTTTGCACATAAACTATAGATACCTATACTTTAAAATAAAAAAATATATTTTTGGGGTATATTTTACTATACATTTTTGATTCGTGTAATATCCTTAGCATGTTTTCCATTTACTTATTGCTACTGCGAATAATATCATAATTATACACATAACTGATCCAATCTAAAAAAAATATGCTAAAAGTTGGCATCGAATTAATACAGCCAAGTACCGTTGGCGTAATACTATAAATAATTTTGTCGCAGTGCGATATGCGAAAAGGTTTGAGCGTTGAAATTCAAAAACCACTCCACCTTCTCCAATTCTTTCCATGTCCTCGTCTCTGTTATTGTTCCGCTCGAAAACTACGATACAACAGGAAATTCTACTTGAATTAATTCCCCGTCCAATCTTTTGTGCAATTTCATCGCACAATGTAACCCCGCTTCTATAGACGGCGCGGTAAAACGAAATTTAGAAGCGAACAGCATATTCCGTAAGTGCGCTATACAATAAAATCTCGATAAATAGAATACAGAGAGAATTAAACGGTGTTCGCTACAGATACCGCAAATACCACGTAATGCCACGATACTCTGATTCGAACTGTTGCTAAGTACTAAATCCTGTACAACAACCCACTTCGAAATTCCACTTAATCCCGCAAGCGCAGATACGAATACAGAAACGTCTACGTAAACAGTAGAACAGACCGTATGAGTATACAAACGCCCTCGAATTTCCCGGTCGACTAAACCTAATCTTCGCGTTAATCTCCAAACCTTTCCACGGCAAGAATTTACCGCCATAATCATATCGTAACATCCCGAAGGGGCGCCTAACAGGAAAACCGCTGCGCCGTTAAAATGCACATGGGCTGCCTAGAAATTCCGACGAGACAAATTTTCCACGTTAAACGTTCGTGCACGCGCTTTTTCAGGCGTGTAGACCTTCCACGAAACTGTTTTTAAAAGGCTGAGAGAGCGAAGATAGGGGAAGGGAGAACAGTTTACCCACATCTTCTCTCTACCTGCGCGTTTCCGGTGATTTAAAGAGCCCGACCTGCCTCAAGCGTGAAGCGTGCACGCTTGCACATATATACACACGACTCGCCTCCTTGTCTCGCCTCATCCCCCTTTTGCTTTAGGCTCGAGCCGATCGGCAGGAGGCGCAGTAGGCCAACCGTGCGCCGTACAGAATGAAAGTCTTATTAACGCTATTTCACGTACTATAGCCCGACGTAATCGCTGAATTAACACGCTCGCCAACTGCGACTAATAGAGCCGGATAATATTGTGAAATTATAGCGAGCACGGGATCATTTCGTTCAAGAATTATGCGCGGTGTAGATGGCGTTGACGTTGCAATTGGCTCGTGATCTAAGGTAAATAGCGGTATATTTCGACAGACAAGGTGGACAAATTGAAAAAATGACGAATTCATTTGTAAAATCGTTTACTATCTGATCCTATGTTTGTTGTATTATATTTATATCAGTATTGTATATCGTATATACAAGGTGGTTGGTAACTGGTGGTACAAGCGGAAAGGGGGTGATTCTACGCGAAAAAAGAAGTCGAAAATATAGAATAACAATTTTTCGTTTGAGGCTTTGTTTTCGAGAAAATCCACTTTGAATTTTCGCTCGGTACGCGTGCACTTTATCACGTCTCGTTATAACGGATCTCACTGTAGATCGTTGTCTCGATGGAAAAATTTAAAAAAAAGAAATTAGAAAAAAAAAATTTTTATTCTATATTTTCGACTTCTTTTTTCGCGTAGAATCACCCCCTTTCCGCTTGTACCGCCATTACCAACCACCCTGTATAAATGTGTATAGTAATACTTGATATGTAATGGTTTACTTTTCAGCCTCCTTATCTTGGAAAGGGACTCGGTTTACGATAAATCGTTATTCTTAGTTACCTTGCTATCTCAACGGTACATCCTTCCAATTATAAATGTATATGTTAATGTATGTATAATATCGATAAATTGTCAAGTCGTATATCGTATATATAAATGTATATAATAATACTTGATATGTAATAGTTTATTTCTTAACCTCCTGGTCTTGGAAAGGGACTCGGTTTACAATAAATCGTTACTCTCAGTTGCCTTGCTATCTCAACGGTACATCCTTCCAATTATAAATGTATATATTAATGTATGTATAGTATAATATGAATTGTCAAGTTACAAGTTACGTAATATATATATAGTGTAAAATATAAAGATTTTATAATCTTTTATCATTAATAGAATAACAAATAGAATAAATAATAGAATAAATTTTCAAGCCATCTTACAAAACTTTTCCTTCACGGATCGTTCATATTACTTTGTCTTAATATAAGTTTCTACTAAATAGAAACGATCCGTGAAGGAAAAGTTTTGTAGGATGGCTTGAAAATTTATTCTATTATTTATTCTATACAACAATCTCTAAAGCACAGTATTATTCAAATGATACAACGTGATAATAATCAAAGATGAAGTTTGCTTCAACTTTGAAATTTATTCATACGAAACACAATATACTATTAGAACGTCAGCTAAACATATAGCTTCTTGCAATTTTCGACAACTGGGAACAAACTACCCCAAACATCTGTCCCGTCACTGTTCAGCCTAGTTATTTATGGGTAGGGAAGTTACGAATTCTAATTAGATCTGAAACTCGTCTCGCCTGACTCAATAGGGATCGGCGCGTTATAAACTCTCGAGAACATCCTAAACTTCAAGAACACGAATCGGTTTTCCAAATTAACACAGGCATTGGCCTACGCTCGTGTAACTCGTATGCGACGAAACAAACTTTGAAAACTACTACAAGACGCTCCTTGTCGTTTCACACGCGATACGACAATAATAGGATCACTACTATTGTTCAAGACTGTCTTATCGTTAGATTATTGCTCGAATAAGATCTCGTTGTTTATGTATAGTTGTGTATATATGTTGTGTTTCATACAGAATAAATTCGCAGGATAAAAACGGAGAAATTTAAATTCTATGAGACCAAATATTAAGCAATTCAAATGACCCATTTTCAAGAAACTAGAACACACGTAGAAAATTGAACATTTCAGTAAAATACGATTTAAAGTTTACTTAATTCCTCAAATTTTTCAAACTATTTCGAACAATCTGAACTCAACATTTATCGCAGCTCCGAGATAAATATATCGAGTTTTAATAAACAATGATTATAACTATTGCGTTTTAACGTCACCACATCATCGCGTTTTAACGTCACTACAAAACAAGAACCTACAAGTTTCGATTATCGCTTCTTGGTAAATGAAGCACCGTTTAAAAGGTTATCAGGACTATTTGCAGATTTTGAGCTGCATTTACAACTACTTGAGAACCGGTCGAAGAAAAAACCAGTGGAAGTGAAAATAAATGAAGCCAGCGATATTTTTAAATATACGAACTCTGGATTTGCTAACTACGGAACTTCTGGACCCAGGAACTTCGAGTTCAGTAACTCTGAAACTCAGGAATTTAGTACGCTGAGTTTAGTACGCTTTGCTAACAGTTTCCAACGTGTATAATTTAGCGGTCGAATTTATTAGGCGGCCACGTTAAATGCTCCCATTTTGAAACGATCTTAAGAAATGATGACAAAGAGGGCGTTGATATACAATTTCTAATTAGCCAAGTTCCTTGATTATTTTGTAAGTAACACTTGCAAATTTCCTCGACGCTCTCACACGAATACATAATTCTAATTAAATAATCAATTTCCTGATAATTCCAGTCAATTATCATATTCGATAAACCATCGTCAGGAACCGAACACTTATGAATAGGAGTATTCATCAATTATTTATCTTATAGAATGTCAATCGATTTCTAAACGTTATCTTAGACCGGTTTGTTACTTACGCTTAAAATAATGTGCAAAATAATATTTATGTGTTATGTGATATGTACAGAAGTATAAATAAATGTAATCTGAATTTGTGAATGTGACGATGGTGAGAATATAACGGAACAGCCGAATTTGTTTTAAGATACAGGTTACGAAGGAGGAACAGTTCTAAGAATGCACGTGGAGATTAAGATACACGATGCCATGTGGAAACTTGGCTAGCGCGTGGCAAGAACGTGTTACATAGAAATGTTCATGTTTCATGTTTCATAGAAAATGAATAGGAATTTTAAAACACTCCTCGTCTATCACAAATAATCGTATTTATTATCTTATACATTCTTATAAACAAAATTCAGACGGATCAAGGTAACTATATTCCTTCTTTATTTCGACAAATACGTTTACTGAATTAACTGATTCTTTTCTCAAATCATTTGTATATAATAGTACTAATAAAAATAATAAC
Source organism: Bombus flavifrons (assembly GCF_040668555.2). Lineage (NCBI taxonomy): Eukaryota > Metazoa > Arthropoda > Insecta > Hymenoptera > Apidae > Bombus > Bombus flavifrons. Next base: position 7,932,825 of record NC_138446.1, on the reverse strand, counting down.
AATAAAGGGCTAAGAGTATGAAAATAAAGGACATATATATAATAACTCTACAAATCTACATTGCTGCACGCAATAATATCTTCTCTTAATTTTTAACAGGTGCTATGCATTCGTAAATTGGCAGACTTGCCTCAAATCGTTCGTATACCTATAAATAATAATAATAGTAAAAGCATAGAGCATCAAAGTTGCAGAACATACACGCCACGATTAACTTCTAAACTAGAACCTCTTGAAAACTTTTTGCAAGTACTCCACCATCTCAAGAAATATATTACTCCTCTTGTGATTCTTCGAACAGAAATTCTATCTACGTTTTTTATCATCGTTAGAGAACATAGAAAATATAATCGAGTGAATAAATGCACGCTATATGAAATAAGACTCATCTCAATTACAACGTATCAGGTTTATCAAGTTCATTTATATTCGATAATGATCCACGTCTGAACCATTCACGAAGGTCAGTCCCATAATTTTCAATATCAAAATAGATAGACAACGATACGCAGCGACCGATCAATCATGCAATTTAAGCACTCGACTAAACTGCACGTCGCTTAATCGGGAACACTTAGACGATGTAATAAAGTTTCGCTAAAGGTGCCCATGGCTGATAACTCCTCCCAACCTAAATACCAGGCCCACTTTTGTTTTTTCCTCGTGAACTGCGTTCTCCGTAGTTCCTATGAGTCAGCTCATTCCATGGCTCGTTAAATCCCGACCCAGCCCAAGCCATAACTGGAGATCTTTTGGACTGTTTCCTCTAGAACCAGTCTCCTCTCAAACAATTGCACTATTGCCATTGTCACTTGCGTCTGATTTATTGTTTTTCATCTACACCTTCTTATCTACAATTAATGATGGATACGTTATCTCATGTTCGATAGGAGAAACTTGTCTTAGAAAATTGATTTCGAATTCCTTTTTAACCTTGTACCACTTTTCAGACAATTTTTTCCTTCTCGTTTTATTTTGTACTTGTAATAAACATTGTAGTTTATTACTCGGCTATCATCATATACGATCTATCGTCATTCCAGCATCGGTACTGATTTTGTATAATAGAAGACTTTTATTCTTATTCCGCAGCAGTATCGAATTTTGCAAAATGGAAAAATTGCAAACGATTTATTAATTTAGACATTTTTAGTTTGCCGAATTTAAAATTCAATTTCTTTGGTCCAAGTGCAAGACTCGATGTCTCGAATCCACCAATTATTATTTATTTTTAATTATCTAATTTTTAATAATAATTTAAATAAATAATAATTAATTAATAATAAATAAATAAATAATTTAAATAAAATAATAATTTTAAATTTTAATAATAATTTTTTAATTCCTGCAATTCATGGACAAGTTCTCCACTCGATTATCACATCTTTGAACATTCTACCATAGGAACAAAAAGTGATCATTGCCCTATCATTCCTTGATTAACAGCAACAACCACCTGTTACACGCTTGAATCTTCCTAAATATCTAAAAGCATCGTCAAGCTTCTTAAGCTCTAATCGATTCTCCTAAAAGCCATAAGATAGACATATACGAGATCGTTAAACCGAGATGCGCGACCTCGATCGAGTTTACCAGGGTTCTTTGCAACGAGATCTGCTTTCTCTCATTACGCCGTCATGAAAGTATAATGCTTATGCTCGATGGAGCACCGAGAGATCCTCATATAATATTAAGTGGTTACTTACAAGTTGACTGCTAGACTACGAATTTTTATGTGTCCATAGGAAATTCAAAAGTGTTGAGAAGCATAGGCTGTGCATAATATGCAAAACTATATGAAATATTCAGAGTAGAATACCTGTTATAACATTTAACACGAGGAGGGCTCGGAAGCCAATCGGTGTAAGTCAGCTTTTCATTTACGCTCTTTTGTCTCGAAACTTTCTGTCGACGGAACGATTTATTCTTTATAATTCATTGATTAATTCAGTTATTGTAACGTAATTATTTAACTGTTCCGTCGAATGAAAGTTCCGCCAACGAAAAGGTATTTTCACGGGGTAAATCATTTTTCATGGAAACCTCACTTACGCCAAATACCTTCACAGCCATTCAAATGAAACAAATCGTTATTTATACTATGACTGCAAAAAGTATTTCCACGCACCCTTATTTTCCAACGAAGCGTTCTTCTTATTTGATTCTATGCTTCATTTCCATAGTATCGAATCTTTGTAATCATATGAATGTTCGATCTCATTAATTAGTATACAAATGCAGTAATAAATGCAGTTGGTATACTTTCTGTAGCCATTAAAAATTCAATTCTTTTTACTTATATTCATAAAGATATGATGTTACATAAAAATCCGTATTCTACTTATTGTAAAAGTAACCGATACAACCCCCTACTCTCTCCCCTCCAACATCTCTCTACCCCCACTCCTGACAATAAAACCACCGCTACAATCGGCCGTTTAACGGGCGACTGTACGATGCAATTATAATGTATCGCTTTCGTAGTCGACTTCTCGTGCTCAGTATGTATCGCGGATACTGGTCGCGGGTAAATCGGACCGGAAACGAGTTTAGCGTGTTGGAGAAACGTCGGAAACAATCGATTGGCCGAGCACAAATGGTTCGGCCCGACAAACCTTCGTTGGACATGCGCATTACGTGCGCGTCTCTCTCTCTCTCTCCCTCTATCCTCGTTCTTTCTTCGGTCGTTCGCACGCATGATTCGTTGCCCTACCTGTTTCGACCTTCGTCGAACATCCCGTCGAATCTTTCCTGATCGATTTGCAAGTTTTGTAATGGAAATTTATGAGAGATTTGTTAGGTTATAATTGCATTTTTTTCTCTTATTTTTCCCTTGAGAAAAGAGACTAGGTTAAGTCAAAAATTGCTGCTTCGAAAGCAATGAGAGTGCAACGATATATTGCTAGGGTAGACTATAATATTAAGTTCATATACTAGTCTGTTTAAAACGTTCGTGGAGTTAGATCAGTAAATCGAGCGACAATTTTAACAGCGAGTTTTCGCGTTTCGAAATCAATTTTTAAAATCGACAGCATACTTGTTAAATTGACCTACCTACTACTAAGCTTTTCAGCGATCATCCGGCCAGTGATTCGCCGATTTGATGAGACAAATTTACGAACACGTTCAATGTTCTCATCGGTGTGCAAGGTAGAAGGTCGAGCCTCGCAAGCATCATCGTCTTTCACGTCTTTTCTCTTCCTGCTTGAAACCACTTCGTCCATTTGTAAATGGTTGCTTCGAGCATTCTCTTCGCGTGGTTCTTTTAGCATATCAACCAGTTCAGTTCCTTTCTTCCCGAGTTTTACGAGAAATTTTGCACGAATGCGTTCGGCCTTTAAAAAGATCACCAGACGTTTCCAGGACGTGTGTCGGCCGAAAGAAACATGAGCATACTAAAGAAGTTGCCATAAGCGAACGGCTTATCGTAGACTCGCGAAATTTAATCTGTTTATAGATAAGGCTATGAGCTGCATTCCTCGTCCTACCAAATGGTCGTAGCATTGCTGAGATGACAGTAAAAATATCACGCTACTAACTTCTTGTACAGAGGAGTATAGTAACAGAACGATTGTGGGATATGAAGATACAAATACGTAATTTCTACGTCTTATAGCTTATAATGGCAAAATTTCAGAATAGAACTATACATATGCATACGAAAGAATTACACATTGGAATTATGGATCAGTATACCTACGACTGTGTGGAATTTTTAATTGATGAATGGGAAAGAACATTACATGTTACACTAAATATACCACCTTACAAATTTCAACAATAATACGCTATATATAGATAAGAAGCCTAATAAAGTGAAGCACATAATAAATTATCAGAAAGCAGTTATTTCTATAGCAATCACAGTCTCGACGACGCTAATGGTAACTTTTCAGATTCGAAGAGATGTATAGAAAAAGAGCAAACAAGAAAACGGCGAAACGAACATCTTTATGATATAAAAGTTTCCTGAAAAGCAGGCATCTAATATATCGTTAGAAACTGCAACATACAGGGTGGTTGGTAACTGGTGGTACAAGCGGAAAGGTGGTGATTCTACGCGAAAAAAGAAGTCAAAAATATAGAATAAAAATTTCTTTTTTTTTTTTTAATTTTTCCTTCGAGACAACGATCTACAATGAGATCCGTTATAACGAGATGTGATAAAGTGCACGTGTACCGAGCGTAAATTCAAAGTGGATTTTCTCGAAAACAAAGCCTCAAACGAAAAATTGTTATTCTATATTTTCGACTTCTTTTTTCGCGTAGAATCACCCCCTTTCCGCTTGTACCACCAGTTACCAACCACCCTGTATATTAATATATATTAATAATATATCAAGAAATATGCAGCAGAACAGGGCATACATGACCGTACAAGGTTGGAAAAAAAAAACGTAAAAGAGGAGAAGGAGAGAAGGCATCACAGATAAATTAGCACAATTTCACGCGTTCCCGTGTCCCGCTAACTTTCGCACCGAAAAGCGCGTCTTGCCAAGAAAGCGTGAGAAGCAGATATGAAACAGAGAATTCTTGTTTCAGATTTTTTCATAACCTAGATTCGCGTATTAGCGCTGCTCCAGGTCTCTCTGCACACCTTCGAAAGTAGCCTCTTCCTTCTCTTTTGTTTCGCAACTCTATGCAAATCGTGCATCCTTTCAAGGACTTCCAATATTCCGATGAATATTCATTTACCATAGCATAGTATTCTTCGTAACAAACACGTTCGTATAATAGACAACTTATTTTCTTCAAACTTTTTGTCGCCCTTTGTATTGTAAATTTTCGTTAAAACTCACTGGAACAATGATTAACCTGCTGTTTTATTATGTGATATCTTTTACAATCTCTATTTGTTATTCAAATCAGCGAGAGACAAGAGAATCTACGTGCGAGAAATATTATTTTTATCTTTGATACAATAGCGTGTGTATGTGCGATACAATGACAATTTAAAAGTTTCTATCTGGATTTTTTGTTCGTTCCTAAAATAGGTATTTCGAGATGTAAAACTAAATATTTACGAAGCTAAAATCAGGCAGAAAGAAGAGACTTGGCCGTTGTTATTATCTTTAATACTGCCCGGCATTTTTACATTTTTATTTGTTTCTAAAATAAATATTTCGCGACGTAAATCCAAATATTTGTGGAATTAAAAAATGACGAGAAGAAGGCTTCTTTCGACTGGTTTCTAAAACTGGATGAAAGGTACAGTATAGCACATTCAGACCGCCATAAAGATGTTGAGAAATCCCAAAATATCAATTCTGTATTTTCCACGGCTGATCTTAACACGGTAACCAAGAGAACAGCTCGTAATACTTCACACGACACACCCCATATAATTCCAGGCTAAGAGAATAACTAACAGACAATGCACAATAACCGAGGCTGCGACGTCGATTTCTGTGGCATAATTGTGTAGCCTTAAACAAGGCTATAATTGTGTTTTCAATAAACAATGATGGTTTAGATTCCAGATTGAAAAAAAGAAACAATCCCGTTGCAATCATTCGATCATTTTTGTCGAAATTTCATTTTCCTAATTAACGTCTTAAGCTCGAATAAGATAAATTATTAATGGAATACATGATTTGGTTCGTTTTAATTTTATGTTACACATCTTCTCCAATTAAACATTTTTTTCTTTGGTAAAACGAGCGCGAAATTGAAATATAAGATTTTGAAAATCACAGCAGGGTTGAAAAAGATCTAAAAAATCTTAGAAATACGAATGAAGGAAAAAAAAAGAAAAACGAAGCTTTCTTTTAATGTTTGCCGTTGAAAACGACAATTTCTTCTAAAGATAGAAGACAATAGAACAGTGTTGTTCAGTGTACCATAATAATAACAACAGTACTATTCCAAATGTAGTGATCTAACACCAAATATAGGGATGCATAGCATTTATCATGGAATCTGTAAGGATAGAAAGCATTTCTTAGAAATTACACGCATCGTTTATAGCCGGTGCAAAATTGGTCAAGTTGGCCAATTGATCCGGGCCACTCCACGCGTTATTTATACCTATCTTGATAATGATTAGTTCAATAGGAACTTCCTCCGTATTACCTGTGACCTCTTTTGTTTCGCTTCTGTCATTTTGCCATTCGAACAGCCATACATTGCGGACGAGTTACTACGATTCTTTCGATGGGAATACGATCTATAATCGTTCCAGGCAGTGATTTCCAACTAGATTCCAACAAACAAGATAAGATTTTCCCATCTTCATCCAGTCCAGGAATTAAGCTCTTCGAAGCGTTTAGTATTGCGAAGAAGTTAAATAAGTTCTATTCCAGCCATCGAAGAATTGATTTTTAATTACTGTTTGCCGAGATCGAAGCTCTTAATTGATAGAATTTTCTATAGAAGTAGAAAATTACACTAGGAAGGAATGTTCCTATTAATAAAGAAGACGATAAATACATGCATATCATAATAAGAAATAGTCATTTATATTAGAAGATAGTTATGCATATTTTTAATAACAGAGAGAATGGTAAACATACACATATAGTAATGAAAAATGTAACTTTTTATAATATTCCCAATAATCTCTTTCTTAACATATTCCTAATAAGTAAGAAATCATTAAAATTCTTAAAAATGCATTTTGTTATAAAACAGGAATAATATAGATCAGTTAATTTGACTGGTCTTTAAGCATAAAATTTGTATCAGAGAAATTAAGATGGCAAATATAGGTGTATGGGAAGATATATTATAAGAGAAGAGATTATATATATTTAATAATAATAATTATATATATATAATAATTATATGTTTCATAAAAATTTGTTTCACATTGTTAAGCATGCAACTCTTATAAATCTAGAAAATTTTGACGAAATTTATTATGCCGAATTGGTCATTTTGCCTATTCTGGTAGTTTTGGTGTTAAATATCATTATATTAGGTGACTAACGCAACAATTACCACTATGATTCAGTCAGAGCATGCGTATGAAATCAAGAGCTGCGATCGGGGAATCCAGAAGCGGGTACCGGAAGTGGAGGCGTCAGTAACACTTGACAATTGCGACTGATAAATTACATAAAGCGCAATCCTCCATTAGGATGTCTAAAAATAGCCCTCTCAATCCGAAAAGACCAGACGAAACAATGCTATATTTATTCATCCAACATTTTGAGAGAAATTCAGATAATTGGAAAGTATATTTTCATAGAAAATTACACACATTCTCTACATACTCTTTGCGGAACAATTTATCAATTATCGAAATTACACTTGGAGAATTGACGAGTTACGATTTATAGCTTATAAACCTTCGTTGCTTGCAATTTTAAGACGGACAGTTTTAAGAACAAAAAGAATGTTGAACAAATTCTTCAAATTCTATTTTCCAGATGCAACGCGACTGCGCTAAATTAGATAATGTAAATTGATAAAAAAAGAAAATTATAAATACGAATTTATTAAAAAGACATTAGGAATATTACTTTTGACGTAACTTTAGCAGCTATCATTTAATATTAGTAACTCGTAATTTGTGTCTTGTAAAATTTCATAATACTATTGTAATAATATTATTAATACTAATATAATAATAATACCATTTCTTTTATGCAACAGTGACATCTGGATGCCATGTATCTCTGATTTATTGATGAAGAATAGACGAGAATATAGAATTAGGTAGAGAAATATGGACTGTCTAAAATCTACGTTTTAGAAGGTCCGTGCAAGGTTCCTTTTCAGGGGAAAGCGTTATATGTTCAACAGATGTTGTGAGAAGACCCCTGCGATTCTGGCGGCCAGATGAAAAAGAATACCGCTCTAGCAACAGTTAGGAGGAGATGGAGGTAGCTTCCAAAAGTGTATCAAAAGTGGCGACCACCCTAGAATGAAATTCCATTCGTTCCAAACACGGTACAGAAAAATTCCTGGATTCTTTCCTTCTTTAACACAAAACTAAATACGCGAAGAATTTGTTTCCCGTTATTGAGAAACGGTTTACTATATATTTGTAAGAGAAAATACTGCTTCTTGTAATAATATGAAATACGTTAATTATTTTCAAGATTAAAAGTTCGAATAGTTTTTTGTTTATGTTATATTAATTATGGAAATCGTTCAAACGAAGAGAATGACACCATCTACAGTATATAGTTTTATTATTTAAAAAGGATATGATATATAGTTTATATATATAATATTTAAGTTATTTCTAATATATAATTTAAAAAAGATTTGTAGTCTGATAATTTTAAAAATTGACGTTACAATTACTCGTGTTTTGTTAATGTACGTATTATACATTGTGTCCGTATCAGTATCGCAAAGATGGATATTATGATGGGCTACTATAAACTATCTTCTAAAAATTATTCTCATTCGAAAAACGTAATATACATTTACACGCAATATCATTTACCAGCTGTGGAAATTTTTCGTTTGCCACTTGAAATTGTATTACAATGTATCAATCAATGTCATTATCATACAACGATAATAACATACGATTGCTAATATGCAAAGTTCTACCATATCAACCAACTAAACGGAAGTACCGTTTATAAAAAGTACTATATATTTGATAGAATATAATACCTACTGTAAGACTGACTTTAAGACAAATATAAAAATAAATATGTATAAACACAAAAGTATATGTATATTCTAAAAATCAGAATCGATCAGTTTTGAGCAGTATATTGCTTTCTTACTTGAACGAAATTTCATACAACTAGAACAAGAAAAAATACGAAGTACTATCTAACGTGATATGTACTTGTTCCACATGTAAGTTCCGTAATAAGACATTCCGATTATTTATTGTCTGCTTCGTGACCCGCGACCAATATCGCCGTCGTCGACGATATAAATAAATCGATAGAAAAACGCGCGTAAACAGCCGCGAAGATAGTTGATCACATATCACAGCTACCCCGAGAGTAACAATAAGAAACCACTATCTCCGTCTCTTTCTTTGTGTACAGAAAGATATTCGCTATCCTGAAAGAGCAAGTATTACGTCGCCTAAAAATACGACAGAACAATTTTATGACGACGGTAAAGAGAAATCATTGCTGGAGAATTGGCACAGCAGTTTACTAACTCTTCCCAATTCTATTTAACTTCAGTCTCTTTTTAAAAAAAGAATCGTTTTACCACTAAAACAAGAAATCAATTGTAGATGAAACTAATGTACTTTTTGCTATTATAACGTTCAAAATTTACTAAACAAGTTAGGTTAGGTTAGATCTCGATAGATTTATTTAAATATTTATGCAACGTAATTGAATAAATAAAAGTACTCTCTTCGTTTAAAAAATTGTTTACCCCGCAAAGAAACCTAACCTAACCTGTTCGGTACATTTTCAACATTAAATGGATTAAACTGAAAAGGCATTCAATTGTTCAAATCTTCTATTTCGTAAAGAAAAAAAAGAATCAAATAATGAAAATTGAGAAAAGTCACTAAATTGTATCAGTACATAAACTAATTTTACCTATAAATCTATAAAATTAAAAATTACAAATTGATCATTTTGTCCAGTCCGGTAATTTCAGTATCGGTAATAACAGATTTATATATTTGTATAGGAAATTATTCCAATTAATTGGAACGCATTGTGAATCGCTTGTAAATCTATAGAACTAAAAATTAGACATTGTGATTCCTCAGAAGCCCCCTAGTATCGCTAACACATCGATAATCGTTAGTAGTATCTCTGGTGCGTATGTTCGGAAGCGAAGTGGTCTGCTACGCGTCCTTTCCACCCCCCTCGGAAACAAACGCGCAGGATCAGCGGCGCATACGGGGGCACTTTTGCCTCTGTTCAAGTTGGAAGCCCTCCAATAGGCTTCCCCGGCTCGCCCCCCACGCGACTCGTTGAAACCCGTTTTAAAAGTCCGTAAAGGAATGCATGCCGCCGGGCCTTTCACCTCTTTCGCGAGAAAATGTATTTTCATGCTTTTCGATCGCGTGTGCCAGTCATCCGGCTGCCTTACTCTCGCGCCGGATATACAATTTTTACGATGGAAAACGGTAGCTACATCGCGCATGGAGAGAGAAATCGGTTCTTAATGTACATATCCTTTTTTTTTTTTCGAAACGCTACATTGGAAATCAGAACGTGACCCCGACACGGGTCATGGATATTTCATATTTATTATTTTATTCAAATGGACGATTCGTAGAATTATATGTATATAGCATGTGTAACAGAGCGAGATCTACTATAACGAGGTCGATATGTATAAGATTGCTGAGTTTCGAAAGAGCGTAACAGGTCTGATGTTCCAGCGGATTAGGTTGATACGTATATGTATACAATGGCTACAAAAAGTATCGGCACATGTACTTATTTTCCAATGGAGGAGTCTTTTATTAGTAGACTGCAGATTTTTATGCATTTATGCAAAATTTGAAAATGTAACAATGAACAGAATGTATATAGTGTACAACAATACATAATATATATACACCAGAATACCCCTCACAAACTTCTAATAGGTAAACATAAATATTAATTTTCATAAAAATTTGCAGTCTATTTGTTTGCTGTACATTTTACATTTCATTTTCATAGTATCAAATCTTTGTCATCGTATGAGAGCACTATTAAATGATGCGAAATTTAATATACTTGAATCTAATTAATTAGTATGTAAATGCACTAACACACATAATAGTGTGCCAATAATTTTTGCAGACACTGTATGTATCGTGTAATAGGAATAAGATTCTTGTATGTTTAGCTATTATGTGCGCGATTACATGCTTCATCTTCGTCCGAAGAGTCGTGAGTACATTATCTAACGCTTGTCTACAAGCTCGAGTATGAACAGTACGATTTCTATCAATATTTACACAATAAAATTTCAAGGTAGGCTATTGGATCAATTTATTTTGATCTTAAAGAAACCTAAGAAGTTCTAAACTAAACAGTGCATACAGAAGTTGCAATAGCAACTACTCTGATTAATAATACATTAACAATGCAACATCTCATGCTTTCAAACCTAAGTTAATAATTCGAAAAATTCATGCAAATGCCCACCGAGTTTTCAGTCAAGAGAAATCGATATTGTGGTAAGAGGTATTTTTAAATTCTCGATAGAATCACGAATCATGAGAGAACGAATGATTAATAAAATAAGAAGAACGAACGAAGAAAAACGAAATCCTGATTGAGCAGAAAATTACGAAAAGTGACAGAAAACAGTATCGAAAGTGCATTTAAACATTACTTTGAATGCACAAAGGTTGACAAGAGTCGCCATTTTGAAATAATCGGTAAAGGATCCAGCTTCTCTATCAATTTTTAAAATATATCATGCTTAACGGTTCGATGGAATTGTATATATCCCCGAGATGATGCGTGATGAATACATTGAAAATTAACTCGGTAGATTTACAATGACGGAAGTCCAAAAAAAAGCGTTCTTGGATATACCCGGAAGAAACATGACGCCTGGGGTACAACCTTGGGAGCATTGTGCTCGCATCGATCTCCCTGTTTTGCCCCGTGTCATGAGTTTCGAAATTCAAATAATCGGAGAGTACGGGGAGAGTATATCTGCTAAAAGAGTGACATCTAGAAAAACATCAATTATAAGATGTCTTAAAAAATTAACTCTAAAATGGAATTATGGAAATGTTGTAATTATTTAACAAGATTACGATGTAACAAGTATGATGTCAGAATACAAAGTATATATTAACCCTACGTTCAATAGTAATCAGTGAACAGAAACAATATCTTATGAAAGGAAATTTAAGAATCTAAGGATTATTTAAATTGTAAAAAAAAAACATTTTTTTATTCCCAGACAGTCGAGTGATTAATAATTCTCTACTTCGAATGTACTATTTTAAAGTAATCTCCGCCAAACTTTATATATCACCTTTCTGTTTTGTCACTATTCTAGCAAACAAACAAGGATCTGAAAACGGTAAGTATGTAAATCTTTTCTACGATAAATGAAAATACTTACCTCGTATTTGATGCCGTTGAGCCGCAACCATGTCTCCACCTTAAGACAATACGGCGAGATGGAAGGTAGAAGCGGTATTCGAAAGAACTGATACAGATAAACAATATCCTTCTCGTAGTTGGTCTTATGCACGCTGATAGCCTTGGTCGGTGCGTTGGATGGCGTAGCGGCCGCGGCGTCAGCGGCCTCTTCCTTCTTACCACTATCTTCCTTCTTCGCCGCATCTTTCTCCTCTTGCTTGTTGTCCGGCGGCGTTTCGTCCTTCAATGCCTCCTTCATCTCTTTCACGTCTTTAATCTCCTTGCTCTCGGGCCCGGTATTTTCTGTCTCCGTTGCCATCGTCATTATCTCTCGATTTTACTCTTACTTTTTCACAGGTCCGACCCGGTCTCGAAGTGAAAACGAAGAAAACGCCTCGTTACAGAGCGGAGCGGAGCTAAGCCAAGCGAACAAACGTCGGCGGGCAAGTTCTCGAGCGACACTGGAAGAGCCTATCCCCTCGAAGACAGCGCGCACCACACAAACGTACGCCGAGTACTCGTCTAGATCCCTCTGCTTGCCGGCCGGTTGATTCCTTCTCGTCGCTGCTCCGTTCTGTCCGTGGCTCCTGTCCCCCCAGCTGAAACCGGCGCTGCGCATGCGCAAGCGCCACACCCCACTGCCGTCGCCATATTTAATTGGTCCGCCACCCCTGCCCGGTCCGCGTGCCGCTCTTTCTCTTTCTTTGCCCTGATTCTACCTTTCTTTTTTCATCCAACTTCCCCTTTCAATCCCTCCTTCCCTCCCGCGAGAACCCCCATAAGCAGGCTTCGGCTTCCACTTCGTCGTGGTTAGTCTCGCCTGGCAACACTGCCGCCACCGCCACCTCAAGAGGGCCGAACAAACTCGCAACTATGTATTTAGGTACCCTGCACGAATTATCAAATACATACATTGTCATAACAATATTCTATTTCTATTCATCGAATTTTGTATCGAAATTTTTGTTTGCTTTTACGAAATATATATCGTATGGATTAATTGTTATACTCATATAAATAGCACTCTCTCTCCTCTCATCAATGAGTTGTATTTTTGTTTCAAATATTCCAAAGTTTAGGATTTATATTATTTATAGCGCTTGTTTCAACGCTCTCCGCTCCCCCGAGAGAGAGGCTATATGAGGGAAGGGCTCTATAATGTTCTAGTTTCGGTCCTGGACCAACCCAGCCAACCGCTCTTCTCATTCGCACAGAATCGGCAACGTCGCATCAGATCGGCGTAACAACGAACCCCTTTTCACGGATTACTTTTTTCCACTCTCTGGCCGATAGACTCCATTTGGAAAACTACCTGCCACAACTAGCGCCGCCCATGAACGCAAATTCTCCCTGGTCCTTGGTTCTTTGCTTTTGTCTTTGCGTTCGCTCGTTTTATCTCTGTCTCTCTCTCTTTCTCTCTTTCTCACACTCTCCCTCACACGTTTTTCTCAGCGTTCTCTCTCCTTTTCATCCTTCTTGCTCCTTCCGAATATCGTATCGAGATTGTTAAGTCTGTAAGCGGGATTATACCTTTCCTGTGGGTTACCGCTTCGCTTGGGGACCATCAATAGGCATAAGGAGACGACCGAGTCCCCTTGTCTCGAGGCGCGAATTAATGATCGAAGGGTAAGAACTGAAGTTCGAAGCGATTTCGATTATCGACCAACCGGGAAAAAGATAAATAGATACTAAATGTGGCATAAAGGATACATAAATACTATATAAAAAATTATATTTGCGGTGGCTACAAAAAGTACATTTCATTTCCATACTATCAAATTTTTGTAATCATGTGAAAGTTATTAAATGATACAAAATGTGTTACAGTCGGATCTAGTTAATTAGTATATGAAAATGAAATAATAAATGCAGTGGTGTACAAATACTTTTAGTAGCTGCTGTAATTTTTATATTTTTAAAGAAAATTTCGTGGATAATATCAAGATGTTCAAAATTAATTTTTATTGTTATATATTATACGGTGTTTCAGCAAACGCGGTACAATCGAAAAGCATATGGTTCTACGAAAAAAATGATAAAATAAATAAAAAATGTAGAATAAAATTTTTCTGTCCCTCTGTTTTCTAGAAAAACTGAGTTTGAATGTATTGAACTATGAATTGAGTACACGCGTACTTGAGCAGCTTTCGATTTAATTTTCTCAGAACCAAAGTATTCTGTGAAATAATTTTATTCTACATTTTCAACTTATTATTTCCCCTTGCCAAATGTACCATGATTACTGTGATACTCTGTATATATGTCACTCGTTATATATGAACGTCTGGTAACTATCCACAAAGTATTGTTTAGAAAGATAAAAATCAAATATAAATTCTTGGAACATGAAAACAAACCATTTTTCAATACTATGGAATTTTCTTTAAATAATTTGATGTTTGAACACCAAAGGGAAGAAAACTACAGCATTAAAAGTGAATAAAAATTTATTTACTCCTGATGTTATAATATTCCCCACAATGTTCGTGACAAATTCATATCGTTGTTCGTAGTGTGCGCGTTATCTGTCCAAAAACCTTGTATACAACAGGAAAATCACTAACAAATGATTCGTTAACGAACGCTCGTTCTAGAAATACAGTTTAAATGCGCAGAATACGTACAGTTTATATAGTTACTTCGAAATGATCCGTAACAAGATATCGAGGTATATTCAGACAGAGACTCGTTGCATTGTGTAAAACGTTGAATGAATATAATATCTGAAGAGTTTCACGATAGTTTCTTAAAGTACAAACGTGTAGAAAAGGATGAATAATGTTAGTAAGACATATATTAGTCACTCGCATACTTTCGATAACGATAAGAAATAAGTTCTGTACGTCCTTTAGTACTATTTTCTTTCTCGACTGAAGTTGGCGCTATCAATGGTGAAAGTTAATCCAATATTGATACTGATCGATAAATATCTACGAATACTGATCGATGATAGCCGATATATTTCCCGGTAAATTTATATTTATATAATTATTTATATTATTATTATTGTTAGAAGAGTTATGACTGAGATTGTTATTCAAATTTAACTAACAATAATTATTAAAAAATATGATTAAAGAATTCTTTCTAAACCTCAAATTGAAAGTATACAATATGTATTGTAAATATATAAAATAAAGATTAATTTTTATTAAAACCAGTATAATCACGATTTACAAAAGAATCATTTTAAAAATTGCACAAGTGATTTCTAATAATAAGAGCTTTTAAAAAATATAACAGACTAATAATGACTGTACATAGTTTTAGTATAAAGGCAATAAATAGATAATTTTTAAAAATCAAACAATACCTGGGAAAATATTTGCCATCATAATAAATACTGATTACTATAGCGACATTATTTAAGATAGTTTTATTGAACGCAAATAAATTATATGATTCATAATAAACAGAAGTATTTACGTCAAAACTGTACAAATAACTGCTACATAAATATAGCAATCGTTTCTAAGTATAAATAAAACAATTCTCTGTACCAAACTTTTTTTTTTTCAAGAAAATACTCGAGAGTGTACAAGAGATTGTTTCGTGTTAAACTCGATCAGTATTTTCGAGAAGCGCTAAAAAATCCGATTAAAAAATCGAATAAATAAATAATTTCTCTTTTCGATAAAAGCAACAGATCAAACTATTTTTTTTTTTTAATGCATTTACTGGTCAATTGTTTAAAATAACAAATACTAAAGTACACACGTACATATACATATATCACAATTCTACATTTTTTTAATAAAACAGCTGTAGCTAAATCGTATTAATTTATATAATTTTTTTTTGGATTTTCACGATTTTCCAGTTAAATACAACTAATCATTATTTTTCTCCTATCTTTCATATCGTTATTCTCCTTCATTAGTTGTTAGAACAAGCTTAAAATTAAGAAAATGCAGTACTCTGCGTAAAAATTGATTTTCAGATAATCGCACACCAATATTCGCAAAAGCGACGTGAGAGAATTTTGGATATTTTCTAATGGACACTTCTCTTTAGCCATTTATATGGTTCAATCCACTCGGTTTCGAATATCAGGCAGTATCGAAATTATTCCTATTTACTCTCCTTATTTTTAATAGACGAAAGAAACATGTTTCGATTTCTCTGGCGAAATATCTGAAAAGACGAGAAACTAAGCCTTTCTTAGTAATAAATTATTGAGCTTGTGCCATTAAGCATTGCCTTAGCGTATTTCTATGATTTGTTTAAAATTAAGTATAGACTTCTACGGAATGATTTTTCGTCTCTTACAGAAACGTTTTCCCTTCTCGTGAATTGTGTAAAAGCGACACGACATACTGACTTGTTCGTGATTTGCTGGAAAATACCGAATTGCTACAGGGGATCCATTATTCTCACAATACAAATATTCTTCAAAGATTAGAAAAATTTAATCGAAAAATTTCCTTCTTAAAAGTATTCTTTAAAAAGCGATCTATTAAAAAATCACAATGTTAAAAATGTTTAAAAACCGAATTCAAAGACTGATTTATTCAAGTATTCCTTATATATTATAAAATAACAAAATTTAGAAATTGTAGCAAAAATTACAAAAGTTTCGTAAATATAAATTACTATGTATATGTATTGAAATCTTATATGAGGAGTACAGGAGAGAAACATTTATTACGAGGAAACAGTTTTAAAATTCAGTACGATGTCAATCACTTTTATGTTAACAGAACTATCTCTTTGATTGTGAAGCTAGACATGTGTATTTTCATCCTCATTAAAATTTTCCTCATCATGATATTAAAACATTGTATGTCTTGATAATTAATATTATTTTCAAACCTAACAAGTTATTTAATTACATTGTTGTCTAATCGTAAAGCGATATTAAAGTCAGAGGATCAACAAAAATGTACTTATTATGTTTGTCTCCTATGATCTTCATATACAAAATACATCACAGGAATCCCCATAACAAATCAATAAATACATATATATTTAAATACAGTAGACAATTGCAATAAAATAATTTTAGACTTGATTTTTAAATTACAATAGCTGGAAAGCGAGTGAAAATGTGAGTTTCGAGTGGCAAATTTTTACTTGCTGCAGAGTAAAGATCATCCACGTTGTAAAAGTCTAAATATCGAGCCCTCCTTTTTGATTAGCAGATTTACTCAACATTAATAATTTACTCGATTAATAAGATTTTATGATATCGCAAAGGTTACATGCAATTTCCTTTCTGATCAAACGTGCACGAAAGCAGAAAGTCTCGTTTCTTTGAGAGAATTCTTGTGTTCGGTGCGTTCACGATCGATTTTTATAATCCTGGTGCCAATTATTCGTGACAAAACGAAATTATGTACAGTACAATTTAGGCCAAAGCGAAAAACTGTGGACGCGTTTAACCCTTAACGTTCCAGCGTTATTTATAATAAAATTCGTTATTAATAAATTAATTTAAAATTGATATTTAGTTAAAAAAGATTAATATAGGTACAGTAAATAAAATTGTCATCGACTTTAAGAACACAATTTTCGTTATAAAAATTGTAAATTATATACCTCATAAATTTCTTATTTCTAGAAATTGATAAAAATTTTTAATGATTATTCTAATAAAAGTAATCTGCAGATAAAAATACAAACGATACGTAAAACGATTTAAAATGAATATTCATGTATGACGGTTAATTAGAATCAATATCAAACATACATTTCTCAACTTTTAGATATACTAATTGCTAAGTATTGCTTCTTCCCAATCTCTAGTTTGTTATCTCTTTATGAGTAATAAAACTTTTGCCAAGTTCATGCATACTTTAAGTTTATAAATATTATATCACTGAAGATATTTTTGTGTATCAAAATCTAGTTAAAAGAATAATCGATAACAAAATTGCCTATTTACACTGCTCCATAAAATCATTTTTCAATATACATACTTTTTATTAACACTCTTCTGAAGATACGTTAATGAACGTAAATAAAGATTGCACTTGTCGAATGAAAACAGTAAAAAAAAGAAGAAAAAAAGGAAAAAGAGACAAAGTGATAAAACGAAGCCGAAATGGCTGAAAATTATGTATTGTGTATCATTATGGAACGATAAGAAAAGTTGCTCTCTTTATCGATCAGCTGCTCCCTTTATCTTAAAAGTAAATACGTTTAGGCTATTTACTTGAATTCTTAAACCGTCTGAAAACACGTACAATCATTGCAGGAACGAGAATGGATCGTTAAGGGTTCGATTAAGCTGAAAATAAACCGAAAAAAGAAATGAACAAAAAAAAAAAAACAAATCCATGAATAAAAAAAATTTGAGATAAAAGCAGTTTGACGTTCTGATTTGCGCAACTACTTACGTTGGAAGTAATTATCACGTCCTCGCTATAAGGAACGAGCTATCCGGGCTATTTAAGTTTTACAACTGTACTCCCGATTATCTCGTTCGGTTTCACTTTCACTTTCAATAATCTGCAATTAGTAAATTGATTTAAAGAACACCGATTCACCCTTCACCGATCAGCAGCTGCTTAGATCCAATTTTAACGAAATTACGAATCTTTTATAGCGCCTACTTACCCCTCTCTATCTAATCAAGATCATTTTTCTTTTCTAATCTTGTTTAATGTGAATGTTTGTGTATGTGTACGTGTACATAATACTGTGAAAAAATCCCAAATTATCTACGTTACTGTTACTTTAGTTACTATAATAAAAAAGGTTTTGTATATGTTATTATATGGAAAGGAATTGTTCAATATTTTATTCAAGATGCTGTCTTTTCTGATTCACAAATTTTTAAAAAATTTTGCAATTTTGCTGTTCCAAACACTATCAAATATTTATGGCATTATAAAAACATGATTTACTAATAAAATATTAATGACTTAAAAATATTAATTACTTAAAGATAGGTATTAACTTTCTAGGTATAACTATAGTATTAAAATAATGCCAACCACACTTTCAATCACTTTTGAAAAGTAAAATGTAAAAACTTAAAAAATAACCTAAGATTTTTGCACAGTACTGTATTTTAATTGTGTGCGCAAGTTTTCCACTCAATAGTTGGACCGTTTGAAATTAACCTCGTGTCGTTTCTTTACTACTTTTAGCGTATTATAAATACGCGAATGTACGCGAGAAGAATACTGATGAATCCAAAGAGTATTTGGTATACTTTATTTGCTCATATATGTTTGTGTTTTGTTTTATTGTTTCGTTTTCCTATAATATTCTACAAACCGGAGTAATACGCTACTGCGACTTGTTAATGAGACTCTAAGTATTCCGTCGCATCAGGAAAAACGCGTTTTTTTTCTTTTTTTTTTATCAATTTTCTTTTTTTTCCTTTTGACTCTTAGTCTTTCGTACAAGACTCCGATTTCCCCGTCGCCGGATTTCATTCTATTCAATATACAATTCCTTAAATGGAATTACATTTGGTTTAAATTACAAAAAATACACAGAATGCGTAATACGTATAAAAACGTGTCGTTTATGCGTCACATAGTTATATTTAACCTATAGTATTCGTCGATTGTAAGCAGACTTCGAAATGCAATGAACTATCTATTATAAAAATTAATGGAATGAATTGAAGGTGGTTTCTGGTTTTGTGGAGACTCGTGATAAAGTAATTAAAATTGCAAATGTTAATTGCAATGCTATTGAAACAAAATGTCTACGAGACATTGAGACACTCTAGACACCACTCTGTATTAAACGAACACATTTTACAAATACATACTACTTCGAAGTCTGATTGCAACGAATGATCGATTCGGGTCAGATAATTTTATATTGCGTTATTAATGACCGCCAGATTACACCTATTTTAATTACTACTATGTTGTTAATACATCACGAGCTATAGTGATATTACACGTAAACTAAAAACATAATATCGCTATTATTCCTATGTGTTCTCGATTTATAATATTCTATATGTGTGTTATAACTCGTCGTATTCTCTCTACAGCGAAAGCATGATCATGAAACGTAAAAGGTCCCATCTGCTCTGACATATGGAATACTTCTGTGTGTGTTCGAACGACAATTAGCTGCCTAATGTCTGGTATGCATGGAATTCTATACCTCTGGTGAGTTCTGTGTAGTTGCATTGATATGATCCTGTAAACAAATTCTGAGATCCCGCTCGTCCAGCTCGCTTTCAGTGTCAACACTGAAACTTCTTACATTTTGCCCACCATTGCCTGTCCAACGTTGCTTCCAGCTTTCTAGCCTCATGACCTGTGACACACATTTAACATGCAGTAATATTTGTAAATTTCATTGAGAGGAAGTTTTATGAGATTTTGCAGATGTACATCATCATTTTCAAAAGGAATGTGCTTTATGCTTCCTTTTCTAAAAGTATTCCATTTGACATGGTTCAACTACTTTCTAGTTTGTTAGGCAAATGTGCATTGTAGTTTCTAGTTTGTATGATTTGGTACTCTATTAATTATAACAATCACTCTGTTGAAAATTATTTCTAGGACAATTTTGTGAGATTACCATCTCTGGGTATTTTTTTTTCACAAAATAATGTAATTTTTATAATGTATGCAGTCTTTATGAAATTTATTCAGATACTTCTATTCTGATCTTTTCAATTTTTTTACTTTTTGAAGTCTTTCACTCCATTTTTTAAGGTGATGAAAGTTGCCTAAAATCAGATGATGATGTGTTTTAAAAGTTGCAACAAATAAATATAAATGGTTAAGATTAGATGAACCAAATATGATTACCATGCATTTTATTTTTGTATGTTCGAAAATTCATTAAGAAAATACAACAAAGAATAATAAAAAATTATCAAGTAGTTATTTTTACTAGAATTCTAAATGAAAATAATCTTATTCGATTGTGCATCTCTATGAATATAGCACAAATTTTTAACTGTTAAATTATCCTTAATATCTATTTCTTCTACTATATTTAATAAATTATTGATAGCATCAACTTTATGTTTCATATAAAGCACACAGAGTTGAAAATTGTGTGGAAAATTATAATGGATAGCATGCACTACTTAACACATTGATTAAGCAATGTGTTACATAAAGATATCTTTAATATTGCTTATAAATGTTCTTAAAGCACTTCACAAATGTCCTTCCTATTTCTTTCTACAATAAAAAACTTTATTTACACCTGTGATAAATTAGTGAAAAAGATGAAAGTAAAGCAAGCTGACACTGATTACAATGTGCAAGTTGCAAGCATATATCAAACACAGTTAGTGAATTAAATCAGTGCTTTGTTAGATGTGCAATTGTAAGTCAGCACAAGAAAACAATGTAATGGGGAATTATATGTGTATGTGTAGATGAATGAAAAGTCCAAGGAGATATTAGGATGAGATCGAAATTCATTTTAATGTTTTTCTGAGTCTCATAGCACTTTATTATAGACAAGGATAAATTGTCCTGTAGTTTAATATAGCATGTAATTATCTCATAAAATATATGTACAAAACTATATGGAAAGAAAATACAATTTTTTGATATAGTACACATTATCATCATGCTACAAACATGAAATGGAAAGAAAATAATGCTTACGGATGGGTAAAGACTTACTCGAGCCAGCGCCAAGGCTCAGTCTCCGGGCTGGTGATTGGCGTAGGGAACTAAGGAGACAGAGATAACACAGCAATAGAGGGTTAGTTTTACAAGACCATTAATTTCTTTGTGTTAATGATTGGTACCTTTACACAATAAGAATTCCATTCATATTTATATTCATATTAAAATCAACTTCAATTGATACTATATCTCTCTACATGAATGATTGTTTTTGCTTGATATATCTTTTTAATAGCATATATTGCAATGCATTTCTGCTGAATGTCTAATTAAGAAAAGGTATAAAAATAAATGAGATATCTTTGAAGGTGTATCTTCGAAATCATACTTTCTGCATGTTTTTTCCAATTAAAATTACTTGTAGAATTAGAACCAATTATTACTCCGTGCTGTGCTAGCTCTCAATATCTAATACAATGTCCTTGAAGCACAATTAGTATTATAAATGGCAAGCTTGATTTATAATAGAGTGATTTTAATATGTGACTACACAAAACGCCTTAAATGTTAATTCTAAAACATTGAAAATTTGGTACTTATATCTATTTTAATGTTGTAAAAAAATTCATAATAAATTTTAGATAGAATATATTTTTTAGTTTTAAAATCTTGTAATTAATTTATTGCAAATTTTCAATGTACAATACAATTAAAACATAAATATTTTATTCAAATACATACTTTATTATATTATGATGCCCTCAAAGATATAAATTTTAGTTTAGTTACGATGATGATTAATTTATTTTCATAAATGCAAAAAATAACATTAAATGAGCGGCTATCGTAACCACGATTAAGTTTAGAAGCGATTCGACATTTATTACTTATATTTTGCATTGCAGCAGAGACATAACAAGCTGTGAATGCACCTCAAAGCTTTTACATGTCAAGAATTTCTTCCATGACTTAGAAAATTCACACAAATTATGTGAACAGAAAATTCACACAAAATCAGGAGAGGATTAAAACAACCACAGATGTACTTTTGATGATGAAAGCACAATGAATTCTTAATGTGTACAGGTACCTCTGAAGGAACATGTTATCTGTTTAATATGAAAAATATGAGAAAAGCTATATTTTATCATAACAGTTAATTGTTAATTACAAATATGAAAAGTATGTGTCACATAGTTAGTATTCACTTGATTAATTTTGGAAATATTATAAAACGTTTATCTCGGTATTAATTAATTAATATCATAGTAAATAATGTTAATAAAATTTCATATTAATTTTAATATTACACCTACAAGCAGAAAGAAAAATATTCTGGAACGAAAATTGTAATTAAATTTTTTATAGCACATGATTTTATCAATCAAAAAAAGTTGTTTATCAGCGTGACGATTAGCATTACATTGCAGTAAGAGGTGCAATTTGGTGCATAATTTTGTGAGTCACAATAACATGAAAGCATAAATTACATCCTCGCTTATGTTATATATTATAACGATAGACGTAATATTGTGCACCCAACAAATACAATTGATTTATATACATGTTTTTTCATATATCCTTCTTGTTGAAAGGATTTAGGATAGTCAGTCAGAACATTATTAGAAACACATCAATCCTTTTTATCACATCTCAATCCTTTGTGATATGTGAATTAACAGTGCAACAGAAAAGAGCAACAATAGTGTTAAACCCCCATAAATATGAACTTCCAGATAGAGAAAAAATGTGTGTGTGAAAAACATGGGTACTTCACAAGATGGTGTTACAAAAAATGTGCATTATTATCACAGATATGTAAACATGATTTAAAAAAAATTGTCACAGTGAATTGTACAAAATTCTCATGAAAAAACTTGAGCCATAATTTTTAAGTATCATTAAAATTGATGATTTTATGTAGAAAAATCCTAGAAACAAAAAATTTAATAAAATATCATCTCTATGCAAATAAAGTTTATTATTTTATCACGTAGAAATATTAAAAATACTAAAATCAAAAATAATTTGTTAGAAATGTTAAATGTATCAATGATTACGACAAATGTATAGAATTTATGTATATGATTATATGAAAATAGACGTATGAAAATGGACGAACTGAAACAAGAAATCAAGATCCTATAACAGGCTAACAACTCGAGTTACTTCTATATCCAAATGTACGATATGTTTTAATAGTTATGTAACTCTACAAGCTTTAAAATTTACTATGTTGCAGTCTAATAGCAAATTGAATAAAAATTAGACCTTAAACTACTGTAATAAGATCATAATTCTACGTCTTTATTAACTACCATCATTACTTCTACCATTGATACTTTGAACTTATAGTGTAGTTAATACGTTAAACAAAGAGATAAGATTCAACTTTAATCAAGGAAATTTAACGAGGATCATCGTCGATCATAAATATGTATAATAATTATACTTGTGCATAATTGAAAGCATTTGCAGCTATATTTTCAGTACTAAAATACTGTATGCTTCTTTGAGATTCAAATGAATGGTTCTATTTTTAACTTAACATCGTTTAATGATCAATTTTATAGAAATAATAAAAATATCCTGAGCAAATTGAGCAATACATGCAAAAAATATAATACTAAGGCTAAATTTGGATCTTGCTCTAAATAACATTTTAACAATGTTTCTTCCATTCACCTCTTACTGCAGTTCTTTTTTCTTTTTTAATCAATGCTTTCATTAATGCAGCATGAATAAAGCAAAGAATTTTCACATACCTCAGCTTTTAATTCTGCAACTTTATCTTGCAATTCTCTGACTCTCTCACTGTCATCTAAATTATTTCTAAGCTCACCTTCCGCGTGCATCTCTTCGTTCTGTAAAAAATAGGGATAATCCATATTTTCTATATCTGTATGTAAATATTCATGTTGGGATAGTTAAAGAAATTAATACAAATAAAGAAATAGTACTTTTAATTCAAGAAGAGATATTTTCTGGGTGAGTTCTGCCACTTGCTGCGCATGCTCTGCATCACGTATCCTAGCCATCATAGCTTCATCCTTCATCTTAGACTCCAGATCGGAATATTTATGTTGTTGCTCCCGTAGTTTGGCAGTAAGTTCCTTCTCCCTAGCTAAGGCAGCCTCTAATTCCTCTTTAATTAATTTCCCTCCTTCGTCTTGTCGACGAAGTTGATTCGTGGCAACTTGCACTTGAGTTTCAAGCTCCATGACCTTAAGTCTAAGCTCCTTCACTTCTGTCAAAGCTTCCATCTCTCGAATTCTGGTTGTCATTAAATCCTCTTCGAACTTTTGCACTTCATGTCCTCGGTTCTCCCAAAATAAAAGTTTCTTCGGCGTGGAATCGCTTGCAGGTTGATTCTGAGCGGAACGATGTTCTTGCAGATGCCTTTGCCAGGCACTGCTCAATTCCACTACTCTTTGCCGAAGATCCTAACAAATTTCTTATATTATGATAAGTTTATTAAATACATAATACATACTTTACAAATATTTGAGAACCTTAAGCGATCCTTTATAAATATAGAAAATTCACAACTTTTAACGTGTAAAAAAAAATGAATTACCTTTAAAGAAAGATTAGCTTCTGCTTCTCTTAGTTTCACAGCAATCAGTTCTTCTTGTAAATGAGCAACAGAATTATCCGGCGTTGATTCACGCAACGTCTTTTTATCCTGTTCCAATTCTTGTATTCTTGCTCTAAGTTCCCTTATCGTTGCGTCGTTCTCTGCTTCGTGTAGTCGAACTCTTACCAATTCTTCTTGCAAACACTGTATCATTTCCTCTTTTTGTGACAAGGCTTCCTGCTTTGACAAAATTTCATCCAAAGAGGATTGTTTCGATGTCACATTTTCTTCTAGCAGAAGCGACAATGATCTTAGTTCTTCGTGAGCTTGCTCAAGCTGATGACTGGTTTCAAGATGCGTGTGTCGAAGAGCTGCTAATTCTCTTTGTACAACGAAAGCAGTTTCCTCCTCTTCTGCTCGAGAAACTTGACCTCTGACTAATCTATCTGCCAACTCCGCAGACTCAGCTTCCAGAAGTTCAGTTCTTTGCCTAAGTAACCTATTTTCTGCTCTAAGCCTACGAAGTTCAACCATCTCCTCTTGCTCTTTCATTTTCAGCACAGTATAATCTTTCTCGAGTTTCTTCATTCTTTTCGGATTTATTTTCATACCATAGGCAAGATTCATGAGACCATCTGGATCTTTTTCGCCTCTTCCAGGTAGCTGTTTCTGAAAGAACTACACGCGAAAAAACTGATAAATATTAATAAAATAAGAACAGTGTTAACATAAATCCACGTGTGGAGAAAACATTGTTTAATTATAAAGCCTGCGATACTTGACTTTTTTCTACGAATAAACGTAATATGTTCTATATTTTTGTAAAGTTCTTATCTATGGGCAAGATGTTGGATTCTGATGATAAACAGTTACCTTCAACATGCCTTCCATGTCCAAGCTTAACAAATCTTCCTTGCCTAAATGCAACATGGCCAGTGCAACTTTGAAAATAATTTCCATGCCTTCGGACAGAAACACGTCAAAAATGCGGCAGGCCAGCGGTAGGCTGAGCGCTGTGGTAAAAAGCGTAAGAAACCAAGACGACGCGTACATTGACGTGTGAAAACCTTGAGCCGTAAAATGAGCGTGTAACTCGGGATGAGTGTCAGCAACTAAATGTTCTAGCTGATACATGCACACCCCTAATTCAGCCATACTCGGCTTGAACATGTCTCGCAAACGATACTCTTGCATAAGCGCTACCAGTACAGCGAAAGCTTCTTCTTCTGGCATTTGCTGTAACAAATTGATATACCTATTTAATTCTGATTGACTCAACAAAATTCATCCCATGTCTTCGTTTTTTTTTTTTTTTCTTTAAAATAATTATTCTTATTCTTTTATAGCTCTCTAATCCCACTCAAATATTAAAGTGTACCTGCATAAGGAGTAATCCTACAATAAATCCCGAACCTTGACAGTATCCCACTTCACGATCATGAAGACTATACGCTTTCATAACGTTAAATAGACTCTCCTGACCAAGTCCGTCTTTCTCCTTAAAGAAATCATGCTCAGGATACGTTCTGGCTATATCCCTCCTGATTATCCTTTCGCATGCTGACGTAGCCTTGATATACTCAGCAAATTGCTTTTTCACAGGAGAGTCATGAGCACCACTTAATAGTTGCCAAACAATACCTCTGTAACGATGAACATGAATCAGTTTTCCACTCATTATAATATGTTTTTATCTTATAATTTTACTTCTTATTCATTCTTATTAAATTTAGAAGAGTACGTAGATCATCCAAAGATACTGATGAACTTGATAAATTTAAGTTTTTGCTAAAGAGTTGATTACCTAAAATGATGAGGTATTCCTTGACGTACTAATTCTTTGACGAACTCTTTCCTCTTCTTCCAATGATAATCCCAATCAGCGACGATGTGACCCCATAGGGTCCACGTATTCTCTTCACCATCAGCTGAATTGTGGCGTCGGGGTGCGGCATCGCTGTTTCCTCCGCTGCCCCCCGACGCCACGGACACCTGAGATGTGTCGGAACCTTTTCTACTGTGATTGCTTTGGAGCGAGTTCAACGACTTTGCATCCGATTCGATAAGCCTGTTATTAATTACATCAAACTCTTTAGACATGTACTTCACATTAATGCAATCTCGTTAAAACACTATTGAGTGGTAACATATGAGATATCTGATCATCTTGGTTGAAATAAAAATAAATATGAAATAAATTCATCTTTATTAGTAACAGTGGATGAATTAGATATAAATTAAATATGTTGATCAATTAGATTTCAATTTTAGTTAAATACAATTATCTTGCTAAATTCAATTAACTTGAATTTTTAAATCCAATTAACTTCGGACATTCATAAAAATTACTTATAAATATAGATATATAATGGACTAATACGATCAAGTGGTGCTATAAAGTTTGAAGTTCTTTTTACTAACAAATGCCAGTTCTTTGTATAATTACTCTCAGCTAATAGAACATTACGGATAAGTAGTGTCATACAAAATTATATTTTCATATGTTACAACCCAAGACTATAATAAATATCCTAATTAATGCAAGAGTATATATATTCTTTTTTAAACGTGTGCTTAGTATCAGTTGAAATATAAAAATATAAGATAAACATAACTGCCAAATTAATACAAAAACAGACTATTCAAAATAATTAAAAGATTTTATATTAATGTGAATTCAATATCTATTTGTATTCACCTATTATCGAGTTAAACAGAAACATACAACATTTCTTCTTTTCTAAATGCAAAGATGCGCGATTGAAAAGCTAGAAATTTAGGAAAGACTGTCAATATATTCAGAGTAGCAACAAATATCTGTCCTTCCATTCGCGTAAACCACTTTTTGCTTAAAAGTGTTTTTATTCACCTATCGTTGAATCGAATAGAAACGCATACAATATATTTCCTCTTCTAGATTTACTAAAAAATTGAAAGCTTAGAAAAAGATTTAGAGTTTAGTAGTATATTCTATTGTATTCAGAACAGCGCCAAATATTTATTTTTTGATTTACATAAGCTATCTTTTATGTAGAAATGTTTTGATTCATCCCATTCAGGTTACACCTTCTCTCATTCACAATCAACTGATCGTGTATGGAATGATATTGAGTCACGTAACACAACATAATTGAACGTGTAAGCGGCAATGTATACGCAGTATCTAAAGCACGATTCGTTTGCACATGCAATGTCGATGTTGAACGTTAGTCAGCGCGACGATTCACCTATTGGCTTCCTCCAGCTTAGCTAATAGAGCCAGTTCGTCGGTGGGTATTTCCTGCGACGAGTTTATCCTCTCTTCCTCAGATGAGATCGGTGGTGTGCTCGGAAGTATCTTGCTGGCCTGATTGTTGTTCTGACCCGTCTGGTGTATCGTGGTGCATAAACACAACACACTCATCACCTGCGGTCCATAACGTGATAATCCTAATTGTCCGGCTGCCTGCTTCTCTTGACCCCTGTAAAATGATCGTTGTTTCTTGTCAGCATGTAAAGTGATGTAACAAAAATGTTATACATGTGCATACCTTCCACAGGCCAGTTACTGTTATCATTCTATGCCTGTTCTTTTGGAATATCATTAAAAAATATTATGACTTTATTAGTAAACTACCAATGTTTAGGCATTTATGGAGAATTATAAAGCGATTGTATACGCAAAGCATATGCAAAGAAGTATAAATAAATAAAAATTTAGGTTCACACAGATGTGAATTTATAATACGTAAACACCCATAGTCTATTCATCATTAATGCGATTGTGAAAGTTTGATGGAAATGTTGTATTACAAATACCAAAAGAATATTATTCTATACCTGGAACAATGTAATAATGATATATGATAAAACTTATATTTATTAATTTAGTTATATATAACTGAGTTGTGTTTAGGATTATATGAAATTGTCGTCTCATTATTTAAATCATCCGCTGCTATGTTCCTCATTGGGAAGTGACAAAACTTTATTTTTATTTAAATGCAAAAATATGTACATGTTACTATTAACTGTGGTTTGAATGAAATATCATAGATGTACATAAAAAATAAATAAATGCAATGTCTATATAAGGAACAGAATATTATAGACAATATTCTATTTATTCAA
Source organism: Bombus flavifrons (assembly GCF_040668555.2). Classification (NCBI taxonomy): domain Eukaryota; kingdom Metazoa; phylum Arthropoda; class Insecta; order Hymenoptera; family Apidae; genus Bombus; species Bombus flavifrons. Next base: position 7,903,639 of record NC_138446.1, on the reverse strand, counting down.
TTGAAAAAGATTTTTTGAGAACATTTCAATATATCAAGTATACTTACGCGTATACTGAACGTCGAAGTAATGATATGATAAACCTTGGTGTACATACATATCTGTTTCTGTTCCTGCTTATACACTTACGAACGTCCTGGTTTATTATCTATTATTCTACCGGTTTATTATCGTGACAAGTTGTTGGTATCTATCGGTTTATCGATTTTGGTCTCTCTACATATTACAGAAGCACATAACTTGAAGCACATACATCTATAAATTTACAAATCGATTTTCTCAAAAACGAAACCTTACTTGAAGAAATGTTACCTTTCATTTCCGATTTACATGTATATATAAAGAAAAAAATACGATTATTATAAAAGATATTATATTATCATTCACAGTTAATCTGAATTAATTAATGATTTCTACATTTTAATTTTTATTTCTTAACTTTACCGTTAGTCACTTTGCTTTTCTCTTATTTGCGCTTAATAAGACACAACATGGAGTTACGCGCGAAAATTATAGTCGAAAAAGAAAAGCGTGTAATTTGAAATACTATTTTCTATTTTGGTATAATTATTCGTCTACGCAGTTAGAGAGATCGTCGATAAACCGTACGGTATGCACCTCTCACCTTTTCGACGTGGAAATTAATTAACAAAAAAGGATAAAAAGGAAAAGTGTGAAAACATCTCGTTAACGAGTCGGCCTTAACATCGATTTTATATTTTCTTGTATTAATCGTTCGTCGTTAAATAAAATATCGTTTCACGCAAGATCAATGAGGTTCAAGTAGCGACGAATGGATTTCATAGACGTCCAATTAAAACTCCAACTCGTGTGTTTCTCAACTCCTTATTTTACGTATTTGTTATACGCGTATGTCTAAATATGAACGAATAACACGCTAAATAAAACAAACAGGATTTTCGAGCAATTTATACGAAACGTAACAACAAGACAAGATGATTTGCGTTGCTAATCTTTACCAAGGAAAATAAATTACTTTATAAATTGATACAATATTATGTCACTGTTTGAAAAAAAAAAAAAAAAAAGAACATCCGGCAATGTAAAAAATATTCCGTGTCTCACAATTGATGTTTGTATTCATATTATGCTTTTCATTGTTATTTATTTATTATACGCTGTGTGCCGTAATTATAAAAACATCCTAACATTTTTCATTCTTATGTAGCTATAAAGTACAAGATACAATACGACAAAAATTAATCAAGATCATGCAAGATCGAACAATCAAACTTATACACGTTATTGTTACAATTGTATTTCAATGTACCCTGAGCATAATAAAATTCCAATAACAATTTATAACTGTCATTCGTCGTTGTTTCATTGTTCAAGTCAGTTTGAAATTTTAATTGCAACTTTTTAGCTCGCATCAAATATTTTCAACGAGTCAACCTTGTCCATAAACTAAAGAATGTTGATGTTATTCAAATATTTTGCGAAAAGGATTACACAATTCGAATTTTAAATTAAAACACCATTTCTCTGAATTTCGCGTTTTATCTCTGACATATCAACGTAACAAGCATTATACAGGGTGGTTAGTAACTGGTGGTACAAGCGGAAAGGAGGTGATTCTACGCGAAAAAAGGAGTCGAAAATATAGAATAAAAATTTTTCGTTTGAGGCTTTGTTTCCGAGAAAATCAACTTTGAATTTTCGCTCGGTACGCGTGCACTTTATCACATCTCGTTATAACGGATCTCACTGTAGATCGTTGTCTCGAAGGAAAAATTAAAAAAAAAAAGAAATTTTTATTCTATATTTTCGACTGCTTTTTTCGCGTAGAATCACCCCCTTTCGGCTTGTACCACCAGTTACCAACCACCCTGTATATGTTTCATCTATGTTCTCTTTTTGAACGCAGTCCAACGTTCATTAAGAACTTCAATTAATGCAATCGTTCTACCTTTTCGTTGTTTTATTTCGTGTCCATCGCGCCGCCGCTGGTGCCAGCAAACCACGAAGAACCATCGAGAAATTTTCTCGTCTCCCTCACTCGCGTAACTTTCGATCGAAAAATCGACTTTTAGACACGCCACCTTCGATTTACCAAATTACTTTCCATCTTTCCGCGAAACGTTCGTCGCAGCGCACGATTTTCCAACCATTTCCCCCGGAACCATTTTACTCGCATTGTTCAGAAGCATCTTTTTCTTGGAATAACTTTCTGCCCGAGTAGGTCGGTGAATTTCTACGGGAAAAAATTTATTCTACGTACTTTTCGACGTTAATTAAGATAAACCTTTTTCGGTTTACCGGAAGATCTTTCAAAGTGAATTATATATTAGATTTTTGCTTGAAATGTAATCGCAAGAACAACACCTACTAAGATAACGGGAAAGATAATTATTGTGAAAATCTATCAAAATTAGCGGAGTTTTGCAAATTCGCGAAACAATGGAACTCGATAAAATTAAGAAACTTATTTTTATAAATAAAGATAGCAGTTGTGAAAATTCCGTGAACGAAAGTTTCTACGATTAGATTGAAACCGTAGAAAATTGTCAGAATACGAGAAATTAAACTTTCTTTTAAATTTCCTCCATTACTTTCCATCCTAGATAAAACGAATGCATTTTACTTGGAATCTGCAAAGCAATCCTACGAAATGACTCATGCAGCTGTCTAACGTTAATATGCTTCGCAACTTTATCCTTGAGACCGAAGTTTCTCTAGTCGATCGAAGAGTTTCACGGTTCCTTTCCCAACCAGGAAATCCTTTAGTTATTCCTATCAAACATTCGAATTAATTTTCCTTGAAATATTTCCCACTTTGGCTACCATAATTTATATCTCCGCTACTCGTTATTACGTACAATATCGTTCATGTTCGTTCGACAACTTCTCTTAGAATAACTGCAACTAATTTTTCAAATTTCAACTATCACAATTCATATGTTTGTTCGTTTTTATTACTTGCAGCTTTCTTCGTGTACATTTATCGCTCAATATCTTTTCTAAAAATGACTGAAATTCATGTTTAAACTTTCGTGCCTCGAATTTTCCAGTCGAGTTCGAAGCGAGCAGGCGCGCACGAACGACAAAAGGTCAAGAAGAAAGCCGAGCAATTAGCGCGTGCGAATGAATTAGCGAACAAATGCAACGCGCGAAACACTCCTGGCAATATGCCATACATCGGCTGCGAGATGGGATAATACGTGTTTCTCGGTATTCTGAATTACCGTGGAATTTCAAGCGTGTACGAACATCTGCGCAAGCAGCAACCATATCGTTTAAATAGTTTAAATGATCGCTCGACAGTCGATTGGAAACGGTGTTACTAAATTAAATCATATTGTATAATAAGTACGTCTTCAATTCAAATTTTGGAATTAGTGATAAACAATTGTACAACGAATAGTAGTAAATGAAATACGTGCTTGATCATCTATTAAATATACAGGGTGATTGGTAACTGGTGGTACAAGCGAAAAGGGGTGATTCTACGTGAAAAAATAAGTCGAAAATATAGAATAAAAATTTTTCGTTTGAGGCTTTGTTTCCGAGAAAATCGACTTTGAATTTTCGCTCGGTACGCGTGCACTTTATAACGGATCTCACTGTAGATCGTTGTCTCGATGGAAAAATTAAAAAAAAAATTTTTATTCTATATTTTCGACTTCTTAGAATCACCTCCTTTCCGCTTGTACCACCAGTTACCAACCACCCTGTATATTTAATTAAATATTTAAGTAAATGTACAGTGGACTGTCGCAGGACACGATAAATAAATCTAACATATTGACACGCTATTTTCGACATTTTGTTCGGGAAAATATTTTCACGCCTGTGATTCGTACAGTGTAAATCAAACTGATAATATTACGAGTAAAAATAAATAATCGTTGAACATGTAGCGTTTAATTTAACAAAGTACGAAATTAAAGTTAAGTATCTCAATGAGATTTAATAATAGCAGTAGTCGAGTGAATTTTTTTTTTTTTTTATAATTTTCTGAAGATTATTTATGAATTTTACGTATTGTACTATTTACCTGTTAATTAATAGTTTTGATTTATAGAAGTAAAAGTGCTCTCGGACAATCGATAAATTTGTCATTTAATCAATAATCGTTGTATTTCAGGGTTCTCGATGAAAATGTAGTTTGTCAATAGATATTGACGGTACATATTGATCCTCTTAGCGAAGAACCTTGAAAATACATATTGGTAGTCTGAGGATACGTTAAAACGTGTCAGAAATAGAGAGCAGAAAAGAGAATTGACCATTTTTTTTCTTTTCATAATAAGTAGAAACATTCTTCTTCTTTTATTTTTTTTTTTTTCGTGTTTTCCTAAAGAGGTAAGTGAACACTGAGTCATTTATCGGAAGTATAGTACCATACAAAAGGCTGCTTTCATATGCTAATGAGAAGGAAGACCAATATGTTTTCATATCTTACACTGAAATTAACGCAAATTAGAATGATGGATCGCGTAGAATTCATTACAGAACGTTACCACCGACACTGTCTATTCTTCCTCCTAATTACTTTATTCGCTACAAATTCCACGTAATTACATTCGAACACGTCACCATTCTGAATAAATATTATTTTGATTAAGTATTACTTCAATCATGTTAATTCCAATATCTTTAAAAATTCCCATATTTATTATTCTCGCGCAGCTTTTGCGATAATGAAAAAGTTTAAACAAATAAAGAGAACGATGTACGTAAACGCATTGTATTCCTTAGGTTGCTTTTATTTTCAACTTATTTTATCGCAAATCGACTAATTTATCTCGCGTTGTAAATACCTTGCAATATAAAAAATCAAATAAAGTAGAATTCGTTGAAATTTCCCAATATATGTACCGAATAACGGTGCTGTATAATAATATATTTACAATAATAAATCAATGAAAAATTAACGAGTAACAAATATAAACACCGAGAAATATCAACTAATCTAAAACTATTTGCACAATTCGTGCTTCTATTCGCGATTGTATAATCGCAGATATACTTGTAACTCGTGTATAAGCATTTTTTACAGTTATAATGTAAAAACTATTCGTTAAATTAATTCTAAACTCCCTGAGAATAGAAGCAAGGTAAAATCGCGTGATCACCGACCCATGGTTCCCACCCACGTTCCGTTTCGTTTTCACTCGCAAAAGTGTAACAACTAATTGTAGGTGTGACAGAACTTTTTGATCGCATATCTGACTATCTCACGTTCTACATTCGTGTTAGAGACACATAATATCTAGCTGTTTAGGCACGGCAAGTGTCTCTGATAATGTATATTGTTCGTAATTATTCAAAAGATAGCGATTTTCAGTATACAGCATGGTAAGCTTATCGTTAATAACAATATTTGCCCAAACCGTATGATACATATTTGGTATTGTAGTACATATGTATGTATATTGATAAGAGAACGAATATTTCATTCGAAGAAATGGTCACGAAAGTGGAATTTAATTTCAAGGAAAAAAAAGACACGTTTGCAGGAACATTGTATAATTTCGTTCGAACATCTAGATTTAATTAATAACGCATTTACCATCGCAATATATCGAAATAAAGAGAAATATATATGTTCGTAAATGTATATTAATATTTGCTATTAAAATCGAATTTATTGTAATTTTAGCGGTAATATCAATAACGAAATTTAACGTAAATCTAACTTAATCATTTACATCCTGAACTACATACGTCATTTTTATCTTTCTCGTTGCTTTCTTTCTTCGAAATATTCCAAAACTTTTCGACCAGCACGTGTGCTACATATAAATAGTTTTTACCAAAAAAAAAAAAGTTTAAATAGTATTTATAAAAATAGTTTTTACGAGAAAAGTATATGGAAAGAATAAGAAAGTATTATTTTTAAGAATCATCAGGGACATCGGCATATTTGGTTCACGACAACATCTTAATGAAAATGGATGCTTTAAAGTGCACAAAGGGCTAAGTCATAGGAAAACCTATGTGTACGTACAGTCGTATTGCAAGCTGTGCGATTAACAAGACACAATTTATATCACACATTAGACGATCGATTGCGTTTCACTTTGTTAAACGACCTGACAATGTAGACCCAGTGTAAAGATTCTTCGTGTTTTATATACGGTACGTATAGAGTTCTGCAGTTACTTTTCTGCTCGATATGCGATAGAATAAAGTGACGAGTCGAATATACCGTAGAATCTACGAAGAAATCGTTTGTAACGAAAAAACCTGTTTAGAATCGCTTCTGACTCGCTGTATATATCGCGGTGATGCGACTTTTATAAATATCGAGGCTCGATGATGCTCATAGTTACCAGCCTTCTGATCGACTCAAATTGTTCGAAATATCAATGTTCAAGTAGTACGATAAAATGTACAATTTTTAGATAAGTTAAAAATATTATTTTTAGTATTTTAATTGCGACATAAAGAACTGTATTCTTTCATAAATATGAAAGAAACTGCGATTAAAAAAAAAGAAGCGAAAGATAGAATCTCAATCACCAAAGAGAAAGCAAACGTAAAACGTTCTGTTATTTCATCCCCAATACACCCTTCTTTCCAATCTTCAACTACTTTCTATCCATTATGTCGTGTGTTGATATATCCCCTAACTCCAAATAAAAGCAGCGATAGTACATTAACCTAACGAACATATAATCGTTCGAGGAACGATTACGTAAACTCTAAGATTCCACAGAAACGATCTCATAGGGCTTCGTTAAATTCAATGCGTCTTCCACCTCAATAAAAGCAAACTTTTAAACTCTTCCGTTCTAAACTCTGCCTTTACTAATCTATTACACGTACACGAGCGTAGAATACTCTTAAATTTCTTTCCCTCTAAACAAAAATTCTAATACGTTGCTCCAACAAGCATAGAATTATCTAAAGTACGATTACGTAAATTCTAAAATCTTCTCTGTGAATTACTTTCTAAGTGTTCGGCCGATTTAATCTCAGTAATCCGAAAGAAACTTTGAAATTGAAACTTGAGAAATTTCCATTGCTTTCCGATCAAACCAATTTTGATCTATTATTATACCAACACCCTTTGTATCCCTTGATTCAATTCTAAATGAGAATCCTTGCGCGATATACCTGAAGATCGTTATTCTACGTTTTCGATTTGTTTCTACACGGAGAATCACCTCTTTTCCTATTACAGCACGATTTCCAAGTCACCGTGTATACAATCGTCTAAAACACGATTACGTAAATTCGAGAACTCGCTCCCCTTTAAAACGTCCCCTTTAAGACAACCATCGTCTTTTTCTTTCGTCTTCTTTCCTCCTATAATAAGATATAATAGCATTTAAAGTAAAGAAGAGGAAAAAATACGTATTAATACGTTGACTGCCACGGTGGCCATCGGTGACCCATGTTACTAAATTCTTTAGAATAATTAAGACAAGACTAATCAATCGTCAGCAACGTGAATTACTCGAATAACATTATCAGAAAGAAATGGACGATATAGTATTTTCGAAAAATCAAATATTATCGCCAAATGTATCAATGGCTTATTGCACAAAAATCGTACGTCTGCTTTTTGTGAAATTTGAATTTTTGTACGTAACAAATAATTCTTCGCTGTTTCATTGCGTCGTATAAAAATCACATTTACATCTATCTCGCAAATTTCTCAAAAAATAATCTTTTTATTTATTGTACTTATATGTATATATATATATACAGAGAGAGAGAGAGATTTTCAAGAGCCATGATCCTGAACCGTAATATGACCTTTGTCATTTTACGTTCCTAAGAGGGATCAATGGACAATTTGCCGACCAATTTTACGGTAACATTGCAGAAAGTATTTATTTAATTATGAAATACCATGGAATTTGTAAAACCGTTTCTTCTCGAAAACGCTAAAATCGAACGTACATTATTTGCAGAGTAAACCATCGACATTTCAATCTGTCGCCGCTGCCAGCACAGAATATATGAAATTCGCACGACAGTCAACGTGTTGATAACGAAATAACAAAGAGAGTAATCGGAATGAAATAAACTAAAATCGTTCACTGCGACGAAACGACCGTACACGTCTAACCAGAAAAGACGAGGATCGAGATCAAGTGGCGTGACAGGTGTGGACGATTGCCTTAACCGGTGTACGGTAATATCACGATATCACACAGAGATAACGATTGGTCTCGAATGCAGTCGAGGCACGATTGTCCGACAAGGGGCGCCGGTTAATTGGCCAATCGATGGTGATTTTATCTCGTTCCCTTTTCCGATCAAACTGGCACAGTAGGATCGCTAAACACGTACTGGAAACGTATACGAAATGGTTTGAGGGTCGATGGAGCCCGCGCAGGCCAGGATGCTTCACATGCGCACCGACCTCTCTTTCTTCTTTCGTAACGAGAAAGTAAATAAAAGGACCTACGCGATTCCGCCGACGGAACGATAGTAAATTTTTTCCAGAAATATTACGAAGAAATGTGATATTGATTATGTTGATTTTTCAGGGACAAAGCGAAGTATTGGATCAGTCGAGATAATTAATCCTTCAGTTAAGTTACTTATTCCGTTAATTTCTAACTAAATTAAGTTACTTTATTTAAGTATTTATTCCGTTGATTTCGGCAGGCCACGCTATTATCACGTTTTTCTTCGTATTGCAGTTCAAAATTCCTCTCGCCATAGATTTACTTCTATTTTTATTTTATTTATTTATCTGTAACTTAGACTCAAAAATTTACGAATTAATGAAACATTACAAGAAAATTGTTGGCTTCTTGTTTCTTATATTATATCACTATTATATTCATTAGATCTTTCGATAAACTTATACACGGTATAAATTTCGTCCGTGGTTTTGTACAGAAAAATCTGAATTCGAATAAATTATGAAGATCACACTCGATTGGTTAACAGTTAAGGTAGATGCATATTCGGACAAATTAGAGTTCCGATGAATTCAATACGTCGATGTAATCGAATATGTTTATAGATTTTTATTAGTGCTATGCATTGCAGTTTTCGGATGTTTCATTCGTCAGAACGCTAGTTCGTCCGAATATGCAAATACGCGTCTACTATAACCATAGTCCGATCTCAATTTTCGTGATGTGCGACGCTATGGTCGAGGTATTTCACGAAACGGCGTCGTTCAGATGCTTACGATATTTTATACGATATTATGGTACCATGAAGACTCTAAGACGAGAATATGATAAGTGACATTTTCTATTTTTTATAGAGGAACAGTTTTAAAATTCAGGCCGATACTTCGTCGATAAATAAAAATGTTACAATTCCTCGGATCCCAGATGTGCGAAGCAAACATATTAAAGTGGAGGATAGAACGATAAAAAGTAAAATTTAAATATGTAGGTTTTTTCAATGAAGACTGAAGAGTGACTGACATATGGGAGAAATTAACCAGAGACATCGTATCGGTAAATGAGAGGGATATTAAATCGCGAAGATTAGTGGAATTATTGAAATATTGGAAAATATATATAAGGTATTAAGAAAATATAAGAATATTAAAATATTGATAGAAGTATATCATTCTTTATTATAAGAAATTAAATATTGTCGAAATTAAAGAAATATTTTTTTATGCAATATTGCAAGACTTCAAAAACTTGTATTGAATAATGAGGATAGATTAGCGATATTATCAATATTATATTATAATACAGAATCGAAAATAATGCCCGATCAACTGGAGAAAAATGAAAGAAAGATAGTGTCTTTTTCTTAAAACATTTATCCACCGAAATATTCATTCTCATTGATATTCTATTTTAAATTTCGACGAAAAATCAAATAACTGGTCAATGACCTCTGATACGCAAATTTAATGAAACGCTCTTCACCAAGCGAGATCAGATAGAAAATTCTTCCGGACGATAAACACAGTAACTTTGACTAAATTACATATTCGTTGAATTTATTTGTGTAATGGACTTTTGTAATGTATCTATTATTCTAATAACTTTTTTATTATTACTCTACATTATTCTATTTCTTTTTAATTTAACAGTAACTTAGTTTATTTACATTTTTAAATAATATTGCATTTGTGCAACCTTTACATGTCATCTATTGCTTAATGAAGTAATAAAAATACCATGTATAAATATATAATAAAAATGTCGTACAATATTTGTTTCATTTTAATTACTATTTCGTCGATACCGAGGAGGATAAATATATTTTACAAAAATAAGTTACAGTCACAGTTTATATTATAGCGAATGTTGTTAAAGTTTATAGGAAAGGAGATATAGATATAGAGGTTCTCTTAACTTTCTCGTTCCACAATTGGAGTTCCAATTAATAACAAAAACATACGTTTCGTGCATAGCAGGTTCTGCTTTGTAACGAGGCAAAATTGATTGGTTTTATTGTAGAACTGATAAATTAGTCTTCTGTATAACTATAGTAAACTCGTTTATTTATACAATTGGTATCTTTTAAATAGAACTTTGCGAGAAAATTCAATGAGAAAACAATGACCAGCATTATAAAAAGTAAATCTATATAAAAAAATTCTTTTATTTCCTTACTTGTAAAATTTTCAATGAAAAACTCAACTAAACCAAACAGTAAATTCCATCATTCATGAAAAAATCCAATGAGAATTTACTAACTTTGTAAACATTTAAGTTTATGTATCTATAAAAAAATCCTTTGTTTTTATCATTTGAAAATTCCCAATAAAATTTCAACAAATTATGTTGATTACTCTTTTCTTAATAACAGACTGCTACATTTTTCTAATGGAAAAAGTTATATCACCTGATACGTTGAAAAATATATATACGTAATTACATAACTATAATTTATTTGTCATTGCGTAACTGCAGTTAAATTTCTTGTCGTATTCTAGGCTAATATCTGAAATTATTTCTTGAGACATTGAAGCGAGAATTAGCCCTAAGAAGGTTGAGGAGAAAAAAGAAACGCGATAAAATATCTCAGCGAGCTGGATCCAAAATGAAATCGTAGAAAAAGCGCGTAACAATTACACGCGGAAAAAAGCAACGAACCTTTCACCGGTCTCTGTTTACCGAAACAAATTCGTTACGTTGGCTGCACTGGTTCACAAAACTATCTAAACACATGTAGAAATTTTTTATCAGTATATTATGTGTGTTAAATAAAATACTCGCATTGCAATCAGGCGGGACTATTACCATTGGTAATATTTGGAACTAATCTGAAAATATATAAAAATTATGAAATATTTAATACTAGTGTACTTATACATATATTTCGCAAATATTATAAAAATATTTAAACAGTTTATCCATTATGTTAACAAACCTGGATATTCAGTGAACTATCTGTAACACTTATTATATGTTTAAGATCGCTATTCATGCTGTATGGACATTTTTTTGTCAGATATATGTACATTTTCAGACTGGTTTCAAATTTTACCAATACAATCATGGTGGTCGTGTCTCATTACAGCGATAATTGGATTTTTAAATGTTTTATATAATACATACAATATATAGAATGGCCCAAATTTATGGTAATTCATGGTGCAAATGGGATCAGGGAGATTCTATGGCTCAAAATAAGACGAAAATAAAAAATAACAATATTGTGTTGGAGGTTTCGTTTTTGAGAAAATCAACTTTGAAAATTTGTGCGGTATACGTGAATTTTACCAATTCTCAGTTGGGCATGAATGGATAATTTGCAGGAAGTTATTCAAAATGTGAAAATAAGTCGAAAATGAAGAATAAAATTCTATCGTTTAAGGTCTCGTTTTGGAGAAAATAAAATTTGAATATGTTAGTCAAAAACTAGCCCGCTACACGGGTAATAAACAAATTCTCAAACTTAATTTTCTCAAAAACAAAGCCTCCGACACAATTCTTGTTGTTTCTGATCTTATTTTGTTTTATTTTGAGCCATGAAATCTTCCTGACTCTATTTGTACTATGAATTACGAATCACCCTGTATAAGTTTTCTATCGTAAGTTTTCAAATACTTTCATGAACCACTGTATTCTAGAGTGTTCGATCTGCGCTCGATGCATTACATCGGATCTTCATGCTCCTTACAATATGTTTTCCTAATTGTTCCGTAACGATGAATGACGGATCGCTTTACCGTTACGGTTACACAACGTATACGCGGTTGTATACGTGGAAAGCAATCGTCCAAATGCATGTGCAAACAAAGCGACCGGGAAACGCGCGGGGGGAAGGAAGAAAGCATACTCGTTGCACACCATGGAATGCGATGATTTGAAAAAAAAAAAAAGAATTCTTTCGCACGGTTTCAGCAATCAAATTCCAATGAGAATGCACTGGTATGGATAAAATGTGATGAAGCTTAATGAAAAAAGTTTCCTCAAAATAAAAGCAGAAACAGTCTGAAAAACTTAGTTTCAGTTTAAATTTGATAGACGTCAGTCTATGATAAAATTTTTTTAAATGAACTCTGTTATTGTTAGATTGGGCAATTAAAAGAAAATTATTTTATCTTACAATGATTTGCATATGTTTATGCAAATTTTTATAAATACAATTAAAGCAATAAAACCTAAATAAAGATTTGTTTTATTCTCTAAATGTTATAATGAATACTTTAGTTTGGTATTCATGTACAATATGTGCATTCTGTCCAATTTTATACATTCAAAATTGCCATAAATGCATGAACAGCTGCAGTCTAGTCACACGTATTTTTGCTTTCCACATGATTGCAGAGGTTTATTGAGTAGTTCCCATTAAGTGACTACAAAAGGTATTTACACATAGCCCTATTTTCCAACGAAGCATTTATCGATCAGGTTCTTCATTCCATTTCCTGTCGAATATATAAAGTATACAAATATGTAAAGTTCCTTCCAATTAGATCATTTATAATTAGTCCATTCACTGGAAATTTGAAAATACAAGAATATATAGAATGCACATAACATATGAAAATGTATGAAATATTCAATGTGAAATACTTATTCTAATATTTAATAATTAAAACATACATCTATTTAAGTTACATTTTCTTAATTAAATTCATAGAAGTATAAAAATATAAATATGTGATCTGATATTTGTTTGATAACAAACAAGTTTAAATATAAATTAAAATTATGTTAATGAAATAATAGTTATTAGTATTTTATATTAAATATTCATCTAAAGTCTAAAGGATAAATTCACCTATCACATGAAATTTTAAGAATTGAGTTGACTTATACAATATTTAATGGATATTTATGTGAATTTATAGTTTTGTGAACACAAGTAACAAAATGGAACATAAGTAGAAACTCATTTCATTCTTCAAATATTTCACTCTGAATATATAATAATAAATTCTATATGACATGTAAATAACATGTAAATGCATAACATATAAATTTCATATAATTTTCCACATTTAGCACATCCACAGTATAACAATGTTTAATTACAATCTTATTAAAAAATAACGACTGTGCATTATTTTGTTACTTCAATCCTAATATAATCTAAAAAAACAACCTCCAACATCCATTTATTATTTAAAAGCGTCCTTATATCTTTAAATTAATTATTAACCCCATCATCTCAGCGTAGTTCTATCGTAATTTATTTTAGGAAAAATGAAAATATAAAATACGAAATGTACTCTCATTGACTTAAAACTCATTTCAAACCAGAAGAAATAAATATTTCCAACGTGACATCATTAAACGTTACTCCACATATAGTTTATTCACATCGTGCCGCTTTTCACGCAGACGAAACGTAAATCGATAATAAAGTGGCGAGAATCAGATAACAGGAATGTAAATAACGATGAATCGGTAACAGGTGCCTAACAATACGACTACGAGAGAGGAAAACTGTCAGAGTGGCACTTGTCCATATTAACAAACTGTCAGGCGAAACGAAATCGACGACGACCATCTGTTTCTGATATCCGTTAAAATTATCGTAAAGCACATACCTTACGTGTGATTAATATTCCATATGCTTCTTATGAAACAAATCACGCACTAAGAAAATTATGTTTCGTGTCAGCAAAAACGTATATAATGCTACTCTGAAGCTGAGGAACACATACGCGGCTGTCACCACTTAAAATTGTCATCACGATAGATTCGTTCGTTTACACTGCTGCCAACGTTTCAAATGTTACAATCTGGCAATGGTAAACGTTGCGTATCCGTCTTGATACACCACGAACGTAGGCGGAAATCTGTTTAATATTTCTGCCGCGAATTTCAAACATCATAAAATTCTAATATTTTAGTTCGTATGATTATAATTTTATCTAACATCATGTTATATGTTATGTATAATACGCTCGTTTTTAATTGAAAATGTTGTTCGTAATTGTTGATTATTAATCAATATTTAAATAATCTTTTGTTTATTTGTGATAAAACCTTTAAAATGATAAAACTATAAAATTAATTAGAAATTTAAAAATTGTTTTATTAAATTAGTTTTAATTAATGTTATTTCAATAAATCCAAGTTTAGAAGTTAAAGAAAATTATTTATCTGAAGTTTAAAGATAGAAAATTGATCAATAATGAAGATTTTTGTTTAAACCAAAAGAACACGCAATAACTACGCATAGAGAATTCGTGATCGAAATGTAGCAAAAATATAAAAGTTATTTCAAACTTCAATTCCTTGTGTAAATATAATAAAAATTGAATGAATCTATGTTGTTCATTGTTAACAAACTATATAATTGTTTATCATATTACATATTAGTTGGATACCAATATGTGAATCAGTTAAAAAGCAATATAAACGTATACGTACGCTCATCTTTGTTAAAATAAATCAAACGATATCAAATGTTTTGCATCGAATGTCATCAAATTACATTCTCTACACCGAATCATCCTTAATTGTGACAACGTCTATACGTTTCTTATTCCTCCGAAGTCATCTTCGTACTCAACCAGTGACCTGTATAAAACGTAATCAAAAATTTAGAATTAATGTATAAAATTGAATTGTATTAAAATGAAACAATAATTAAACTCAAATTCTGTCTTAAAAGCTTATAATACAAGCTATTAGCTACTATTATTAAAACTAACACTTTGAATAAGTTTGAGAAACTATAGAATTTCGATATAACAATACTTAATAAAATATTAAATAAGGACGTATTACATATTATTATTAAACAAGCCTGAAAATAGCTGATAGAAAACAATAGAATACTGACAGAAACATACGTAGTTAAAATTACCCACTTCAAAGAACATCACATCTTGACACCACGCTTTTCAACGGTACAGTGATGCTCCGCGCCAAAACTTTACTCAGTTAATTCCTGATTGGCTGAAGCGGAATGGCTTCTCTTTCATTCAAAGCTGTGCAGAAAATTGAAATATTGTATGCCGGGAATTTTGTTTGGGTCAATGAACTATTGGGTTGGCAACTAAGTGATTGCGGATTTTGTCATTAGGTGGTATACCAACCCAATATAACAGTTTCAAAACAGATAAATATAAGGAGTTTTTGAAGTTTGCGATCTTTATCTTCCTTACGTCGATAATATTAATCGAATTCAGTTCAACGCTAATCTTTCTTTATCATCAATGGACAATTAAGTGTAATGAATGTAATGTTCCTCTTTTAATAAATAAAATAATACAAGTAATTAAGATCATAAATCAATTAAATTAATATTTTAGGATAGCCTTATATTACAAACTACAACAAACTTGTGCCAAAATATAAAATTTATACTCCGCGCCTCGTTATGTAGAAAAAATAAATTTTATTTCACGAATACAACAAGTGAATTACCTTAAGAAAAATAAAAAAAAACAATTATTTAAACAATTATTTAGGCAAACATTTAAAAAATACACGCTAACAAATTTTATTAAATAAGTACTTCGCAAAGAGGGTATGAAATTTTTACGTCTCTTTGCACGGATCAAATAGAGTCAGATATCGACATTCTTGTTAACAGCTTAAATGAATTTATGTATAGTGTTGAGTGGCTCATGGATGGCCTCTTGTGTAAAATTTTATTCCTCCGATGCAAATGATAACCAGTTGCGATCGGAATTATGCTTTTATATAATTAAGAAGCTTATTAAATTGTTAGCGAGATTATGACCGAATATGAACTGTTTTCTATAATCTTTAATGAAGTAATATTTTCTGAAGTATCGTAGAAATATTATTTTTTAGTTTTATAAAAAACTATAACCTTAATTCAAACCAGTACTATACTGAATCGATAACATCACATGTGACACGAAGATGGTAAGGTGATCAGTCACCCTAAAATGTGTAACATGAACTGATTACATGTCACGTCTATTCTATAACTCGTCTGTGACTATATTACTAGTTTATTGAACAGTCGGTATTTCAGAATATGGTATACAAAGTCTCTTAAGATGCCGGGTCTATTCTGTATCTCATCTATGGTTTTACATTAGTAAATAAAAAATATTTGTTACTGATTGTTATGGATGCATATATTTTATGCAAATTAAGATCATAAAACATGTATTGACATCGTTACTGAGAAGAAAAAAAAATAATTGTTCAGAAATGTCGTTAAGAAAGTTTATGCACCCAAGGAATATATATAAGAAAATACCAGACTTTAAAAAACTTGTTTTGCTATATCCAGAATTTCGTGATATTGCAATTGTTGTAAGCTACATATTTGAGCAATTGTTTACTATTATTATATATACCATCTCGTACATAAATATAATATATATTATCTATTTAATGAATTATATTATTATATTATAGAATTTAACCGGCAAGATAAAGATTGACTTTAAAAGAGAAGGTACTCTGCAAGTACTCACAGAGGTATTATTAAAACATGATTTTAATTTGCAAGTAAAAATACCTCCAAATAAATTAGTACCAACTCTGCCATTACGCTTAAATTACATTTTATGGATTGAAGATTTAATGAAACATGCTTCTTTCAATGAAATGAAGGAAGTAATTGGCATAGATATTGGTATATTGGAAATCAAGTTAAGAATAAAATTTTGTATTAGAAAATTTCAGTGATAATAATCATTTTTTTATAGGTACTGGGGCAGTGTGTATTTATCCTCTATTGTTTGCAAAAATGTATGGAAATCAAATGATCGCTACAGAAGTTGACAAAACAAGTATACAGACAGCTATTGAACATGTTAAAAATAATAATTTGGAAGACATAATAAAAGGCAAATTAATGACACATTATTTATCTTATAAAATATACACAAGTTTATATTTTTTACTTTAGAATATTGTTTTGCAGTATATAAAGTGGATGAAAGAACAATATTGAAAGAAATTATAAAAGAGGATAATGTGTATCACTTTACAATGTGTAATCCTCCCTTTTTTGAAATAGAAGGATCGTCAGAGAAAATTATAAAGCAATTACCACCAAGAAATGCTCCAACTGGAAACGAAGTTGAACTTACAATTCAAGGTGGTGAAAGAGCATTTATAATGCAAATGATTGAAGAAAGTATGGAAATTAAAGAAAAGGCAAAAATTTACACCACTATGTTTGGTAGAAGAAGTAATTTACTATTCTTATTAAAATTTCTAAAGAAAAAAGGCATAGAAAACTCAACATGGACAGAGTTTTGTCAAGGTCACACAAAAAGGTATATATATATTTACAAACATTTTTTATTTTAAATTTTTATTTTGTTATTTGTGAATATTATTTTTTAACAGATGGGGATTAGCTTGGTCATTTTTACCTAAAGATGTTATTAATTTGACAAATGCGCCTGTCATTCGAAAAAGTGGAGATTATATTGCAAAATTACTGAAAGAACAACGTCCGATAGAGATACAATTCCCAATGCGACATAAATTTGCTTCTTTTGACAACCTCGTTAATTTTTTGGAAGAAGCAATGGAAGAGTTACATGTAACATTATATTTATATTTCCATCATGTTGTATTTATAATATTTTAGTTTTTGACATATTTTTCATTTTCATATAGATACAAATCGAAGAATTAAATTTGCCAATTGGTAACTTTAATGGTTGGTCGTGTCAACTAATTGCGGGCAATGATACATGGTCGCATGCACGTAGAAGACGTCGATTAGCTCAAAGGTTAATGAATCAATCTGTGAACCATGACACAGGACAAACATCTGTAATAAATGATATTACAGAAAACGATACAGAAAAATTAATAAAGAATAACTCGGGAGATATCGTGAGAAAGAACGAACCTTTGTTAATATGTAACTTTTTTGCTGAAGTGATAGAACATGAAGAACCTGAAAATGATGAAGTAAAAATATCTATGATCTTTGAAAAAGGAATTGGTGGCAAGGTTGCTTTAGAAACGTTTCGACAGTATTTAATAAACAAATTAGATGTTAGAAAATATTTTCAGAAGCAGCATGAAAGACCGAATAAAAGGAAAAGAAAACGATCAGAAACAAGTAAAATCGAAATAAATTCGGAACAAGTCGAAAACTTGCACAAGAATGATACGGAATCTGTTTAAGATGTCAATTTATGTTCTATACAAAATGATTTATTTCATACGCAAATTTTATGAAATTATATAACAGGTAACATATGTATGAAGTATTTAACTTTATTCATAATGAATAATCCTTATTAACTAGCATTCTTTATCGTACATTTTGGCTAACAAGTGCAGTATAATTCCATATTAATTCATATTATAAAGTATACAAACTCGTTCAACAGAAACTATTAAAAACTTTTCATTTATTCGCCTTTCGCTATTATTATCGACGTTACTATTGTAAACATAACAAACTCAAAACAAAATTTTTTCATTTAAAACAAATATCAACAAATTATAGGTATTATTTCTCAACTTAATTTTTATGGTAATATGATAAAATTTTAACATAGCATATTTCTAACATTCGTTTTAGCGAATGCTATTTGATAAAGATATATGCTTGGTAACAGATAATTCTCAGTGTTTATAACTCTAGAACTAACTGCAGTATTTCTAATTGTAATTAGGAAATTGACGCTACTTCTATAATATGTTGATTAATGAGTCTCTTTTTGATAACTGTTATTAATGATCATGAAATATAACAGCACACTTGTCATTATACCATGCTTTTCCTGCCACCACCATATTTTTTAAAAACATTTTTCCTTCCCATATAACAGGAAATTTGTTTAGATTCAAAATTATTTTCAGATTTAAATCCTCATGTAAGATGATAAAAATAACGATAAAACAACGATGATAAAAAGATGAAAGGAAGCTTTTCATGTGATGCATACAGTATAAAAACGATTAACAAAACTAAACGAATTTGTCTTGTTGAATACGATACAGATACCGTTCCTCATTGATTTTCGTGTGATATCAGTTTTACCTATAGCATTTATATTGAACTCAACAAGATTCACCTCAAATTAATAGTATCTAAAGATAAAAAAACAATTATATGACTTCATTATGTATTGAGTTCAATGATGACAACTAAAGTGGGAAAGTGACAGCAATGCCTAAATGGAACAAAATAATGATTTCAAATATGTAGTAATAAAATAACCTATCGAAAGTGTAGGAAAAAACAATTGACTTATATTCTACGATAATAAAGTCCATTATTTGTTTTACAAATAATTATCGTAGCATTTTAATTTTACTGGTACAATGCATTTCCCTCGAGTTTCAGCAGCAATTGTGCAATACGCTGGAACAAATATTAGTTTACTATTTCGTCAATCGATAGAAGAGTAACGTATGCAATATCCATAACTTTTATCGTTATGACATAGAATTAATTGAGCCTTTTGAAAAACGCGACAATATTAGGCGACACAGATATTTATTTATATTTTTATCAAATCATACTCTCTTTTTATCTGTCCAATAATTTGTGAAATTCATACATCAAATTACGAATAAGATTTGGATAAGCAAGTGCTAAGGCAATGAAATTTTTCATTTAGAATTATTTACATACGTGAAGAATCAATTTTTTTCGTGTATGTATTATATGCAGTTATAAGTCAGTCAAATAAATTCTGTAGCCTGGCGTATTGTAGTTGAGCATCGCGAGCCATTAGGAAATCTAACTCTTTCGAAATGTTTCATCTATGCTGTTGATCGCCACATTATACAAGTTCGATTCCGATAGCACTTTATAAACGTATATACGATACATCAAATAACGATCCTTATCTCGAGCAAACACTTCCCATTTTCATTTTATCCCAATCAGTTATACATGCCGTACTCGCGTTACTCTTAAAAAAAGATCGGACGCGGGCAGGGAAAGACTAGGATTCAGAAAAAACTACTAAGTATCATCATTAGCGGTTTAAAGCAAGCTCAGCTCTCTGCTACTATTGGCTCTAACACTGTTTTGTTTTCCTCCAACTTGTTCAGTTCTTTCTGTGCTTCCGCTTTCTTTTCTATTTTCTTATTCTCCTTCTCGTCCTTTTTATTCTCTTTATCTTCCTTTTTGCTTTCTTTTTCGTTCTTTTTATTCTCTTTCTCCTCTTTCTTATTATTGTCTTTTTCTTCTTTCTTATTCTCCTTCTCGTTTTTCTTGTTTCCATTTTGAAGCGCCTTTATCTCCCTGTCAGGTGTTTGTTCTTTCTGTCGTTTCTCTATTTCCGCTTTAAAATTCTCAATATCCTGTTGGCTGATTTGAACAAATAGAATACCATTGATTACATTCAACATATCAAGTACGGATCCCATACTGGGCGGTTGCACTTGAATCGGTGGTAGGCTTACACCGGATTTTCCGGTATAAATTTCGTTCATCTTTTTCTGTAGAACCACGGCCTGTTGCGTTAAATGTCTCAAACAGTCGCTACTCTCTTTGGTTTTTTCATGATCCTCGCCTAACTGTTGCTTATAAATAGCGTAGGTTTCCTTCTCGTTATTTAAAGCCGCTCGGAAATCACCCATACAAGATTGAGTTCTTGCGACAAGATGATAAGAAACAGCAACTTTCAAAGATCGTGGCCCGTGATATCGAAGGTTTAGAGCCAAAGCATGTTCCAAAAATCGGAGCGACAATTCATATTCTCCGACAGCATGAAGAATCAATGAAATATTGCTCTAAACAAACAATTAACGTTGGTCAAGGTTAAAGGTATTAAAGCTTTAGAATTTTTAGTATTCGCATAGATACTCACGTCAAGAAGTGCTACTTCTGGGTGGTCTTCACCACAAACTAGTAAGGCTAAATAACGTGCTCTATATAATAACCTAAGTGACACAGAGACTTGACCATTGGCAAAAGAATATAGGGCTAGACGGATCTGTTGACAAATAGAAAAATAATATTAGAATAATTGCAATTATTACATATATTTAATCATTAATTAAGTGCGTTTACTTTATACCTACATATTCAATAATGGTATATGGATGATCTATACCGTTGACTCTTTCTGACATAAGGACTGCCTTTTGTTGAGTGGCAAGAGCTTCTCCATGCTCACCCATTATGTAATTTAATCGCGCAAGCATTCTAAGACACTGTGCAATTTCGGGATGCATTGCACCATATACATTATTCAATAAATTGAGTGCCTCGCTAATCAGTTCATATCCATCTTTCAAATAACCTTGTTGAATTTTGCTTTGTCCAGTTGTATAGAAATTATATGCATCACTAGCCTAAATGAAGTAATAGAATAACTTCTAATAACTTATTATGGAAATTTCTATATGACTTATTTTTTATATCCTAAATGCATTACTTACTCTAGGATTGATATGCTTCACAACAGGGAATATATTAAGTATATCTTCTTCGAAGAACGTGGCTCTGTTCTTATTCTCGAAGTTATATTCACGTAACAAAATTTGAATACCAGTCTTTATACAGAAATTACGAAGCAAAGAAATTTTCTGAAGGTGAAAATGTTCTATCGTAGCATCCAACGATTCCGGACATGGTGCTTCCCAATCATAATAACTCTTTAAATCTGCTTTAATTTGTTGCCAAAGAGATTTAGGCGTTAAGGAAGCCCACTCCACTTCAGACTGTTGTGGACCGTTATTTCTACCTTTTCTTTTATTGCGTCGTTTGGCAGTTTTACTTTGAAGCTGAAACCGAAAATTATATAAACTTTTATGTAGAAAATTATTTCGACTATTGATATATTATTTAACTGATAAACAAATGTTGCCGTACCTCTTCTAGATTTTGTTGTGGATGAATGATTTGTGCAGAAGAGAATAAGCAATTTAAGAAATGACTGATAGCTGCAGAAAGACTCATTAATTCCGTACCCTAAAAAAAGTATTAGGTTCTTACGTTCATAAAATTTAAAATAACCACTTTAATTTCAATTTTAATAAATATACCTGCATATAAAATGTAAAAATGTGTTTCGCCGAGCGTAAAATAAGTTCCGAAACAGCAATACGTTTCAGATATTGCAGTTGTGGAACAGTAGATAACATGTCTGCTAATTTACCAAGGTATCGCACGTTGATGCCTTTACCGTGTAAAGCTTCTACCAATATGCTGCCATCCATTGCAGCAGCTGTATGATCTAAACATTCTCGTATCTGTAATAAAAAAATTGAATTAAATATACATTTTTTGTATACAAAATTGTATCGATACATTAAATATAAAAGTATTCTATATCAAAACATACAAAAGTGGGTATTTGTACGGTAAGTAAAAAGTCGGCCGCATCTTGTACCAATTGTCTTTGTTTTTTTAAAGCAGGCCCATCTGGATCTGGATGTTTGACACTCGGAGAAAATACGTCTGGGTTAAACCTGACATCAAATTCAGCTTCCCGTAGGCTACCTACTGCTGCTGCTGCACTGCGAACTACTTCTTTCGTACTTTCTTCCACTTAAAGAAAAAAGATTTAAATGAAGAATTGAAGTAAAACATTACAAATAAAAAAGAATAATTAAGTTACATACACTCTTGCTTCTCTCCACCAGTGATAGAGTCAGTTATACTTTCCACGATCTTTTTGGCTTCATCCGTTTCTATTAGAGTATGAGAAGAATCTTCTTTGTTACTATCCACTGCAACGACATTCAATTCTTCCTTTTTATCTTCCTGAAATTAATACAATGCCAAATAATAACAATGTTTAAAACTAATATTTACTATAAAGTTTGAAAAATTTTGTTTACTTTAATAGTGGTTTCATTTTCCTTCTGTACTTTTCTTACGGATGTAAGTTGTTGTAGATGAAAAGCGACGTGTTTAATAAATTGCACGTATCTAGCTTCAACAAAGGAGTCGATCAATTCCTGACGAAGACAGGCTAATTTATGCTTGTGCTCAATTGGAAAACCTAAAGCTCTAGCTTCTTTACTCAGTTCAACACCTTCCACTACAAAAATCAGAGTAAAAGTTTTATAATAATAATAGCAGTAATTAATTCTGAACTTTTCGTTAGTTATATAAACTTACATTTAAGAAAATTGACATCAGGAGGGAAAGTTCGTAATAAATCCAACACATAATGTCGAGAGTCATTTCCGATTATACCTTTGCATTCTACACTGCTGCAAAGTTCAACCTCCTCCCCAACATCATTGATAACTTTATGAGGAAGAATTTTTAATAGTTGACCAGTTTTGTTCAACTATAAAACATAATACACATGTGATATAAAATTCTAGATAAATACTCTTCAGAAATTACAAAAAAGCATTATTGTAAACTAACCAATTCAAGATACTTTGGATGCGAGATAACCGTTTTCCCAAAATCTATAGAACCATAAACAACAGATTGCTCCTGCTCGCGTTCCAAGATTCCAGGGATGATTGACTGAGCGGTGACACGATATCCTCTATGCAGAGGAATACGAGTGATTACCACGAAAACTTAACATCCTTTCGATCGAGATGTAAGTTGCGATAGAATACTGAACAAGTATGTACAAATGATCCGCTACAAAATATCCACGTCGTACAAATAATGTGATGAAAGGAATGCGTGTGTCTAATTTCCTACAAACCTGTAATCGATTACAACGGTACCAAGCGTATAAGGGCCGGGTAGATCAATAGCAGCATATACTCTAAGACCTTGTAAGTCGTTTTTAGGCGCGACGAAAGCAGCTGCATCGCCGCCAAGCTCTTTGTAATGATCCCTGACATCGAACCCAAGAGAGAAGAAAATATTGTTCCAAATAAACATTTGCATCTTTGCCTCCTCACCAGGGTTTATTGCCATTACGTTACCGTCTATCACGGCTACAGCACCTCGAGTAGCAGCAGTGACAAAATCACTGTGAACCTAAACACGTCATCCATGAAACTCAATTCGTATTACTGGAACAACGTCTCGAAATGCAATTAATGTGTCAAATTTTGACATACTTTAAAAACAGCACGTTCTCTAAGCAGTCTTTCGGGCAAGTTCTTACGAGGTAACTCTCTCGTTGTTTGCAACTCCTCGTTCCAATCTCGAGTTTGACCGGGAATATGTTCTTCGTACCCCAACTTAGAAGAGAAAGCTGTATGCAAATAAATAAGATGAATGATTAAACATAGAATCGTGTGTACTCGTGATGCAACACAATTAACACCTTAACTATCCAATTAATTTAAAGTCAGTAGAAGTAATAATAGTAAAACATATATCTTGTAATGAAAAAATCTAATTCAAGTATTGCACGTTATACGTATGTATGACTAATACAGCATTTAATATGAAAGAGTTTTATTAATTTGTATAAAACGAAACATACTATCTTCAGCGCGTATTGCATCGATTGTATGTTCAATTTGAGGCGCACACCAGGCATAAAGTTGATAAGGTGCGGCTACTCGTTCAAATGGATGTCTCTGCGTTCTTCGTCTTTGCATAGCAGTGAAACCACGTTTAAAAGCCGGACTGAGCTGGTTCAGTAGTTCAATTAAACTATGACACAAATGACTCGGAGTCGCTGGTTTCGGATTAAATACTTCCTTTGTCGATTGATTGAGGAAGAAACCTCTGACACATGCAGTCAAATAATATTGCTTGTCTTCTAACGTTACCACATGTAGATATAATAAATCACCATGAAGCTTTCTGTGACCGGGTGGTGGATTCCACCCAGATGTTGTTAATACCTACAATAAATAAATTAATAAATTAAATATTTATATTAATAATAAATTAGACGAAGTAAATAATTTATTTATAGATATGTTATATCAGTTACTTTTAAACAAGGAGGGCATTTTTGTTCTTTGGCTTGAGGTTGTAGAGGTAGTAATGGCCTGTCTTTACAGCCAGGTATAATATAATCAGGTGGAGTACAATCAACCGAATCTGCTCTGCTCTTCTTCTTCTCAAGGATGTCGCCGTTAGTAACCACATTTAAAAACGATAAACTACTACATTCGACGCCATTGTAAGCATCCGCAGGATCCACAGATTTCAATAAATCTCGCACGTGCCTAACATGTATACGAGCTTCTCGCATTGTATACGGTTCTTCCACAACTTTAATAATGGAACCTTCTTTTAGGCCTTCAATATTCTTCAGCTCAGCAAAGTTATCCAATGTGTTACCATCGAATTGAAGGGAAAAACATGTGCGATGGCAGGTGTCCTCGCGATCCATGAGTAATTGATGGATTTCCTAAAAGATAATAAAATTTATTATCTAATCTTCTCTATTAACTTGATTTTTATTAATTGTTGTCATAGGAAAAGAAATTCTTGAATGGATGATTAGTTACCTGAACCAACTCCATACTGGAAACTTGGATATCAAAGGGCTCAGCATTTGGACAGATGATCTTAACAGTGAATCCCATATCTTGAATAAGAAGGATTTCTTGCTCGCTCCCAGCATCCTTATCACTATCTTCTTTCTCGCTTTTCTCATTCTTTTTATTCTTGTCTTCTTCTTTCTCCTTCTCTTTTTCGTTCCCTTTCTCTTTCGTAGCTTCGACTTCACCCTTTTCAACGACATTCTTCGCAGTTGTGCTCACATTTCCGGTTTCCTCTACGACTTCCTTTAGGTCTAAACATACAATCCACGAATTAATAAATTGGATTAATAAATAAATAAATAAATAAATAAATTAATAAATCAGACATTGGAGTTTATAAAAAAAAGTATATCAAATGAAGCAAATGAACAATTTTTACTAATCGAGGATATTATATTAAACATTAAATATAAATCAAATATCAAAAATAAATAACATAGCAACAATTTTGCTTTTAGCTTATTTAATACATACCAGAGCTATGAGTATCTTACTGATTGATAGTTGGTTAAATATGGGAACGTTTGCATATTTTTTATTTATATATATTATCCCGAAAGTTAATTTGCGATTTTATCGTAAATTTACAATACTTGCTAAGTACTACTTTACTAAATAAATATCTATTGAACTATATCAGACTTATTTACATGGTTATTTTACAGAATTATGATTATTTATGCAATTATTTTATCGAACGATTTTCAAGAATCAGTGAAATCATAAAACAAGCAAAATAATAACTAACAATATGACAATAAAATAATTTATTTCAAATATTATATTATCAATTTCATAGTGGCTTCACCGAACAATTCTCAAGAACCAAAAAAATAATAAAACAAGTAAAAATAATAACAAACGTTTTACCTTATTAATTTTGATAATATGTTAGATGAAACGTAATATGTACGTTTGTTTCTATGTTTCAATGTAGACAACGGTGACAACGATACGAATAACCGAGTCCACGCGTTATTTCCATGGAAACAAGGCGCATTTTCGACTAGATACGACAGTGGATATCCGTGGGGCTGCCACTTGCATTCACCAATGTACTTATAAATAAACGGCAATGTAAATAGTCTGCACTCAAATGCCGTACTAATTTTATCGATACTATGTTTGCGATATACATCCATTTCTGGCATACGCCGATGTTAGGCAGTTATAATACTAATTACAATTCATAGAGAGTGTGGCTTGCTTATCAGTGACTACTGTAACCCTATGATGATGGCAAGTCTAAAATACTCTAACATGTTTCAAATAATTTGGATCTGTGAAACCTTGATCTTTACTGGCCTTCGCTCTGTAATGATCTGCATATAATTCGGTAACAATTGAACGTGTGCATGAATAAGTTAAGAGAGTATGCAGAATCAAATTTTAATTGATAAAAAATTGAACTTTGATGTCTTTCTAGAATGATACTTTGATGATGATTAGAATACGGATTTATATGCATGTATGAGAAGTTTGAAGACTCAAAAATACAGAGAATACACGCATTGAAATGTGTACTCATGCACATCATTCTTTGAAAAGATGTAATTTTCCTCTATATTTTCTACAATTAATGTTTAAAATTTCATATACCTTGAGATATACTTCATATACCTAGTAAAGTTACAATGTAAGAATTTTATGTGAAAGATAATGTAAAATGACATATATGACTCTTTATAAAGACAATTTTTAAAGCTTCATGAATAAAAAAAAATATGCACAAATGTATAAAACATCTAAAGTAAAAAACTTGTCATAAAATTAAATATATGAGACAAATCGCTAGTTATATTCATAAAAATATAAAATTGCATAAAAATTTTACGATTAAAAGTGCAAGACAAATAAAAATAACAATCGTAAACCAAGTCTTTTTTCATAATTGAAGAGCTGAAAAATAAATTATTATTATTATTATAAAATTGCATAAAAATCCACTATCTACTGATGATTACAGATTAGAATAATTGCAAAAATAAACAGTATATTACATATTTATATATGTATATGTTACAATATATTCTAATAATATACATAGATATTAAATGTTAGTAATAATTTTTTCAAAATAAAATCAGTATATTGATAGTATAAAAATTATTAGATAAATGAATGGAGAAGGAAAAGAAAAAACAAACAGAATTGAAATAAGTATTTATTTGTCTATGCATAATAGGTATTGTGTGTGATAAATGGATAAAGTTGAATTGAGATTCTATTTTAATGTTTGATTAGATTATCGTTTTTTCTGTATGGATTGGCTGTGCATTACTCTACGCGGAAATTTTTTATGTACTTAATCTCTTAAGCAGATATTATTAATCTAATAATGATTTCTATATATTATATAGCTACTATTTCTAATATATCGCCTTTTCTCAAATTATTGTTTTAATATGAAACCAAACGTTTTTCTTTCGTTGAAATTACAGTCGAAAAGATGGAAATTGAATTTAAAATATACATGTGTTGATGCAATAAATGATTATAAAAATCGTTATAATATCTTTTTAAATTCCACTTTCGTATATACAAATTTTGTTAAAAAGAGGAACAAAAATAAAAATATTATAAATATTACAATTTTAAATAAATATTTCAGTACTCGGGTATTTTAAAATAAATAAACGTTGAATATTTATTACGAATTTAGGAATTATGTAACATAATAACTGAATCAAAAAGATTTAATAAAAATTATATGTATAAGGTTAAAATTATGTTTGTCTTCAAGTACTTATATCCATTCATGCTGGTCTATTTGAAGCAGTTATCGATTTTTCATCGAATTATCTTCAATCAAAATCTTATTAATCTTAGAGGGCGTTCATCTATGATTATCAAGATCGAAAGAAAATCAAAAGCGAACAATCTTTGGAATATGTAGCCGCAGTATTTCTTTATGCATATAATGATTTCCTCTGACACGTTGAGCGGCACGAAGGTCATTGGTGACACACGATACCATGTATGTAAATTTTTTAGAATGATTAAAATAAGATAAATTTCGCTGAATAAAAAATTTATTTACATTTTTTATTTATTTTGATTTAGATAACATTATCAGAAAAAATTTGCAAATAGAATAGAATATTTTGGAAAAATTAAGTGTTATGGTATAGTTTATAAATAATAAACATATCTATATATAATAAAATTATATATTATAAAGAATACATAAAATTCTCGTAGCAATCAACGTGTTAAACTATCTTTATCGATAATTTTGCAAGCAAATAATTTCAATGCTATATGGAAATTATACACATGATAACATTTATTTTTGCAACAAGGTTAACATGAAATTTCTATGAGGAATTGTACGAATCTTGTTCTACAGAAATATTTAGTAAATTATCTGTTTTATAGTTATAATGATATGTACAACAAGATATTTTTATCAGATTTATTCTAACACATTTCTTATCGTGAAAATTAAATCGTTCGATTGCATGGTGTTATGAATATGTGTATTCATGTACTATCAAGTTACAGCAATTTATCTTAGACACCGATTGCTTTATCTCATTCTTATCATACATCTTACTGGTTTGTATGAAAACGATCCTCCTTTTTTGGATTTCTCTATTACTAAGAAAGAAGATAAAAAATTTAGCCGTGAGAAAAACTCGGAGATAAAAAGATGAAAATGTGAAAAAGATAAGGCTTTCTCAAAACGATCTTGTATTTCTTATCTTGCTTAAGAGATTTTTCTAAAATTCTATCTTTTAAAAACTAAGAAAAATCAAACAATAATAAAAACTTGTAAAAGTAAAAGAATTCATATTATTTGATGGGAAAAAATAATTTAACTTATCATATAAAGTTATTACATACATTTAACTTATTATATAAAAACGAAATGATAGAAGCAGAAAACATTCATACATCTTAATTTAATAGTTTTTAATGATAAAAAGATGAATATAATATCATGGAACTGTTTTTATATTCATTAATAAAGAAAAAGATTGATAATATCATTAATGAATAAGAAGATTCGAAAATCAATTGGAAATAAGATCAATCAAAGCAGAATAGCGATCTGTTGACAATAGACGAGTTACAATCGCAGACATTTGAATCGATATGTAAACATCGAACTCGGCAAGTACTAACCATTGACTTACACATGCCAGAAGATATAATATTTTTCGTTTCGTTATTACAATCAGAAAAACTCGACAAGTTTCGAAACCATTTACGAAGCGATTATACATGAATAGGTTGATAAGAATCTCTACAAATCTTAAACTTTAATACATATTCAAAACAACTAGCTTCGACATAAGAAATACCATAGATAACGGAAACAATGAATCGTTTTACCAAACCTAACAAACAATCCCGTAACATAATCAATAATTCTATATTTTTCGTACATAAACGATAAAAGAGGCTTTGTCAAAAGATATTTCAATAACAGAATTTTTCATAAGATGTAAAAATTCTTACATAACCATTTTACGACATGTTTACGAAAATACAAGTAACCCATAACCTGTTCATGTTCATGTAATTGTTAAATGTGCATATATATACACATATAGTCAGAAATATACACATACAGAAATTTTTAATGAATATATTATGTGCATTATATGGAACTAAAATTTCGTTAACACTGTAAACAGACAAGACTATCGATATTATATCGGTAAACTTTGAAACCAATTTGAAAATGGATATGAAGGTTACAAGATATTTATTGGAAGCATACACGTCGTGAAGATCACCAAAATATTTGAAGTCGATTATTTACTATATTAATAAGCCACAATATTTTGTGCGACTACCTTTAACACTAATTATATGTTTAAGACTACTATTTATGCCGTGTATATATATATAGTGAGAGACGATTATTGTAATTATAACAGTAAAATTTGAAACGATTCTGAATATACATATATATGTATGTATGTATATATGTATGTAGATTCAGGATCGTTTCAAATTTTACTGTTATAATTAAAATAATCGTCTCTCACTACAGTGCTAACGAAATTTCAAAAAGTTTCGTATAATGCACATAATATATTCAGAAAAAGATATGTAATAAGTGTTTGAATACTGTCGTAAGCAATTGCATGTATATTATAAAATGTAATTTAAGAAATTTCCAAATTGTACGAGATATTTGTTAAAATATCATTTTAGTGTATCAGAAACCAAAGACGTAAAGGAAACAATGTCAGAAGGAATACCGATAACCCCTACTATCGATAATTCTTCGCAATTCACTATTGTTCTTTCAAAACACGTGACCCTTTATAAAACTATCACTGTCCTAGCATCGTTTAAATTTAGCCCTTTGTACTTTTATTATTCCTTTCATCTCATTCAAAAAAATAGAGAAAACGTATTTTAATTACAGAAGAAATCATCAAGTACAAAATATTATAGTTAAATTGACATATAGTTATATCAAATATATTTTGCAATGCACCTAACACAAAACAAAATTAAAATAGAATAAATTTCACAATAAAGGTATTTCGTTAAATAGTATTTGAACATTTCAGACACATTTTTCATAATTTGAAATTTCCTCGTTTCTACGCCTATGTACGAGAGGTCATTAACATGCACGTGTTTTCCTTCGGTTCTTTTTTTCACGAAATGAGAGTTCTAAAACAAGAGCAAATTAACAGAAAGGGTCTAGCGTCAATCGACAGTGATGAATAATACGTCTCTAGAAAATTTATAGCTCTTTCTCAAAATAAACATATTCACTTTTCATTGACCATTAGAGTTTGAAAATGAGCTTAAACATGTACCATAAGGTCATTCAAACTGAACTATCATTAACGAGAAAAGAGAGACAATTGTGCAATATAATTTACATAATTCTCATTGTTCCTAGATATCCTCTGCCTAGTACAAACCAATAATAACTATGTATATATGACGAAAATATGAATATCACTAAATGAAAGATTATCTTAATCTGATGATCAATAATCATTAAATTAGGTATATTTGTGCATTTAAGGGAAATTCAAATAAGTAAAAATACTCAGAACGCAATAAACTATACAAAACTATACAAAATAGCAAAAAATTACTAGAACATTGCTAAGTATAAGTGTCACAATACTTATAAATAAATTTCTATTTAGATTCTATTCTTTCAGTACACAAAAATACTTATCTGTTCAGCAGTTTAGTAGTTATTTAACATTTACAGACATAACAGGATAATAATAGAAAATAATAATAACAAGCTAGCGAACCACGTTTTACGAGTGTGAAAATTTTGAAATAAAGAGAGATGTATTGAAATGAATTAAACAGGGCAGGTAACATGGTTTCATCATCCAGAGAGAAACTAATCACGTGCTACAAGCAAATATCCTTAATACAAATAATGTATTTCTATCTCAACACCAATGGAAAA
This sequence comes from Bombus flavifrons, assembly GCF_040668555.2. Taxonomy (NCBI): domain Eukaryota; kingdom Metazoa; phylum Arthropoda; class Insecta; order Hymenoptera; family Apidae; genus Bombus; species Bombus flavifrons. Next base: position 7,871,560 of record NC_138446.1, on the reverse strand, counting down.
TGCGGAAAGTAAGGAAAGGTTAAATGGAGACTATACATCGATTGAAAGGTGCATCTTCGAAGGAAGAAGCATGTCAAACGATACATTTATGCGTTCATGTATAATTGCTTGCAAAATGAGGGGCAAGGGGTACGACTAATTATGAGAAAAATGAAATCATTATCTCTTGGTAATAATCGGGCCGACAAAAGGAATAAGATTCGTCTGCTAGTTTAGGTCGTGTCTTCTGCTAGTTTTTCTCTCGTAAAAGTTATGTGTGGCTCACATGACCCTGCAATACATAGATTCGCGCAATTCGCGCGTTACATAACACAGAAGGCCCGGCTTTTGACTGAAGCGGCATCGTTAAAAACGCACATTAAAACGGATAGAACATGGTAACCTGATCGAATCATTATATAACATGATCGGCCGTACCCTGCTTAACCATGAGAATAAGAAAATTGATGGTCGCCGGTTCTAAAATCATGAGTATACTAACCAGTACTGGCCCCTTTCTCATTGCCATTGAGCAGAGGGATTTTCATACTCCCATTTTCCGTGGTGGTCTCTATTTGTGTGACCAATGTCATTTTTCTTTGACAATTTTTATCAAGCTTTCACACGACTCTAAAAACAGGCACGTGCTTATTATTCACAATAACACGCGCGCACACTTCGTTGAAATTATACCGTAAAAACGACGTCCGACTCTTTTCACAAGGCAGCACACTAACTCTGAGGCACACCGAGCCGCTTTTCTGTATTGCACGTGCGTTTCGAACGAAGTACAAAGTCTAATACACACGATTGGTTGCCTTGTCTAGCGGTTTATCGAATCACCTCCTCTGATTGGTGCTTCTCGTCACGTGATCCACCCCTCGCCGTTCTTTGAACGGTTATTATTTGTCGTTGCCGGTGTATCAAACAGTATGGTTCCTTTTGAAGTTGGACGTTATTAGAACGTTCCTTCGTTGGTAGAAATTGGTAGAAATGAAATCGTTTTTTGGCACCTAACAAAACGGAATTAAAATTACTAGATGTCGGATTGCTAACCTTATGTGGCTACTCATTTGAATAAGAAATTGTCTGGACCTTATTTAAGAAAGGTATTATAGGAGTACAAAAACATATTGAAAAAAGAAAATTAATTGAAGAAATTAATAAGGGATTAATTTGTTATTTAGTAAATTCGTATCAAACTACAGGAAACTGTAAGGTTAGGTGTCTTGATAGAATGTCGGCAGAGGAATCTTCAAATTTGCGTTTAGGACCTGATCCCAATGTCAGTTATCCGATACAAGTACAATATTGTGGAAATTGTTCTCTTCCCATCGAGGTAAGACAATCTTAAACAATTGGTATCTCAAATTTATATTGTATGACAAAAAGTTAATACTTGGATTTTTTGAAAATGTAATTCCCATTTGCATCACAGTATTGTGAATATTATCCAGAATATGAAAAGTGTAAGCAGTGGCTAGAAAGGAATTTACCAACAGAATTTGAGAAAGTTAAATTAGGTAATTATAATTTCTATATTGTTATTCTAAATTGTAAGTTCTATTATCATACTATAAATTTTATTTACTTGTGAGCAGTAGAAGATACTACTACAGAGGCAGGTGGAGGTGAAGATGAAAAGAAACGACAAAAACGTGGTGGCAAAGGCATGCTTAAGACAAAGAAAAAAGAAGACGTTCCAAAATTAGTGACCGTATCTAGAGCACCTAGAGGGAAAAAGAAATCTGTTACAGTTGTTACTGGTCTCAGCACTTTTGGTAATATAAAATGCTTATTCATAGCAATTCATTTTTTTTTTCTAAACAAGATAGTTGCTTAGCTGTAAAATTAAAACTTTATGCATATTAATTTACAGACATAGATCTAAAAGTAGCTGCAAAGTTTTTTGGTAGTAAATTTGCATGTGGATCTAGTGTAACAGGAGACGATGAAATAGTTATACAAGGGGATGTAAAAGATGAACTATTTGAAGTAATTCCAGAAAAGTGGCCACAAGTAAGGACAATAATTGTTTTTTTGAATAATATTAAAAATACACAATCTATGATATTTAACAAATTTTTAGATTGATGAAGATTCCATAGATGACCTGGGGGATCATAAAAGATAATGAGGAAACCGAAAGTTTATTTGCACAATGTATTTAATATTATATCATTTCCATTTCTGTTTAATATAAATAAAATGTACATAAAGTATATAAAATGTTTTTAGGAACTTTGTACAGTTAAAGTAGTAAAACCATGCTATCCATCTTGTTCATCTTCACCTAAGAAATTTCCTACTACTTGAAGTAAAGAATTTACTTCATCGTCGGTCAAACGGTCTTCGCTATCCTCTATAATCTAAAAAATATATATATACATAATTATATGTACTTTCAAATATTATATTTCTTATCACGCACTTTATATTACCAGTTGTATTTCAAGAGGTGTTTTAGGACACATATTTAAAAGAGTTAATTTCTCGCACTTTGTTAGTTTATAAGGTTCCAATGCTTGTAGAAATCCTCTAATTTTTTCAGGTGTTTGCCTTTTACATGGAGTCTTTTCTAAATATCTTATAGTCTGATATGTTATACTTGCTAACTGATTTTGTTTCATTTTTTGTTTTTTATTTGATTTTATATTTTGCAGAATATTTAGAACCTCATAATTGCTTAAGCAAGCTGAGCAATCCTTGAGCCTAATATAAAATTTATTCTGAAAGTTTTTAATAGCTACTCACTAAAACAATTATAAATACGAAAAGATAGTTACTCACACTTCCATATTAAATATTCAAACAATATTTAACTGTGATTCTCTCTTATATTTCCAATTCAAAAATGTATAGTAAGGTTAGGTCCTCATATTCATCGATATTCTTCAGACACAAATATTTGATTCCGATATAAGCATAAGTGCGTGTGCATGACACGCGCTGAGGGATCACAGCTGACTATAGTTATATTTTAGATTTTGCAAGGCTGTATATTGGTAAGTTGTAGCCCCCATAGGTTACTCGATAGTTATAAAGATAAAAAGCAAAATATGCTAATTATATTTACAGTGTTATTGATTAGTTACTATTATTTAACACTTTCTGACATTTAGCGATTGAATATTACAATTTAATTAATAAAGGAAGACGTAAAGAGAAATATATAATAGCATTTAATTGCCCATAATTTAATTGTTCATAATTTTAACATTCTAAATAGACGTAAGATAAATTATAATTAACTATTTAGCAACGATTATCAAATTTTATTTTGGAAAATATTTAAAGTATTTTATTTCAATTCTAAATATTTTTTTTATTTCTTTTTATTAAATGATTTAATATGAAAATGATATTAATCGAAATATACATAAAATTTAATTTTAGCAACTCTAATTGCAAAATTATTTCCATTTAAAACTTTACAATTTCCTTTAAATTTTATAGAATATAAAATGAAAGATATATATATATATTTAATTTCATTATAAAATGTAGTACAAATTCAATTCCAAATATCAAACTTTATATAAAATTCTATTTATTAGCAGTACAAAATACTTAAAAGTACATATACATATAATACATACCATATAGAGTTGAAATAAGAATACAATTTTAGTTAAAAATTTGTACGATATCCTTATTTTTATGCATTTATATGAAATTTGTGAGTGCAAAATTCCATTCTTAAACAGAATTCATTTGATATGAAAAGTTATATAAAATATCCAACTAATACTTGATAGGTAAAACAATTTTTACCGAGGTCCTATTTTGTTAATTATATTCGCAGGAATATAAATTTGCATAAAAATCCGCAATCCACTCATTTTAAACCCTTTCAAATTTTATGGTAAGCCTCATATTCGCTTACAAACAAATTTGAAGAAATTTTAAGTCGCGGGCCTCTAATACGATAGTCACATACCTGTAAACATTAACACGACCTCTGTACGGAATCGTCTGACATCTTGCAAAGGCAACTGCACGTCTGAGTGCGTACTCCGTAGTGTTTTGTATTTTGCAAGTATACACTACCATCAGTGTGGTGATTCGAGTTAATGATCGATGTGATTCATAAGGGTGGACAAAATGTAGACCGATGACCGAGGTTGTTCAAGTCTTTGAAGAGGATCGTCGGAGAATAGGACCGATACCGAACAGATAATCCTACGGACCGCAACTTTTCTTACAACACGTATCGATCTCTCTCTCCGCAGGCAATGCATCTTCCTAGCCTGTCGTGCTATGTTTATAAACTGTTGACCTTGCTTGTTAAAGATCGGTGAAAGATTCTCGATCGCCGAGAAATTACGATCAACAATGGAAATCGTCGGCGACTACGAGTACAACACGAAAGATCTGATAGGCCACGGCGCATTCGCCGTCGTCTTCAGAGGTAGACATCGTAAAGTGAGTCTTCTTGTTTTTTCTCGATCATTGAAAATCGTGATCGTCAATGAAATTATAAAAAGGAGTGAATCAACGAAACTTTGATCATAATTGAAGACCACAGATAAAGAACATGATAAGCTTATTTGTTTTGATTTTATAATTTTGATGCTAGTTTCCTCTGTAAAACATGAAAAGTGTGATTTATTATGTTTCTCTCCCGTGATCTTCAATTACATGTGTTGGTGATTACATGTGTTCCTTTTTGTTTTGTGGAAACTAGATTTCACCATCACAATTGAAGACGACAGAAAAAGAACATGATAAGTCTATTTGCATTGATTTTATAATTTTGATGTTACTTTTCTCTGTAAAACATGAAAAGTGTGATTTATTATGTTTTCTTCAGTGATCTGCAATTATTATATGTGTTGGTGATTATATGTGTCCTTTTTGTTTTATAGAAACCAAATTTTGTAGTGGCGATCAAAAGTATCACCAAAAAAAGTTTGGCAAAATCACAGAATCTACTTGGAAAAGAAATAAAGATTCTGAAGGTTTGTAATTTGTGCTATTGTATCTATATTTTGAGACACGTTCAATGTTTGTATTTGACTTATATTATAAAAGAATTGCCTTTATTTAACTCATAAAGAAACATGATCTTTCTCATGTTATTCACCTGAAATAAAAAATTGTAAAGTAATCGTAAGATATTTATGTTTCTTACACTAATTATTAATAAGAACAATAATATTTACTATAAGGAAGTTTGAATGTTTAAAACTAATACATATATTTTTTAATAAGAATTATCTGTGGTTAAGAAACAGTTTAAATGTTTCATATTTCAATAACAACTGCATAATGAGTTTGATTGCTGACTAAAACATTATGTTTCAGGAACTAACAGAATTACATCATGAAAATGTTGTTGCATTATTGGACTGCAAGGTTAGTACAATGAGAATTGGCACTTAATACTTACGTTAGTAAGCATTAAATATCTTTACTTTCTTTGTAAATATTATATAATAGTATTGATATGGGTATAATTATGAACTTACTGTTTAGGAGTCTAATTATAATGTCTTCCTGGTTATGGAGTATTGTAATGGTGGCGATTTAGCTGATTATTTAAGTGGTATGTTTTCTATAAAAAAAAAGTCTTATTAAAACATTGAAATGATATTTACAGGAGCTAAAGATCGACTATATTTACTCTATTATTTCATTTTTCTTTAATTAGCAAAAGGGACTCTTTCTGAAGATACTATCAGAGTGTTTTTAAAGCAATTAGCAGGTGCAATGAAAGCACTACATGCCAAAGGTGTAGTTCACAGAGATCTTAAACCACAAAATATTTTACTCAGTCATAATTGTGGTAAGGCTTGTCCACAGCCACATCAAATAACATTAAAAATTGGCAAGTATTTATTTCTTTATTTCTTTAATATACATATTGTACCACATGAAAAAAAAAAGTTTAAATTTATCTAAATTGAAGGGATAAGTAAAGAAAAGAGGTTCTAAATTATACTTTTCTGTTCCAGCGGATTTTGGGTTTGCTAGGTTCTTACAAGATGGTGTAATGGCTGCAACATTATGTGGTTCACCAATGTATATGGCACCAGAAGTTATAATGTCACTTCAGTATGATGCGAAAGCAGATCTCTGGTCTTTAGGAACAATAGTTTTTCAATGTCTTACTGGGAAAGCTCCATTTCAAGCTCACACACCTCAGGCTTTAAAATTGTTTTATGAGAAAAATGCAAATCTTGGACCTAAGTATGTTGTAATATACTTATGTGCTTTTGCTGAAAAGAGAAGCTTATATTCATTTTCTTCTTTGTTTTAATTGCTTATATTTTAGAATCCCACCCGGAACTTCACCTGAGTTATCAGATCTTTTAATGGGCTTATTAAGACGTAATGCTAGAGATCGTATGCCTTTTGATGAATTCTTTGGACATCCTTTCCTTCAAGGTTCCAGGGAAAGCCCTAGTCCAGTTCCTGCTGAACTTCCTGCTTCTCCAGGAACATTAGCGATTCCAGAAGGAGCTACAGCTGTTACAAGATCAGAGCCAGAAACAACCAGTCCGTGTTCCAGCCCTGAAGATGACTTTGTGCTTGTGCCAAGTGATCTCAGTAGTGACACAGACAATAATCCCAACACACAACAAGTAAAGTACGTAATTTAATAACATCTTATACAAAGAATTTCTATTTATCTTTTATTTTATTTATTATTATATGTGTTTTTAATATTGTTATTAATTGATTAGATATATTAAACAAACTAGTAGAGAGGCAGTGAGTCCACCACGACCATGCTTCCTTCCTATTTCTGAGCCAATTCCCGTTCCGTCTCAAAGAAGTATTGCACAACCATCATCTCCTTCTACAAATATACGATCGGGAAGTAGTGTTGTTCCTCGCTCGCAACCTATAAGTATGAAACGCAGTGTGGATACTCATAGGAGTCATGCTCCTGATATTGGCTCTCTTAGTCCACCCAGTGTTCAATTTGTCATTGGTACACCACCCAGTAGAAGGTATACTAATTTTTTATTGGTATAAATTATTTTATTTGTCGTATGTGTATCATCTTTTTTAACTGTGATTATTTTCAGATTAAGTGAAACACCTCCACCACCAAATACGTGGCAAGTTAGTCCTGTTGCAAGGCATTCACATACTTCCAGTGGGACGTCACCATTAAGGCGTTCGACTGGAAATAATAGTGCATCTTCGCCATTACTAACAGGACCGTTGGCAGTGTTAGGTTCTCCTACATCGAGAGCATTTCAGGATAATAACAACACATTGAGGCATTCGCCAGTTATTCCTTTTGGAACAAGAGCTGTTACACTTCCTGAAATATCTGGTATGCATTTTATATTATTTGCAAATTGTTTGTACTGCAGCAGGAGAAATATTTTATGTTAAATTAGTCAATATCTTCACTCTTTTGTTTTTGGTACTATATTTACAGAGGCGGGTAGTTTCCAAAATCTCCTACCAGAAGTAAATCCTACGATAACAGATGATCGACCACTGACGTTCTTTGCACCTGAACTTCCAGAGGAGACGCTTTTGGAACGAGAACACAACGAAATATTAGCGAAGTTAAACTTTGTTGTTGCATTATGCGAATGTGTATGTGAGGTAGCAAGAACAAGAGCAGGACCTTTAGGTGCGCCTTTGGGTGGTATCGAACAAGCAAGCACTGCTGCAACGAGGAGGAGAGCAGAACAAGTAATTTTGCTTGTTAGAGCTCTTCAGTGGCTCAGTTCTGGACTAAATCTTGCAACTCAACAACTTAACGCTGGTCGATTGCAGCCAACAACTACCGTTAAAGAAGGTAATTTTCGTTTATTATAATTATGAATAATTATTGTATATTAAATATAATAATATATAAAGATGATTATATTTCAGTTGTGAATACAATGAACGAAAAATTCAGAACGTGCCTCTCAGAATGTAAACAGCTCAATAGTGCTGGGCTTCTTCATCAGACAGGAGCTACTGCAGATAAAATTCTTTACAACCATGCCATCCAAATGGTAAGTATCTGGTAAATTTCTTTTACTTTCTTTTTTTTTTAACTAGGTAAAAATATACCTATGAAATAGATATATTTATGAAAAACTATATTTTTAACAGTGTCAGTCAGCGGCACTAGACGAATTGTTTGGCAACCCTGCAGAATGTTTTCAGCGGTATCACACAGCACAGATATTGCTCCATTCTTTATCGCAACATGTCAGCCACAGTCAGGATAGAGCCCTCCTTATTAAATGTAATATATATATTTTTTTTATTGTAGAATATATATTCCTATTTTTAATCAAAATATTAAAATGTATATATTTTATTTTAGATAAAGATGCTGTTGAAAAACGCCTATACGTACTTCAACAACAAGGTTACATTTATGCAACCGATCCTACATAGCGCTTGTGAAAAATGGCAGCAGAGTGCAGCGACCCGCCCAAACCCGTACCGTGCTCGATATCTCTTTTCTGTAAGATATTCTGCCCTATTCTGTATAAAAACTGTTAATTCATTAATCATTAAGATCTTGCTACAAAGATGACATTGTAGAAAGAAGCAAATTTAAGATAACATATATAGTAACTTTGTTAGATCTTACACAGAATAGGGTAGATTACCCCGTGGAAGAGTACGAAAGTGATTCTGTACAAGTTTCTTTATATGATTTATTAATAATGCGAACAATGAAATTAAATTATATATATAATATAGATATTATATTATATATATATATTGTAATGTACGTATGGTTGATTAACTTTATGACTAACCTTTATTTCATATCAAACAATAAACATGTGTATACTAATAGCATTGTGCGTTCAATGCAAGGCATGTTTCTTATTAAATAAGATAATAGTGATATAGTAACTGTTAAAAAAACAAGAGTAAAGTATTGTTTTCTTTAGGTGATCTATATTAATGTTGTTTGCTACAGAAGTATCACCAAGTATATTATTTTTTCTTTTCATCCACAGCTGGTTCAATACTTGGTTTGTTATCCTTATAAATTGTGTAATTCAATGCTGTAGCAAGAGTAGCCCATGCTAAATATGGAATAGTCAACCAACCAGCAAGTGAATTCACATGATAAAAACACATACCCATTGCTACAGTACTTCCCCATAATAAAACAATTTCATACAAAGCCTAAAAGCATAAAAGGAGATAAATGGAAAGGTAATTAAAATCTGTGATATATTTATTTCTATCAAAATACCCATTTTATCTTGTGTAATCCAAAGAACAGTGGTGTCCAAGACCAATTTAGTATTAAATTAGTTCCATAAATAGAAAGAGGTACTATTGCTTCCCTGAAACCACCACCATCTCTCCATACTAAATATGAAGAATACCCCATTGTACAATAAAGGGTTGTCCATACTGGAGCGAATGCCCAGTTTGGTGGAGTCCAACATGGTCTTTTTAAAGACTGTTAAATATGATTCAAAACATTTATTATTTTATTAAAACTAACTTCATTTGAAAAGAATTTTAATGTAATTAATGGTCAAAAGTGAAGATACATTGTAGTATATTAAAAACGAATGAATCTCTCTGAAAAAGCGATGTAGGGATAAAAAGAGAACACTACATACAAGCCTCTTGTGTTTTTCTCTAATAACGCTTACAATAAATATGAAAGCACAACACCGATCAACAAGCAGCGTTAATGTGCATATCTCATTAGACAAGGACAGAAGCCCATATGCAACGTTTTTTTCCTATTCCTATATCGCATGTATTCACACGATAATATATGATTTGCGTGCTCTGTTCTTAGATAAGAATCTCTATCTTACAATATTCTTTAAGTTGCTGAATATATATGAGATTTTTTCAAGCATTTAATAAAATAAAATAAAACGGAGAAATATATAATTTATTTAGAAATAAACTCTTATTTTAACCGGGTAAAAATTGAACATAATCAATTTTAATTAATAGATACAGTAATCGGGACTTTTTTGTTATTTTATTACAAATAATATTCAAAACTAGTATTTGTTAGTATATTACAAAGTTTTATACCACTCTCTATGTATATTTATTCATAAATTAAATTTATTGGCTAAAATTTTCTGACTCCACGTTCCACTACTGGATTTGAGTAGTTCTAACGATTAATCGATTTAATTACCTCATACCAGGGTTTGATATTTTTTCTAGTGATATAACTTCCAGCCCATCCTCCTATATTCGGATAAATAACAGCTGCCACAACCGGCCAAGATATTTTTACAGGCATTTTACTTAGAAGGAAATATTATTTGACAATTTTTCAAAATACCTGAACATAGATTGCAGAGAATAGAGAAAATGCGTTTATTACGTTTCGCGACTGACGTCTTTCTAGTGGTGTACTTACTGCATACACTTACTTCGGAGAACTATCGGCACACCTACACACCTTTACTTGTTACATCGGTTATTACGTACATTGGTAACAATGATTACGATGAATTTACATCGTCATGAATACTTATGCAATGTAATGCAATTAATATTATAAATAAAATTACAACTATTGTATAAAATCATATATTTCTCATACATGAGATAAAAACATATTATTCACACATTTAATAAAAATAACGTACTAACAATAATGAATGCAAAAAAATAGCTTCATTACAGATAGGATATTTCATGATTTTTTACACAATAAATCGCTATTTTCTTTTTATAAAATTTGGAATGTAAGTTGGTATATGTATTCGCTATTAGATATGAGATTGTTTTTTTTTTATTGATTTTCTGCATCAATAGAAATATAAGAACAAATATACGTACACGGTCATGTACACACGTATGATTGAAAATTTATTATTTTATTTAATATTAGGCGAGTTACATATTTTTATTTACATATATAATTTAATAAATATATTAAGAACAAAATAAGTTTATATTACACAAATGTGCAAAATGTCATGCATGATAATTATAAGTGACTATTAGCTGTAACTAGCATAAGTATCCCATGAGTATACGGGTGTGTGCGTGAACATATATTATCTAAATAAATTGTCATAATAGTACATAATAACACGCACACATATAGGCGCATATGTACTCGTATGTGAATATAACATTACGTCTGAGACCATTTTTCTTTTTCTCTTAGTACATGTACAAGGTATATTTATGTTTTCATCATTTCTGAGAGAAATAAATTTAAATTTCAACATGAATTTAAATGTTAGCAAGTATAAAATATAACATCCTCAAGGAACATTTTTTTAGAAGATAGAATGTGAACAAATTTTTTACTAAATTGCTACATAAAATTGCTGTTTTAAAAGGGTATATTAATATACTTTAATTTTTTCTTAAATTAATAGTAAATACGCGTAATTTTGTTGATATCTAGAAAAGTAAACTTGATATGGAAAGGCATACAAAAAGAATACTTCCAAATAATTCATTTCTACATTACAAGTTAGTACATATATTTTAAATGGGTCTTGTGTTAATGAGAGTGATAGAAAGACGACAATCCATGGAAGAATTTTCCAGTGTTTTGTTTACTTTTGGTTGGTATTCTTTAGTCAGAGTTAATCGATATATTTATTTTATTTGCATTTCTTCATTATAGTTTTGCCTGACATTTGCATTTTTCTTATTCATGAATATTCATTCCATATTTCATTAATCTTTTTATCATACTCGTCTGATTAAGAAACTCTCGTTAATTTTATTTCACTCACATTTCTGAGCTTTCACTTCCTTTTCCCCATTTACTTCCTTTTTTCGTTCAGTTTTGGAGAAAAATACTCCAGCAAAGTGATATTTAACGCGTTCTCTTAGTTTTTGACGAATTACCATGGTAGTTGTTATTGTATTACCTAGGAACAATACCAAGAACATACCACTAAGAACTGGAACATGCCATGTAGCTTCTGGATGGGATACTAATGTGTATAAGACATATGCATTGTATAACTGAAATACATATCCAACAAAAAGGAATGGCAATAAAAACGATAATCCACGCCACATCCATGAATGGAAACCTTCGATAGTAATATCCATATTATGCCTTTCACCTAATGCTTTCAACCGATACAAAACACCCCGCTGATAACAAAATTGCAGAGACTGTACAACACCTGCAAATAAAACATACTATATTTTATGTAAATAAAAGAAATTGTCGGATAAATTTTTGATAAATAACATACTGATGTAAACATTGAACCACATAAATTGTTGTCTAAATGCATACCATGGCCCTGTGTTAGGCCATACTAATAACAGACCAGATACTACAGTCGAAAAGAAATGGTGAAATCTCCACCAACCTTTTATTCTTGAACCATTTACTTTTAATATACTTTCCCTTATTGTCAATGTACAATAATACCAGACTAAAAGGAACATAAAACTAAGTTCCAAAGTTCTGCAACAGATATTACCAATAAGAGGTTGTTATAAATATACTTTCTGTTTCGATACAAAATAAATAATATATATTACCTGACATTAGTTACCAGATTTAACATAGATAAAATAAAACCAATTACAGAAAGGACTAATTTAAATTTTTCATATTCATCTTTATATTTGAACCTGAAAGATAAATGAGATGTTCAAATATACGTCCTATAATGTTTTGTTTGTTGGATAAATGACTATTACTGTCATCCTTACTTATCATTTTTGTTTAAAATGGAAACATTAACATTGCCTAAAATAATTTGAAGATATGTGCCATTTGGTTTTGGTAATGTTTGTTCTATTTCATGTAACTGCTGTTTTCTTTTAGCCATCTCTTTGCTTAAACTTTTTTGTGCTTCGCTCGCATGTAACCTAAAGTTAAATGAGAATATATTCAAATATTTGAAGAAAATTAATTGAAAAAGTATATACGTACTAAAACAATTACTTACTGTTTCAATGATTTTGATATTATACTCATCCGGTATTTTTGGTGAGAAATTCCTTTCAAACATTTTGCTTGAAGTTCACTTACTTCCTCTAATTTTGCAAGATATTCTTTGTTCAATGCCTGTTAACAAAATTTAAATATTGATGACGTTAAAACACTATTAATATTCAAAATATCTCACACAATATGGAGAAACATTGTTTGTTCCAAATGTATTGATTAAACAATGAACAGTAACGAAAAGAACAAAGAAATGTTTCGTGATAGTATTTCAAACACGTTTATGAATATATCTTCGAAAAAAGGGTTTTTTAATTTCAGGAAATATATAAAAGTATTTTTATGCACCGGTTGCGATTATGGATAAATAAAAAATACACTTAACCTCATAGAAAATGGTCCAACGTTTAAACCACCGACAACATCAGTACCCAGGATTAACAAAAAATTATCTTACTTCTAATTCCTTGTACTCTTGTGCTAGGTCGTTCCAGTCTTTTAAACAGGATTCAACATCAGTATCCATCGCAGCAAAAAAAAAAAGGGACGATGGCCAACAAGTAACGACTCACTAAAGTTTCAGGTACGCAATGATTTGCGGTGTTCTTATAGACCTGAGTCAAGCACTTCCTCGTGTATCTAAGTAGCGAAGGAGAGCTCTGGAAACAGTCTTTTATTAGTCGTGCTAATCTTCGAATATATGATGAACATGTATTTCATATTTAGCATAGAGAATTTAAATTTTGCAACGTACTTTGAACTTCATCCAATATTAAAATTTATTTATTTTTTATTATTAATTTTATTTTCATTGTATATTTATTTGGCACATATCTTTTTCTAAAGCATTTTAACAAGTTTTATCTTCTAGATTTTCGCAAACCCAATGGAAGATTTTGGAGAACAGTTTTGATAACGCTCATTGGTTTCTATAAATAGAAGATTAAAAGTTTTAATATTGCATCAAAATATTTAATTAGATTTTTCCAATTTATATTTGAATAGTAAAACAAGTTGGCTTTTATGGAATTTTGTTTTTATGAAATAATGAATTAAATATAATTATAATTGCTAAATTTGCTGAAATATATTTGAGTTATTTGTCAGTAAAATTGGGCATTTCACTACTGTCCATCTTACATAATTCATGTGATAACGATATCACATTCATTAATTATATTTAATACACAATTTAAATTTGACTACAGCAGGAATTACTTAAATAGTATTAGCATGGTGATGAGATCGATATGTTTTTATTAATGTGAATAATTAAGAAACATATAACGAATGAATATTGAAAAATTTTGTAAGAAATAAAATTACAAATTTACATCTAATACATTCTATATTCTGTAATATATATATTCTATATAATATAATATATTCTGTAATATTCTGTGCATTTCGTATGTTAAGTTGTAAGTATATAGTGTATAGCTACAAGCAGAAAGAATTATATAGCTATTAAAATTAACAATATCTTCTGAAAATATTGGAAAACATTGCTTCTCCGATACATAATTCTAGATTAGATCAAAATCAAATAAAGTTTTTTCCTTTTAATTAACAAATCATTAATGAAAACATAGACGCAGGTCATTTTTTCAAACTCTTTGACTATATAATGTTTACCTATGAAGGTTGCTGTTTATACTTTTAGTAGAGTAATCAGGCATTTATTAATTTGAACTCGTATTTCAAATTTATCAATCATAAAATGTCAGCTGATTCACTATTCAGGTAAACTATCGGTAGAATCGCCATTTGCGAACAGTACCATACAGTCGGTGAATTTAACCCGCGTCCTGTTGTATCGTTGAACACGCGAATTTTTTCACGGTCGTTGACCAGACAGCTCCACCGATCTGCGAAGACAAAAGTGCTTTGCATTCTCTGGTAAACATGTTCCTTTATATTCATCGCACTTCATTTTGACTGTTCAACGTTGATCTTCTGACCCAACGCGTAAAAAGTATCACCTGCCTGGACGTTTCTTCATCCGTCGTGGAATACACGAATTTCAATGATAAGCACTTCTTTAGAGATGTTGATTAGTTTCAGAAATCAGTCAATGATTAAAATATAATAGAATTTTTAATAACAATAAATAAAATTTTCTTTCATAAATTTTTTGGATGTATGATTACAACAGTATGTATAATTGTGGCATTGCATCATTAAGTATGCCTGAATGAGGATTACACTTTAATCACTTTCATGATGTTGTAATTATGTGCAAGATATCAAATAGTTTTCAATTTGTATTAACATATAAGATATAAAATACAAACAAAATACGATACGCGTACTGCTCCATAAAAAATTTCAAATGAGGAATTTCCAAAAACACGAGCGTACCGTTTGAAATAAGATGAATTTTATCAGTGGCCTCTTTACAGTGGACCTATTTTGTTGTAGTATTCGAAAGTAGATATTCTACCTAGATGGGAAGTATCGAATGCATTATTTATAAATGCTATTGTCCTGTTCAAAATCTTCTTACCTTATTCAATTTTACATATGTAAAATATCTTTTCTTCTTATCTATGTAAATTACGTTTTACTATGTTCTTAGATATATTGTACACTGCGTTTTCCTTAAAATAGTCATTTACAAGTCTTTAATAACAAAACAACACGTGAAATGATGAACTTTAATACCGTTTTTTTGTACTTCATAACATATTTATTAACATACATAAATATTTATTACTGATAAAATGTATTAAATATAAATGTATTAAATATAGAAATAAATGTAGAAATGTATTAAATATAGAAAATATTTTAAATTATTAAATTGTTGATTATTATTATGTATTAAAAGCAGATATAGTACATATAATAATCATAACTTAGTACGAATAATACTAATTATGAAATAGATATAATACATGATAGTATTATTAAATTTGTTCCTATAATGAAATTTTATATAGCTTATAATACTTTATTCTTGGAACCTCGCACGTGGTCCCCACTCCATGTAAGAAGTTTCAGCAGGAGATTTAAATATCTTCGAAACTGTTAAACAGTGTGTAGTAGTCGGGCGTTATGGGCTCGGGGTAACCACGATCAGACCGTGAGGAAGTATCAGTGTTTGCCAACACATGAAAAACCGATTAGTAGTGCCATTCAAAAAGGAGTTGTAATCATACAACTCTATTTGAAATAATTTTAACGGATTAGTTTCTATAAAAATAAAAAGATATATTAATATGATATTTTCAGACACGATTGTTTCACAATAATAAATATAAAAAGCTCAACGGCAATAATTAAAGATAAGTTTCAGTGAATGTAAAATTAGTGAACCTACAGAGAGCTAAAGAAATAATAGTGTTATATATAAAAACATTATTCTACAATAAGCACAAAACTGTTTGATCTATTTATTGTTCTTAATTACTCGTTGTTATAGTTATAGTGATTGCCTCAATTTGAACTTAATTGATCATATATAAGAATCGGAAGTACGAATTAAGAAAGATATTACATTTACGTCAGTATACAACAAACGTGAGTGTTCTAATACCAACAACCTCTCGGTACCATCAAACTGTTATCAGTTTAACACATACGCAGCCTATATCATGTAAATTAATTGTGGATAAATATTAAGATAATAACAAAGTAACTGAAGAAGTACTACAAACAGCAATTTACATTAATTACTTGTTATTATGTTAATCTCAGCGACATTGTAAATGATTTGAAAATAAGAACGTAGCAAATCACAAAATGAAGGAATTCTCGTGGATGAAAGTGGAAACCTGCAGCGGAGAGGTAAACGGCTTCTAGATAACGGTCATAGTAAACGGTATTCGATCTTCTTCTTCACGTGTATACCAGTGTTTTGTAATTGGCGTGTAACTTCAATATTTTCCTCGAATTCCGCTCTCTTTACGATTCAATACTTTCTATTACCGTATCTACTTCCGGTTACAACCGGAAACCGCAATAATTGTCAAGGTGCCCGGGAGAAAAGTATAAATGAAAAATATTTACCACGAGAGAATTATAACCGATCACGTTATCAGAAAAAATATACGAATCGGCGTTGATACAATGATCATAAAAACGATTCTGCTATCGCTTTAAATTGTCAACCAGTGTTATCACCGGATTGATCTCGAGTTATTAAACATGACACCAGAGAAAGAAAAGAAGAGCTTCTTTAGTACTGTTAAACGACTTCTATTTCAATGAAGTCATTTCTGAGATTTCGAAGAAAGAACGATTCGTCGACAAAATAAAAGTTTTAAATTTAAGACTCAACAACGTGTGTTCAATGTAAAATATATAACACCCTACAATAGTATCGTGTCAGCGGTAATCATCGTTTTTTTGCACTAACGGTAAATAAGGAAGAATCATCGGTGAATTATGAAGATGAAAGTTGCGCAAAATGTTTTCAAAACGGGCAAATCTGTAAACGTTTCCAATAAAGTTACCGCGTTGAAACAATGTGCATCTGGTTGCGATTGCACAGGCGCGTCGCAAGCATCGAGGATCGATGATCACTCCGATATCTCGAAATCTATAGATGGCGCGAATCAGTCGAACATAGAGATCACCGAGAAATCGCGCGACAAAAATCTTACTACTGTGGTGACAACGGCGTCCAAAAGTGTTATACGGGAAGCACCAGAACCACGGGGAATTCCTGTTTTTGGGACGCTTTTGTCATTCATTCTTTCTGGCGGCCCAAAAAGGCAACATGAATACGTTCATAGAAGACACAAGGAATTGGGTCCAGTTTATAGGGAACGTTTAGGACCAGTTACAGCAGTTTTCGTAAATTCAATCCATGAATATCGAAGAATTTTTAGACTAGAAGGTTCGGCGCCAAAACATTTCCTACCGGAAGCTTGGACACTTTACAACGAAATACGGAAATGTCGCCGCGGTTTACTGTTCATGTACAGTAACTTTAAGCATTTCTTTGGTTTAAAAATATCAAAAAAGTCATTTTTAATGTATAAATATGTACATCACAGATAAAACTCAGTTTTGATAATTATTGTACATAAGTTGTACATATTGTACATACCACATAATATGGTGGTATGTTAAGAACGTAAATGAAGGAAATTCAAATTTTTTGGTTAAATTTTAAAATGGACATTTATATTTTGATAGGGATGGCGAGGAATGGATACATTTTCGTAAGATTTTAAATAAAGTAATGTTAGTACCAGATCCAACAAATTTAATGTTTGAGCCGTGTCAAGAGGTGGCCACTGGACTTAGACAGAAATGGCAAAAACAGATTAAGACTGATGCTATCATAACGAACTTACAGGTTCAACTTTATCAATGGTCTATCGAGGGTAAAAATAACTTACTTTAATCGAAAATCCAAGGTAGAAAAGTATTTATAGAAGCTTGTTTTTTATTTTGCAGCAATGATGGCCACGTTAATGGGACCGTGTTGGCATTTTTATAAGAAACAGTTGTCTCGAGATTTCGAAATATTAGCGAAAACGTTGCACAAAATATTCGAATATTCAGCTAAATTATCCATTATACCAGCCAAACTAGCTATGAATTTACGCTTACCTGTTTGGAGAAAATTCATTGCATCTGCTGACACAGCTTTCGAAATTGTTCGAGTACTGGTCCCGGAAATGACTAAATTAGGTGGCGACGGTTTGTTAAAGAAAATGATGGATGAAGGTATTCAAGCCGAAGACGCAATCTGCATCGTTACCGATTTCATTTTAGCAGCTGGTGATACGGTTAGCTCAACTGCAACCGACAGGATAATATTATTCATTTGAAATTTGAATTTAAAGATTAATAAGAATAGAATAAAGAAAAGAATTCAAGAAAAATTTTAATTTAAAATTAAATTTCAATATGATTCATTTTACATACTTATTTTACATACATTGCTAGTATTTGAAAACTAATTTTATACTTTATGCTCAGACAGCGACCACCTTACAATGGACATTGTTACTGTTGTGTAATCACCCCGAAAGGCAAGAGGAACTATTTGAACAATTGAAGGATCTTTCACAGAGAGATATATTGCGCATACCACTATTAAAAGGCGTAATCAAAGAATCTCTTCGACTATATCCTATAGCTCCATTTATATCTAGATATTTACCGGAAGACAGTGTGATTAGTAATTACTTTGTACGAAAAGGGGTAAATGAATTTATACTACATGTTACTTATAATAAACATATCGATAAACAATAAAGAAGGTATTTAAAAATCACGTGATATTTTATTGTAGGAGCTACTCGTATTATCACTTTATTCGAGTGGTCGCGACGCTGCGAACTTTCCGCAACCAAATGAGTTCCTTCCGGAAAGATGGATTAGAACGGAAAAAGGCACTTATCAAGGTGTAGTGCATCCATATGGGAGTTTACCATTCGCCTTAGGCGTTAGAAGTTGCATTGGTCGAAAACTAGCAGAAATACAAATATCGCTTGCATTGGCAGAGGTGCGAAAATAATAAACTTAAGATATGTTAAGATTTATTGAATTTATTTGATTTTATCTTAAAAATTGCAGTTGGTTAAATCATTCAAAATAGAATGTATAAATAAGGATCAGGTTAAATTAATTTTACACTTGATATCTGTACCGTCGGAGCCGATGAAGTTAAAGCTGCTGGACAGAAACTAATAGATAATGTATCGAAGTCAAATATCATTCAAGGAAAGTATTTTTCATTTTCTATTTTTTATTTATTTGTTCCTTCGAAACAATGTGTTACCCATTTACATTTATATCGAATAAACTAAGATTGAAATATTTTCGTCATTATACATACATACATGTTTGTGTATGCACGCGCACGCATATAATTATTTACAATTATCAGCATTTAAATATATATTTATAATTAAATGACACTTATAAATTGTATATTTATACATTAATTTCATATCTTAAAATATATTCACAATAAGCATGATCAAGGTATTGTACGAACCAAATGTTTCATTATATAAAAGTCTCATTAAGTGCTTTCTACTTAAAGAATGTTGATTAAATGATTAAATCATCATAATTATAACAGTTGCTCACGCCATCGCTAGTAAATATCACAATTTCACAGAGTGTTTCGGCGTGGATAGTATAATAAAAAATAACAAAACATCGTTATTCATTCTGTATTTTTGATTTACTTCTCCATAAATTTAAGCATGCCCGGTTTTAGTAACCGTATCGAAACACCCTGTATATATGAAATTAATTCGTCATTAACGTTGGCACAAAACGTTGTTGATGATATTTCTTACTTCGTCTAGAAATTCCTGAAAACTTTCAGTGGTAGAAAAATCTTGAAATGCTTGAACTCTTTCAGGCTTTGTCATCGGGGCTGTCAGAAACCTCTTCACGCAACAGGATTTCAGTTCATGGCACGAATTCACTCTCGCCCAGTTCCACGCTTTACTGAAGTTTTTATAATTTAACTGAGAAATAGAACTTTCTGTAAGAATATCTGATATATCAGCCATAAGAAATTTATCAGCCAATAGCACGGCATCTAGCAATGATTCGATAGTTCTATTTTCGAAAGTTGCTCCATTAGCAGCTAACAATAATGTGTTAAGACCTTCTTTCGATGTGTTTCGTAATTTAACACGTTTCTTGCCCGATTCTGAAAAGTACCCTTCAAGCATGGCGGAAAATGCATCCGATTTTTGACACAGCGTTTGCCTACAAGCGTCGACAGTCGTACCGTCGTCCAGTTCAAATGTAACCGTTGCAGGTTTGGGATGATTGTCATATACTCTTGGAAAATCAGTCGAAGCAGTGTCCATGATTTGACACTTCTCTATAATCTCAGGTTGAATTTCAAGCGTGTTTGCTAATCGACAAATTGACCAAATAGCGTTTTCGTGAAGAACATGTTGTTGGTCGGATAGAACGTGAAATATTAATTGAAGACCACCGTGATTGTTAAGTAGCGATTTTAGAATATATCGCGACTTGATTAGGAATGGTATCGAAACTGCGATAACCAATTTATGAGCTTCCTCTCCGCGAAGCAGTATAGACGTAAGTTCACCTATTGCTCCGCCGGTTTCTGCTAAAACACATAACTGTCTCGTATATTGTTCCGAACCGTACAACGTTTCAGCTTCAAAAACGAAGCCTTGTTTTAACAATGGCATTAAATACGCTCCATTCCTATATACAAAATCTTTTATTAAATAATATAAGTCTTATAAAATGAGTGTTATTTTATTACTTACCTTATAATTCTAGTTAAAATTCTAGATGCTCTTGGATTTTTCGCGTGTCTAATGTAAGCTGATAATGCTTCAATGGTTGCGGGATCGGCCAACCGATCAATTGGATCATTTGAATGACTTAATCGACTTAGTAATACTAATGTCCACACATTTGCATACTCCCACACATTCGACGATTTAGTTTCCTTTCCTACATTCTGAGACTCTTCTATATCTATAGTTATCGATTTACAACTCTTTAATGACTCAACTTCTGCTTGGGGTTCTAAAAAATTAAGTGTAAGTATTAGTCCCAAGTGTTTTCAAGATAATTTTATAACAATTGTCACAAAGTACATGTATAAACTAATTTACCATCTTCTGTATCCATCACCTCTGTATCACTACAAACTGGACTGTAATTATCCTCAGCATTTTCGTCATTTTCAATAGAATCATAAAAAGGTAATGGTGGTGTACTGGGAGGTGAAGACGAAACACTAGTAGCACTTCCTGGACTCCAGTCATCTCGATAATAGTCTGAACTAAATCTATAAATGAACAAATTTTTAATTTACGTTTTCTATAATATAGACATAAATTAAATTTTACATACATACCTTCCTAAATTCGTCCTATTGTATTTTAATTCCGTTTGTCTACTAGGAGGAGAATCATTTTCTCTTTTCTTTGAAGCGTTTGTTCTCTCGTTAGATACATCTTCAGTTACCATTTTTTTTAATCTAACAACTAAAACGTCAAGCAAACCATTTTTTACCATTATTGTAATGCTTGGATCATCATAAACAAATTGTGCTAAAGCATGCAATAACATGGGATGATATTTTTCATTCTCAGTATCTTTTAGTAAAGATAACATTAATTCTAAACCCGATGCCATCCTAATTCTCGCACGATTTACAGCTTCTCTACAGAACAAACATAAACTGACTAATGTTTCCTTAGATAATTCCAAATGATCTTTAATAAGGGCAATAAAACTTTCAATAGCACCAAAATTCCCTAAAATGGGACGACATTCTGCAATTTGGCAAAGATTGTACAAACACCTAATTGCCACTTTATTATTCATATCACAGCATTGCACAATACTCTTATAACCCTGTATGTCTTTTTCTCCTCGTAATTGTTCTCCAACTCGTGGATCCAATGTGGCCAAAAAAGCACATATGGCTTTTAAGCAGGTTTCTATTAGCTCCACATACTTTTTATCTGTTTCTGATTTTTCTTTTGCCAATACTAATAAACATGTAATTCTAAATATTACTCTAGACTCTAAGATTTCTTCTCTACTACCTTCATATGTATTCCAAATATTCCTATAAAAAACGTATACAAATTAATCAAAAATACCACTTAATACAAGGATATTATTTTTTGTTATATATATTCATTTTATAATACCTTATTGCTCTGACAGCCATTAAGTATGTTTGCATATATGTATCTAATTGTAGAAGATTAATCAAAGCTTGGATTGCACCAGCTTCACATAATGATTTTGCATGCCAGTCACTTTCAGATAAATTCCCGATTAGTCTGCAGGCACGACAATGTATAGTATTTTCTAGTTTGATATGTTTTATTATAGAAACTATACGACTTGCTATTTTAGAGCCTCTGACCTAGAAAAAGATTTGTGCTGCATTATTATGAATAAGCAAATTCTATAGAAAAGATATATATATATATATCTGTTTATAAGTATATAACAGATAAATTTTATCAACTGATTTTAAAGATGAAAATAGACATATCTGTACCTTTTCTCTTGCATCTGAATTCATGCAAGCATTCGCTAAAATACTCAGTGTCATGTTTAGTATTTTTATATTATGATAATAATGAAGTAAATTTACTAAAATGCCTAATCCTCCATCTTTGGCAAATTGCTTATAGCATTTTGAATCATTTTTAAGTCGTACTAAACATGACAAAATCCCGCCTTTTGACTCCAATTTTATGCATTTTACTAATTCTTGTAATATCGGGCCGTTTTGTCTCTCGTCCATAATAGGTATTTTTATAAATAAGTGGAAAAATTGATGAAAATTCGTTAATTTTCTAAAAGAAACATAACCTCTAAATTGTACTGCCACCGAGGTTGACAGCTACACCCGTACAGCAACTTACAAAAATAAATGAAAAAAGATTCAGTTTAATTAATAATTCTTCGTTATCAAAATATGTTTAGAAAACGATTATACAATACACATAATCATAATTTGATATCTAAATTTACAATTTTGTAAACATAATTAATTAATTATTTTATAGAATTATTTTTTTAAATATCCCGCTATTTGATTTTATTTTTGAATACGCACACTGTAGCGCTACAATGCTTTCAATGGAGTTAGTAGATATTAGATATATATTATACAGGAAAAGTGAGGAACATAATTGAAGTAATCGTGAAGCATATTAATGATTCGAATAAGGTATTTGACAAGCATAATAATTACTAGTAAATGCTATTAATAACAATTATATATATATATTTGAGTATTTATTTATAAGTATTTATTATCATCTGTTACTATATATACATGTTATTTTTTAAATTTATTTAATGTTTAATTGATCCCCTCATTTTAGTAATGGAAATATGTTTCAAAATGAATTTAAAGAGTACATTATAATAAATACAATATTATAATTAAAAAAAAATCGATGTATTATCAAAAAAATTATTTTTGTTATTCATCTACATTTGAAATATACTTTAATAGAAATTTTATCAATATTGATTTCAAAATAAACCAAATTTTCGTTTCACTTTTGAAGATGGAATTACTTTCCCCTATATTTTATAACTAAATTGCGAAGGTTTATGCAAATTTACATTTTTATAAGGAAACGAAATCTAGGTAGATATTTATGTGTCACTCTTTAAATATTATAATGAATACTTTACCCTTTATATTGTGGATATTTTATGCATTATGTGCATTCTTATTGTATTATGCGCGTTTAAATTTCTTATAAATGTATATAAATATACATAAACAACAATTCTAAATCATTACGTAAAGTTATCGTCATGTATCGTTATAATATATCTGTTACTTTTTTCCAGTGAATATCTCGAAAATTAAAATTCATCGCTAATATAATGTTGCAACGGAGCGAAAATTGATTTATACCATCGTAGAAAAGTATAACTTTTATCTGTCAACGAAGAGAAAAATGCATAATTTTAGCTGCGTTTCGTAAGAAACGAATTTCTATTTTGCGTAAGCGCACCGTGAAAAGTATCATCATCCGTGAAGCGCACCTGCTACGTCTAAGGAAGGGCAGTGTCTGTGAATAAAGTATAGCAGAGGCGTCAAAATGATAGGAGAGGGCATGGGGATCGGACCGTGAGCTACGCAGGAGATGTCGACAAGATGACAGCGGTTGTATGACGCTCGTTTCGTTGATTCTTCGGGTATAGCGTTGTAGCGTGTACCGGAAAGGAAAATCGTTCACGAACGAAACGAACGACTTATGCCTCGTTACGGTGACACGTCCGTTTCAATAGAATCTCTGTGTCAAAACGAGATCGTGATCAGGCGTATTCGGGTGAGAGCCACGACCGCCGCCGCGCCCGTGCAATGTACACAGCGGCTTGAATCGTGTTCGAGATCATCACTGTCCCCGAGGAGTCCTCTCTTTAAAGGGCCTGGAGTAGAGTAATGAGCGTTTTCGGGGATTTCCAGCGTGTCTGGGTACAGAGATTCCCGGACAGCGCCTTGCCGGCAGCTTGGGAAGAAGACGTCAGGGCCAACCTAGTCAAGCATAAACAGAAGGTGAGAATCCAGTCAGGAATTCTGTTATTATCTTCTAATTGCAAAAGAATTTTCTTCGATAAAGTTTTCAAATATTTATATTAAGATTTTTCTGTAGATATATTTATTTAAATAAAAATTGGAAATATCAGACACATGGGATATCAAGGGATATGTTTTCTTGCATTTTGAATTAAGTAATTTAACATAGCTGGTTTTATTTTAAAAGCTATAATATATTATTTATGATTTATATATGATACATTCTAATTCTGTATTATTAATGAAAGTAAGACCAAACAGGAATATTATGTCTTGATATGATTATCTTGATGCCAATTATTTCTTAGAAATAAATAGTGGAAGAGTCAATATATTGAAAACTTTAAACAGGATTTATGTTTTTAAGGGGACTGTTTAATAAATTGTTAGTTCCTTATTACATAAAACTTTCCTCCTTGCTGAGGTATTGGGAGCTTTATTCTATGAGTCATCGTATTAATTTCTTACTTAACTGGGAAATTAAGCTAATTTATATTTAACCATAATTGATATTTTTAATGTGATCTACTATTTATGTTCATTGTATTGGTTTCAAATAAATTTAAAAATTTTGTTTACCTTACATATAAAATTTCTCTATATATTATCTATTATTATTTATAAAGGAAATGAAGCCATTAAATATATTTAACTATCTGCTATACTAAGAACATCATTTCTTATTACTAAATTTCCTTATACAATATATTCTCGCTGATTAATCACTGGCTATTTACTTCAATTTTGTTATGATCTACTAAGGACACAAATTTATATTATGTATATTTTATAATGTAGCTATATAAAAAATACTTAAACAGAATCATTATTATTTTCACAGGTGACTGCTTTGAGAGAAGAACTTGAAAAGGAAGAATTTTATGTGGAATATTTAGAAAGGTTATTGGCTGATGTTGAACGTCATAAGCAATTGGCAAATAGTAATATTACAACTACACCTGAGAAACAACAATCCACAGAATCACAAAATCAACACAGTTGTTTAGCAACAGAGAATAATTTGGGAGATTCTACAAGCTCATCTAATGTTCAACATGTGGAATCGTTAGCTCCACCTCTTCCAGCGCGTGAAGATATAAGTAAATTTCAGGACAAGTGTGTTTCTGAACTAAGTTCTACTCTTAGTACAAGCAAAAGACCCAAAAGTGAAATACCAAGGAGTCCTGATAAAGTGCCTGAACTTAGAAGAAACAGTGACCCAGATGTGCCAAGTAACTATGTCACTGTAATTGAAGTGACAGGAAGCTCAAAGAAAGATAAAAATGAAGAATCTCTTAAAGAGGAAGATGAAAAAGGTATTATATTTTTGCTATATTATCCTTTTATAATTTTATAATTTTTAAATTTTATTTAATAATTTTAATTGTATTCGTTTCATCTATATTAACAATTAAAAATAGATTTAGAAAATGCAGTTAATGAAGATGGAGAGGATGGTGATGCAGAGGCATCAGAGGAGGAACCTTATTATGATTCTGTAGCCTTAGATCAAACAGGAGAATATGTATATATTGATGCACGTGTTCCACCTGTTGGAAACAATAATGGCAGTAGAGCACCACCCAGAAGACCACCCTCCTTACCTGATTCTCCAGGGAATCAGAGTAATTATGTCAACATTGATTATTTTATACAGTAAGTTATTTGTATCTGAACATTATTGGTTTTAAAATAATTTTACATTAAATATATATATTTACAAATATACATCTGTTTATTTACAGACATCGAGCGGCAATGGATAGTGAGGATGAAGAAGGTGCAAGTCCTGCACCACCAATCTTATTACGTGCTCTTAGCACGGATAACGAAACTGGTAGTAGTGACGCAGAGCCTTTAAGCCTAAGCGAAGGTAGCTTAGAATCTCCAACACCAACTACACCTCGTCGACAGGAGAAAAGTAAAGACCGTGAAGATGATAGAACGTCTATGATTAAATGCATCGTAAACTCGGTGGTAGAGAGTGAAACTATTTATGTCGAATGCCTAAATGTAATGTTACAAGTATGTAATATATCTATCATTTTCCATAATATACATAAATAACATTACTTTGATTAAAAAAGTATATGTTGTTTGTAGTACATGAAAGCCATCAGGGCAACATTAACAACATCCCAACCTGTTATTTCTGAAGATGAATTTGGTACGATGTTTTATAAAATTCCTGAATTACATGCACTACATCAAACATTTTTGGATGGTCTTAGAAAGAAACTAGACAAATGGGACAGTAAAACTACTATAGGTGAACAATTTAAAGTAAGAACTAAATATATTAATATATAAATATTGAGAAATTCACACATCCTGCCGTCTTATTAATATTCTATTATGGATTACAAATTAAGGTAATGGCCAGCAATATAGGATTATACGGAGCTTTCTTACATAATTACGCTCGCGCTACTGATACTGTGCGGAGGTGTTCTGCACATTCGACTCAATTTGGTGAAATTACAAGAGATATAAGACTCAGAGGAGTTCCAAAAGGACCAGGTTTATCTCTTGAAGATCTTTTACATAAGCCAGTAGCGCGAGTACAAAAAAATGCGCTAGTATTGCATGTAAGTATTGTATAGTTTATACTTTTGTTATATTAGCCAAAGCTATATAGGTATAGATATACATCACAGATAAAACGTTGATTGGATGAGTTGATAAAATGATGTGGAAATGTACTTCGTAAACGTTATCTTATCTCAATTCGCATTGATAATTGTGTCTCAACTGATTGTAGGATCTCCTTAAGCACACACCAGTGAATCATGCAGATCATGCGCCACTTTCAGAGGCTCTTGGTATGACTAGAAATTTCCTAGACGAATTTAATATTATTCAGACGAAGTCAATGTTTCCGGTAAATAAATTATATTTATAGCTACAATAATAATTAATTTAGTATTTTGTAAAACTATATTATTTTTAGAGTCATGATAGAGCACAACGGAGATTAGTAAAAAACTCGTTTGTGGTAGAACTGTCTGATGGTCATAGAAAGTTGAGACATCTTTTTCTTTTTAATGACGTAATTGCTTGTGCAAAGTATAAAGCTTCTGGCAGAGACAAATTTACATTTGAGTTGAAGTGGTATGTACCAGTGGCAGAGGCGGTAGTGACAGAAGATGGCATTGAACCTCGTGAGACTAGTCCAGCTAATGTTGTAGCTTTGAGGTACATATAAAAGTCTATCATTTACTCCTAATAATAATTTATATGTATAATAATAATAATTTATACATATTCAGATCACAAGCATGTACAGTACGTGATCAGATACTATGGGAAGAACGGAATGATGAAAAACGAATTAGACTCGGTGGTAGAGGTTCAGAAAAAAATAGGAAGAAACTTGCTGAGCTTGAAGCTCAATTAGTATTAGCATCCCCAAATTTAGTATTACGCGTTGCGCACAAAAGTCAACATCGAGTACAAAACTCGTACACATTCTTTCTATCCAGTGAATTTGAACGTTCTCAATGGGTTGAAGCGGTGGAGGCATTGCAACAGGTAATGCGTTCCCATATGTACCTAGATAAGTCAAAGGTGCGTAATTCACAGATTTCGAATAAATAAATAAGATAAAGATATGTAATAATGCACTTTATTTAAATTCAACACGAGGATGCAAGTAAAGATAATAGAAAAAAAATGATCATACCTATCTAATGAGAGAGAAATGAATAGCAAATGATAATTTTTTAGGGTGGACAACCTCCAGGACCATTACCTTTATCAATGTACGAATTACAGGCTTGGGTTACAGCTTGTCGTACTTACCTTCAAACAGATATGGGAAGTTATTTACTTAGATCAGGACGCGATGAAAGTTTATTATTAGGCGATCTTCATTTAACTTTACTTGGCTTGACACCACCTGGTTTAGATAGAGTAGGGGATCTTTATATTATTGTGGAAGTTGATAGTTATGGACACTATTTTAAACGTGCAAGAAGTCGAGTTGCGAGAGGCCAAGCTCCAACTTGGGGTAAAACTTTATTTTTATAAAACTTCGAAAGTCAAATAAATAAGTTTTTTTTAATTAATTACTTAATTTTCACTTATTTAAGGCGAAACATTCGTTGTGGAACTAGAGGGAAGTCAAAATGTTAGAATTTTGTTGTACGAAGAATGTGGCACGCGTTCTGTATTACGTGGCAAATGCATACAAAGATTAAGTAGATCTTGGCTTCAATCAGATCAAGTAGAAAGGTCATTAAATTTAGGCCCAGCTACATTAGATGTGGCTCTTCGTTTTGTCCCAAGTGAAGTGACATTAAGGCGGGTACCATCTGCTAAACCTCAAGGTTTATTTGGAGCTAAAATTCAACAAGTGTGCAAGTATGTTTTATGACTTTTGAACTATGAACTATGAACTCCTATTTAAATCTTTTGATTATATATTTTTATTAAAAATTTGTTCATCTGTATTAAATATAATTACATGTTTTTTATAGACGTGAAAAACGCGATGTTCCTTTTATTATAACCGCATGCGTTAGAGAAGTAGAAAGGAGAGGAGTCGGAGAAGTGGGATTATATCGCGTTTCTGGTTCAGCTTCTGATTTAACAAAATTACGCAAATCATTTGAAAGTAATTCGTACGAAGCAGAACAACTGCTTAAAGAGGTAGCCAATGCATTACATAAAAGAATAAAATCCTTTCTTTTTAAAATATCTCATTATTCAAAGAGTTGTGTATTAATATGAATTTATTTTTATATTTTTAGGTTGACGTTCACTCTGTAACAGGTGTGCTCAAATTGTATCTCCGTGAAATGCCGGAAGCTCTTTTTACGGATGCTCTGTATCCCGCGTTTTTAGAAGCTTTCCAAACTGGCGAGTTATCAAAAGGTGCTGCTCTCAGAAGAGTATACGAAAGTCTACCAGCCGTGAATAAGGCAGTTATCGACTTTCTACTTACTCATTTGATACGAGTTAATAAACACGAGGCCCAAAATAAAATGTCTTTGCACAACCTAGCGACGGTATTCGGACCGACGCTTCTGCGTCCTGGTACGAATTCGCGATCTGATGCAAAAAGTCGAGATCCATTAGCTGCGGGGACCGTGGACGTGATGGCACAGGCCGGTATACTTTATTGTTTCTTGCAAATGCATATGCAACAGAACAATCAGTCACTCTAGTCGAGAGGTTCTTGTTGATACATCGTAGCGTCAGCTGCTTTTCGCGAGTCTCATTGGAAATTAGGCTCGCAGCAACTCACGTTGTAATGTAAAATTAACGATTTTTTATAATATATATTTTATTAGTTTTGTGACGTATCGTTTACACAACGCTGAATTAGACGCATAAGTAGATAGGCTTTGACAAAATCCTGAACGATGAAATTCCTCTTGTATTGGTATGCATACGAATAATGTAGCAAAGTGGACTTAAAGAACACGTATTGTACTTTAAGCTCCTTAATATATATTTTATACTTATATACCCGCGAAGTCTTAGCCACGATCTCTTGTTATGTGATGATTCCACGTAAAACATTTTTCCAAAAAAGAAAGCTATGTTGAAGGAAAAATTCTTCCCGTGAAGTAGAATGAGAGAGTGAGAGAGAAAGAAACATAAATATGGAATTCCGGTCGTTAACGCATCCACGCTTTAGAAAGTAAGTATTTTTTCCAATGGAGCGTGTTCCTAGCAGAGAATCTAAATTTTTTTACGCATATGTCCACAAAAATGTCCACGTATTCAAAACAATCACGTTCCTAAATGTTTCAGGAAGCACGTTTCTCGAGATGTGCAAATCAAAGCTTTTAATAGTATATGCAAAATATGCTGGCTATATTCCATTTTGTCACTTGATATTTATGTTTTCTAGGAAAGCCACATTTTTCTGCTGATTCTATTCTTTATAAGAATATCTTTAAAGAATTCTGCGTTCTCGAATTTTTGTAAGAAATATCGCGAAATGACTTAAATTCAAGTTTCTAACATTTAAGCTGTGGTTAGACTCGTGTTTGTTCTTTTATTCAAGTTGCTTAAGTTTGTAATAATAACTGTAATAACTTCGATATTTTAACGATCTATTTACAAAATTAAAAAGGAATACTGTTTTTAAAAGGAAATTCTTTCAACCCTTGGATAAATTGAACATAAATATTTTGTATATGCAATTTTAAAGTATTATATTTTATTATTATATACACATTTATATATTACATATATATGTGTGTGTGTGTGTACATTCCTTTGCCATATTGTTAGTAAAATATACAAATCATTTTAATCAACTTCTGTTAGCAACCATTTTTTAAATTTCTTTTCTAAATCAATGTTTTCAAGTCTAAGTACAGCTTAATTAAGTACCAAAGAGAAAAATTCTCTCCCATACCTTCAATAGAGAACTATGGTTAACCCTTTGAAGTATATCAGATTAAAACAAATCATTTTGCAAATTTTAAACAAAATTTTTTCACATTTTACCTACTAGGTAGATAATGGTATTTTTTTACTATTACATAATGCAGTTAATTAAGTCTATATCTTCATGTTCACTAGATTTTTAAAAGAATTGTGCTTTACTAAAAAGGAAGAAGATACCATTTTTTGGAAATATATACTTCAAAGGGTTGAAACACACAGAAGTGCATTTGGCAGTACAAATTTAATACTCGATAGAATTCTGTGTTACATGCTAGGATGTTTGTGAACAACTTCTAATCGAAGTTGAAAGATTAAAAAATGTAACGAGTGCTCGATCAAAAGGTCGTACATAAGGGTCGAATGAAACAAGAGAAAAGAAACGAAGAAACAAAAGAACAAATTGAAAGAAAACAGAAATTAAAAAAGAACACATTACGTTATTTTTCCGGAAGTGATCTTTGCGCTTGACGAGCGAACAAGGCAACTATTGTGTGCGTGATTTCAGCGTGTACGTGCGTGTGTATGTATGTATGTATAACCCGCCCATGTGTATTATATCGTAAATAATTGGATATCTTTAATTTTTATATCACATTTAACGTTAAGACGCGTCCCTCTTTTGTACATTCGTAAAATGTGTAAAGACAAAGTTTCAGCTATCACGATTTATTATTATTATTATTATTATTA
This sequence comes from Bombus flavifrons, assembly GCF_040668555.2. Classification (NCBI taxonomy): domain Eukaryota; kingdom Metazoa; phylum Arthropoda; class Insecta; order Hymenoptera; family Apidae; genus Bombus; species Bombus flavifrons. The sequence goes on along the minus strand of NC_138446.1, from coordinate 7,839,587 downwards.
TTATTATTATTATTATTATTATTATTATAACTATGATTATTTTTATTATTTCATATTTTACAAATACCAATTTCTCATAGAACAAGTATTTGTTAACGAATGTTCGATTAAGCTAGCTTATTCGCAGCAAGACAATGTACTGCCAAAAAGGAACCCTTAAGATGCATAAATATACTGGAGGTTTATAAACTTTTATATATCGATAATATGTTTACCGTTTTCCCAGGGTACGCTTTTTAATAGTATTTCAGTTTCTTTCTTTTTTTGGCTTACACAAATACTACATTAAATTTAAACACCTTGTAGTGTAATCCGAATTGTTTTTCTTTCATTCTCTTCTTTTTTTTTTTTTTTTTTGAAAAACTATATTCTTTTAAAATTATGTAATTAAATGAAACAATCTTAAAAGAATATAGATAAAGTGAAAGAGCTGTTAAATAATGTGAGTAAAGAAGTATTTTATTTGTAAAATATTTTATGCGTAAGCTGATAAGTTTATACGTTTATGGAAACCATTGTAAATCCATATGAATTATAATTATACTTTATTTCGTTTATGTTTCACTAATGTTCAGACTTGTGTATAATCCGTAGACATGAATTTTGATTTCGTTAATATTTTCGAAAATAGATAGCAGTATGTAACAGAAAAAGAATTTTATATAGAATTTATTATTTCTTGTCTTAACGACGAGTGTGGACAATTTCGAGCTGGTGGAGGTAAGGGTAGTTTGACCGGTGTGGCTGGTATGTTGTCCCATAATCCAGGAAGTCGAGATCCATCAGAGCCATTGCATTGCATTCCTGATCAAATATAGATTAAAATTTCCAATTGAAATATCAAAATCAAACTTCAGATGCTTAATACATTAATAAATTAAATAATTAAGAACCTAATGGTGCAGCTTCATATAGATCATGTAAAGCTTGAACACGAACTTTGGTCCATTCTATACTTTCATAATTTGCAGAAATTCCATTATCGACACTAGTTGGTTGATTCTCCCATTCCCTCATATACCGGAAATAAGTTCTCAGTGCATCGTCGCTAATAGCACTTTTGCAAACCTAAAGCAGATTGAATATTTCTTATAATTCTTCTTATAATTTTATAATTTTTTATAAAAGAATATTAATATTTCATACCTCTAATCGAGCATTAGGATAGTAGTGAATATAATTCACACACATCTCATCGGAAATGGCGAATCCACCAAGAGTAATATTCTCCCTATCCATCGTATTATATGTGCAAGTTGTTATTAACGAATCTCCCTATCATTAATTTACGTTAAAATCTATTATATGTACATAATATAATGGAGTACACGTGAAATATATAAAGTATTAGATTTTAATTCTTACAGGCAAAATGGTAACAGGTTTCGGTAAAAGACGAATTTCTTGGAAATGAGTGGAATAATGATTGTCATAATTTAACAGAGGCAACTCCTCTCCGTCTCTAATATGACGAGTAACAACTTTTACGCCTGTTAAATGTGTATGAAGTTGGGATGCGAAAATATGTATTCCTTGTTGTGGGAGACCAACACCTGTACATTCTTGTATACAATGTCCTGATAAAATAAAGGCTTCCTACAAAAATTTTGTTATCAATTCCGATTTTAGTAATATATATTATAATATATATCTGTGCATATATCTTTGATTAATTATATGTGCAATGATTCATTACTTGTCGTGGGGGAATTGCCATTTTATCAGTATATTCTAAACCCAGTTCAATGACACCGGCGTCATATTTGCGAAGACTCCTAGTAACGATAAAACGAATTCCTGAAGAATCGACGTTCCCATCCTGAAGTTCGGGGTTATTATAGTGAACTTCCAACATGACATAAGGATTAAAATTTTGGCCACCGATCGAAAGACCAGCTTCCTCTGGATAAACGAAAGCATCTGCTCCCATTGCCCAAGCTGCCAAGACTTTTTTACATACCTAAGAGACGGAGTAAAAAATAAAATGATTCTAGAAAACATATTTAATTATTTTTTAAAGACATAAATGAAGAAATCTGTCTAAGAAACTTAACGCACTTGAGTTTTTTCCGGTCTATCAGCTCCATCACAAGGACCATCGTACATAGGAATTTCAAGAGCCATTGGTCCAGCACAATGGAAAACTTCCATGTGATGAACTAAGTGTTCGTTACCCGTTTGTATGATTGGGCCAAACTGCAGAATGTGATGTCTAGAAATAATAATTCGGTAAAAGATTAATTCTGGCGAATTTTGTTGCAGTCTAATAGACTCACTTTTGAGACAAAACGGGTGGTAATTTTTGTATGCGACACCAATAAGTCGTTTCCTTATTTGGCACTTTTACATGATCAGTCAACATTTCCAATTGCCAGGCATTCGGTGGAAATGTTGGTTTCTTATGGAGTACCCTGATCAATTCTGTTCTGGACATGCCAGAAGCTTCTGCATCTGATACTTGCAAACCAGCCAAGGACGACAGTGGTCCCAAACCTTCTAACCACACTAAGTGCGTGGTACCTCTCTACGAATTTTTAAATATTTTTTTATGTCGAAGAGAAATAATCAAATGACTAATATCTCTTATTAATTTCATAGTTAATTTACCTCCATGATGTAATCATTTTCATCGCAAGTATCGAACTTCCTGGAGAAGGTAAACTTCGTGACATTTCCTCTTCTTCTCCACGCAAAGTTCTCACAATCCTGTTGCAGGTCGAGATTTAATTTTCCTTCTTCATCTGTCCACGCATCCTGAAATTACAATATAATGTAATTCATATAAAAATTATAAAATCGATAAAAGTGGACTTATCATGTTTTCTCGTGTAATTGTTAAATGTATTTCACGATTACCTGTAACTGAATTTGTCGGTGCCAATCAATCCACAGAACGCAATAATCGGCAGGTTTTAATTCACCATAATTCGAGAAACCGATGGCAAACCAAGTATTGTCGACACCTATATAGTGGACTTCCGCAATTATTATTTCGCTCATAAAATCAACCCTAAAAAATGATTCTTCATTTTTTTAATTATTCTTCGGTGTATCTGTTAACATTAAATTCAATTAATGTTATAAAAATATACCTCCAATGAAAAGTGGCTCCTGAACCAAGCGGAACTGTATGAACATTTTTCCTGCTCGAACTGTCTTCGCTATTCTGATGATAATCATGCCAGGATAAACACGATACATCTTTTAAAATTGTAAACAAGATTAGTAAATAAATCTTCAAAAGCATCTTAGATTTTAAAATCAGTGGATTTTCTACTTGAAAAATCACTCGTTTCTGATTTATAATTTATTAGATGTTATATATCTTTTACTCAATTTTGAACTAGCTTCACAGATATTTCCATGATCCTTCACCTTCCTATCGTCAATTTCTACTAACAGGTTCCAAATGATCCGAAAAGACGAAGACTTCGTATAACACTGGTTTGCCGCCGATTCTCTGCGGCGCTCATGCGCGATGATACTACATCATAATATGTACACACACAATCATTTCATTTATTAAAAAAAAGGTAAGTAAACAAACACTTAGTAATTTTTAGCTCGTAAAAAGTGCAAGGAAAATTAAAAAAGTGCCTACTCAAATGATTAAATTCTTTTAATGTTATAAAATTTATATATACTAAGTTTGTAATAGATACGCATGCGCATATGTGAATACTACTTCGAAATTGTGCTTGTGAGTTAGAAGAACTGCAACAAAAATGTAAGCAGTAATTACTGAAGAAAATTATACAGATAAAAATATATAAAAGTATTAATTTAGTTTAACCTTGTATATGTTGCATACTAAAGTTTAAAATATAATAAATAGAAAAAATATATAAGTTCAAATCTACGATGAAGAGATATCTATTGTTAAAACAAATTTTAAATGACATCATAATATTAATTTCTAATGTTTTTAATAGCATAGTTTTCTTATTCAAGCAATCTATATTTTTCTACCTACATCCATTTTCCCCTGGCTTCGTTATCTCCATTTACTCGAAAGTAGATTATACAGGTTATCAATTTCCAATAAACTGAAAATCACTCTACTCGGGGTCAAGTTCGACTAATTCCGATTTTTCCTTAATAAAATTCATGGAAATAAGATATATTCCACATCAAAATAGATATCAAACTTCATTATAACATAAGAAGTGTTATGTCTACTACTGATTACACATATCTTCTTGTTTTATTTTATACCATTTTTCTCCATAGGTAAAAAAGTTGTGGATTGCCAAATTAACTCATTAAGGACCAGGAAACAGTTTATCATAATGTTATAAATACGTTAATTGCTTTACAGTTTATAAAACTATAAAGTTTAAAGAAAAGATACCAACAGAAAGAAAGATATTAAACAAAAATTGAATTTTATAACCACAATGTTAAAATACAGAATTTGAAAATGTAAAATGTTAAAAAAAAGTTGCAATTAAATGTTACTTTAACGCAACGTCGACTTTTTATGAGTTAACATATTCACACTAGATAGATGACGCTCATAGGCGAAAAGAAAAAAGATGCCAGAACATCGAGAAAATATCTTGATAATAATCGAATGCCAGAGGGTGTATATTACATTCCAGTCATGGCGCGTGCTTTTCCTTCCAGCTGCAATCAAGAAATTCCGCGGCTCTTATTGCGAGAACAATTTTCGCGAAAGGCTTTATTTGATGCGAATAAATAGCTTAGGTCACGTGACACTAGTGTCGAAATTGATTTTCAATATGACTTATTTTTTAGGGCACTGCTGCGTTTCGCTATCTTTCCTTTCTATTATTGAATTATCTAGCTGCAAAATTAACTACCGAAATTTCCGGAATATGAAGATAATTAGAACATTTATTTATTTTTACGTTAGATTGTTTTATTCTTAGCCTATAACGATATAATAATATTTATATTTATATTTATATAAATTTATATTTATACATTATTTTTTGTATAGTTTCAGGTATATGATATTATAAGCTATGTGATTTTTCAGATATGTAATTTTTTAAGCTATGAAGTAAGTATTTTTTATGAATTCTATCAGTGACAAATGTAAAATAATTGAACATAATAATTCTTAATAATTTTATTGGGCACAATTTCTTACAATTTTATTTATTTATGCAATAATTTCCTTTAATTTCATTATAGCTATCAAATATAAATGTTACTAAAAAGTACTGTCTTCCTAAATAATACTTGTATAAATGCTCCCTGCACTTTTTCTTAGAACCAGCAATAGTATCTGTTGAAGCAACAGCAAGTCATTGTGCAGTAGTCATTAGATCAATGAATGCCTTAAATCCTTTCTTGGCTAACGGTCCGGTTGCTTTCATGAATTCACAAACATACCTGTCGGCGCATCAAATAACCGATCTTGCCGAGAACCTTAACTTCTGGATAGCCTTCGCCAACGTAAACTGCAATTAAATGCATTGTCCGTAAAGTAAAGTAAAAGCTGTAAATTTTCCATATTTAACAAATCTTATTTTTCCATTTCATTTCATTTCATTTTAATTCGTTAGTCAGATCGTTTCTTCATCAGAAATGTCTTACTATATTAGATATGTTATATATTTTACATAGCGGAAAGCATTGACTGAAAACTATGTAATAAATTTTACGAACTAAAGGAGGTTAAGTTAAGAAAGGTTACCTCATACGCCGGTAGTAACTATACATCTTATTGAATGTGTCAGACGTGTAAAATTAGGAAGAACTCCTTGTTGAGAAATACTGTTGTATACGCAGATAATCTATTTTCAGAAATGTAGAATATATTCAGGATTATCTCAGTTTCCGTCAACCACTGATGGCAACTTTGTGGAAGAATAGTACCGAATTGTGAAATATTGGTTCGAATATTATAGATAATTCGATTAAATTTCTACGAAGGATTACCAAAATATCTCTATTCCTATATTTTTCTTCGAATTTAATTCTCGTTTCTTAGATCGTTTAAAATTGACAAAAATGGTATTTTCAGATTTATCAAAGAGCGATGCGAACAAGTCAACGAGATTGGGTTGAATTGTAATTGAAAATTTTTATCGCTTCAACTAGTTAAAGGCGTTCACAATCTTATATTACGTAATTGTTTTATTGAAATGACAACGATAGTTTTCATAAACGCCTCCAGAGCACTTAGTACAATTTCTGACTCATTGAAAATTGCGTATCTTATCTTATTATTGCATTTCAAAAAATGCCGTGTTTTCTAGAAGTTTACGATGGAACTTTTGAACGTAGATATACTAATTAAATAGAGACAAGAAGATGGAAAAGAACCATTTGAGCAACTAATACTGAAAAATAAAACCATAGTAAAATTTGTTTAATTATACAGTAGCAGATAAAGCGATAATTATAAGTAAATTTACAACAGTGATGAAAGTTCAAACGTGGGAGTATAAAATTCCTCAAGTGGAAGGTCGAATATGGTCACTGAATGATGAAAAATTGACGAGTGCTTGCGCGTACAATGATGAACAGATCAAATGTCTCGAATATTCCTTAGTATCTCAAAAGCATTATTATTTTTAGTACTTTTAGTATTTATCTGCATGATTCACGTAACATGATATATGAAATTTTTGACTCACGATATTATTAAGAAAATTTATTAAATTCCTTGTCGAAATAACAAGCATAAAATAATTCACACAAAAAGAGAATGACAAACTATGGGAAGCTTGAAAATGATAATTGCGATACAAGAATCTTACGTCACCGGAAAATGTCGATCTTACACAGAACTCATTATAAGAGAAGCTGTTGTTCGCAAGTGCTCCATACATATAATCTTTATTATTGAACAACGGGGCTTATTGTTACAACGTTAGAACTTTTTGTTCTGGATTCCGTTTCTATGACAGCAAATACGTTGCAAAGGATTAGCATCATTTCTTGTGTAATCCAGTTAAACAGAGTGCATCTATGCCTTTATTCGGTCAGTCACAGTTGCGAGATGACTAAAATTTTCAATTACATCCAATTAAAACTCATTAAGTTTCAACAGTGATGACTGTCTTGCTAAAGAGCTGTGTATTAGTCAACTGCTATGTAGTTCTCGGTATAGTATAGATACGACTTATTTCATATGTATTTATAATTATATCGACTTTTAAGCATTTTATTTTGAGATGTTTAAATAAAAACAATTTCATTTATTTTTTAGAGATTATTGGACACTTTATCAATTTTGGAACTACTACTTGAAAGGGAATATATATATATTACAAACACAAAGTATTTGAAAAACTTACATAAACTTACAAAACTGATGTCCTGATAAAGTATTGGTAAATTTTCATGCTGTATAAACTAAATAGCTTGCAAACATATTTTTATTATACGTAGAACTTCTCATCGTTGATGCAATATAATATATTCTCAGAGCTCTCTCAAAGACATAACTCTATTTATTTTGTATGTATACATTAGCATCATTTTATATATCTTATCTTTCAAATCGCAAAAACATTGATAACTTGATAAAATCGGTAGGACTGCAATATATTCATGTATTATTCCAAAATAGTTCCAAAGTATATAATTAAAAGCAATATAATTAATTATGTAATATTTGATTTTAGCATTCACATATGTTAATACAATTAAATAAAAATATAAAAAGTTTGTTAATACAGATATCTAGAATCTAAATGTATCTAAAATCTTATATAATTTTAAAATATCTTACATTTTACACCAATCATTTTGCTTAGGAATGGCGTAAATATACGGAAACTTGAAAATGATAAGGCGAATTGATAACGGGGCGTATCAATGCAAGTGCAGGGTGCCGCGACAACGTGATCCAGCAGTGGCAACGACATAGCAAAGGCCGTCGACGCCGGTTGGCTTGTGGAAGGTGGAAAGGGAAAATGCAACTTATAGTACTCGAAATTCTGGTCGACGGGTTGCCGCGTCAGTCGAGAAGCAGCGTATGCTCGCGCTTGGACTTCAGTGTCGGAGCAACTGGTCCACGTCGTAAAGTCGCGGCAAAAAAACACGCCAAAGGAATGTAATCTCCGTACGAATGACTGATTTTCTACCCGTGTTCGACGCGCTTCAATTCAGAATCTATTCTATTACTTTTGGTAAGTGACTGAACGAAGAATTCATACGAGGAAAAAAAAGACATGCACGAGAGCGTGTATGGCTCAGGCGCGCACACTGAATAGAAATATTCCGAGACGGTCGATTGATAGATCGTTTGCGATTCATAGAAGTGTTCCTGTTTCTCAATATTATTATATTTTCTCATGTAAAGTTTTTCTATAAAGAATATTGATTTTTATATTTGTTCCCTTTTTGGAACTTCTAAGTTTTAATTTTCTGGAGTGAAATACACAGCTGCCGCGACGGTAGTCTGTTCACGTGGTTGCATGTAACTTGTTTGCCGCGCTCTCATGTTGTGTGGAATCGGCTATGAGATTCGTACATTGCAAGTTCTTTGAAGTGAAAATCAGAGTTTATTTTTCGTTTAGCAAAGGAATGTGTATAATTTATTTTCTTAGATTTTTGGATTTTATTTTTGTATTCATATTATTTAGAACAGATTTATTAGCTCTGCTTTTTAGTGAAAGTGTAAATCGTTTATTAGCATAATGTACGATATCTTTTAAAAATTAAATATGAATTTAAATATAAAAATTTACCAGTTTATTTACAAATATTTGTCAGAGTTCTTATCTTGCATGCTATATTGCTTCCTGTTTGAGGCTTTAGAATGAGAGGTATAGCTGTTTTCATAAATTTGTTCGTGTCATGGTAACTTATATGTATATCGTGGTTTTATTGCAAATTCTTTAAATAAGAGTAAATTAGTACATTCTATTCGTGTGAAATATAGTAACTTCAAATTGATGTAAACATCATTTACTTTATTATTCATACTTGTATTCATACATAATCATACTTACATTATTCATATTCATTGACTCTAAAATGAATTTAAAAGAAGTAATGTAGAATAATGAATGTAGTAGTAATGTAGAAAAATATAATATATTATATTATTCTTCATGTAGTATATGTTTATTCAGGTCGTTCGATAATTGCAAGTTAGAATCCCACGTCAAAGTGTGCAACGATGACTCAGATTAATAATTGGCGAATGATAAGGAGGTCGAAGAAATCGTGACTCTATACAATACATTGATTTGATTCGAATTGGCAGTGTATCTATTCATGTGCTGTATTTCCGGCTAATATGTTTAAAACCATAAACTAATATAATGCATTATCTTCTGTAAAAGTAATTACGCTACTAAATTTACTTAATTCAATATATAGAGATTTGCAATAATATTCAGAACTTTACACCTTTGTCACAAAGTTAGAAACTAAATATTTTTCTAAATTCCTATACAAATTTTAACTCAACAATAAATATAGAAACATTTACTTTTTATATCACTATTCTTTACATTAATTATTCTTTATAATTAGCCAGAAGATCTGACAAGAATATTTAATATATAGTTATATTCATTCTTTACTTAATACCAATGTAATTCTACCACAATGTTTACGGACCACATATCTTTTTTCCATCTTGAAGAACGTCATTACTTCACATAATTATGATTATGAGATACAAAGACGCCATTCACACGTGGAAACATGAATTGTAATGATTTATAACATCGTATACCAAAGTGACTAAATTTAAATATATAATCTCGTGGATATTTGTACTTGCCAATCGCTAATTAAAATCGTTAAGTTTGACGTACCACGCTTATCCATTTTAAATATTTTCAATCGACAGGAAAGATTGTAAATTATTATAGATTATGCATTCACTCGAAATTAAGCGTATGTGGAGTATGCTAATAGATTTTTCCGATTGGCACACCCAATTCTATGAAAAAACTTTATTTGCCCTTCAATTATGATACAAGATTTATGATTGGAAAATAACTATTATAGAGATAGGAGGATGTATAGGTAGTATAAAAAAAAGCTTATTGTGCTTTTCGAATCGTCACAGGACTGCTTTATTATATTTTTATTAAAGTTTCCATTGATATTTTAGCATATTGATAATTCTGATTTACATTAAGATTAGTAGATATTCAAATTTTCTATATAATATGTATCAAAATGTCCTTTGATGCAAAAATACACTAGTAATTATTATGTATTTGGTTTATTTTAATCTTTTAGTAAAGTATACTATTTTTAGTAAGGATTTCGTCGTAAAGAGTCGTTAAAGAAAGTGTGATTATTATTATCTTTTATCATTTTTTTATCTGGAATAAACATGAGTAATTATTTAAACAAATTCATATATAAAAATTTCTTGTAATTTAATATCATATTATATAGAAATATTGTTATGCGTTCTTGTACATGCCTCAGAATTGAAAAAATAAATATAAGAGAACAATTTTTGGTATAAGACGATTTTTGTTTCGAGCAAATATGATAACCATCGCCGTCTTTTTATCGTTAATAGCAGTTGTTAAATTGAATATAAGAAAATATAAAGATATTGCAAAAAGATTGTTCTGATCATATGTATAGTGATCTCTTTGATAATACAATCAAAAATAATTTTTATTAAAAAAGGTCCCAAATATTTCGTTTCTATAATACAGTAGATGTAATTCTTTAAATAACAAAGTAATTTAAAACGATTTTCCTTCCGAATTTTTATTATATTTACTTAAAACATAATATCTTTTTTTCGTTTCCATAGTCACATTTTGTAAAAGAAAGTGTTCTTTTAGCAGTTGCATTGCAAGCAAGAAATCTCTCGAAGTTAATGTTCATCCAATTTATGAGCTTCTACAGAGTCTTCAATGATGATAAATTTATTTACATTTTGCTATAAGATTACGTCAATTGTAAAGATAATACGTCGCAGAAAACAATTCAACATATAGTTATTGGATGCAAGTGAACTCTGACAGCAACGAGAAAATTCATATTGGCTCAGTTCCCGAGATTCATTTATAAACGATGATACTATCATTAACGAGTAAAACATTAATAATTACAGAAAAAAGTCAATAAAATTTATAATGAATTAAGAAAAGAAGCTATTTTTTAGAAGAAGAAGATTGTAACTCCGTTTGAAGAATAGTTTTAGAGTTTTGCAATTGAATTATAATAATCCTCTTCATCGTACTTGCCAATATTTTTACAGTGTTATTAAATGTTAGTACGAATTTATTTTTATACAATATGCATGTATATCTTTCATTAAAAGTTAATATTTAAAAGGAACAGTGTGTGTAATACATAACTATTGTATCTAAATCTTCAAATTTGCTATCTTCAGATTTAAATGAGAACAAATTTTTACTCTATATATGTAATATGTTGTTTATTGTGCTCTTTCATATCATTAATAGGATATAGAAACTTCTAACAGCATTTATCTAAAATGTTTTCTAACATGTAACTTCAATTTATACTTATCTTTTTAATTATATATTATGACATAAATATTTGTCTAAGTCTAACGCTATTCTTAATGGCAAATTTATCCGTTAACCTTTACAGATAAGTGTTTTACAATTACGTAACAAGTTACTATCTATAACCATAGTTCGCCGAATGAACGATAATTAAAGGAACTAAACACATCTAATTGCAAATATCAACGCAAAATCCTTGAAATGCTGTGAACGAACCTAGACCTTAACCTTCATCGGCAATTTGCAAGTTTCTAAGATCATTCGCTAGTCTTTTATGGCCTGGAGAAATATCTGTATAAAAACAGCGCTGTCAATATCAAAAGTTTTAATTCAATATTCTCTCACATAGAAGCTGATATTATATTATATTTTGTCATAAAAGTATTCATAATACAACATGATAATATAATAATTATCAATCAATAAAATAACCTTGATCTTCATTTTTTTTTTTTTTTTTAGGAAGTCATATCAGTGTTTTTGTTAGCGTTGAGGGGAAAGTCAGAAGCTAATAGAAAACTGCGTAATATTATTTTCCTTTAAATTTACAAAGATTCCATCGAGACAACGATCTACAGTGAGATCCATTATAACGAGACGTGATAAAGTGCACGCGTACCGAGCGAAAATTCAAAATCGATTTTCTCGAAAACAAAGCCTCAAACGAAAAATTTTTATTCTATATTTTCGACTTTTTTTTCGTGTAGAATTACCCCCTTTCCGCTTGTACCACCAGTTACCAACCACCCTGTATATGTAGTATTGGGGAAAAACCCTGGAGCAAATCGCGATGTACTACAGGTAAAAAACAATAAAAGTGTTGACAGGCCAGGGAAAGATGGGCCATATACCCGTGGCCTTTTACGACACGGGATAATTAAAAAAGCTATACTTGACCATGGATCATCCACATCTGCATGCTAGGAGTACCAAAACCGTGGTATAAAAGGTAGCCGTTAGTTGCGACTAGAGTTGTAGCCAGAGTTGTGAATCATTAATTTAAGTTGTCTTAGTTAAATCACATTACTGCATTAAGTTCACATTAAATAACCATAGTTTCCTGTTTAAATTATAATAAATAATTTTGTAGAGATCACTAACCAGAGAGTGTGTATTTCTACATATAGTTGATAGATTCTTGTGAAAATTTTAAGAATGCTTAAGAATTGAAAATGAACCGGTAACTGACAAAAAAAGTCGTTCAATATTTATAATCCATCATTATGCTCTGAAAAAAATGCGTCGATTTATAGGGAATCCACGGTATCAATAGTAAACGTATATTTTGTAGGTTTATCAATTTGTTCATGCATATTACAAGTGCCAAATGCTATACTCAAAGAGAATTCGACTTTATCCTCCGTCTCATTTCTGTCTTATGCGATCCGTGTTGTAAGCGACAAATGAACGATAGACCATGGGATAATTTATAGAAGACAAAATCTGGCAATTGTTTTGTAATAATGTCCAAATAAACAAAGTATAACAGAGTAACTGGACTAGAATCTTCAAATAACCGCTATTCAAACGTGTATTCTATGATAAAATTATAGACTTTCTTTTTATGTTACAAGACAGGAAAATTTTAAATATAAGTATAGATTTAGAGAACTTACGATGACTATCATGAAAAACAAGATGCTGTATAAAACAGTTAAAGTCTCTCATCAAGCTTTTAATAATATAGTGACTTTTAATGATATAGTGGAATATATATAGATAATTCCAATAGAAATTAATATTTTGACTGAATTGAAAATTATTTAACTGTTTCAGTAATCACGAGACAAGCGCGTATTGGCAGCTATTGAAACGCCTGAGGAGGCCGAAGACCAGCTTCTGTAATCGATGGGTTGAGAACGCGAAATTCGTGCTTTTCTGCTTTCTTCTCTTCTCGTAACCAAGGTGTATAGCTTACCGATGAGCCATGCTGAAGGTAGTAGGAGCCTCCTGGCTGCAGACACGCATCTCCACTTACATCCTAATCGCCGTAGCTTTACTAGGAGTCGGGGCCATAATTCTCGGTGAATTCGGACAGTAAGTTCATCAATTCACTATATCACTTTAATAGGAATCAGGATTAAATGGGAATAATCATGACATGGCTAATATTTATAAAAATTCTTAAATTAGACTGTCCTGACGAAAAGTAATTATAAGAAAAATACAAATGTTACAAAAATATATGGAATGCAAATATAAAAAAGTATGAAAGGTATGAAAAGTATTCCAAAAGATAATACAATAATTTATGATTTATATTTAGATGAAAAGCGCAAAAATAATAATCTAATATTTAAAAGCATTATAGCATTCATTAACTGAAATAGTACCAAATCGATAACATTCACCTAACGTTAGAGCATATACATATTAAAAGTTAATACACAATGCAACTATGTATATCTTATTTAAATCACTATTGGCCATAAATCAAATATCGATCTATATCAAGTTATTTCACATACAATTTCAATATACATACATATAACGGATGTCGTGATCTTTTATCAAGAAACAAGTGTTCTTGCTTGAAAGATCAACGTTCCTGCGATAACTCCGACCGCATTCGACACATGTGAAATGCGTGCAGCAATGTGAGTGAAGCGATCGAAAGCATCAGCATTTCGATGGTAACAAGCTGGATGGGACCGGTCGCGACATAGGATCGAGTAACGCAACGTCTGGCTTCTCGAATTCGCGCTTGTCGCTATCACAGCACGGCTGGTGCGTGCACACGTTGCGCTTCCGACGTACCAAAGCTTTTACGTACTTGACACGCGGTTTATCTTGCTTGCCGCGTGCACGAACGGCAAACAATAATTTCGCCGAACAGATAATAAAAACTACTTTATTTATTGTCATAAGTTTGTCATTGTCATATTTACACCGGTCATTATCATTTGCACGTGATTACATAAATTCTTGAAATATGTCTTATTCTTAGTTTTTTTAATTAAATATCTTTTTGTTATTTTGTAATATTTTTGTATTATTATTTTTGTTATTTAATTAATAAATTATTGTCCTTTGATCTATATTATACGACGTCGCTGTTATCTAATTGCCTCTTATTCATTTCAGATATATGTATGTATTGTTTTAGTTAAGTAAAATTTTGGGAAATGTTTACGATATATTTGTATAGATGGCATCTGAATTTTCGAGTAGTGTAACTTTAATTTTAATTCAATTCAAGCAGATTTTCATGTTATTATATAACTTGATAGGTAATCTAAAAGAAATTAAATGTTTCAAAAAGTGTAAGTACAAACTAGTAGGGAAAAATATTTCATATTCCAATCGAGATGTTTTTAAGTCTGTGTGTGTGTGTGCGCGCGCGCGTGTGTGTGTGTGTGTGTAAAGAATTATTAAAAACTGGTTTTAATGAGTTTCATGAGTTGCCTACGTTTCTAAAGTTCGATATAAATGAATAATGTAGCATACATTACACATGTGATTGCAATCAGGATTTGCAATTAGAAGTAGGTTCTGTATGTGAAGGATATTGATATGTATACTTCGCATATTTCACATAGAGACATAATAAACTTTTAATTCTCTTATAATCAGATCATTAATTATTAACAATAATTTTTAATCGTAGAAGTTGAAACTAAAATTTATTTTATTGTCAATTATGTGGGCATTCCAGATTATTTGTCTAATATATTCATTTCATATGTGCACAGATACACCAGTTAAACTTTTCTAATTACCTATCTATCGTACGTTAACAGTGTCGAACAAGATGGAATCTATTCAGCCACCGTATTATGGAACCGTAAAGGAGGATATCGTATTGAGTTTTGGGGCCAAGGCAATGATCTAACTGCTATACCATTGCATGCAGCTCGAGCCTATTATAAAACTGAAATTTTCGAGCATGGGTAAGTCAATGTCATATATAAAGTTAATATAAAAAATATATGTATAAAGCTAATATTACAAATATAATATAATATTTGTATGTTAAATATATATATCTATAATCAAGAGATAAAATGATTCGTAATATAATTTTTACAGATGGTCCTATATTGAAATAGAAACATCATCAAAATACCCAGATACTGTGCAAGCTTATGCCGCCGGACTGTTGGAGGGTAGTCTAACTTGGCAATTAATTCATCATCATTGGTTCAACACTATAAAGCCAAAATGCGAAACAAAACCGGTTGAGTGCCGAAAGCTAATGCGATATCTTCGAGACAACACTGCCGTCATTCGTGAACGTGCTGAATTGACGGAGTCTACTGATCCTTTTTGGCATATGGTACATAATTACCCTATTGTCTTAATAACAAATCATATTTTTAGTAGTTTTAAAAGACGATAAAATAAACTATAACTAAAAAAATACTAAATATTAAAAAATATGAAAAATATGTTAATAAAATAAAATAAAATTGATTTTTGTTTAGGTACGATTATTTTATGCTCAATTAGATGGTTTGGAAGCTGGTTGGAAATTTGCTGTACGTCGGAGTCGTGTGTCGGTATCATTGGAATCTGACGATTTCCTTTGGCTCGCCTTGACTTCCGATTTATCTGGTTTCCAACAAGTATTCAATATTTCCAATTCCGTAGTAAGTTCTATGATCCACTTCAAATTTCTTGCAAGAGACAATTCGGAACCTCTAGTTGCAATCAATCAACATACATCAGCACCGTAAGTGAATCATTATATATTTCCTATATTAATCAATTTGTTTAAGAATTTCAAATATAAACTGACATAAGCTTTGTATTTTCATGCTGCAAGAATAATTATAATAAACGTGGGTGTAATTATTTAAACTATATAAAACTACAAACTATGTAAATATATTTAAATGTGTACTTTATTAGATGATAGAAATTAATACGAATAAACTATAAATCTTTATTTCTTATTTTATAGATACACTCAAATGTTAAGACTCTTAAAAAAATACACATTTGGCTATCATGTGCTACCTACGACAAAAACTGATGCATTAATTCCGGGTCGATCAATTGTATTGTCGTCCTATCCTGGAGCATTATCGTCCCGTGATGAATTCTATTTAATAAATGGAGAAAATCATGAAATGATTATTACTGGAACATCTTTATTAACAACGAATCAGAATGAGTGGAGTCTTTTGTATCCAAAAGATCATGTATGAATTTATTGTTAAATTTACATAGGATGCGCCTGAATATCATGTGCAAGCAGGTATGAGACGATTCTTTATGACAGAATGAAAAGAAAATTAAACAAAATAGAATAAAACTTTTTCGTCCAAGACTTAGTTTTCGAGAAAATGGAGTTTGAAAATTTATAAAATGTATTTGAACATAGTTAATTTTGGACTGGATAGGAATAAATAATCGACATGAGGTTATTCCACATGTGAAAATAAGTCGAATAAAAATAAGAATAAAATTTTTTCATAAAACACTTTGTTTCCTAGAATAATAAATTTGAAAATGTATCTACGCATGTAAAGAATAAATATTGAGCAAATTCTTAACTAAACATTTTTGAACTCTAATGTCTTTAGTATGAAGCCTTAAACGGGAAAATAATATTTCACATCTTTTACTCATTTTAGCATGTAGAATAACCTCGTGCCGATTATTAACTCCTGTCACATCTGAAATTAGCCATATTGAAGTATACTTAATAAATTTTCAAACTTGATTTTCTCGAAAACTAAGTCTCGAACGAAAAAATTTTATTGTATATTTTCGCCCTAGTTTTTCATAATAAGTCACCTTATGCCAATTCGTACATGATATGCAGGTGCACCATATATATAGTTTATTTTATGTACAAAAAGTTATTAAGTAATAATAATAATGTTATAGGTAATGTTAACTGTAAGATTAATGGCAGCAAATCGACTAGCAACGAACAGTCAATCTTGGTTTGATACTATATCTCATCAGAATGGTGGAGCTTCTGCATTGCAGTGGATCAGTTTTGAGCCACGTTCCATGACTGTATTATTAGTGGAACAACTACCACGCATCACCGTTGCTATGAATTACACCGAGAAGTTTAAAAAAATCGGCTTCATATCGTATATTGGTATATCGAATTTTCAAAACATCAACGACATCGTACGGCCTGCCAAGAAGGATGTAGATCTTTTGAAAACCCGTTTAACGCGTTTACAAGAGAATATCACTACGTTCGAGCAATTTCGAAACTTCATGCGTGGATGCAGCCAGGAAGGTTGCACTTCCGAGGAACAAAATTCAAAAACAAATCAGTTGCGGGAATTGACGTATCGTGGAGATTTGGAGGATATACCTGTACCGTATGGTATTATAGATACGAAGATTTTAGCAATTTGTGCGGATGGTCTCAAAAGCTTTGAAGCTACTTCCGGACCATCTACATCGCAATCGCGAACACCATTCCAATGGTCGAAAAGCTTCCCCAATATTTCGCATGTAGGTCACCCGGACTCTTTCGAATTTAAAGGCGTTACCCCAAGATGGGTTTGGGCCTAATTAATTTTATTAAAATTTTGCTTAAAACTAACACTTTTTTAAAAACATTTTCAAGCATTTTTAAGAGAATGAAGACGATTTCCCGTCAATTCCTCGCAGTTTGATTTTTATTCTTCTTAGGCAAAATTTTTAATTATAGTATTTAAATATTTTATAGCTGGCTCATATGTTAGCCGCCTATGGTTAAATTTTAGGAAATAAAATAAAATAAAAACATAAGAATTTATAGTGTTTCCAAATTTATTTCTATCACCTTGAATCTTTATTTTAATATTAAAAACCATTAAATTCGCGAGTATATTACATTTTTTATATTCTGATGATTTTGATCTACATAATTTGTACTGATACTATATTTATTTAATTTTATATAGAATTTAATGATTATAATTATATATATATATATATATATATATATATATATATATATATATATATATATTATAAATGTGTATATTATATATATACATGATATATATATATATACATTTATTTATTTATGGTACATAGTAAGTCATAACAGAGGTTATAATATTATTTTGAATTTAATGAAAAAAAAACAATTTTAGTGCTACCATCTAACAATATTTGCGTGAAATAACGTTTAATATGCCGGTAAAGCTAGACGTGACAACAGTTATATCTATTTCCATTGACTGTAATATTATGCAAGTTGAATGACAATGTTTATTTATCAAATATTTTATCAGAAAAATTAATAATTCAAAATTAAAATCATTTAAGATGTAGTTCTTAAAATTCTACATTTTCTCAATTTTTTGCCACTTTCTGGTTATTGTTTATCACATATTGTATTGTAACACGTGAAGGTATCATTTGATTTCATTATCGCAATCATGGAAAGTGATGATCAAGGACAAGTTTTTAATAATGAAAAATTTAATGATATACACATAAATGGGAGAGATAACAGTTTAAGAGAGAAGGTTATGTTATAAAATTGATTTAGTTAGAATATTTTTAAATTTTTATAACGAAAGAGAATATATAAACCATTTTTTTTAATTATCTCATCTTTCTTTTTAACTTATGTTATATCTTATTTAAAATATGACAATAAAATATAATATATTACTTTTACTATCTGCAATTGTAATATTTAAAAAAGTTGAACATATACTATTATACAATATGTAATATAAAATTTAATTTATTCTTATCATACTGTTAATAATAAAGAAATGTTATTAGGTTTTGTCAATAAGAAGTGAGGAAAGCATTTTTAATGAAGCATCAAAAAAAATTAATAATTTCATGAAATCAAATATAAAAACAAAAAAGGATTCAAAAGAACTAAACAATGATAATGGAACTGGTAGTATAGATTGTTCAGGACAAAAAGAATTAAAAAAGCAAGTTCAAACTGGAGAGATTACACCCTTTCAAGCAATTGAAAAACAGTTTGATTTGTTAAAAACTAAAGGGTATATGATATTAATAAAATTGTTATAAGTAAAAATTATAAAAACTAAACTTAATATTCATTTTTCAGGACATTTAATAAATCCTCTCATTTACTTGATCTTGAAAAATATCTTCGACAGCAGGCTGAACTTGCCAAACAAAGGAAACGTTTGAAAGAAAATTCAAAGGCATCTAAGTATACTAGTAATAATGCAGTAACAATTAAAAAACCAAAATTATTAAATACTCATCCTAAAGAATTTAAAATAGCGAAAAAAACAAAAATTAAAGCTAATAAGAAGAAATTAGTTTCTGAATTTGAAACATCAAAAAGCTTAAATAAAAACAATGATATTAATTATGAAACAGAAGACAGTAAGTTTAATCAAGTTGAGAATTCTACCAAAGAGGCTAAACATTCAAAAAATGAATTCATTTCCTGTAATAGTTCCAAAGATAATACTAAAGAGACATTGATTGAAAATACAACAAACATTAAATTTGCAGATATAACTAATGATTCTGAAAGTGAATATGTACCAAGTGATGAACAAATAGATTCAGGTACATATTATCACTAATTTAATTTGAAATTTAATATTTATTAATAAAGCATCGTTTTTTTTTTTTAATTTTATAGCAGATGAAGGAAAATCATGTAAAAAAAGAAAATCTCTTACCAAATCTGTTCATACAAAAAGAGGTAAACATAGTGATTTATCTTAAAATTAATCATTATAATATGTCACTTTTATTAATAGAGAATTATGTGAATTTTAGTTTTGGATGATGGAAATGAAGAGATGTATAGAGAAAGGGTAGAGAAAAGTGGTTATCCAAAGGATGAACCACTACACAAAATAGATAATTTATTTAAAATCCCTCAGTCTATATGGAAAAAGTTATATAAGTATGAATAATTAAAAGACTGATTTTTATATATATATCTATTATGTGTATATATAAAATTGACTAATTTTTTTAGATATCAGAAAGTGTCTGTACAATGGTTGTGGGAACTGCATCTTCGTGGCTTAGGAGGGTTACTAGGTGATGAAATGGGTTTGGGAAAGACTGTTCAAGTAATTGCATTTCTTGCAGGTTTAGATTGTAGTGAATTACTGTCAGATGGTGGAAGGTACATACCTTCTGTTTATTGATTATTTTAACAAAGTCATAATACATATTTAATTAATAATAACTACTTACTCATAGGTTCAGAGGTTTAGGACCAACTATAATTGTTTGTCCAGCTACTCTAATGGAACAATGGGTAAAGCATTTTCATGAATGGTGGCCTATTTTAAGAGTAGCTGTTCTACATCAATGTGGAACTTATAACGGTAAGATAAAATCATCTGTTACTTACTACACTAACATATGATAATAATGTGATATTTTATTACTTTTATATTATTAATAAATATCTTTTCAGGTAATTTGGAGTATTTAATGCACTCTTTAAAATCTGGTGGTGTATTAATTACTTCTTATTCTGGTATGCTTATACATAAAGATTTACTTGTAACCAGTCAATGGCACTATGTCATACTTGATGAAGGTCACAAAATAAGAAATCCACAAGCAAAGGTAGTTTCTTGCTTTTAATCTGTGATGATTTTACAATTAGGTACAAAAGCAATTGTAACTGAATTCTTGTAGATCAGTAAAGCAGTAAAGGAATTCTCTACACCACATCGACTTTTGTTAACGGGTAGCCCTATGCAAAACTCCTTAAAAGAACTATGGTCCCTCTTTGATTTTATTCTACCTGGCAAGTTAGGCACTTTACCTGCATTTTTAGAGCATTGTGCAGCCCCTATAACTCGTGGAGGATATACAAATGCTTCTCCTTTGCAAGAAGCTATCGCGCTTCAGGTTGCTACAATGCTTAGAGATACTATTACACCATATATGCTCCGAAGAACAAAAAATGATGTGCAACATCATCTTAGTCTACCAGAAAAAAACGAACAGGTTTGTTACACATTAGGATATTTTGTAAGAATTTATAATTTCATATCTCAATTCATGTTTTTTAGGTACTGTTTTGCAGTTTAACAGGAGAACAAAAGGAACTATATAAAGAATATTTACGTTCTGCAGATGTTAGTTTCATTTTGCATGAAAAGAGTAATTCAGTAAGCAGAAGATACAGGGCTCGCCTCCTCATAGCATTATCAGTGCTTAGAAAGATATGTAATCATCCTGATTTGTTTCTTTATACAAATCCAGTTGTAAGTTTATAATTTATATATTTTATTCAAATTATAATTTAATTTATATTATAATATTTATATCATGCAGCGCGCATTACAATTCATTGTATTTAATTAAATGTATATTTAGGATTCAGATGAAGACATTGATGTATCAAATGAAGCATTGGAGAAATTTGGATACTGGAAGCGCTCTGGTAAAATGATAGTGGTTCGGTCCCTTCTTAAAATTTGGAAGAAACAGGGACATAGAGTACTTCTTTTTACTCAAGGGAGACAAGTAAATAAGTTATATAATTGTTTATAAACATACGTTATGTACAGAATAATGTATAACAAAGTTTTATTTGCAGATGATGCATGTTTTAGAATCTCTAGTACAAAGCGAAGAATATTCTTATTTAAGAATGGATGGAATTACTTCTATGTCACAACGACAAGAAACAATTCGTTTATTTAATAAGGTATACATATATCGATAAACGGAAAATGTATTTTATTAATATTTTGCTTTTTTGTAATTTGATCTTTTTCATACAGGATCCATCATATTTTGTGTTTTTGTTAACTACGCGTGTTGGAGGTCTGGGAGTAAATTTGACTGGAGCAAATCGAGTAGTTATTTATGATCCGGATTGGAATCCAGCAACTGATGCTCAAGCAAGAGCACGTGCATGGAGAATTGGACAAAACAAAAAAGTTACCATTTATAGACTTATTACTGCTGGTACTATTGAAGAAAAGGTAAAATCTTAAGTTTCTCTTTTGCTGAATATTACGAAGTATTTATGAGATAATGTTTTGTTTCAGATGTATCACAGACAAATATTTAAAATACTTCTCGCAAATAAGGTTTTAGAAGATCCACGTCAACATAGATTATTTAAAACTTCCGATTTAGTTGAACTTTTTAATTTTAATGAATCTATCGATAATAATTCTAGTGAAATAGATCAATTATTCGGACAATCTAGACTAGTTTCTTCGTCTACCAAATTTTCACCTAATAAAATTGAAAAAATGCGAAAATTAGCAGCTACGCTTAGTAAAAATATAAGTCAAAATACCTCAAACTCTACACCTGTAATACAAATAGCACGCGCTACAGAAAATCATGTTTCAAGTTGCCATAACAATAATATTGATCGAGATATTTTAAAACACAATTATGAAATATTCAAGGATAATTTAACAAAAGAAGGTATTAAAAACGAGAGTAATCTTCATAAAAAAAATGAAGATATACTTTTTTCTGCACATCAAGAAAGTACGAATGACAACAATATCCAAAATAAAATTTCAAAAGATATTGAATACAATACAGACAACATCTTAAATAATAAACTGGAAGATGAAGATCATACATTAACAAGTAGATCAAATTCTGATATTAAAATACATGAAACATCAAATAAGGCTACTGTACAATGTCTATCTAATGATGCTAATATAACTGAAATTTTAGATAGAAGTAACGAAACAGTAACATGTAATGTGAATATGAATGAAGATACGTTGTCAAAATTAAATAAAAATCATTGCAAAGAAAAAAGAAAAAGAAGTTCACGATTAGAAGAGCATGCTGCCTCAGCTCTATTTGAAGGAGAACGTGTCTCACATTTAATTGGACGACGTCTTGAACGTTCTCTGACAGAGGAACCTAAACCAATTGAAGATGATCAATACGTCTTAGAAAAATTATTTGCCAAAGCGAGTAATTATTCTCTTATTATATGAGCGTATTTTCTATTAGAACTTTTTATATACAATAATAGTAAAATATATAAAATATTCTTCCTTAGGCGTGACTTCTGCTTTTCAACACGAAACAGTATTATCAAATTCAGAATATAATTCTGATGACAAAAATCCAATGCAACGATTAGCGCGCGAAACAGCGCAAGAAAATATGGACAGTATTCGTAAATCTCGTAAATGGTGTTGGAAGCCCATGTGGAATTCTATGTCACCAAAAAATTACTGATTTTTATATATGTATATAAATAATTAACATTTAGTTTATATAATTTATTGAAAGTGATTCTTTATTCAGTGATCTTAAATTTTCCAATTAAACAAACAAATGAATATTGATCTAAATTTATGTTTACAGAAAAATAACACTTTTTTTAAACTAAATCAAGTATATAAGTACAACTTAATGAACATTTATGAATTTGAAATATTTTTCCAAAACCTTATGTTAAAACAATCTTTTTCGTATTTCCATTGTAAATTAATTTCTATTTTTTTAATTGTGTATAAAATATTGTGTTAATATATAATCATTTATTAATTAAATATTAAACTATTTTTGTATATTAAATATAATGATATATTATTTTATAATGTATTATTTCAGTGGTTTAGAAACAATAACTTTTTCATTTTACTATTTTTAAGCATACAATAATTTCACCCCACTATATTACCTATACAAAATAATTTATATGTTAGGCACTTACATGTAAAAGATAAATTGGAAAGTAATTGACAGATGTAAATATTTTACAATAAAAAAATGCTGCTTTCTTTTGTTAATTAAATTAATCAAATATTTTCTCATGTATTAATCTTTTTTATACTATCTATAATTTTTTTGTAATTACAAATAAAATAAGTTACAATATGTATATACATATATATATACGTATTGTAATTTATTATTAATTAGTCACTAGAAAATATAAAAACTTATCTGTATAAACTAAATTTCTATTTACATTGATCCTTTACTACATTTTACATTCAATGTCTTAGAAATTCTTCCAGTGTAGGACCACCTCTACCTAAAGGATCTTCAGGAAACATAACATAATTTCCTACAAATGTTGGGATCAATAATCTCTTTTCAATTGTATCACGCCATTCTGGTTTTTCCAAATATAAATCTCTATATTGGTCTAAAGAAACTACGATACCTCCACACATTGTTGCATATTCTAATATATACCTAGAAGTGATAAGGAATACCACTTTATAAAATAAATAGTTCTCACAATAGCTAAAAAGAAAAACAATTTACCTATCATCGTAAGGAGTTATCCGTTTACCACCGATAACACGACTTGGTGTAAAAATTACTATTCCATCTGTGTATAACTTTTCAAGTAATGGGTGGTTTAATGATCTTCTATGATGAGGTACAAATACTTTAACAGAATGACCCCTCTTTTGGAAATACTCTACGACTATCTTGATTCCTTCCTCCGCAAATATTTTATGTTTACGGTACCTAGAAAATATTAAATTGTTGCTGCACGTATAATTATAATACATAAATTAAATATAATCTCCAAATAATCAATCATCATACGCCATAGCTATGTTGTTGCCGTCAATAACTATCTCCCGTAAGCTATTAAGTGGTTGAGGTACAGATGATCCAGTTGTAGATAACTGAGGATATGATATAAAGCTAGGCTCAAAAGTAGTTTGAAATCCAGGATTAGAAAAGTCATATAAATTAGGATAGTTATATGCAACTGGCATATTATATACAAGTGGTAATGTACTTGTATTAGATATAGTATGTATAGTAGATGTATCAAACGTAGTGGATATAGTAGGTATAATAGATGTATTAAATGTAGTGGATATAGTAGATGTAGCAGGTGTATTAAATGTAGTGGATATAGTAGATGTAGTAGATGTAAATGTAGATGTAGTATAGTTCGTTACTGATCGTCTGAAATTTCTTAATCTTTGAGTTGTCTTTGGTTTTGTCATTATAATGTTTTTGCTTATATTATGAGGTTTAGGAAATTTCAATCTACGTTTGCTGAAAGGTAAACAAGTTATCGCACTTTCTTCTTCTTCTACTTTTTTGTTTTTTGCATCCTTTTCAGTATTTGTTTCATTGGATTGTAAGCAACTAAGATTGTTTTTATTTGGTGTAGTATCTATCATAAAAATTCTGTCATTCTTCTTTCGATCTATAGGTTCTTCTTCTGATTGATTTACAGGTGGTACAAAAGTTTTTATGGAGAGTAGAGAAGTTTTTGCACATGGTGAACTTTTTACAGGTTGTGGAGGAATTTTTGCACATGGTAGAGTTTTTACAGATAGTAGAGGAGTTTTTGCACTTGACACAGGAGTTTTTACAGATTGTGGAACAGTTTCTGTAGAGGGTGCAACAGTTTTTGCAGATGGTGGAACAGTTTCTGCAGATGGTGGAACAGTTTCTGCAGATGGTGGAACAGTTTCTGCAGATAGTGGAACAGTTTCTACAGATGATGGAATAGTTTCTGCAGATGATGGAATAGTTTTTGTTGATGACCATACCACAACAATATCATCTAAACTTTGATTTATAGAATCTGATACCAAAGCTATAAAAAATTAAATTGCAATAATATTCTTAGTTAGAAAAATGTTATTGTTTTGTAGGAAACATATTTTTTACCTATGTTTTCATCATCTAAATCGATAATTGTATTAGATACTGAAGGACAAGTTGAATTATTTTCTGACAATGCAACAATGTTCTTTTTCCTTTTCTTTCTTGGAGGTCCTTCTACTGCAGTTTTTGTTTGACTTAATGTTTCATTTGAATTACATTGAGGATTTCCTTCACCATTTATTGACAAATCTAAGAATCTCTTTTTTGTTTGTAGTTCTTGTTTACTTTCATTATCTTTATTATTTGATTCATTTTCATTATCACTTAAAATAATAATGCTATCTTGTAAAGACTCTTTTGCAAAGCAAAAAGAATCTTTTCTTTTGTTAAAGACTTGGTTAGTATTACATAATAGTCGTTTTTGTGCTTGTGCCCATCTTTTGCTACTACAATTACAAAAACAAATACTTATGTGTGTATATAAGTCTACATTTTATACATATCGTACAAATTCTCTTTGCATTTTCTATTACCTTAATTGGATATGTTTCAGTGGACTTTCATAGAATGTTCGTTTTACATTTTTTTGTACCTTTTTTTTTCTTGAAAATACTTTTTCTTTCCTTGGTTTTGAATTTTCGTAACAAATTATAACAGAGTTGTTTAAAGTGCTCATTTTTAAATCATTTTTTTAATATTTCACCTTCTTAAATTAACATCTACATGTTATAAAATAAAAATAAATGAAGTTTTATTTCTTAAAACATATGTAAAACAGTTTTTAAATATCACTGAGTATTAACAAGAGATTTATAAAATATTAATCCATAATTCTTAAATTAATAGTAATTAAATTAATAGTTTTAAAATATTTGATACTTACAAATAAGATATTGTATATTAAGTATAAAATGAATCAATACTTGTAAATATTCGTACTTTAGTTATCAATAATATCAATAATTTTGGTTATCAATAATTATCGTAAAATTATATGAATCACCAATACCACTTAAATTCTCTTATAACGTTCACAAATTTTGTACATTTTTGACAATTAAATGTTTGTATCTTTCCGTCATTAATCTTTATTTGAACTCTTTTACAACCTAACCTAAAGGTACAAAACATAACAACATAACTCTAAATTTTAAACAAATTGAAATTCCCTTAGAGAGTATATACCCATTCATACCTTTACGATAAATATTATTTTATTTCCTTGATTATTTTAATAACTAAAACTAATATATTTCTTTACATCGTACTAATGTATTAAATTTAACCTCACCGAAAAATTAAAATGATACTTTCATCATATCATATGTTGTTTATCTTCTTGTTATTTTTATGAACAATACAAAAAACAAAAATAAATTAATAAATAAAAACGTAAATATTATTAGGGGCAGAAAACTGGATAAATATGAAGTACTATATATTGCATATATATTAAATACGTTACGAAATATAATTGTAGTTACAAAATATCAATCTCAAGAGTGTTAATAGTAGATACTTAAATGCACAATACACAACACCAAAATTAGTTAGTTACCATTAATCTGTGAATATATAACATGAAATATAAGAGGACACAAGTGATAGAGAAATAAACACAAAATAAATAAAACTTTTTGATTTGTATGAAATAGATGTGAAATAGGCTATACAACAATTGATCGGCAATGCGTCATTACTGATTGTTAATGTCAATATGGCTACAATAATATAAGCTTGTCGCTTTACTCTTTACGTGCCTTAGAAGATTCAAAAATAGGAAAACCCAAGAAAAAAGTTGAAATTTTCAATCACTTTGTCGATCTACTGTCAGTCTATATACAATGCTTCAAGTTAGACCGCGATGGCAGTGACCAATTACGAACACGGTAAATGTGTAATGCGAAACGGAGATCACTGATTGGTCGAAATTCGTACAACGGTGGAGGGGAAGGGAAGTGAATGTATGCTAGTCTGGCCCGAACGCGGCTACATCCCCGTGTCAGATCAGCGAGCAAGTAGTAACGCTAACGTTAAAATTTTGTCTTTTGTTTAATTCATTTCTATTTATTTTGCCGGTAATCTGGTTGAGTTCGAAAATTGTGGCATCGTTAAAACAAGCAGCTGATGATACGGGGATCGGGCCAAATAATACAAGCATCGGTTCCATGGTAAATTTTCAGTGTGATCAAGTAGTCGAAAGCGAATTCAGGCAGCCTTCAACGTAAACAAAAATGGAGTTAGGGGAGGGAGACGCGCAAATTTGTCGACTTTGCGGCCAGTGCGAGAGTATATACATCGACGTTTTCGGTGAGGAAGGCACCAAACGATTTTTAGGATTAAAGATCCACACAAAAATCAACATTCTGGTGAGTACAAATGTAAGAGGTGTGTCATGGGGTCCGGGCCCCGTTTGTAGTTAGAGGAGGGGGTTAGAAAAATGGCCGGAGGGGAGAAGAGCATGAGAAGAAAAGATATTCTTTCTTTCTTTTGCTACCTTTGTTCTATTATATTTTGTTCGCATTAATTTTCACTTGTGTAGTTTTAGTACTAATATCGTATTTACTTCTATGTTTTATGTTTGTTTTGAGAAAGAAATATTTATTTCAGTTTCATATTATTATTCCAAATGTGTGTCAAATTGTTTACATAGACTTAAAGACTTCTTAAGTAAATCCTAAATAATTGTATGTAATATGTTTATGATTTAGAGACATGTATAATTGTATGTTATGATTATATACTGTACAACAATGACTATTTTATTAAATACAAGATATCTATTTTGTAAGTAATTGTTTATTATCCTCATATTGCTATTCTTTATTTTATGATTGTATTATGTTTAATATCTTTTTTAAAATGAAATATTTTGTAATCAATGTTTTGTAAACATAATTTGTTCTTGGAATCTGATTAACAAAAAACTGAATTTGGATTTGAAAGTATTCATTTTTTTAATCTATCTTTACTTTTTCAAGTTTATATAAACATAAGAAAGTAATTGTTAGTTCTATATCCAATATTTTTTACATAAACGTTATATATTTGTTTTTAGATATTTGTAAATGGTTATTAATGTTATTGTATTTACATAATTATAATGATAAGTATGAATGTTAGCAATATGTATTATTAGAGTGGGTACCAGATTATAAGAATTTTCAGAATGGTGTATCTACAGAGCGGTAGGGTTTTAATTA
The DNA here is from genome assembly GCF_040668555.2 of Bombus flavifrons. Lineage (NCBI taxonomy): Eukaryota > Metazoa > Arthropoda > Insecta > Hymenoptera > Apidae > Bombus > Bombus flavifrons. The sequence continues at coordinate 7,810,468 of NC_138446.1, read as the reverse complement.
AATTGTTTATATATTCATAATTATTCTTTAACAAGACAAAATATGGTTTTTCAGTTCAATTAAAATTTGTACAGAATCAGATCTTCAAGTAAGATTTTAAAAATCACATATATTTAGTATTTAGATATTTTGTTTGAATCGCAGATAGATGAAAGGGATCCTCTGCCCAAGGCGATCTGTGTTCAATGTCTGGGCAAGCTCGAATTCGTTTGCGACTTCCAAGAGGAGTGTCTTCGCACCCAACAAGTGTTACGCGATCGATACAATCTACCACCCTTAACAGAGATTGTAAGTTCGTATTCAAATTTAATACATAGCTCTACCGCTCATCTATGATGCTACCAGAGCATGCAGCTCTCTTTTTTCTTTGAAATTCAAATAGTATAAAGTGGTATCATCTGGTATTTTGGTTCATAAAACAATTTTCAATCATAACATAAAAAATTGTTTATTAAATATGCAGTTTTTAATATATTTGTATTTATAATAAAAAGTATATACCACAAATACCGGATTGAATTCATTTTCTTCAATAAAACTATTTCTGGTACCCACTTCTACTTTTATTTCAATCTATCTCTAGGCTGAAGTAAAGACTGAAGATACAACACCAAGTACATCAACAAACAACAACAACAATGAAACCAACAAAAATCTTAATTCTCCTAATGATGGGAGTGTTAAAGAAGTAGAGCAACGTGTTTTAAGAACAGCTACAAAGACTCAGAGAAACTTAAGGAGTCAACAACAAGTAAAAGGCAATGAAGAAGCTCCAAAAGAGCAGAATAATATTCAAAGTACAAGTGGAGACAATACAGAGAATATACAAATTGTTCAAAGTTCTGAAACAACTCCCACGCGATGGCTTAGAAGTAGACAAAGTACAGAAACAACTGCTGCAAATGAAACAGTGACTGATACGCCAATCGCAAATAGACTTAGAAGTCATGATAATACTGCCACAGAAATAACTGTTAGTCCACATAATAGCCCTAATGAAATTGGTGAGAAACTGGTTGGGAAGCAGCAAGATCCGCACACTATACAAATTCCAACATCAGCATTAAATAAACTTCTAAGTATCGTGTCAAACTCTCCAAACATCGAAGTTTCTGTAAAAGAAACCCGAAATCAAAGCAGCGACATTGAAGATATTAGTTTTACTGTAGAATTATGTAAAAAGGAAAGTGACGATGTAGCTACTGTTCGAGCGCGAGTATTTCCAGATCAGGGTTCCTGTTTGGTGGACAAGGCAATCGTTGGTCTTTTACAAAATCAAAGTTGCGTAGAAGTAAATAGTATAATAAACACCATTATCAACAGTAGCCTGAAGAATGGCAGTTCAACGAAATTGAAGGATTCTGCTGAATTCGAGCAGAAATGGCAAGCTTCTCAGAACCCAGAAGAACTTTTCAGGATCGACGGAGAAGAAATTCGTGTCGACGATAATGTCGAACATGTCGTCACGGATAATCAAAACGGCTACTCTTGTAAATTGTGTTGTAAGTTCTATGAACGTAAGGACAAATGTATGGTTCACGTGAAAACCCATCTCGGTATTAAGCAGTATACTTGCATTTTGTGCAACGCTAAATTCGTATGCAAGTCCGATGTAATGAAGCATATTCGATGCTCACATACTAATCCTAGACCGATACAATGCCCAAAATGTCCAAAAAGGTTCAAGTCGAAATTTTATTTAATGGAGCACGACAACGTGCACAAAGGTGTGAGACCTTATTCTTGTACAGACTGCGGTCAAAGTTATCATCACAAAGTGTCTCTACAAATCCACATGAAATCACACTTACCTCCGCAGAACTTAGCTTGCGAATATTGTGGCAAAGTGTTCCCGTACCGTACGAGATTGTTAAGTCATATAGCTAGCGTACATTTAAAAAATCGTCGCAATTTCAGGTGTCGATTCTGTTATAACCTGTATTCAAGTCTTTCAGTTTTGAATGAACATATTAAAACGCGTCACGCGACTACATACACTTGTGAAGTTTGTAGTAAAACGTTCAAAGTCGCGTCCAAGTATAAGGCTCACGTGTTACAACACTCAAATCCTAAGCCGTTCGTGTGCAACGTTTGTAACAATAGATACGCCTCCAAAGCATTCCTAAACGAACATCTATTGAAGCACGAAGGGCTGAGGAAACATATCTGCCAAAAGTGTGGTGCAAGATTCGCACAAGCTAGTCATCTGGCTGCACACCGACACGTGCACGGTGAGAAAAAGCATGCCTGTCCGGAATGCGGACGAAAGTTTAATAGGCGTGATAACATGAAGGTACATAGAAAAAGACACTTTGAAGAAAAAAAGACTAGTAATAGCAAACAGAAGAACGCATCTAGTGGCGACGTTGCTTCCACTGCGTCCAACGAAAAGTAACGGTACTGACATAACTCTCATATTTTTTTAAGACTTAACTTAATTCATGGGTGAGCTAGGGCTTTCCAAAAGAGACGTTTTTTTTAACTCTTAGTCAAACAACGTTAAGTTAGTCGATAAAGCATTAGTTATTCAATAAATTAAAATTTTCAAAAATATTGCTGCAAGAATTAAAAGTAAAAGCTTTTTTAAAAAAATTCAGCAATATTAATCATGAGATATTGATTAATTTTACTTTTAAATTTTGGAGTAACTTATATTATCGGGTGAATAATTGCAGTGGGGATCACTCAATTTTTTTCCTCTTTCGTCGCTCGTTTCTTTTTTTTGTTTTTCCTTCTTTTTTCTTTTTTTACAGTAAGTTAGTCGTCATTTTGTACATAATGTAGTAGGTGTGCATTTAAGAGACTACTGGTATCTCCTAAGTATTTTTTCCATTTACATATACTACATTAGAAAATATTTTTGCACGTGAAACATTATTGATTAGAATTTACCAAAGCTATAATAAAGACAAGCCATGAAACATGACAGAATATTGGAATAAGACATAACAAAAATTAAAAAAAGAAACGTCACGATTGATACTTGTAATTGTAAGGAAGCCAAAGAGTATTATTGGATTCATTTTTATGGAAAATTTGTATGTCTATCGCACAGTTAGCTTTCTAGGAAAGATTAATTCATGAAAAGGTGTAAATACAGGGCTTCCAAAGTCAAAAACTCCGACCAAGAAAGAATATAGAAGTGAAAAAAAATATTTTCTATATATTTTTACATGACTGTTTTTAATAGAACTGCAAAACTTTTAAATAATACATGTATAAAGTGTATTTTATTATATTTTCGATTCTATTTTATATGTAAAACTGCATATGTATATAGATGAAGATTCAGAGCAAAAATAATGATTCATATAAGAAAATTGAAAATTTGCAAAATATATTATTATTGATTGATGATGAAAAGTCTTTAGATTTAAGTGGACTATTGTTTCCGATAGATCTTATATTATTAAAACTAACGGATATTTTGCTATAAGGGTAGCGCATACCATAAATTATGTAAGAAAGCATATTATGTGATTTGCTAGAAAGAAAAACGTAGAACTATATCGTAAGTGCCTTGGTCAACTCAATATATATTTTATTCATGTATTAAGCAAGAGCATTGGTGAATGAAAAAATCGTTAATGATTCTTTGAGTACGTATCACGTGCAACATTGATCTTCCTTCGGAAGAAAATTAGTCGTAATTCTTTGTGCTCAAATTATCCTAATATAATTTAGGAACTATATTGAATATTTTGAAAGGGATGTTACATGAAATAATTGTTAAGTGATAAAAGATAGGAATAATTATGATATACATTTTTTCATTATTTTTACTTAGAATGTAATAGTTTTATATGGAGCAGAATTTAGTTAATGATGATAATGAATTGATAATGTTTTAGTTATTATTTTATACAATGCTTCAGGATATTCAGTATATGTATAATACTTTAACTTTTTTTTTACTAAGTGAAACGTTCTACTTGTCTACCGCGTTTCCAAGATAAGAGCGCAAAGAATTATGTATGAACTATGATTATTACTTTTCCTCGGGACAAATTGTTCCCCGTGAGAACTGTTAATAAAATCGTGCGAAGGATATTACGTCTAACATTTAAACTCTTTCCTCAGATAACATAAGTGATAAGCAATAATTATTATTTTGTACAAGACGTTTGTTAAACCAATCTATTTTTCCATTTAGTAGGTAATAAGTAAGTCGATATATATATTGTATATATATACACTATATATACTGTGTATATATCTTAAGGTAAACATTAATATGTCATTAATGTGCAGTATGAATTAGCGTATATAACAATTTTTCGACAATAAAGAAAAAAGCATACATTTGTTTAAGGATTCCACAATTTTTCTCAATAAAGGTACGATATTTTTGGGACCGCTAATTATTTGATTTTCAGCCTTATTTTTCTCCATACCACTTCTAACTCATCTTGCATGGTAATTTATTTTTATCTTGCATGTACATAAAAGATACGAGTCAACGAGGTTTGTTCTGTTACTAATATAATTCCTCTGTAGAATTCTAAGATAGTAGAAATAGCAGTATATTATTACTAAATTTAAAGTCATTTAGATTTAGTCTTATTTTATTGCAAGATAGATTGTGATTAATTGGGGTATATCTTCTAGTAAAGTGTTGTGCTTTTTTTTATGCTATCTATAAAGATAACGTGGATCATTCTTTGGACACAGAAGTTTCTTTTTGTTGTTTCAGATAAAGAAGAACGATGGGCTGCCGCAGCTTGCTTGTTTGCGATGTTTGGGCACCCTGGAATTCTTCTGCGACTTTTACGATCGCTGTCATCTGGTACAACAGGAGTTCTTGCAGGCTGTAAGCTATTGTAACTTGATACATTATCTAACTAAAATCTCACGTTTGCCCATGTCTACTTGTTGTTAGAGAAAATAAAATATACCAATATTTTTCTTATAAACAAATGAAGACAGCTTTAAAATGATATGGGATAGACAAAAATTTTATTATGCAAAATTAAAAAATTTGGTACATTCACGCGTTATATAAGCTACACTGGAAATGGAGTTGTTCCAAATATTTGTATTTTATATATTATATTTTAAATAATAGTTGTATATTTATATATTATTTACTAAAGGGTATTTATATTTTTTTTAATTGAATCGTATACTTTTTCATATACGATTAATTTAAAAGGCATTTAATTTCAAGTTTATAAAACTTGTCGTATGAAATACAAAGACAACATGAACGTAAAAGCGCTGCTTTACGTTTTTTCTTGTTTTTCATAAGATAAGTTGTGTGAACTTAAAGCTAAAATACCTTTTAAACTTATCGTTTTCTGTGCTTGAATACTTTTTATAGAGAAAATCGAGCCTATTATAAAAAAAGTGTATAAAAAGATATAGCTCAATTTAAAAAAAAGATAGAAGTGACCTCGAAATCTTTGAAATTTCTCCGCTTCCAGAGTAATCCACATATATCGTTTGAAACAATTTAGACGAAGAAGATTGAATAACATTTTTATGTTCATATGTGATATAAAAATGTATAGAATATTTCAAAATTAATATTTAGAATCCTAAAAAGAATAAGATTTAATTTTTGTATTCACTTGTTGTATATGATTTTAAGAATATTTTGATTTCACTGATTATAGCCTACGTAATCAAAATACTTTTTTTTGGAATTATAGAATTAAAATATTTAGAAGCTAATATTTCATTTCGGAAAGATTGGAAGTATTTTGTTTCTATTTTATAGAGTCAAAATACAACAGATGAGAAGTTCCAGCAAGATAGCGATGCTGAATCTGATAAGGAGAACGCTATTCCATCTGCGAATGAGATGAAACGGAAAGCTAAGGCATTATCACCTGAAAGTCTAAAGAGTACAAAAAATTATCTGTCCGAAAATAATACGTCGTACTACAGGACTGAAAGAAAAGAAGAAAACGTCAATCTCGTAAATAATTCCCCTGTTAATGATGTTCACTCGGTTAAACAAACTACGGTACATATAAGCAATGTAATTTCATGTGAAAAGATATCGGGGAGTGACCAGCGTGATGCTAGTAATTTAGAAGAGAATACAAACAATTTAAAACATAAAAATTTAAACGACAATATATCAAAAAAGACTGCAGTTCGTACAAGGTCAACGAATAACTTGAAATCGCCGCAAAAAGATGAGGAGGACATTAGTATAAATACACATCAGCCTGTAGGACGTAGAAAAGGACGGAAAAACAAATTGGAGAAGATGAGAGGAGCCAGTTTCTTAGCAGGCAGCAGAAAAAGGAAAAAGAGGGAAGAAGAAAAAGAAGAGATAATCCAAAATGATATGGGTAAGAGTGATACTTTAAATAGTAGTTTAAAAAATTTGGATAACAAATGCAAAAGCAGCTGCCTGCATGTTATTTATGATAATGATAAGTCCAATAATGTGATTAATAATATTGAAACCTCCCCCAAACCACAAGTTGAGCAAGAGGCAGTGAAGGAACAGGTGGCAGTGGTGGACACATCCTCAAATATAATTTATACCAAAGTTAAGGAACCTGATATTATATACATAAATAATGAAAATCATCATATTGGTGATGATTTAGTAATTAATAAATTAAGAGAAATGGAATCTGATGGTAAAAGCACAGAAAAACCTGGCAACTATTTGAACAATACAGGAGATTGGTCTGTAAAAAGTAAAGCAATATCAGTTATTGTAAAGCAAGAGAAAGGAGAAGCAGAAAGTACTCCACCTAGGGAGACTGAAAAGACAAATCAGCCTGTTTTGATTCCTAATGAAATACTAATACAGAAAGATGAAACTGTAGTGGAAAATCATGATCAAAAAAGAAAAAAGTTAGATTTAACGCAGATATCTTGTTCATTGGTGGAGGAATCTGAGAAAACTGAAAATAGTGAGACTAATTTAGTAACAGTACAAAATATTATTAAGCATTCTGATGTTTCTAATAATCCCCAATCAAAAATATTTACAGAACAAAATCGTGTGACCGTTATAAGGTCTTCGCAATCTAATGAATTATCAAATCCAAAGATGATGAAGGAAGATTCCACAGAACCATGCATTGCAATAGATGTAATAGACCAAAGTACTACAAATGAGATAGAATGCAACCTCAGCAAACGTTCATTATCTCGATTCAGTGAAGATAGTTTTAATAAAATTAAAAGTAAAGATAGATCGTTTGGAAAAATCTCCGAATTGATAAGTGATGAACAAAAACGAGCTATTGAGACTTATTACACGGTGGACATGTCGATAGTAAATTCAGAAGAAGTACAGAAAAACATAACGATAATTAATAAAAAGAATATACGCTGCAATATTTGTGGCTCCCTTTATCTCAGGATGGATAAGTGTCAGGTAAGTTGTACAAATTATTTTTATTATACGTAAGAAATTATTCAAATTTGTAATAAAATACATAATAATAGTCATATTGAATTCTTGTAGGTACATATTTGGGGACATTTACAAATGAAGCCCTATCAATGCAAAGCTTGTGACTTTGCCACAGTTACTGTTAGTAATGTTCGATGCCATATCAGAAAAAGTCATTTAAAAATTAAACCATTCGCGTGCCATCTGTGTGAAAAACGATATGTAAATGCCATTTTATTAGAAGAGCATATTAATACTCATACAGGTGCCCGTCCATACAAGTGCAAGCTCTGTGATTTTGCAAGTTCCAGTAGACAAATATTAAGTTATCATAATGCCACTCATAAACCATTGAAGGTACCATCAATAAAATTGATTAATCTATTAAATAATATATTAATTACTGTATTTTATTTATTCATTTAAAAATTGTTATAGGATATTAGCTGTAAACTTTGTGGAAAAGAGTTTTATTCAAAAAGCAGATTGCGTGCACACATGATGGTACACAACAAAGATAAAGCTGTTATGTGTAAACTATGTTCTGCTTATTTATCTAATGCAGAAGCATTAGAAACGCATCATAGAAACATTCACATGCAAGATTATGTATGTAACATATGCGGTAAACACACCAAGTCAAGAAAAGCTTTACACAATCATCAAAATGTAAGATATATTTTGTTAATTTATTTAAAATTAATTAGTTACTGATTTGGAATATAATTAAAAACACAAATTATATTCATAGGTTCACGCTGCTGCAAAATACAAATGTACTCTATGCCCAAATGTGTATAAGAGTAGCCAAATACTAAAAGAACATCTTTTAAAACATGAAGGTATTAGAAAGTACAAATGTAATGTCTGTGAAAAGTCGTTTGGTCAGCAGTCTCATTTAGCTGCTCACATGGCAGTACATAGCAAAATTAGGTATGTTTTCTAATAGTTTCTTAATGGTCTCTTACTTCACTGAATCCTGAGAAATTCACTAATGACTGGAGGTATTAAAACTAATTGAAGTATTTAAATTAAAGCACCAATCATATTCAGAAAGTTTGAAATTCTTTTAATATTATGATAACAATGTAAGATATTAAATGCAGTATAAAGCAATTAAATAATTTTATTTTTCTACTAAGGTATTTAAAATATATATTAACATTATATATATTGAGTCATTTGACGGACAATATGTATACTATTGTATGCATGTATGTATGCGGTATACTATTATATTATATTTAATATTATTTATTTATAATATATGTCTTATTTATAGATTTCATTGTCCTGGATGTGACAAACCTTTCAATCGTCTGGACAATATGAAGATACATACTAAACGATGTAAACCATTTTTGGCAAATCCAGAGCTAAAAAATCTTTTAAGTAGGAGAGAAAGGACTATATCGTTCAATAATATAGCAGAATTAACTGCAGAACTAAAGACTGGTAATATGACAAATTCTATGTCTCAAGTTTCTCTAGAAAACCAGAATGATGAAATGTTAGTAGTAAAGACTATGGAGCATGAACAAAAGACTGCATTGAATCTTTGTAAATTAGGACTAAATATTTCTTGCATTGAATCAACAGAAAAAACATGGAATTCTGATAAGATGAATGATGAAAAAGAAGTAATGAAATCTTCTGAAAACATTGCAATTAACGTTACAAATATCGATGATAGATTAATTCCAGAAAATGAAAATGTGTCAATTCTTGAAAACGTCTTAGGACCAGAAAGTTATTAATATCTTTCTTTTATTAAATTATGCCTATTATTTAAAAGTGCTTGAATTTAGGAACATTTTATATTTAACAAATTTTAATAGATTTGATTAAATTTAGATGATAATTAATGTTTAAGGTTTAATATTATATAATATTTTTATATGAGAAAATACATTTTGTGATCGATCGACTATAGATTAGATAGATTATCGTATGAAAATCGATTTGCACGATAATTTGATTACTACTGTTCATATTCGAAACAGTACGTAATTTATCATTATTTTATTGTTCGTGCATTTTGATGATTCTAAAGAACTATTTACCTCGTCTTGATAATAAATTGATTTCAAGACCAAAGAAAATTATCAGTATAAACCTATTTTTTTAACTTATGCAAAGGTGTATCAAAGCGAAATGATACACTCTTACGCTTATTTAATCATAAGAAAAAGAAAAGACTGATTAAATTTATAACTGCAAAAGTTCCTATTTAAAATAATTAGTCTTTGAAAATGTATTCATTCACGCGGAGATAATTTTTACACGAAAGTATATATTATTAAAATCTCTTTATAGTAATTATTATCATAGTAATAATTTTTTAGTCGTTCAATTTTTTATATCAGAGTAACAAGTCACACGAAATACTTACCACGTGAACCAAATAAAGTATTAAATAAAAAGAAATAAAAAATAAAGACGTTTTAATATCCATATCCCAAAAATTTAGTCTATAAAAATGATTTTACTAATACTGTTTATCTATTTTTAATTCTTTGCGAATAAAATGATTCCAAGCCGAACACAGTGGAGTCAAGCAACGGTAGTCATTTGAAATTCTCTAGCGGGCGAGCAAAAAAGTATAACTCAAATTTTCGTCAACAGGATAAGTGTACTAATATTTTCTACTACATTGCTGCTGTCTTTTATTTATGGTTCTAATAGTACATGTTAATTTTATTTCTTTTCCACTCTTTTACCTGAAATTTTAATAATATATCCAAAATCTAACACCTAATCTTACATTGCATTTTAAATGTTACATGTGCTTCCCTGTGAAACTTATAACTCTGACTTACATCAAAGAAAAGATTTCCTCTTTGCTTAAACTCTTTTGCTCACCCACCAGAGAATTATTAGCTCAACATTGAAATAATAACAGTAGCTTTTCCGAATCTATTATTTTTTTCGATAAACGTACATACATACAGTATGTACTTTAAGTGTTTATCTGCGATTATTTTTGTAACTAATGGAAATATGAAAAAATTCTTTAGATGAAAGTTGTGTGGTATCAAGAGAGACATATCATGATGATAATTGTTTGGCCTTGAGATAATATTGGAATGAGTTGTACAGATCATTTTTGAATTTTCAAATAGAATCCTACATTTTAATTGTATATTCTTCTGTAGTTAATATCGAAACCTTTTCAGTTGACGTGCCGTTAACATTAGCGTTACCCTTATGTGCATCACCTTGAAAAGGCTACCCGATAATCTCCGTTATTTTTGTAGATCAAAATAATTGACTTGAGCCACGTCGATTTGATTCTGTTTATTAGTTGCCATACGATTGCAGTGTCATCAGTACCTATATATTGTTGCAATCTTGTAATTGGAATAAAGAAAAGAATTTCGTTATAATAAGTTAGTCTTACACTAAAAGTAAATATTAGTGAATTTTCATGTCATTTTCTATTGAAGAGAAAGTTGAATATGTATTATTCTAAGGCGATGGATTTTTATCTTATTTTGAAGTATGCAAAAGATTTTATGAACATTATCCTAATTGATTAAAATCAGATGTTACTTTTCCCTGAAACACACATACAAATACATAAAATTCATTCTTCCTAGAGCCACCATACATACAGGTCTGAAAACTCTCGTGGTGGGAAGAACAATGGTCAATTTATCTACAGTAGGGCGCTTCAATCGAGAAGTTAGTAACGTCGTTGTGTAACGCCATCGTGTAACTCGTGTTGTGTAACTCGTACCCTGTTGTCTTGTCCCTGTCTCTTCTTCTCATCTCTTAATGCGGCCCTGTAAGCGACTCACGATTGACCGAGTAGAAGGGGGGACGGAAGTAAAAACCAATACCGTGATAATGATAATAGAGAGCAACTTTTGTCTTACATATATGATTATTATGATTATATTATTATTATTTTGTATCTAATTTAATATCCAATAAATGTTATGTAAAATAAATATTTTTTTATTATTAAAAAGCTTTGTAAACTCTAAAAGTATACTATAATTTTGCTTTTTTTAGTAAAAAATTTAATAATATTGAAATGTTCCAATCATGAATGATATTTTGGAGATGATATTACAGGAAATATCTAATAGTTGCTAAAAATTCGGGTCTCAAGTGTCGCAATTATGGAGAGATAGAATGGTGTACATTGAGTAACTTTAAGAGATCAGATCTTTAAAACGGCGTATGTAAATTACATGTGTAGGTATTGTTTTCACGAAAGATCTTGAAATCAGCTACAAGAATATACAATGGAAAGTATAGGGTTCCATTTAAAAATTCAAAAGTGATTTTTACAGGTCATTTCAATTTTATCGAGATCAAACAATTATCATTATGATATGTCCCCCTCGATACCATACAACTTTTATCTAAAGAATTTTTTCGTATATTTGGTAGTTACATGATTATTTATGTATAAAGCGGACATATTGTATGTATGTGTCTTCATGTTGCTGAATGTATATGGATTTATAGACTATGTGGATGGTTTACGTTGAACATATGTATACATACATATATGTGTCAATCGTCCTCAAAGAGATAATAAATTAAATGTTAAAATTAAGTGCTATTTAGATTGTTTCATATCGATGTTTATGTAAATTTATTTTATATTTTGGATTTGGATTTAGTTTGGATAACAAACTTATTACCAGAAAATAAAAGGATAAGAAGTGGAATTAGACCGGTAGGAATGTACTTAGTTGAATAAAAATCCGTTAACCTGAATTCCCGTTATATTCTTCGGGTTTTATTCATGGATTCTTCTTCTATCAGGTGTACGTTCTGTCACGGTGCGTAAACATCGTCTCTTGTTAGTGATACATATAGTTCAACAATCTCTTAATTTAATAACGAAGACTTTTCAACATCCTCATTACTATATTTCAGTAAGTAATCACATTTAATTGTTGACTGAAAAATAAATATATATGCAATTTTCTGAAATAAAAGTCGCTGATTTATTTTGATTATAATATTACGTTTCTTTATAAACAATTAATCATTTAAAAAAAAAAGAAAGAAAAAACAAGGTGTGTTAAACACTATGAAATAATTTTTATTTTATTTATATCTTTTTTAGACACATATGCAAGTTGTTAAATTAGATTACCCATTTACTTAATTACCATTTACTAAATTACTTAAATAAAATACAAATAAAATAGAAATTATTTCATACTTTTCAACGCGTTTCAAAATCGGTAATATTTTTTTTAGCAAAAATTCTATTATTTTACATTTTGTAGTGAAACGATCAGTATTACAGGATCAACGTAAAATGGTTTTCATTGTCGTTAATAAATTTATTTTTATCTGTTTATTATTTATTTCAATTCTTAAATCTTATTAATGAATAAAAGGTTATATGGGATGTCTAGCCCCGCATATAAATAAGGAATAAACCAGCAGCACACTGCCACTGACATATTTTGAACAGTGGTAGAAGGATATTGCTATAACTTAATAGTGTGTCACATATCATTTCGTAATGAAAGTGGACTTATGTTCAAAAACAAAGCTGCAGAACAACATTTCCCATGACGGAAACACGATAATATTAATTTAAAAATATTATATTTATATTATATTAATTAATAATATATTAATTAATATTAATAAATTATATTATATTAATTATAATATGTATAATAATTAATTAATTAAATTATATTAATTAAATATTTATATTAATTAAAAAACTTATGTTAATTAAAAAACGTAATTTTAAAGCATTCGCCCAGGCTACTGTTTTGGAGTTATGTTGGAATTACCCGCTGATATGCTGCACGTTTTATTATATACAAAATTGTAGATATCATGTCAGAGTTCCTTCTTTGTTCATCCCATGTTCAGGATTTATGTTTTTATCCTTTTACTCATTTATAGTTGTAAACGTTGTAATTCTATACATTTATATCGAGTGCCGGTAACGTGGGAAATGATCACTTGCAAAAGAAGTTTTACCAATCAAAATTGTTTTACTTATTATTTACTGTATAATAAATATATTAATATGTAGAAATTAATATATAGAATAACATAATTAATATATAGAAATATTATAGAAAGTACTATGCTTAAGATATTTTACACATCTTTGTGTATTATGCGCATTCTGTGTATTTTTTGTATTTTCAAATTTCGTATAAATGTATAACAATCAATAGATTGTCTATTGATAATGCATAGGAGCCAATAAAACTGTTAGTCAATTTCCATAATCCGCCAATGGTAGCTTGTTACAGAGTAAAAATATAGAAAAATGGCCCTTGAATCACCAAAATATGAATACTTGAACGAAAAAGATACGAAGGAAATGTTGGAATTATTTAAAGGTGAAAGAACAGGTTTTGTTTTAGTAGGTCCAAAGAAGTGGTTCTTTCCCTATAAATATACGTTAGAAGGTAAAGGATTTTATAATTTTAAGGCAAGGCCAGACGATACGTGGGTTTTATCCTATCCAAGATCAGGTAAGTAAATATGTTTTCAAACTTTTTATCATTGATGATAATAAAATATAATTCTAACTCTCAACGTGATTATTATTTAAGTTTTTATACTCTTCCCTTTAAAAAAGTACCAAGGTTAAAGAATTTAAATGCTTGTATGCACAATGTCAATATAATCGATATAATTGAATTATTTCGGTTATCGATATCTTTTAAATTTAAATATTAAAAGACAGTATACTAAGATATTTTTAGAATAAATTTAAACACTTTACTTTGTTTCTAATTTATTCCAGGAACGACGTGGACTCAAGAATTAATCTGGTTATTGTCAAATGACTTAGATTTTAATAGAGCAAGGACGGAATTCTTGGCAGAACGATTTCCATTTTTTGAGTTAGTATAATTAATTAAATTAAGTTAATGAAGTCTTAAGATAAATTAAAAATTAGCAGACGATATGGTGATTGTAGAAGTTTGTCACTGGTTTTCATAAAACAGTAGTTTCTAATATAACAGAACTAACAGTTATATAACATTACAATACTAATGTTATATGAATTCATCATCCCTGAAAAATTATGCGATTTATTCCTGGCTAATATATCCTGTGACCATAATATTACGTACGAACGACATGTAATTATATAGTTAAAGAAAAAAATAGAATATGAAATTCATCTTACATTAAAAAAATTTCTTTTTTATTTTATTAAAAATAAAACAAATTTTACAAGAATGGTTAATAGTTCCATAAGCAAAATCTAAAATCATACGTAGAAATATTTTAATGTATAACAGGTATACATATTGCAAAATGAAAATAACAGTGTTGCATACAGAATTTATTAACGCAGCTGCAAATATTATTTCTAGATTTAGTATGTTTAATCATTCAGAGGTAACTCGAGAATTGATAAAGATGAATGAGGGAGATAAACACAAAGTAGAATTTTGTAAAAAGATTGCTGAGCCAGGGTATGAAGTCTTAGCAAAATTGCCTTCAAAGAGATTCATAAAATCACATTTTCCATTTTCTTTGTTACCAAATATTTTGGACAGTGGTTGTAAGGTAAACTTATAGTTATGGAGATGTTATATTGTCTTTTATTGTATAATTTTATGTAAAATTGTATTATTTCGTGGAAGATAGTGTACGTTGCAAGAAATCCAAAGGATGTTGCAGTTTCTTGGTATTATTTAAATATAGGTATTAAAACTCAAGGATACATAGGTGATTTTCCAACATTTTGGAATTACTTTCAGAATAATCTTAGTAGGTATTATGTAAATTTTAAAATACTCATACTAAACCTAAATAACAAGATTAACAAATTTTATAGAACATAAATTATGTTTTATATAATCCTCTATATAATCTTTTTTTAGCATATTGGGGTCCATATTGGGAACACTTAAAGGAAGCATGGGCAAATAGAAATCATCCAAACGTTTTATTTATGTTTTATGAAGATATGCAACATGTAAGATAAAACACGATATTTGAAAAAGGTTAATCCTTTTTTAAAATTTCTTTTATTGGCATATTTTTAGGATTTTTCAAAAGCAATTAAAGAAGTTGCTAAATTTCTTGGAAAAACTTATACTGAAGAACAATTAAAAGAAGTAGCAGACTATTTAAATGTAAAGAATTTTCGAAATAATCAAATGGTGAATTTATCAGAATTAAACGAATGCGGTATTATAACGAAAGGAATATTTGTCAGAAAAGGCAAAAGTGGTGGATGGCAAGATATTTTCACTGAGGAACTTAATGCTAAAGCTGATAAATGGATAGAAGAAAATTTGAGAGGAACTGATCTCATTTTCCCGTATTTTAATAACATTAGTAACAACTAGAACTAATAATTCAAACAGTTAAGATCGTTTAATTATTTTTTAATATTTTTAAGAAAAAATTAGAAAATTTTGGTTAGGTAAAAAGGATGTGTAAATACGTGTATCGGAAATCAAGGATATATAGTCGAGAATGCAAAGCGAGTCCTTTTTCATGACTGGAAGACTGGAAAATAAATTATTATTGTTATTGTTAGGAAATTTTGTTAAATAAAATATATTTATATATTCCAACCTCTTTTTTTATTTGAATGAATTTTACAATCAATTCTCATTGCTGATTTAGTTAAGGAGTTTCATATTTTGCACATGTTACATTTATACGAACTACTACATTAGTTTTAAATGCATGACGTAATTCTTGCTCTGCGTAAAATAATAAGCATTTAATCTTTTGGGCCCTTAATTTTAATAATGTCCCCACATATCTTTGTTTAGGACAATTTAATGTTATAACAGTATAAATACTACCATCATCACCCAAATCAAAATGTTCTGTTATTATTTTTACATTATATGGCATTTCATATGGAAGTACATCCATTAATTTAGCTCTAATTGTCTGTTCTATTATAACTTTAGCTGGTTGATCGCTATAACGTTTCTCATCATATTTCCAATTACTTACTCTAGCTGAGTCGAGCAAATAATTCTACAACATATATTTAAATATAAAACATAAAAAATCATTGAAAATTATTTTTATCATAATATTTATTATAAATTACCCTTAAATCATCCACACCATCTCCATTAAGTGCAGATACCATAAAAATATCATCAAATTTTGGATAATTCTCTTTGTTCGTTAATTGTCTTGTAACTTCTAATAATGCCGTTTTTTTTTTTAATCTATCTACTTTATTAAGAATTATCAATAGTTGTGTGCCTTCTCTTTTTTCCTTTATATAATTAAGGACAAAATTATCAATCTTATATCTAGTATATACATTAGTTACATCTTGTACTATCCCAATAATATCTGCTTCAATGAGTGCAGTTTTAGGATCATCTTTGAATGAATCTGATAATTTATAAGCCTTTATTTCTTTAGATGCTATTAATCCAGGAGTATCCATAAATACAATTTGAGTATCTCCTTCTGTATATATTGCTTCTGCTTTGTGGATTGTAGTATGAACTTTTGAAGACGTTGGACATATCTGTATATAAATATTACATATTAAAGATACTTGTTTTATATTAAAATTATGAAATAAATAAATTATTCTAACATGTATGAAAATACATACGGATCTGTTTATGAGTTTATTTACCAATGTACTTTTTCCAGCATTTGGTAAACCTAAGATTGCAACTTTGACTAATTTTTTGATTCCCTGATATAAGTCTGATGCATTATTTAATGCAGTTTGATCATTTGATATTAACTGTGCTTCATTGTTAACATTCGAAATAACAGAGCAAAAAGGGGATTGTTTAAAAAAAGATATGTTAGATTGAAGCACACGTTGTTTGATTTTAAATGAAATCATTATACCAATAAAATTATTAACACGTTATTTATTGAGATTATAAAAGGTCTAATAGGTTAGGTTTGAACATTCCCATGATTAAACTACTGTAAATTAATTTATCAGTATTATTTACAAATGTTAAAACGTCATTCTTACTACATCAAGTAATATTTTCGATTCTATCAATTTATATTTACATACAGAACAATTCAAATGTTTGGCAATAATCATATACCGATGACATGCCAACTTAGACACAAACTCAATACGCTATTTAATTTATAAGCTAACTGCGTAACTTATTTCAACTAATTGTTAGCATAAATTAAAGTCATATACATATATAATAATTAAATACTTCACAAAAAATCACTACAATTAAAAATTTCTAATTAGAAAATGAATTAAACATATTTGTCATTTCTTTAAAATAGGAAATATTAAAGACAAAACATTTATTTTTCAAATGTTTGAACTTCTTTAATAACATGTAGTATGATATAATAAAATAAAAATTAAGAGATAATAAAGAATGAAGTGATGCACAAATATGTAATAAAAAATATAATTTACTTCCAAACCTTTTATCTTGAAAAATTACATTTGAATGTTATTTCTTTAGTTTCTTCGTGTGTTATACATACACATAAAATATCATTATGATTGAACGTAAAAGAAAAAAATATATTTTCATTGTTAAGTAATTGAGTAATATCAGGTAATATTCATTATTTTTTATTTCAAATAGATTATTTGAAAAATTTATTTTCTTCAGTTCTCTCTTCTAACAAATCCATGATGTATATTTCATCTGTGTTGGTACACCTGATTTTAAATTGACAATGACAAAATTTCAAGCTGCAGTTCAGTCATTATGTATTGACGTATGTTATTCGAATCAGATTTGAATGCAAATTGTCGTTTGGCTGTATTGAATTTTTCAGAATGTTTATTAAACGTGATAAAAGTTCTTAAGATAAGAAAAGATAGAAATGTATAACTTTTTTAAATGCTTTAAATGTCTTCTTTACGAATGATGAATAACAGAATTGCTTTGATGCGATGCATCGATTTAAAATGTACGGGCAATGAAACTTGAACTAAAACCATCCACAACCTTTTTGTGAAGACTTTTATGAAAGTGGTTCAGTTTCCTATAGTAGTTGATGGCCACGTCTCATAAATAGCAATGGATATGTAAAACTGTTCAAACGGAGCATGCATTTCTGGATTAACAAACCGGCGGGCAGGTATTACGGTTTCACTGGCCGCCGATACCCCGCCACACCTTTGCCAAAGACCCGCTTGAGTAAGAAAATATTTTCAATGTCTTTTTCTAATACATAAATTTATTTATTACTTATGATACCTACAAATTTTGATGAAAATTGTTTAATATACACAACAGCAAAATTGTTAATCTCTTCATTAAGTAGACCAAATGATCTTCATGCTTATATTTGTTGTTTTTATAGATCAATCTAGATATAATGCAGATTTGAGACAAATGGTTACTCCACTTCACCGATTTCAAAATTTGAATGCTGTGGGAAATACAGCTGGTCCTAGTAATATGAATAGTTGCAGAATGATAAGAACAACGATAAGACCAAACAATGAGACACAACATTTTCCAGTTGGCTCTACTCAACACGTCCAGCTAAACAACATCTCCAAGTAATTAAAGAAAAAGGTCTACTAAGAGGATTCTGAGGAACATGTTCTTCTTATATACAGGGTGACTCACTTATACATGTCTATCACCAGAAAGTACTTATAAATGATTCGCCCTTAATGATAAACTGTTATGAACAATATGGATGTTTAAGGGACTATTATGAATACAATAGCCAAAATATTAAAGCTTTTATTTGTTTACAGTAATGTAACAACTGCTGGGAATAATCAATTGATATTATCAAATACTACATCAAATGGAACAAATAGGAGCTTTTTGGATTTTTCGGAATTTAATGATGCAGAACTTGCAAGTTACAGATTACGGTGTGGTGTTTGGATAACGTTTGTGCTTGCAACAGGATTTGTGGCTGCTGCAAAATTTTATTTCAGTGATAGAGTAAGTTGAAGCTGAAATTTTTTATGAAGTAAACGTTTTAATTTCATTTCTTTATTATTAATATTGAACATTTTCTCAACAGGGTCAAGGTATAGAAATATTCGTATTTTGGGGTCTATTAACATTATTATTATTTGCATGCTTATACTCTATTTTATGTTGTCGACATCATCACAATAGTCATGAAGAACATCAAATTCAAGAGGAGCGCATTGCATCTGTGACTGGTACAACTCCAATAACTAATGAAAATATTAGACCTATTTCTGTAGTAAGACAGAATCCACCACCACCCTATCATATTGCTATTTTGATTCCCTCGAACAATCTACCAGAAGAAGCTCCACCACCATCTTATGACAAAATTATGCGTTAGATTAATATTAGTAAATTAATATAAAGCTATATAAAATACTATCACTATTTTTCATATACTACATTTTCTAGACATAAAACATCGATACACAATATTATCAAAAGTGCATCATTAACTATAAATATTTCATTTCCAAGCTTTTGATTTGTGCAAACAAAGAAATGAGGAAAATTTAATGAAAATATTAACAATTTTTCTAGGCTAGGAAAACTTTATATCTGTGATACAAAATAGTAATCTAACATCAATGTCGCCCATGGTAACATTTGCAACTTAAAGAAACATAAGAGGCACTGTGGGCATTATATACAATGTCTTATTGTGAGTCGGAAAGTACAACTGATGTCCGCGATACTTTATGTTTAATGCAGTACTAATATATATTTTCCTTTTTTATACTCGAATAAGTTTATTTAAGCGAAATACAAATATACAAAATGATTTGCTGTAGAAAATGAGTAACGTTTCTTCACCTTTAAAGAAATTTTTCATTATAAAATATAAACATATAAGAGAAACCGATGTATTACGATAAAATTGCAATTCACATTGGATTAATATATGTATTTATTTACAAAGTGAAACCACTATTTATGCAATAAAATAAAATTGAAACTTAAGTTAATTTATAGAAAATAAGTAAGGAGTCATACTAGAGTCATATAAACTGTTCACTTTTCCATAATCTATCAAGTTTGAAATAAATCTAAAATCTTTTACTATGAATTAAAGTACAATAACTCTATTATATAATAATTTAAATAATTTAAATAATTTAAAAGCATAGGTTAAGTATAGTATGTGTTTTATAATACTTAATATTACATAATTGTACATAATATAGATAAGTGTGTACATACATACACGCGTAATTTTTTCATGCTCCAAAATTGTTGGCTATGACACAAACTTAATATACATATATATGTATATGATTTTATATAATTTTTCTTTGTCAATATTGAAACTCTTTATGCAATAACTGTGCTTTATATTTGAAATAAACTTATATAATATATATCATCATATAGAATATCATAACTAATAGTTACAACTAACAATGACTTTCAAGCTATGTTTCCGCATATTAAAATGTAGCTTGAACCAAGGAAAGTATTATTCAATTTTTTTGTTTTATTACTTCTTCAATTTAGTATACCAAATGTGTTACAAATTTCTAAATACACTACACTTGTATAGAGTTGTCACATAATTATTAAGTGTAGGTGCTTCTTTTTTATGCATAATATGGCTAAATATTTTATTATATCATTTTATTACACATTAAAATAAATATAATTTAATCTTAAAGTACAACCATGTAATTGCACCAATACATAAATGATGTACATGAGTAGAAATATAAAAAGCATAAAAAAGCCTCTAAATTTTAAATAATGTCACCTTTATACCATCTTTCTGGCTTCTTTATATATAATCAAAGCAAAATATTTTCAAGAAAAATGATATCATTAATAAAACATTATGTTCAATACTTCAAGTTGAAGTAAAAGATAAAATTATATATATATAAACATATATGAATAACAATATATAATACTTAATATATATATATGTATATACATACTATATACGCATTTACTAAATAAAATCATATTAATTTTTTACTCAACTACTTTAATGTAAATATAAAAAATGTCTTATTATAAAAATTCTATTTAATTTCTAAAATTTAACAAATAAATATATTTTATATTATAAGATTAGAGAATTTTTATAATTTGAAAAATAATTTAAAATATGAGAGAAATATAAATAAAAAGGAACTTATTATCTTATTTTGAAATGCTCTAAAGCTAAGAAACTGACATTATTAATGCATTTACAATGTAAAAATAAATTCATTTGTTTTTACATGCAAAATATATGATATACTTGGTTTTGTACCATCACAAAATAAAAATATACCAGACAGGATAAGATTTGTTAACTTCAAATAACATATTATGCATTACAAAGCGTGAATTTCAAGTTGTCTTTCAAAAATTTCGTGACTACTACACAGACATACAAAACCAATATTTTACATTATTTAGAATAATTTCATTTACTCTTAATAAATACATTATTACATTATCTTTAGTGATGTGAAACAAGCAATTGTATAGTGCTTTTTTACTAAAAATATCAAGTTAATGAAATAAAATAGTTTAGACTAAAAATAGTTAAAAAAAATAAGAAACTACGTTACTAATTAAATAGATGTCAATTTGGTGTAATAATTTGTCATTTACATCTGTGAAGGCACTTACACAGTCGCAAATATTTACATATTTATCAGTGAAAGTTGAGAATTATAATACCATCATAGTTTCTCACAATCAATATTTGTAAAATCAGTTCTGTAACTCTGTGTAATAGAATTGTACGAAAGACTACACTTGTAAAAATGTCATTCGTTATTTAATAAAGTCGTAAAGTTCTTTATCACTTGGTGCAATTTATAATAAGTATACATCACTGAGATTTCTTCTTTTATATTAAGGAATGATACCTCATGTAAGAATAATATAGAAATTTCAGTGCTAGAGCTAATAATAATTTACTTAATAATATGCATCGTGTTTAAACTCTTTGGATTTCAAATAACTTTACATCAGTATCATACCAAATCGGTGGTTCGACATTCCTTAAATATATAACACCCCACATATATGTTCTAAACCAAGCAGTTGTTCCTGCGTTTGCTTGATATCTTCTAATAAGAATAGGGTGTGGTACTGGTAATAAGCCAACTAATGTACCATGTTGCAAAAATTTCAAAATTTCGCTTTCATCAGTAAGTCCCCTAAAATATTAAAAAAATATATATATATTATTGCAACAAATTACTAAGAAAAATAATAAATTATACTCACTTATCAATGCATATCTTCTCAACTTGAGGTACAAGAACTTGAAGCAATCGCATAATAGTTTGTAATGGAAGTTTACTTTTCCATTGATATACCCATTCGCTAGAAGGAACCCACTGATTTATATTATTAGAAGAATTCGTATGTTCTGCCACTCTGATACCGCCTTTCTATTTAATCGATAAGATAACATGTAAATAGTTTATGGATGTTAAAGAAATTTGTTAATTATTTACACTGTGATCTTACTGGTATAACAGAACTTTTAGAAGTAGAATTCATTAAATCCTCTGCAGCATTCACATTATTTTGATGATTAGGTTTTCCTACATCAATATTTACTGAAGGACTTAATGGATGTGCAGACTCTTTCTCAGTCATTTTTTCAATACCTTTGACAGAATTAATTCATAAATTTGTTTTTCAAATAATATATAATAAAATAAAGGAATATACCTGGTGTTTCTAATAAGGTTGCTTTCAAAGTTCCAGGTTCTGCAGGTTGCGCAGGATGTGAACCTTCCATTGCTGCTTCATTGACATTTTCATTAGATGTACTAGCGGGTACATGTCGTCGTTGTCTTTTACTGAGAGATTTTGCGATTGTATTACAGTCACTTGGTAAATTTGCTAATGCATGAAACACTTGCCTTTTACGTATTATAGTATAAACCAAGTTACTATTTCCATCAAATTGATACTAATAATATATAAACTTTGTTAAAATTTCCTTCTTCTCTAGATATTAAAAATTCTTCCTTCAATATATGTAAAAGTTACCTGAATGATATTGTTAAAGATTTCCAGAAGAAAAAATACCAAATGATGATTGGTAGGTGCTGAAAATAAAAACCATGGAGTGCTAAATGCTTCAAGTAAATGTAATAGCTTAGTACTAGCCACCATTGATAGAGTTTTAAGGTATGGAGACACATTGACTAGAATTGTTAGTAAACAATCAAATAATGGCTGTAATCTTTGGTGACCGGTTGTGATTATCTTGTGAAATACAGTGACCAACAAATCAGCATGTGTACCTGCAAGTATATTTAGAAGTTATATATTATTTTTAAATAAAGTGTATTAATACTATACTGTACCTGTAAAAACGGGAATATCCATAGGTACAGTAGCTGTATATGGTTTATTTAATCTAACACCAAAATTACGTTCTCCACTCAATAGTAGTAAAATAAATACACCGATATGCATTAATCCAACACGAGCTGCAAAATTTTATTAAATTACTGTGTATAATAAAAATACTAACTTAAATTTAGTAAATTATTAGAATTATAAATATTTACATTGATCTGCACGTGAATCATTTAAATGATACAATATAGGTACTAGTACTTCAAGAACATCTGAACTTTTTAGTACATAGTATAAAAATTTCTTATTATAGTCACACATTTTCCAAAAAAATACCAATAATTCTTGGTGGAAATGTACTTTCTTAGTTGAATTTGGCAAATACGTCTGCATTAATGGATTATTTAATAATCTTGTAATACCTTTTAATACAAACTGAAAATCTGAAAGTAAGTTTGTTATAAATCATGCTTTTATTCGATTATTTGTTTAAAATACATGTAATTAAATATAAAAATAAATGTCACCTTCATCTCGGTGAATTCGACTCAGATAATTAATGAATAAATTATCTCCAATACTTCCTTCTTCTAATGGAGTACCACCACTAGTATCATGATCTAGTGTTACTATAAGGATTTGTAATGCAACATCAACTAATGGTTCTAACGAATCAGTAAATAACAAATGATTGTATGGCACTCCAAGTCCAACAGGATCATATGCACATACTGTATTCAACAATGATGTGAACATAGGTAAAGCATGTCTGTGTTAAAACATGGAAGGTTTTTTACCAATTTATTTTTATGCATTAGAATATATATAATAACTTCGAGTTACCTATTTTCAGAACTAGTTAAATGTTGAATCCACCTGTTTGGAGTCACTGACAAATCCAAGGGAGGATTATACATGGTTTCACTGAAGCAAGTGAGTAATAACTTTAATAATTCTGTTCTGTTCGAATCTAAAATTGGATATCTAGGAGGTGAATGAGCAAATCCTACACCAGCTTCCCAGATATATTCACAACTATCTATAGATTGCAGTTCTTCTGCTTTATCCTAAATAATTTCAAACATTTTAGTAATACTCTGAAATTTTCAAAATTTTCAAAAGACAAGAAAATGCTTACAGGGCCAGATTTTCTATTTGCAGCTACTGTAAAGTCAGGACAAAATAGTAAATCCTAAAATAAAAATAGGAATTATAACAATATAACATTTCTTAATATTTTCTACTACTTTTAATAAATAATAAAATAAATTTATTATTTTAATAAAATGTATCATGTATCTTACACAAAGAGCATTGAGTAACGAATGAGCCAATGGTATACTCTCTTCATCTTCTTTACCAGGTAAACTGGACCAAAAGAATCCCTTCCAATCAGGATCCTCAAAAATATATGGTAATAATCTTGTTAACAAGCGACAACAGTTTAAAACAGTTTGTTGTTCTCTCTGGGTTCTACAACTATTATCAACTGCTTTTACTAATTTTTCCACTGCTTTGTAACACAGTGTGGCTAAATTAGAAGGAGCTTCTTCTCTTAGTATTCGAATTTCAGGTGCAGGGATTAAAGTAAAAATATCTTGTACATTAGTCACGTTTTCGGACCAAAATTGATCCCAGAAATTGTCATCTGAAGCATCAATCACCTATAATTAAAAAATAAAAATGTATTTTTTTTAACCTAAGTAGTAAGTTGTAATTTGTTAAACAGTTTTATGTAAAATTTAATTTATTTTATAGAAAAAAAGTTATTAATTTTAATTAAAAGTTATGCAAGTAGCAAAAAGAGTTGTATATGTTTTAATGCATCGAAATGTCAAATATATCATATGCTGTTGAATGAAATAATAAACAATAGCTTTTACCTGTGTCTTTGATGTTAATTGTACAACTGCTTTTCGAAAATTTAACTTTGTGTCAGCATTTCCCATGTTGTTCTATTTTTTTGTCGATTTAAAGTAAAAAGTTTAGTACTAAAATACAGGAACGATTTGTTTCACTCTAAACCAGAACGATGACGGTCAACGCCATGTTTATGTCCTAATAGTGCAGCAGTGTTACCAATATATCTTTATTTTTTTGAACTATAATTTCATTATTTTCGTTTCATTAGCATAAATATACTATAGTACTATTCGAGAGAAATCTTCGGTATTATAGAAGCATGGCATATTTTTTAAGAAAAGCTTTATTTATTTTTCATATTTAATGATTTCAAATTGCTCATATAATCAAAAATATAATCAATATTTTAACAAAAAATATTTTAAAAATATTAAAAAATTGCCTCTAATTGTTCTATAGACGGTTTTGTACAGTAATATGTTGAAGAAAAATGAAATACAATTATCTTAACATAACTTTTTATTTATTTTCTATATTTTCCTTGAATCCATACTCTGTACATTTTAAGTTGCTTCCCTCTATTAATTTGTAATCTTCTATCTACAAGATTCTGCTCTTCTGCGAAACCACAACTTGTAAAAAGGGTCCTGATTTCTTCTGTAAATAAATATTTTATTTATTTATTATTTTTATTTATCTTTCATTAAACAAAATACCTTGGGTAAAAAAATATACTCTGGTCCCATCGCCTCGAAGATAAAAATTTTCTGCAAGACAACTGCCCTTCTTAAATCTTAATTGAGCTAAATCATATCTTCCATAATCTCGAAATAAAACTAATCCACCTGGTTTTAAATACTTATGTATTTGTTGTATAACATGCTTCATTCTGGAGAAATAAGATGTAATTATGTAATTTGTATTTCCAACTATATGAACATATATAAATATTTAATTAAATATTTACTTTTCAGGATGTATAGCTGAAAGGACAAATATCAGCACTATAATATCCAAACTTTCTGGTGCAAAAGGAGTTTCCCATTTCTCTTGTATTACATCAAGAACAAATGCTTTGCATCTTTAAATGAAATGTAAGTAATATGTTACTTATATATGATTGCTATAATATGTTATATTAAGATATAAGACTGTACCTGGATGTATCATAAGAAGAATTCTGCTTTAATATATCTATTGCTTTATCAGAAAAATCACAACAATATACAAATAAGTTTGGATCTTTATTATACAAAAGTATTGGAAATACTGTGTTTCCTACTCCACAACCAATTTCTAGAATTTTATTTCCATTCTTATTAGGTAAATCAAGGATCTTTATATGAGATCCTTGGTTATTTTCACTTGTGTTTTCAGTTGTAGATCTCAGAGGTTGTTTAACATTTTGCTTTACAATATCAGCAGCTAGCTCAGGAAATTCTGTAAATAACCAGTGTCTATCTTTGAAAAATCTGCAACATTAAAAGTAAAACTCTTCTTATATGCACTGTTTAAAGAAATTGTAGAATTTATAGTTAACTCATATATGTACTTATTTTCATGTATTCCATAAAACTTATCCCAATATTTATCAGCCTTGCTCTCATATTCCTGAATTCTTTCATCTGATAAAATTATGGTCGAATTTTCATTCACTTTTAATTGAGCTAACTTTTGCTGCTCTTCATCCCACACAACATTGTCCCTTTAAATAATACATTGTAAAATGATAATGTATCATAATTAAATAATATAAGTCTATAATATAATAAATTAATTCTTTCTTTAATGAAAATTGATGTTTTCGGTGTGTAAAAACAATTCAATTTGAGAAAACCATATTTTATAGGTTAGGATTTCAATAACCCAATTTTATAATTTTCTTTATTATACATTAAACATATATAAGTACCACGCGTTATGTTGAAATATATTGTCACTGCTGGAGAGGACTCTGTTACCAAATTGTGGTCTTTTATCATTTAATTCATTTTGTTGTAATTTTGGTATACTTTCTTCCATTTTTGTATCACGTGTTTTCTGCAGAGCATAGATGCAGCGACAGATGTACTATATAAGCGGATGATATGTATGTTAAACTAGAAATCAAAAACTTAGTAAATCATGATGTAAAATAACAAATTGGTAAAATAATGCAGTCCTATTTACTTTAATCAAATATATTACTAAATAAAATTTAACAATTTTACGAGAGCAAATTGCAGATATTTTACGAAGTATTATAACTGTTATTCGTAATAAAATTGACATACATAAATAGAATGCGATCATTTTTATACTAATTACTCTGGGCTATTTAGTGGTTATTTCCTTATAAATTGTAATAAATACTGTAGATCTACACCGTATGTGCAATAGGACTTTTGCAGATCAACGACCTAGGAGACAGATATAGGTTGAGGGCACGTGGTATGCGGAAACAGGATGGGTGTGACGCAGAGGGTGCAGGTTGAGGGTGGTATGTTGCGTCATTGGATGATTGGTACCACAGGGACGAGGCGTACGTTTGTCTTTTTCCATCTGAAAATCAATATTATATTAAAATGTATAAAAACTGTATATATTATATA
Source organism: Bombus flavifrons (assembly GCF_040668555.2). Lineage (NCBI taxonomy): Eukaryota > Metazoa > Arthropoda > Insecta > Hymenoptera > Apidae > Bombus > Bombus flavifrons. The sequence continues at coordinate 7,782,431 of NC_138446.1, read as the reverse complement.
CAGTAGTTTTCGATACGAAAATATCACATATTTAAATTATAATGCAAGGTACTAACAATTAATATTTCAATAATAAAATTATTTATATGATCTAATATACTAAACGGATTTCAAATTTTTTATCATTTTTCATTTTAACTATTTAAACAAAGTTATGTTTAATATATATATGTATTTACCTTTAAAGATAATTATTGGTGGATATCTAAAGTATGGTAATTAATTAGGAAATTTATTAGTAATAATAAATTTTAAAAGATAAAAGTAATTTAACTACATATTTAAAAAGAAATTAATTGAAATGTGTAAAGTTATCTGAAATTATGTATCTCAAATTCATGATAACACGTTGCTAAGGGACTACAAGTCCTGTCTTCCGCTACTGCATGGTGCTTCATGGCTCGTCGTGGGTGGCTACCGTGATGTCCTAATCCCACCAAGTCCCTAGAGGTGAGATCGATACATCCATTTCTCTTTCCCTCATGTTTTCACGGGGGTTAGTACTCATCGATTTCAGCCGACTTGAAAAAAGCTTAAAGTACAGAAAATCAAAACTTTTTGTAACAGATTTTTTTCATAGCAAGCGACAAAAAATGAAAATATTATGAAATAAATGTATAACAAATTAATATACTTTCAAAGTATCAATATAAAAAAATCTTTTTGTAACATATTAATAAAAAATGTTTTCTATTAGTATATCTAAAGTGTATAGAAGTCAAGATAAAGTATCAAGTGAAAATGGAAAAATAATCAAACATGTATTATTTTGAAAAAAATGCAGTCCACGTAGCAATAACTATAAGCAGCTAGATAAGTATTCTATTTATAACGCTTCATAAAGTGAGAGAAAATGGAATGTAATTAAAAATAATTTTCGCAATATTATCACAGGGTACTCTAGGATCGTATAGTTCTTAGTGTGAAAACAGAAAGCGGACGGATTTGCGGAGACAAAGCGCGAATGAAAAACATGCGCACAGAAAGCTACGCGAGAACAAAAGGATAAACGAAGAAAGATGGAGACAAAGACTAAAACGTAGGACTAAAAACGACGGGAGGAAAAACGACATTTTTCCATATAGAATTCCCTCAAAATTTGAAGATAGCTTAAAATTGAGAAATTAATCCAAAGGAGAAACAAACACGAACCTAACAAACTAAAACTACCCTAATAAACTACCTCTCTTTTCAAACAGAATTATCATGCACAAGTATACACTAGTAAAAGAAAAAAAATTTCTTTAATTTTATATATTTAAGCATAATATAATTTTTTTTATCTATTTTCTATTATGTTCATAATTAGTTTCAGGATTCGAAAGAAAAAGGAAAATGAAATAGAGCGACAAAGTACATATATTCCTCGATTTTCGTCGCCTCTTTTTTAGACGAGCTCACGAGCATTATGTTCGATAAATTTAACGCGCGCACTAAACTCGAAAGCGCCTATTGACATCAAGAAATTTGCAGGAACGAAGGGTCTCTATGTTAACAGGACAAGAATGGTAGAAATATGTATGTGTATATATATGTATATATATAGATATGTATGTATATGTGTATATATGTATATAAACATAGTATAATAATATATATAAATTATATATATATATATATATATATATATATATATATATATATATATATATATGGTATGTGTGTATGTGTACGTACCAAAGTAGAAAGGGATATAGAGAAAAAATGAGAGGAGACTGCGAGAAAGAGGGAGGCAGAAAAAGAAGGCGATAGAAAAAGATAAAAATGTGGATAGGGCAGGGAGAAATGCAGAGATCGGATAGAGATCGAGCGAACAGAGAAACAGGAAAAAGGGGATGGCAAGGGAGACAGAGAACGTGAGAGGGAGAGAAGGAAGAGTGAGTAGAGAACTCTGAGCGCCGCAGCGCTACGGGGTGGTTGCCCTCGTCTGCGCTTTGTGGGAAATGCCCGCTCAATAACGCGTAGGTCCTCGTCTGCCCCTTCTCACCCTCGGAGGCATCGCAGCAAGGGCCACTGCCCCAAAAGGCACGACCACCCATCGAATAACCCTTATCCTATCTCTCCCTCCTACCCATAAGACAGTTCTTCGATTTTCTTCCTCCTTCTTCCATTCTTTTTCCTCTTCCTTTGACTGTCTCATACGTCGAAAAAGATCGAATCCTCGCCCTTGCACACAGACCTCGTGTACAGTCGCCGAAAAGACAAGAGGAACTGACAAATATCACTGCACCGATTAATCTTGCGGTCTGATTTGCGATTTCTAGATAGCAAGGTCGACTTCTACCGAATTGAAGATCATAAAGCATATTTTCATACTTTTTCTATATTATTACTGATATTATTATTATCAATAAAATATAAATAATGTAATTTAGTTACAATTAAACAGTTGTATTGTGCATGTCCTTATATGTAACACAACAGGGGCGGATTGGCCATCGAGGAATTTGGGAAATTCCCTGTGGTCCGGTACAGATTTGGGGCCGCTCTCTGCAGAATCTAATTAATGAACGAAAAATGGAGGACTAGTCATGTCGGTAACCTCCTGGTAAAAATTTAAGTTCCAGCCCGTCCGTGACTAACAATAATTTCTTTAACATCCACCTGCCACTCTTAAAACAAGAGAAGAATACATCTGAATTAAAATTTGAATTAATAGAAAAAAGAAATTGAATTACTTTTAATATAAGGTGATGAAGGTGTCTACCAGGATCAGGATATTAAATGATGCTAATGTCTAGGAATATTGAGGTAATTAGTTATTTATTAATATTTTTTGTAAATTTATGTTAAATTGATTTTTATGTATTTTGTAAATGGGATGTGTAAAGATATTTAATTGCATCCTTGCATTTTAGCTTTTAGGGGAAAGTGGTCGATATCTGCCCAGTATTCCGAGTTACCTCACCCTCGTTTCAGGCATGGTGGAACCCCCAAAGATCGCTCGGGCAATGACCTCGAGATTATATATTCTGCCGGTATAGGGTGGTACAGGGTTATTCCCCTTGAATTTATCCGCGAAGCTGTATCTTTTATCAAATCGTATTGAACTCTGGCCAGAAAAATTTTAAATATTTATTAAAAATGAAAGAAAAATAAAACAAAGAGTCATAAAATAAAAAATACATGTCAACATAATTAGAGTAAAAATAAAAAATTAGAGCCTGTTTAATATTAAGGTACTCCATTAATATATATATACGTATTACATTCAAGAATTTCAAAGGATTATAACAAATCATTGGTTCTAGATAATTCATCCTGCTATCAACTTTTGCGTTTTCCGACGTCTAAGAATGTAAAATAGACCGTATCGTTAATTGATTCATTTCATTGAATTATTTGACGACCCTTCTCGTAAAGAATTGGCTTGCATAATAATTCCACGTCAAAGAGAGTATTGGCATCGGTTATATGTAGTTTTCGTAGCGGATGGCATTTATAAGCCATGCTCGCTACATCCACCACCTACCGGATCAATAAGTACTCTTCTTGTTTCATAGGAACTGTTTCCTTCTGCACGATCTCTCCGTATTGTGATAATATCTAACATTTCATTACAACAACGTATCTTTATGTGTTAATACATACTAGCGGAACACAACATTCTGAATGTCGGATAATTACGCTGCCTTTTTTTCGAAAGAACTCACTTGTTTGTAAATTATAGAGGAAATCATGCGATGCATTTCTCGGAAACACGTATTATAAAGCAAAGATAACAGGGGCGGAATTCAGAAGAGTATTAAATGACAAATTAACTGTGAGTTATTTCTTTAATAATGTCAAAAGTCTAAGAAACTGTAGATTACTCTTGCATTTCATATTTTGCAAGTTTTTCCTAGTTACATATAATCAGTGATCCAGAGTGAATGTACTAAAATATAAAAATTGAGAGAAAGACTTTCAATTTCTTTAACAATAAGTAGACAATCTTTTGCTTGTCTTCAACCTTTGCTTTATTTTATTCTGGGACTATTCAATTTATTAACTTATATAGAAACCAGAGGCCTACGATTCTCCATTTCTCTTGTGTCCTTTATTTAGAATGGCGACGGCCGTATTTATAAAGAGATATCTGAAAGAAACTCATTCCTTTCATTAAACTGGTATTAATAAGAATAAACAGTTAGAGCGTTAGGGGATTCAACGATCGATACATTCATTACGTGCCACTTTATCAATGGGAGGTTTCTGAGACGCGCTAGGAAAAAGTCCAGGGAAAGCAAAAACCATCTATACTTCGGTCGGAATAACTCCGATTCGGATTTTACAGCATGCGTGCAAATAGATGCGTAGATACCGGCCGCTCGTATCTATTTATAACGGCGACGGATCGCGGGGCAATTGACCGCGTGGCCTTGACTTCCTGTTGACCCAAGTGCCCCTAGGGAATTTTGGCGTACATCGTGGAATTTCTTACCATGATATTCGAATATCTCGTCTAACCATCTTTTTCGATACCATTTCACTCAGTATTTACAAAAAATATATATATAATTTTATACATCAAACAAATACATGTTATCTAATTATATGGTTATCAAATTATATTTTGATGTACGTCCTAAGTTATCTAAAAAGTATTTTAAAAATAATCATTCTTATATATCATATTCGTCCATTTATAGTCTCGGCGAATAAAACTGATAGTGGCTAAGAGTGACGCATGCGTGGAAACGACGATTTTTAATCAACATTGATACGGTCTTTTGGGACTATCACTTTCGGCCTTTTCATAGCGCGATCGACGAGTTCCCATGTGGTTCAGCATACTTTCAGCAATTATCTACAAAAACAAATAAAAAAAGTTAATATAATTTAAGAACACTATTCTCTTTCCAGAAGATAATCGTATATACAAAATTAAAATTTTATATATATGACAAAAATTAATTTTTCATTTTTTAATATTATCATATACATATGTATTTATCCCATACAGTCAAAGCGTTTCAATTATAGAAAATGCAAAGTATAGCTATTGCAACGAGTATTGGCAACATATCTGTTTTCTAATGAAACTTTTTATATTAGATTTTACATTTTATATTCTAGTATCAAATTTTTGTAATCACGTGAAAGTATTTGCAAATGATACGATATTTAATATACTTGAATCTAATTAATTAGTACGTAAATACTATATCAAATACAATATCGTGTCCGTTTGTAACCGTTGTTGTAGATTGCTTACAGATTTCTTTCTCTCCATACCGAAATCGGGCGTATCGATTCTTCGCGAATAACTTTGTTTAGCTTACTTGAGTCTAAGTAGTTTTTTTCTGCAATCGGTAGGAAACCTGTTCGTACGAGGAACGGAATGTCTGAGTGGCTGCCGTCCTCTCATCTCCGTGCAATTCCACGCGTAGTAGAACGAGTCGACCAGGTGAGATCGTTCATTCTGCAAGAGACATTTTTGTTTCAGTCCCTTCCTCCTTCTCTGAAGGCGACTCGCCGTGGCAGGGCCTGTAAAATCGAAGATGGAAAATGGCCAGGCCAGGAAGGGAAAGTAACGGTACAAGGGAGGGCATAGTTAGCACTGAAAATGAAAAAAAGATAATAAATCCTTGGATAAACCCCAGTAATAAACCCTTGGACAAGCAATACAAGTTGAATGTATCGACTGAGCTACCTCGATAGAAAAGTTACGATGTCATAAATATTCATTAGATGTTATGTATCAAGGTAAATGTGTAAGATTAGAAAGAATATACAAGAGAGACAAAGAGAGGTAGTTCGTAGGAGGTTGTGGAGGATGTCGAGAAATGAAGGCCAACGGCCTTGACCTTGTCCGTGACTTCGTCATGAATGAGAGAGAAAGAGAAGGAGAGATATAAGAAAAGATACCGGTCAAAACAAAGTGGCCTGCTTTCTTCAAAATCGAAGATGCTGTATATGGTTGACAGGCATGCAGGCAAGCAGGCAGACAGACAATCAGGCAGGCAAGCAGGCAGACAGACAATTAGGCAGGCAAGCAGGCAGACAGACAATCAGGCAGGCAAGCAAATTCAGGTAAACGGTCAGTCGATGGTAATGACTACATAAATCCCCAAGTCTTAGCCTCTTGTAAGTGCTCTGTGGAATTTGGGTTTAATCTGCCAACGATTTAGAGGTAAAAGAATTATGTAGTTACCGATTTATCGGTCCTCGGTTTCGTTTGGACAACGAAGAGTGCAATTAGTTAGGATCCATACCATTATGCGAGACGAAGGGTCGATGCGTCATGTGTGCTAATAGTGAAACTACTGTAAGTACCTACAGGAATACATATTCTAATCTTAAGAAAATGTAAAATTTATTGTTCAGCAATGGATTATTTATATACCGTTTTTTATATAACTAAAATGATTCATATATGATTTATGGCTTTAAACGATTCATAATTTATATAAACGTATAATATTATATTTATTTCTTACTAAGAATGGCGTAGTTTTATGTTCGGAACATTTGACAATGGATTTCGAAGACACGTTATATGCATGCCTTTGGCACGGTTTGTATTTATTAGAGAAATCACAAAATGATTGGTAAGTAGTACATTTTTAAGTAGTTATATCAAAGTGACTTATTACTCGTGCAAGTTGTACTGATATGAATGGAAAGATTCTTGCAGTTTTTTCAAGGCTCTCGCGAAGTAAAAACGTATGTTCGGAGATCTGTTCGACGTATATAAAGACAATATTGTCATTATCGAAAGTAACGTTTTGATAATACATTGTTTCTTGCCATTGTAGATCTGCATGATAAGTTTAGTAACAACATAATTGCTACACAAATCCGGCTTACAGATACTTTCTTCGTTACGATGTATTTCAGAAATTGCACACGATCGTATAATCATAATCTATCCATTCAATTTACATCGCTACGTAGTTGTGTAGGTGACGAAATAGGATATATGTACAAAACCGATCGAATCGAGTTTTCCAATTGCTACGCCACTGATCGAGAATCTAGGATTGGAAATGTAGAGGGCATCTGTGAGTAGTACGGAGCTATGGCCAACAGGCGGTAACCAGAAAGAGAATTTCGCTCGAACATTATAATAGAACGAAATAGTGAAGAGTGCAAGTGAAAGATCGATTGAAACTTCCATACGCGTTGCTTTCCCGATTGATCCACATCGAACGTTACCGTGGCGTTTGTCTAGGCAGCATCTCGATGAATGAGAAATGTCGATGACCGCAAAGGAAATTACCGCGATTTGCTGTTGAAAAGGGGGGAAAAAAGCTAGGGGAAAATCTCGTCTCCTGACCTCGAGGGAGTAGGAGAAGTGAGTGAGGTCGTTCCACGATCGATAACGCGAGTCTCTCGCGGAAAGGTGCGAAAGAAGCTCGTCGGGCATCAACGAAAGGGCCGAAAGAATCGATCTCTCATCCTATGAAAAGAAAGAGAGAGATCTTAATATCTACCGGTTTTTCTCCTTTAGTAAATGGTCGGTGAACAAGAAGAGAAGAGTCGGTCGGTACTCTATCTCAGGTAGATTTCTACATAAGAGGGCATATGGCACACATGTTTATTGCCGTATCGCGAAGGGTCGCGTATACGGGGGTGAGTATACCACCCGCCACTGTCTGTCGTCCGTTTTCTCTCTCTTCTTTTTTCATTCTCTTCCCTTGTATCGTGCTTCGTTATCGCTCTTCGTCTTTCGCGGGGCGCTGTTGCTAGCGGTCTCCGTCGAGCTTTCGCCACTCGTTCATTCGCATGCTTGCCAACTGCGCCACGCTGAAACTCATCAAGAAAACCGCGGTGATCATAGCCCTCTCTCCTCTACGTCATTCGTTTAGGCTGTAGTTTCCCTGTCTTTATTGGACGGACGATTGGTACATTGGTTATCTCTTTGTCGCGCTCAACGAACTCGTAAGATATCGCTCGTATACGTGCTGATACGTGAATGTGTGTTGAGTGGCGGTCGTGCAGACAGGTGCGGCCGCCGGAGCCCCACCGTTGGTGGTGGCGTGCATAGCGCCTCCAAGCGGCGACTCTCCTTAGTTTCGGGCAAGATGGGCGAACCTCGCCGGGCAGTAGCTTAGACTCTACCTACAAGACAACACATACACTAAATGTTTCCTAACCACAAGTAACAATTAATTGTACATTTATTTTATTTAAGGGAACACAAACTCTATTTTTGTAACATGCTGTATTAGTAGTGCTTCGTGGAATTTGTACGATATTAAAAAGGTGCGAGGCCACACGCGCGATATATAACGGACGAGAAGACGACGACGGAAAGTACGAAAAAAGATAGAAAGATTTTCGCGATAACTGGAAGATCTAAGTGCGAAAGAAGAAAAAGAAGGAAAGAAAAACAAAGAGGAGGGATAAGGATAAAGGAAGAAGACGGTGTGATTAGGAAGATATACGAGCGAAGGATCGAAGATAAGGACTTAAGGAAGACAGTGACCGAAGCGACGAGGACAACGATAAAGGGAACAATTCCGACGAAGACGGCAACGACGTGGATAAGAACGATCGTACCGCAACAGCAACCACTATTGGTTGAAAACGACACCGAAGTAGGTGATAATCTCGCGTAGTCTCTCCTGCTCGTTGTCTTAGTTCTCGGTGTAGCCTAACTGATTCTCTCGATGTGGTGCGTGTTTTAATAACGAATTGCGACGTGGAGAAAAGTGTTCGACCGATAGTAGTAGTGAAGTGTATAAGCCGACACACCCTCTTGACACTCGACATCCGTCTCATATCGCCATCGGTTCAGGCTCTCTACCCCCTTCTTTCTTCATTTTTCTCGCTCTTCCTCACTCCATCCTTTGGCTACATTTACGTAGTACCGCGTGTACATTCGGCATTGCAACAGAAAGCCGCACACACCACGTCCCTCTTTCTCTTTTTCTCTTCTGGCTCTTCCTCCCGTCTCAACCCCTCAGCTCACGTTTTCTCTTCCCTCTCTCTTTTTTTTCTTTCCCTTTCTCTATCCAGATCGTCCTACCGTCTTCTTTTTCTTCTTTCTCTTCTCTTTGCTGCAAAGTGATTTATTGTTGATCTTGTCGCATCGGGTTTTGTCGGTATTAAAACTATACCGACTGACTTTGACTTTATTGCTGTCCCTTCGCGTCCATAACCATACATACTGTACTTCGTCCTAGGTTCTACCCCCTCCTCGACAACCCTCGTTCTACGAAGCGTCTCACCCACACTTATATTCATCATCTCTCTCTTCCTTCCTCACTCTTTTTCTGCCTCCGCTCCACCCCGGTTTATCGGCCGATCGGAGTGCAAATTCGTTTCGTGACCGTGCTGTGTTGGTTCTTTGCTTGCATCTGACCAGTGTCGAAGAAATATCGAAAATCCGCGGGTGACGCTGCTTTAACGGCCGGGCAACACCAGCCTTAAAAAACCAGCAACGACCTACAAATACGAAATAAAAGAAGAGAGAGGAGAGATACACGCATTACCCGTAATAATAGGACAACGGCACAGCGTATCGTTTCGAGCGGGCGCCACGAGCGATAAGACCGCTAACATGTCCGTGAGAATGGAAAACGTAGCCGCGCCAAGGAAGCTCAACTACAAAATGATGGTAAGTCGAATGAAATCCAACAATATTTTTTGTCATTTTATTTCATATAATTTACTCGAGTTTTTAGTTATATTCGAGATCAATTCGTATCGGTTGGTTTTCCGCATCAAACCTTCCATGCTTCGCGTTCGTGTCGGTGTGCGTGCATATTTACTTGTGTGTACATGCTCTTGGAAAACGTAGCATTACCATGGGGACGGCCGATGGCCACGAACCTTGCGGAACCGGCGTAGTTTGACAGTTTGCCGCGGGGCGTCTGCTGCCCCACCCAGTCTCCTCTTTCTCTCCCCCACTTCAACTTCTCTCGGCCGTCTTCGCGTATTGCTTCTTTTCTTCCTTCCTTCCTTTTTTCTCTCCCTCGAGAGAGTCTATCGTGCTTTGTAACCGGGGAGAATTCGTCTGAAATAGTTTAGAATACATTCATTTTGGTTGTTTTTTTTTTGCTTTCATTTATCGATGGAGTGTAGGTTTTTATGCAAATTCATATTTTTGAGAAAATAATTAAGAAAATAGGAACTAGATAGAAAACTGTTTTACTAGGTATATAGTAATTGTTATAACTTTAGTATTATAAAAAGCACTATATGGATACTTTATATACTTTTATATATTATGTGCATTCTCTGCAATTTTGCGCTTTCAAATTTCCTGTAAATGCATGAAAATCCGCAATATCATTATTATTCAGTAGGTTGTGGATATTATACAAATTAAACACTATTAAAGAAAGAGAACCTAAGCAGAAATGTGTTTTGTTTATCAAAACTGGTACTTCATTTTGGATATTTTATACATTTTTTCATTGCGTATGCATTCTGCGTATTTTTGCATCGTTAAATTTTCCATAAATGCATAAAAAACCGCAGTCTCTGTCGATAGTATTTAAATAAATTACGAATGATCAACTTAATGGATCGAATTGACGATTGTCACGAGTAGGTACATACTAGTTGCCGGTAATACGTTAATGGCATTCATTGGAATAAATATATATTTTTATTACATAATTTTGTTGTTACAGTTTTTATTAATCTATTACTTTTATATTATTCTTTATAGTACTTGTAATACTTAGAATAGTTTGAATTGATCCTGAAAAATCAAGAATAAAGTGTTTCAAACCACATGGTCTCAGTAACATTTCTATTATATTATAGTCATGAATATCATTACTGTTAGCTCATTTAGTACTACCTTCTCTGAAATGTAATCGGATAAATGTATTTAAGATATTATTCCTATTATTTTTTCTTATTAATTGAAAGCATTTAAAAATATATATTTCTCGTTGATCAAGATACTGTAAGATTTTTAATGGAACTACCATTTATAATTTTCGTGATTTACCTTTACAGAAATGTCAAAATAAATGTTTTAGTATTTAGATAGTGCATGTGACAGGTTCTTATTCTTATGTATACGGCCCTGGCATTCTGCGCAGGCTCTTGTCTCTTCCTGTTCTGTGTCTACTTTCAATTGCTCCGATTTTCGTGAAATTTTATATTTTTTACTACATTTAAAATACTTATTTTTCTGCTCATCGATATACGATAAATTCAATACAAAATTAGAAATAACACATTGAATATACCAATTGCGATAAAAAGTGATAATTTTAGACAAGTAAACATCATTGAATGTTTTTCTTCGTTTGATTTATTGTTTAATAAAACTAATAGAAATGAGTAAGAATTCCATTTAAGGGAATTCTCGTATTTTTCATAATTTTGTTTCTGATTAGTATTTTTATTGCTCTTCCTATGATCAACATTTTCATGAATGATAGTTACGAATTTGGATGGAATATGAGATAAATAACTATATTTTGTTTGATATGTTATTTCTGAAATATGTTTGTCAATATTTAAAGAAATCTCAATTGCTTACTAATATAATATTTAGTTGCTTGTGAAAGCGACGTGGAGCCACTATCCGGAAGCATTCTTAATCTGCACATTGAAATTCGACCTAACGCTCGTCAGTGTAGCCAACCTCGTTGTATGCTTTTAGTGACACAACAATAACATTTTGCATAGTTTTTAAACACGTAATTATGATCGAAATTATTTTTGTTTTGTAATATGACAACTGAATTTTAATAAGAAGTTGAAAATTGATATATTGATATTTTTTGTCAATTTTTATTTAAAGTTCATATAATAATAAAAGTGTTAAGTGTAATCACAGAATGTCATTTTATAATCAACAATATCGACAATTAATGTTTCACGTTGTTTCGAAGTTTGCTGATTGCTAATGTAGCCAATGTAAAGGTTATCGCATGGTAAATGTGTTTAAACGGATTGGTGTGCAAACAGCTGTTCTTTTCAGTGTTACCAACGGAAAATTGATACTTGAATATCATACTAACACAAACTAAAGTAACGTAGTGTATCAATATGCAGTTATTTTAACTTTCTTTTTTACTAAACAATTGTGTAAAATCCACGAATCTTCAAATATTAAGAAACAAAAAAGATTTTATTAATTTCAAATTCAGAGTATATTATTGAGAGTATATTAAGTCAAAATCGATAAATTCGCGGAGGTCAGTTGAACGTAACCACGGTTTGTTATTCGCGTACTTTGAACTTCACAATCTGAAGTGAAGTGTTTAATTAACACATCAAATATTTTATCAAGATTACAGACGCCTATCTGTAACATATTTATAGCCAACAGCTCGTGCATTGTTTGGTGCATTTTCATAATCGTTTCTTTCTTTATCTTAATTGATATATCTATAGAAAATTTATCAGTTGCAAGAACACATCATTCATTAAATTTAAGACTCTTATCAGATACAAATCAAACTTTTTCAAACTCGCGGTATCAAAACTTAGATTTTTCCATTAAATTATTAAATTTTTAAATCTACAACCTATATTTAAATTTAGATCGTCTCATAGTTAATATTGCTTTTGACTTTATATTTATTCACTAAGCAATATATTAAAATAAAACACTTCAGGAGCTTCATATGATATTATTAATGACCCACACGTATAAATTACCGCGACCAAATACAAAGTTGTCATTTAGCACGAGCTAAGCGTGAAATTTATGGAGTAAGTTCGCATGCTTTTATCTTACCGGTTTTTATGGATGTAAAAGTTGCACATTGTACGTGTTTCACAAGAAATTCAGACATCTTTACGTTTAATTTCTTTTAATTACATGCAAAATTATTGATGTACATAGCAGAAAATTTTTTCATATAAATAAATTCCTTCCTTTTTATCCAATTATTTATCATGTAATAGTCATTTAAACAAAGTGAAAGGAAATATGATTTACTTATATAGGTTAAGTTTTTTAGTCAACAAATAGTTTTAATACTTCATACGAAGATAAGACTATTTACAAACAAATGTAAAATATATCTGATTCTTCTATTTATCGAAAAACTTTCTAATAGTTACTTTATGGTGAAAAGGAATATAAATATTACGTTAGGTTATGAAGCTAATACTGAAAATAATTTAAATGCTACAATGTTATTAGTAGCAAAATGTAAGACTTAATGTTATCTGGATTTTCTAGAATAAACAGAAGCGGCATTGCTGAATTATTTCTGTGGGAAATAGTTCATCCATAGATTTGTATAGATCCTGAGAGACTACATAAGGAACTATGTACATAATAATCAAACAATTCATTGAAGATAATGCCTTCATAGTATGTCAAATAACATTGATTCATTCAAAATAAATAAATAAATAAATAAATATATATATACTAGTATAACAATACTACCAAATTTCTATTTGAAATCATTAATCCAAAAAATTAGGAGCCATATTTATGAGGTAGAATAAAAGAATTATGTTGATACTAGAATCTTCAAACTTAATGATTTAAAAGGTTAAGTCTATCTCGTCAGATTTCTTATTGGTATGCTTTATTTTACAAATTCCTAGGTTGTATCTATAAAAGACAGTTCAAGCTAATCATGAGATCTTCAAGCTTAATGATCTATAAAGATATTCAATTTCGCTATCAGATTCTCTGCTCCAAGCCAAAGCAACTTTCATTTGGCATCAATTGCTCATGGGCGTCGATTGATCTCTTATTCGTTGAGAAACTGCTTGAACAAAATTTACCTAAATGTACGCAGTCTTATGGAACGAGAGCCAATGTCAGCCAACGAATTGTTCCATTTATATACGTAGAATTGACGATCCCTTACGCTGATTAGACTGGAATTAATGAATCATTTTGCAATATTAATGTGCTTGGAGGTGTAAAATTATTCGATTGTTGTTTATTAATCAACGATTGTAAGGAAATATTCAATTTTGCATTTTCGTTTATATTCAAAAAGCTTCTTTAGACAGAATTCAATTGTTTCTTTACATTTCTACATCTATCCTTTTATATTTCTAGTTCTATAGCTGTATTTTTCTTAAATTTCGTATTTCTATATTTTCGTTATTATTATTTTTACAAGTCAATATATAGCAGACCAAAGTTATGTAGGCTCACGAATTACCTGTACGTAACACAGATTTCGTATGTACATATATTATACATAAGGTATATGTGGTTTTTAAAAATCGATAATTTCTAGTCTATGTTTATAGTACATTTCCATAAAATAAAATTTCAATATAAAAGGTATCATGTTACATGTTAGAAAAACAAAACGAATAAGAAACTAAAACGTAGAACAAAAAGTGCGAATGACCTTTATATACGGGTCTTTACTTATACGTTTCTTACGTGTAACAATTTCTCCGTTGATCATAAAGTACTAAAAATAGTTGAAGATTGTCCAGTACGAGCGAACATTGAACGCTACCGATCACTATAGCGTCACGCTTCATGATTGCCTTTGACCATGATTTAACGTGCATTCGCATACATTATTATCTTACAACAATTGAAAATTATAATATATAGTTATATATTCTCGAATTTTATGATTTTCCTAATATTTCTTTTTCATTACATAACATTTCTTATTTTTTATATGCAAAGGAATAGAAAAGTTCGCTGCGTTCAGTTAAGCTTGCGAACGGTACTCGATGCTTTACCAAGTGCGTTTAGTCGATTGACGTTGAGAATTCATAACGATAATTGAACCGATTTGTTTCAATCGCGATTACATAGGCGAGTCATTCTCGTCGCGAGCCACGACCACTTCTGGCGATCGTGATGATTGATTGTTTCCATCGATCTGCGTGTCTCTGATGATTTCAGGAGTACTGTTAGCTCTGGTGTATCATTTTCGTCCATAGACGTATCTAAGAAGTACAGACCGCGAAGTTGAAAAAATGGACCTCGTTGAAAAAGAGATAGAGATACATAACGAGGACTTCCTTTCCTTTTTTATGTGTTATAAAAAATATCTGCTACGAAAAGAAAGAGAGACTACGATAATAATATTCGCACATAATCGTTTGCATTACGCGCGGTTACGCGAAGTCGAGAAAACCCGAACTCGTCGAATCGGCAAAGTTCGGGCGAGATCGACTACCCGAAAGCGTTCTATCATACGATACATAGATTTCCCAGAAAATAGGCACTCAAAGATAAAATCTTAAATTATATTACGAAACATATAGTTTATCGATATTCTCTTATTTGCCATTCCTGCAGTCTGGATATTTTCATCTTATTATTATTGACATCCTATGAATTAATTCGAAATAATCGCAATCTATGCGATATCTATGGAAAACTAGCAATCAATGGTAATAAAAGTTTCCATAACAAATCATAATTTACCAGATCAGAAAAGACGTTAACTAAGAAGTAAAATCGAGAAAAAAGAAGGAGGAGGAGAAAGCAGCTGGACTGAAACAATAGAACAAATACATCTTTAGAACGATGAGATTCCATTTAGCGAAAACAAGACAAACAAAATTTGTCCACTTTTTTCCAGCTCGTAAACGAAAGACAAAGGCGAAGGTGTAGCCTGGTTATACCCAAAAACCAAGTTTTTTAGTCGACTGAAAGCTGGAAAAGAGGTGACAGAAATTCGCGTGTCGGTTTTGTGGAACGTTTGAAAAGAAAATACCGCCACGAAACGAAAGTTTTTCACTGTTAGGAGAGTTTCGCGTCGAAAAGCGGCTGGTGGGTGGATAAAAATTGCAAGCGACGGGAATATAAAAACGAACCGACGTGCAAAGGGAAGAAAGAGAGAGAGAGAGAGAGAGAGAAGAGTGGGGGAAGAACGCGAAGGCGAAGAGAGAAAGGGCCAGGTAGGGTGAAGAGAATAGACGCAGCAAAAGGATATCGATTATTTGTGGTTGCAGCGGCTGCAAGGCTCCGCTCCCTTCGCTGGAGCGCGAGGACGAACATCCGGAAATCTCGACGATGTGATACACTGAACCGAGATTAATCTCATTTTTGCCTTCCGGTTTTGAAATACTTCACAATCGAGTTATATGAACAAGGGTCTCCATGAACGGAGGGAAGAGGAATGTTGCTAGGGAAACGATACCGGCCTATGCCTATCACAACTCCTTTCTTCTTTTTGTATTTTTATTTATTTATTTAGATTCTTTAAAGACGAATTCACTAACTATTTAATACTCATATTCATTCTGAATGGATTTATTCCTTGATTATATAATATATTTCCTACTTTAAGGTCATATACCGTTATACCTTATGCTTTTAATACAAGAGTTTAACGTAAGCATAAGAAGTGAATTCTTCTCATAAATGTAAGAACATAATTTTTAATTACCATGAGAATGTTAAAATATTATTCTCAGTATAGTTAAGATATTCGCAGTATTACAAGTTATTCCCCCAAATAATAATCTCAAGATAGTGAAAGTCATATCACTGAACTTAAGAATAGCGTCAAACTTAGAGCTCGTTATTATTAACATCCCAGCTTCTCCACGCTCAAAAGTCGTACTTTTGTCGAATTAGCAGAAAAAAGGTTGGCCAGAATTCGGTTGAAAGAAGAAATGTTCAGCGACGTCGTTGCCCGGCATCTTTGTCGGCTTGGTGGCCATGATTCCTTTTACCATTTGTCTCAATTTGCCTTCTGTTCCTTAGGGGCAGGCCAATTTCGTGATTACGTAATTACGGTGATTCCTGCGTCGGTCATAACTGACCAAGCTATACGGTTAATCGTCCCGGGGAACGCGTTACGCGATCGCACAGCCACACGGTATAAAGATTGGAGGAGTCGCTAGCGTAAAATCGAAGGGCCTTGATTCGTCGATAGTGAAAGAGAAGAGCCGTCCTTTTTCCTTCGTTGAATCGAAGGATTCTCTTCTCGTCATGACGCTATGTAGTGATTGTATCTCCATCGAAAGACACCCTCGGGCGGTTTCACTGCTTGGGAAACCTGCAACTAGCCATTTTTATGCTAAATAATTTGATTGCCTTTATCGCTCGCGCCTCTTAATGCCACCGATACCGCGTACATCTGACATTTTCTCGAGGATTCTCGCGCATACATACTTCAACGAGAATATCCTCTTTCATCTTTTCTACGAAGATATTGGCGACCATTTTTCAGGGAAGTCTTCTAAGAAATTTCTATACGATGATTAATAAGTAAACTGTGGGTGTTCATGCCATTTCATATTTTTCTGAATGTATTACAACCAAATAAATGGAACTTCGATAGAGATTCATGAAATGTTGTCGCTAATGCTTTACCTTGGATGTTTTATGCCTTTTTTCATGTTATATGTATCCTGTTTATATCACACATTCATAGTGTGGTAATAAGAGAAATACAGCGGCGAACGCACAAATAGGGAAATAGTAGGGTAATGCTTACTCGTAAATTCATGTAATTGTATTATGAAAAGATTTATCTCTATAAATAAATTTATAGATATGGAAGCATAAGCTTTCAAATGTACATTTAACGTAATTAAATTGAGCATTAACGTTTGTGGGAATTTACGTTGAGAATAGATTGAAGATTCTTTGATTGGTCTCGTGCCAACTTTCCTGGCTATTGTTATTATTTGATTAAATTTATGAAACCAAAGAATACCGTCTTTAATAGAATGAACGTGTATACTTGTAAAATTATGATTCTGACCGACTTGTAGCTCATTGTCTGTAATCCAATATTCTTCCCTTAGTATATTCTCATAGAACTTAATTTTTAGAAACAATTCAAAACCATTATGATGTATACTTTTAACTAACAAGCGAAGGATAAGTAGATACTTTCTGTACACTTAATTAAAATACCTTGACATATATTTAACTTTACATAGTTTATAATATGTAAATAGATTTTTTGCTACGTATGAAGAATAGAATTTTGATGTATAGAATGTGTAGGATATTACACATATTCTTACTGGTAGTTTAATTTAAATATAGGTAATCGTATTTTTTTTTAATAATAAAAATATTTATATACGTAAATGTACAAAATCGATCTAGAAACAAGCGGAACAGATAAGATAGAAAGCAGGAAATAGAAAAATAATAGACAAATAACAAAGAATTCTAAGGTTATTCTCTGAAAAGATATACAGAAGATGAAGAAGAAGAGAAGTAAGCAAAGGCACACTCATCTCGTCGGAAATGAGTCACTTTGAAAATGATCTCTGCGGCTGTTTACATTAATGATGTGTCATTCTAATCTGTTCTTTGTATGCTTCACTTTGCTTCGGGCAAACTTATCGCATTCTACATATTATTATTCTCTTGGTTTTCATCCATGCAAATATCCCCGCGGTCTTGGGATACTCTAAACGTAAGAATTTTCCTAAAAGCGTCATTTAACTGTAGAGTTGCAGAGTGAACTATATATTTAGATGAAATACCTGTATAACGTACGCAAGTGAAAATACGAAATGATCGTGTCTAAAGTAGTATACATATATCTCCGATGCTTAAATATCTAAGCACCTTTGAATACACAGAGCCAAAAATTAGCAAGTAATGAAATTGATTTCAATTAACTAATTTAATTGTTATACATCATAAATATTATTATTATTGTTGTTGTTGTTTTTATTATACATATGTTCTTCTTAAATGAAATGTTATACCATTTAAAAATTACAAATCCTTCTCAGAAATTTAATTCAAATGTTGAAAAGTAGTTCTTAATGAACATTTATCGAACGAACAATTTAAACTATTATTAGAAATCAGGGAGATAATCTTGTAAACACACACAGAGAAGGAGAAAGCTGTACGATAAGAATTGGGAAAACCCGACAGTTCTTTTTCTTGTTCCTTGGTCGATAAATAGGGTGATGATAACGAAAGGGAAAGTTGGAGGTAACGAGTGTAACGATCAACGACTGAATCACTGACCTGACAAGGCAACGGATGCGTGCAAAAGTTCATTTGTTGACATACCGCACGCATCTGATGGCTATACAGACCGTTAGACAAAAGTGGCCGACACTGAACGGAAAGTACACCCACGCGAATACGGTGTATGCGTGCAATAATCTTTGTCATTGTCTACTTATGCGCGGCTTTCTCGTGGCCGACGCGCACGGTCACCGAGAAAAAATTTCCTAGACAGGCAACGGTACCCGATGTCTGCGCGGAGTCAAGGTCGTACGATGTCCAGCGTTTCTTGCAAAATTCCTTGCTTGAAAAGCCTTGACTTTCTGAGGGTTTCTATTATCTAGATATATAACTGTAATAGCGTGTAACTTGGTAGTTTTTTCTGTGTAACAACAAATAGAAATTCTTATATATCGATCGAAAGCAATTTTGAAAAATGTTAGTAGAAAAGAAACAAAAGTATAGGTAGAAAAGTTTTAAATAGTTTTAAAAGGAACAGTAATAGTACAAATAGAGGTGAAGTTCTGGGCTTAGTATAGCAATAGTTTTATTTGTTTTGGTTTGTTAAATTTGTTATACGTAGCTCACTAAACTTAGACCTTTGAAGGATAAGATATTTTAGCAAACGATACAAATATTTGGACAGATAATAAGCAATTGTTTGAAGCGGTACAGAGTTGCTTTATAGTTTTCTCTTCGACGTGGAATCGAGTTGTACTTTTACGTGTTTATTACGCATGTACAATTCAATCTAAAGTAGATACTTGTTTATTCTCTTTTACACCTAAAATCCAATTTTTAAGCAAGAATTAGGAAAGCGTTTCTAATCTTCAGAGATAAGAAATTGGAACTTATATAGAAGTAAATTTGTTATCTTCTATGGAATTGAAAAAAGATTTACAGATAATTTTTAGTAACAAAATAGTTTTCTTTAAAACATATCGATATTAAGAATAGTACTAGTTTCCATTTATTAATCGCTAAAATTCTAAGTTCTATCCCATGACCTAGCTTGCCAGTTCAAGGTCATTAGCCTTGAATTGAATGTAATGTCAAGGTTCCTCATGCGCTGAATACTTTCATTAACTATCTCGTCGGACTCACGAACAAAAAAGAAACTATTAAGACAACCATCCTCATATTCTACTTTCCAGGTATCACAATATATACATACAATACCTTCGCATCCTTCTCATGTAATATCTTTGCAAATCTCACCACTAAGCTGCTAAAATCCACGATCTCTTAAGTTCCCTACGTCTTCACGACCCCATTGAAAATCGTCTTTGTGACCGGTCTGTAGGAGCTTGGGCACGTTCTGGTCTTGTTCAGTATAGAGATAATTCATCATCTGGTTGGAGAGCAAGTTCAAGGAGACCTATAACGGGTTCGCCTAGCTCAAGGGAGAAAGAGAAAGACAGAGACATAGAGTTAAAGAAGGAAAAAATGAATTATAAAAAGAGAAAGAATAATATCAAGATGATTGGATTTCTATGGGTAAAGAGAGAGTCTCGCGTGAGCTCAATATATCGCGAACGTAGAACGCTCTGGTGCATATCTTTCGCGGACGATCTCATTGTTTCATGAGGTAAGGACACGGAAGCACGCGATCTCTGGCTAATAATACTTGCCGTCGGCCTAAACTCGGTTAAAGGGCGTCAGACTCGAGATGATCAGGTAGCCGGCTAACCAAGTCCTGTCTTTATTTTCTTCTCCCTCTCTTTATTCTTTCTACGTTCATTTTTTCTAGTCTGTTACACATCGTCTTTTTGTCTGTTGTTTCATTCTAACGCATTTCTTCGGACTTTTAGAGAGTATGAAATTTTCATTGGAGCAAGGGAAATATTTTCTTTGACTGATTTCTTGAGCAAGTTGAATTAAAAGAGAATTAGAGTTTCATACAGTCGTCTTCTTTTTTCTTTCTAACTTCGATGTATTGTACTTACTAATTGATTTCCTGTTTCGTGATTGCTTGTACAACTTAACTTAAATTAACATAGAAAATTTATTAAATACCTGTACATTAAAAAAAAAAAAAAATGTCAAATAAGTCCTAAGGCCCGAGAAGTTTGATTCTCTTTACGAATACAACTCTTGGATATGTCCAATAATTTATAGTTCACATTTAACCTCACGATAAACAATTTAATCGTGATAATAAAACCACACTATTCGATATGAAACCATAGAATCGCGATCATGATGCTTACCTTTCAAATGGCTAACGTATTATGCGTCTCACGTTTGCCATACGTGTCGTACGTATACTAGACAGAGAAAGGGAAGAGAAGGCACGCAAAATGTCTTCTCTCTGGTGCGTGCACCTGCACAGATCGGCCGATGGATCGCTAGACTCGAGCCATAGATGTATGTACCGTGAAAAAGCGACACGAGAATCGTTCTTCCTTTTGCAGTCTCAACGACCGAGTTGGCCAGATGGAATCATCTATCGATATTTTTTTTCTCGTAGAAAGATAGGTTTCCGCGAATCGAACTGGGTTTAATTTCATCGATGAGAGGATCTCTTTTAGATAGTCCATTTTTCGAGTGCTCTTGAAAAAGAAGGATACAGGATACGATATTGTTTTCTTTCTTTCTCTGTCGATACATTCTTGTCAGCGATTGTAGATCGGAATGCTTTTGTAGGTGATCTAAATATCTAAAACAGGAAATTGGAGAAGTTATATGTAGTAGTTAGTTATATCTATAAATTTAAATGTATCTATCTAGTTATATAGCATGGAATCTGTATAACTAAGTTTTTTATTTATTCAAAATTAATATTGCAGACATTCTTAATTCGTTTCTTTGGAAAGAAACTTCTTTGAGTTAATTAATAATAAATAAACCGATCATATGATAAAAACCCTTTTTCGAAGAATTCTATATTTTAAAATGGTGATCTATAATATTTTACCATTCTCTTTAAAGTAGAGGTTGAATTTTGCTAATAACTATCCTCCGTTTCACATTTTTTCCCAAATTTTCTCTCGAAAGTTAATCGTCCATTATGCGTACCCCTATCGATATCGTTAAATTTCATTTCACTCAGAATCATTATAAAATTAGCATAGAACACGTCACACGCTTGAAAGTGCGAAAGGTTGTTGATTGTTCGTAGCTGAGTGGCAAACGTGGAAATTGACAGCTAATGAATAACAAAAAGATTTCGTAACGAAAGGTGGATTCCAATGCGAGAAATTCATCAACTTTCGTCAAATGTAACTCGGTTGCATATTTGAAGTATAATTCGCTGATCAAACACAAGGAAAGATCCATATCCTGGTGCCGCGTATGTAGGTCAGCTTGACGATATTGATGACGAATCATTAACTGACCATCTGCTTCGGAAGATGTTAAATAAAACCGGATTTTGTCACCTTTTCTATGCCGATAAATTGTTTCCCTGTAAGCTACCTTTATAAGCAAAGAAGTTCATCGTTCAACTTTTAGTAGCTTAATTTTTCTTGGTTAGATTCTTATTAATAATCTGATCTTTTTTTTTTGTTAAATTAAAAATGCATTATACTTAGCATATAATTTATACAACACTTTTTCATCTCTATGAACTATAACTGTATCTGCTACTTTATTTAATTTTCATTGGTCATATCTTCTGTTTCCAAGTATTTTATTCTAGGAGTGCCAACCAATGATCCACTAATTCTCAACAGTATCCTTTTGGCGGCAATTAATTTGTTACAGTGTTTTATGGAAGTACTAGAGCTGGCTATGACGTTCTGCAATGTATATTAATGCATTTTGTACTATGTAATGCATTTTTGCATATAGCTTATACTATAATAATTTATAATATAGTAACTTATAGTAGAAACTTATACGCCTCTGTATTAAAATTTAATTTAACAAGATATACGTTATTGGTTAAACGTGAAGATATAGTCAGATTATGGACAGATATTGGAAGCTTATTCAGCTTATTCAGCTTTCCGCATTTTTATTTTCATAAAATGTTGAAAGCAATTTGTATTACAAAGGGCTTTGATCTTCTCTAATTAAGTTCTGAAGGATTTTAATAAGACTTACCTACATTGAACAGCAAAGAGGAAAACGCTGACTTTTTCTCAAATGATTTCATTCTTAAAAGGATGCTATTCTTATACGCTAATTAATATCTTTAAAGAAAACTAATTATAAAGTTTCCCAATAATCATAAATCAGACAAGGAACAAGAGGTATCTACAAACTATAATATATCTAAGTAGATTAATATCTTATGCCTTACGTGTCTTCTATCTCTGTGTCATTATATTCTACTATTGCATCATTCTATTGCCATGTGTCAATTTATATATAGAAATTATTAGTTCTTATTTCTTCCACCAGATCAAAGATGCTGCCCACAACAATAATTCTTTTCTGATGAGCAGTAAAGAATCCAGTTGTAGAGGATTAATTTATTGCCACCATAACCCGGATCACCTGACCAAAGAAAGGAGATGATATGATGGTTTAGATTTGAAGTACGATATTTTCTTTCTTTAAATTTTCTTCGTGGCTCTCCAATGACCAGCTTAATTAGAATAACTCAAATATGATGAATCTCAGCGGCTATTACTGCAACAACAATTACTATATTTAAACGATCTAATCTAAACCTAGGGCAATATATGGTGGTATTACGCTAGAATGTGATACTATTATAAATTATATAAAACTTGGACAGCAGTAAACGTGTTAAATTTATCAAATTTCTAAATTTCCACTTTACAAACTTAAAAATCAATAGATATTATTGCCGCTTTCCATCGAGTAATTCCGTCCATAAATCATAGGTTTCCTGTAATACATGCTCTTTAAAGACCATAAATTTCTCGAATACGAACCGCAGAATGGATCTTTCCGAACATAGTCCAATACAAATAGTTAAAACTAGTGACGCGCAGAAGTTCGATCTACCTGGTGAAAATCCGTAGAATGCGACTTAACGACACAAAATAATACTTTCTGCTTAATCGTTGGCGTACGTGCGCGTAACGCGCGCGCAGCGTGTTACGTATTTGTGGTATGCGAGCAATCATTCTATTCCGACCAGACCGAGTTCTGCGTCGGGTCTTGAATTATTACGTTAACGCGAGTGTAGCCGGAGCTTAAATGCTGCGCCGGCGTAATAACCGGCGACACGTGCATGAATCGGAACGTTTCTGAGTTGAAATTCCTGTTTCGGCCGTTGTAGATAATTGCATTTTGGAATAATAGAGACACGCCAGAGATCGTTGTTGTTGATACATTTGAAAAGCGCGCCTCCGTAATTGACCGTGGTATGGTAAGATGTATATGATACATTAACAAAGTATGTATCGATACGAAATATAAAAAGAACTAGATTAGCGATTTTCAACCTTTCTCGTCTCGTGACATGCATAAACTAATTATTAAAATTCTGCGGCAAACCAAAAATACATTTGGTGGACGACAAGGCATTCACATCGAACGGCTGTTGTTTTGGCTATTGCAATTTTTTTATTTGGCGACTAAAAGGAAAAGTGGTTAGTGTCCCTGACTAAATAGTTAGGTACACTGGATGGATATCGCTGGACTAGGTTATTCTAGGGGAAAATGTAAGTTGGAAGCACTTCAAACGTGCAGAATTTTGGTATTCTTCGTACCAATTTTCTTTGTCCTTATTAATTGTTTCGTATTCGATATAATAATTCGTTTTTCAGCTGGCAAATTAACAAAATTTAACGAAAACATTATTACAAATGCCTCGAGCAAAACTATTTATCTTCTTCTCTATTGTAAATGAGTTTTACTTATGAAATGAAATGCTACAAAATAATTGCGAAGAGGTACATGATAAAATATTAACAAAATCAATTAAAGTTATTGTATAAATCTCAACTTATGCTTTACCAACATTTAACACCATTCTCCATTTAAAGTTTCATTAACATAATTACTGTACGATCGTCAATATTAATGTCATTTTTATGACTCAGTCCTTTAACTGCAGTGTAGATAGGGGTAATTAAAATTAACTGTTGTATTCGTTTGAGGTAGTTGCGAAATATTACTTCAATAACCGTATCGGTACTAACTGTGAAACTTCTAACGTTCTGCGTGCAGACAGTTTCAACTGCTTATACGACGTACCCTCGATTCAACCTTTTAGGTTTTTCTCATAATTTGTGATCGTTAGACTGTGAATATTTATACATTTGTGGGAAATATCAAGATGTAAATATCTAAAATGTATAGAATGCACGTAGTATGAAAAAATACATAAAATATGTAAAATAAATAGCTCATTATTACATTTAGTAGGCGAACCAAATCTCTACATAAATTCACTTTTTTTAGGCTTCATCTATAAAAATATGAAATTAAACAAAAATTCGCAGTTTAGTGATCGTTTATTTTCAATAAAATGAAAGCATCAAATTTTCCAACTTTCATGTGTAGACCAATGCAATAGAGAGATTCACAGTGATTCGTGTTTTTCTCTGTTATTGCCAGGCATTTTTATCATACGAAATCTC
This sequence comes from Bombus flavifrons, assembly GCF_040668555.2. Taxonomy (NCBI): domain Eukaryota; kingdom Metazoa; phylum Arthropoda; class Insecta; order Hymenoptera; family Apidae; genus Bombus; species Bombus flavifrons. The sequence goes on along the minus strand of NC_138446.1, from coordinate 7,757,138 downwards.
TATTCGTTCCCGACGCGGACTTGTTATTTTTATGATCGAAGTTAACGGGCAATAAATAATGTCGTTACGCTTCCGTCGCGTACGAGAGTTGGTTTTAAAGCAAGAGTAAGCTACGTCGTAGTCAAATTTTGTTCCACGAAACCTGTTGATCTGGGAATGCATCCAAAATGTCGAAGGACGTGAGACGATAGACTGCATTCATTGATTTTTTATGACATTTTCTGACGACAAAATAGTTTGAGTAATGCGTTTTAACAATAGCCATTGACGATCATTGTACGAAAATAGGCTACATAGTCTAAAGTTATCGTGCAATATTATTTGGTAAAATTATTTTTAATGAAACATCTAACTAGACAATCACATTTGCGTTAGAATTATAGTTTTAGAAACTCAATAAATTATGTCAATATTCACCTAATTAAAGATAATTCTGGTCAAGTAAATTTTATAAATTCTTAATACTGTGTTTGATGGAGTTCTGGCTACGAAACGATCTAGTTGATAATTTATAATATTTTTATCACTTGTATAATAATTAGTTCTACTAATCTTTATACGACTTTTCGTTAAATTTGTTTACAAAAGATTGCAATTTTGTTTTCTAAACACTGATGAATTTTAACCGGAATATTCTATCAGAATTATTCGATTCGATGTGAAAACATTAAAAATGAAATCCTCACCTTACAGTTTTATATTTTATTGTTTTTGATATTACAACGAATACTTTTCAGACTATTCTAATTCAAACCATTTTCATAACCATCAAGAGATACGTATAAAGTGATACTTTTTTAAATTAACGTTTGAATACGTTTATACACGACGATTTACACAAGAAATTAATGTCGTGCTCGTAACTCGATCTACTCGTAAGCACAGTCGTAAATTCATGCAAGTTTTTCCGCTAACAATAACGATATACGATCGACGGTCCTATGTAGAAGTGAACGGTAATTAACGATTTCCACGATTTGCCGGTTCTACCCCGGTAAATTTCGCATAGTTTCCACGTAGTCGGAGCGCCATTAAGGCGTCTGGAAGGAAACGTTAGCAGTCGAGTAATTAATTTCGTATTAGTCATCGGAGTCAGTGAACTTGGTATCTTGCCGGCCGACAACGGCTGCTTTTTCGTTTCGAACAAACGGCTGCCTCCGCTCTGTTGGGTGTTTTCTTCCGCGCCTCCTAACGAATTGCCAAATGAAACAACTTTCTGTATCAATTTTCATTCGTCTAAAATTCATGCTAAGTAGTGTCCTGAAAAATTTGAGAAGGATTTTATACTCTGAGAATTATAATAATATAAAATGTGATACTGAAATCCTATTACGTTTATTAATGCTATTCTCATACGATATTTTTAAAATAAAATTTTTCTGTAGGAAATGTTACTATATTTAAGAAGTAAAATATAGTATATCGCTGTATCGTGTATCATTCGGAATAGTTGGAAACGTGTCAAAGCGTTAATCGTACTTATCGAAATAAACATTGAACTTATTAAATTGTAGCTGATAATTTGTAGCATTTTACGGATTTTCTTGTACTTCTCTTATTACATATGTTCTTATACATTAATATGTGCATGTTAAAAGACTTATTACTTTTAAAATTCTTAAATGCGTCATATTTGAATATTATAATGATTAAAACGTGTACCTTGAAACACGTATATCTCATTTTCTATGTTTTATTTATTAAAAATTACTATTTTTCATTCAACGTCACCTTCTATGAATATTATATAATTACAAATTTACGAATTTAGACTGCGTCAGTTGAGAGAAAAAAAATAAGAAAAATATGACTCATATATACAAAAAGGCAAACCACTCGTTTTTTTACTTTAATCAACTTTGATCTGAAACCAACGATAGTTTTCAGTTACATGCACTTTATTCTAACATTTACATACTCTCATACATTGATATTAACTTTTTTCATAAGATGCATATATTACGTAGATATATAGTAATAAGATATACCATTGGATTTTATTGGATTAAAAGTTAAACGAAAGTGTTAATTTCTACGATTCTATCTGAAAACTTCCATATACCTAACTTGAAAAAAGAAGGACATAAACTTAAAGGGAAGATTATTTATGATTTATGACTATTTATGATATTTGATATATTAATATATAATTCCAATATAAAAAAATATTCTTTCCCTGTATCACTCGATGATAGTTTCGTTAAAAAACGAAAGTCGATTTACATAAGATTGAATTCGCTACTGGAATTCGATTAGTTAAGAATATTTTCTTCTTCTTTTTACTTACAGTCGATAAAAATCACTGTGAAGCAGGCATCGTGCGTGAATGATCTTTTCATAGACAGAGAAAGAATTAACGGTCGCGAGGAAGTCACGATTGGTGTTTACTAGGTTTTGCCGCGCGTTTACCGACTGTGTAATTTCAAATAAACCACCACGTCTTTTGTAACTTTCACTACGTACTGCTCATGGTTCATAACGCCCTTATCAGATTGACTTTCTGTTCCGCGAATCGCCGGATCGATAAGAAAAATACGGACGAAAATAGTCGTAAATAACCGATCGTTACTTAGGTATTTTATTTTTGATATTCTTTCTCCTTTTTCTATTGAAATCTTAGAGTATCGCAATTTTCTTGTATCAAGATTTAGAGGTAAATTACAGAGTTTAATGTACTTTAATGTACTAATCAATGTACTTATATGCGAAGGGACTAGACAAAATAGTGCTTCATGAATGGCTTGTAGATTGTTAAGATTGTTCAACAGTAATTAGTAGATTGGTGAATGTTTATACGTTTATGGATAATTGAAAGATATAAAAATACACGCAATGCATATATTATGTACGTAGAATATATACAATATCTGAAATATAATGAATGTAACAGAGCTTGAAAAAATTTAAATTTGCATAAGCATTCACGATCTAATGATTTTACTAAAAACAGTTGTTTCTAACAAAATGTTAAACGAGCAAGAAACATATGTAATAGTGCATCAATGTTTTTCTTTAAATACGTATCTTATGTAGTATATTAGAGCTTTTTGTCTCATTTGTTGAGCGATATAACTGTAGTGTTTTTGTATATAAAGCTTACATTTTACTAATCTCGCTTTCTTTTTTCTGTTTCAGGTAAGTTTTTGACTATTCGATCGAAGACAACACATATTTACTGGTCCGATTACATTAGGTACGCCTATATCTTTACTTAAATCCTCTATCATATTTATATTTCTACATAATTAAGCGCCTATCATGTTAATACCATCGAAATGACTTTAGAATTTCGAAGGCGTCAAAGAAATTACCTGGAGCGTTTGAAAAGTTTGTAAAATGTTTATGCAGAAAAAATTCTACACGATAACGTTATTCTCGTGCAACAAAGTATTCAAATAACGTTGGTCGGCCGGTCACGATACGTGACTTCATCAGCGAATGTCGAGGAGAAAATATTTTCAACGAAGAGTGTTATTAAAAAGTACGTTCTCTCTATGTAGACGAACTGCGATATAGCACGCATACTTTTCCCTTGATGTGAAAAACTTGAACGTGCCTCCCAATGTTGTCTGTGATAGACTTATTTACAGATTTTTATCATATCAAAAGCTTCCTAATTTCGTGAAACAGTTTCGTCGAATTTCAATCAAGTTTTTGTTAGAAATCTTCTCATAAATTATCCTCGTACATTTTGTACTTGAAACACAGATAGGGAAAGAGCACGGTCAATCGGAAGGTAAACGTGTTGGTATTGTACACTCGCTTGCCTCGAGGTCGACCTTGCTGGTACAACGATCTGAAAGTAATTAATTGTGTTCTTCGGCGTGAAATCCTACTTTGTATTCCGTGGCTCGCTTGGTATCGTTGAAATTGTCCTCGATTAGTCAGTCTACGAACGTTTCCAAAAACATATGGCTGGGCAGAATATTCAGATTTCTATAGTCTGCTCTCGATCTCTTCCTTAAAATTCAATATCGACTAATTTTTTTCCCGATGCGTTTGAAGCTATTGGAATTTTATATCCTGCAACTTTTAGGATTTAAAAGAAAGCTCAATTATCGATAATAGATATGATACAGAGAGCTACTCAAATGTAAAATAATCTAAACATGAAGTTATGAAGAACATGAAGTTATATGTGTATGTATGTGTCGTATGTCCCTCGGTGAAATACGAAAGGAACAGCAGAGCATGTCACACCGTGTTGCGTGAGTGCGTAGTGTACGTAGTGTACGTATTTTCTCAAGGTGAAGAAACGGAATGTCCGGTATGCGCTGGCAAAGAGGAACTCTTTCGCAGAGGGATGAGCGAGCCTGACGACTGGTTCCCTCTTACCTGCTCCCCTCTGCCACTTTTCTTTTCCCGTCCTCTCTTGACCATTAAAGCCGTACGCGCATGCGCATGCGCATCCACGCGCATCCGTCGATGTTTAGCGATGGGACTGATTCGATTTGTTCTTGAGAACTATAAATGATGAAAGTTTGCCGATTTTTTACTTGTTATTTCTGATTTTTCCACATATGGACGTTTATCGACATATGGATTATTAATATAGAATTTTTGATCAATTAATTTTATTAGTATTTTATTTTATTATTATGTTATTTTTCTGCTAAATTCATCTTCATGCTAAGAACTGTAGTATATGTATATAGTTGGAGACAAAAACTAGTGGGATAGGTAATGGAAATAGATATCAATGAAGTTTAGCCGAATTAGTACTAGTGTTATATACTTAAATTTTCTTTATATATATCTTTATAGCATATAGATTATTTAGTAAATAATTAGAATTAATATTTAAATTTTTATGTGTACAAGCCATATTTCACCGAACTTCATTACTACCTATTTCTACTACATCCACTTATTTTTGTCATCGACTGTGTATGAAATATAAGTATGCAAAATAATAACAAATGTTAATTCCAGATAAATAAGTAATATGTTAAATAGCATTTACTAAAATAATCACTCAATGCTGGTAATGCACACGAGGATATTGGTCCCATCGCTAGATACATGCACGCCAGCGCTGCGTGAAACAGTCAGTGACGTATCAGGCGAGACAGTAATGGAAGATATCGAGCACTTTTGAAAGTTTAATTTTTTCCTACTTCAAATGTAAAAGTATGTTTAATCTTCCTAGAATATCGTACACAATAACCTCTTTCATGTGAAAGTCATATCTATCATAATTTCAATATGTAATGTTTCCCAAATGTATTATAATAATACAAAAGTGCTGAAATTTACTATTCTAAATATACAAATTGCCACTTTAAAACTGCCACTTATAAGCGAGTAAACTACTCAATGCTATGATGTTGCAGCTCTATCGGGCAACTAGTTGAGCGTGCCGCGAAGTGTAAAGTTGATATAGGAAAAATGAATTTCTAGATGGAGTTAACGGCGTGTTTGAAACCGAGAAGCGGACACTCCGCTACTGCGTGAGAGTAGTTTGAGTATCTACCTGTATGGTCTATATCTGTTACCATGTTCACTGACTGCATGCATCTTGGCCGTGAAGCAGTAAACGGGATTAAAGCGAGTTGCAGTCCTAACGCACGGTAAACTTTATCGGCTCGCTTCATCTACTCGCTTCTATGACTCTCTTTTATGGCAAATTTGTTGCCGCATGTTGGCCACGGCATTCACTTAAACTCGTGCATGTTGATCGTTACACGTTAAAACAACCTTGAAAGTGTTTTATCAAAGAAACTAGCAATTCTGTGATGACTTTCAATAGAAAATTTCAAATTTGCCGCGGTAGAATTTCATTAGAATGTGATGTGATTTCACTAGAAAAAAATTGGTAGAAGCTATAGGAATTTCTCTTATTTTATTTGTAATTACTATAGTAATACTATCTATGTATAAGTCCTTTTTAGATTTTTATTTGGTGGGTTCAAGAAAAATAAAAAGCATAAAAATAACAAAACTACTAATTGATCTGTACGGGCGTCACTTATGGAAAAGTAAAAAGATAGCGATTGGATGGTGATTTTTATCATACGTTGGTGCTCCCGAGAGAAAATATCTCCTCGGTGTACTGTTCGCAATCTACAGCAACGAATCTTTGATGGACCCCTTCTGGTCTCGCTAAAAAGAAAAAACTTTATCGTATTTGTAACGTGAATCCGTTTGCTAATAGAGCGTAACATTCATGCGAGATCTTGCAACTGACGCTGCTTGCCCTGGCATGGTATGTGGGACATCCTGATTCCTCTCAGGACCTGCTGTGGGATGTATTAACATAAAAGAAAGTTCGGTCCATGTCATATCCTGCGAAGATGCTCTATCTTTAATCCGCTTCGCACTGTAATTTTTTTCAACAACAATATGCTCTGTCTGTTGCTTTTCATATTTTGAAACAATATTATAATAATAAGTGGTATTTAATATTCTAAGTTTAAAAAATTAAAAATTGGAAATTTATTTCCTTGGGAACTTCAATAATTTGGTATAAATAAAATTACACACTTAGTTGTTAGAATACTGAAAAATATTATTAAAAGTATAAAATTATACTTAAGTAGTGGCTGTATGAGTAGAAATTTTGAAGACAAAATAAAGGTACAGGAAGTTGTGAGATAGTAATGTTAAAAATATCTGCCCAAGGAAACAAGGAGTTGCATGAAATTAATCATCAATTAGGGGACTAACTGTGCTAGATATTCCAAATGATACGGTGTTATTAGACATTATCGACGTATTATAAGAAACACATTGGCATCTCTTAAGTAGTCAGGATTATCTTACAAAGTATCTCATGTTACATTTACTTTTGTATAAAATTAGTGTCTAAAAAAATTAGCTTGTTCAGTTTGAACCAAGCAAGAACTTGTTATAAATGTAACAGAAACGAAACGTTCTTGTACGATAAGAAGTTTACAGAATTTACTAGAAATCAGAAATAATGAAAAAATTTTAGTACAATCGTAATTGTATATTTTTAGATAAGTTAATTTTTATACTTTTAGTATCAATTCCCAATATATCTAATTACAAAAAAATAGAATTTCAATATTCTAACACTTAATGTGTAGCACATTGAAGTTTTATTTAAGAACTTTTACTAACCAGACAATGATTTATTACTTGCTATGTTTCTATATTTAAATATTTTAATGTAACTTTTTTATCAAGAGAAATTTAGATTCTACTAAAATGTTATTTTTTTCTGTAACGTGTTAAAAGAAATTTAAATCTAGATAGAGAAATCTAGGATAAATGATATTGATAAAACGTATTTTACAAGGAATTAATGTAGATATTTCTGTCATGGTGAATATGATGTAAGTTGATTTATTATCACCGAAAACTGTAATTAATTAGCAGTTCATTGATATCGAAATCGCTTCATAAATCGTAAGATTGAAGTGTTGCCACTCGAATTGTTCCAATAGGAAGTATAGATTCTCGAACGGTTATCAGTACGTTGTTTTACATTTTTATGAGTTTTCAAATGTGATGAATACGTGTAATTGTTCATTGTAGCGCAAGATCCCGCGTTCCTTCATAAATCTATCACTTGATTACATCAACTTAGATTGTATTTTAAAACATTGCTGACGCTTTGACAGAAAGCGGAGAAATATTGCACAAACTTGAGATTTCCAAAAATATCAAATTGCAGGTATTACAAGCTAGGAAATAGAGTTATCATATTATGTGTTTAAATTTCTGTGAGTAAATCTAATAGCACAAACTTAATTATCTTAAAACAAAACAAATCAATTCATGCAAATTATTTATTACCTATGCATTCAATTTCTGTTTATATAAGATTCTGCCAGTCAGAAGATCTTCTGTGTTTAAAAAGATGATTTTTTTTTAAAAAGTTATATTTTTACTGTATTATAAGCATATATTCTATCTTTTTTAGTGTAATACATTTTTTATATTTATTTGTATAATCTCTTTTTAAAATGTTTTTATGATTTAATTAGTTACAGAATTGAAAAAGTGTTATCAAAACTGATTAATGAAAAAAATAAGGTGAAAGACTGTTTTAGAAAGTGATTACGAGAGTTGAGAGTTTCACATATGCATGCTGGACGACTCGATAAGAATTCCCCACCATTATCATTTATCAGTGACCTCGTACAGTCACGCCTCTCTGATAAGAAGAAAGAATCACCAATTCCCGTATATATATATATATATGTATATACTTACCTCCTCCCTTTATTTCTGCTTTGTGCATGGACCATCTAGTTTGTTGCTATTGATTTTAAGAAACCCTATTCTCCTTTATAATTTGTTATATATAAATAGTTTTATTTATGAATAGAAGTAAAAAATTTCAAATATATTTAAAGGCTATCAACTTTTAAACCATATGTTCTGTAATTCCTTTATCTTTTGTAGTTATACATTCTTCATAAGTATAAATTTCGAATTTTTTCTTCATTATAACTTGTTTTAAATAATCTTCCTTTTAAATATTAAAGAATTAATGAATAGATTGTCAAATAAGCAAATCAGAGGAAAAGTCAAAGGTTAAATCCATAATTTTAATTTATACATGAATGCAAATATACATCTCTGCAGACAATTCTATATTTCAATGCTATTCCCTTCCTCTTTGCTATTCCGTTTTGAAAGCGGAACGAGTCTGTGGCAAAGATAGCTTTACGCGAGCGTTTTCAAACAATGATGATGCGTGAAGTAGATGGTAATGACAAGTCGTTCGCTGAAAAATCGTTATTTTTACAAAGTTGAAGGAAGCATCGACATCTGTGCATACCAAAGTACTCTCTACGTACACAAAATTTACTATAATGCTTTCGTAATCTGTCATTTCCCTTGATCAATTCAAACTATAAACTTGATGTTTGCCATAAAATATCTACGTATATTCGCTCTCCTATTTGTTAAGGAATCATTAAGAAGGATCATGAAAACTTCGACAAATACGATTTCGCTATTTTGAATTTTTACTCTATAGCAATAAATACGCAAATAATATTAATATCAGAAGCTCATAACTAATATTAAGTAAATATAACAAATAAAAAAAATAGATAAATTTTTTGGAATGGAATAACGTGATTAATTAAATTGAATTTTTACTCTATAGCAATAAATACGCAAATAATATTAATATCAGAAGCTCATAACTAATATTAAGTAAATATAACAAATAAAAAAATAGACAAATAATATTTGAATTACAATCAATTAATTGAAACCAAATAAATAACATTAATTATTTTGATTCTTCAAAAATAAATAGACTTTGAAATGTGAATAAAGTCGCTCTAAAGTTTGATGATCATTATATTATTCAGAGTCAAGGCAAGTTTTTAATAAATTGTATGAATATCAAGAAGATTATTCGGATCTTGAACATAATTATCCGGCTGAGTACTCCCATGATCTCGTTAAGATTTGCAGTAAATGCAACGTTTATCTCCTCGTTGCTAATCATGAAAAGTTTGCAAACTTACGCCAATGATAATGTCATTGAAATTCATCGAGGAAGAAAATGTAGTCGTCTTATAACGCGCTGAACCTTTACCATCTTCTTCTCCTTAACTCGCTAGACTCTTTAACGGGTTTTAATGACTACTTGTAGAAATGAGAATACAAGTTGTAAATTATTCGAGGTGACACAAATATCAGTGTTTCCATCGACTGCTTCCATACTTTAAGCTTCCTAGTGGTTTCTTCTCTTCAAAATTTATTTTGGAACTTCTAATAGTAAAACTTGCAGTGGATTATTGTCAGATTTTTGAAGATATATATTATAGCATAGTAACATTAGATAGATAATTATATCAGTGATAATATTCAGATTCCACTTAAACTTCGAAATAATGTTGTAACAAACTTGTACAACAAGGATTCATTCCATAATAGAAAATATAATTAAAATGATATGCCTCGTAATGTATCCGTTAAAGAAATTGTATGAACATAATATAATAATTATGCAAGTAATATTTAGGTCCCATTTAAACTTCAAAATAAAATTGTGATCTCAACGTGGACTTACTCGATAATCTAATAAAGCATTAAAAAAGCATATATCACGTGATGTATCAATCAAAGAAGCTGATACGATTATTTATATATTAATTTTAAACTCAGTATATGTAACATACTTCTTTTAACTATTCGTATTAGCAATTAACATCAATGTAGATTCCTAACGATGAATGAAAAAGGCGCGTGCAAGGCTCCAAAGATGGGTGTGTGGAGGCGTCTGTGATCATCGTGACAATGGAGGACCGGCATCGCGGTGCTTTAACAGAACAGAACGATAACGAGACAGACGATTTGCCCGTAGATGCCGCCGGTTCAATTGAACGGCATGCAGACAACGTGGCCGTTGGTCACTGCGAAATAGAGAACGACGTGTGAAATGGGTATCGTGATGTACCGACCGGATGCCACTTCCTGCTTATCACGTCTGCGCATCATTGTAACGTGTACCGTACCTAGCGATGGGAATAAGACGATTCGAAGCCTCTCGAGACTGAGACTCACCCTCCATGATTTCGACTTGTCCACTGCGAGACTTTACAATTTTCTTAATGCCGCCAGTTCTTAATACGCATAACAGTTTTTATAATTGCAATGGCCTTGTATAATCTGATGATTTTATTAGAAAAGAAGTATCTAGGATTTTATTAAAGAAGTATCTCAGAAGAACTGGCAGAAACTTAGAAATTATACGAGTGTTTATTGCATAATTATTTATAAGAGACGAATTTGTGGAATCTGACAAGATCAATGAGGAACAAGCGCTTTAACTCAGTTTGGACCTGTCATAAGGCAAATATGTATGTTTTTCCCATTTCCACCAGTCTTGTCCACTTGATATCACATGGAGAAAAAAGGAACATTAAAGTTGGTGGATAATGTAGGAAGTAGCAAAGTCGATGCGCAAGCGTATCGGTAAGCAGTTCCCGATAGATCTGATCCATTAACGCTTTCTTTTCCTTACCAGATGTAGATAACGTTTCATGTGTATCTAGGAATTTGAATAACAAGGGTTTAGAAACAAATCGTCCACACAAAAGCGTGAAATAGGACTTCTCTGTGTTTACTAATAAGATAGAGAGGAAGAAGGGAGGAAAGAAATCGGTAAGTAGTACAGGAAGCAACAAGGTTTGAGTTTCGTGATAAGTGATTTAAAGTCGTGATTTTCAGCTCTGGTGTCACTTGCCAACCGTGTGCTACTCTCTCTTTTTCTCTCTCTCTCTCTTTTCTATTCCCTTCCATACCTGGTTGGCTTTCGTCTCGTTCTCCAACAAACGGTAAACCGTGTTATCACAACTATGCCAAAAATGCAAATCAACGAGTGAGGCCTTTCTAAAGAGGTTGGAATGCAACGCGCTCGAAAGTCCTGGAAAGGCCTGTCCTGCGATTGCAACAGATGCAATGGCGGCGGTCACACCACCACGAGGAAAGTCCTTCGTGATCGCGATTGCAATTTATTTTTGATGTTGCCTGACAATCAGCCGCCCATAGAAAATATATCAACGATACCAAGTTTTTGATTATTTCGATGAGAAAATTATCCGCCCAATGAGACGATGCCGCGAGTGATTCTGCGAGTGTTGATCGACGAAGGAAACACGTCCCTTTCTTTTTCATTTACTTAGCTACACTACTTTCTCATTTTATACCTAGTTACACTATTTCTTTTCGATTTTGTTTTCTTTAGCACTTATGTGGGCTATCATTATTGAGTCATTCAAGATCATAATAATTTAGAGTTAGATTATTTAATTTTTAATTTAGTTTTATTTTATTATTAACCTATATCACGGGAATATAGAGTACAAAGTAACATTAAATGTCCTAAGATTTTATTAATCTTAGATAAATTATTATAGTCATCTACATATAACCCAATGATACTATTTGAGAGTTAAATAAAAGAATTAAGTCACATCTTTATGCGATAAAAATGGTAAGTGTCATGAAAATTGATTAGCTATTATGGTACACGTTATCTACTGGGCCCTCTTGTACACAATTGAACTAATATTTTTGGTAAAATTTTGCAAATTACAAGATATATGTACGTTGTTACTATATATAGACTTTTATATCTATAAATTCCTATTCGTATGAATATAATTAAAAAGATATAATCTAGACAGAAAATTATTTTATTTACTAAATATTATAGAGTACTATACCTTTTCTTGTCAACAATTTCTGTTCCAGAACATTTACAAATAAAATAGGTACAAAATTTCGCAACTGCAAAATACTGTCAGTTTATTCGCCTTGTGCCGTTAGGAATTAACATTTCCTAGAGAATCCTTGCGAAGTTTTCATTAATTGCGCTTGAAACTTGTTACAAGTAAAATACCGTTATCTTATCGTTACATAAGTAATCGTAATGCTGTTTCGAATTTACATCAATGAGAAATGAACGAGCTTGTCGAATATGAGAAACGTTTTTACAATCGTTTGTAACGAGACTTCTCTATATTATTAGTATTTGATAGTGCCATTATGTAGAGGTCAAGCACGATAGATAAAAAGCTGTATTTACAATACATATTCACATATATATGTGTATAAGTTACTTCTTCCTACGTGAATATATCTTAGAAGATAAGTTGATGAAAAACAAAAAAGAATTGATTCGATAAACGTTAAACCCCTCGAACGATATTGTTTGAAGACATACTTTAACGTATGTAAACGAACCTATGTACGTTCCCATATTATTCCTCTATTCTTTTTAAGCTTGAATTATTTTTTATTTATTTAGCAAATAATAATTTAATAGAAATAGCTATTGTTCACAATAATTATAAACAAATAATATTCTTTTAATTTGTATACATTTTGATTGTTTTGATTGAGTTAGTGTAGTCATTTTAATTATAATAGAAACAGAAATTTTATTAATTCTACGTAAATTAGACATTATTTTTAATGTGTAATTACGTTCTTTATGTAACAAGGATGTGATAACATAGCCAACATGCCATTTTTGATAATGAAAGATTCTGTTAACTGATGAATTTTAAATCCATTTGAAAATAAAGAAATGAATTCACGTATGAAGTTCAGTATTACAATGTCACATTGTGATAGCGTCACATTTTCTTACATATAGGTATAAGTGGTATATAAGATGAAACATCTAAATATAAAGATTCTATTAAAATGATAAATATGATTATCAGAAAATTATTGTAAATTCGCAACAATGCTTCTGCATTAGTATCATCTTGTTCCACTACGTCAAAGATGTTGGTGAATTGGAAATAATTGTGAAAAATTTACGATTTAAAACATGTATATTATAAAAGTATACTGTCAAATCTAATTGAATTATATTTAAACCTGATTAAAAATATAAAATTATTGCTTAAAATCTAAACATTTATAAAAACAAGATATTTTCACCTAATAATGCCGCAAAGTCGTAAGAAGTAGTCACACAAAAATGACGATATGTCATACATCATTAAAAGATATCGAGTGTTAAAACGCCAAAAGTTCCTTATTAAAAGTAACGGTTTAGTAGTAAAAATTTTTCGGAGTATTTCGCGAGACGGATAAAATGATTTCACGTATTATAGACCAATGGAGGCAGAGTTGTGAATTCGGTAATTTTTAACTGGACACATCTGGAGGACAACCTTTGAATATCCCTCTCTCTTGTTTCATGTATAATACGTTCCCTACGTTACAATTAAGGCCTATTTGTGAACAAATTTATCTGGCAACAAACCAACCGATTGTGCTTACTGTTGGTACGCGGACTTACAAGAGTCGTTGTAACGTGTTTGCTAAAGACATTAACTGACACGAATTTGCTGTGCAAATGACTCTAATTAGGATAGCGTAGCGCAGCGGCTAAGTGTGAGTCCATTTGTGTATACGCATGCGTATATATGTTCTCACGCAATATCGTTTACAGAAGTAATGCTATGATCTTTACTGTGGAACAGTCGAAGAAAAACTAGCGTAGATGTGGTTACAATGAAAAGAAATGTTGCGGGGAAGTTTTCTGTTTTCACCGCAAATAGTAATTGTTATCGTTACCTCACAAATCTCAGGTAGAGCGCAATCATCTTTTCTTTTCCTTCCTTTCTGTAATGAACCAGTTGCCTATTCTCACTTTACCACAATAATATACTCAAGGCGATATTAATCATCCTAAACGATTTATTTCTTCGGTGACTCGCGTTAGTCTCTCTGCCGACGATCACGATTTCGCTGCGATCACGTTGGAAAATGTTACAGTTCGCGTGACTCTGTCTTCAATTACGATTGTACGTTCTGTATTCCTGTGCCGCGAGGCTAAATTTAAAGGCCAACTGTGCCTAAAAAGATTTGTGTGTGGTACCGTGACTGTGATTGAATTCGATGTAACCAGATATATTTTCGTTTCGTCGAGTAATAAAAGAAGATTAGTATTGTCATTAATAATATCAGACAATACCGGTGCTATTGAACCTTTTGAAAACTGATTTTCCCACATGGTGACATGGCTCAAGAATGGTCTCTTTCTGAAATATTATTCTTCGACAGCCTTTATCGGGATTCTCATCAACTTTTTGCAAAACTGTTTTTTCTAAGTCAAAAGTGGAAACTGTTTTCGATTCTCCAAAGTCTTGAAAATTGCCCTTTATCATTTCAGAAATTTTTAATTAATGTAGGGAACTGAACACATTACTGGTTAGATGTCTGTAATTCACCCGCCCGCTTTGATGAATGGTATATGAAGTTTGGCATCAACTTTTTGAAACATTCTATATAAAATGTTTAAAATATAGCACTTGTTACAACATTTAATTCTATTGTTTGAATGAAAATTTAAAAAAATTACTATTCATAAAAATATGGATTTGCATATAAATGAAGAGTAAGAAAAAAAAAATAAGCAAAGTTCATTTTTCTTGATTTTTCATTTTATAACAGAATTATCAAATCACAATGATTATAATGTTCAAAATTTTTTCCATAAGATAGCATTAAAGATGTAATGTACTGGTTAAAAACAGGGAATGTCCACTTCGTACTGGAACAAAACACAGAAATAATTACTGTAAAATAATTAATATTTTATTGATCATTCTTTTTTAGAATATCTAAGTAAGGTATAAATTTTATGTTATTGCTACTAGAATAATTTTTTCAATAAAGCTATTTTGTAACATTCCTTATTTTTCTCTCTTCCTTTTCAAATATGTTCACTCTACCGACAAATCAATAAACAGAATTGAACGATTAAAATGTACTTGTTTGTTACCTGTTTCAGGGTACGAATGGTCCTAGACCGGCGTATGTGGGTGCTAATAATGGTAATGCCGGTGGCGCCGGGGGTGGCGGTGGTGGTGGTGGAGGCGGCGGCGGCGGCGCTACGGGCGGTGGCATCGGTGTTGGTCCGGCGAGCGGTGGCGGCGGTGGAGGTGGAGGTGGCGGTGGCGGCGGCGGTGGTGGAGGCGGGCATGGATTGAAGGGGAACACCGGCGGCGGACCACGAGGTGGGAACCCCGTGCAGTATCGCGCGAGCAGTGCAGCGGCTTGGGGCGCAGCGCCGCCCTCTCATGCGGCTGCGGCTGCGGCTGCGGCGGCGGCTGCCTATCCACCGTACACGCGGTATCCAAGCGCAGCGGCTGCAGCTGCGGCGGGCCAGATGCCTGTCGGAGCACAGCAACTACCGCCTACGGCGAATCCTTACGCCACCGCCACCTACGCACAGCACGCGTCGGTAAGTCCTCTCCTTTCATTCCTCATCAGCTAGAGCTTTATACCATTCGGAACTCATGCCGTTTTTCTGTAACGAACTGTTTTCGATTTGAACATGGACCGATTCTTTGATTCTCTCGATTGGCATATGGACAAATAGGTTGTTACTTTAAGACTTTAAACATTGTACGTCAAATTGATTGTTGTTTATTCGGATACAAGTGTGATTTATTAGCTGGAATGTTTAGCCTCTTTATACATATGAACTTAAAGAATGATTGATGCTTTTATCTAGAATGCAATGGTGAATTTTAAACTTGAGTTTAACAGATGGAGTTTTGAATTATTTGTGAGTAAGGTTAATCGTTTTATGAAGAGAGGGTGACGTTCGTAGTCGGCTTACGTGCAGTTTGATGGTTAGAAAATGGTTGGGTAGTGCAACAAGGTAACCTATAAAGTATGTGCGGAGTGTCTTGTGATAATTGTAGATCTTCCCTTTTTTTGTGTAAACTATTTAATTTAGGTATCTGTGATATTGTAAAATGAATATATGCGTAGGCAGGAGAAAAGACCATTTTGCGCAGCGAAAGGGTTAACCCTTTCTCAAACCGGGTGGGGCCGTGACAACTCAGCACAGTTCTCGTGGAAACGATGTGCGATTTCTTCTCTCATTTGTTTTTCCAATCTTTCATTAACATTTATTCTTTTCTGAACTCACAATGTGTCTCTTCAATTGATTGTTCAAAAAATGTATGTACTTCGCATAGAATGATACATAGATCTTCATTTTTCTTTTATTGTAGTAGTGGTATTATGTTTTACCGGCATAATTATAAAGGACAAGTTGAAAGTAAAAGAAAAGCTTTATTCTCTGGCAGTATATAGATAGAGGGCGTGATAAAATAAAAAATTATCACGTGTTATATCATGATACTTTTAATCTTTTCTCGTACCGGGTGGGGCTAGTATACTTTTATAATTTTTGATTACCACGTTCGATACCTTTTTTCATCAAGTTCTAATATTAGATGTATTTTTTCTAACAGAATAGTATTTAATTTGAATCATATTTCATTATTGCGTATTTATTTATTGCTTGAATATTTTTAAATTGATATTTTGTATTAAGTTCTATTGTTTAAAAAATACTAATTGTTAATATAATTAAAAGGTTTTAATGTATCTAGTCCCAAAAAAATTTTTATAAAATTTTTTTCTAAAATAATAAAATATGCATGTTTTACTATTTTGTTTATATATTTATTATGTTAATAATGATTTTTAATTGTTTTTAATTGTATATTTTAACTGTATTACAGTATGGTGGACAACGGGTACCTACAGCTTCCTCGCCAGCTAACACTAATAGTAGCTCCAGCAGTGCTACCGGCAGTCGAAGTGGGACAATGAGCACAAGTCTTAGCAATAATGCTATACAAGGACAACAGGCAGAACAGTTATCAAAAACAAATTTGTATATTCGTGGCCTCAATCAAAATACAACTGACAAAGACCTCGTAAATATGTGTTCTCAGTAAGTCATTCGTGCAATTAGTATTTTCTGTTAATATCTGATTGGTAGCATATTATTATTTGAATTGATTGTCAATATAACTTTATCTTTTAGTAGAACTAACAGACATTGAATTTTATTTATAGTGTGGGAGTGTATTGTTTCTAATACATTGTGTTTTTGCAGATATGGAACTATCACATCTACGAAGGCCATTTTGGATAAAAATACGAATAAGTGTAAAGGTAATTAACTTTTCTGTTATATCTTTGTTTTTATCATTTATTTTTTATTAACTATGAATTCAACGTTACTACTAACTGGTTTTGCTAATTGATATTGTAATTGTTGTGTTATAGGTTACGGATTTGTAGACTTTGAGTCACCAGTGGCGGCAGAGGGTGCTGTGAAAGCACTGGTCGCCAAGGGCATCCAAGCGCAGATGGCGAAAGTGGGTATCTGGTTGCTCCCTAGACTGCCCAGTGTACGTTGGTTGTGCATGCAAGTACAGTAATACCAGAGTAACAGTAAACTCCTTTTCTTTCTTTTCTTTTTGTCTTTTCTTGATTCTTTTCTTTTTTCCTTTTCTTTTCTTTCTTTCTTTCTCCCCTCTTTTTCTATTCCCCTTTATCTTTTTTCTCTTTTTATTTCCTATTTCTGCCTTTCTACTTTTCAGTCTATCCTATTCTAAAATCCATCTATAGTCCTCTTACATTTGATCATTATTACAACCCTTACGCTCTCCCATTGATATATCAACTATTAAATGCCATTAATTTGAAAAAGATTTTTATTCCTGTACTGCTATGATAAATATGTATACAGTACAGTACTTTCATGCATTATTTATCATATAATGTTGGATAAAAAAGTACTGAAATTCTGATCACAATAGATATCATGGTTGTCTTTCAGTGATCGAAGTTTTCCAATGAAATGATTTTTAAAGTTAGATTCAACAATTTATTTACAATATTTGTTTGCTAATAGCAGTATTTGACTACAGTCATAATATATAAGTTATTATTATTTATTTTATTAACTATAAAAAATTAATCAAATTGTTATGATAAATAGTAGATGTCAATATATGTTTTGTATACATGCTGTATATTGTTCTTTTTAATCTTATGTTTAAATTCCAGAAAAATTGTTATTAATAAATATTTTATAACTAATAATGAAGTTCTTTAAAATGCTGTTAAATTATTCATTTTTGTTATAATAGCTGAAAGACAAACATGGCATCATCGTCTTGGCATCATTGCTCTGCTCTCAGCCCCTCTAGAAATGCATAGAGTTTGTATCTTGACAAGACTGTTTAGTATCTTATAATCGTTGCGTCTTGTAGAAAAAGTATTTTTAGTATAGAGATGTCAGATTAAAAGAAAGTGACAGGTTTTATGGAAGATATAAAAAAATTAGAGCTATTTAAATTTACTGACAAGTGAGAAGGGATTTCAAATAAATTTATAGACTTTCACATGCTTAAGATTTATCTTTTAACAACAGAAAAATATTGCTGCTAGAGGGGTGGTATTATGCACAAATTATATTTTCATTGATAAAATTCGAAAAAAATTTTTTATGATACAGATGTTCGTAAAGGTAATATGACTAGTATAACGTTATATAATTGTATTATCAGTGAAAATATAGTAGCAGGCAATTATGCATATTTTAAGATAAAAAGAAGTACTATAAAGTTCTTCCTATTAGAACCTATCTCACTTGTCTGAAAATCTCTAGTTTTCACCAGTTCTCTGCCATTCTGTCTTATATACCTACCAAACTATCGATGCTTGTTGCTGTACCTCGGCCACAAACTGCTGATACTGCTGTGTCAACACATTTATAATTCGTGTCTGAAGATTGCATTCATTTCAGCACTAAATCAAGCCTCTAGCAAATTATTCTAATGTATTCAGATGTCTGTGTCTGTGTCCTATGTAAAAAAAAGAATCAGTAGCTTATTGTCATACTAAGAAAAATTCTAAAATTCTTTAGAATACTCCATTAAAATTGCTTTTAAGTGTGGTAGTATACTATACTACATGAATAAAATACGGTATAGTTTATCTTATTCTCTGTGCAATCTGTCAAATGTTATGTGTCTGTCTCTTATTCTAACGATGTGTAAATATTAGAAAAGATCGCTTATATACATTTAGTTTAAAAATTTTTTCACTTTGAATTTTCTTTATTTGTTTTTATCTACGTATGCACATTGCCAATAAAAAGTACTGGTTCCTGCCTATATTTATTGCTAAATAAAAGACTAACTTGGAATGTTTCTTCTAATCTGGCCGCGGTAAAAGCACGGGGTGCCATCAGCAGCTGTGATGATGTCAGTCGCATGTGATATGATATAACTAAACAATGTACCCATTATTAAATGTATTCAGGGTACATGGTATTTACTTACCAGTTAGTGATGCTATGCGAAGATCAGGTGCTATCTTAATCCTGGGGTGTTGGTTGATTCTGATTGACACACTTGGCTTGATTAATAAAGTTTAACCGGCACACCAAACAAGTTTAGGATGTGTATTTGGGAATTTTGAAAAGGCTTTCGCAAGAACTTAGTACACTATAGCTACAGAGAATTGCTAATGTTTTTAGTGATTTACTGATTAAGTATCATGTATAGAAACATGTACAAATTATTTTTAAAATCCTTTATACACATTCACACTTGATCAATTAAATCAATTTATTGAGATACAAAGTCATTAAATTATATTATGGTTTTATCATACATATATGTATATGTGTTTATATG
Source organism: Bombus flavifrons (assembly GCF_040668555.2). Taxonomy (NCBI): domain Eukaryota; kingdom Metazoa; phylum Arthropoda; class Insecta; order Hymenoptera; family Apidae; genus Bombus; species Bombus flavifrons. The sequence goes on along the minus strand of NC_138446.1, from coordinate 7,737,162 downwards.
CATACATATATGTGTATATGTATATTATATTTTTTAAAAGAAATATATATATACATATATAGATGCCATAAGCTTAGCTTATATCATAATGTTTTCATTATTTATTTTTTTGTTTTAATGCATTCGCAAGATTGAAGTAAATTGTCGTAAAGTATAAGTATATTCAAGTAACTGTAGAGTTGATTGATTTTTGAGAGAAATGGTGGATCTCAAAATATGCTTGAGGGTGCATAAATATCAAATTCGAATTCGAGTTAAGTTTAGTGTACATATATCTTTTTGCTTTTTGTTCTCTACATATGAGAATCGTAAGCAAGAAAAACTTGAGCATGAACACATGTATATGTATATGTATATATTTTGGAAACATATATTTTAATAACATTGCAAGATAATTTGACTCACTTTCATTTCTATCTTATAATATAACTGTATATATGTGAACATGCCTGTGCTTTTTTGTTATGCTTGTATCCAACAGTGTGTCATATGTGACTGAAATTTTATTAATGCTTTGAATGGTTATCCTCAGTATTGTTTATTATAAACAATTAGTTAGCTTGCATTACTTATGGTACTGGTTATTTATCATATAAGAATATGTGATTCCTAAAACACAAATTTATAAAAAGTAGTAGAAAGATAATATAACTAGAAAAGAATTATGAATATTCTTTACAAAATAGTTTACTTGTACAGAAAAATACTTACTGTTACAAATATATATTTTACACAGTTAACAAAACAATGTAAATCTAACAGAAACCACGTTCGAAATATCATTTAATACAAATGAGTTAATTGGAAAAAAGAAAAGGACATAATAATTGATAAATACGTTCTGGAAGAATGTAACAATTTATTATTTGCATTAAATAAACAATGTTTGCACAGGCGAGATTCACTATTGTGGTTTTTTGTGAATTCATTAGTGGCTTCTTGACTTTTAGGTCATTATTATGCATTACTAAATTTTGAATGCAATAGGCACATATAGATTGTAAATTTTATATACAATTTAGAAAAAAGGAGTTCCGTTATGAAAAAACGAATGCGTGTGAGCATGCTTTGTACATAAATGCAGTATATATTTGATGTCAATATTAGTTTTAAGCATCCATAAAGCAAATTTGGAGAACCACCACAATATGGTAAAGTAATGCCATGAAGCATGATAATCTTTCAGTATTAAAAATAATGATTATTTTAATTTATAACAAATCGTTTTTTGAGTATTTGTTCATTCTCACATTCACTATTAGATTAAAATAATTGTTATAGTTTAAATGCTCTCCTTTAGTAGTATCTTGTTGTAGATTTATACAATTTTTTTTCATTATTTTTATTAAAATACATTGACAAGTTATATGTAAGAAATTTTTGTGATTACTGTATACAATTTTAGTTTGTTGAATTTCTTGCATCATTGTATATATTGTTATGAGGTTTAATTTTGAATTATCATTTTAACATTCCATGTGAATGTGTATATACAATAGAAGTGTATTATGAGACATTTTAAATAAACACTTATAACGAATATCATCATAAAAAATGCAAGGAATATAAGAAATCTATAATATTGACCTTGTAAGCTAATATAAAAAATTTCCAATCATATTTATTATGATTATTGATTTCTCATTGTAGTGACCTCGTCTGTGCATTCATTTGTAATCATAGTTACACAGGAATATGTAAATACATGTGTTTTGGTCGTGAATGTTAAAATGATAGATATGAAGCTTTTTTGAAATTTATATATAAGTATATTATAAAATATATTTTTATATATATTACAATATATATAAAAAGCCAGGAGTGTAATACAATAAGTTGCATAGTATTTTTTACTCTCTTCTCAGCAACAGGAGCAAGACCCCACTAATTTATATATCGCAAACCTGCCACTGAGCTTCAAAGAAAATGATGTTGAGGGTTTACTTGCTCAATATGGGCAAGTTATTTCAACACGAATATTACGTGATACTGCTGGACAAAGTAAAGGTGTTGGATTTGCAAGGTTAGTGTTATATTATCATTTAAAAAATAATTATCAATCATATTAATTTTTGTTACATTTAGTAATATTAATATTTTATATTATGTATATCTTAGAATGGAATCTAAAGAAAAATGTGAACAGATAATTCAAATGTTTAATGGAAAGGCATTACAAGGTGCTAAAGATCCCTTACTGGTAAAATTTGCTGATGGTGGTAATAAGAAAAAATCATTATACAAAAGTACAATATGGAGGGAAACTGGCGAGGTAATTTGTGCAATTACAAAAAGGTGAAGATAGTATTTAATGTACAGTTTTAATGTTGTGGTATGTACTTTCACAGAATATAACTTTGAATTACGATACAAGCGGTGTTGGTCAAAACGGGGTTGCAACTACTCACATGCTACCTGCAGCCACCTTAACACAATATAGTCGTCATTATGGTCAAGCTTTACCGGGATACAGTGTGCCAGGAACACCCTGGGTGACTCCTTACTTGGTGCAGACTGCCCCTCCACATATGCAACAGGTCGACGTGAGTTTTTGTACAGACTTTTTGTTGGTTTTGCTTCCTCTTCTTTTTTTTAAATCATTTATCATTTATCTTAAATAATATTATTCTTCCATTACTGAAAAATTTAATATAGTCGCGCATAATTATTAATCTGGATATTTTTGTACTAAATTGTTACTAAATGTTAAAAGAACTGAATAAAAGTATTTAAATTTAAAATTTTAATATGAATTTCATATTACAGATGATGCCATCAGCTGATCCTAGTAATCCACAATACAGTATGATTCCTCAACTAACTACACAAATGTCTACGTTACATCTTGGCACTGGTTCCGTAAGTATAGAATCTTTTTTTCACTTTCTCTTAAATTTTCAATCATTTTTTCAACATTTATGTTAATTTTAATTTTTTTAATATTTCATTTTTCAGTACATAGCAAGCCCACATCCCTATCCTTATACTACTTATCCTCCTAGCATTATTCATACCATGCCACTGGGTGATTCTGAACAAACAAGTAATGCAGCATCTCCTGATGATTCTTACCAACAATACCAAGCTCAGCAGCCCAAGTAGGCTATGGTTTTTAGGTATATATAGCATTTCACAATGATTTTTCTGTTATATATATAAATATATAGGATTTTATAAACAAAGCTGAACCAGATTTCCGTTTTTTTAACATTTCAGATACGATTACACCGAGAGTTATGTAAGTTAGGAGAGCCACACCTGTTGATAAGAAGGATTATATTAATGAAGGATAGATAAGGCTAAATACAATACATAAAGTCAGATAAGATTCTTCCTCATGATAATTGACTTGCCAGCCATCTTTTATACATTTTATCCATCAGATAAATAGGTGAAAGTAGTTAATATTTTCCAACGATTAGAGAATGAATGTTGTCATAAGAACGGGGTACGAGTGCTCGTGTCATCTACATTGTTCGGCACCAGCACGGCTCCATACGCTGTAACGCCAACACATCATTACGACAGTGACAAAACTGATATTCTGTGACGGACAGTTTAGTGTCAAGCTGATAGGCTTCCAGGATTAACTTTAGGTATTACATTTACTAAGGAAACGATAAGTCGAAGCTGAAGGCTTTGAGAGTGTGAATAAAATATTTTAACAAAAACTGTAAACTATAAAAGAAACGCTGCTCAGAAATATACAAAGGAGAATTCTTCCCAAGAAATAATAATAATAATAATATACAGAAAAAAGCACTTCCAAATGCTAGAATTGATTAAAAAAAACATTCAGATTCGGTTACTTGTAATCAGTACCTACCGGACTTTCGTGCCAGCTGGCTGGCCGGTGGCTGGGCTGCGAAGAGAAGGGGTCGTGGATCAGTATTTCTTTTTCACAGAAGATACTGAAGAAAAGAGCTCTTCCTTAACAGCGCACACCACCCCATCCACTAACTGCACTCTCATCATATTATTTCTTTTTGTTTTCTTCTGTTTCGTTCAGACATTCCAAGCCAGGCACATATATTGTATGTATGTATTGCCACGCGGAGATTTTTATCTACTTTTACAAGTACAGTTCGCGTTCTCTTTTTAATCACGGACGAATATATTTTATGGACGAAAAAGAAGTGAAGATTTTAAGAGAGAGAGAGAGAGAGAGCGAGAGAGAGAGAGAGAGAGAGAGAGAAAAAGATGAAGCTTTATTTCTAAAAGAAAAAAAAACTTCAGGATATATGTAATTATTGTAACAAGAAGGAAAGGAACATAGTACTTTTTAGAAGATTTATATTTATGAGTACAGTTACTACGAATTGATATCAGTTTTAATTGTACAGTGAATACAGATATTTTTTTTAGAATTGTGCCTTTTCAGACAAATCCGCTAGACTGGGATATGCTGAAAAATATTATAATATATTTTTACGTCGGTATGTAAATGCGAAACTTGAGCCAAATTTTGATCTTCTAGTTAAGAGAATATAATTGTTTTTGCGTTGTAGCCAGTTAAATATCACTACGTTTGTTTTTTGGTTATGAATTCGAATAGATTTTGTATGTGTATAGTTGCCACTAACGGGATTGACGAACCGAAAACATCTGTACGGTTCGTACGGAGTCTAGGAACAAAAAAAAAATGATATGAAATCAAATGGCGGATCATTGTTAACTGAGACTAATCCATACCGCCCCAAAAGAAAATGAGAGAGAGACAGAATAGGCTTGTTACAACGGAATACGATAGATAGAGTGTAAATTAATTTATTATATCGAACAAACGAATAAAATCGCGTTGCAAATGAAAACGAAAAAGATAATGGGACTGGAGTAGAACGATAGGCGAGAGGATCGAACGCGAGGAAACAAAAAGAAACGTAAAATACAGAATATAAGTTGGAAATTTTCTGTCTACGCGGTATCGAGAGAGAGAGAGAGAGAGAGAGAGAGAGAGAGAGAGAGAGTGAGAGTGAGAGAAAACGGAGAAGCAAAAGATTTAATGATAAAAAAAAAAAAGAAAAAACACCCTCCTCTCCTGCGTTCCTCTAAGCCCGTTTTTACATCTGGCACAGTTTTCACGTTGTCTGACTTAGGTCGAGTCGAGGAACGATTAGCAGAAAGCTTTCTACCAAATATTACGAGCTCCGGGCTCGAAGTGGCGGACAGGTAGTTAGATAGAGTTAGAGGCGATCGTAGCTATTATTATAATATTACAATAATATGCTGTATTATTATAATTAATGATTACTATTATTGACGTCATCTAAAGTATGAAAGATTTTTACACTGTTGAGACTTGAAGTAAATAATATATTTAGTTTATTTTGGTACATCACGATTTGATGACAAGAGATAAAAGATGAAAAAAGTGGTATGAACTATTTTTTAAGAGACCGATTATTACTCGATTTGAGTCCATGCATTAAGGGAGACTAACAAAAAAGAATAAGAGAGCGAGAGAAAGAAAGAAAGAAAGAGGCGAACCTATTTGCGAGTGTGTAAATTGTTTGCACAAGCGATTGTCACCATGACTGACAACAAAAATCACATGTGATTAAATAGTGAATTTTGAAGAATTTTACTAATAGACTTGTACTAAATAACTAATTATTATTGTGACGACCAAAACAAAAAAAAAGAGCAGCATTTTTATAGTGCTGACCGAGAGCGGAAGAACGATGGTTCGGCCGACATAAATGCCAGCTCCCGCAGATACGGAGCCGCACTGGAGAGCGGGCAGAGAGGAGAGAAAGAGAGTGAGGAAGATCAATGAATGCAAGGGACAATGAGCGAAAGAGACGCGGAGAATCATAGAAGGCGAATGAAAGTGCGTGAGCTAGAAATTTAAAAGATGTGTGTAGAAAGCAGGGGGATAGAAGGAAGTTGAATGATAAAATGAGCGAGGGGGGGGGAGAGAAAGATAGATGCTAGAATGTGAAATATACAAGAGAGAAAGTAAGAGTGAACATGAGAGAAAACAAGAGCGAATGCGTCGTAATCTATTGTATAGAACCTGGGAAGAAAGAGATGTTGTGTAGTTAGTGTTGACTATAAATATATAGGATAGGTACCATTTTTGGATAGGAAGTAATCAATTAAGTGATTAAGTTTAGGTAGTTAGTTAGGTGATAGTTAGGATACATATACAACTGCCTCTCCTCGTTAAAAAAACGCAAAAAAAAAAAAGAAAGGAAAACACACATCAGGCGAGGCACCGTTCAGCCTATGCACCTCGCACCCGTCAAGACTGACTGGCTATTCATATTAATAATAAATATATATTATTCTACAACATATTATCTACTGTAATATAAATAGTAAGAACTGCTTGCTGCGCACCGCGGGTCAGGTGCTTGGGCTGGCCGGGCGTGGTTTACGAAAAAGAAGAAAAAAACCAATCCCTTTTTTGGAACGTAATGTTTCCAAGCAATGCTGCTTTCCGTAAGCTTTCTTTAGAATTTCTAGCGTAGCCTCTTTTTAGATTAGATTCACAACTAGTAGTCGTAGGCTGATGTAGAAAGATGAGGATAAAAAGGAAAAAAACGTAGGGTGTTTTTAAGTAACGAAACAAAAAAAAATAAGTAATATAATGTTAGTCGAACGTCGGCTTAAGCGATAAAAAGAAATAATAAGAAAGATGCGAGTCCGAGTTGAGACTTTGATGATGCCCGATAATGTGACGCGCGTCATCGTACTTCGACTTGTACAGTCCTTAGATTTCACCGAGGTTTTAAGTCATTGTTTTACTATTGTTAAGGAGATAGGTTTTTAGCTATAACGAGAGAGAGACGAACATTTTTCCATTTGCCCCATCGTTCTGCTTTTTTTTTTACTTCGACCCTTCCTGTATCTCTTCTAATTTCTTTTTCATAACTTTCCCGTGCTCCTTGTTTAATCCAACATCCGTTGTATTTTTCGACACATACAAATCTTCTCTTCATAAGCGTCAAGACGAAAGAACGACATTTGTAATTATACGAAAAAAAAAATTGCCATTACTATATTCGATTCATTTTGTTTGTTTCTTCTCTCCACTATATAATTAATTGTTATGTGGTGTGCGACCAATGAGAATATACATGAGAATTAAAAATTTCGTAAATTTCAAGATGAGAGAAAGAGGGAGTGAAAGGGAGAGAGAGCGAGAGAAAGGAAAGAAACAAAATATGATGTTGAGGCATTAAGTTCGCATCCGTAAACGAGGATTAAGTAATCGGGAGGGAAAAAAATATAAAAAAAAAAGTAAAAAATGAACACACACATTAGGTTCTCGGATACTTTTAAGATGGCGAGGCATAGCACGTAATGAAATTCTTAGATTAAGGCAAGTGTGTCATAGCTAGTTAAGAAATAGGGGCTCTTAGAAGTCGATAGGTGCTGTAATAAAATGAAAAAAAATGAAGTAACAAGAACAACAACAACAAAGTTTAACAACGGTCAGAATTAGATTTTTCATGGAACTTGAATAAGAACACAGGGCATACGCCACTAAAAGTGCCCTTAGTTTATTTTGGATCGTTTAAAAACGCTAGTCTTTGTGTGAGATAATGTGGGGGTTATAGATAGGGTCTTCTAAAAAAGAAAAAAAACGAAAAAAAGAAGAGAAAAACAAAAAACGCAAACAGAAAACAAAAAGAGAGAGAGAGAGCGCGAGAGAGAACGTGAGATATAAGTAGTAAATACAAAAGATAAAAAAGAAACACATATGAGATGCGCGAGAGCGAGAGAGAGAAAGTGCGAGACGAATGTGTGGTGTGTAGGTTGTATGCATAATTTATAATGCGTACTTTAAATAAAAAGAACAACCATCTGCCTATGACACGACACAGACTGCAGAGACACACTGTTACTGTAAACTGCACACTGCGTGTGCACGCTCTAAACGTCACACACTTCTTACACTTTGTATGTGGAGCGTGCACCAAACAGTTTTTAGAGTTACTTACAAGCATGGTTTGGTATTCAAAGTGAAAGAATCAAATTCTTAATTACTATCATCCCTTATTTTTGATCAATAAACGATCTGTTTTGGGGATTTATTCGAATCATTTTCTTTTCCTTTCCTAAGTTTTCTCTAATGGCAGGCCAATTGTGAAAATAGTCTTCAACACAGAGAGAAGAGAGCGAGAGAGTGAATCCCCAAATTATAATTATATCATTGTTTCTTCTCAGATGTCATTTTTTTTAAATTGTATTTCTCTTTTGTCTGCATTAGATTTCGTTGAATTTCATAAAGAAATAAATACAGATTCATTTTTGTTTTTTCTTTTCCTTTGTTGTGTCAAAGAGTGAAAGAACAATTTCTGCGAGAAACAAACAAACGAAATGTAAAGTCTGTAAAATAAACTTACTCTCGTACAAAATCAGTGACTGTATTTACACGTATTCCAACACTAAAAAAAGAGAGATATGCCTTCTATTGAATCAAGTAGCGACTATTGTATATGCCTTTTTCAATGTTATATCCTGAGATAGATTTTTGGTATTCTCCAGGACTAAAAAAGTGAGCTTAACGAATTAAAAAGAGAAAAAGAAAACGAAAATAGGAGAAACTCCAAAAAGGAAACAAGAAATATCACGTTCTTCTCAATCGAACATCGGTTAAACGAAATTATACTGTTTACTAATGTGTAGTAGTACAGCATGTCCAACAGACTGAACATTTGTCCTTTGTAAGAAATGTTAAAGTAATAAGCCCCCCACATTATCCCAACTAATTGTGTAATAATACATCCAGCGTCCGCGTTTATACTAATCGACGATAGGATTGTTTTCTGCGGAGTAACAAGACTATGGAGAATTAATATGCCATGTTCGATTTTTGGTAATACGGTAGAACGTAACGAGTCTTTTCCTTAATACTTTTAACACCGTACACGCTGATGCGATTTGTACTATTTTGAGTAAATGCTTTTAATTTGTGCGCAATAAAGATTCGAAATTTTAAAAAAAAAGGTGAAGATAAAAAGATTTTAATCGAGATGCTGGCAATGTATGAGAACGATTACTAGATCTCCTCTTTTGTCAATTAAATGGTGGTTTTATAATGATGTAAAATAGAAGGGTAAAATTAAAAAGAAAAAAAAAGGAAAGCAAACACATCGTAAAAAGAACTCATTGAAATAAAAAGAGTACGAATTTTGATTTGATGCTGAGAGCTTTTTCTTAGGCCATGCAATACTTTTTCCATTAGGGTTGTACTTTTTGTCTTTTTGATTTCGTTAGATGTTTATTTGTACGAAAATATTTTGTAATTACTTTATATACATCATCTCGATCTGCATTCACGTTTAATTTATTTCAAGTTACGTTGTTGGAGTTAAAAGATTGATCCGATATCTTTTGATTATTTTACACTGAGTACATGATTTCGTGATTCAGTACGTTTCACGACGGCGATACGTGTCTATTTCTTTTAGATGATTATATTGCTTGATTTAGAATATAATAAATATTAAGTTGATAAAAAGAATCTTATTCTTATTAATTTGCACTATGCACAATTCATTTCTCTATTATATGTAAAAGTTATAAAACAATAATTCGCTATTAACGAACAATATGTTTCGATTTAAATATCCTTACGGTGTTATCCGCACCTCCGGATACCATGAATTTGGGATTCGACCAATTGCAACATAATACTTTATCTTCATGGCCAGAAAGGTCAAATAATGGCGCTTTAGGACTATAAGAAGAGAAATAGTTTTTTTTTTTACACGGAAAGCAACTTTGTAAATAAAATTGGAAATTATCGTACCTTCTGGTATCCCAGAGTTTCATCTCATTATCGTATGCTCCTGAAATAAAAAGAGTTTCGTCCACTGGCGACCATCGTACAGATTGTACCCATTGCGTGTGAGAAGTAAATATTGCTTTCACAAGTGTTCCCTCTAAAAAAGAAATATTATTTTAATACAACTTTTAATGCAACAATGATTAGAAATTTATAAATAAACGATGTCAGTCGAAACCTGTAGATCTTGGATCGTATAATCTAATATGCCTATCGGCTGACGCTGTTATAACAGTACGAGTTAATGGGGAATAATCGAGGTCAAAGAAACTTTTATTTCCAGCCAGTTCGTGTTTGATTCCTCCTAATTCTGAATCCCATATTTTTATCGTATGATCCCACGAGGATGTTATAATTTCTGTTTTATCTGACCATACTACACCACTAATGGCTTCTTTGTGACCTTTCATAGTTCTTTTAGGTACCTTTATAATGCAAACGTACATATCATAATAAATTATTTCTTTGTTGACAAATATTCTACTGTTTATTCATTTTATTTACCCTTGTTTTACCATGTTCTGATTTTAATCTTTTTGAGCTGGATTCACCATCTTCATTTTCATCTTGATTAGCTACAAACATAAATGAAAGTGAACCATTTTCTTATTAATGAACTTCATTTTTTTGTTATATAAACTACTTACCTGTAGACCAGATTTTAAGCATTGTATCCCACGCCCCAGTTGCCATTATAGTCTTATCGTAATTAATACTAACAGCTTCTAGTCCACGTTCGTGTCCCCTGCATACATGAATGCAATCTACAGAGTTTTCCATAATGTTCCAATCCCATATTATAGCTGTTTGATCTTGAGATGCACTGTAAATTATAGATGGTAAGAATAATTTAAAATTATTCAATTCAACTTTTCCTGGTTTTAGATCATACCTAACAAAACTGGCCTTGTCACTAGTCAAGGATATCCATGCTACTGCTTTAACAGGTGAAGTATGTCCAGGAATTACTAAATGATGCTTCCCTTTAGATGTCCATATATGTAACGTGTTATCATAACAGCCAGTCAAGATCCTATTAAAGTATAATAAGTATCTTAATACAAAATAATAATAATAATGTTAATAATAAATAACAACAATAAATATCAAAGAAGTTACCATTTTTCATAAACATCAACAGCAGATACCCAATCATCATGTAAAAGACAATCCTGAGGTTCTGGTGGTGGATACTTTTCAACATATTCAACAATAATCACGTCTTCTGTAGAAATATTTTTTTCTGCTATGTGTTCACTTAATGAAGTGCGTAAAAATTGTGAGCACACCAAAAAATCAAATTCTATATCATTTTTTATATCGGTCGACTCTAGAATTAAATTCAGTTAATAAACAAATATCCCTCAATAAACTTAATTTATGTTTAAGTTTATTAATTTAGAAATACGCTACCTTTTAAAAGTTCATTTATAAGAGTATTTAATTCACTTGTTACAATGGATGTGTGCACTGATAATGGGAAATCCGGAACAGCATACCTAAAATTTGAAAAATTTATTTACCGCATATATTATGATTACTGAAATAACAAAATTATTGCAAATTATATAAAGCATAAACACAATGTCATAACTGTGTAACAAAATGAAATAACCTCCTAATGCAGTTTACAAAAGATAATTAAAAATACTTACTGTTCCTGCTTCGTAAGGAATTTTATTTGTACCTGTGGAGCACTGTTGTTTAGGCTTTCATTAGCCATCGTAGTTTTAATATTATTCGTACTTTACTCTTTTATAAAATGGGAATTACAGAAAATACACGTGTGTGCTACATTTTAAACTAGATTATATCGATACCAGTAATCGACTTCTCGGAACTCTCAACGAATCGATTTATCATGAAATCGATACTCTTCTGTAGGTAATCGTTCTTCACATTATCGAAAGACTAAATTTTTTGTATTGGTTTATTTATTCAGTTCTGTATATGTGACTTTTTTAAATTAATAAATAGAAATATATTAATTAATATAGAAATATGAATACATATTAAAAGGTATTTGTAAAATGTATTTGGTAGAGTAATTAACATTCTTATGATGTTTCTAATTTAATAGTAAATTTCGTTAACATAACATTAAATACAATTTTAGGGTTGACAAATAATAATTTTGTTATTTGGATAATGAATTTTATTGAATTTTATATGTATGTATAATTATATTTCTTAATATATTCAAAAATTGTTTTACTATATTTATCTAATAAATATTGCCAAATAATTATAAAATAAAACTAATGGTAGAAAAAGTCAAATCAGGAAAAGAACAAATATAAATGATAATAATAATTTATGTTTCTCTATTTATTATTTATTAATATAATAATATTTCATAATAAAATTTCCTATTTATGTCAGTATTTATTTATCGCTAAATATTTTATTATTCTGATCTATAAAGTGTGTATTATTTTATTTATTTTAATACACATAAATAATGAACATGCTTTAGTCATTTAAAAGATCATACACTTTGTAAAATACGCAAGATGTTTGATATCTTAATGTAGAACGATTGGTTAATTAATAAACTTTGATAAATTTCACATATTAAAAATGAGATAACATGCTTAATATATTTTTTAGTAAATCAACGTTGATCATCGATTAGCGGAAAAAAATAAAAGATTAGAATGTTAAGACGAATCGACTATCTGATACATCACAGACTATTCTGCCTTCGCCTTTGTCTTCCCAATAAAAGAAGAGGACAGAGCGAAAGTTATTACTGCTGGGGTCAGTTCTATTGCAACAAGTGTTCCTAATCGATACTTCGATGAAATTATAAGAATCCATTGCTGCCACTGATAACAGCAATACAACATTTCTTAAAGCGCTTTTTCGTCACTAAGAATCATTGTCATATTAAAAATTACATTAACGATAATGTTATCTATTTGCAGGAAGACGAATACTTTAATTTTATCTTTAAATTTCTGAAATACAATAATTTTAGAAATGTGCATAATTATTACTAAAGTAATATAACAAATATTACACTAAATAGGGAATAAAGCAGTCTGAATCTCCAAAATGTATTAAATTACGATTATTCCTCATATAATTAATATTATCTATTTCAGCATAGAATGATTTATGTGCAAAAAACAAAGCTCGATTATTTCAAAGAAGGAACGCAATTCGTGAACAACAGGTGCTCAACGGTAAAGGAGATGGAAAGTACAAGAGGGATAGAATGGAAAATGCGCAGGTGTTTGTCGATTCACGAACACTCCACGCAATTCGACATTATCTGGGAGGAAAAATCTTTTTAAATCGGAACTTTACTGAAAGTATTTGAGCTGTTCGAGATAGGGTATGCAACAATATAGGCTTGTTGATAGTAAGCTGCACAAGAGGTTCCGACTGTTTCTCTATTATTGTAGGTGATATTAATTCTTTCCCTCTCTGCTTGTTTCTTGTCCATTTCTAGCGATGGGAACGACCTTATATTCACCACTTATTTTAAAATAAATTTTATTTTCACACATTTAACATTAATTTTGTAAAGGTTTATTTAAGATTTACTATTTAAATGGAAATTGCAAATGCGATGAATATTTGATAACTTTCCTGCAGAAAAGTTCTTATAATTTGTATAATTATGTTTGTGTGTCTAATTATGGAGTAGTTAAATTCTAATTTGATCGATTATTAGTGGAACTATTTTTTGCTGGGATCATGTTCATTTTATCAAATAGACATATTTCCAGTTAATGTAAAGTAATAGCATTTACGGTATAATATTACAACTTTAATGTTATTAATAGTAAATTTATCATTAATCGTTATTACAGTGTTAATTTTTTATAATTTCATCACCATCCTATTGCGCCACGTGTATAGTACGAAAATGACACGCAAAAGTGGTCATAATATTTTTCTATAATGCTTAAATAGAAAATTGTGCAGAAAATTATTGTCCCCTTTATACCAATTGATTTTTATTTAACAAATTTTTCTCTTAATTTTATACATTTGAAAATATTCAGTTTTCATTATTTCATCAAAAAAAAAAAAAAAGTAGTAAATTCTTCATTTTTGAAATAATTGATTCTTAGGAACAGTCGATGGATACATCTTACTTATTTCTATCAAATATCAAGTTACAGTATCTTCACAATATAGTGTTTTTCATAGCATCATTCTATATCTAAAATACATCATTACATTATATTTATTACTAATTATTTGATTATGTATGTATTATCAAATATATTTCTAATAATAAATATCCAATTCAAATCAATTTTTCCACACCATTGGAAACACCGCGCTAACACGATAATCTATATTTCAGGAAGTATCCAGTGCATTGTGTAACTGTCGTTTTCAAGGTCCAGGAGGGTATTGGTCCCATCACTATCCACATCTTTGGTCGTTTGCCAGCCGGCATGTGCGCGTTGCAATCGATTCCCTGGTCAACGCATGCCCTGCTTGCTCGTTCTTCGTGGAAGACTACTCAGTCGGTGGCACTGCTGCGGCATAACAGTACGCGCCGAGTAGGAAATGGTCCATAGTCGATAATCTTTATCCATCGAACGAACAAATCGCATCAAGTTCTCTCGTTTCTAACGCACGCGGTACATACCACAAAGGTCGAAGGATCACGGCAAGGATGTATTAAGGAGAGGAAGCAACCAGGTGTCACGCCCAGGTAAGTCGAGAAAGAGACACGTTTCTTGCCGCTACAAAGCGACATACAGGTCCGCAGGAATAAGGGAGAGACGGAGGGGGAGGGAACGTGACTACAACCTGATGCTTCGGCCATATAACTAGAGACGTGGTCGGTGATTCGCGGAATCTTGCCACTTTCGTGGAAAATTAAAGGAATTGCTAATTTACGCTCTGTTCAAATTCAGGATCGAGTAGATGTGCAATTAAGTATATTAACTTGTTCATTTTTCAACTTACAAGATAGAAGGTAAAAATTATTGTTGAAAGGAATGATTGTTAAAAAGATACAAAGTGAACAGCTGTTTTTATTCATGCATAGGTATGGTAATTGAGATAGAAGTAATTACTTGGGGGTACGATCGGAAAATTGGACCGGTTGGTTGAGATTAAATTCTGGATTGTTGCGCTTCAGTAAGCTGTTTTCCGATAACAGTGCTGTAACTTGTTTTGTTCACGCTCCGATATCGTTTGGCTATAGGGGTATATACATACTGTGATTGCGTAAACGCAGATCTCGTGTCGTTATGCAAAGGTGTACCGCACCCTTTATGAAGCTATGCGGTATCCACCGGCTCGTTGTTTCAACGTTGATTAAATTAATATGGTAGTTATGCTTTTTGGATGATCTTGATGAAGCTCGCTGTTATACCTTACTATAGGTTCACTACGCTCACAAGAGAACAGTTTCGAGCAGCTAAGATATAACTCGATTACTCTAACAAGTTGCCATGTACCCAGTACCGTAGTCCAAACAGCTTGTACACTTTTCTGTAATGTAATACATGTCGCAAATTATTTTTCATTGTGAAATTGAAATTTTGTAAGTGAACAGTTTTTGATTATATTTTAGAATAATTTATAAATCACGTATATTCGTGTCAATAAGGTCGTTTATAATTGTCATTCATAACATTGTTGATTATCACGTTGAAGGATATACACATATATATTAGGAAGAACATTAAGAAAAAACTAGTTAGAAAATCTATGAAAAGATTGCTTTCTTTTTTAAATTTAGTTCTACTTTTGAATTTATTAAGGTTGTTAAAACAATAATTACAGATAATTTATATACTAATATAAATATTAAAAGTACAGGAAAATATGGAAAATATCGAAATAAAAAATATTGAACAGTATAAACGAATGGACAATGAAAACAATAATTATCATTATAATTACCAACATATAATTAAAGAAGAGAAAAACTCGTAATTGTACTCTATTTTTATATGTAGAATGCAATCTCTCAGATATCCTCTGGCTCGCTTGCTCTTTTTTTCTTTTTTCTGCTTCGTCTCATTAAAAATGAAGATCTACGCTTTTTCATTAATCGAGGGAAGCATCAGCTCGGCCTAGCTTAATGAAAATAACTATGCTATCGACTATGAACCATGAACTTTCTGAAAAAAGAAACAATCTTTCTCAACTATCTTTGCACTATCTTTGTTCCCGTCCAAGCTATCCTTGTATTTTTTCATTTGCAAAAAGAAACATAATGCCATATTATAAGACTGAAATTGAAAGAAAAAGAATATTCTTATGGACTTATCTACTTAATCTTGAATAACAAACTAACATGGATATGTGTAATTATAGGAAGATCTATGGGCCGTAAACAGTGGTGGCGAGGAGGCTCGGTACTGTTGGTGCTCTTCATTCTCCATCACGTAATTCTAGGTGATGGTGATGTCGGTAAGTACTACAGATTCAAGATTATTCCAGCAATCGAGATAAAGTTTTCCTTCAGAGGAGGTTGAATAGCTGGAGAATCACTTTCTAAATCCTTGAATGTCTTCGCAATAAGGAATAAACGAATCTCCCTTTCATAATAAACTCTTAATTCCGTTTCAATGGTTATCTGAAAAATAATATTAAAGTAATATAGTATATCATACAATATTATGTAATATTATTAAACAACGATGACTATTTTTAGCCTAGAATTTATGAAAAATAAGGAATGTCTTCGGCATATAAATCTGATAAAACTATAATGAATATTTTCTACGTAGAACTTTTTTAAAATAATGCCAACGAGTTTCTCATGGAATTTATGCAGCGAATAATTAAAAACGGCTTGTTATAAACGAGGAAAATTAAATAAGACGACATTTTAAATTTTATGCAATTTGTCATAAATTTTAGTATAATATAAATTGTTACATATATATATTTATAACATATTTGCAATGAAAATGAATGTCATATTCGAAAAGTTGAAGGAATATTATTATATTATCCTCTAACTGCAAAAGAAGATATTCCTGACTTATCCAGTTTCGAATAAATAAATAAAGGAAATAAATAACAATAGAAATGAAATTTTGCATCCTGTTCATTGACAAATAAATATTTAAAAAAGGAAACACAAATCTACCAATATCCTGACGGACTATAGATAGATATTTTCACTGAAAGCTAAATTTAAAGCAACATGTTCAATCAACAAGTTTTATTTTATCTTCGGCCATCGAATCAAAAATTTGTATCGTATCAATTTTTCCCATTATATTAAAAGCGAGAATCAAAATACATACCCAATATCATTGTATAAATAGTAAGGTACGAAGATTACTGCTTTACAAAGGATGACTTTTATTGCCATTATATAATACCTGTTTTATTTAATCATATCTCGCCATTAGCACCTTTTTTATGACATAATATAATACACGCCAGATTTTCTTCTTTTATTATACTACAAAAAAATTAATAAAAACGTTGACAAGACAGCAGCGTTAGATATTAAAGCGCAGAGGGAAATACTGAAAGTGCAAAGGGGATAAATGAAATTCTTGATTTCATACCTCATGGTCCTCGCGTTTAGAAAAACTCGGTGTATTTATTATTTCATGCTTTTATCCTCAGCGTGATCGATATTTCAGCGAAAATTTCATTTCTCCGATATTCTTCCTTCCTTTTTCTCACTTCAAACATTTCTTCTGATGGATATTTCTCGGAATACCATGAGAATAGAATAATATTTCAACATCATCTGCAAGAAAACTTCTATTAACGAAGATTAACGAAGCTTTAGAAAAATATAGTATTCTTTAATTTATTGCAAATAGATTCGCTAAAGTGGAATTTAATGAAGATTACACAAGTCTTAGAAAGAGCCAACATTTTTTAGAATATGGATTGCTATGGACAGTTCCAGCTGGAAATATTAGTTATATTTTGTGCGATAATTTTAATTAATATATGTCTTTCTCTCCCTTTTTTTTTTGTAGTTTTCTTTCTTATTCGTTTCTTACTTTTCATACCTACGTTATTTTACCACAAAACGTGTTTTAAAATCACGCGTGACATTCTAGACAAGGCTCTTGCACGCGTGTGTCAAATGTAATTATTAAATGATGAATATGTATTTACACATAATATTATGTAATTATTCAGAGTTCCAACCATATGAACGTTAACAATTTAATATTTTATAATTACTAAACATTTGAACTATTTGAAACGTTTAATTGTTCGAAGAAATTTCAAATATTTTGTTGTTTTCAATAGTGAATTTTTTAATTCAAATAATTAATCATTGAATTTCTTCGAAATTCGACATCTGGTAATTTGAAATACACAAAAGGATGCACGAAGAATTCGAGAAGAATTTTCAAATTCTCTTTTTACGATCTTTAATATTTAAAATTAAATATGATCAATAAGCAAACATTGAAATGTTACAAGCTGTTACGGCATGATGAAATAAACGTCAAAGTTTTACTCGATTTTTAAAAATATCCGAAATACAATTCATTCTTTTATCGCTCGTAGGACGAAACGATTACTACAGAAAAGCTAGTGGAAGTTTTCACATCTGCTTAACTATTTTCATGGCAAAACTCCTGAAATTCAATTTACTTATGAACTTCGTTTGGACATTTCAATATTATTTGCAAATTACTTTGTCTGTACTTCTCCTTTTTTTCTGAAACAAGAATGTTAAAGTAACACGATTAGCATTCATCTTTTTTGAGATGTTCGCAAGATGATCCTTGGAACTTTAAATTTCTTCTTCACAGGCTGTAATTCACTTTAAAATAAAATGTTAATTATATCGCTTTATTATTTTAAAGCCCTTTTTAAAAGCAATAATATTAGTATACAAGTAGATATATTTGTAATAATATTTCTTTGATATAGTGTTGGTTTGTATTATCCATTCGAGTCTTATTTCTATCCTTACTACTAGTAATTGACATCACATTATCCTAAATAAAGATATGCTGTCTTAGTACTCGATGCAAATTCCTCTAATTTTTATTGCACACCGTATGAAATATTGGAGTCTCTTTACATCCCCTTCGGCATTCGCTTTCGTAATTTGCCTGTTTTTTTTTATTTGTATAATATTGATTACTCTCTGTTATCAAAGAAAAAAAATGCTAACGAATATAAAGAAATCAATTTAAAAACGTTTTTGTTTCAGAAACAAAGATATTACTTTTTTATTACCAGAGCAGAAAAATTCTCTCTAAAAAATGGCATAATATCCTGCAGATATCCAATAAAAAAAAAAAAACGAAATCAGTTTGAAGCATTGTCCTCTCCTAAATAAAAGTATCGCTTTCTCATCGCTAGATTTACTGGAGAGTCTCCCTTTCATCGAAAAACAAAGTAAGAATAATTCTCTTTGTAATAAAAAATGGATAAACGCAAAGTTTAAAAACGAGGAAGAAGAGAAAACGATCTAGTTCCTGAAAATTGCCTCTCGATCTAAGGTCGAAAGAAGAGGAACTGAACTGCCGATAGGATTTTCTCGTCTCAACAATTTCTCCGACGTCTCTTTTTCCATACAGTAGCACCTCGTTCATCAAATTCACTTGCCATCGATTTTCTATCCGATACCTTTTCGTCGTGTCTGTTATTCACACACGAGTATGCGATCAAATATAAGCTGTAGATGGGCTTATTGACTCGTAACCTTGAAAATTCGTTGTTTCTTCCCGGGGCTGGATTGGAAGGATGAAAAAAAAAAATAAAAATAAAAAGAAAAGGAGGTGATATTCGATTTTCGCCCACGAGCCATCCACGATTATCGAACCGTACATCCCACGCGACCACCGCCTTTGCAAACTTGCTTCCTCTCCTTTGCCCTAGATCCGTTTCCACTCACAACTGCGACCCTTCATCGTTATTCTTCGTCATACCTGTTTTCCTGCTATTCTTTGTTTATACCTGCTTTCTTGCTATTCTTCTTCAAATTTTTCTTCGCTCTTATCTCGTTGTTTCTATCAACTCTTCGGAAAGGAATTAAAAGAAGTGCTCTTTGTAATTTTAAGTAGTAACGATGGTTCCTCGAGAATGTTTCTCTGTTTGACGAAGATTTCTTCGCTATTAATTCTTGATTGTGATGCTCCTTTAATGCAGGAATTCTCTTAAATCTCTTTGAAGAGATCTGGAATCCAGAAATTAATAGATTGAGAAACTTCAGTACCATCAAGAAATATGTTATTATACAGCTTTTCCTCGTTTCTAATAAAATGACAAAATAAGAATGTCGTAAAGTACGATATAAAAATTTATATAATAATATAAAAATGTTATTTCGTTTTACATCGTTTTTAATAGAATGATTGGACAAAATGGTTTAATTCAATTTGAATATAAACTTCAGGATAACAAAATTTGTACAGCGTATACCGTGTAAATTATGAAAGATTGAAATGATTTGCTGATTAAATTTGTGGCATTAATGTTACTTGTGAGATGTAAAATGTAGAATCGTTGCGTCGGTGTAGTTAACGCGAGGCAATTCTCAGAAGAACTCAATTCTAAAACGAAGGTCAAGGGAAATGAAACGACGTCCGCCTGTTCCATATTGCCTGTTGGGAAGTTAAGGAGTAATGAGATCTTATCAAGGGAGGAAATTTTAACTCTTTTCCCTATTTGACCAATGTTGAAAAGCTTCTTAAAACGGCTATACAAATAGGTATGTAGGTATATACATACTGAAGATTTATTTTACTGTTTTACCTTTTATTATACCATCACATTTTATGTAATAAATATAATATACAGTATATTAATATCTATAATTAGGGTAATTTATCATAACGTTATAATTAAGCGTACATTATTTTTATGTAATAAAGTAATTGTATATAGTTGATTAATAATTGAGTTATTCAGAAGTTAGATCAACTCCATAAATCAAAAAGGTATAGAAAACACTGTTTCTTTAAATTAATTCTAAAATTAACTATTATGTGCGTCGTCTTCTATCATCATTATCTGTCAACATGAACTTATGAAAGTAAATTATTTGTTTCTTGACGATCGAACATTAATCCTGCAAGTATTTATGCAGTGAAATTAAAAATGAATAAAAAGTGGAGTTGATCAGTTTGGCTTCTGACAGGTTCAATTTATCGTTACAAATATATATTATAATATGCAATTACAAGCTACACGATATAAATTATATGCAATTAAATTATTCGTGCGTTATTTTATCGTATTACGTATCAATAAAAATAATATACGATTAATTACAGTATTTAAAAGCATTCCAATAATAAATTCATGTATAAATTATCAATAAAACAAGGTAAATGCATGGATATTAACGTTTAATGTGGCAGATTAACAAAGTCTCCGTGTGATTATTCAACTCCTATCAAGGATTAAACGATCGTGCAGCCACGGAATGAAAGTGGGTTGTGCTCGGTATTCTAATTAGCGAATACGTTGCGATCTCAACTATAGAATATGCGGCAGAAAATCGCTGCACACATGATTATGACGTAAACATATGCGTCAATGTATTATGAGTGAAAATAACGTAATTTTATTTATACCATCAAAACATTTAATATTCTTAGTAATTGTTACGTTAGTTAATGGGCCATAAAAAAATGACGGTTTTTGATCTTTAAAGTCAACTTTTCATCGTAATTATGAAGTTAATTTTATGTGAAACAAAGTAGTAATACTTAGTATATTAAAATATGTAATACAGTTATATAATATATAAAATTAATAACGAAAATATTGTTAATCATTGCGTACATTAAGTGAGAAAAAAGATTCTATCGAATATAAAAATTATGATTATAGTACATCATAAAAACATAGTTTAATATATTCAACATTATACCGGGAACTTTTGTTATATATGATGAAATTAATATTTTTAGTAATCAGATCTTGCTAGTATTTATTTTTTTATAAGTATTGCACTTTTCTTACATTTCATTAGATTTAATGAGACAATGAGAATATTATTTGAATTGGCTGCAAAAGGATGATTAATGTGGTGTTATCATAATTTTGCTCGGTATCATGTATTTAAAAAAAAAGCCTTGTTAATTAAAGCTTCATTAGTCTTCTATTGATACGTATAAATTCATGTTCCAGGGTGCCTGTTCAGTAAGAGCCTCTGCGATCCCCGAACGGAAACGTGTTACAATGGTAGTTATTGCTTGAACAATAAAATATATTTGTTTTGCAATCACTGGCTCTTGATACGAATAACATCCGATTATCCGTTTTAATATTCCAGATCTCGCGTTTGGCAAATGTTTGCCATTATACACTGACCTGAACGATGAAGATTATTATCAGTGAGTATTCACAAATAAGAAGCCTTTTTAGGAACAGAGATTTCAAAGAAAAAATTAAAAGATCGATAGAATTGGAAAACTTTGATCGAACGAATATTTTGTCTTACGTTAATTTTTATAAATCTATTATAATTTTCCTTATTTGAGACATTTAGAGCAAAAGTAGTCATATTTTTCTGAATTTATCGCAATATACTGTATTGCTCATAAAAAAGTGCAGAAATTCATATTTTTAAATTAAAGCCAGACAGTATAATAAAATCAGTCGTCGCATTGAACATTCCATGCCTACGTTTATTTCATAAATTAAAGGAATATATGTAAATAAAAAAGTAGAATTTCGGTGAAAAATTGCTTCACCTAGTACGTTATTTCATATCATATACATTTTGTGCAATTTTGCACTTTTAGATTTTCAATGAATGTATACAAAAACCGCAGTCTGTTAATTTATGTTCATAAAAAAAAGACAAGGTTTGGCCAACAGGTAGTTGGAACAGTCTGTAAACATATATTTACTTGTTTCGTGATAAATAACTTAGAATGTTTCACTTTAGTATAAGAACCAATATATAGTTCATACCAATATCTTTTACGATAGTAGTAAGTACTTACATTTGCTGTCTGATCATAAACCGACTGTACTACTTATACGATGCTCTAGACAAATAGAATGTGAAATTCTACTTATCGAATTGAAACAGTTAACATTGTGAACATAAACATTTACTTGTAAAGCTCTTCAATTTAGAGGTAGCTAATATTTATTGTCTTTTTCTTCTTTCAGATATAATTTCAACGTTGACGAATTGGAATTGCTAAGATTGCAATTAGAGAGGCTGCAAGTCGATGAATACAAATGGTCTCATCCCTACACCCAATGTATAATGCAAATGACCTTGTACAATTTACGCTACTGGTACGATTAACGTTGTTAATATCAAACGACATTTATAATAAGCAATCATTAATACGACAGAAATCTTTATGTTCTTGGAAAAAAGATTTCATAAGAATGTGTATAAAACTTTCAATTGTTAAAAATGGACTGGGTACCTGAGATTAAAGTGGAAGCGTGGGAGGAATTGATTGAATATTTTAGAAGTATTATATAAATATCTACAAAATTTGCGAATGACTAAAAAAGGAAGAGAAAATATGTTTTAGAATAAGGGACAAAGAATCAGCATGCTATTGTTCTATTATATTCTTGAATATTATTCTATTTAGTATTATCTTTACTATTATCCTTTTTTTTCATTTTTTATATCTTATAGGGAAAACTACGATCTTCGACTCTGTCAGCATTTAAAGCAACGTACGCATTTCGAAAACAAGAATGAAATCGACCAGGCCAAAGTAAGTTCATTACACCACCATAGCTAGCATGTTTTGTATCGTGACAAAATGAAAAGTTATGTCTTAACTTTGTAATAAAATGAAGAAGTTACGGTAGAATATCCAACTGTGAAAAGTAGATTCGGTAGAATCTTGAAATAACGTCGAAAAGTTATATTAAGTTATATCTAGTTATGAGATTCAACCTTAACAAAGTCTTTAAACAAAGATTGTGATAAACTATTAAAATTTAATGTTTAAATGAAAAATATAATTTTCCAGATCCTTAATTTTGCAATACATATAATGTTAGAATTTTTTAAAAGAAAAAAGTCACGGTTACAAAAGTTTAGATCCTCGATTAAATACTACAAACTATTATAAAGTATTTAACCTGAGTGAAACTTTTATTTTAAGGTCTAGGTTTTTTGAAGCTTTGGTCTTCTTTCAAAGACTTCGATAATGAATCAATATCCATATTCTTCTAATGAAAATTTCACGTTCATCTTACACGACACAAAACGTATCTATTAATATCGACAACGCCTGTAGTAAAACTTTACTTTAAACGTTACCTTCACTACGTAACAATGGAACTTTGCTTTTGAAGGTACCCACAATAGCCATAGTAAAATTCACGCCCAACAATGACAAGTTCAACAGCCAATTTGCCAATGAGCTCTACTACCCTCCTGGTACACAAAATCAGTATTTCCCTGATTCATTCTATAATGACGAATTCTCTCGATCGCCATACAAAGAACAATTCAGAGAAATCGATTCCCAGTTCTACAAACCGAGGTACAATCCGAATTCTCACAATGATTATGACTCTTCGTTGAACGAAAAAGATTATCAAGAAAATTATGACGAAAGTAATTTGCGTAAGAATCCAACGACTTTTGATGGAGTCGTTGAAAGATTGTCTCGAACTAGACGTCAACCTCCTTTGTATAATTTACAAGACTACAACAACAATGCAATGGAATCATTTGAAAACGCTTTGAAGGAGAGGATATCGAAGAAACTTTCAGATCTAGAATTTTTAATTAAAGACGAATCTGAAGATTATTCCGATAAAAAGGAAGTTGCGGACGAAGGTCCGAATGTCGAGTATGAGACAGTGTTTTCGGAAAAATACAAACCTAGGAAATTTAGCGAGACACCGGACGAAAATGAGCGTTTTCTGGAAAACGTGAAACACAATTCGAAAGATAATTACGATAGTGATGATTACGACGATGTGAACGATGAAGAGATAGTGCCTCAGAAGGATAGCTCGTCGATGGAAAATGGAATTTATACCGAAGGAGGACTTATACAGCCTGTTGATAAAGCTAATGTTGATACTGACGGTATATTATTTTATTATTAGATTGTAGATGTTTATGCAAATTTATACTTTCATAAATGCAACTAAAGGAATAAGATCTAATATTATAATATGTATTACGTTTTATGTATTATTATGTATTGTTTTTGCATCTCGAAATTTCCTATAAATGCATAAACATCCACAGCCTATTATAATATATGTACTTTGTTTGAAACAGTTGCGAGAAAAAGAAAATTTACAAATACTTTTCCTACTTTCAGAAAATGCCTACAATTTATTTGCCGATGATATAAGTGAACTCCTTCGGAAGCACGGATTAGCTGGCTTTAAACGTGGGGATGTTAAGAAACCAGGACCGCCGTTTTCAACAAATAACTATGCGTTTAAAATTCCATCCCCATCCAGTAAATATCTTTACTTATGTGAACTGTTACTTGATATTTAAAATCTTGAATCATTATTTCCCGATATAAAGTAATATCAAATATTTTGCAGTTTCAGAAAATGAAAATCGTTCTGATTCTATCGAAACTGAGCAAGATGTAAGTCGTCAATCGTGCACAAAATTATTAATTAGAAATATTAATTAGAAAATGTGAAATAAAATATTAATTAGAAAAATATTCATTTTTAGAATAATGTATTACTTACTCCATATGTGAAAAAAGAAGTAAAGCAACATACAGATTCAAAATCTTACAACGTTGATCTGGATCATGTTTACGTTGAATTTCAGAAACCATTTCACAGATGGTCGGAAGGTGAACATGTCGTCGAGGAGGTAATAGTCATTTTTCGTAAGCGTACTAACTTTTTTTTTTAAGAATAGATGAAATAAACGAACAATTTCCAGGTGGAAAAATTATTGGGTCTATCATCTGGCTCTTTAAAAGATATTCGTGTTGGCCGTGCGGAAGTGACGTTCAAGGTCGACAAAAATAATAAAGATTATAGCGCTACCGACGTAGTTAATAACATAGGTAATCAATTAATCAAATGACTAGACCGCGGATGCTTATTCGTTTATGAAAATTTAAAGATGCAAAAATGTAAATAATATGCAAAAATATATAAACTATTCGAAATTTAATATTTGGCAGATAAAAACAATTTCTCTGTTTAGGTCCTATTTCTTTTGTTGTATTCATAAAAATATGAATTTGCATAAACATCTACTGTCTACTAGTGAACTAATAATCTCTAATAATTATAGAGTAATAAAGCGCTAAATTAATCAACTGTATATTTTCAGACGACATACGTGGAAAATTGAAAAATTCTTTGGGAGTTGAGGTGATTCGTGCAGGCATAGGTGACAAGGTTCATCTTAAAACATATCTAGAACATAATATTTGCAATTATACTGTTTAAATTAATTATAGGATCACTCAATTGTAGAAAGATCAGAATCATAAACGTGATTCTTCGCTTATTTTAAACAGTGCATTCAAATACTTCGATAAGAGAATATTCTATGAAAACAAAAATTAATATATTTTTTTATTTAAAGATCAAGCTACCCGCAACGCTGGAAGTTGTTAAAAAAGCAGAAATGAGTTCGACTGTGTTCGGAGCAATAGTAACTGCAGGCGTCATAGCCATTGTAGCTGCAGTAGTCACATTGGTAATCGCTCGTCGACACGCTAAAGCTGGAGCCAAATTGGCAGGACTAACTACACCTGATCCGGAAGCATCGAAGGACTATCAAGATTTATGTAGAGCAAGGATGCATGCTAAACAACCGGCAGATAAACCAGAATCACCACGAATTACAAACTTAAGCAGGGAAAATGAGTCAAATAATTCGCCATCGAATCGATCTAGCACATCCTCTTGGGGAGAAGAACCGGCTCCTTCGAATATGGACATATCAACCGGACAAATGGTTCTAGTAAGTCGATATAATATTTTTATAGATGTTTTAAAGCAAGATAATAACACAAAACTGAGATTATTCCTTAACTACAGACATTCATATTTTTGTTATTACCACAAATGTACAATTTGTTGTATATTATTATTTTATTTATTAAATTTCTGTGCTATAAAAATTGATAACATACTCATAAATGTACTAATATGATTATAGTAAATGCTATTTTAATAATAGTGTTTAATATTTTAATATATATTAATATAATTTAAAAAATTTTAATTTTTATATTATAATTAAAATTAAGTTAAACATATCAAAGAAAACTATTATATATCATAAAAAGAAATATTGTAATTTCTTGCACCATTTTATGCCTTCACTTAAGTTACTATATATAAATTATTTATATAATAAAATATATATAATTTATAAATTAATATATTACACATTTTTTGTAAATTCCCAATATTACATATATTTCTAGAGTTACATGGAGGATCATCTAAAAAACAAGGATCGATTGGATCAAGAATGGGCCGCATTATGTGCTTACGAGGTTGATCCTTCTTCAACCGAAATTGCACAAAGCGAAGCGAATGCCAAATGCAATCGGCCTGGTGCAGCGATTCCCTACGATCATTCCAGGGTGATTCTAAATGATCTCGCTAATGTCAATAACTCCGACTATATTAACGCCTCTACAATCGTAAGTATTCTTAAGTTAATCATTTAAGATTTCTTCAGAATTCAAGGAAAACATAAATACAGAGTAAAATAACACATGCGTGGTTTTCATTTTAATATCGTTGAAAATGGAACTGAAAATAGAAATCGGTAAGTCACACGACAAGCATGGAGATTCTGCTGTTATATTCGCAGTTTTAATGAAAAAGCAATGCTTCCCTTAAAAACGCTTCCGCGTAGATTTTAATAGTATTAATAACGTTAGTTGATGGCAAATCGAAGCATGATTTAAGTTATCATAAATATAGATATAAATTTAGAGATGGATTTAATTCTATAGAAAGTAATGGAATAGTTCATATAAACGTTTGTCAATTTTATACTCAACTTGTAATTGTTTTATTGTCATTAAGAAAAGCAATTGTTAAATATATTGAATATTAATAACATTATTACTAAAAGTTTGTATTTTCAATTACTTTGAATAGGAAAATAAATAAAGAATAAGGAAATGAATAAGAAAACAAGTAAATATTCAAATGCATTAAGAAAATACAATATGATATATTGTTTTAGTAAATATACATACATAATACAAGTATTTTTATGAACGTTTTCTGTCACTTTGACATGAATTTACTTGTAAATTTATATCTACATTTTGTGATGAACCTTCATTTCAGATAAACGCTATGCGTGCACTACATAGTTTAGGCATTAGTTTAAGTTCCACAAAATAGCTTTTATTAGATTAAATATAAAAATCAAAGTTTAATTATGTGATAAGATTTGAACAATCCCTACATAATATGAAAGGTCGCCAGAATCACATAATAGTTTAAAAAATAGTAAATGCGCTTGTTATATAAATCAAGAAAGCCGTGTGACTTGCTTCAATATAAGATTAATAGTAAGAAGATAATGTTTCAAACGAATCTTTTCTTTTTCTTTTTTAGACGGATCATGATCCTCGTAATCCAGCTTACATTGCCACACAAGGACCACTACCAGAAACGACGGCTGATTTTTGGCAACTAGTTTGGGAACAAGGCAGCGTCGTAATAGTGATGCTAACTAGACTTACCGAAGAGGGTATCGCCATGTGTCATCGTTATTGGCCCGAAGAAGGATCAGAATTATATCATATCTATGAGGTGCACCTTGTATCCGAGCATTTCTGGTGCGATGACTATCTGGTGCGTTCCTTCTACTTGAAAAATCTACGTACCGGCGAAACAAGAACTGTAACTCAATTCCATTTCTTGTCCTGGCCCGAGAACGGCGTGCCACACTCCATCAAGGCTCTTCTTGAATTCCGCCGGTAAGTACCTTATAAATTCAAATGTTTATATCAGTATATATAGAATGTATCCTAATATCTCTTATTATCTATTTTTAGAAAAATTAACAAATCCTATAAAGGCAGATCCTGCCCTATAGTTGTGCATTGCAGGTAAGATTTGTAATATATTATTTACAATTAACATATTATACATATAATAATAACTTTTTCTTTTGGAAAATAATTAACAATCTTATCTGATACGTGATTCATTGAATAGAAATAAGAAACATAACCATTTACAGTGATGGTGCTGGGCGTACTGGTACATATTGTTTAATTGACATGGTTCTAAACCGTATGATGAAAGGAGCCAAAGAAATCGACATTGCAGCTACATTAGAACATATAAGAGATCAAAGACCTGACATGGTTGCAACAAAGCAACAATTTAAATTTGTTCTCATGGCAGTGGCAGAAGAAGTACACGCTATCCTTAAAGCTTTACCTGTCCCCTCTACAGAAAAATCTCTTCCAGGAAATAATTCTTCGACGAAGCAAGATCAGTAAGATTTGACTCGAATTCGAAATTGCAGTCGCGACGAGCAGAGGCAAAGAATTAATTACAATCTATCGGAGAAAAAATGGCCAAATATTTCTAGTCGACCGTAATTGCATCAAAAGTCTAAAGTCCCTGTTATATCTTTTATTTTCTATAACTTTCTTCTCCTAAATACTTTTGAACATATCTTAACATCGTCTAAATCTATTACAAACTTTTAACGAACTTTGCTTTGACTATACTTCATCACAGAAAACATCGAATTTTAGACCCTTTAAATTATAAAGATATTGTTTGTTTATTTGTGTTACGAGATAAATATATACATATGAATTATATTGCCGAATAATTATTTTAAAGAAGAATTTATTGTGGCAATCTATAATATTTAATTATACATCTCGTTTGACTACGGCCTACTTGAATAGTCAAGTACAAGCATATAGATTCGAAAGACTGAGCTATGCAGCTGATGGAATTCTAAATATCGGCTAATAACGGAATCATTTGTACTGTGAGTCCTTATACACTTGTCTTTCGCGACACTCTGTCGTGATCAAATTTTAACGTAATTTATTGTTTTATCATGGAAATGAATGTTTACCTCCCATTATGTAGCTCAGTCTTTATGTAGTTCATTGCATTGTTAATTTCATACCATAAAAGTTTTATTTTAATTGGATTAAAAATACGTTGCTGCCTCTCATGGACAATTCTACTAACGTGCTTTACAATAGCTTTAAATAAGACACCAAAAAATATAATATAATTCTATCTGCTCAGTCAATTCTATCAAGTGTATATAACGTTGATGATCACATTAATTAAGTCACATATAATTACTGATGCATTCAATTGAATTTTCGTATTTGGTTTATTGAATTGATTTCTTTAGAAAAGATTTTTATATACAAAACTTTAATAAAATTTTTATGTTAGTAATGCGAGAATCTAAATGCCCCACGTTAGAAATTGAAATCAGAATTTTTATACTATTGTTACACGTTCTAAAGAGAATGGATTTTAGTGGATTTTAATACGGCTATGACTGTTGCTTCCGTGAAATAAAATTTTATTAAACGTTAAATGTAAAGTTTCATGCGAGAACGTCGCAAGAAGCGCTATTTATCAGTCTTTTTTCTACGCATACAGAAATAAAAATGATCGAGCTGCACAATATTCACATCATAATTAAGTATCGTCATTATTAACAAAAAAAAATTATTATAAGAATGTTTTATTGATGTAAAATATGAGCTAGAATATGACCATGTAACATAAATTTAATGTTTTAAATATCATGCAGATATGTTACTATGAACACGCTTCGTGAATGAAAAGTTTAATCATTAATATCGTGAAAATGATGTTAGGCGGTATATAAAAAGAAAAATATACGCATACATGTTTGCACAAATTGCCGGTGTCGATATGACAAACCGTAAGTGGAAACGTCATCCTTGTTTTAAAACTACGGCTCTGTTCATTCTGTAGATCCAGCCTCCCACAGGATGAACAAGTTGTATTTGTGATTCCTTCCTTCTTTATTGTGCAGTACGATTACAATGTTTCCTTTCTACATTTCATATGTTTACGTTACTTCCTTTTCTAGCTAAATAACGATTTAAAAGAGAGTCATACATTTATCAGGTACTGCAAACAAGTTAGATTACAAAAGAAATAAATTTAATAATTACGTTTTCTCATGCTGCTTCCATTTCTGAATACGCTACATTTTAAAAACCAAGTAAGAAAGTTCAAAATCTTAATTATAACAGCTTATATTTTATGTTGGATTAATACAAGTGATATATTGTGAACTCAACGTGAAAGTTTGCTTGACCAACAGATATGTTTTATTAGTCTCTTTTAGCACAGATTCATATAAAAGATTCTATATTTTTATGCGAAGGGATGAGTCTATATAGAATGAAATAATATATAAATCTATACTATGTGTGCGCGTGTGTATGTTACACATACACTCAAAAGATGTAATACTATATGTGTTATAATATAATAAATCAGTCTATGTTCAAATCATAATATATAGTGTGTTCATATTGTTTAAATCAATTTTTCTTTTCTTAAACCATAAGTTTTATACATCTAAAAATCTCTATACAATTTGTACTTTTATTTTATACCTATCTTAAAGTTTACAAACTAATAAAATAAATAATTATATGTAAGATAATAATAACATATTTATATGTATATATAAATAAATCCATATCATCAAGCTGTAATTCAATCTTAGTAACTAGAATCAGAAGTAGTATCAGGAAATAGAGGATTCCAAAAATCTGAAATATATGAGCATACACAGAATTTAAGTACATATATCATTCTGTTCTTCTAAGAATATAAAAAATATATTACATTACCTTCAGGTGTTTCATTCCTTTCATTATATTTAGTTCTGTGTCGAGAACATTTATTTTGCCTCATTCTTATTTCTTTCTCAGGAAGCCCAAGACTAGTGTAATACTAAAAGAAAAGTTTTCTCCGTAAAATTATTCAAATCAAACCATATACATACATATGTATATACATATAAACATTTATAAACATACATATTATTTTATGTATGTATAAAGGAGTGACTTACAGTTCAATCTCTGCAGCATTAAGAAGAAATAAGTTACACTTAACATTATTTCAATTAATTATTTATATTACTTTTTTATAAGTTATAGATTAAAATTATATATTACCTGTTTACATTGCCAACAACTAATACCATTCATCTGTGCTCTTTCAGACTTTTTCTTTGGTGATTTATCAAATATATATTCTTTCGCGGGTAACCTTAAAAAATATATTAAATTTGATATATTTTACAAAATGTTTTGCATTTATGTGAACAGTACTTACATATCAAAACTATTCATAAGAGTCCTTCTTACAGATTTAGTTTTAGGTACATTTTCTTGCAATTTATTTATATTACAAGGAGACTGTTCTTGCAATGACTCCCCTAAAGTACAGAACGTTTTATCACTTGAGGAATTGGAATCTGTTTCTTCTTTTGCTGAATTAAAATTTTTTTGTGTCTTATCATTACTGTTAACGTTCTCATTACAAAAATCAAATATTTTCGGCTCTGTAATTAAATGTGTTCGATTTTCTTGCACAGATTTTTGTAGAGGTAGCAAATGACGATTTAGACTGTGTTGATTAATCTCTTTCTTTGGAGTCTTCCTTTTTAATTTCAAACTTCTCATTTTTGAACTTAACTTTATACGTTTATTTGGACTATTTTGAATTACGTCTTCTTCTATAGAATTATTATAATTTTTAAACTGTTCTCTTATACCTTTTCTAGGTGATACATGTGCTGTTAAAAAATCTGATCTGTTGTGCTTCTTTTGAGTTACAATATCAGTTGATTGCTCATGTTCGAGAAGTACAAGTTTTGACTGCTTATGTTTTTTGCCATTTTTCAGTAATGTGGTATCTACATTATATGATTTACTAACTCCCAATTTTTTTGACATTTTGGTAATAGTTGTATTGCTCGATGTATTAATCTCATCATTGCTATTTTCGATAATTGGACATTCATTTTCTTTTGAGTCTTGAGATAATGGATTCTGTATAATACCACTTTTTAGGTTTGTTAAACTAGAAATATCTGTTTTTATTGGTAGGCACAAATTCATTTCATTTTTCTTAAAATTTTTTAGATTAACCTGATTATTTATAACATTAGTCTTCTTAAATCTAGAATGTTTCCTTACAAGTATTGGGCTCTTTAATAATTTATCTTCTTCTATTTGGCACTTAACAGATCTATCAATTAAAACAGCATTATCTACATTTGAAATATAATCACAGTTTCTAAAATTATTATCACAATTAATATTTTCGTGTGGAAATATTTCTGTATTTTTTAATACTTGGTTATTAGCAGGTATAATACTGAAATATAAAACATTAAACAATGTATAATGTAATTTTACTAATACAACATTATAAATTATAAGTGTGCAACAGAATTAAAACTTACACATCTTTATTACTAAAAATGTCTGATTCAAACAATTCACATGGAATTTTAAAGTCAGCAATGTTCGTAATGTTTTCACAATATTTCTGCAGTTTTAAGTATTCATTCCATAACTCTGTAAATATAAGAGTCTGTTGTGTAAATATATAAATTTAACTACAAATTTTTTACTTAAAATTGCATTCATGATATAAAGCAATGTACATATATAATGAGAGTACATTATTATTTTCATTATGAATGTTTTATTTTTAAAAGATTTTATTTTTTTAATTTGTACATAACAAATCAAAAATTAAATAATATATATTATTATAAAATTGCATACAGAAACTATAAAGAATAATTTTTCGATCGTAAGCGTAATTTCCTTGTAATTAAAATAAGTAAGCTTTGTTGTTGTAAGTTAAATAAATAACTGAAAGAAATATAAACGAAGAAACTCCATTTGTTAATATAAGAACAATATATATGATAGAAATATACTTACTTTTATATTGTTCGAATGCTTTTCCTAGCATTCCAGTAAAATTCTTCAAAGCATTTTGCGCAATCTCATTCTCTATGGAACAATCGAATTGTAAAACATCTGACAAAGCCATCAGTAAAATGAATGAGGTTAGGTAATTCTCTTTTTAAAACAACTTAATACCCTGTCCCTTTTTTTCACTTGTCGTTAATTAATTCATTGTGTCTTTTTTTATTATATTATATTATTATCACACTGTGCATAGAATCGAACAAACTCAACAAAATAAACAATTTATTATTCATTCCCATACTCCATACTGCTGATCACTTCACTGAATAATCTAGTGTGTCGCCAGTTTCTTTTTAAACTGCAGCACAAATCGCCATGATATCGTCACATACATATTGTATACAGCTTGCCGGTATAGAAGCACACGTCCTAACCTCACTTTCGTAGTATACGTGTTTCTCTTGCAATCACTTCAATCTGAAACGTTCGTGAAACTTGCGTTAATTTTTCTTTTATCCTATTTTTTATTATGTTGAAAAAGAACTCCGAAAACTTCAATTTTATTATTTCTTGTAAATAAGAAAAAAAATAGAAATACTTGACATAACTTTGTAAGTATCTAACCAAACAAAAATTATTTATTTATAATATACTTAATTTATAAATACGAATTTATGTAGTTGAATTAATTTCGTTCTTCTGTCCTAAAAAAAGCCTATTATATTCGTGTACTTTTATCTCTTTATTATGTCTCGATATTATTATGTACATTACATCCCGTAAATATTTCCATAATAAATAAGGATTTGACATCGTATATAAAAAAAAAAGCTTATGCAACAAATAAACATTTAGAATGCATCCAATTTTAGTTTTCTTTTAAATACCTTCAACCCTCATATTTTAATTCGTTTTCAACAAATTCATTCAGTATAACAAAATATATCACCTAACATAAAGCTATATGTAGTAAACGCTAAATAGTTTAAAAACAAATTCTTGTTTTGAAAAAGATAAAAGTATCTATATTGATCTATCAAACGTTTTGTTTGAACCTTTTAGATGTACATACACTATACCTGTGTTTCCATGTATATATATACACATAAGTATTAAATATTTCCAATATGAAAACGAAACTTAATGTGATAAACTAAGATGATAAACATTAATACTTTGAAGCTCTTATTTCATATGTCGCATAAGTGTGGACTATAAAGAGCATGTTGTTATTATTAAAGATACAAGTACTATATTAAGTAACTGATCACGTAATAATAATACATCAATTATATACAATTATACACCGAATGTGCACTTACAGTTATGAACAGATAGTAGAGTCTATAAACAACTTGGATGCAGTTGTACTTCCATGCCTAGTTAATTTAAAAAATAGCAATTTAGACCTTTTCCAACTTTATACAGAACATAGTTTAGAACGCTGTAAAGAGTTATATATACAGATCATTATGAGCTGAATGCTGACTGAGAGGAAGTCGAGGGTAGGGAAAGGTTTTGTGTTAGGTTGGATGTTGGTTTACCTGGGGGTCGGGTGATAACAGGGGAAGGATTGCAAGTTTCCAAACCATAGCGCGACATTAGCGCTAATAATGCACTGCGAACACCAGCTGTAGCCACTTGCGACCACCTTCCAGAACTCATTGCATCATCACCAGCATAAACTGCATGTGCATCAAAATTTCCTGACTGTGCTGCATTTGTATCTGCAAAAATAAAATATAAAACAATAATACATCATACACATATGAAAAAATAAGTGGAACTTACCTAAAGGTAGTGGATTTAGTACAGGAAGGTGAGATTCTATTAGTCCACTTGATCTTGAATTTGCAGCAAGTCGTAGTTCAGCATGCAATTCTCCTAGTAATTGTACTACTTTTGGGTCACTCTGTAATTTGAATTATAATACTTATGCTATTAAATATTATAACAATATAATAATATCATATTATAGAATTAATGATTATATGAAGTTATAAAAATGAAGTATTTGAAACAATAATCCAAGTATATGTACCTCATTATCTGATCGAAGTGACATGAGATCTTCAACACGAATTGGTTTTCCCTGATTTAATACATTTGTGAGAGCACTTAATTTTCGAACAAGATTATCTTCTGTGTATAATTCTGGCATATGAGAGGTAGTATCTCCTTTGGGTCGTGGCATAATTGATGGTGGACTAACATAAAAATATGATGGTGATGAGATCATATAAGGTCTGTTAACATCTCCCTTGGGCCGTGGTGTAACAGGTGGAGGACTTGTGTAATAATATGATGGCGATGAGACCATGTAAGGTCTGCTTTGGTTGAATAAATTATCTCCCCCATAGAAAGATTCCGTATCAAGACGATTTGGATGAGAATTGTAACCTGCTTCCATTTTTAAACGTTTGGAAGACCTGAAATCAAGTCAAAAGCATATCATAAAAACTATAAAAGTAAAAATCAAGTGTTTTATTGAACATGACAAAATGTTATGTTAAAATAAATTTATTGAATACAAAACATATATAAATATATATAAATTATATATATATATTTATATACATTTATATATATAAAGTAATTAGTGAATATATTTAATAATAAATATAAACTTCTAGTGTATTATATATGTCGGGTTCACATTTGTTCTTTCATCTCTGACATATATAATTCCGTAAAATGACCTCTATGATTTATACCATATTAAAATGGAATATTTCTTGAAATGAATAAAATATATTAATAATATCTATAAAATAATGCTAATAAAACAATATGAAATAAAATTCTTATAAATATTATTAAGATGGACAATAACACATGGATACCCAACAGTAATATTTGTTTCATAATTAATAGAAATCATGCAAAAGATAATACGTTTTATAAACGTGCATATCGAACAAGCAAGACTAACAAATCAATACTTTTTATGGATATACATGCAATTTAATAGGCACAGCATATCAAACTTTATTTGTATTCTGTAAATTTTATTTTTCACAATTTATTGCATACTTATCACTTATATCTGTATAAGTGAAGAGATATGACACAACAATTTTATAAAGGATCATAGATATTAAGATCATAATGTGATTGTTCAATTCATTGCATCCTCAACCTTTTTGCACGAAACGATCAAGCTTTTATTATTTTAGTCATAAAGCCCAATTTGTTATATGATACGCAAAACCAAGTCTCGTGTGAATTATTAAACTGGACACCCTGGGTATAAACATATATTATACGGATTTGGAATATTTATTACCTATTTATATTCTTATAAGTGCTATAAAATTTGCCCTTTATCATTCTGCCACAATAACATTATTTCCTGAAACATAATTGTTTTTCTTATTAGATATCTTGCCAATTTGTATTCACTTATAATTATTTGTTACTTTATATTTCAAGTATTATGTTGTCTCCTACGAATTCCACAATATAATTTATCGTTAACAATGTAAAATAAATAATAATTAATTTAATGTGTGTCTACTATATATAGTATTATTATGATATATATGTATAGTAGAGATAACATGTGTACATAACCAAAAGTATGCTATTTATATAATATTCTACAGTAAAATAATTAGTATTTATATATTTATATATAATTGCAATGTATAATATTTTCTGTACACACGTATTTTTTCTGATATAATATATATAATATTTTTATATTTTATCAGTTACATAATAATTACATATACAAATACAATAAAAATAGTAATTATTGGAAAATTGAATTTGATCATACAATTGATAAATTTTAATAATAAATTTTGTAATATGTGCTACATGCAATGCTTAGAAATCATTATATTGTACTTTGTATACAATTTTGTTTAAAATCAATATGAATTCAAACTACCAAATCATTCATACTTTATGTTAAATAAAGTAGCTAAAATGGAAAATATATTTACTTTATTGTCGTTTTTACAAAAAAATGATTTTACACATTGATTTATATTGTTATATTGATTCATTCTGTTTTCCGTTTTTATTTAAATTCATCAAATTTATTAAAATGATTCATCACAAAGCAACATTTTTCTTTGATAATATTTTGAAGTAGCACATATTATTAATCATCCATAATCTTATTCATTTACCTTCATGACAAAGGTCATAATAAAATTCTTTATTTGTGATAATAAACTGCATGAATTTTTGAATCATCTTATTATCATATAATGCTGTTTAATGTTTACACAGAAATGAAATTTTTATTTTATTTTACCTACGCGTGAAATTATATTTTTATAATATCAATATATTATTTATTTTGGTACATTCTGCATTGAGATAATAAATGTATTAAACATCCGTACAAACTTATTGTGGAATAAGTAGAAAAATAACATGTACTTTGCATGTCATTTTAAAAGGGTACATAATCATGTACACTGGTATTATCATTCATTCCCAAGGTCCCAGTGTTCATTGTCAGATATGACTTTATCAAAGGATTATATGTGTGTGTGGTTACTTAGTTTACAAATAAAAATATAGAAACATTGAAAGGGACTAAACAAATTAAACGATAAAATATTTTAATAACATTGGAAATTCATTGTCCATAAAAATGTTAGGCAGATGCCTATGGACATTTTGTAAATATTTTATATTACAGAAATTCAATATTATTTTACATTGCGAAGATAATACATTAGGTTTGTCCATATCCCGTACTTCATTATAAGAATGGCTTTGATACAAAATACATGCAAAAACATGAAAATATTTAACAAATATTCTATACTGCCATTCGTATATTGAAACTTATGATAATTATCTACAATACAGAATAACAAACTATAACACACAATTGCGAAAATATGATCAATTAAAATATGCCTGATCTATAGATGTGAATGTTCAAATAAACTGAATTAACGTAAATAAAATGAAATGTCGATGGTGATGGCCGTGATGTTAATATTTCGCGTAATACATTCACACTTTAGTCTTGGCTCCTTGTATTCCATTGTCTTCAATCTTCCATCAGCTTCTTCTTAGTATCCATTTGACCTATTTACACTCCAAGACTTTAAATATTATAAAGATCGTTTATTTTCTCATAGTTTGTGCTCATTCATTTCATGTATCGTTTCATGCGCTTGTAAACATTTCAATTTAATAGTTTAATATGAAAATTAACATACGAAATTTCTTTTTTTATTTACAATTATATACTTAGTATATGTTCCTTTTCTTTCTTATATAACCATTTTAAAATTCAACTTTTAGAAATGTATATCATTGATACAATCATGAATATTAGTAATTATATGCATATACATTCACTTATGTAAATGCATATATAAGCTGTGATATAAAATCGTACATATGTGCATTTTCATTTACACAAACATGTCATAATGTATGCATAGCTATGTT
The DNA here is from genome assembly GCF_040668555.2 of Bombus flavifrons. Taxonomy (NCBI): domain Eukaryota; kingdom Metazoa; phylum Arthropoda; class Insecta; order Hymenoptera; family Apidae; genus Bombus; species Bombus flavifrons. Next base: position 7,698,093 of record NC_138446.1, on the reverse strand, counting down.
AACATGAACATAGATTAGCAAATATGTACACATTTAGCTACTTATTGATCATCTTAATATTATTAAACATAAAAGATATCTCGTAATTTTAAAGCTCATATAATTAATTTCAAAGGCAATTAAATTGAATCACAAACACATTGTAAGAGGAACACGTATTTTCCTTTTACATAAATGCTGATCCTCCAAAACAAATAATATTTGATATCACTTTGAAAGAAAGATACTAATATATAATATTATGATATTATTTCTTGCAGTTATTAAGGAGTATTTAAATATTATTTTATATTATGATATATTTTGTTGTGAAAAAACATATCGCTATAAATTTTGTATTTCTTCTAAATACATGCGTTCAAAATATTTTCATGTATTTGAAAAGTATTAGAGAACATAATCTTTGTAGTAAACCCATGAAAAGAGAACGTTGCTGTACATTTTCGTGTCTATATTCCATTGTTCTGCACTATAGCCATCGTCGTGTTTGAACGACTGTGAATCAAACTAAAATTAACTTATTTTATCCATTATTGAAAGTCACATGCAAACGGACGATGAAAATAAGATACTACAACAGTTATGTTTTCATTCTTTAAATAAGATCTCTAACAACGCATTTTGCTAAGAAAATAAATGCCAAGCATAACTGCAATACACAGCCATCTACGTGTGTAAGCAATTAGTATCTGGTCAGTACTGGATATCGCGTCCTAGTTTGTGCCAATATGTCTCTCTACAGCTACTCACCCCCCGACATCAGACAGATCTTCCATAGCCTTATGGGGACCTCCTTTATTTGGAAGAGGGAGAAGAGGCATCTTTCCAGCAGAGCTTTCTTGTTGCTCACGCTGCTGACGTCTTCGTTTTTTACTCCAGAGCTCATGACAGTCTTGCCAAGTAGGAAGCTGAGGTGCTGGCATCCTAATTTTTATGTAAGAGATACAGGTCTTATGAATGAGCAATAGTTAATGTCTTTGTACAAAAAAACTATAAAAAAAAAGTATTCCAACGTTTGTTTAATTATATTCCTACATAAATACTGTTGCTACTATTCCTAACTACATGATAAACTTAAATAATATTTTTTATGTATACATATTCAAATACAAGAAGAAAACATACTGCTCAGGTTGAACATTTTTCAGCCATGCACTTTTAAGTGCATCAGCAGCCGTTATTCGTTTTTCTGGATCTAATTCCAGCATTTTATCTAAAAGATCCAGTGCTGGTGCTGGCATGAATGAAAAATCTTCTCGTAAACGTCTTCTATGTGATTTTTTTGGTTTCAATGTATGCCATAATGGCAGTTTTATCACAGAAGGCCAAACGGCAGGAGTCGGTGTACCACAGACTCTGGAAATCATCTCCAACTGCATCATTTCTACATTTGCCTTACAAAAGATAAAAATAATCATCTTTTATTCAATTTCTTTCTTTAACAGAAATATAGTTCATCATCATTTCCTTACTTGAAATAGCGGTTTCTTAGAAAATAATTCTCCTAAAATACAGCCACAACTCCATACATCTATTGCAGGGCCATAACGTTCTTCGCCCAGTAATAATTCAGGTGGCCTATACCACAAAGTTATCACTTTATTCGTATAGGGACGCTGCCTATCTTCAGCATTATAAAGTCTTGCAAGTCCAAAGTCAGCTAATTTAACTTCCCCTCTGCAAAAATTATACAATTAAATTGTAAAAATACAATTGTAGAAATACAATTGTAGAAATACAAATTTTCTTTGCACTAATAATACATTTTGCGTACTTGTTATTCATCAGTATATTAGAACACTTAATATCTCTATGTAAAAAGTTTTTACTGTGGCAGTAATTTAATCCATCTAATAACTGCTTCATGATGCTTGCATTATTCATTTCATTGAAATCAACCATTCCAGACTCCAAAAGACCCATCAAGTCATGATCCATATATTCAAATACGAGATAGAATGAACCCTTGTCCTATAATATTGTAATATGCAATATTATCCTCACTATATTATATATTTTAATATATATAATACCTTTCTAAAATCTAACGCGTCTTGTTTGTCCGTAACTATTTCCCTCAAATTCACGATATTTTTGTGATTGAGTTGTCGTAAGATCTTAATTTCTCGTACTGCTGTAATGGGAAATCCTTCTTTTTCATTTTCCAGACGAACTTTTTTCAATGCAACAAGTACACCAGCTCGTTTGTCTTGAGCTTTATAAACTTGTCCATAAGTACCCTCTCCTATTTGAGCTATGACTTCAAATACGTCAACAGAGCGTTCTCCCCAATCTTTACCACTCGAAGCCGACATAGGCATATGACAATTTCTAGAACTTCTACGTTTCAAAATTTTTGGTCTTTTTAATTTCGGTTTTGGTGGTACACGTTCAACTTTTGTACGAGGAGGCGTTGCATTTGGATCATCTTCTCCACTTAAATCTTCTGATCCAGGAACAACTACACATCAATTAATCATATCGATAATGAAATAGATAATAAAAAAGATATTATTTTAACGAGGTTAAAATTACATATGTTATTATATCAAAAACTTACCCGGTGGCATAGGTAAGTCTTTAATACTCTTTTTTTGCGGTGGTTTTGTAGTTGAAGCTGGGAATTTCATTTGTGCCTTACTAGGCGGACTTGGAGATCGACTCGGTGGTGAGTCTATACTCTCCAAATCATTTTGATTAATTCCAGGTGGTAATGGTAACCGTGATAAACTTTTAGTTTTGAATGCTACAATAGGAGGCTTAGGAGGATCTACCGACTTAAGAGGAACTAGATTGTTAGGAGGATTAAATTTAGACATAGCTGTATTTGGTGCTGGAACTGGTATAGGTATAGGTGGCGGTGGAACAGATAAATTAGGGAGAACAGGTACTGGTACAGGAATAGGCACTGACATAGACACTAAACCTGTTGCATTTGCAGACTCAGATTGTGGCAATGGTGGCGCTTGCAAATTTGTAACAGCTGGGAAACTTGGACTATTTGTAACAGTCACTGGACAGACACTAGTGGTAGTTGTAGGTGAAGTATATACAAACATATGTTGATTAGTTGCAGGTATTACATTTGGTGCATTAACAGTTTGTGTAATTGGCAATGGTGGCGTTTTTCCCGCTATTCCATTGTCATCCGATATTGGAACAGGAATATCCACAAGGTCAACAGGCTTCATACTTTCATTTGTTATCTTCAATTGGTCTTTATGATTCACGTACTTATCCTTATTGTCTGTGGATGCTTTGTTTTCAGAAGATACACTACTACTATCTTTTTCATCAGTGCCTTCTATAATTTGAACTTCATCTTGAATAACAGCCTTCTCCTTAGCTGCTTGTAACTTTTTGTATGCTAATTCCCTCATGTTTCTATCTTTCACGAGTTCAGCAAATAAACTAGTTTCGCTAATCTTTGCTTGTACTCGGAGATTTCTTGCTGTGATACTTGAGGGGCTTCTTGCTCTGGATCTATGAGGAGAAGGAGAAGGTATCCTCGAAGGACGTGGACTTTTTGATTTGTGTTTTCTTGTCGATTTATGTGACTTGCTAGGAGAACGAGATTTTTTTGGAGTACGGCTTCTTCTCCGTGAGCGCGATCTAGATCGTGATTGTAACTTTCGCCATCGTCCAGGACTTCGTGATCGTGAACGAGAAAGAGGTAAATGTAACCTAGAAAAAAGAAATATTATTTTCAATAGCAAAACAAATGATTTAGAATTGTTATATCATGTAATATATAGTACCTGCTTCCAGTAGGACTTCTAGTTGATCTCGACTTCCTTTTATCTCTTCTGTCTTTTTCATGATGTCTGTGTCGCCTTTCGGATTCTTCTCGCCGTCTACGTTTACTCGAAGGTGGAGAATTAACAGGGTCTCTACGTCGGTGACTTACAGGACTTGGGCTAAATTCTCTTCGCCTTGTTGAAGGACTAGGACTGTGCCTAAGTCTATGCACCATTGGACTTGGACTAAAATCTCTTCTTCTCGTTGGGCTATGGTCCCTTCGTCTTGATGGTGGCGATGGACTATGAGGTCTCCTACGACTCGAGCTAATAGTGGGCCCTGGACTAATGCTACTACGTCGCGTGTGGATACTAGGACTATGCTTTTGTCTTTCAGGAGTATGTTTCATTGTTGATAAACTTGCTTTGCTATTCTCTGGCGTCGTCGTTCTCGGAGGCAATAAAGGGGTATGGGGGGATTCTGTTGGTCTTGGAGGAAGTGATGGAGGAGTTACATTTCGAGGTTGCCTTGTTATTTCAAGTTCTACATCACTTAAACACCTTTGTTCTTGTGGTGTAGCAGGTGATATCGGCGAGGTACTATCTTTTAATGGTAAAGGCGGTGATTCTGACCAATTTCCAATTGGTTTTTCATGCTCGGGGCTTATGATAATTTCATCTGCAATGCGATGTGGACTCAGACTATGAGAATGCCTTTTAGACTTTCGTTTTTTCTTTTTCCCAGTACTGGATGAAGGACTAAGACTTCTCTTCTTCTTCTTTTCTCGTTTGTGTTTTTTCTCTTTTCTTCTGGCATATCGTCTAGACTCTTCTTCATATTCAGGTGTTCCACCATGCATTGCAGATGGTTGTTGTTCATTTGGCGAATAATGTCTATTAACATGTCTATGCTGAACTGGTGGAGATGGTGAAAGACTAATAGGAGATGCTCCAAGTGCACGTACTGGACTCCCTCCATAATAACGTCTTTGTAAAACTGTTTCAGGTACTTCTCCATCTGTATAGCTATTACCTCTACTATCTTCTGACTGAATTTCCCCAGCTTCTGGTTCAGACAAGTCTTCGCTACTCACATCTGAGTATTCAACCAAAGGTTTAACAATGGAAGAAGCTACAGTTGGAACATTCTCTATGGACTTATCTCTTGATCTCTTCTTTTTCTTTTTCCCAGAACTTTTATTTTTCCCATGCCTCCTATGCTTCTTATCAGGTGCTTCAAAACTATGTCGATTTATATCACTGCTGGTACTATCTCTTCTGCGTGCTCGAAATCTTCCATTACGTTCAGCTCTTTCAATATCACGACTGCTAGGCATGTCACCTACTAAAATACAATAATATTAATATATAAAAGTAATCTATAATACTTTATTTGCTTTATTAACATACTGGATGTTACTGGTAAATAACAGTGGCAGAATTAATAGAAGTATCAAAATTATGAAAGCAATCATATATATAACTCGTTTAAACAATTTTGTTTTCTTTTTTTTTTTGGTAAGGTATGTATCATAACTGTATATAACAATGAATCGCACTCAAATAAGTGACAGCACTTTAGTACTATAGATAACACATATAGAATTCACTCAGCAGTTAACTTGTTAATTTGAGTGCATAATAAAAACATACAAAATATGTAATATTTGTACAAATCATTAGCTTATTTACATATTCCTTCTCATAAAGATAAATACATAATTTCAGAAATACACGCTTTATATATATTAAATTTCACTTTCAAAAATATTACAAAAATATCGAAGTAACAAAACAAATGAATTTTTTACATTTAATTTAACCTTAATTGATATAACCAAAAGGTTTGAACATTATTATATGCATTATATTTCAGTTTTCCTTGATACTTTCAACACATCATCATGGACATTATACACACATGGACAATAATACGCATACGTATGACGATACGTACATACATCCACATACATAGATTAGTCGACGTAACAGTATTTCCGAACGACACGATTTTTCGATATGTATAGTAGAAAACGGTAATTTTTAACAAACTGCCCTATTTCCAAGGTAAAAATAAAAATCTATCGAGTACAAACTTATGACTTTCCGGTTTAAAGAATATTTTGCAGAAAAGAATTTTTCGGCCGAACTAACATAGCCGCCATTGTTAACGACTGGGTGGCAAGGGAGTTGCCCACTTTTCACAAAAGAAAGTTAGTCAATATTTTTAACGGAACTATAAGCCGATGTCTCGTATAAGTACTCACGTGCAATATAAATCTTGTAATAACACGTTGAATGTTGAGTTTCTTTGCATCGAGCTGATCCAATGTAGCGATGAATATAATGGTTACGTTCGTTGCTCAGTAAACAGTTTTAACACATATTTCGTAGGCCACGAGTAAAATTTGATAAAAATTAATAGCTATCGTAACAATTAAGTGTTCAGGCAATCATATTTTTATAGTTTTACTAGCCGATGCATCATATCTCATGAATTTTCTTTGGATTGTATTTGGCTTTCTCATAAAGGTAGCTCAAGTAAGTAGAAGCCATTAACCATTAGCACGTCATTATTGTCTGACGTAACAAGCGATAAGTGCTGCACTCTTGCGGCTAGGTAAGAAGTATACAGAATTGCGGAATAATCTTGAATATTATTATACTCGATGTAATTGGTCGGAATAAATCTATTTGTTATGTGTGTATATAAATATAAATATCATCATTATCAAACTAGAGAGAATAGAGACAAATACATGAATTATAAATATAGAACGAAACATATTAATAACATATCTCCACATAGTTATATAACATATATTATCGAAATAGATTTTAAATTCATGGTTTGAATATTTTGTTCCAAGGAAGGGAGGGAAAATATTATATTTTATTTATATTTAATTAATATTGATTTGTTTTGTATTGTTTTCAAACTAATGTAAGAAACATATGAGATAGATATATATATGGACAAATATAAAAAGATATATACTGTTATATTTATAACCATTAAAATACTTATTTTAGATACATTTTAAAATATCTTTTTGTATAATTCTATTTCTCCAATCTTACAATTTTATTATTTTATGTTAAAATTTGTTAAATACATGAAATGTCTGCATTATGTGTTTACTGATAGAGGCGCTCTCTACCTTAAGATGTAATATATGTTTACATATTTAAGAGAAATTCTTGTTCCATGGTTGATAGTAATTCGATAGCGACAAACAGTATTAAATATTAAGTAAGTAAAAGCAAAGTTTTCATTAAGCTTTAATCTTTATCGTTGAAAAATTAGAATATGGGAGAACGATACAACATTCATAGTCAGTTGGAGCATTTGCAATCAAAGTATATTGGCACAGGGCATGCTGACACAACCAAGTTTGAATGGCTTGTAAATCAGCATCGTGATTCTTGCAGTTCTTACATGGGACATTATGATCTGTTAAATTTCTTCGCTATCGCGGAAAACGAAGCAAAAGCCCGTGTACGATTCAATCTTATGGAAAAAATGCTACAGCCTTGCGGCCCGCCTCCAGAGAAACCAGAAGATTAATCAGTTCGATAGAACGCATGTTACATACATATTGTAAAATCTATACGCGCGATTGAAAATTATTTTATTATGAACTAGTAAAGTTTCTTTTTTTTTCATCGTAAAAAACAAAAATTGGTTTCCATTAAATAATAAATTGAAGTTATTTTTGTACGTGTGATAAAATGAATTTCGTATATTAATAAAGTTTTAACATAACCCCTATAAATAAACATATATAAAAGCTTAATATTTGTAAGTTCTTTATTAATTTAATAAAAAATTAAAAGAAGAAAGACAAAAATATAAACTAGAAGTTAAATTATCACAGTGAAATTTCTGTTATAACATTCTATTATAATAAAGTAAACAGTGTAATATTCTACAAAATGCCTATTCCATGTTCAAAGCAGTGTGGGAAAGGTGCTATTCTTAAAGTAAGTTACTGTTTTAAATTATTAATTTAAATTTAAGTGTATAATATATTACAGAAGTGTATGAAAGAAAAATTATGTCTTTAATTACAGAGACCTAAAACTGGGCATGCATTATGTAAAGAATGTTTTTTCTATGCATTTGAAAGTGAGATTCACAATACAATTACACAAGGCAAATTATTTAAACCTGGTGATAAAGTAGCTATTGGAGCATCAGGAGGAAAAGATTCTACAGTACTTGCATATGTTTTGAAAACTTTAAATGATAGATACCAATATGGAATTGATCTTTTTCTTTTGTCCATTGATGAAGGAATAACTGGTATTTCAATAAAAAAAATTATGCTATAATGTTTAAATATTCCAGAATTTTTGTTTCAAGAAGTTTATATTATTTTAGGATATAGAGATGATAGTTTGAAAACTGTTCAACAGAATAAAGATGACTATGGAATCCCATTAAAAATATTATCTTACAAAGAGTTATATGGATGGACAATGGATGAAATTGTGGCAGAAGTATATATATTTACATAGAAACTTTGCATAAAAATCATTTACAGTTGTTATTTAATCTTTATTTTATTTTAGATTGGCAAAAAAAATAACTGTACATTCTGTGGTGTATTTCGAAGACAAGCATTAGATAGAGGCGCAGCTCTTTTAGAAGTAGACTGTATTGCAACAGGCCATAATGCTGATGATATTGCAGAGACAGTTTTAATGAATATCTTAAGAGGTGATATAGCAAGATTACAAAGATGTACTTCAGTTATTACTGTAAGTTTAATTAGTATACTGCTTCCTCAAAAAAAATAAATATAAAAAATGAAAGGTACATGTTGCATGTATATATGAATACATGTTTCGAATTAACATTTTATTTACAATATAGGCAGGAGCAGATTGTATAAGACGATGCAAGCCACTTAAATATGCATATGAAAAAGAGATAGTAATGTATGCATACTTTAAACAGTTGATATACTTTTCAACAGAATGTATATATGCACCAAATGCATACAGAGGACATGCAAGAACATATCTAAAGGATTTAGAGAAAATCAGACCCTCTTCTATATTGGATATCATCCATTCTGGTAAATAAGATTATAATTATTGTGTTAAAATTATTTCTTGATATTTATATAAATACATGATTAATATATTTTCTTTCGTAGGAGAAACATTGCAAATAAAAGAAAGTATTAAACTACCAGAACAAAGAAATTGTTCTCGTTGTGGATTTGTATCTAGCCAGGAAATTTGTAAAGCTTGCATTATGTTAGAAGGTTTAAATAGAGGACTCCCTAAACTTGGCATTGGAAAATCTACAAAAGTTAAACGAGTGATAGATTCTATAACAAACGATAAATGCAAAAACAATGAAAAGACTAAACTAAAAAATTTGGAATTTTGACGATTACTTATACTTTCAAATATATTTGTATGAAGTTTTAGGATATATTATCAAAATACACAGATTTATTAATTTGTAAATAATTTCAATTGAGATTGTACTACTTTTAATCACTTCTAATAATTATTTTATTGTCCAAAAGTATATGTTAGTGTTTCATTAGAATTTTTAGTCACTTCATATTTATTTACCTTTTTACTCTTAGATACATTAATTTTCATCAAGTAATAAAATTTATATCTATGCTGATGTTAGATAATATATGCTGCTGCTTTTTGTGAAATTGGTGCCCTACAAACTGGACAATCACTAGTAATATCATCAGAGCAGTCTTCACATAAACAGACATGTCCACATGGAAGAAGAATAATCTCACGGGGATTTGTGCGACAGACAACGCATAATTGATCTTCTCTAAGATCAGTATCTCTTACTCTTTGTCGTCTTTCTTTTCGTGAAGCAGCTAAAGATTGTCTTAAATCTTCTGCTAATCTTTGTTCTGTTCTATCCTTCCAATAACGTCGAAAAACTATTCCACCAATTAGCATTCCAATAGCACCAAACATTAAACATAATAATCTAAAATATAAAAAATCGATTAATAATCATGTTTGAGAATTGTATAAATACAAAACTCACCTATATGTCCGTTTACGCTCGTCTAATTTCCGAAGCAAAGAACTAATTGACATGCTTGTTAAATAAAATGGTGTACCATTTAAAGGGGGTTGTAATGTAAGTGTTTTGGATTTTGTTCTTGCTAATTCACCTATACCTGTCATAACTGCTCCTTCACGAAGTAGTTCTTCAGTAGATTGTAAACCACGTTGGCGCACACCTAAGATTAATAATGAATTATAATATTATTACAACTTTTGTTAAACAGTATATGAATAATTATTTTTTACCTGTGAAAAATCCCCATAAATGATCTGCAAAGGATGGTACAGTTGGTTCAAAGGTATTAGATACCACATCCAGATCTAAAATATCTGCTGATAATGGTTCCAACACTTCTACGGAGTAACTTCCATGTTGCAAAGAAAATGGTACAGTGTTATATACTTTATGAACAGTACGTTCCTGATCTGACCTATGTGCAAATAAAAATTTATTACTTTCAAATACATATATTTTTAATTCTATATCTTTATAACATATTTGAAACAAAAATATTACCAGAAGCCAGCAGTAGTTCTAGCTATAACATGTTCTTTGATTTTAAGCTTTTGTACAACACCAGTTAATTTTTTATTATTAATGCTATTCAATGGTTTTCCTAAGGGTTTTACAATACCCCTAATTGCTATGTAATCTATTTTATTATCAGAACTTTTATCAAGGAGTTCTCCCAATTGTTGCCCAACTTCATGAAACTCTGCACCCTGTAGAGAAACTAAACATTTTGAGATATTTTTAAGCATTAAACATGTTACTATAATTTACAATAAGATATATTAGTTAGAATATTTAAGTTATCATATGCAACGTGTAACATACTTTATTTGTAACAAAGTTAGGTATTCAATAATAATAATAGAAATACACGTGATTTACCTTGACTGCTGTAATTGCATTTTTGCAGTGAAAGTATTGTTTTAAACAAATACCGAAAATTATACTATCAATTCCGAGCGCTACTATTTCACCTAAGTAATCCATAATTAGGTTATATTTTTAAAACTCGAAGTTAAAGTATTGTCCATGTTTAGAAGTTTTATTAATTCTTGTCTAACCCATGTGGTTTCATTTCGAGAGAATGTTTGAAAACTTAAAATATATAATTTTTTATTGAAAATTTAAAAATGAAAACGCACATGCGATCATTACCTGATGTAAGAGGCAATTACATATATTATGTTGTCAAGACTGTCGTTGACCATGTGCTAAAATTGCAATTAAATTTGCATTTTTACGTTGGTCAACCTGTATGCGCGTTTAAAACTATTTTGTCAATGTCCGTCAATATCGAAATTTTATTTTTTCATATTTTTTTTATATCTTATTGTAGTGTAAGTAATTTGTAATATTTCAAAATTTACTTGATCAAGAAATGTACAAACGAACCAGGTAAAATTTTCTTGCTTAACGGAAAGAATTTTTAAATATTATTATTCTTTATCTCAGATTTCTTTGCTTTGTTCAGTCTAAATTGCGTTATGATTTTTACGACTTTTATACTTCATTTTTTAATTTAAAACAGTACTGAAAGTTATTAGATTTTGAAAAAGATAACCTTTATAAAAGTTATCATTGCTGCCTATATACCATATATAGTATGTATACTGTTTTTTGATTGTCAAATTGCACATTAAAGTCAATATTTGATAGATAAAACAATTTCCATTTTAAGTTCTATTTTTTAAATTGTATTCATAAGAATATGAATGTGCATAAATATTAGTCAGTTATAATTAATCGGAGAGAAAAAATTATTACGTATAGTAGAAATTGGAGAAAAGAAATTTTTATTGATAACATAGAGATGTTGGAATACGTATAAACAGTATGTATAAAAGTATAAAAAATAAATAGTGACAGCGCTGCGATTTTGCATGCCTTAATGAGAGCAAGTTCATCGTAATGTGTTCCAATCGCAATCGGAAACGCGATTACGAATCCAATGATAATAACATTACTAGTGATAATAACGATAATAATAATAATTGACATTGTACGTAATCGTACGATAAATTTCTCTAACACCCTTCCACTCATTCATATACAAATTCTCTCTATCTTCTGCTTTTATTTGAACAATTAATCGATCGGTTAAAGCTAAATGGCGGAGATCAATGCGACAACATTGTCATAAATAAAACTAGATTCCGCAATACGTGGCTTCCTCGCATGTAATACCCTAATTTTCCGTTTCGAGTATTTTTCACATTTTCTGTATTTCGAACTTATAATATCTAAGATATCTAATACTTTTTTTTTCTAACAGAACATTTAACATTTTAAATACTAAACTTCGTTTTCTTATAAAGGCGCTCTACGCGTCAAAATGAGAAGACTAAAAATATTTTTCCCGAGGAAGTTGCTCACGAAAGTATTGTCAATAACACTTGTAAAAGCATTTTATGTACATATTATATGTGTTACATGAAATATTTTGATATCTCACCAGCATTGTAATAAGACCTGGCTAGTATGAATGTATTGGTTAAGTTTGAAACAAATCTAAAAAATACGCATAGAAGTTATAAGATATTTGATCCTCTTACAAACAAAACTGATGAATTCCATTTTTTATTAATTTCTCAATTTCATTATGTAAGTAAGTGCACTTACTTCTATAAATTTCTTCATTGCAAGAAAAGGATATATACATATAATGGTAAATCTAAAAGTATATTTGTAATATCATCACCTCTCTGTATTCTTCAATTTATGAAATTGATCAATGTGGTTTCTGAATAGCTCATTTATTGCACACATATATTTAATAAAAAATTAGTATATCTTATCTGGAATAGCTATCTTGAATATATAATAAGTGTTAAAGATGCTCTATCTATTATTGAACATTGAAATGTATTTTGTAATATAATAATATAATAACATGTTTTTTTTGCCATTTTTACTCATTTTATATATCTATTCTATCTATTACTTCCACACATATACATATGTTTTCAGATCTGTTTCAGTTTACCAATATAATCATGATAGTTGGCTCTCGTTACAGTGTTAATGACATTTTCAAATGTTTCGTATAACAAGCATCATATATTCATAAAATGTTTCTGCAAGTATTTAAACGCTTTCATGTACAAGGATCGTCCTTCCCTCGAGACATAATCGCATGAATATTTCACGAACTGTTTTCGTGACCCCCTTCGGTTAAATTCTTTTTATGGCAGTCAACTCGTAATCTATGTATATGATCGTCTGCAATTGTCGGACTTGTAACGATCGCGATTGAGGTCAATCGCGTGTAGCAATATTAGAAATTATTCGAACTTCTCGCACACGTGTCCCGTTGATAGATCATTCAGGTTGCGAGGCGAGTTATACGCGCGCCCTCTTATGCAACGCTTGCACACATACACAACCCGGAAGAAGAGTTGAGTTACCGTTAAAACGAGAAAAAAATATAAAGAATCGCAGTTGTAATTGGCTCTGATTAGAGATACGGTGTAATTAGCGGAACGCTTGCAACCGAACATTTCAACCATCATATCTTTTTTCCTGTTTTTAAAGGAAGCATCTATCCATATTTAATTGTAACTTTTTCGAGTCAAGTTTAATTTAACTTAAAACGTTCTATGTATCATTTCGAAACTGAAGAAAATTGATCTTTTATCATTTTCCTTGTACCATCCATTGTAATTGTAATATCTGTTTGTTTTCATTCAATTTAAAATATTTAATCATTGTCTTGTAACAGTCTGTATAATCTAACTTTAATCGAAAGGTGAAAAGAAGACACGGCGAACTTCAAATATTTCGACATGTTTTGAAAAATAAGGAGATGCTAGATAAGACATTTTAACTACAGCGTAGTCGTTATGAAGTATTCTATGTCGACATAATTTACATGATTTTGTAATGAAGTTAGAAATAGTTATCGGCTTGTCTTTTAAATTTTCTAGAAATATTTTCAACGTATATGTCGATTGCAAGCATTTGGATATCTTCGCAATACGTAGTAAAATTATATTAAAAAAAAAGACCTGACTTAAACCTACTACGATTTTCGCATTTTTATATCATTTATTTCGACAAATAAAAAGATTTTTAATATTTTAAGAAAAATCTCTACCGATTCTTTTATACTTATTATCAAAAATAAAAAATCTTTTAACAGTAGAAAAGAATGATTTACTTAAAAATAATCCAAAGAACATAGTAGGATTAAGAAAAGTGCCTATTGTAGATCACGTTATTGAGAATAATCAAAAGACCATGTGTACTTTAATAATTTGAAAATAAATAAAAATAATCCCAAATATTTTCGTTTAATTTCCAAATCATACAATATACTAGACAAGTTTTTGAATTTCTCTGTATGATCTTGCAATTATTTCAACCTATGAATTAAATTCCAATTTAATTACTTCATCGCGGGTGATCTGATTGATTTTTTGGTCGAGTTTGAATGATGCAAAAATAAAAGTGACGTCGTAGGAGCGCGAAGAAAACGATCAACCTCGTCATTTGAACTTGTCTTTGTGCGTTGCTTTTGTAGTTCCTTAACCCTGCTGCGATCACAGAGTTTGCATATTCCAATATTACTCCTGTTTCGTTAAATAAACCTCACTTTTAACCTGTTAACCTGGTTGTCCATCAGTCAGACATTTTTGTAACTATTATAAGAGATTAGAAAATTAACAAAAATCGATCTATCATGCTTTCTTCGCGCAATTCTTATACATATAATTTATTTCTAGCAAACATGAAACTATACCCAAACATATATAGAATTACTAAATAAGAGATTATTATGTAAATGATTCGTTTCCCCCTATTAACAGGTTAATACCTTAAAAAAGATTCTGACATTAAATTAAAAATAGAAGTTATGCATATCAATAATGACTCCTTCATATTTTATTATAACTTTGAGAAAGTTTCTATATTTAAAAAATTGTTTATTTTAAAGAAATCACGAGTGAGTCGAAGAAAGGACGCAGCAGGGTTAAAAATGGCGTCGTAGATCTCGAGGGATAACGAATAACGAGCACAGTGTATGGAAATATGGCAGTTTCTTTCTTCTTTCAACTAGTTAGGACGAGTCGAGCGCAAAAATCAATGTATACACGGGTTAATAAGCTGGAAGGATTAGAACGATTATCAAATTTCAATTATTCACCTGATCAGGCAGTGATTGGATAAATAATTCGTTTAAAGTGTTAAAAGCACTTAATGGAGACACGCGATTCATTCTAATCCTTTGCTCGTCCCTCGAACGAGATCGAGCTTGGATTTACACGTTATTTGCATCTTGTTAATCTTTCACTCGACTTAAAGAAAAGAGAAAGTAAAGTTCCTTGATTAGTACCCGTACAACGGGTTTACTTTAAAAGCATACGCGAAAAGATTGTCTCTAGTTCTAATTTTAATTCGCTTCACGAACATCATCACAGAGAACATTGCTTCGCAGTTGGATCTACATCGGAGTGTACGATGAGATTTCTCATAATCGTTTTTGCTTTTCTCCCTCGCTGGTATCTTTAAGTCCCTATTAATTGCTTTAATTGATTGTTCATCGACTTCGTTTTTATTCGCCCACACTCACAAAGATAGAGAGTTTCTCTTTAAATATTCGTTAACAATGCGTTGAAATTTTCCCACTCGGGGATTTCTTATGAACTCGATTTTCGTCGAGCGTCGTAGAGATTCGAAGCTTCTTCTCGTGCTTTTTCGTTCCTAGATGCAATTAATAATTCGAAAAGATTGTTTGTTCCTTCTACCATGAACAAGAATCTTCTTCGTCCTTTCAAAGACTCATCATACGTATATTCAAATTATCCTCAAATAAAGTTACTCAAAATTCAAACAACATGTCTTATGAAAAGTATTTTCTCTATCACGGACAGATATCTTGTTCGCCCTTTCAACTATTCACGATGCTTAAAATATCTGCAGGATCCGAGCAACATATTTGTCAAGCTTATCTTCGTCATGAGCAAGAGTTTTCTTCGTCCTTTCGAGTATTCACGATACTTAAAACGTTCTCAAAGTTCAACCAACACGTTACACATTCATTAAGCTCGTCCTACATTCTTCCTTGATCCACAGCTCGTTTTCAACGAACCCTGCACATGGATCAGCAGACGATTGTCAAAATGTCCCCGGTTAAAGGGGAATACCAACGAGGAAGCTTCGACAAATCCTTCAGAAGCGACACAATACACTGTATCTTCTTCTTCTTCTTTGTCGTTTCGATCTTGATTCGGCCGCAATCCTCTGTTCGAGGAACTCTTTGGGAAAACCTTAGGCTGGAGCCTCGACCACGGTTCTATGAATCGGCACGGATATCACGTAGATGTCCAATTTTTCTCCGGCTGTTTTGTCCACGATTTCACCGTAATTTACGGAATCGTATGGCGGTGGTGCGAATAAATGATACGGCGGAGGCGGTGTTTCTGTTACTACTGGTCCGTTTATTGCTTCAGCTCGTTGAGCATAGGGGACTGTTAACGGTCGTCCACCACGACGACAACACCATTCTGAACAACTGACGATTAGGAAAAAGGCGACTAAACCTCCGAAGGATCCAATGTACCACACGATCGACCATGGGTCTAGAGGAGTTTGACTGTCATTGTCCACTGAAACAAAAAGAAATCCGCCTGTGAAAAAAGGAACGGACGGGTTAATAAAATGTTTATAATAATCCTTTATAGCAAGATGCACAGCTTAAAAGAATTAGAGGATTTGTTAGGTGAACATGATTTTAATACTATGATACTGTGATAATATATCTAAGGTTCTATTGCTTCACCCAAGAGAATAAGAACAAAGAATATCTGTGATGATATTTTCCAATCTTTTCCAAGTCGCGACCTCTTTTTATAACGGTTAGAAAATTTGCAAACCCCATGCAAATAAAGAGATATTTTTGATAAAAGATTTATGTAATATATTTACATATATGCAATCAGCGGTAATCCTATAGAAAGTTTATTTAAAAATAAAATTATATCTATACATGTAATTTATGAGTAGGGTATTTTGATGGGGATTTTAAAGGATGCGTATTGTGTGTATAGGATGTGATAAATTTTACATGATTTTCATTTATTTAATTAGCTGTATAAAAATTTTACTTTTTCATATGTGTATCGTTTAAGTTTCGACTAGTTTCATTTTGGGGAAATAGGTAATTTTAGAATATGTTAAATTTTAGAAATGCACGTAATAAAATAACATACAAGCGATCTGAAACATATATGTAGGTATATACGTAAATCTAAAGCAATAGATTACAGACAGATACACAGGAGAAGCAGTTATTGGTTTACTCTGCTGACGTCTTTCGTTATGGTACCATTTGGAGAGTTAGTTTACTGCAATAAATTCCTTAATGATTTACGCTAAATCAATGCTGGAATTGATTTATTTCAATCACTAGCTGCTTGTACGTAAGATCTTATGCAAATTACATTCGGTGATTCACGATTAAATAATCAGTTTCTATTAATACGTTCGACTAACCATTTGAAAACATAAATAATAATCAATTATACGCCTGATGTCTCACATTGATAATCAGCTGACTGAAGAGAAATCAAATGTTGTTCGTATTAATATTCATTCTTTGAATTTAAACAAATTTTTGTGATAAAATCGATCAACAATTTCAGCATACTTCTACAAAAGAATTTCTTGAGAATATGGGTTTTGTTCCAAAAAGAAAAAGGTTACATATTTTTCGTAAATTTATTTGTAGCCTTCTTCCCTCTTTTACTTTTTATCGTCAAAGACAATATAAGTGGAATATTCAATTTCAAACAAATTAAAATAATATAAAATTATTTCTGGGAGAGAAAGAGAGAGAGGGAACTGAAGAAGAACTGAAATAGATTTGACTATACGAAAAAAACTGTATTGGTCGAAAGAAGATACTAGAAAGATAAAAAAGGAAGTCCAAAGAATGTACGAGGCTGAAATTTTGAGTAAACGAAGGCATCAAATTTGGTCACGAATGATCAGAAATGTTTCGTGTAAGATCCTGGTACGATGATGGAATATAAATTACGAGAAAAGTTTTCGAGATAATCAGTAAAGCGTTTAAAATCGGCAAACGAATTTTTATGCGTGACACTAACGATCGTGTTGCGTGAATTTGTGCTATTAAATATGTACGTGGAATGATGGATACAAGATTTATATGCAAACGAGCGGCTGCCTGATCGTGTTGTTAACTCGTTGATACGCACTGTTGGGTCACAGAAGATACTAATAAAATGCTGCGCATAAAATTAGGATTGTGTCTTGCGTTGGTTAAAACCTTAAGATTGTTAAATAATTGGGAGATCATTAGTTTGTTGATTTTATCTGTTCACTGAGAATCCGGTGTCTTACAGATGGTTTATTGTATGATTGAAACGGTCAAGTGACTTCAGATAATTAAAGTATGGAAGAATTAATCTATTTCTCCCTTTTAAAATGTGTTTCCTCTCATTGCTCCGAGGCATTTATATCGTTAAACTAAAAAACACATGTAGAATCGAATATCCTATCAAAATGTGATTTAGAATCTACTATCTCCAACTTTTTGAATCATTTCAAGCAATCTAAATTTGTGCTATTAAATATGTACGTAGAGTGATGGATACATGATTTATATGCAACCCTAAAATAAATGCTAACATTTGATAAATAATGATTAGATTTATTATCATCTGTTTCAATGATTATCGTACTTTATATATAATTTATAATTAAAAATATATATTTAAAATATATATTTTTATTTATAATTTTCTGTAATACTACACGATCTGATATTTATACTTTTCAATTATTATTTTATATTCTTATTCTTGTACTATATCTATACGTATATTCTCTTATTTGTTTTGCCAATTTATAATAATTCTCGATTCTCAATTTTTCCATTAAAAGTGAAAGATTGTAACTGGTCATAATTTTTTTTTCGTAAGTAAAAGAAATTGATTTTAATGTACATTAATCAACACGTAAGCAATCGAGTATTATTAATTGTTTTTCTGTCAGAATCAAATAAAAATTTAGCTTATACTAAACATAATTAATTAACTAAATTGCAAGAAATGTATAGATTCCTCTATTAAAATTAATTGTATCCACGATATTCTCGAATTAAATATTTTGTCACTTGTATCGCGTTTCTACTATTTAAACCAATAGAAGAAATCATTTTCGCCCTTCCGACTTTCTCAATTAAGATCCGTAAAGATGAATCACTACTTACCGAGAGACGGGTCTTTCCCTTTATTCCTTTCTTCTTTCTCGTTCGATTCAGACTCGAACTCGATCACATAGAGCGTTTGCCCATCGTCACGATCATCGTTTCTCAAATCGACCGGCTGTTGGTGGTTGTTATTAACTTTATGAATCACCTCGTTGGTCTCCAATCGTGACTGAACGCTAGTGACATCGTAACTCGGCGCTCCGTGAACTGCAATAAGACAACACGTATATGAATTTAACAGAAGTACAATGTAGAAGCGACAGAGGTTAACAATTGGAAAATTAAAATTAACTGTTGGAACTGTCGCGAACGCCTTCGTAATATATAACTCGAAACAATTGAGGATTGTACCGAATAACTGGGAATTGAGGCTGTACTCAAGGATCTATTTAACTAAATTTTGATCAATCTTAATTTAGCTTCATTGGGAAGTTCAGAGAAATACTTGTCTGAAAAGTTTGAAATTTTTACTTGATTGTACCATTACAGATAGAAATTTTATTATTGTAGATACTTGGAATTAAAATTTTATTTAATGATACAAAATGATTAAAAATCTATTGTGTGAATGGAAATAGATTTAAGATCATTTAAATTTAAATAGAGAAATATTGTTAATAGAGTAAGTAGAAAAATTCGTACAGTATAATATTTCTAAGACATTAAATCGTAAGATATGGTTTTCAATGGAATATGTTAATATTAATATTAAGAGTAAATAAAGACTCAGATATAATATCCCTGAAATATTAAAAATTCCTAGCAAATATAAATTGAAGTTTTCAGTTTAATATTAATACAGATATTCAACTTTTTCACTCTAACCACAAACTCGGTATTATTTCTTACAAATTTCTAGAAATTTGTATTTCTGTAGGAATTCGAAGTTTCTGTACTTCCTTAATACTGATATAATTGATTAACTTTCAGAATGCGGAAGATTATGTAAATTTCCTATTTTACAATTTCTATTTTTCAATACACACATGCATATCTTATATACAACATACACACGACGTATTAACGTAAAAGAAAATTACATAACGTCACGAACCGAAGAACCAAGGTACTTCAAATAATCAAATCATATTACTCTAATGATAAAGAAAGAAGAAGGAAGAAAAAGGAAGGAAAACTTACAAGATAAAAAAGAATTAGCTATTGATTGGCTACTAACGAATGACAACGAGTATTTCACGTGTCACACGTTGTTAATGGGGGGCAATATATCGTTCAAGACGTGAATGTTGCCTTAACGGCGCCAGATTTGTCCCAATTCACTGACAAACACGTTTCCTCTATCTTGTCATCTGCAAATATCCTCTAAGATTTTGGGATCAACTACGATTCAAGATCACGGATTCACGTGAACGAAATTTTCGAATGTTCAAGACGTTTTTACGTTACATTGTTACAGTTTTACATTTTATGCTTGTCTTCTTTCTCTCTTTTTTTTGCATCAACAGCGTGTCGTTGAAATGGTTTAGTACTTGGTCGAATTTAATCGTAAGGTTCGATAAAGCGATGATTAATTTTTGGTAGATTTCATCGGTTTCTTCATATTTCTTTTCGATTTCTAATGGACAAGAAAAGCATATTAAGAATACGTTATTTTTATGCTCTATGTAATTGCTAAGAATGGTATTAATCATTCTTATCGTGAAAAGAAATATGATTATCTGTACGTGCTCAAGAAGAAATAAAAATTTTGCGCATATGCTGCTTTCAATGCACGTTTCTTATGATAATCTTATCCATATATAACATTGAAATTAAGGAAAAAGGGATATTTCAAATTCGTACATTAAATAGGAATTTTATTGAGTATAGTTTATTTCGATGGATTTATTTAAGATTAGGAGTGAATGAGGAACGATGTTTAATTTGCGATTAAAGTATAATATAATTATAATTAAAAGTATTATGTTGTCTCAAAAGTTTCTTTCGTTTCATAAGGAAATAATAAACGCGCAACATTTTTTTTGTTTCATATTATTTTATTGAATTATGTGTGATCCATTTCCATTTTGTTCTATTATTTCCTTATAAAACGAAAGAAACTTTTACGACAATCTAACACATATGATAGACGTGAAAAACATTCGTACATTCTTTAAAATAGATCGACTTTTCAAAAATTGGGCCAGATTTGAGGTTTTTCTGAGAAGTTAGAAGAATTATTCTACTAGACGACGTGGAAAAAGTTCTTGAGGAGGTTGCAGTCGATCGGACTCGCGAAGAAAATAGTAAAAGTAACTTTTTACAAATTTTTCATTTAAGCCTATAATGAAAATTTCAAAAGTAGATTTTGCAGATTTTATGTTATATACATGCTGAAAATTTTGTTGAAATTCCGTTTAAAAGAATGTGCGAATGCTTTTACACCCACAGTATATCAATTAACGCGATCGGTTACAACACTTGGTATCGCAACTCACTTACGTTTCTCTCGCTGAGCAACCGTTAAACTCCGCGCACGACTTTCGACTTTCTTCAGCAATTCGACTCTTGATTCTTTATTTTATTTTATTTTCGATTCGACTCTACCGATTAGCATGTCGTGGTCGCGGTCGTCCAGTCGCGGCTGCCTGGTCGCGTATCGTCGCGATGCGCGTCTGATAGATACTGAATATATGAACATGTATAAACATATATGAACATACCAATGGAGGCGTTCACACGACGATTTTCCTGAAACGCACTGTCGTGATACTCATTTCGTATATCTTGGCAAGGATACTTTTCGTATGAAGGGAACAGACGAAACATTAAAACAAGTGGCGACATTCACACGGAAAGCAATTCACGATACATGTATCGCGATACGCGTATCTCCGTGTGAAAACAGCCTAACGGTTTGGCAACAGTTCCGCAATGGTTTTCACCTTCGACTCGTTGACTGCTTCTTACACGCATAGACACTCACAGATACATCCGATTTCTACATCTATACATATATCGAGATACATTTCACTGTGAAATCGTATGTTTTTCTTCTTTGTATGTTTTTTTAGCAATACATTACCGAACAAAATTTTTAATCAACATATTGCTTTGTATGTAACGCATTAGTATGATTCTATATGTGCACAATCGTATTTCTGTCTCAATAACAATCAATATTAATCTTGTCAATTTCGTTAATCTCGAATCAGACAGAAGATCGTTCTAATAAAAAAAAGATTGATAAAATAAATTATCATTTCTCTTAGTCTCAAATTATCACTTTTGTTTATCTTGTTATTAATGTTAAAAACAATTGCAATCGTTATTGATAAACCATTGTGGAAATAAAAAGGAGAGACTTGTCAAGTACCAATATTTTAAAATATATCGTTATGGATAGCATGTTTTTTGAGAAGACAAATATAGACTGAATATAAAAAAAGGAGATGAAATAAGAAGCAAGAACATGTGAAGTTATATCCAATTACTTCCTACGTTCTTCGATGTGAATGAAATAAAGTCACGGCATCAGTTACGAAACCTAATTTCATTTAAAATAATGTCGCGAAATTATCAAGTGGCTTCTACGGTTGATCGCAAGAGTATCGTAGTTACGTCAAGTGTGCAGTACATCTTGCTCAAAGCAAAATATAAATTAATATTCTAAATTTAAATACATAAATCGCTAAATATGGAATCAGTGACATGAATGAATAATAAGATAATAATTTGAGAAATGAGAGCTATTAAGTATACACATATGCGAATCAGTAAGACAAAAATAATTTAAGAATTTAAAAATTGGCTATAAAATATTTAAAATATTACAAACAAAACCTTTTTTACTATTATTTCTAACCATTCTGTACACATAAGAAATGCCACGATTTTTATTCAATTTTCTTATATTTTTTTAAGATATTTTTTACGCTTTTCCAAAGGGTGATTTTATCCTATAAAGCCACACTACAGCACGATCTATTCTACTTGGGCAGATACTTTCATAGTTCTTTAAATTCTCATATTCAAATATATAATACCAAAACAAATAATTTTGTGATCAACGTGTATGATACTGTCCATTAGCAATTTTCTTTTCAATATAAGGGAAATAGGGAATGGGAAAAACGTTTCGTTTTGTAAACACAGATGAGAAATTTACGTCTATCCTGACACGATTATTTCCTATTAATTATTACGTTGTACATAAATGTAGTACTATTAGATGATTCAATCTTACGTAGTTAACGATCACCTGATGGAAACGGCACGAATGATATTCACTTTGAGATTATAGTACAATGTATATATTGATTGTGAGTGGTACGAGTTCTAAGTACGATATTCTCGTACTCTCGTATTCTCGTGACTTTGACTCTCACGAGTACGCAGTTAAAACGTAAAACAGTGAAATTGTGTTCCTGAGACGATCCCTTGATCAGTCTTTAATGGATTGACATACCACAGATATCTTATAAGATATGTGTAGCTGATTGTCTCATTTTTCCTTAGAAGTACATTCCTTTCCTTGGATATATAAAGTATTCCTTTATTTGGTAAGTTCATTTACTGGCGGTATTATTCGATATTAAATTTAACTAATTACTGCATGTATTTTCTTGCTCTATGAACTCATTTTCTTATACAAAATTCTATGTCTAAATATGTTTGAGTGATGGTGTATAAATTTTTAAAATACAAATTTAATATATTGCAAGTGAAAATTATCTATTGGTAGTGTCTGGTTACTAAAAACTGAGTTCACTTGATTTTCTTTCTTTTTCGTGACTCAGATCACAATAACGTAATAACATGTCTGTGTCTCTGTTTTACCACCCACGTATACATGTTCGACACGAAAATACACAATAAAAAGGTAATGTAATTGGACAATAAAAACAAGATTCACTTCATTTTTCTCTTTTTTCGCGATTCACATTCTAATAATACTAACAATATATTTGTGTCTTTATTTTGCCATCGCGCAACACAAATTTAATATATGTATCGTAAGTTAAATAGTAAGTAAAAGTATCCAATAGCAAGCACAATTCCTGGCTAATAAAAGTATGATCCGTTTTGTTTTCTTTTACTTCCATTCTTTTCTTTTTCATGACGAGCAAAGTTGAAGCTTATGTAACTTTCATTGTGCCAACGTCGATATACCAGCGCAGAACAGGTCGGCACCAGGATTTTCCATATTCAGGTTGTTTCATTTCCTTCGAAGGAAAAAGGCGTACGTGATCCACGAAACGTTCACGTTTTACGTGGAACCGCTTATACAGGCCTTTTTCCCCACTTAACGCGAGACGATTCACCACGGTTTTACGTACATTCCGTGTACGATGCAGTCTTAATCATCGGCGACCTTCGGGAATACGATTACAGGAGATGGCCTGACGAGAAATTGGCGAGGACTTGCATCGTCTCCAATATACCGTCAGGCAAATTGAACAGCTTGGATAAGATTTTGCCTCTTCTTGAATCTTCCGATTCTTCTTTTTTCGCTTTACCCTTCTCCTTGTCTTGTATTTCTCTTTTGCTATTATTAATAAAGTTTTTAACTTTCTAGATATAGATTGTTTTTTATGTCACATATAGGGATTCTTCTCTTCATTTCATTTTTCTCTTTTGCAACAATTATTACTCGGGTCTTTGATTTTTTAGACATAGACAGTTCTATGCTACACGTATTAATATCGACGAAACGTTTAAAATTGGCAACGCATGCTGTGAGCTAAATACAATTTTGGTCATCTTTTAAGGATCGTGGACAATTAACAAAGAAAGACCTTTGGAAACAGATCTCCGATCATTTCAACTACATATATTTTAGAAACATTCTACGTTTTTCATCTCGAAGCAAACTCTCTTAATGTTATATCAAATTATTGTACAATTACCATATAGCTTTTATAAATCAAGAAAAAGAAGTTACTTCTTGACAAAATTGTCTAACAAGCTTATATAAATGAATACCTACTGTGTTCTCTTCTTTGATCATTCAGGAAATTTACACTGTCACACTGTGTATACTGACGACCCAGAATTCTGATGGATATGAATAATTAGGTATGAATCATTCAGTTGCAAAAAAAGGTGGAATTTTTTGGACACTTTTACGATTGAGATCACCGAAATGAGATATAGCTGGTGGGAAAAACAATGGTGACATGGCAATCTAGATGGTTCGCGGTTTACCTTGCGCGCACAATTTAGATAATTGACTCTTACTTGTTGGTGCTTATTCTGCTTGGATAGTTGCAAATGTAATTAATACAATAATCGTGTTAAACCATTGAACGTGCTGTTACGCGCCAATTTGCCTCTCGTTGGTACCCGTGTTAGTCACAAATGAGTTTTAAATTCCAGATAGAAGAGGTAGACTCGATTCGAATTCTCTTGAACGCTTTAATAGAACAATTACGAATATGTAGGTGTATACAGAGACGCAAAAAAGATAGTTTAAGACGCAAAAAAAAAATTATGTAATTTTGCAAAATAACATTGTAATTTACTAGAACAATTAAATAGATATAATAGATATTTTCCAGTATAAATAATTGTTAAAAAGACGATAAAAAATGTTTAACTCAAAAATCAAGTAATATTTTAAACAATTTTTATCAACAATTTTCTCTAGTTTTATAGAAAAGTAGTTTTATGAAAAGTTTTATGAATATAATTTATGAAAATATTTCTATTCTTGTTGGTGAATGACGGAACCGTCTTACGATCGAAAAATAATAAGACACGTTTTGTTCACCGATCTTTTTCTATTTCTCTTATCTGGTATTTACACCAAACTGTATATCACTAAGAATGCATTCAAGGAAGAATGCAACGGGAAAACAAGAGGCTTATTGTAAATTATAATACATAATTTAAAAGTGGGGAGTCGCGGGAAAAATACAGTAACGATAAACACAAATTATACGCGTTTGTTCGCACAATACTAACAAATGATCCATTGTGCGATATCGTGTTCTTTTTAGTACACCATACAACGCATATTTCTTAATTAAAACTGACGTCTAAAATGTGCGCCCTGTATTATAGGCCAGTGAATTGTTCTGTCTACTTAAGTATACTATATTTTTAAGACACTTTTGAAGCACATATATTAAATTTTATCGTTTCGTTGGCTCCAATCAGCTCGTCTTTTATGAGTAAAGAAAAGTTTCTCAGAAAACCCTACATATATCTAATGCCATTTTTCTATCACTTCTAAAACGAACGCCGACCTACTTCGTAATGCGTTTGTTTCATAGTTGTTAAGAAATAGGGTGGCTCGCGTTCCTGTCCTATCTCGGTACTCGGTTCTATCTCGTTGATAAACTTTTTACCGAAAAGTTGCTGGCGAACTTCGCTATGAAAGTGTGCTTAAAGTCTCCTCGTTCCGGCGTGCTCATGAAATAGGTTCATGCCGCTACAAGCTTGTTCTGTTATACTAGAAACTTTTTTCCAATTACTATGAGGAAATGTTAAGTACGTTGCATCACCTATAGACTGATCAAAATTATAAGGGAAAAAAAAAGAAATAATTAGGAAGAGATCATGATAATTCTTTGTAGAGGAAGTAATTTTTAACCTCTTAACGCTGTGTAATTAGTCCCTCTAATTATTCTTGAGAAGCATCGAATTTCAAAGAAAATAAAGTTTCTTCGATCTCCATAGCTTTCTCGTATTTTTTAATATCATCAACATACATATTGTTAATGCTCAAAGCATCAAAACAACGAAAAAAATTCATTGACATTCGATATCCGCTATATTGAATTTTGTTGATATCGAACAATATTGTGTTATAAATTGTTTAACTTGTCTCAAGACGTAACCATCTTTGCATAAATTAAGAACAATTATAGTTATCGATTTGGAAACATTCACATAGCTGTGAAAACAATGAAAAGTTTAGCAAATCTATCCCGATTAGTACGTTACATACAAAAAGTAATAAAACTTTGTATTTTTTATAAGAATCACAACATAACCTAACATAATGTATAACCTTCAGTAATATAATTCATAAATAAATAATTGATAGATACCAATATTTATGAAACTTATGAATAATAATTTGTAATTTTCAATTCATAAATAGAAATATTCATAAAACATGAGAATAACTTGCGAATAATTATAATTCTCGCAACCAACATTATTCCATAATAGGTGCTTACAGAAGGTTAGAATGAATTTGGTTCCTAATTATGTTGTTCAACATTAATCGACTCTTATTAGTGACACAGTTAATTATCTGAATGCAGATGAATCTAACAATAAATGTATATCCACTAGTGCTTCTTTGCAGTGATGTAAGTACGTAGCGCGACTATAAAAGTTGCGCAACGTGTTGTTGACTGTTCGTGGAGTCCTCGTTGACTTCTCTTGGTAAAGCTGTTGTTCTCCATTGTATTGCACTATTCCTAGACGGTTCGCGAATCGGTCATATGTCTTACATGCCCGTATACGCGCGGTTAATCATCCAGACTGCGGTTTACTACGCATGATCGCGTCATCTGATAAAATTTCATTCGCCTAGCGACAAATAGTAGTCACGTTTGAGAATCTCGAGGCTTTCTTGGTCACACTTCTTATACCTACTTCCTCGTTCTTTTTCTTTTCTTCTCTTTTGGAAGAAATGAGAAACTTTGCATAAAAAATTGTATCTTTATCGCGATACTTGCTTCTTTTCTATTAATTGCCAGATTTATTGCAAAAATAGAATAAAACGATAAGCGTAGTATTGTTATAAAAATTACAATAAAAGAAGAAGAAATAAGAATAAGTTAAACAGATAGAAAGAAAAAATATTATATATATATATATATATATATATATATATATATATATATATATATATATATATATATATATATATATATATATATATATATATATATATATATATATATTGTTACGTATAATAATAATAATAATAATAATAATAATAATAATAATAATAATAATAATAATAATAATATACTAATTTATTGTTGTGATATCTATTAGAAGATTTATTGCAATGTCTACTAAAATGATTAAAGTAGTATTATTATAGAATTAGTGCAATCTTATTACAGTATTAGAGCGATTTTGTATCCGTAGTTTTATCATAAGAGGTACTTCTTATGTGTGGTATGCCGAGGTGACTATTATTTTGCTGATGCAATTGTATAGATAGTCTTGATGAAATTATAATAGCTTTTTACTAGAATATACATCGTTTCCGATAATCATCTTTTTTATGATTTACTATGATATCAATAGAAATAGTTGCCACATAAAAGATAACGAAGAGAGAGAGGAAAAGAGAAAGTTTTCCATATGCAGTTTGCTAATGTACTTATCCAAATAAAACCATGTAGACATGGAGACATTGGAAATTTCTTTTTACGCGTTATTTATATAATTTGTCCCCGTATTTAAAAGATAGGAATTTAATGAATAGCAAAATAAAGATTTTGCTTGGCAGAGATAAAATCGATTAACTTAAATTAATTATTAGAAAAGAAATACCTAACAAAAACTACGAAGCATAGATATAGAGAGAATAGAGAAAAGTAGTGTATTACCTAAAAATAAAATAGTGTAAAAATAAAAATAGCGTATTAAATTGTTGCTTTGTATTGTACGATGATATTTTATTGCAGTAACATATTATGTATAATACGGTATTTATCGAAACAGCTATTATTATATTACTGATATAATGCTAATAATGTATATATATACTCGTTACATCCTTATCGTTTTTCATACTATCGTCGAATTCATCGAATTTGAAGATATAAGAAGCAATAACCAGACAAGTGTTCATTGAAAAACAATTAAATTGATACAGTAAACGAGTAGGGAAAATTTTTCAATTTTTCAATCTACCCGATAACACTCTTCAAGAAGCCTTATAACTTTCATGGAAGTTCATTCTCTTTTTACTTTAGTATTCTTAGATCGGTGAATAATCGAATTAAAACGCGAAATATAATTTGAAATCATGATTAACGATTCAATATTATCGCGTCGATCGTTTATCGCCAAGATTAAAATATGTTTTCGAGAGATAAAATGCAGAGCCAAAGAATCTTATGTTATCGATCCCGACGAGGGATCAGATTTTGATGGCGAAATTATTTTTGGACACTGAGAAAATCGCTCGCTCTGTATTCTTACGTAAAATCTAAGCAATTTCTACAACCAGACTTTTGGCAGATAGCCAACAATCTATAGAAACGCGTCTAGTGAACGTAAAAAATCCGATTAAAATCTTTTCGATGCGTTTGGTGAATAGAGAGTACGTTCGTACTAATCAGATAAAATATACACGTGCAGTTAAGGCAATTACGATGCTTGTCTACGTTGTATCGCGTAAAAGAGCATAGTCACACATTTGATATTTATAATAATCGTTCACGTAATATGCATTTGATAACGCACTGCATCGGTAACTGCACAGTCTTCTTCATAATATCGCGATTCTTTCTTTCGTTGCAGATTCTTACAGTATATTTCGAATTCATTGATCTAAACGATACTGATTATCTTTTCTTTGAATGATACTGATTATTGATAATTTATATCAAAATCCAAGGTACTCGAATAAAAAGAAAAACAAAAAGAAATTTTTCTAACAAAAGATCAGCTTGATTTAATCGGACATTTTATTCAAATTTTTAGAATTTTCACACATGTTCCCACAGAAAGATAAATACTCAATTAAGGAGAACGTTTAGGAAAATGACAATCTTTTCCAAGTTCGAAGAAACATACTTCTTTTAAAGTTTTAGCTTCTTAACGTTGAGAGTGTTTCGATTTATTTGAAAGATATTTCCACGGGTATATTTGACAAATATGGATCAGTGTAACATGCACTATCTCGATCTCGTTCACGCGGCCGACTTTGAAACAAACGCCGAAGGGTCGTCCCTTAGAGCCACAGCATCCGGCGAAAGTCTAGTGTAGGCTCTTGTATCCGTTCACGTGCACGCGAACAATGGCTGTACACTTCAGGCCAGATAACAATACTTCCGATAATAATACACGACAAACGTGAAAGTTGGTCGGTGGCCAAGTTCCACCGGCTGGACTCGGCCTCAAAAACAAAAGAGTACGTTCGAAGGTCTTCCTCTCGAACAGAGATTCAAGATAATTGTAGAGTTTTTTGAACAAGACATCTAACGAATCCTTTATTCCATCCAATCAAGTTTCATGATTTTATCGATAAATACTTCGCAGTGGATAATATTTATCATACGAAAATATTGGAATTACCCATGTGTAATAAAATTTCTTCATATCTTACTATTATTCGTATATCTTTTATATATTCTATTATTAAAAGTGTTTTCATACTTTGCTATTAAATTTTGAAAATCTAAAATTGTGAAATAAGAAATTTTATCTGTATGAAATGGGCGCGTAATCAAGTTTTTTTAATACCATACTATTAGGCTTTGAAAACGTACAATTTTTTTAAACGTAGCATTTTGTCCGTAAAATAGAGGGAATTTATTAACCCAAAATTAAATAAAATTAATCTAAATTCAAGTAATCTAAAATTAATTAATCCAACTTACGATATTACACGAAATATAAGAATATCAAATGCGAATTAATTTCCGTTAACCAATTCAGATTTGTTCTCTACAAATTCTCACTTTATCCCATACTATTTCGCAGTCTATCCTTCGTGTAAGTACATCCGGAACTTCATGGTCAGATGCAGTAACGAGACGATGTCTGCGCATCTTTCCATAAAAAGCACCGTCTGTTACATCGAGTGATTTTATTTCAAACGATTCTCTTAATATTCAAGGGATGTTCAGACTTGTAAATGCAGAAAGCACAAAGACATTTATTTATTCAACGAACGAACGACTTTGTATTCACGCGTGTAATTTTTACACAAACGAGGACAGTTGTTCGACGTCACAAATATAACGACGACCCACGAGCTATAACGGTTTCCTGGGCCTGTTACATGGTTGTACACGCGCAGAATAGACGCGTTAACATTTATAAATCCGCCATAGAAAGTTTCTGGCTAGGTCACTGAACCGGTCGACCAGAAATTTAGCGAGATTAGGGTAATTCACGATGGTCCGGCCTCGAACTAGGACACACCAATTAGATCTCATGATTTAGAGGTATAGATAATCTTGGTTCGAAGGTGTAATATAATTCTAGAAAGATATTAGTGTATATAGTATAAGATATTTATATAGTAATAGTAAATGATTAGAAACTAATGAATAATCATTGATAATGAATGTATGGAAGCAGATATCCATAGTTCAAAAGTACATCTTTAAGACATTGATCTATGGTATAATAAATAAATATTTATATAAGTAATGATAGTAAATTATAAAGTAATGGTAATAGCAGTACATAGTAACAGTACTATGTAATTGTATTTGCTTATTCTGTTGAACTTTCATCCATTACAATCATAAAGTTAAATAAACGTTTATCGATAATTATATTAATTCCTATTTTACATCATGTTTATTGACACTATTTATGTGCATTATCGAGTATAAATAGGTAATTAATAATAAGTGTGAGAGTAAGGTAAACTTGATGTAATTTTATAAAAACGTAGGTCTTTAAATGAACGTTTATCTATATAATGACAGTAAATTATGAAATATAAAAAATACCCATCTGGTTTTTTTTCAAAGCAATAAAACGAAAACATTTATTTATGATTATTACTCATAAAGTTGTTATAAGTTATTATAAGTTGTTGTAAGCCGATCCAATTGAAATAAACTTATTAAGTTTCTTTGGATTAAAGAAGAATTGAGAATGCTGCTCATTGTTATTTTTATAATGTTTTTATTCCTACTCAAAACAGCAATTTCTTCTATTTATTTTATTTTTTGAAATATTCGCGGTAGTTACGAAATGATTTCTTGCATTTTTTGGAATAATTTTGCAATAAGATATGATTGATGAAACAAGTTATATTTCATTCTTGTTTATTGTTATTCATGAAAGGAGAAGAGAAGAGGAGAAAACCCTAGCAATGTAGAACAGCAACAGATAAACGTCATCGCTATTTCAAAATTTCAAAACTACCGAAGAATTTTATATCAGGCCAGTTCAAGGAAATAATAAAAAATAGAACTCGAAATTCTCTCCTCCGTCTTTTTATTTTTACTAAAAAAAATTTCAAATATTCGATCTAATTATATGATACAGTAAAACATTAATAGTTTAGAATTGAAATTATTATGAGCTTACTTACAAAGGATTAACAATAAATTACATTACTCTGCGATGTAAAAGTCTATACTGTGTGTTCAATATGAAACGTACAATAAGCGAAAACCTAAAAGACAATAGATCTATTCGTACGTGGTTGTTTTTTTGCACGACGAATATTTAACATCCAGACAGTCAATTCTCTGCCAATCTGAACGAGCTTAATATCTTGCTAATTACAGTCTTCCCGTATCCCAAAATGCATAACTTGATAAATAACCACAGATGTAAACGGATTGGAACGCATACAGAAATATTTAATCCTTGATTGTTTATTTAGACTCTCGAAACGACGTGGCAAATTCATATTATATTCAATTATAAAGTTTGCGATGAAGTCCTTCAATTTCGTCACTCTATCTCTCCATTTCAATTAAATATTGAAATGAAAGTTGTTAAGTACATATTTGAGAATTTAAAAATGGAAGAGATAAAAGATTAGGGGAAAAATTAAATTAGACTATAATTATCTCATAAACAGTGCAAATATGTATGTTTCTTCGTTCGGAAAGATCGAGATAAAGAAATTTTTCTGTATATTAACAGTCGTCGATATTTTTCGTCTATTTTCTGCGATTTACACGTATCTTCCGATTCTCCTTCAAGTAACAAATTTTCTGATTTTATTCTTAATTTTCTATAATCACATTATTCATAGGATGACGCCACGCTACAAAGTTCACGAGATTCTATCCTTGGAAGATATTTCTGAGAAAGGTATATCCATCGTTGTAAAAAAGATCCACATTATGTAATAGAAGAACCATACAATGTCATTATCATCCTTACACAATGACGAGTAAAAAACATCGTGACACGAAGAATATTCATACAACATAATAGTGCAATAACGTGATAATAAATAAATTAGCATAATAATATTTCAAACATATAGACGTACTTCTCGTATTAATTAACTACGTTCTCTTTATCAATTTAGAAGAATCTACCTGACCAATGGCTTAAAGAACAATCTAACAATCTACGGATAAAGTATTTTTCAAGCAATAAAATTGCTATAAATAAGCTTTCCAATAAATGTATAACGAGTGGATGTCCTGATATTTAAGGCCGACAATGTACAATAGAAGTTGCAACGAATGAGATTCTAAAACCAATTACGTTTTATAGTACCTCGCTGTATAGGGATAAAAAAAAATCCTAACAAAGAACGTCGTCCATCCCATCTTAGTATGCCAAGAGTTAATGGGAATCGAGTAATTTACAGCATAAAAACGAGATCGGTTAACGAAGTCTCCTATTAAGAAGGTTCTAACTGCCTGTAAGAGGTTCTAACCTTCTTCTAATTCGAAGGTTATCTTCGAAAAATCTGCTGATCTTGGGTCGCGATAACGAGCTACGACTTGCTGAAAGTGTCTTCGATTTTAGACCAGCAAAAACAACGCCGATAATGAACGCCTTTAATCGGCACAATGCGCTGTTCGATTTTTCAGTTCGACTCTGTTCTTAGCCCAGTTTCGTTTCTCGTCCATTAACGCACACGAAACAAAACGATTCCGTGCTTTTGAATATTTAATGAAACATTCATGATGAAAAAGTTTTTTATCTTGAACGATGTCGTATCTTAGATTGTTTAACGACAAGACTTACTAGAGAAAATTTGCCTTTTAATTCATTCGAAATACTTGTTAATTTTTTAACAATTATTAAATCTGATTATATCATTAAAATTCCACGGATTACGAATTTTAATATGACTCTATAATCGAACAAAATTACAGTAAGATATTTGGTTGTAAAGGAATAACCACTGTAGCAAAGGAATAGCCACTATTCCTTTGGAACTTTGATCTTGCTTTCAACTTATCTTGTTTGAGTTACAAATTGAGAAAAATATATTTCTTTAATTAATAGGAACTTCTTGCTTAATATTTCTTGTAACGTTGCCATCCAACATGACGTCGTACAACGTTTCAATAGTAACCGTAGAATTATTTGAATTTTTATAAAAGAGCTTCAAAGATGATTACACGAGATTTTAATTACAAATTGAAAAAAATAAAAGCTGCTCGGGTAATACAAACAGTTATTCTTGGTTAATATTCAAATTTATCGGAACGTGTTGCGCTTTAACGCAGCAGAAAGTCATAAAACATTTCAACAACACACGTAAAACTGATTACGTTCTTCTAAAATAGCATGTAAACAGCTGTTATATATATAGATTTTTTGATATTTTTCAAACAAAACAAAGAAAGAAGGAGACAAAGTATTATGAAAAGGACTATTCTGAGAAAGACTAATCGCGGGAGAACCGAATTACCGATTAGCGTTAATCTCTTTAATGAATTCCTGGTAAACAGCAAATGTTTAAAAGTTGTTTAAAGCGTAAATATTTCGAGATGGGAGCTTCGTTCAATATGCAACATAGAAAATGAGTCACAATGTCGACGATTATTTATTCTTGTTGATTTCCATCGATATCGAGAAAAACATCTATAGGTGACATATTGAAGAGAATCACTCATTAATTAGAATTGTTAGTGGCATTATAGGCGCCAACAATGGTAATACACTGAATAGAACAGTGTTTTCAAGAATATTAATACTTTTACAATTAGTCACTTTTTTAATTTTCCTAAAACTGAGAATTGTTTACCTAGGATACAAGGAAAATTAAAATTTGATTATCGTAGTAATTAATCTTTTAATCCGGTAGTAAATTTTTCAGTAATTAATCTTCCAAGTGTTAAATATTCTGCGATTTGAATAAAAAAAAATCAGGAAAGGCGTATTGTGTGCATTGAAATAAAAAACTTTATTTCCAGAATTTATGGAACGATGAAAATTCCAAGCTCTCCGTTTAGGGATTTATGATAAGGATTATGACCCTTTTTATTATTATACGCTTTGTTGTTTTAAAAATGTAGGACTATTATATGTATATAAAAATAATTAAAATAAATAGAAAAACAATTTGACTAGAAAATTGCAGAAGCAACAGACAGATGAGCGATCATCCAATATTTTTTCATTTCTTATTTCACCAAGAACAAATTCTCATCGATTCTATTTCCACAAAAGAATCAATTGTAAACACAAAATAAACCAATCTTCATTTTTCCAATGCTCTACCCAATCAATTAAAAACGATTAGAAACGATCAAAAACATGTAAAGCCGATAGACAAGCCTGAGGCATTTTATTATTTGTTAATTTATGATGTTATGATCATAAATTACTAAGCGATAAAACTTCACATATAATTGCATGATAAATATCACTATTGTCCTTCATTTTTCTCAAATTACGTATAAATGAAGTTTCCACAAAATTCTTATTCTATTGATGATCAGAAAGTTAAGAGGAAGCAATGATCGATTAAGTCTCAGAAAAGAGAAAGGTGATGTTTGTAAAAGTCAATGTCATGTTGCATCATCCCAAAGATCATTTGTCTCTAGATTTTTTGTCGATGACGTTCATGATCGCCTTCTCTATAGCGTGAAATTGAGATTCATGGTCTAGAATAATCGGACAGAGTATTCCACACCGGCTGATTAGTCGACGATTAATCGGATCTCTGATTAATTCGCGTTATCACTCGGTGAATCGAGACGTAACGACGGATGTACGTAAATCGTTCTCTTTGAGCCTAGTCGAACCTAGTCGCTCGATGTTCTATTGGAAGAAATTTGCTATAATTGTGAAATCTTTTGCAATCGAAATATATGTTTTTTTGTTACTATATGTACGTATTGATGTATGCGTATCTAATCTACGATAACATTCTATATTTCCCTTAGTTGGAATATTTAGAAATGTTTGAGATTTTCATGACCCAATATTACGACATGATTATTAAAATTGTTAATTTTTATCTGAATATGGGATTCAGAAAAATAAAAATATTCAATAAAATTCAAAGAAGATAAAACTGTCAAGGAGAGATGTCAAGAAGCATCTTAGGTTTCTTAACCTGAAGTTCTACTTTCTGTATCCACTATTGTGGATCTCACGTTACAGTATATGGTCTGATGTTACAACTATGTCGAAATTGACTTGAATTCAGATATCACATCGTTATAAATTTTATCTGCTGTAACTGTTACAAATTCTAAAAGTTACGGCATAGGAGTTAATATCTTGAATTAAAAAATTTTTGGTTATGAATAACGATTATAAATAATTAAAATCCTTTTGATTACCGGTAATCATTATCGATGATGAGAATTTTAGTTTGACTACGAATAATTATTATCGATAATGGAAATTTAATTTTGGTTACCGATAACCATTATCAACGGTAATCGTATTTTCTGGTTACGTTCAGCTATTGTTGATTGCTATTAACATTATTTATAATTAGTAGATACATAATTATTGATGACGTAGAAAAATTAATTATGAAACGTATATGTTTATTAAGAAAAAAAAACGGTATGAAAATATATGAAACAAAGAACAGGATAAAAGATATTATATTACAATATTGTTACGAGAGTTAATAAAAATATCGTACTACAGTATCTTTTATCTTATTCTTTGTTTTTTAGTTTTTTCAGTTCTTCATATCAGTTTTTGAGAAATTTCTTTGAGATTTATTGATAATTGGCTCCCATTTAAATAAAATTTAATTTTTATTAAATCACCTTTTCCTCAAAAATGTTTAAAATAATTGTTACCTTGTTCTGCTTGAATCAGATTAATGTATAAGACTTTTGCAAAATAATAAGCGTTTTATACAATAATATACAATTTTCAATGTTAATACATTATCAAATGTACAATAAATAAACATCGATATACATATAGCAATGAACATACAAATAAGTATTTTGTTTACGTATGAAAAATTAATTTCTAAACGATAAAAATATCTTGATTAACACTTCGATATATACAAAATAGTAATAATTGAACTCATTCACAAAAAATAGTAACAAGGTGGCAAGTACAATCACGAGTCATGAAAGATAGAAGAAATTAATTAACACCATTAAGTCAATATACATATAGTAGTACTAAACTTATTCAGAAAAAATAGCAATAAAGTGGCAAGCAGTTACGATTCCCAGTCTACTATTACCTTGGTAAAATCAAATAAATCTTCACGCTCATTCTCTCTCTCTCCCTCTCTCTCTCTCTCTCTCTTTCCCTTCTTCCTCCATTCTGAATTGCAAACAAAGTTGCAAAAAAGGTTCAAAGGTGCCGAAATCACATCCCTCTCTTTGCTTATCCTTTCTCAACTCGTCACTCCTCGATGACTACGATATTTATTGTTTTTGCCCCCGATACATAGGCCAAGCTGGACCCGCCTTAGGCATGCAAGTGCGCACATGCAAGTCTTTTCTGCAGCTGCAGCAGTTCACCACAATATCCAATCGACGAGGCCTGCTGGCGGGTTTAAAAGGGCCACTGGCAAGCTGCCAATAGGGCTGACAGAAAACGACAGGCTCGTTAACGGATAACCGGCGACAATTAAGGTAAACGAATCGATCGGGCCAGGGTATTTAACTACCACTCGGCCCAACGTTGCTGCACGTGTAATTAACGTGTGTAAAATCAAATTCATTCCGCCTCTCGTCGTTTTGTCTCCCGTTTAATGTGTCTATCAACCTTTGCGTCACTGTATCCTTTGACCCTGTTCTGCTCACTCTTCAAGTTTATATTCCTTCAGATATCTTTTCCTTAAATTTTGTAATACTGTATTTGTGACGAATATGGAATAATGAGAAACGACAAAAAGATACTTATACAATTTTCTATATTTTATTAATATCTGTTGAAGATATTCAATCTCGGCTCATATGCGTTGGAGAACGACCTGGGTCAACCCTGTGGCGTTCGTGCGATCATTTGCGATCTAATTGGTAATTATTATTGCGTTAATTGGTAACGATTGGTTTTTATTGGTATTTAATTTTTAGTAATTTGAGCAAACCAACAAAGATCGATACAAAATCAATCGAAATGATTGTCCTTTCTGAAACATGCTACGAGTTCATAGTGGACTAATGTTCGCAGTGATAAACTTTATTAATTATTCGTAATGAGGGTGACTTTAACACTCTTGAATATTTGAAAGCTTCTTTTTAACTCCAAATCTTAATTTTCTGCAACCCATAAATTACTCTGTTTTTTGCCTTTCTCGTCTTTCTCTCAAGTTGATTTCTTTTTTTCCCTCTTTTTTAATTCGAATCGTTAATTTCCACTAACTCATAAATTGTACTTCTTCAGCTCTCCCACCTATTATCTGCTTTTTTTTGCTCCTATTTTTTGGAGCTCTGTATGATCGTTCTTGTAGAAAAAGAAAATGAAGTGTGTAACGTGATTCGGGGTCAAACGTTGAACCCGTTGCCCCGTGACGACCAGACACGTGATTTTTAACACAAGTTTCTGTCCACCGACGTTCCTTTTCACTTTCCGGCACACAAATTCCGCCGAAGTGTACTTTGATTCCGCTAGCTCTTGACACTTGTGTTTGCGCAGTGGGAACGTTCTTGGCTTGTCGAGTGTATTGTGAAGTGGATCGCGGAATAACGTGTGGTCGAGTATACTGCATACGCGAAAGCGATAAAACCTAATATTGTACTTTGTTCCCTATTTTTCCATTATACACCTAGGATTTCTTTTTTATTGATTTAGTAACTGGTTTAGTAGTTTTCGAAAATAAAAACTCTTCGACCTGAAGACATCGAATTACTTCGCATTTAATGATAATGATTGATAAAATTTGCAACAATTTAATAAGTCTCTTAAAGGTACTCGAAAAATATACAGCTAACGAAATAGAACAAGTAAAAACTAAAAATTTATATTGTACGAATCTGAAATTGTTAACGAAAAGACATTTTTTATAGAAAGCTAACGTCGAATAAAAATTGTGTGGAAAATTTGGATAGATATCAGCAATTCGAATTGATTAGAATTAGTGAAATTTACAAGAGTATACAACAGCTTTTAATGTTAAAGAAAAATCGATACTAATAAAATGAAAAAGATAAAAGATAATGGTTTAAAGGTTTGAGATCGCCAACGAAGAAAATATTTTTATTTTAATGGTAAATTGATAAAAATCAAACAGAAAGTTAGGGAGAACATCTCGCATACAGATCGCGGATTTTTTTTTCGTTTCTCCGTAAAAACGTTCCGTTTATTTTCTTAAATTGCTGATCCTTCAGTGAAAAGTTTCGCAAGTATGTTAAAACACTCCTCGTATTTTAAGGAACGTCCGGATTTTGCGGTTAAAATTTATGATGCGCAAACTGCCTACTACGTAATTCGTAACATTTCTTCATTTTTCTCATCGTTTCCCAAAGCAACTTGGTCTTCCCAAAATAAAGCAACAGAAGCCATTTTTCTTACAGCAGTAACACAGTGGAATGACATTAAAAAAATAGAAGAAGACTCGTCAAATCTTGAAACAATGGCAACTCGTAACTTTAGATTACGTGTGTCGAAATTTTCACTTTTCATTTCATTCTTTGTATTTTTCTGTAATACAATTGCAAGCCGCAATATGCTTTTAACTTACGCATTTTTCAATAGAAGCTAAAGAAACGCGTGATATTTCTTTTCATGGATTCGTACGCTTCTATTTTTCTGTTTGACTGACAGTTTACGGATTGTCTGTAAACCAACATCTTTATTCCTTCCTTCAAATATTGGAAGCCTAATAAATTTTTCTGTAGCCAATAACAACGTTTCTGAAGGGATAAATAATAATTTGAATTCTTATTTATTGTTCATTCTCCTATCTCTTTGTCCCAATTCTTTTAATATATTGATTTAAATTACCTTTATTTTAATGTTAATTTTCATCCTGACTACTCATATAAACAATCGAAAACTTTTGTTTATCGAAAGCTTGTATATTGAACATTCGTTATGAAAAATTCAAAGGTCATTATATAAAAGAGTTATTACATCAAAGATTTCTGATTTACATGCATATGTCGAGAAGGGATTTATTCTTAACCATCGCTTTATCATGCGATGTAAAAACAAGTATGATCGATATGATTGGTTTCTTCGAACGTACCTGCGTGCAAGAAAAGCCAGGTTCTCAAGAAATCGAATCACGTGTTGTACTTGAAAGTAAATCCATCCAAATAGAGGAGAAATTCCGTGAAAAGAAATGTATTGTTTCAGCGAAATTATGCGTCTTCGAATGAGACACCCCTCGAAAATAGGAAACTTGTTATAATCATATATGTATATCATACGCATACATAAATATATATATACACTTTATCAGTTTTCTATTCCAATAGCACTGGTAATAAATATTTCAAATTCTGTACACATTTGAAGAGAACCTGTGTATTTCTTTCAGTTCAATATGTACATATTTATAGTTGCAACTAACTTTATTTATCGATAAAACGAAACGAGGGGCAAAAAAAAATATTTTTAAACAAATAACTATTGTTTATGTGTACGTATATATAAAAAAATATTGAAAGATAAAAAAATAATGGCTTAAATTAAAGTATCAAAACTTTGCTAAAAAAGATACAGCAAAAATAATAATACCAAAGATAAAAGATATAACGAAGCCTGTTAATTGAAATACAGGAATTTTGTTCAAAGATAAATCTATTATCTTCTTATTACCACCAATGAATCTACTGATATTCTTAATTTTTCTTAATTCTTTTCTTAATCTTAATTTCTTAATTTTTTTTATTATTAATCCCTATTTATTAGTCTGATTTAAACAAATTTTAATCAAACATAAAACCTCTTCTGATCCAATCGTAAATATAATGAAATATATGAAAGCTAATTATTAAGATTCTAAATGTTCAAGTTCTACGATCGATAATAAGAAAGCACTCGACCGTACTCGTGATCATTAGCGATTGCGATGTAACCGATTACTCGAGCAATCCATTAAAAATTAAGCCGCGTATTTTTTGCAGTTTTACTTCGATCTCATCATCCTGATCATCGAAAATATCTCGAAAGTGATAACGATCGCGTATGAAGCACAATGAAAACGCAGACCGTGTAATCTCGTGCGGTGTGATCACGAAAATCACGTAGCCAAAGACAGAAATTCTTTAATTTTAACACATACAAGTATGAAAGTTTCTTTTCTTTGATATCGCCTATAGGTATATGTATATTTTACTTGTATCTTGATAAAAATTGCTATAGATAATCAACTATTACTTTAAGCCCTAGGTAATATAAAACTTGCTAATAATTGAAGATCACAAGATATGATAAGTATATTTTTGCCCATTTTTTGTTAAGCGGGAGAATTTTAACGTTAAATTGTAATTGAAAATGAACAAAATTTAGAAATCACTTCTTTTAAAAATGGTTGATAAGCTTAAATTTTGTGGAGGTCAAGAGTATAATTATTAAAACAAATATTCATATATCCTCAATATTTTAGTACTATGATGAGCGATATATTATAATATAGCAATATAATAATATCAAAAATGTTTGAGAAAATGAAAACACGTACGTTCAGCTCCAGAATCAAGTAAAAAGACAATTTTACTGGCACGAGGATGCATTGGCAATAATTTTCTTAGTAAATAGAGAATGTATAAAGATGTATAAAGAAGACGTGTTTTTAAGATTTGTAAATTCTATTAGGAACTAGGAGGATTTTCGAAATTTTAAATTGCATAAAAAAGAAAAAAAGAAGCTTAAAGGAATTTTTGTGTTATCCGAGAGAGAAGAATTTTTAGAATTTTAAATACATGCAAGGCAAGAGAATTAATAAATTTTCAAATTATATCTGCAAACTGAATTTTCCAAACTTTTTCTTGTTGTGTGAGTAGTAAGAGTGAGTAAGAAATAACTTGTTAGATGACTAATACGAATTATACTGAACCAGAAATTAAGGGATGACGTTTTTGTAATGACATCCATAAACATAGAGATCGAATGAGATCATTGGTGGATGTCTCTTTTATCGAATAAACCTTGCTAGAAATAGCGATCGAACGTCAGTAGTATACGTATGTACTGGCATCGATCAATGCGAAGGAGCTTCATAATTCGAGTCTCTGGCTAATTAGTTTTTAATTGTGTTGGTTCGTAAGATCGAACGTTATAAACAAACTATGCTATAAACACTGCCTGAGAAATAAGGGCGATATCTATGAAGATATCAGATTTATTGGAAAATCGCTTTTTATTTGTTTTCCTTTTCTACTTTCTTTTTCTTTTCGATAGGAAAAGTTCAATTATTTTAAGTAAATTAAATATTGATTAGTCTTCAACGTAATAACTACTGTTATTAAAATATTTTTTTAGTACTTTCACGATTTAATACACAATACTTATTCGATATTTCTCGATGAAAAAATTGTACAAAGATTGTATCTAGATAAAAAACAAGGATGTCGTAATTTTTATTCGATTAAACAAAATTGTAAGGATCGTTTTACCCGAATAAATAGATTTGTAAAAGTAAAAATCTAACGATGAAATTTTCTAATCTAATGAAAAATAAAAATTACAAGATTATACAGAGTGAAATAAAGAAGTTCGAACAAAACATAACTCTATGCTTCATAGCTAAATAATGAGAATTAACAAGTGAAAATAAATCGATAATAATTTGATGTAAGATTGAGTTCTATGTACAATTTCTAAATAAGAAACTTCTATAAACGAGAATAATCGGTGAATTTGTACAAAGATCAATAGTAATGCGTGACAAACTTGTCGGAAATATTAACCGGTCTTAAATTAAATTCTTACCTAACTATTCCCTCCTAGCTGACGATTCGCGGAAGTTAAAACAATCCGCTTGATGGATAAAACCAGATTAAATATGTGAAATGCCATTAGAGAATGAATTTCTTTTTTTAGATTATTAAGGACTAACGTTGTGTTAACGCCAAATTCCATTCGAAATTATTTTTCCAGTCATTTACATCATCAAATTCTATGTTCTTTAATTATTTCAATTATTTTGAATCACGTTGCTGATACCTTAGAAATTAACGGGACTTTTGTGAGAGAGAAATCAAACGATTCGACTATAAGAAGGTACAGTTTAAGGAACGTCATACCGGTATCGTGGGTTATAGACGATCATTATAATTTATACATTTTATATTTTACGTGATAAAAGTTGTATAAAACACGAGCTGAAATGAAATAATCTACGATCAAATAATACAATTTTTTAATCCAAATTGTCGTCTTCATAATATCAATTAAGAATTAAAAAACAGAGTAAAAGGTATAAAATTCTAATACGGCTACTCTTTTAAACGTGCACGAACAAGCGTAATTCTTCCTTTTAATGTAAACGCTTTATCTTACCATTATTTAAAAGATAATTGTAATAGTTTATTAAAGATAAAAGTATTGGAACTTTGCATAATCCCCTAATAATTGGAAAATCGTATGCTTTCTTGGCAGAAGAAACGATATTGTTCAGTGCCCTAAAACTTAGACGACAGTAGGAACCTTTAAACGTACTAACTCCAAAAAGATGTGTTTGGCAGTTTTAAGAGGGCAAATAGTGGCAACAGACTCTCATAACCAATAAGTATAGCGCAAT
Source organism: Bombus flavifrons (assembly GCF_040668555.2). NCBI lineage: Eukaryota > Metazoa > Arthropoda > Insecta > Hymenoptera > Apidae > Bombus > Bombus flavifrons. Next base: position 7,654,324 of record NC_138446.1, on the reverse strand, counting down.
TTCCAATTAATTTTGAAACGACGTCTAAATATATAATAAACCTATACGTGATACTATGGCCGGAGTAACTTAGTATAAGTTCTGTGGCTCTGTTACAGTACGCGTCTAGCTAAATTAATTCGTAGTCACTCTATGCTTTGCTACTTCAGCCTATGAAATTTAGATCTAAATACTTTCGAGTGTATACATGCTCACAGGTCTGTGCAATAAATGGCAATGAAAAATGCTAAAAAAATACGTTTTTTCATAGACATAAAGATATAAAGATAGTTGTATAAACTAATTATACGGTGTATCTGCCAACGTGTTTACCATTAAAATATAATCGGTAAACAAAGAAATTTAAATGTGTAAAAACATTCGTAAAATTGTCAAACGCTCCATAAAGCGCTTAAGCAATTGCAATCACTTTACGAACTACGTACATATACATATTCTATCGTACTGACATAAGTGATAGCATATCGACTATGTGTAAAGTAAGGCATACAAAATTCGGTCGACAGTCGACGTATGAATTCTCTATACCTCCACGTGACTTGAAGGTTACATAAATAACCTATTTACATAAAGTGTTATATTAGCTACCAAATATAACATTCAAGTATCAAAACATGAATCAATTACGAACCAGTATCCCACGTAAGTGTATAAAGCTACGCTGCCTCAACTTCACTGTGATCAATAATTGAACGATGCGTGAATTCGAACGATGATACATGGAAGCATTAATAGGACCGCGTGTCACGAAATCGTAGCCACGATTCATTCACGAAACCGTACAAATCCGCGTGCGTCCGTCCGGTTTAAACTTAAACAACCTTAAGCATAGCTGATCACTGTTTACAGTTTACACTTACCAGTCTTATCAAACACGCGAGAAAGTCACGCCATTTACTCGAAATTTCGATCGGAACAATTTCTCGCGTCTTTCGTGCATACAAGGACGAAAACGTGTGCGGCAATTATTCGCCAACGCGGAAATTCAACCGGAGACGCCACGTGAGGACGTCGACTTTATCGTCCGACACTTTAACCACTTTCCGAAGAACAATTCGAAAAAATACCATTTTACCAATACATCCAAAATTTTATTTTATACCGAATGACTAATATTTACTCACGTATGTCTATATGTATTTCCTTTACACTGTTTTATACATATATACTGTACTTTTCGTATCGATACGTAATTTATATCGAATATATTTACTCACATCTCACACTATTTTACACACATCGTATTTAACTTTTTAAATCGACAAACGTAATTCATACCGAGCAACTAATATTTTTTCACATATATTCGTTACAGTATTCATGACGATTTCACGCAACGTTTTCAGTTCTCGTTCAAAATGAAATAATACGAGACAGAGTATAAAAGGAGAGAAAAGAAGAGAATTAATTAACATACAAAAAGAAGAGAAAATGATCACTTGTCAATACCTGATACGGGAGCAGCGAGAAACGCTTGATTGGTGGCGACGAGTAACGAAACCAGCACAAACAAGGACCACGCAAGGACGATCATCCTGGATCGTAGTGATCACTGAGAAGTACCGATAACGGCTCGATCAGTTTGCCAAACTCTGGACCGCCCCGGGCTTCCACTACGGTTATGTTTTCGCGCACCTGACCGGTATGCACGCGCGTATGTACCCGTAATTATTCGGTTGGTTCGCCAACGGTTGATGTTTCTCTCTTTTTTATGTATGTATATACGTTTACATAAATATATACAATGTATATATATATATATCTGTACGTGTGTGTATATATTTATATATCGATGTCAGTGTATTTGTAGTATATATGTGCGCGTACGTGTGTCAGAAGTCTTAATTCAGTGTCGTTAGCTCTCGAACACGTTTCTCTCGATGAACCGGGCCGTCGCGCTCAGACTCGGCTTTGCCGACTTCTCCGACCAGTTAGCCAGCAGTGAACTGCTCGTGTTCCTGCCTTGGGCATCGTAATATACATAAAGTCGCCAGATAAGCCGCGGCTGACACCCCACCACGAGCCGCCCCGTCGTGGGACGACCCGTCTCGCTCGCTCGCTCACTCCCGATGGAACAGCTTGAAGTCCTCTTCTCTTCGAAGCGGCCCCGCACCGCGCCGCACGGTGAGACAAATCGTAGATATTTTCCAAAAAAAAAAAACGGAATATATATGTAGTAATAAAAATAAATAAAAAATTGAGTGAAAATACGGTGTACTCTTTTTTTTTATCGATATAACTGTACGAAGAGTAAAGAAGAAAAAACAGCTTTATTGAGGAGATTAAGTTTTAATATTTTAGTCCACTAGAAAAAGAACGACATTCGATGGATTTAATCGTATTTCTTCTGAAATGAAGTTTATACTCTGCTTAGACATTAAGAGAAAGAATGATTAATAGAATATTAATTATTTTGCAGAAACTGCACTCCGTGTTTTGTTCCAATATAAAGCGAACGTTTCCTGTTATTAACCAATACACCACATTTTTATGTAGACGTTTTGTACATTATAATTATTGTGATTTAATAGTTTAAATTGTCGCAAAATGGAAAATCACGAAGAATGGGTTTTCCTCGGTGTACAAATACTTTTTATAACGACTGTATGTTTGGTCGTTAAAAAATTGTTAACGTAACAAAAACCCCAAATTTGATGATTCTAACTATGTTTTTCGGCATTTCCAAAATAAGTCTTATTTTTTGTTGATTTCAAAAAATGTGCGAAATTGCCCAGAAAGTAGTTTTCCCCATATAATTGCTAAATATCCACGCTCAGTTACTATCCTGAAAAGAATTAACAAAATTGTGTACGCACGTATGGAAATATTCAGAACCCAAGATTAGCAAGTAGCGAGAAAACTATCGATGATTAGTAACAATTTATTACAATATTAAATCTAGACAAAACAGGAAATTAGGTTTTTAGAAACGTCAGGAAATACGGATCTCGCAAAATGGACAGAAAAAGCACAAATGAAGATTTTTTTTAGTTTCCTCGAGATAATTCACAATTTGTTCATGAGAACATTCGGTAAATTAGTATAACGAGTTGGAACAATAGTCTGTAGGCATATTCCCAGTAGTTCGTGCCTTGGAGTTACATAAATACATTTGTTCGTAGATTATTAAATGCTTTAGTTAAGCAGATCATTGGGATGTTTCTTACTCAATCCCCTCGGGACAAATGTAAAATATAAGTTGTTTGCTAGTAGATTTAAGAGATTTTCTAATTCCTTTTTGTCGGATAAATGCACAACATAAGTTGTTTGTTAGTAGACTTAGACAGTTTTCTAATTCCTTTGTGTATCTCACAGCGAAAACCGTTATTGTACTATCGACTGATTCTATTCTAAGATCCTAGTTTTTAATATACCAGAGAGCATTAACCAGCGTAAGGAGGATTATTGATTCTAAAGCTCCCATTTTTTTAATGTTGCTCATGCTAACTGTACACCGGAGTTCGATTCCGTAGATTCAGATAGTTTTAATGATAATCTTGTACAACAAAAGTTAATTCTTCGAGTTCAGTTTTAAATTCCTTCTCGTTAAATAGTTCATGTTTCTTCTTTTTATTTTAGTCTGCCCTATTTTCTTCTGGGTGTGGTGTTTCCACGTTAATTTCCTATCTACATAGATGCCTAGATATTTTACAACTGCAGCTTGTTACTCAGAGATACAGTACGAGATATTTGCTCCTTTAATGCAAAGGTAATGCGTCTGGATTTTTCCTCGTTTAGTTTTATTTTTCGTTTTAAGAACCAAGTTTGCAAACTTACTAGAGATTGCTGCAGAAACTGAGAGGCAGTGTTAACGTTATAGTGCATATAAAGTGCCATATAAAGTACAGATCCTAAGACACTGTCTTGTGGAACACCAGCATTTATTGAGTATTGATTGGCGTAACTGTCCAGAAATTTGGCTATGAATTTTCTATTTGATATGTAAGATTTAGTGAGATAGTAATATAGAGCTGGAAAATTGATTGCTATTTTAAACGGTAATGCTTCCTCGATATCTAGGAATATGGCTGAACAATATAACTTTTTCAAAGCATGTAATGATAGTATCAACAATTCTATACGCTTATTGAATTATAGGATGTTTATTACGAAATCCAAATTGGTGATTAGATAATAAGCTTTCTAGACGAGATGATTGATTTCAGTTTACTTGGTATTGTTCTCGTTAGTATTTTCTATATAATTAGTAGCAACGAGATTGGCCTATATGATGTCGTTAAATGCAAATCTTGCCCGGGCTTTTGCAAATATTTTGATCGCAGTACTATATTGAAGATACTTGTAATCAGCCTTATAGAGGGCTTATCTAGAAGGATGTTCTTTTATAATTTTTCCTGAAGGTCAAGTGTTTTATGTTTATTTTTTTATTGATTTTTTATTATGTTTATTTTTTTGTTTTATACTTATGCTTTTGTTGTATGTTTGATATAATTCTTTTTGCTTCTTTAAACGTAGCACTTTTATTGGGCTTATATTTGCAGTGGCACTTATATTTGCTTTTATTGGACCTGAGTTTCGTAAGGTGTGATCTAGCATTGTGTTGAATTGTTCCATTTATCCTTCCAGAAAATTCATTTGTTCGTTATGTATGTTTATAAGGATTTTTGAGTTTTTAATAAATAGTTTTCGTATGAGTGTTAGCACCAGTTACTTATGTATATGACTTTGTAATAGCTTCATTATCAAATTGAGGGATTATCTTCGTAATGGGGGACCTGTGACTAATCAAGTATGGCACACATATATATATTATATATATGAGCGACTTTTATCAAAGCTGAGGAGATAGTTTTTGGTGCAATTACTTTCAATGCTACAATGTAGCTAGCAGGGTGATTATCGTGACAGTTAAAAGATTTAACATTATCGATGTGACGTCTTATTGAACGATCAGTGGTAAACATTTCACCTTATCAGCGTGACCTTTTTATTGCACAATCAGTGATCGGATGATTTTTGGCACACTTAACGCAAGTCGGTATTTTATTGGAGTAATTTTTGGTATGGCCGAAAGACTGACATCTGGTGCATTAATCTAGTATTTACTAGTCTGATCAATTATAAATATTTTTGTTCTTTCCTTATGACTCGAGTTCGTCCACAAAAAGTTGGAGTTGTCTTTTTTGTTACGTATTGAATCATACTATCCATAATCGTTTATTTAGTGAATTTTATAGTTTAACTATCCAGTGAAACTATAGAAAACTTACTTCCTTTCCGATCCCGATGACTTTTAGATATGTTGTAGAAATCAACATTGTAATTGTATAGTTTATTTTTACTCAAGCATAGTTACCAAAATGTTCCCAAAAAATAATCGATGCTATCATGCGTCTGAATTTTGTCTATAATTATACACCCTTATCAGCGTACGTGTTAATCTGGTTGCCGACCGCCTATCTTTCGTTTATAATGTATACATGTAAACGGAAGTTGGGCTATCTTAAAGCTCTTTACACAACTATATGTTCGTGACTGTAAAAAGTGCTGTGCACAATTAAAAACGAATACATCGATGATATTTTTATATTTATTTTATTATATACATTTTTAATTGAATTACATATAACAGACATTTCTTACAGTTTCTCATATACAGTTGCGCAAGGAGCTTTTCTTAGACTCACCCTCGTTGTATATATAAACTGAAAATAAGTGTCAATTTTCGACCAGGTCATTCTATTCAATTTCTGACAATTAATACGGACGCTTATGCTACCACGAACCCATAATTATAAGTACAACGTACTGTAGTGATATTAATAGAATTTTCCTACTATCTTTTAAACTATGACCGATAGTTACATCATGTACAGAAAAAAAGTGTTTCATAATGTTGAGATTTGCAAGTTATTCAGAAATCATCGCAATCGGAAAGCAAGTAGTTTCCCTGCAATTTTATCTATAATAATAATAATATTTATCTATAATAATAATAATATATCTATAATAATTGATAATACGATCAAAAAGCCAAAAAGTACAGAAGTGCATAAGGTTAAGATCTCGATTGATTTTCATAAAAATAAATGCTTCTAAGAATTATTATATGCTTCCATAGCATTTACCATGTAAAAGACAAAGACTTTTGATTTTTTTGGTCTATATCACATTAGCCCATTTGCATCCAAGAGCGGATTAATCCACGCGCTGCGACTGTCTTCTATCACCAAGCGTGGATTATTACGCAATCGGACGACTATCTTCTTTTTATTTCTGTTTTAATTTAAATAATTTTTACTTTTTTCCTCTGTTATAAAAAATGTAAGATGCGATATTTGTGAAGTAACATTGTCTACCAATCGTTTTGAACAGTAAATTTTCCAAAAACTCCACGAAGAATTCGGATGTCATTTACTGCACCTACGACCGACCGCACGCGGTGATAGGGACCAGTCCTCTTAAGTAGGGCCATGATGCAAATGGATAGTGGCAAGACAAATTTAAAGAACTCACCGGGGGATTGTCTCAGTACCACCATTTTCCTGAAGATAAATAGAAACGAATTTTGTTGTATTCATCACATGTTACTGCATCTCATAAATGCCAGAAAACAAGTTTTCTATTCAGTTCATTATTTAAATGAATGCGTCCAATATGCCACCCCCCTCCCTTAATATATTTCCTCTGCTTTTCTTCGTCTCACTCACTATTTGTGTCTGTCATGCACGATTTCTGTCTCTCATGCACTCTTTTGCTCTTTCGAACTTTTTATATCTTGCAATTTATAATCGTGTATGAACTATCGTTGCAAGCCGGAGAATTCTTCACTGCTCAGACTCTACAGTCGAGTAGAAGTTTTAAAGTCTTTCAGATACTACAGATGTGATTGTACTGTCTTCATTTGTTTGGTGCTTTTTGGATAATAATAATACGTATTTACGTTAGGTTCTTTGACAGCTTAAATTTAACCAAATTAAAGGAAATCGAGATTTCCGAATATTACAGATATAATTTTATTGTTTTAGTACTTTTAAAGCTTTGTGTGAGGCTGACGATGTCGATCGGTGAAATCTTTGATTACTTATATTCATCCCGGACAAAAAACTTTGAGAGTTTACATTCCAATGAGTCTAGATCTATGACTTCCAATTTACTGGTGTTCTGGTCGTCGATAATTGTGGCAAGCTGTTTCCTCCAATGTTTCGGCTGGACTTGGTCATACTTGATTCAGGTAGAAGAATTTGGCATTTTTAAATATCACAAATGTTCCACCGTTTTTGAGCGTTTGGATTGAAAAGTTGAAAAATTTACAGATATTAGAAATATGGCCTCGCATTTTCGGTTCTTTGGATATCGATGATGATGCTGACGAAGAACATTAACACCAAAGTTCTTCTTGTAAGCATGATTTTATGATTTTAGTTCGCTCAATGTTCAATGTCTGTGGACATTAAATTTTTGAAGAAATATTCGTCATGTCGTATTCATCATTTAATATTCGCATAAGAGTTCATAATTAATCGTGAGGTCATGTGTTTTAATTTCCATACTTCAGTTTAAATAATGATTCCTATGCACGTTAAATTGGAAATTGAGCGCACATGACACATAGAAATACGTGATACAGAAAAACATATATAGATAATTTACACTTGAAAATAATTAATGTTTTTATATAATTGTAATTTTATAAGATTGTAATGTGTACATAAATACTATAGTTGATTATAATTAAAGCGATGTAATGAAAATGTTAAGTATTTGGTTCGGCCCGTGGTAACGGGCTATACAAATGTAATGTATTAAATATCTCGAAACATGTAATAGATGTTAACACAAATTTTGAATATACAATGAGAAATAACATTTGGAATACACCCGTCAATGTTAGACAATGTATATAGCGATTAAACATAAACATGTATATAGCGAATAAAATAACTTCTCTATAATGATGTACGATATCCTAAAGTAACCCTTCCTTACTGAAAATTGTGATATAAATATTTCCTTTGCAGGTAGTTGCTTTCTCTATTTTTTGATCTCTAATCTGGCCCTTTTCTAAGTAACAGCGACCGTTACTTAACAGTTTTAAGCGTCTCGTTAGTCAAAATTTATAATTTACGTTCGAAAGTATGACCGAGATCGATTGCAACGTTCTTTTAATATCTATACGAAAATAATGAATCTAATAACGAAGAAGATAAAGAATATTATTGTCTGATATGCACGGAATCCTACAGCACGATGAAACCAGACGAAGAAATTGGTGCAATGTAGTGAGTGTAAAAATTGGGCACATGAAAAATGTACCTATCAAGATGTTTTTTTATATTTGTCATAATTGCGATCCTGGATGATCGGTTACAAATTTTACTTTTGTTCTACTTATTATTATAATTTAAATCAATAAATATCCTAATTTGATAAAGTTACACGTGTATTACTATCGACCCTATGTAGTATTACAGCCGATCCATCGTATTTTCTACGATCGACGTACTATAGAACGATAGTATTTATCAAGGAAATATTTGCCAGACGCGCGGTATAACTTTTTTGCGGGAAAATTATACCGTACATAATGTTACAATTAAATACTAGAAGCATCGATTACATATCTCGTTGCATATCTCCTTCTCGTTGAATAAATATATGTTACTAGGAAATTAAAAATTACTTCTACCGTACAGGAAAACAATCGTCGAGCGAATCACACCAACGAAGAAATAGAGGAGAGGAAAAAAAGGGGAAAATACGTCCCAAAGGTATCACGAGGTATCTCAAATTCGAAGAACGTACCTGTAATAGGTGTAAATTATTACTCGAATTTAGAAAGATTATTAATATTTATCCAAATTAAATTATTACTCGAGATAAAAAGAAAGGAAACGAGTAAAAAGTTATTCTATATTTATAATGGTTCAGAGAGTAAACAAAATTTATTTTTAATATTACTCCATATTATATCCTGTGTCATTATATCAATCCTATATTACACAGAATGAAAGATAAAAATGAAGCTTATCGTAATGCAATTAGTCGTATTTATGAATTAAGCATTTCCCCACTTATATTTTCCTGTTTTATAAGCTCGCAGCTGTAAGCATGCTGAACGATGAAGAAATAAAATTTTGTTCAGAACGAAATGTATCGTAACGCCGTGTATGGTGAGTCATTAATTGATCCTTTATCGCAAATAGTTTCATTATCTCTCAATTCTAAGCCAGTAATCGACGGGCGAATAAATCTAATTCCGAATGATTTTAAAACGTAGCACGATATCCTGGGTGTAGATCATGGTTTATATTTTTTATATCGTACGTTGTTAAAGTCATTAAACAGTCAACCGTTCAAAAACGAACGGGTACAATTTTCGACTGCTATTTTGTAGTATGATGTTACGTAAAATGTCTCGGATCCTTGACATTCAACGCGGAATGTTTCGAACAAATAGTTGACGCGTTTATTAAGCGAGACACCGAATAGACATTTGAAAATCTTTAGATAAGAAGCAAGACGTCAAACGGGGGAAAATAATTTTTTTACGCGCGTGCATGTGCCGGGTTAAATGTATTAGTATACAAAATACGAAAGTGAGTGACGCATAATCTGCCAAGAATTACGCGATTGAATGATTCAATATATCTAATGTTTGGATGGCTGTGAACACCATGTGCAGCTTATTTATCGTTCTAGACTCTAGTCTGTAAATATGCAGCCGCAAGCTACCGAGCCATTATCATAATACCGCAACAATATCTTCGAAGCTTCCTACTTCCGACGCAATAATAACGACGAATGCTCCGACGAAAGCTCTCCCATCGAGGAAGCAGAATCAGTTCTCTTTAAACGATCTTGAATAACATCAAGCAACTCGTTATTCTTCTTTTACCGCAATTATACGAAATACCCTCTTGTACTGATTTTTCGTTGCGGGTGCATATATTAACATTCATAAGTATCCGGACACTTTGGCCAATTTATAGTAATGTGATTTTGTCAAAGATGTTTAGATTAATGGTAAATTAATAATTAGAAACAGCACTTTTTGCATTTTTGTGGAGTCAACAGATTAATAAGTTATTTAAATTTATGATAATCTTTAATAAATTGTTTAAATTTATAAAAATGATCGTAATAATATACGTTATTATATATACTGCTTATATATATATATTATCTTATACATGTATATACTATGTATATATATATATATATATATATATATATATATGTCGGGTTTACATTGCAATTAGGATTAGGGGCGTGAAACGAATCGTCGTTTGGTTTACGCATTGTCGATAAGCAATAGAGAAGACATTGACTAGTGCAGATACGATTATTATAGGATTGGACAAGGAACCGTGGTAATTAGATACTCGAGAAACTAATGACAATGATCCTAGGCTCAATAACGAATCCGCGGTCGACGGGATGGTGGATGAACATGCTCACAAAATCTAAGTCGGACTCTTTGTTAAAACGTGGAATATCCACCGAGCGTGCAGACGTTACGTAACTCGCTAATACGACTTCACCAGAGAGAATGACTTTCCTTCGCGATTATGCTGCAGAGGAAAACTATGATGGGGTGTGTCTAAGGACACGAGATTCTTGGATTCGTCGAGGATAGCCTTCGTTTAGAAGGTGAGGGAAATTGGCGTTGCTGCTAATTGGTCAATCTCCATATCGGTGGTTAGAAAAAGATGCTAGCCGCCCTCGAGGGAAAGTTGCTAGTGGGAGACGCCGTTCGTTGAAAGAAATAGATCTCCCCTATCTTCCCGTAGTTGGGACAAAGACTGTTTATCTGTTCGAAGGACTTTAGGTAACTAGATATTAGTGTTTATAACGGCCCTCGGGCTAGCTGATCACGTACTGTGGAGAGACATCGACATCTGGCAATCATCTTTCTCGAAGAATAGGAACTGCGTGTGGCCACGGGACAGAGACCGTTGGAATGTTTACTGTCATGTGTCGCCAGAGATATTTCTTTTAAGGAGAGCTATAGAATTACTTCATACCTTTGTTAGGCAAAACGTTCATCCCTTGACCGCGGCTACGTTCGGCGACTGGCTATCGCCTCGAGCCCAAGCTCATTATCACAAATCTTGAACAAATACAATCGGATCGAAAGACGACAATTGTTTAATTACGCCTATGATAGAATCTAGACTACGGTGTTAAGGGATTTTCCCGGGGTTCCAAAGGGAGGACTCCGATGTCCTTTCATCTCCGACACGGCCATCCTGACTATCACACGTCCTCGTGTGTAACTAAAATATTGCAAAAATTTTTTTTTTTCTTTTTTTTTTTTTTTTTTTTTTTTTTTTACATTAGACTCGACGTAACTGATATTATTTACCATTCAATTAAATGTTCCAAATAAGTCGAGGGTCCATTTCGATAACAAGATTCTGTTCAGAGGTTTGACAAGCAGGGAAATGAAAAAGAACTAAAATTAGTGGCGTTATAATTTGTATCCAAAGTGCTAGTTGCATTCCGTGAGTTATCAGTCAGACCATAACGACACGACAGATCATTTTCGATTTCGTACACGGGTGAATCTCAGATTGTTGGATCGTGTTACTACGTTGGGCGTATTACGAAGGCGCAGAGTGTCCCACTGGACGTATTACGAAGGCGCAGAGTGTCCCACTGGACGTATTACGAAGGCGCAGAGTGTCCCACTGGACGTATTACGAAGGCGCAGAATGTCCCACTGGACGTATTACAAAGGCGCAGAATGTCCCACTGGACGTATTACAAAGGCGCAGAATGTCCCACTGGACGTATTACAAAGGCGCAGAATGTCCCACTGGACGTATTACAAAGGCGCAGAATGTCCCACTGGACGTATTACAAAGGCGCAGAATGTCCCACTGGACATATTACGAAGGCGCAGAGCACCACACTGGATGCACAGCCGCAACGTGGTATTAATGATCCTCTGAGGTCCGTGAACTTGCATCGTTATTATCACCGTCGTTGTCATCATCGTAGACGTCTAACTCAGCAGGAACGCTGCTGTCTGGCGTTTTTCTCAGTCTGTCATGTCTGTCCTTATATGATCTTTTACCGTCTAAAGTTTCTAAGGTGTACCTATTTCCTTCCAAAATCTCTGCTATCCTGAATGGACTCCTGAATTTCGGATCTAGCTTCGTTTGGTTTCTTTCCTCGTTTTTGCGTAATACAAAATCACCAAGGTTAAACCTAACTACTTGAGCTTTGTTTTTGTCGAACCTATCCTTATCGTATTTGGCACTTGCTTCTATATTCTTTATCGCCTGTTGTCTTACATGGGAGATGTCTAATTCTCTTTCTTCGATGTTGTCGGGTACGGACAAGCCGTAGGGTCTCGCTGTTTTACCGATTAGTAGTTCCAATGGGCTCGACTTAGTCACGCGGTTGGGGGTAGAATTTAAAGCTAGTTGTGTTTCCCCGATCGCGTCTTGCCAGGACCGCCCGGTCGTTTCTATTGTTGTGAACGTATTTTTTTTAGCGTACCCATAATACGCTTTACCTGTCCGTTGGCCCTGCTAGCACCGGTTGCCATTAAGTGGAGTTTAATATGTTTATCTCTACAAAGTCTTGAAATTCTTTGCCTGTAAAACATCTTCCTCGGTCTGCTATTATCCAGCGAGGACTCCCGAATAAAAATATAGCATACTTAAGTGTTTTAACGATACTAAGGGAATCTATTTTACGAGTATGATGCAGATATACGAATTTAGTAAAAACGTCGACCAAAACAATGACATATTCTTTCGAATCACTTTCACCGCTTAGTTTGCCCGCTATGTCCACGTGAACTGTATGCCAGGGTATGCTGGTCTTAGGTATAGGACGTAATTCAGCTTGTATTTTACCTGAACTTGCCTTCGAAACTTGACAAGCATGACGGTTCTCTACGAATTTACGAACATATTTTCGTCATTCCTTCGAACCAGTAATACTCGCACAGTTTCTCAAGCGTTTTATCCCAACCTAAGTGCATAATGGACTGGTGCACATGGTTAATAACGGACCACCTAAAACCTCTTGGGACAATGGGCAAGCGGAGAGGTCTGCCTTTTCTCTGTATCTTACGATGAAGGAATTACCGGACCGTAATTCATACATATTCGCTATATTTTCCGTGAGCTCCTCGTTTTGCAATTTATTGACGATCTCAGAAATTTGGGAGTCGCAACGTTGTCCCGCTAATAGCCAATCTTCGGAGATTTCGGTCGGATTGATTTCCTTCTCTACGACTTTGTTGATCGTACGGTGATCTAAGTCTACGGGGTTCCGCGAGAAGAAATCTACGTGAGCCTCTCGTTTACCTTCTTGATACATAATGTCAAAAGTAAAAGTTTGTAAGCAAGCCCACCACCTGTAAACACTGTCATTTAATTTCACACCATTTCTAGAGATGACTTTAAGGAATTACAATCAGTAACGACAAGAAATTCTCGATCATGTAAATAGTGGCGAAAATGTTTAACAGCGTATAACGACTGCTAACGTCTCTAGTCCATATGAATGATACCTAGATTCCGCAAGGTTAGTTCCTTTTCTGTAATATTTCACTACCCTGTTTTTAGCTTCAACCTTATGCGTTAAAGTAACCCCATATACATCCAAACTAGCGTCAGTATGTAATCCTATCGGATAATCAGGGTCAAATATCGTTAACGCCAAAGCATCAGTCCGGATGGAAGTTGCCTTTTGCCTCCTCTTTTCGTGTTTATCTGTCCAAGTTATGTTTTTGTTACCGAAAGTAAGTGTGCATAGAGGTTTCATTACCTGTGAAGATTTAGAGACGAATTTTCGGAAGTAAGAAACTAAACCTATGAACTGTCTATGCTGTGTGACGGTCGTTGGTTCAGGTAAAGAACTCAAGGTTTGCATTCCACCCGGGTTGGGGCGGACTTCTCCGTTATGAATTACATGTTCCAAATAGAGTACCGATATGTTTAGGAAAGAGCATTTAGAAGAATTAGATGAAAATCTGGCATTTACGAGGGTATTTAATACGGTGTATGGTCTTTTTAGAACTCGATCTATGGAGTAGGCAACAATTAGAACATCATCCAAATAAACAACAATGTACGAATGGCACGTTGGGTGCCATACGTGTTTCCAAAGGAATCTCAAGCACGATCTCATTTCGTTCGCTCGCAACATGAAAACCAACAGCTGTTGTCGAATACAATGAAGAAAAGTGTGGTATAAATTATTTCGACCAAATGGTTTCTTATGCCTTCTTAGAAAAGGGATCAAATGGTACCGAAGACTTGGTACGACTACTTCTGGGTACTTCTGTGGTAAACGCTTTGATGGTTTTAATATTGCAGCAAGGAAGAAATTAGAATATTTAGAAAAGTATTAGTTGCAAAATTATTAGGGTTGTCTAAAAATGCAAAAATCCTTGTTTCAACGGAGTCAGCGCAATATCGCCGTTCGGAAAAACGATTATGAAAATAAAAGGACGTCGTGTGGACAGAACAAAGGCACAAAAGAATTTGAAGAAAACAACAACTTATTGTCCAAATCGTCCATTGCTGTATATTTTCTAGAATTAGGATGAATAGGGATTTGGCGAAATCCGCTGGCCATGTCAGACTAGTAAAATATCTCGCATTTGCAATCTCGCGACTTGATCTGCAATAAGGGGTAAAGGATACCGATCCGCGACCGTATTTTTATTTAGTTCTTGAAAATCTACTAATCATCTATCTGAACCATCGTTCGTCTTCACGTGTAACATAGGCCTCGCGAACGGTGAATTACTAGGCCTTATGATATTTGGCTCCAATTAATTCGCTTATTCTCTCACGTACTATTCTGCGCTCTTCCTCGCGGAATCTATAAGGACTTTTTTTGTACGGTGATGTTAGGATCAATTAATTGTATTTCTAACTGGCCTGTATTTACGCGAGTACGTAGGAAACCCGTAACGAATGAATCTTTGATTTTTCGAAAAGAAAGATTAATCGAATTTTATCGCTACCATGTACCTCATTGTCAACTTCATTAACATCGATCTCGTTTTCAGCGGTTTTATTACAGGCATTAATTATTTTTGTTTTACACATAGCGAGACTAGTTTGTGTAATATTGCGTCAAAACCTTGGCTTGAAATTTAACGAGCAATCGCGATATCATATTTTTAAATAACTATAAGCGAGGACATGAAGAATTTATCTCTAACCACTAACACCTGCAACGGACAAGATTTGAGATGTGCGTTTAGTACAAATATTTCTTATTCCTCGCATTACTACTGTATCAATCGTTCTTTTGCCAGAAAATCTCAAGACTACGGATTCTTTAATTAGTGAGCACTCGGCTCCAAAATCGGGGTAAAAATGGGAACGACTCACCCGGATGACTTGATCCACCAGTTGGTGCTTCCACTACGTAGAAGTCGATTCGACGTTCGTTATTGAAATTATATTCAGGGCACTGCATTGTAAGGATTTTCCTCCATAATCAAATTAACAGCTGCGCATCATGCAGCGGAGTCGAAGCCCGCGGTTTCAGGGTTAAAACGCGGCGGCGAAAAATTGTTAGGTTCCACACTCGATTTTTGCACTAGCAACAGAATTAACTCGCGCACGATGGTCGTAAGCTCTTGCACTGTTATAACCGGCACTGATCCCACTTCTGATGTCGGGTTTACATTGCAATTAGGATTAGGGGCGTGAAACGAATCGTCGTTTGGTTTACGCATTGTCGATAAGCAATAGAGAAGACATTGACTAGTGCAGATACGATTATTATAGGATTGGACAAGGAACCGTGGTAATTAGATACTCGAGAAACTAATGACAATGATCCTAGGCTCAATAACGAATCCGCGGTCGACGGGATGGTGGATGAACATGCTCACAAAATCTAAGTCGGACTCTTTGTTAAAACGTGGAATATCCACCGAGCGTGCAGACGTTACGTAACTCGCTAATACGACTTCACCAGAGAGAATGACTTTCCTTCGCGATTATGCTGCAGAGGAAAACTATGATGGGGTGTGTCTAAGGACACGAGATTCTTGGATTCGTCGAGGATAGCCTTCGTTTAGAAGGTGAGGGAAATTGGCGTTGCTGCTAATTGGTCAATCTCCATATCGGTGGTTAGAAAAAGATGCTAGCCGCCCTCGAGGGAAAGTTGCTAGTGGGAGACGCCGTTCGTTGAAAGAAATAGATCTCCCCTATCTTCCCGTAGTTGGGACAAAGACTGTTTATCTGTTCGAAGGACTTTAGGTAACTAGATATTAGTGTTTATAACGGCCCTCGGGCTAGCTGATCACGTACTGTGGAGAGACATCGACATCTGGCAATCATCTTTCTCGAAGAATAGGAACTGCGTGTGGCCACGGGACAGAGACCGTTGGAATGTTTACTGTCATGTGTCGCCAGAGATATTTCTTTTAAGGAGAGCTATAGAATTACTTCATACCTTTGTTAGGCAAAACGTTCATCCCTTGACCGCGGCTACGTTCGGCGACTGGCTATCGCCTCGAGCCCAAGCTCATTATCACAAATCTTGAACAAATACAATCGGATCGAAAGACGACAATTGTTTAATTACGCCTATGATAGAATCTAGACTACGGTGTTAAGGGATTTTCCCGGGGTTCCAAAGGGAGGACTCCGATGTCCTTTCATCTCCGACATATATATATATATATATATATATTTAAATATCATTATTTGCATAAATGTCAGAAACCTTTCTATTATTTTAGAAAAGCCTAGTCAATCTGATTTATAACTTATAAATTAATGAATTTGAAGATAAAAAGCTTGACAAGGAGGAAATTTGTTCTAAAATTATTCAAGATTTGGCAATTACAAATGTCAAATTTATTGTTTGTTGGCTTCTAAAAAACAACTTAGCAATGTTGAAATATACTCTATCATATAATTATACGATATTATTATATAATGTAGTTACGAGTATAATAATGATAATAAGATCATTGCAAGAACTGCGAGGTAGCAGATTTTCTCGTTTATCCATAACATTACAATTAAAATACATCTTGCCGAAACTGGAAAAATTATCGGTGTACTTTTGAACGGTAGTGCAACGTATAAGTTGTATAAGTACTCGAACAACCGGAAGACATATCTAAATGATGAGAAAGAGATTTGTGACGCGTCTAGGTGCCAGTCGATTATTAAGCCAGACCAGTATCGTGCCAAATCCGCTGAATAAATATAGAAGCTGCGGGATAAATGTCGCGTGTCGTGCAAGATATATATGTTTCGAATTTCGAAAATCACGTTTTTAAAAGCATATACACGCTGATTTTTACCATTTACAATTATATCGCTGAAAGGGCGGTTAAATCTAACTGTCACCGCACGTCGAGCAGCAAACAAGTTGTATTACCGTAATCTCATCACTGGGACGCAGATTATATCCGCGTTTCTGTTAATTCCACGTTAAATAATTTTCGTTGAACACGCGGACTTCCAGGATCTAATCTTCTCTGTGCAGCGCGTTTCGTCGTGTTCGCTTGTCTTCTTTGTTTCTTCGATAATGCGCAACAATCGAGCCCCTCAACAATCTCAACATCCAATCTGATTAAACTGGGGTTAACTTCGTTTTCTCTTAATTTCTTAATTTTATCGCATTAAGTACGCTTACTGTTTACATAAGTACGTACATCAACGTTTTATATAAGTACATTAATGTACAATTCTCGAGAAACGAATGATACCTCAAATCTATTTATTTATTGCAACAAGATTGTGCAAGATGATGCAAATTGTAAGAAAAATTTAAAAGACAATATTTGAAACGTTATTGTTCCTGTACGTTTCAATTTATGTAGTCAATTGATGTCCGAATGACTCAATTGTGATGGTTATCGATTCCATCGATCGTTTAATATTAGCCTGGAAGCGATTCAGACAGGTATTAACTTATAAGCGTATGTATGTTGTATCGCATGATTTGAGCTATTATTCGTACAGGGAGGATCAATAGTCGCGACGTAGACCTTTTAAAAACTAGCATTATGCAAATTTAATTTTCTGCAGTTTTATAACACTTATATGATATTATTTTTTACTGGTTAACGACTGAAGATTTATTCCTATAGATTTTTCTTTGAACGTCTACGTAAAAAGAACCAGTAAACGCAAAGGCTAATCAATGTTTAAATTTCTTAGAATAATCCGGTAATGAAAGATTGTTCGTCTAAATAAGAAGGTTCGATAATTTTCTTATTACGTAAACGACGATACGTCGCAAGCAATGAAAAAGGATTGCAAATTCTTTAAATCCACTCGTAACTAACTACGTATCGTCTCAGTCAATTTAGCTCACTGTCCGCTTGATAATATTTGTTTAACGCGCTGCATCGACCGTATACTCGGCGCATATACAAAAATCAAAGTGCATCGTCTCTTTCAGATGCATCCGGCTTGATTCGCAAATTCGAAGAAGCGGGTCGTCGTGTCAATGGATCTTCCACCGCACATCATCGAACGAATCTGTTCTTCTTCGCCCCTTTCTCTCCCTTCCTTCTTATCGAATCCCGAGGTTCTTTCATAATTTTGCCTTTACTAGGTATTACACGAGTGTCACGCGTTGAGGCTAACTTATGTGATACTTGACACACTGCTACCAGCGATAACGAGCCACCTGGAACGAGACTAACGAGCATCTCACATTTCGTATGATGTATTCTGCCGTTACTGACATAGTACGCGATACATCCATGCTAGAGATGAGTCATTACACACCTTGTGTATTGTCCACCCTCGCCATGGGGGCTTCCTTCCGCGAAGAAATCGTCGAACCGCCTCCAATTATTGAACTTTGATTAGATCTCGATTGTTCGTCCCGGACACGTCTGGTGTAACGTAACCGGTTGTGATAATGAGTCAAGAGAATTGCGTCATAAATCGTAATTGATTTTGTAGTTGCTAACATTCTAGACTGGACGTATTGTCGCTAATACTACATTATCGAGAAGCATTTTATTGCTAAAAAATTAAATAGTATATCGACCGTATATCGCTTATCGTTATCGGCCAGCGTGAAACATGTTGTTAGGATATCTGTTGATAGTTGGAGAAAAATTAAAATAAAACAGGTTTCTAAAATACTCACAGTTATACGTTTACTCTGCTTTACTATGCAAAGGATTAGGATCTCTACGTCTCTCTTATTGTAATCTAAACTAAAAATATATGGAAATTTTTGGAATATTTTATATGGATCGTGGATGTTTGTGTATTCATAGAAAATTGGAAGTTCTTGAAATCCGCAGAATGCATAATACCTACTTAGTATAATATTTGGCGAATAAAAGAATTCTTTGCTTAGGTATCATGTTTTGAGTTATTCATAAAAAAAATTATTCATAAAAATTATGTATATACTTCCAACCAGTTTTTAATGATAATGATGCAATATAAATCACGGGCGCTTTGAAAAGTAAAGACGTTATACGTAAATATTCAAAGGATCATGGAGAAATTAACGTACACGCGTACATATTAATGTAACACAGAGAAAAATATAACATCGATATTATATTGAAGTTAAAAAATGAAAGTGAAATCGTTACTTATACATTTAATAAAATCCTTCGCTTTAACTTATTTTCTCTAATTATTCGAAAATACGATCATCTGCACGATAGTCCTCTATAAAGCGAAGGAATTCGATCATTTGTCCATTCTTAATTCTCCTTTTTATTTTAATCCATTCTAAGAAGAAATGGTAGGATAATTTAAATATAATAAAGACCAACAATGCAAGGACTACATAGTGACGTCAACTGAACATTTCCATTTAAAGTTAAGCAGAAATATCGTGTTTATCATTAATCTTGGTCATACTATATTCAGTTGCGCTTTTCCTTTTTCTTACATATACTGCATTTCGGAAATGTACATATGCAGAACGTATCACCTTTATAGAAAGATGCTGCATACGCATGACATCTCGTTTCTCGACAACCGCTGATTCTCCTCGTCACATTGACTTACACTCGTCGGACCGTACATTTCAATCCCGCTTCAGAACGTTTTCTCATGCTAATTTCGCTGTGGCCCGTTTTCATCTCGCACGACGCTCACGTACACCGTCTAAATCAGTTTGTTTGCGGAACGGCGTGCGAAACATTCTACGCTGATGCACCGTATACGTCCGATCATTAACAATAACTTATGCACCTGTCAGATAAGTTGTTGCACGTTAACAGCATATTTTCTGCAAAAGTTAGTTTCCACTTGGTATCAACTCGCAAGTAATAATTTTGAAGTGCCTTAAAAATTCTTGATTAAAAATAGATCATATTAGAATATACGTATAAAAATAAGTTATATTTAGACCTGGATAGATGTTTATGCAAATTGATATTTCTACACAGAAACTACAGACGAACATACAGAACAGAACTAAAGACGCAAAGATTTGTTTCATCTACTAAATATCATAACGGATGCTGTACTTTGCTTCTGTCGTATGTATGTTTGCATATTACGCGCATTCTGTGCGTTTTTACTTTTACGTTTCTTTTAACGTTTCAATTTGAATTTATACGAGGCACCGAGGACAAAGGTGAACTAAGCCATATCTTCTCTCGATGCAAGTTTACGTTATTAACTTATTGCAATAAGCTGTATTAGTCGTGAAAAAGTGGAAGAACTCGTTCTTTTTTCCAAAACAAACCTAGATAACATAACGAAATCGGTCGTTGCATTGAATATTTTATGCTCACGTTTTTTAAACATTTTTAGTAAATTACTCGATTTGTTGAGTAACTGGGATTCTCCCACTCTTGTTTTCAACGTCTAGCGTGTACGTGTAGTCTACTCTTGCTGCTGATACTTTCGAAGTAAATCTAGAAGCTCGAAAGCTTGAGAAATTAATTAAAAAACAGAGATTTTTCATTTATGTGTAACAGAAGATCGATGAATTAGATTTTGCACTCGAGGTAATGTAATCTGTACACATTTTAGAAAAGAATCAATTTCTTTTTAATTTCTCAAGATAAGCGCACAAAGAGAGGAGAGGTTCTATCACTTTCGAATAATGCGATTGATTCCATTCTATCAATGAAGGCATGCCGATGTTTGCCAACCATTTCAACGAGCTTCATTGTCTTTCTTCAATTTTATTATTAGGTTTCATAGCACGCGCAAACGCATAACATATGCGAAATGAAAATAGATTCATTGCGCCTCTGTTACCATGGCCTTCGCTGCATATTTGCTTACAAGGTGCGTCTTAAAAGCATTGTAAACACCGCGTACTCTATCTACCAGTTGATTGCGTATCTCGTTTGGCGCGGAAAGAATCGAACTCGCCGCAGTGCCACTTGCTTTATCCATAGGCCGCTTACTAGAACCGAATCTAAACTGCTTTCTTTTTTTTTTTTTTTTTTTTAGAGTTTATTTACCAAGATACAATTTTTAATACATATTGGGTATTCACAATAAACTATGAATTTCGATAAGGTGTGTTAGGCAAAAGTACCGATACGCGACGGTACGACGTAGCCATACTATATTATGTGTCGGCGTTTTACATTTTTTGTGATTTTAAATCTATTCTTTGGATTTAAGCCGCTGGGGAGCGGAGCTTTTATGTAATTTTGTTTTTGGTTGATTTTTTTGTCCTGAAACTTGGTCGCAAAACAGGACTCATCGGTAGTTTACATTTTGGCGCTGTATGCCTTTGGGGGGGGGATAATAGGGAGGGGGCGGGGGAGGGGGATGTCAAATAGGTTTATTTACAATATTTACAGATTATTTACAATTACACCTGTGTTATTCGGTGTCAGAGTTGTGTTCTGTCGGTTTACTGGTTTTCTCTCTTGTTTTATTATGGATTTGGAATCCACCAATATTTCTTTGTGTTTTTTCTGTGTTTGTCTTTAGTGTCTTTCAGAGGGAGAGCCATGTTGTATCTCCACCTAGTGTCTGCGGTTTGTCCGTTTAAGTTTTCTTCGTAGAGTATAGTTTTGGTTCCTATTTTTCTTTTTATGTGGTATATTACTGGGATGTTATTTTGGTCTTGGAGGTAGTTTTTTTCGTCTAGGTATATGAACGCTTCTGGGGGGATGTAGCCTGTTGCCAGAGTGTTTTTGTAATATGTGTCATTTGGGAATAAGCAATTGAAGATTAAACTGTTTTCTTGTATCTTTGCAGCTTGCGCGAAGTGGTTTCTTGTTAATTTTAATATGTAACAGTCTATGCGGTGAATGTTGGCTAGGTCGTAGATTGTTTTGTTTTTGACATATGTTTTGAATCCGCTGTGTTCGGATCTGTAAGTATTCAAGCAAGCTCTGATGCATTTTCTTTCGAATCTGCGAATTTTTTCCATTTGGGAGGCTGATTTGTTGTACCAGATTGGGCAGCCGTAGGTTATGATCGGTCTGATTAGTGCTTGATAGCACAGGATTTTTACTTGACTGTTGAGATGTTTAGAGTAAAATAATCTTTTTATTCTCCAGAATGCTTTACTGGCTTTGGAGAGTTGGATTTGAATATGCTGCTTGTAGTTTAGTTTATCGTCTATGTTTATACCTAGGTATTTTACGCAGTTTTTATGTGGTATGAGCTCCCCTTCGTTTGCTTTTTCCCTTAGTTGAAATTTTCTGCAGTGTTCCCTTTCTATTGGACCGATTTTGCTTGACTTGGGTCTAAACAGTATGGTTTCGCGAATCTAAACTGCTGTTGACTTACCCCAGTCGCGTAAACACTACAGTAATTGAAGAATACTCGTTAAAAGCAGATAATTTTCGATTATTTGAAACATTTAAAAACAATGTAAAAATAAGTTTGTTCCTCTTCAAATACTATCCCGAAGAAAATACATAATGATGATTCAAATGGTTATTTATATGCAAGACGAAAATCAAATATAACAAAAGTGCGTCGGAGGCTTCGTATTTGAAAAAATCGAGTTTGAAAATTTACGAGGTACAGGGTACGTGAATTTGACCAATCGTCGGCTGGACAGGAATGGACAACTGATAGGAAATTATTCTACACAAATAAATTGAAAATGAAGAATAAAATTTTGTTGTTTACACTCTCGTTTTGGGGAAAATAAAGTTTAGATATGTTAGCCAAGAATTAGTCCAAGTAGACGTCGATTTTATCGAAAAATGAGACTTCAGATGAAAAGATTTTATTCTACATTTTTTATATATATTTCCATATGTAATATAATTCATCGATTATAGATCATCTTGTCTAGCTGAGAATCAAACGAATTTACGCATACCTCACAAATTTTCAAACTCGATTTTCTTAAAAAACGAATTTTTTATGTGTTCATATTCTATTAGTCATCGCATGTACAGTCAGTCACGAAAATATTCTGCAAATTTATTGCAGTTACAGGCTAAAACTCGCGAAGAACTGCAAACTTATAGTAACGTTAACCGATTTCGATGAAACTTTCAGTATGTATATAACTGATATAAATGTCCAACATATGTTGTTTAAATTTTTTCAATATTTCTTTTACACATTATCTGGTACTAATCCTTCTGGCTTCTCAAGAAAGCTCAAGTCGTTTGGTCCAATTTTTGAACAGTTATTCTACTTTAAAGAGTGTACAGATATTTTCGTGACTGACTACAGTCAACGCTTACGATAAGAAAGGAAAATTATAAGCCATAGAAAAACCCAGTGAACTATTACGCGATCGGTCCAGTTAATTTTTATTATCAATTTAATCCTACGATGTATACTTACCGATAAATGAAGTTAAGTTAAAAAAAAAAGAAACAGAGAAACTCATTTCGTTCTTCCTTAATGTCGTATCTGGAACGATGGCTGAATTAATAATACGCCCCGATCTAACAATAAACCTCGTAACTCGAACGAGTCTCATCGACCTCGTTCGGGGACGGATGAAAAATAATCCGAATAAAAGGAACAAGCAAAATTCGCCATTATCGAAAATTTCACAAAAATTCATTCTGAAAAAGAGAAGAGAGAAGAATTTTTCAGAAAACGGTTTTAAAAGAAGAATCGACGATAGGTATCTGATGGACATGCACGTCGAATTAACGAAGCAGCCCATTGAAACGGTACAACAAAAGTTCGATCGTTCCATGCGGCGCTATATTTACCAGTTGCTTGGGTGTGTTGGAAAATATAAAGAAGCACGCTGTGTGTGGTAATACCAGGCTGTGATATTAAATTCGATGCAACGATGGCTCACGGTTGTGGGAATTTGTTTACAAATTGATGATAGCGGCTCTTCGATCGTCCGATGATTAGTTTCCGTTGATGGGACCGAGCGAAAGAAAAATTGCATAATTGACGTCGCTCTATGACCAAGGTAATAATGATTGCTTCGAGCTTTCTGATGAAACCGACGAGTAGCTTAATTTTTTTGCGATACGGTGTTTATCATTTGCCTTGTCGTTATAGATAATTAGCGCAAGATATTCAATATATCCTCAGATATCCCATATTGGGACCATTTTTAACGCGTATTTAATATATTTAATTTTTTTTATTGGATATATGTTTGGAGTAAATGTCTTGTAACTTTTATATAAATTTTTAGATTGAGTTTAAATTTTACCAATATACACTGCCTATCATAAGGATTAATATATCTACTCGTTGCGATTGTTGCAAAAGTCTAATTTTTACTTTGTTTAATATCTTACATTGTAAGCCACATACGAATTAACACACAGAAGAATTAACAGACGAATTAACAGATTTATAATAAAATAACAAGGCATTCAATTTAAATTAACGTCATGAAGTGTCCAACTACGTATAATGTAATTATGACAATCGTGTCTCAATATAGTGCTAATGAAATTTTAAAATGTACAAGTTTTCCACAATGAACGTCTAAATACTCTTGCATGCCTGTATATGAAGATCAAAGGGCAAAAAAATATAATAAGGCTATTTTCCTTAGTTTCCATAACTTTTGTGTTATTTTGTGGCTAAAAAGTTATATTTTAATGCGAAATACACATTTGAAGAAACGAGTGATCTCATATATTTGATGATGCTTATAAATCTTTTGAAAATAGGTGATAGATCCACAGTGATTTTTAAGAATTAAATGTTTGTGTAATTGTCATGTTGCTTCAATTAAATTAATGGGAATCTACATGTAACTGCTGTTATTAATACGTCTTAAGTATGTAAGAGGATAAGAAAAACACATATTTAATCCCAAAATCAAACGCAAACACAGCTTTGATATGAAATTGTTTAGCAACCTATTCAAGTTTAATATTGCTCATCTATAAAAGACGAGAAATATGATTTATCATGTTTTTCACCTGTGGTTGTGCTCTCTATAAGAGAAATGAAATATTAATTTCTTTTTTTTTTTTTTGTATCGAATGGTCATCAGATATTACGGTTCGTCTTATTTTTCCCTTTCCAAGTTCTCCCGGTGTACATAAAAATCTCGTTAGAGTGAAATTAAATCCAGGAATTTCCATCGACGTATACTTATCAGCTATGTTACAAGGAGTTCGTTTCATCGTGTATCTTACTTATAACGTATCATGCTCGCATGCTTAATACTCATTGTTGAACTTTCCATTACATATGGTACACGTAGCAAGAAAATCTCGAAATAAACCTATCAATAGTAAAAGCTATCTAGTTATGTAAACTGTCAAAGTTGTAAACTGTCGCAATTAATTTGCGTGTATTATAATTGAGGTGATTTCTTATTCGCCATGAGACGAAACGGCAAATTGACCAAATTACATTCAAGTCTTAGCTATAATTTTTTAATATTAGCTTTAAGCTTTCTAGCTTTTTGATTATACTTTTAAATTGATAATTATAAAGAAGCTCGTAAAGAACTTATAAAGAATTTCTTAGAAAACTTTGTTTCCTCTTTTATATTTACAAAATAATTGAAATTTAAAATAATTTAACTGTTTGGCTAGAAGATATCTACAAGCTCTTTTATTGGAAAACTCTTCAATTACGCTGCAATTTGATTCTTCATTTTATCTAAATACCATTTTTATCTGAATTGCACAAAGTATTTGTTAATACAAATATTAAATAATAAACATTGGAGTAAAAAACAAGCTAAATTATTTATAGAATAATCCATTTCGATAATCTTTACAATCGATGATACAGATAATGATTGATTAAGAAGCCAATGGTTTGTACATTTCTGGCTCTAGTTTTAGTTCGTACATCTACTATTCTATTCACCACATAAATTATACAAGTGTAAGTTTCCTCAGTTGATACTAATTATTGACATTTCTTATCGGATTAAGAATGACCCGAATATGTACATATTCCAGGTACTCTACTGAAAATATCGCTCAAAATAAATTTCTCGATCTATCAAAATTTCATACTTGATAAATTGTCATCCGGTTAATTTTATCGCGTTCATGTGATCTGAAAGACCGCTGACTCGATTAGCCACTTCACATTCAGATAAAAGTTACAGGTATCTAGAAAAAAACGCAATACGAGACCGAGTAGAGAAAACGAAACAACAATAAAAATGATATATCGTTATTATTAAACCGTTATCGTAATATGTTATTAAAAAAATCAAAGAAAATACATTCGGGAGAAAAAATTATCTGACTGTTCTCTTGGTAATCATTCGTATTATTCTTCGAGTTATTCGTTACAATTTATCAAGAGGGCAATATGAATCATATGCGGCTCCACATTACATTTATTAATCTCTCAACTTCATTACATAAATTCATTATTTTTCATTCATTGCATCAATTTTATATTCATATTCATATTCATATTTATGTTCACATTCATATTCATGTTCATATTCATATTCATATTGAATAGTTGAGAGACAAATAAATACATGAAACCATAAAACATAACAATTGGCTTACGAAAGTAGCTGAAATTTTTAATAAATATTTTGTAAGATGGAAAAGAGGCTGGCCAGTGGACATGTTCGATTAATCGATTCCTATATATGGTAAAATTTGAAAGAAATCTGAATCAATTATCTATATTATACATATTAATAAGCCTCGTGGTACCGCAAGAGCTTCTTTGAAAGTAAATTATTTTTCTAGACTAGGACTTCAACCTATCGGCAATTAACATAGTAGAAGACCGTGTAAATAAAAATTTCAAGGAACGATAGAGATAGCGGACAGTCAATTAAGGAGGTAGATAACTTTAATGATTTCGCTTCCCTTGATTTTCATTTTTTTACGCAATCGAGGAAATAATCACCAGTAAGTATACGTCGCTAGATTTCTCTCTTGAACTTGGATTTTATCAGTTTCCATTGTTGAACGATAACAAACTCATTACCTGCTTTTTTTTTCAAAGAAATCTTTATACGACAGTATGATTAGCGGAGATCAACTAATCGGAAAGTTTGCAGAGATCAACTATAATCAGCTGTGTTATATGAATCATGCATCGGTAAAATTATCCGCAACGAGTGTGTTCTTCCTTTTCTCTTAGTAATCATTTTACAAACATAAAGATTTCGTCCAAACAGTGGCTACAGAAAAACTGGGACTTTTTACACAGATTCATATTTTTAAAAATATAACTGAAATAGTAGAGCCTTGACAAAAAAATTGTTTTACCCATCGACTATTACGCAAAACACTACACTATTTCATATTTTATATATTTTCTTATATTAGACGCATTCTGCACAATTTTGCACGTTAAAATTTTCTATTAATATTTATATCATTGTATTTATTATGTTCAAGTTAATTAGATTCAGTTACATGAAATTTCGTACTATGTGTTTGTTAGTATCTTTAAATATAATTAGAAAAATTTAATATTACGAAAGCGAAGCGTAAAGCCTGATAACGTGAACGCGATTCAAATTAATAAATACTATAATCCTTCGAATTTTATTTTTAGAAGAAGAGAGTACATTTTGTATTATACAATGTTAATTGATACTATCGATACAATTTCGAGAGATGTTTTATCTTAATCTATTATTGGAGATTATTGTGCTTAAAAATTGATATGATCTATTATTCCCCTCTTCGCCTTCTTGTTTCATGTATATTTTATATAATTAATCGCAACTTAATCCGCATTTATTTACTCATTAGGGACTAAACAGTGAAAAAAATACGTAAAAAGTCGGGTAATGGGAGGAAAATATCTTACACGTTGCTTCATAGATGCTGATTATACAAATATAATAGACATGAAAAGTTGTCGTAATTTCAAAGGGGATAATTTATTATGATGTTATGAATTCATACTTCAAAGTCCATCAAATTCTAAGGATAAAACATAACAATTAATGACGAATTATTAATGAATTTTTCAGAACTTTCTGTCACATTATTGTCATCGTCTTGCGAAACAACTTAGAAAGGAAATATTTGCAAAGTCATATCTTATAAAATCCACGTGTTATATGCCAATCCATATATTTAACGCATAGATTGCGAAAATATTAAAATAACCCTGTGGGAAATAGTGAAAAAAGATTGCGTCATATGTAATATGAACATAACGTCAGTCTTTAAGAAATTAATCTATAAACCATTTGTAATTTACATTTCATTAACTTACACGTAGCTAGAGATGAAATGTTACATTAACATAACATTTTCTCTGAGGAAATTAATCTAATAAATCATTCCACATTGTTGGATACATATGCAGATAGTGGTAAAAAATGCAACTGTGTAGCTCTCGCGGTAGTCGCATACTTCTCTTGAACATTATCACGTGTGTTAAACAAAACATTTCAAAATCTTATTGGCACTGTAACGACACCCAAGTATTATGATTATTAATAACTATTATTTGATACAATTTTGAATTTTTGGAATTCCTTTCTTTGAGATTTTTGTAAACGTATATAGAAATTGCAAGATGTATATATTTTGCAGACACAAAAATATTTGAACAGGCAATCATTCACTTTAATAGTTATTATAATATGCTTAAGATTTTTCTACTAATTATTCATAATACTAACTTTTCACTAAATATAAGTTTACAGTAAATACCTTGCAACTTCTAAGTATGCATGTATATTTTCAAATTGGATTTGAGTTTTGCCGATATGGTCATATCAGTCGTGTCTCATCACAGCATTAATAAAATTTCAGAATGTTTTATATAATACGTATGACACACACATGAAAATTTTCCATGGTAAATGTACAAATACTTTTGCGAGCCAATTTGTATGTATACATATGGATGTATATTTGATCTCTATATCTTTCCAATATCTTCGAATATAGATAATATCATAGCATATACTGAAGTCATATATCGGTCGTATATACCTATGTATTATGACAAAGTACTTTCTATTTTTAACCTCATCTAATGTCTCACTGATAAACCACACCCGCGGAAGTGGACATTCGATAACAACCTACTATTAATGGCTTCTCTTCGACTTAACGAACGTAAGACGTGCTCGTAAATCTATTTACTTTAATGATCAACGATAATGCGACATATTGACATTTGCAGTTATACATGGGTTTGAATATACCGCATGATCTTTGATTTTCTATCGAAATTACTTCGAAACGTTGTTCCGTAGAAAGAAAAACTTCAAGAATTCATTAAACGTTACCGGGGACGGTAAAAAACGAAATCGGGTAATCCGAAAATCTCCAAAAACACAGAGGAATCTGTTTTCAACCGAATCTTGACGTCATCGTTTACCGAAGAACGTGAGAAAGCGTGATTTTCATGCATATTCTCTTGAAGTCATAGATGACGCATTTATTCCAAGTTAATATTGACACATTTTTTAGGTCGATTTGTACTGCAATTTTTATCTTGTACCACGAGGTAAAAAGTTAAAATCTTCTGCTTGTTCACACGATTATTTCAAATACATTTTTTCGGCGTCATGAGTTAATATTTGTCCAAGCCATAATCAGACTGCCAGTTATATTGGAAAATTTGTAATTTGCATTGAACGATAAGAAACGGCCACCTGCCTGAGCTGCAAAGATTTTCTTAATTATATTCTGTTATTTTATCCTTTTGGATTGTTTTATTAATCTTGTGCATTATTTGTATAAGCTGAACCAATATTTTTCCGGTTTGCGTCAGCCACAGTTTATACAATAAGTAATGAAAGAACACATACAAAATGTTTCCGAATAGAACCGTTATCAGTATGGGAAATATTTATGGTAAACGATGTTTCATCTGATTATGCATTACACCTAAAGGAGAAAAGAGAAAAAGAAATCAAAATTTCCTACAGCTGCTTAAGACAAGAAACTCACAATCAGTTGCCAACTCGAAATTCGCCAATTGGATAAAATACATGCATATATATACATATATTAAAAGGATCGGAAAACGTATTTACGTAATACTTCTCATCGTTTAGGATTGCATCGGAGAACCACGTACTACTCATTTCATAAGACTAAATGATAAATTTGATAAGATTTTAGAATAACATGTTTATAAAATATAAATACTTCGGTTATCAATATTTCTAAAGTTAGGTGAAAGAATTTAAATGTAAAGAAATGATTAAGAAATGTTTGAGAGACAAATAGATGATAATCCTGCTTCTTAATGACCATCGTGGTTACTTTAAAACTTTCGCGTAGATCCTCCTTTCCTTGAGCAATAAATATTGCAGAACTTGTGAAGTGAAATAAAAACTAGGTACTTCTAAGAACATGTCTGCAATAGATAGTAAATGTAATATATATATATATATATATCAGAGGATTCGATAATAAATCACAGCAACAGAGGCGTAATTAAATTTACAAAGATAATGCGATAAAAATCATAATAAATACCTTGTAGAACGTGGGGTGCTTAGTTTTGATAAATTACCAGATTATCGTTGATATATTATCGGACCAACTTTTCAATCGTATTAAAAATAACTAAAGTATTAAATACGTTTAAATATTAAGAAAACACTGTATTTTTTCTTTTTTTTTTTTTCTTCTTGCAAAATGATATAATTGCTATAAATTTTACTTTATCAGTCAACATTTGTTGATAATGATTTTCGTGCATTGTTTACCTTGTATTATCTAGTTATATTGTAAAGTAGCACAGCCTAAATATTTGCGTTATATCATATTACATATACGTCTGAAATAACAAATAATTTGCATTAGGCTACGTTTAAATATTCTTACTATAATAGTGATATTAGTATTATTATTTTTGTATAATTTTTTTGTAATTACCGCGAGCGCAACGTATACACAAAGTAAAATATCGAACAAATAAAGAAAAATATCGAATCAAATATAACAAATTTCCGTGTATATTGCGATTGTTGGAAAACATGATAATGTAGTGAAAACAGTTAATTAAATGGGACTGTATCTTAAATTACAAACGAATAATTCTTTAAAAAATGTTTGATTCATTGATCCATACGAATTATATACTCTTAGTACTTTAATTCGTCCAAAGTCAGACGTGAACTCCATCTATATACATGTATTTTTTTCTCTTTTTATATACGTTTATAATTCCCACAAACATCATTACATGTATAAAAATATATGTGAAGGCACAGCTTCTTAAAATAATCTATTTAAAGTGATTCAATATCTGGAAGGAATTTGTAAATTTTTATTCGTGCATCTTGCTGATCAGATGGCGTATAAAAAAAATGAGGATCTAATTTGGAAGACGGGATCACAAAAGTCACATTCCACAAGGTAATTCTCTTAATCAGTTTCTTTTTCTTAATAATGAAAATTTGCTCGCTTTATAGACTGAACGTTGAAACCCTATCACCACGTAGCGGTGAAAAAGTGAAACTAATCACTATTGCTGTTTGTATCTAACACCAGTATATATATATATATATATCTTTGTCGCACACTATTGCGTTCCTTGCCTACGGAAGAGACATATGCTACCATCTATTTGATACAAAAGTAACAGCAACTGAATAGGAGGACTGGATAGGAACAGTAGGGATAGATGACAGCACATAACTTGCTAGATAAAGATTGCAATATTGTGCGACAAGGACAGATATACGTACTTGAGTTAGACAAGAATTGCAATAATGTGCGACAAAGACTGCAATAGGAATTAGTTCCACCTTTCCACAGCTACATGGTGATAGTGTTTCAATGTTCATATAAATTTTCATTAGTGACAAAAACAAAGAGGATTAATTTGTGAACTTTTATGATTTCGTCTTCCGAATTACATTCTATCGTTGTGTATACGGTCGTGTAAATATTCCAAACCTCATTTTCATACATAAAACAACAAATTTTATTGAACATTTTGCTAACCTTAAATTGAATACTCATGTAAACGCACTTTTATGATTTGGAAATAATTGATAGTGTGCCATCTTATAACATTACCAGTATAAAGATTGGTAAAGAAAACGGGATTTGGTTCTTTAGTGAATCTTTTTCATGTTCTGGAGGATATTTTTCTGTAAAATTTTGATGCTGAACGATGGATTCCATTCCCAGAACGCATGAAGGTTCGTTTGTCATAAATTAAATTCTGGTATTTATGATTGGAATTATACTTTATTTTAAATTATTACCCGCGACTCTATTCATTTATGTAATTTAATTATCGAATATTTACAAATCTTTATCCAAATTCCTTTGATTAGACTCAGTAATAAGAAACAACACAAGTAAATTTGATATTTAAGCAGTCATTTGCTAATGGTTAATCTTAATTATTCTAGCCTTGCATTGTGTTAGATTCTTAGTAAATTTTATGTAATTTGTATTTGTATTGATCTATATAGATATTGAAGCACAAATACGAGAAATACAGTCAAAGAAAAAAGAGATTCAAAATGCATCTACTGAAAAGGACCAAGTAGGGCTAGGAAAGACTGGATTTTATGATCAAGATATTTACGATGGAAGTAATAATAAATATGAAGGCTATGTTACATCTATTGCAGCCAATGATGAGATTGAGGTAATTTCATTTTTTACCATGATGGTTGCTTTTATTGTAACATAATAATAAGTTATGAATTGTATTATTTTTTTTAAGGATGAGGACTATGAACCAACAACTTTTAGTACTAATAAAAGACCAGGCTATACTGCACCAGCAGCACTACTCAACGATGTTGCACAGGTATAATATTTTGAAAATAATATTATTCTTATTATTATTAATGTTGCTAATGGTATTAATAATTTTTATTTAATAATGTTTAATTTTTTTATGCTCCAGAGTGAAAAGGATTATGATCCTTTTGCGGACAGACGACGACCCACCATAGCTGACAGAGAAGATGAATATAGGCAAAAAAGACGAAGAATGATTATATCGCCTGAGCGTGTCGATCCTTTTGCAGAAGGTTGGTATTTTTTTCTTCTTAAGTTAAGCAATTTGAAAACAAAACAGGTAATTAGATATTAAGTGTGTTTATATATTATTATTCTTGTTGATATTTTGGAGCAATATAATAAGTAAAAGAATAATAATTATATACTAAATAATAATGAAGATAAATTAATTAATAGAGTTAAATATAATTTCTCTTTTTTTAGACTAAGATCACTTAGTGCATATAAGTGCTAATTATATTGCAACAAAATATGTGCACAATAAAGCTTCTATCACTGCAGTTTATAAAAAAACTAAGGTCATTTTAAATATATTTTTATATCTGAAAAAAAGTCAACTTGATTTTAATGTGGCAAAAATGAAATTTAATTTAATAGATATTATTATTTTGTTCCAAATTATTAAATAGTCAAGTTGACTTTTTTTAAAATCATTTAATGGTACTACAAACTTGATTATAAAGTATCACAAGTTTCAATAACTGAATGACCATACTACCAATGTCTGTTTTGTATCTTTTTTATCTTTATTAGAAAGTAATATAATGTAAAAGATGAACTTAAACTTGAATGCAATTATGTTATTTAGTTTTCCAAATAATTAGTAACATAACTTAACATGTTTTAAATAATTTATAAGCAAATATATGAAAATTTTATTTTCATTTATTCGTAATATGATTTAATTCGTTTATTATACATATCACCCCAGACATAAAGTAATTTAATATTTCACAAAATCAAAATTTTATATTAAATAGATAGACTTGTATATAGATGTTCAAAGAAGACATTAAATATAAATATATTACAACAAAAGTTATTTTCAATATTAACAAATATTAGTATATTTATCTAGTCTGTTTTAATGAATACACATTGAGCAATATGTTTCTGTTGCTGTAGTATTACTAACTATAATAACTGAGATAGAAGTTGTTTCACATATCAAAAATATTATGTTTTATATTGTCTTTATATAAGTTTATGAAAGGCACAAATAATGATCTTTTAGTATATACAGTCAGCTAATTATAATCAGATCTAAAGATTATATGTTGCTTGCACAGTTATTTTCTAAAATATTTGGGTTCAGAATATTTATCTCAGTTATTATAACAGTTAATAGATTTAAAAATTTTTCATGCTTAGATTGTGGAAGGGTTAAGAAATAAATAAGACAGACTGGCTTGAGTGAAAAGAGTGAATGTGATTCTTTCAAATAAATACTAATGTTTACATTTTTTTCCAATCTTAGTGACGGTCTGCACATTTGGAATCATCTGCTTACCGAGGATACTATGTCGAAGGTTAAGCGAGATTGAATTGTCACAGAGCATTACAGTCACATCGTATAAATGATACAATGAGACTTTTTTTTATATTCAATTATAATTTAATATATTTTCATGAGTTTCCTTTTTCACAAATTCTTTATTTACTGTTTTGATTGCTTACACGTATAACACATATGGGTCGATAAATTCTCATTGTATCACACATTTCTCGTGAGAACATAAATATTGAAACATAGTATGAGTGGTTGGTGTGCAAATATTATTAATAACAAGAATGAGTTGATTTTTAGATGGCTAAAGTATTTTTCGATGTGGAAGACATGAGCAGGACAGTGCTCCCTATGGCACCAAATTTTCACGTACGTATGCTATATGCCATCTGCTGTTGCAACTCTCTCAAACCCGTTGCGTAATTAACGCGATATTTTATTTACGATTTGTTGTTACATTTACTTCTGTAAAACATTTTTATTGTCATTTAATTTGATGATATATGCAACGTGGAAATGAGAGTCAATTCAGTAGTTTACTTAGAATATATTCAAATATTCTAGGGGCATTTTAACAATAAATATCATTATAATATCGCTAGGTATGTTCAGAAGTTTTTGAAAATTTAAGCATTCATTGAACAAATAACTAATGGTTACGCTCTGCGTGACTTTTGGTTCCTGATTACAGGTGGTAAGACGCCAGACATTGGTTCTAGGACATATACCGTGATTATGCGGGAACAGTTATTGAAAGGGGAAGAAACTGAGGTATATGATCAGCAATTTTAACACGTTCAACTTTTTCATTAATGTTTAAGTAAAAAATATTTAAGATATTTAACATATTCACATAATATTTGTACTTACAGTTAAGAAAAAAATTAGCAGAAAAAGCCAAAGAGGGAACATTGAAAGCAAATGGTGAACCTAAACCTGCACCTAAGAAAAGAGGTCGTTGGGACCAAACAGATGATGCTCCAACACCTAAGAAACCATCTGGTACAACTGCAACACCAACATCATGGGACAATGCAGATGTAAGTAAATAGATACTTCTGAAACTAATTTTAACGTGTGGGAAATAATAAAAATTATTACCTTTTAAAATGTTATTAGGTAACACCTGCTGCAATTAGGTGGGATGAAACGCCTGGTCATGGTAAAGGTGGAGAAACTCCTGGTGCAACACCAGGCGTAAGTACAAGAATGTGGGATGCTACTCCAGGACATGCAACGCCTGGTGCAGCTACTCCTGGTAGAGAAACTCCTTCTCATGAAAAAACTGTTTCAAGTCGTAGAAATCGTTGGGATGAGACGCCAAAAACTGAACGCGGTAAATATAAAGTATATTTTATTAAGAAGATAGATAACAAATCAGGAATAAATAGTTAAATAATAAATGTTTGTTTTATATATTAGAAACACCTGGTCATAGCAGTGGTTGGGCAGAGACTCCAAGAACAGATCGAGTTGCAGGAGATTTAATTCAGGAGACACCAACACCTTCTGCTAGCAAACGTCGAAGTCGATGGGATGAAACACCTTCGAATCAGACACCTGGGTCTATGACGCCACAAACTCCAGCAACTCCTCTTACTACACCACATCAAACTTCCATTTTAACACCTAGTGGTGTAACACCAACAGGACCTAAAGCTATGGGATTGGCAACTCCAACACCAGGACATTTAATGTCAATGACACCAGAACAGCTTCAAGCATATCGTTGGGAACGAGAAATCGATGAAAGAAATAGACCACTCTCAGACGATGAACTGGATGCCCTGTTCCCACCTGGATACAAAGTTTTGCAACCACCTGCGGGTAAATAATGCAAAATAATGATTTTTTAAATTATGATTGAGAAATATTTAATTGTATATTTAATTTAATCTTTTATAATATAGGATATATTCCAATTCGCACACCTGCAAGGAAGCTCACTGCTACACCGACGCCTATTGCGGGCACACCACAAGGATTTTTCATTCAAACTGAAGATAAAACTGCAAAATTCGTAGACAATCAACCAAAAGGAAATTTGCCTTTTATGAAACCAGAAGACGCACAATATTTTGATAAGTTATTAGTCGATGTTGATGAAGAAACGCTTAGTCCTGAAGAACAGAAAGAGAGAAAGATAATGAAGCTACTATTAAAAATTAAAAATGGCACACCACCAATGAGGAAAGCTGCTCTAAGACAAATTACAGATAAAGCAAGAGAATTTGGCGCGGGTCCTTTATTTAATCAGATACTCCCTCTTCTTATGTCTCCTACACTTGAAGATCAAGAACGTCATCTTCTTGTGAAAGTTATTGATCGTATTCTTTATAAACTGGATGATTTGGTTAGACCCTACGTACATAAGGTAAGTTTATACGCTGTATATAATATTTTAACAATTTTCTCTTAACGTTGATAAATGTAAAAATATGATTTATTTTTAGATTTTGGTCGTTATTGAGCCTTTACTTATTGATGAAGATTACTATGCTCGTGTCGAAGGTAGAGAAATTATCTCTAATTTGGCTAAAGCAGCTGGTTTAGCAACGATGATCTCGACTATGAGACCAGATATTGACAATATTGATGAATACGTTCGTAACACGACAGCCAGAGCATTCGCTGTGGTCGCATCAGCTCTAGGAATTCCTTCTTTGCTTCCATTTCTTAAAGCCGTGTGTCGCAGCAAAAAGTCATGGCAAGCTCGTCACACGGGTATCAAAATTGTACAACAGATTGCTATTCTTATGGGATGTGCTATATTACCACATTTGAAGAGTTTGGTTGAAATTATAGAACATGGTAATGTGAAACTACCTTTTAGGGTTATTAAATAAGAGTTCAAAAGATAATCAGAGGTCACTGATTTATAGGTCTCGTTGATGAGCAACAGAAAGTTCGTACTATCACTGCTTTAGCAATTGCTGCATTGGCAGAAGCAGCCACACCATATGGTATCGAGAGCTTTGACTCTGTTCTAAAACCGCTTTGGAAAGGTATTCGTACACATAGAGGAAAAGGTCTTGCTGCATTCTTAAAGGCTATTGGTTATTTAATTCCTCTTATGGACGCCGAATATGCCAATTATTATACTCGTGAGGTGATGTTAATTCTTATTCGTGAATTCCAGTCTCCTGATGAAGAAATGAAAAAGATTGTTCTGAAAGTAAGTACCTTAAATTATAATAAGTTATAACATGTTAAATATATTACTATTACATTACAATATATTGTAGGTAGTGAAACAATGTTGTGGAACAGATGGTGTAGAAGCACAATACATTAAAGATGAAATCCTCCCACATTTCTTCAAACATTTTTGGAACCATCGAATGGCTTTAGATCGTAGAAATTACAGACAAGTATATATTACATAATATCAATAAGCATACTTACAATAATTACAGAAAGCATTTTATAAATCTTAATTTTATAGCTTGTTGACACGACTGTAGAAATTGCAAATAAAGTTGGTGCATCAGAAATTATAAATCGTGTGGTAGACGATTTAAAAGATGAAAACGAACAGTATAGGAAGATGGTTATGGAAACCATTGAGAAAATAATGGGAAATTTGGGAGCCGCGGATGTTGATTCTCGTTTGGAAGAACAACTCATTGACGGTATTTTATATGCTTTCCAGGAACAAACAACAGAGGTTCATAATATTTATAATCTTTATAAACAATTTCAAGTTTTACATATATTATAATGAATTTATTATATTTGTTATATTTAACAGGATGTTGTAATGTTAAATGGTTTTGGAACTATTGTGAATACATTAGGAAAAAGAGTGAAAGCATACCTTCCACAAATTTGTGGAACAATTTTGTGGAGATTGAACAATAAATCTGCAAAAGTAAGACAACAAGCTGCCGACTTGATATCACGAATTGCCGTTGTCATGAAAACTTGTCAAGAGGTAAATTCATATTCCATACAGCATAAATTTTATTAAAATTTCATAAACCTAAATTTTGGTAGTATAAAATCATACTTATTTGTGTTATAGGAAAAACTAATGGGTCATTTAGGTGTCGTTCTTTATGAATATTTAGGAGAAGAATACCCGGAGGTATTAGGAAGCATTTTGGGCGCATTGAAAGCTATTGTAAATGTCATAGGAATGACAAAAATGACACCACCTATTAAAGACTTACTACCACGTCTTACTCCTATTCTGAAGAACAGGCATGAAAAGGTCTGCATTATTTATACAAATATATTTACGTATACATTCAAAAATCTTGAAAAATATATGTCGGAGATGAAAGGAAAGCCGAAGCCGTTCTTTGGAAATTTTGGGCACATCCTCTAGTACTCTAGCCTGGATTTTATCATAGCTGTAATTGTTCGAGATTTGTGATAGCGAGATTGGGTTCGAGGTAACAATTGGTCGCCGAACATAGCCACGGTCACGGGATGTACGTTTTGCCTAACGGAGGTCTGGAGTGGTTGTATGGGTTTTCCGAGAAATGTGGTTGTGGCGGCATGCGGTCTCGGAAGCGGGCCTAGCCACGTGTGATACAGTGGGTCATACATTGTATTACTAATCAAACTCCAGGCAAAAACCGCCTAACAACGGCGTTTGGAACTTTCTCGATGCTTCCAACGAGTCTGCCTAGCAACAGCGTTTGAAACCTTCTCGATGCTTACAAACGGGCATAGAAAAACAAATGCAATCGTACAGCGAGAAAAATCTCGACGAGGCTGGCATTCTTGCGGCTGCTTTGGAGAGTGACACGTCGAGTTTTCAACCATCGTATTTCTGTGCTTAAGATCAGTCTACGCTTAGTAAAGAGTTATCCCGTTGGCCGTGGATTCGTTTGAACTCAAAAATATTGTTAACAGCGTTCATTAAACTTATTGTTCGTAAATCATACTATTCATTGAACTTACTATTCGTTAAACTTATTATTTATTAGACTTATTATTTGTTAGACTTATTATTCGTTCAACTTATTATCCACTAACTTATTATTTGTTAAGCTTATTATTCACTAGACTTATTATTTGTTAATCTTTGTAGTAGACTTGTGTATACGTGTAAATATAATCTCGGTTGTGTAAAACAATGGTTAATTCACGTCAAGAGTTGTTACGCGCCCAAAATTCCAACCATAACCCGACATATAAATTATTTATACCCAAACTTTTCTGTTTAGGTACAAGAAAATTGTATTGATCTCGTAGGTAGAATCGCAGACAGAGGACCCGAGTATGTATCCGCCAGAGAATGGATGAGAATATGCTTCGAACTTTTAGAATTGCTCAAAGCTCACAAGAAAGCGATTCGAAGAGCTACAGTAAATACATTTGGTTATATTGCCAAAGCAATAGGGTAAGTATAAACTAAACATAGAGGATTTACAATATATTACGTTTTAACATCATTTTGAACTTTTTATCTTTTTCTGTGCAGACCTCATGATGTATTAGCAACCCTCTTGAATAACTTAAAGGTACAGGAACGTCAAAATCGTGTATGCACTACAGTGGCTATAGCTATTGTAGCTGAAACCTGTAGTCCATTTACGGTACTTCCTGCTTTGATGAATGAGTATAGAGTACCAGAACTAAACGTACAAAATGGTGTATTAAAGTCTTTATCCTTTTTGTTTGAATATATTGGAGAAATGGGAAAAGATTACATTTACGCTGTTAGCCCACTATTAGAAGATGCGCTCATGGACAGGTAAAAAGAGTATTTATACAAAAACTTAATGTTTTAAATTAGAAATAATTATATAATAATCCAGTTTAATATAACGTTATACAGAGATTTAGTGCACAGGCAAACTGCATGTGCTGCTATTAAACACATGGCATTGGGTGTTTACGGATTTGGTTGTGAAGATGCATTGATACATTTATTGAATCACGTATGGCCCAATGTTTTTGAAACTTCACCTCACTTGGTGCAAGCATTTATGGACGCTGTAGATGGTTTACGTGTTGCTCTTGGGCCAATTAAAATACTACAATACACTTTGCAGGTAAATCATTCAACACATTGTATTCAAGATATTAATATAATAGATATTTTCATAATGTTTTTACAGGGATTGTTCCATCCGGCACGAAAAGTACGAGATGTATATTGGAAAATTTATAATTCTCTTTATATAGGTGGACAAGATGCTCTTGTAGCTGGTTATCCTCGAATTATGAATGATCCAAAGAATCAGTATATTAGATACGAATTGGACTATGTTTTGTAATGATTTTAAAGTATATGTAAGAGATGTTGTATCATACATTTATATAATCTCCGTAGAAATTAGCATCCTTCGCTTATTATTGTTTATAAACCAGCTAAAATAATTGTATGTTCTTAAATGTGACGCAGAAGATATAGACAACAGTATTTATTTCTTGGACTTCTTTAAACAAATTATATATAAATTCTTCTAAATTAGAAATTGATTCTGATTACAAATTTGCATAAAAAGAGATATTTGTCAGCCCGTATATAAATAAAATGTTTCGTATTCTAAACGATATTGAATTTATTTCGAAGCATTATTTCACTTCAATATTTATTTAGATGTTCCCTTAAATTTTATTATATTGTAGTAAAAGAGAAATATAATTATTTTAATTTTACGTAAGATATATTTCCTTCATTTACAATGTTAGAAAAGTTCATATAATTGTATATTTACATAAAAATAAAACAAAATGAACTGTATTCTTCATGGAAACAATATCATAATGAAAACACTAACTTGATTCTTTTTCAATATTTTATTTTTGAAACATAATTTGTTAAACTACCAAATGAGACTAGTGGCAATTTATCTTTAAATATTTATTTGTAATTTTTAAGACAGTTTAATATTTTATAGTATATATTGTGTAAAACATTCAC
This sequence comes from Bombus flavifrons, assembly GCF_040668555.2. NCBI lineage: Eukaryota > Metazoa > Arthropoda > Insecta > Hymenoptera > Apidae > Bombus > Bombus flavifrons. The sequence continues at coordinate 7,612,912 of NC_138446.1, read as the reverse complement.
ATACTGAACTTATGTATTTATATTACAATTTTTAAGTATCATTAGAGAATACAGTCGTGTTTGTTTTACATAATATTTGCTTCTTATCTATGAAACATTTATCATATTTTTTGTATAAAAATTGCGTGTGAAATGTCTGTACCTCCAAAGAGATTTTTTTTAAATTGGCATAAAGCATATATGTGTACATATACATACGCATACATCACTGTATTCATGATATTTCTCAACTATTTATGAATTCAATACAATTCCTTTAAGTTCGGTTCTGACAAAGGTGCAATATATATTTTATGCATATTACTATTGTATATACTTTCAAATTGGAAATCAAACAAAATTTAAAAGCTAAGCTCTTAATATCGTTAACATAGTTAAATTATATATAAAGGCAATCTTTTTATCAAATAGCACTTTCAATAACGTATACATATATCCGTAAATTAGTATAATAAGAATGAATACATCGTTTATAAATGTGACAAAGTAAGTAAAACTAGACTTTCTTCTACAATATTTCATTATAAAAAAATAATTGATTATGAGAAACACATAATACACATTAAAAAGTATATACGTTTATAAAATTAAGATAATAATCTTCGTTTTAATGAATTTTAAACAATTCTTTTCAACGAATATCGTTATTTCAAAACAGTTTTTGACAAAGTGTCTAATGTTTTGTATTTATTAAAACATAACCATAAACACAATAGAAGACTAATATAAGAAGAACAACCAACTAAAATAGTATAACAAATTAAAACTTAATACGAATTACTATTATATCAATTATTTCGTAATAACATCTTGTATAAATCATTTGTTAAACAGAACTTTGGTATAAGAAGTACATGGAAGTATTAACTGATGTAACAGAAGCTGTTTCTGTGATGAAAACGCTAAGAGGAGCTGATTATAGAATCACACTGATACAACATGTACACTTTATAAAAATTTCAGGCTAAGTACTTATTCATATGCATGAATTTGTAAAAAGCAATATATAAATGTGACAAGCAACCCCTTGTTAGTTTTCTTTCTCTTTTTGTATCATCTCAAGTTTGTACGAATTTTACGACACATTAAACGGATGCTTCCAATTTTAATTTATATATAATACAAGCCACTCTTTACAAAAACCTATCTGCAATCAAGTTTGTTAATAAAACTTATTAACATAAGATGCAATTTCTTAACTTATGAAAATTACATGTGATTCTATAAAACACGACTTCGCAATTTATAAGATACCTCTCTATAATTGTTTAAAATATTAATTAAGAGCATAATATCATTAAGTATTTATCTCTCCTTATGCCGTAAAAAATGAATAAGTAACGAAATATAACGAAAAATATTATTTATAGAGAAAAAATCGATAGACAACTGTAACATACAATTTTTGATGAAAATTAAATATATCTCACTTGCATTCTTTTGGACTAAGAACGTTTCATTTCACACATACTACATGGAAATATATTCTCCGTTTATTTCTCGTTGTAGTGTGATAAAATTTACTATAGAATATCATATCTCGTATTCTTGATAACTTTGGTAAATGACTATAGAATGTGAAGGCTGTTTCTCTCTCAGTCACTTCTACAATTAATAAGATTTTTATTACGCTAAGGAATTTTTAAAATATATGGAAGTCAGTTTCAGCTACTTTCATTATTAAATATATATAATAAATTCTTTTTTGAAAATCAGCATACGCAATTTAATGGGTACAGAAAATAGCATTGTAGTATTATAGTGGAACATTTCTCTTTTTTTTTTTTCAAATCCTGTTGCATCTTATATTCGTTAGGAAAAATTCTGTCTCAACTGTTAAAATTGTAATCTATAAAAAAATACATCGAAGATTATGTATATTTGATTTTGCACGTTTGTATATACGACGTAAACGAAGATAGTCAAAAAACATGTTTCTCACTTGATATCATATATACGTTTAAGAAGTTTTTAATAGATGTTGAAATATCGTTATGAAATTCAAAAGGAAACGCATGTGATTAGAGTGATATGATCGAAAAAAAATTTCAATCAAAAAGGTGCAACAATTGCCGATGCTTCACCTCTACTTGTCGGCAATGCAGCACATTCATGCCATTTATTTGAATGAGGATCGTAACATTCAACTGTAGAAATTGTAATTTGCGTCCGAAAAAAATTGATTTCCTGACACTGTTCACCTCCTATAACATAAAGCCTATTATCGGCTGCTGCAATTGCAGGGTATGATCTACCCATATTCATAGGCGCAACGGTGCTCCATTTGTTCTAAAATAAAAATAATATTATAACGTACAAAAGATTTAAATAACAACATTATAATATATAAAAAGTAAATCACCTTTTCAAAGGAATATCGTTCAACGGCCGTTAAAACTTCTTGATTTTTATTAGTACCACCGACAACGTAAATATATCCATCAAGAATAGTAATTCCCATTTGTGAACGCGCGGTAAGCATTGGAGCTAAATGAGTCCATTCTCTTGTTACTGGATTGTAACTCATTAAATCTTGACTATGCCTGTTATTATGCGTACAACCACCGACTACATACATTAATCCTAAATATGTTAAAATATAAAATCATATTCTATATCTTAATTCAAAAACAAAGAATTCTTTCTATAATTAAATTCATTCACCTTCATAAGCAACTACTCCCATGCTGAATCTCGGTTTAGGAAGTTGCCCGTCAAGTGTCCAAGAATTAGTTATTGGATCATATATCTCTATCGATCCACCAATATCTTCACCCACCCAGCCACCAAATGCATATAAGCTATTATCCAAGGCACAGAGTCCAAATTCACACCTAGGTTCTTCCATACAGGCGATCGAAGTCCATACATTATCACGTGGGTCGTAACATTCACAATTAGCAATAATACATGATTCAAGTTCTCCACCAACAACGTAAACTTTACCATCTAATAATGCGACCCCTGGTAATATTCGTCCTATTCCAATAGGTGTTACCTTACTCCATTCACTATAAAAGATATTATCATTTAATGACCTAACATGTAATATTTTATTGTTTAATGATTTAACATGTATTACTTTTAATCTGCAAATTAATATTAATTAGTATGTATGGATGGAAATGTACCCGGTAAATATATCATATTTTTCGATTGTTTCGTAAGTACTTTCAGCAGCTCTACCCCAACTACCTGCTGAATGTTCACGCCGTAATCCGCCAATCACTAAAATGTTTTTCTTAGCACAAAGTCTAGGTTGTGCGTGGAGAGGCACAAGACATCCTTTATTTGATACTAAATCCTTTTGTATAGATCTTAACGCAACGATGAGACTTGCGTCTTTACATTCCAAAATAACTCGTTCCAATCTCGCTAATGAACACAGCCGTAAACGTATATGGCTTAATATCTCAAATACGTAGCATCTTCTTGTTGGTATATCATGAACAATCCAATTATATGCTGCTTGGAAGACCTAGTAGCATATCAAAAGATCATAATGTAAATAATATTTACTATTATTTGAACTATTAAGTTTACATTTTCAAGAGTATATACAGGATGTTTCGGAACGGGTAGTACAAGCGGATATGGATGGATTCCTTATGAGAAGCAAATCGAAAATATAGAATAATAATATTTTGTTTGAGACTTAGTTTCTGAGAAAATTAAATTTGAAAATACTTTGCGTGCGTGAAACACTTGCCACACTTAGATTGCTCCGTTCCTGTGCTTATGATCATGCAAAGATTAGCAATATCATGCTTGATTTTGGTAGAATGGTGACTTGGCCTACAAGATCACTGGATCATCACTGGATCATCACTGGATCATCACTGGATTATCACTGGACCACACAGGCATTTGAACTACGGATTCTAAATTTATTGACATTAGTTTATGCTTCCGTGATTTGGAGAGTAACAATTTTTTTTATAGTAAAATAAACGACAATTTCAATAATTTCTTTATTAATATAAGTCTTAATTCTGCTAAAACATAGTATTAGTCAGTATCCTTCATAATATGGTCAAAATAATAACATATAATGCAATCGGTTAAGTCAAAAGCGTTACAAGTACCCGCAAACACGAAAAATTTTAAAACTTAATTTTCTGGAAAACGAGGCCGCAAATAAAGTCATTTTTTTATATTTTCGACTTTTGTAGAGAATCTCTACCCATGCCCACTTGTATTACCTGTTCCAAAACAGTCTATATAAGAGTACAAACCTGGAATTCAGTATCAATATGAATATAATCACTACTGAGAAAATGAACAAGATGTTCTTTTGGCAGATCCAAAAATTCTTCCTCTTGAGATACTTGAGGAAAATTGACTTGTATAAAGCGTAGGGCAGTTTCCAAAAGATCTAATCTGTTATGGGCTTCTGCAAATCTATTTAATATAAATATTTTAGGAAATAGTCCTTTACAATAATCTAGGTATATGTCTTGCTCATGTCTTGCTATAGTCTTGCTCATCTCACCTATAAATCCCAAGGGCATTTGAATAATGCAGTTGCTGTTTCAAGTAAGTAATGCAACCAAACACTACTTCATCTAATTCTAGCATATCAGCAGCTGCAAATAATTCTTGAACATTGTCCTGGGTAATATCAACATTCCCAGAGTAAATGAAATCCACCAAGAGGGAAAGTATATGAGCTGATACTGAATGAATTTCTACTAATTCCTGTTGTTCTTCCACCAAGCCACCAGTGAACATAGCATTAAAATAAGCACTTCCTGCTGCTAAAACCGATCTGTGTGCTCTAATAATGCTTCCACCAGCGACCAGGCCTACATCACTAAACTGATTTTTTAGTCTTTGGGTATTTAAATTCCTTAAAACTTTCGGAGCATATTCCCCAACAGCATAAACGGTATTGGAAACATCAGAAGTTTGTTTTACTGGTTGTGTTGCAAAACCCATATTATTACAGTTATGGCCATTCTTTATTGGTGGCACTGCACCATCCGCCATGAAACTATCAAGTTGTCCTTTATCTGCAGTTCCTAATAAAACAATTATCTCCTTTGTGCGATTATAATTTTTATTTGAATACTTCATAAAAATAATTCTTCCTAATTTTATATAATTTTACAATGTACATTTTGGATTTACAATTAATTTATTATAAAGTAGGGAATTGTTAGTTTTTAAATATTATTAAAAATTTAAGTCATCTAAAATCTAATATAAGGAAAATAAAAAATATGACACATAATGGCAACTAGATTTTAATCGAATAGGTTCATTTATTACATTTACATACTAATTACATTACTTCAGGAAATGCAGTGACTTAAACAATTCAATTAATTAAAAAATGATATATAGTATATACTTACGGCATATACGCGAAAGCACCTTATAGACGCTTTGAAACGATTTTGTATTATTTTTCCCTTTTAAACGCATCACTACAACCACATTTTCACGTAATTTTATTGCTTGATACCGCTCTTTATTTGGTTCATCCCTTTCTTGATTCCACCAATTATTCACTAATTCGGTAATAAGAAATCTGACATATGTCAAATAACCTATTTAATGTATGAAAGTAGCTACAAAAGAATCACTAATAAGAACGGTATATAACACGTTTACAAAATAATTTACGAACATCAACAAAGATAACATGAGCTTGAACTTCTTCTAAACATAAGACTACATATATATACTCTACTTGTAACTGAATAAGAACACCGACTTTTTCCTTATTTCTATATATCAAAATTAAAGCTTCTTATTCACTCATTCTACTCGTTCGATTTTGGTAATTCAATTATAAGTTCATTGCCTTTCAGTTATACCAACAATATAATAAGAGTTATCCTATAAACATAATCGACATATATATATTTAATTTTTTATTTTATTTAATCTTTGTTCTCACACAAATATAATTTTACATACATACCGTTCAATAAATAAGTACTCTAATGTTTTTCAGATCAGCTAATTCAATATTTGTAGTGGTACGAATGATATTTTACCTATAGCTCCATTCATTATGAACAGGAAATATAAATCATCTTGTTCTACTCAAAATTGGGTTTCATGTATCATAGCTTCAAAATACGATATTTATAAATTGTTGTTTCCATTTTTCATATATACATATATTATTTAAAAAAATATTCATTTAGTCTCATTAGTGATTTAACATGTCGACTATGTCAAGGAGAAGGAAAACCCCATCGAAGCTAAAGGTAACACTAGTTTCGTACCACATTTTTAATGAATAGGAATACAAAAATTTCCTAACCTTATTTTTATTTACAGAGCATTGGTAATCACGACGAATTTTTAAATCGTATATCAAAATCGCTTTACTATTCGAAATTACCAGTGACTGATTGCCTCAGTTTACCTGTTACCGGTTAGTATCAGTAATTTTAAAAATATTTATTGGCATGTTCGCTCTACTTAAATTATATTAATTAAATTGTATAATTTCTAATTAATCTAATATAATAGTCTTAACAAGTTATTTAAGTGAAAAATAACGTATTATTTTCTTATAAGCTATATATTATTATATTTTATCTATTTGACATAAATTTATAAATTGTTGTAATACTTAAGCAAAATTTTTATATTTTAATAATATTACACAAACGATTAAATATTTTTCATCATTAATAATTATGTAATTAAACTTTATTCTTAGAATTGGCAGCAGAGTTGTTTACTGAAGTGAAAGGAGGTTATACACTTGAAAGATTAGATGTGGAAGAGGCTAGCAGAATATCTAGAAATGCATGTGTTTCGCCATGTTCCCTTGTTTTAGCATTACTGTACTTGGAAAGGTTGAAAGATTGTAATCCAGAATATCTTCAACAAGTGGCACCTTCTGAGCTCTTCCTTGTTTCCTTGGTATTATGTTTGCCTCAAATAAGATTAAATTAACTATTGAGAATTATTATAAAATATATTGTTTTTTATTCTACAGATGGTGGCTAGTAAATTTTTAAACGACGAAGGAGAAGATGATGAAGTTTTCAATACTGAGTGGGCATTATCAGGTGATCTGACTATATTACAAATAAATCAGTTAGAGAAAGACTTTCTCAAAGCTATTGTAAGTAAATTAAATATACTACTAAATTTATGATGTATGTTATTAATAAGAAATCTTACCAATTATACAGGATTGGACTGTTTTTGTTCATAATCAAGAATTTTGGGAAAGACTACAGAAATTGGAGAAAGATGTAGCTTACAGAGAAGCACAGAAAAGAGGCTGGTTTTCGTATACAGAATTAACTTGTCTAATGAATTCAATGCAATTAATAGCAGTAGCACAAGCTGTAGTAAATATGTCGACCATTTGTTTGGCAACATATACTGCAGGAGTAATTACTCTTTTAGGCTCTGCCTTAGTTGCGAGCTACCTTCCAGGGACAGTACTTAGTCCAAGACAAATAAATAATTCTACAGATATGAAAGCAGATTTTAATTCAGTAATGGATATAACCTCATTGCCAATTGAAATTGAAAGTATTTCATCAGAAGATATTTTAACTGATGATTTTATATATACATCTTTAAGTTGCAATCAATCTCAAGAAAATTGTGAATATATTAGAATAAACGAGGCTACTGATGCAAATTGGAAATGGTGGTTAAATTCTATGATGATATGGCTACCGGAATATTCAGGTCTAGAGTCGACAAAAACATTGCGTACAGCAAACGATAAAACCGAATATGCAGGCACGTCAACGACAACAAAATTTTTATTTGACATTACTATGTCAGACGAACCTTTTATAAAATTTTGGAAGCAAATATTGGGGATTGATTTAGAAATTCTTCTGCACGACTGGAGATATTACGCGAACTGCGTTACAAAATTGACACTCGATCATCAGCACTGAACATCACATATCAAAATATTAAAAATTTAACAGGATATATTGTCTATATTAAAAGAGTTTTCAAAAAAGGTATATATATATTTTTTTTACTAACCTGTAACTGACAAAAAAAATTTCTTTACTAACAAATCATTTTTTCAATAAAGAATATGAAATATGGAGGCATTAGTTTTTTCTTAATTATAACAACCTTTAGGATATAAGCTCTACAAACAGATCTAAATAATAAAAAGAAAAATGATAATGTTAGAATATAAGACACGGGATAATCTATCTGTTACTACTGCTATTTATATAGTTTTGATAATACATTTACAATTACTTTATACATTATGTATACATTAAATACATTCATTGTACAGAAATAACACAATATTATATAAAAGCTATGATTGTCATAAATTAATGTTGTTAATAATTACGAAACTTGGTCTCGAGTACATCGTAAGTTGATAATTTTTTCTTTACTATTCTATGTCAATTTACTATAAAAAGTAAATATTGTAATAATAGTAAGTTTTTAAGCGTTTAATATTTATAATTTCAACCACCATTATGAAAATAGGAAAAAATAGGAATAGGTGTCATCCCGATAATGCAGCCAATTGTAACTCCGATAACACGTCCCTGGATTATTAAAAATTATTTTCTTATTCGTCGTAAATTCTTAATTGAAACGTAATGTAAAAATGAATGTATCATACCAAATTAGCGGCTACTTTTGTTCTATGTAGATTTAACTGCATGGGAGTAAGTTTTGGTGCTTTAAAACCAACACTATGAGCAAAACGTTCTACATAATGTACAGACCCAATTCCTATTATATCAGATATCGTATTTCCTAACGCGGCAGCTGTCATAGTCGATATTGGAAATTTTTTATTCAATATTATTTCAATTCGATCTCCCTGAAATGACAACATTACAAACTCGAACATACATAATATACATCCGTAATACATACAGCAACAATCATGATGAAGTTGTCAAGAAAACCAAAGCCAATGAATGGAATTGCATTTGAAATTGCAACTGTAAGAATGTTATATATTATTATATAATATTAATTAAACATCTTTCACAATAACAAGTTCAAAAAATTATTATATTTTATTAGATAGATTATTTTAGTACATACTTAAAATTGAGTTTATATGTTTCTTAAATATATTTTGTTGAATGTTAATATTTAAAATTCATACCTAATACTAGAACTTTTGTAGTTGGTTCTGGAACAGTTTCAGCTGCAAGAAGAAAACGAAAAATGTAAATGTGTGTCTTTTTATAACATGATAATAATTAATTAATAAGTAACTATGAAAAATATGATTCTTGTGTTACAACACATAAACTGACAAAGGTTCATGCATTCATTTCTTTATATATACAAAACTTACTCATGTTTAATAACTTTATAAGTGATAGGGAAGTTACTAAAGATTGGCATGAAATGATAACATTATATAATTTACATGAGGAATATTTACTATGGTTAATTACCTAACAACAAATAAAGGAAAATCTATAGGATAAGTAATTAATTAATTAAGTACACAAGATTATGAAAAACAAAATTTTATTCAAATAAAAGTACATTTTTTTTTATCTAAAAAGTACTTACATTAAAGTTTGCTACATATATACTAAATATATCTGTATTCTGTGTAAAATTAAGTTAAGTATTTTGTTTTAGAATATGTTCTACAATATGAAAAGAATATTTAGTATGCAAAAACATGAAATATTCCATATGAAAATTTAGTGGAAGTAGCAAAAATTAAATTGTAAAAATATTTTAACATGATCTTATTTTTATATATGATATATGATATAATATATATGATAATAATAAATATTTTCACCTTTGAAATTCAGATCATTAATATAAAAAAAAGTTAAATCTTAGTAATATAGAATTCTATTATTGCAATTTACTTTAGTAGTGATGCAAAAGCTATTATATTTCATTTTAGAATTATAAATTGTTAATTACTGATCATTACAAAAATTAAATAATGTTCTTAAGCCTTTACCATACTTGCGCATAAACCAATCTTCTGGTACAGGACAATAAGTGCCTGTAGGATCCATATCCCCTAATGATATTTTGCTAGGCCGTCCAAGTTTATTACACCATCGAAAAGCAGCTAATTGGTCTTAAAGGAATAAAAGAATAATTCTCATAAATGTTGTGCAAGCAAAATTCATTCATACATTATTCATCAGATTTATAAAAAATAATTCTATTTTAGTGGTAAATATTGCAGATTTTTATGCATTTATGAAAAATTCAAAAATAAAAAAGTGCATAAAATGCACATCATATGTAAAAATATATAAAATACCCGAAATAGAATACTTCTATAATATTTCATTTGCAAAACAATTGTCTACCTACCTTCTTAATTATATTTATAGAAATATGAATTTACATAAATATCCGCAGTCTAATGATAATCTGTAAAAAAAATAATTACCTTGATATCCAACTCTATCCTCTTCCGATTTACATTCTGCAAGAACTTTTAAAAAAAGATCTCGTTCTTCCAAGGTAAATTTAGAGACTACTTCTTTCGCCTTTTCCTTCGTTAAGGATTCAGGAAAATTTATTTTGCTTCCCGTGCTATAACATGTCCTCGATATACTCCACGTATCACCAAGAAACGAAAATAAAGAATGCTTTCTTAACAGAAAATTATCCACGCAACACAATTTTTGACGACTGTGATAAAATCGCGATATATTTCTACTAAAATACATCATTTTCCGCGGGATAAATACTGTTTGACCAGTTAAAGTTGCAAGCACCGTACACATTTTTACGAAAATGAATATTCCCTTCCCTTCACGATATTTTAAATCAAATTTACGTGATTACGAAGGCATGTATAGTACTGATACCTAAAATCAATAATTGTGTTTGTTTAGTAGCGATAAAGATAAACTATGCTATTAAACATTTAAAGATACATACACCTACACATATCTTGAGTTACATAGATAAACTGACAATGACTCAATCTTACGTCATTGTGAAGTCACGTATTTAATAATGTCTTAAACATCAAAAATCATTGATAAGTTTCAGTTATCTTAATCAGTTAATACTACTTTATTTTTGTTTTTCAAATATTTAATCTTTTAATTTTGTAACATCCGTAGTAACATAAAAAATTATTACATATAAAAAACAACTTGCAATAATTTTATAATTAGATGTTAAATATTTGCAATATATCTAATCATATACCAGATATGTATATTAGAATATATATTACTTCAAGTGTAAGTAGTTTCTTAAAAATATTATATATATAATATTATAATTTATACAACCTTGACTTGAGAAAAATTTACAAATCAGAAAAAGGAAAACGTTTAACAAGCGCTTTTATTTATAAATTATACAATATTGTCATTAATTATTTATTAGTTTAATATTATTCTACATCATCTTTCTAATCGTACTGTTTTAATACATGGCCTTCCATATCTACGTTTAGCTTCATCAAGGAAGGCATTTTCCATTTGTCTCACGATTTCGTTAAAAAATAGATTCGACAAATGCGAATGAATTAGTGATTTAAATTCGAACGACAAAGAAAAATCAATGACGCAAGTTTGTGCATTATTTTTTAATCCTGGACTGAAAAGCCATAACGTATTTAAATGATTAAATAATCTACCATCTGAGCATTCAGCTTTTACGAAACGCGGCCGCATTGTCGTCACTTTTGATGTATAACTTTCATTTATAGGTGGAAATCCTATTACTAAGTTCGCTTTGAGCATATCATCACTTTTGAATATAACGTCGGACTTTTTACAAAATGGTACAAAATCTTTATAATTTTGCACATCAGCTACGACATCGTATATTTGTTCCATTGAGAACCTGTGTATATAAAGAATTTGTCATAATATTTTTAGTTCTTTCGTGAGGTACCGATGAATTTAAAATTGACAATTCTTACATTTAGGAAACTCACCCTACTAATTTACGACCTTCATATTCTTTTGTTCTCGCAATCATATATATTCTTCCTATATATTGTTTGTTAAAATTTTGCTTATTTTGAAGAACAGCATTTTCAAGCAATAAAATTGGTCTGAAAATGACATTGATACTTTTATCATAGAAATTAATTAAAAAATTTAAAAAAATCTCTTGATTATGCATTTAAATGGTTCACCGAAAAAAATATTATTTTATTATTCTTTAATCATAAAAACAAATTTTATATTTTATTTTAACAATTATAACACATTGTTACTTACATAATATTATTAAAAGGAAAGTTTTAAAATTATGAGAAAATACATATGCGAGTGAAATGATAATGACTATTGTTTAAATTTCTAAAAATATAACAATTATCGAAATATTTAGGAACGCTTACAAGTGAAATGTACAAATATTAGTTAGGTTATGTATTATAATAATTTGTTTCATATTATAAATTTCCTTTTTTTATGATTATTATATTTAATATGCACTACATAATTTAGTATCTACGATTATTTTAAGAAATTATCTTAATAATGGTAATTTAGGAAATAGAACACACATACGAAACATAACCTAGACAAATAAGCAGCATACAGTTTATACTGAATGGAGTATTTAAAATAAATAGATACAAAAAATATGTTACCTATACATGATGGTACAAGTTGACAATCCCACTGCATATAACATACATTAATAAAATTTATATACACATATATATATACATCATATTTTTATATATGCGTGCGAAAACTTTGAATGTTATCAATTTTTACAAATACATTTCGTTGGTTTTTGTCTAATTTTAAGCATTTCATCCAATTAAGATATATTTTATATTATCCATGTTTAAAAGTACGAATAAATTCTTTGAATTATTCAAAGTCGAACTACATAAAAAACTGATAGGAAGCATATATATACATTTAAGAATAATAGGTGATATTTATAATTAAATGTCAATGAGTAGTATATAATATATAACAAATTTAGTTTATATAATAAAATGAATCCATAGTTTAATCTAGTATATTAATTATATTACACAAAATATATTTGGGAGTTGTATAATGCAGATGTTATCAACAAATAAAATTTTTTTAATTTCAAGCAATTCTATTGAGTAACTCCTTGCGTGTCATTGACATTGATACGAAATTTGACAGTAGGTTAAGACACATTTCAACCCAAGCAAAGATCACAGAAAGGTTGGTACATCCTCGCATGCATAGCTTACATAACACAGGTACCGCAAACGTCTTCATCCTAATTCATTTTAAAAAATGGCTAGTATGACACCGCAGGCTTGCAAAAATGCACTTCGGCAAGTAAGTATTGATAAAACTCATATTGATAATTAAATAATCACACTTTCTTAGTTATAGATTCTTTTTCTTCTTATATTGCAAAGTGTTGTGCAAACCTACAATAAAACCTAACTTTAATCTATCGCATCACCGATGTCAATTCCATTGTTTTTTTCGTTTATATATTTTGACATTTATACTTAAACATTGAGAACAATGTCACAACAATGAGAACAATAATTAATTAAATAATGTTACGCGATGCTTTTGTCCGAACCATTATTTTATTTTTTATTTAATTTAGTGTAATAATTGGACAAAATGTCAGTATATAATTCTAGTTTCTTACTTTATTAATAAATAATTTCTTATTGTCGATAAATTGGCAAATATTAAAATAGAACGTATTCAATTAAATAAATATTCCGTTAAATGTATTATTATATTTGTGAGAAAATTTCGTAACTGTAATTGGCACATAATCAATAGTATAAGATTAAATACATCTATCTAATTAAATCAAAAAAGATAACACTATTTTATACAATAATTCATATTAACTAGCTATTTTTATTTAAATTCATTATTATATTAGTCTCCATTGATTTAGGTTAGAAGATTTCATATTTCTGCAAATCAAAATGCTGCAGCCAAAATAAAAACCTTTGCTGTGTATCGTTGGAATCCAGATAAGCCAGATGAAAAGCCATATATGCAAGAATATAAAGTGGATCTAAACACGTAAGTTTATTTAAAAATTTTTTTTATGATTCTGTATTATTTTAATTCAAACTTTGTTACAGCTGTGGTCCTATGATATTGGATGCATTAATTAAAATTAAGAATGAAATTGACCCAACTTTAACTTTCCGTCGTTCTTGCCGTGAAGGCATTTGTGGTTCTTGTGCTATGAACATTGGTGGTACAAATACATTAGCATGTATAAGGTATATATTAAATACCTTTATTGACAAATTTTCAATAATAACACAAAGTTAGATTTAAAATATAAATCCTGATTGGTGTTATTTCAGCAAAATTGATACTGATACAAATTCAACTAGTAAGATTTATCCCTTACCACATATGTATATCGTAAAAGACTTAGTACCAGATCTAAATAACTTTTACAACCAGTATAAAAGTATACAACCATGGTTGCAACGTGGTGATGGACAGGAAAGTGGTACAAAGCAATATTTGCAGACTGTTGAAGACCGTAAAAAATTGGTAATTAAATATTATAATTGTTAATGGAATTTTATATTTTTTATTCTAATGCAATAATGTGTAGTAATTAGTAATAGTGCAATAAAGTATAATTTTTTGTGATATAGGATGGTCTCTATGAATGCATCTTATGTGCTTGCTGTAGTACCTCTTGCCCATCATATTGGTGGAATGGTGATAAGTACTTAGGACCTGCTGTGCTTATGCAGGCTTACAGATGGATTATTGATTCGCGTGATACCAAAGCAAAGGAACGTCTCGAAAAAATGCGAGACCCATTTTCAGTATATCGTTGTCACACTATTATGAATTGTACTCGTACTTGTCCAAAGGTAATTTTAAATGATCTAAAAAATATAATTCTTCAGTGTAAAATTAATATGTTTTTTTAAAGGGTCTGAATCCTGGCAAAGCTATTGCAGAAATAAAGAAATTGTTAGCCAATATTAGTGAGAAACAAAAACCTGGCATTGATGCTGCTATATAAGTGAAAAATGAAAATGGAATTAGTCAATCATATGTACTTTTCGTTCATTATAATTAAATATGAAAATATGTTTGATTAAATGAAAACGAATAAATATAGTTAATTTAAATTATTTAATAAAATAATATATAGTTGAAGTCAAATTTTTCATAAACATCGAATGTGGTTTACTGTAAAGAAAAATTCCTTCTGATATAAATGATTTTATTTGTATGTACTTCAACTCTTGACTTTTATATAAATATGGAGGTGAAACATAATATATTGAAACTCATTAAATGAATGCAATAGAATATATTCAGTACTTTATATTGCACGTTTTATATTTTTCTAATAACGCATTATTGCTAATATGAATTTGTTGAAACATTGATTAATTTCACAGTGAGCAAGATGTTATTTAGATATGTATTTTTACTCTTTTTACTAAAAAACAAAGATATACTAATCTTGCTATTATTTAATTCAAATCTAAGTAGTTCGTAGTACCATCAAAAATATACACGCATATAATACTAGAAACTTGTACATTGTAATATTTATAATTATCATAAAACTATAGTAAATTATGTAATGGTACGACATGTTAGAGAATAAGGACATCTCAATATTTTTCCATTTAGTTTTTGCATAAGAATGCATGATATGCATAATTGAAAACTATCTACAAAATTGTTGAAAATTTTTCAAGGTTACATGTACATCACAATAAGATTTAAGGCTCTGCAGCCATTCTATTTCTTGCTGTTTCCCTCGATCGATTATGTACTTCTGCTGTTCTTAAAGTAATACCAAATATGTCTTCGTGATAACGATTTTCATCCTAAAAAACAATTATATAAGTAATTGAAATCGAATATTTAGTAATAAAATTGTGATATGGCTTACGCGTAATGATAACATATACGCCTCGACCTGTTTATCAGTCATTTCACCATGAGTCTGTATAATATGTTTCAAAGTTTGATAAACATCTTCTGCCATTGTACAATCGCCACAAACATAAAAATGACCTCCTTCGGACACCAACATATCATAAATTTGTGAAGCTTCTGCTTGAATTAAATCTTGTACGTATGTCTGTTAAAATTAATATAACTATAATATTTCAAATACTACAAAGTAATGTTACAAATTGTTTAAAAAACATTTTAAATTGCAACCTTTTTCAATCCAGGTTCTCGCGAAAGAGCTAAGAAAACCTTATCTAAAACGCCAACCTTTACCATTTCTTCCTTTTCTTGTCTGTACAGATCTAAGCTTCTTTGACGACAACCAAAAAATAACCAGACATTTCCGTACTCAAGATCTACAAATTTTTTATTCCGTATTTACTTTAAGAATATTATAATATGTCATAAACTATGATACCTGGTTGATATTTCATTTGTGCGAGGCGATGATGCCAGAAACCACGGAAGGGAGCAATTCCAGTTCCCGGACCGACTAGTATCATTGGCGCTTTTGGTTCAATTGGCATATAAAAATTAGGTGCACTAAATGTAAAAAGAAATATATCATATTTTACTACATCTGCCAAAATTATATTAATAAATATTGCTTTTACAAATACAAACTTACCTACGTACAAATACATATAAAGGTTCTCCATCTGATATTTCACGTAGATAATTAGAACAAACTCCATAATGAACTGGCCCAGAACCGCCTAATTTTTTACAAATAATTATATTTTTAAGCAAAATAAGGTCTCTAGATAATTCAGGGATTGTATGTAAAATTAGATACCTTGTGTTTTATATTGTACAACAGCGACGGTAAGATGTATTTGTCCTTGATGTACATCCGGAGAAGAAGAAATACTATAAAATCTCGGTTGTAAAGGAGTTAAATGGAGTAATAATAAGGGCGCAAAAGGTTTCACGGATGGAAATTCATCTAATACTTCTACTAAATTGGGGAACTTCCAATGTCTCCAATCCTCATATGCTGCTGGATCCTATATTTAAAAAAAAGAAAAGATTTTCCAGATTTTTTCATGCTTTTGGTAATTAAATTTTTTCAAATTGAAGATTAATATAATATTTACAGAAGCTAAAAGGTTGAGTTGAGCTTGTTCTTTTGGATTTGTAGCAATCGATGCAAAGTATCTAAGAAGGTTTGGTGTTGGTGGTATCGTGATATCTAAAAATCTTTTCAGTAATATTCTCAAGGAATTAGGAAGATACCTATCATGTGCCATCCACGTTTTCACGATTCCTATGTAACAAAGAAAAAGAAATTTATTGCTACTGAACAATAACGAGACTTAATATTTTCAATAATGTTAATGCTAACCATTCGGTGTGTGGGATTGCTTCTGTATTTGCAATTCAATCGGTGTATTTGGATCAAAGGGAGTTTGTACTCGTTCCAAAATTGCTTCTACCAATTCTGATCTATTACATGCGAAAACTCCCAAATGATCACCAGGCTTATATTGTATTTCCATACCTGCTATATCATCGAGTTCCAGAAGTAATGTAGTTCCACTATACAAGATCGTAAAGTCAAAGTTCATTGTATAATTATAAAATTATTATTTAAAATATATCATTACCTCGATGAATCACCGCTTAAATTTGTTTTTCGGAACATATTACAAGTAGTCACGTTTCTATTGTGACATTTGCTTAAAGCTGAAATATTACAATTATAAAATTTATAATTTATAAACAGTTATAGATAACATACCTTTTCCAATTAGTTGTGGTTCAGCTTCTACAAACCGAACAGTAGCTGCCGACAAAGCTTCTGAGCCTAAAGATAAAGCAACTTCAAGTAAAGTATCATCGTCATCTAAGCAGAAAGTTTCACACGCAACCTGGAATTATTATGAGGAATGCTTAAAAATTACTGCATAATAATATATAAAAGATTATAGTAATAAGATACAAACAGCAAACGTATCGGCTGCCCATTTCCGAAACGTTTGTTCCTGTCCACACATTTCATCTCCTTGTGCCAATTTCAACAGTCGTTCTCCGCCTAATTCGCCTAACAAGTTATCCACATAGCGACCAAACGCGCAAAAGTTTGGATATGCTGATGATCCCAATGCGAAAACAGCAAATCTATGAAAGGGAATATAAGCTTCGTTTCACATTTATGAATTAATTTTAAATAAATATCTATACCTGACGTTGCTCAAAGGACCAAAAGTGTCTTCCGTTTGAGAATCTGTGGTAGAACCACGAAGTGAATCCAGTCTATCTAGTTTCTTTGAATTGCTTACTTCTGTCTGACTATTTGCTTTAATGAACGATTTTGAGCTCGCTAGGCTGAAATTACGGTATAAATCATTGGGATTCAATTTAAGAATTTCATCATTTTATTATTTTAAATGTATAAATACCTTATCTTATTGCCACTATTAATGTACGTTTCATTCATTTTCATTGCGTACAAATTTTGTGCGAAAGCCTAGAAGATAAAATATATATGAAACCATAATTTGTTTTAATTTTTTTATACAAAAGATATAAATTTACTTCGCCATTTTCTGGGGGATCACCGTTCCCAAAGGTGGATGTTATAACCAGTAATAAAGCTTCGTGTTCTATATTACTGATATCATAATCCGACATACAGAGTACCTAAAATTGATAGCTTTAAGTATTTTTCAAGTGTTATTTCTTTAAAATGAACTTACTGAAACTGAAAGTTTTGTGATATTTAATTAAATAATGAATACCTGGGAGTGAAAAGCATGTCCTAATAATTCGCTAAGTTTCTCAGCGTACATCTGTGAGGTGCCAGTTTCCGTAGCAAATAATACTGTAGCTTTTATTCTTCGAGATAAAGCTCTTCCAAATAACTTAGACGTAAATTTTACTGCTCTTGCAATTTGCTTAAAATGAAACTTTCGCCTTGGCTTTTTAGATGTTGATTTTTTATCTCGACCCTTTTTCCAAACATGTGTCTTCCAAGCAGGTTCCTATTATTTTACAGTAAAGAAATATAATAAATATATAATAGAGATGTGCTAAATAACTTATCCAATAAAAACCTGAGCATCATACGATGGCTTCAAATAATACAGGGCCATCTCCTGATGAAACACAGGCGTAGCTGATCCTGATATCGGTGGTACGATCCAGAGCCAATCGGCTGGACATCCATTTCTTAATCGCATTTCATTTTCATAATGTTTCATGAAAGATTCCGAAGCGGTATGGTGATCCACGATTGTCACATTTTTCATCTAAAAGATTTATTATTAATTTTTATAAAAAATGATGAATATTATTATCTATAATTTATATATACATACTTGAAAACTATACAAAACAGCAACATTAGCTTCTATCATGGCTTTGTCTTTCCATAATGAAGTGGATGTTCTTGTATCTAATCCCATATGAGTTGCAATTGTCTAAAAATAAAATTTATTTTAGCACATTTCTCTAGAAGAATGAATATTAAAATTCCGTAAAATATTTACTTCTAGTAAATTATATCGTTGAACATCGCATAAATCCCTCGACCCAATTTCAGTGCTCATGTACCATCCATTGAATGGTGCGGCTGTAAACTCCAAACCTCCGCAATCGAATACCATTCCAGATACGGCAGGAACTGCGAACCATTTTAATTCTAATTTCTCAAACCAATCGTATCTAGAATAGAACAAGTAAAAATTATTTGACATTAATAAATTTTACAAAAATACATTAAAAACAAACAAAAATATTTACGTTGGATGACTAAGAGGTACTTCAAGAACAAGTTCGCTTGGAATATCGAAATAATCCGGATCAT
Organism: Bombus flavifrons; assembly: GCF_040668555.2. Taxonomy (NCBI): domain Eukaryota; kingdom Metazoa; phylum Arthropoda; class Insecta; order Hymenoptera; family Apidae; genus Bombus; species Bombus flavifrons. The sequence continues at coordinate 7,593,226 of NC_138446.1, read as the reverse complement.
GGCCGTTTGCTGACAATACCAACGGCAATATGTCGAAACGAGTGCGTGCACTTCTCCAACCTAGTTTCATGCATAGCTGTAAAAACAGTAAGTTGACTGATAGTTTTAAATTATAAATAGAAAAGACAATTGGAATTAATCAGCTTACTTCGGTGAACTCAACGTTTGCAGGATCACCAATTATGGTACCGTCTGGATTTTTATATCCCGCATAACTTATTAATTGTTGATTCCACACTCTATAATCGTGTTTTCCATCTGTACGTTGCGGAAATATAGTTATTGCAGACCTAAAAATAATAAAAAATAAATAGTACGTATTCCATAGAAAATTTTTTCAATTGAATTACCTAATGTTTCCTTTGTTCGTACTGTACTTAATGTGATTGCACAAAGCTTCAAACATGCCGCTGGTAGTCGTAACGTAACGGCAATCAAACACCTATGATAAATGAATATCTACATATATATGGGAATTCGTGGAATATCATTCTAGTCTGTTATTAATTTTATCCGTGAATTGAAACAAATTGGATAATGTAGAGAGGATGCACATTCATATTTTTATGGATATAATTGAAAAACGGATTCTGAATAGACGACTATTTAATTCATTAAATACTATAACTATTCAAATATTTTGGATAGTTTACGCATTTTGATATATTTTTACTTATTTTTAACTTTATAAATTATGCGTATTTTGTATATTTTTGTACCTTTAAATTTTCCATAAATACGTAAAAATCCGATATCTAGTTGTAATTCTCTATTTACTCCCAGGTTCTATATCGTTAATTATTATATATTCAGCTATTAGTAGAAACGATCTTGATTTGATAGAAGAAGTTTCCTAAACTTATACTGACTATATCTTTAATTCTTCAAATATAAGTTTTGATTGATTAGGACATATTGACACATATTGTCACGTACTTGCAATTTAGACCATTGAATACGACCGATGCATCTTGTGGCATTACGCCACGCTAGTTTCGCTCCGAAAACTAATTCAGTTTCAGTTAATTGATAAGTGCTAGTAGCCATAACTTCCTTTTGCACGCTTTCCCAACGAATACGATGTGCTTCGCTGTTTAATCTATTTTTTAAAGGAAAAATATTACTTAACAACTTGAATATCATAAATGTCATCGTATAAAATATGCTATAAAATATCATAGAAATATAAAACATGTTTTGAATGCATTGTACCTTCTGATGGAAGAAAAATATTGTTCGAGAAAATCTTTTGCATGCACAAGGGTCTCTTCTCTCGAACGGGCTTCTGTTCCATGAATCGGTAGTTGCATAACGCTACCGAGACACACTTGACCAGAGCACAATGTTTTCTGAAGAAAATAACAAAATTAAGTAATTATTAAATTTTTTCCAAAAATTAGGAATTTTTTTAATCGTTTACTTAGGTCGTTATAAGTAGTAAAAAAAGAGTATTATTAATTAAAATAACAACTTCACGTCTAAATCAGATTATTATTACACTAATCGCATTGTATATTCAAATCAGTTTAATCTTTAATCAGTTATTTACCAGTTTCATATAAATTGGATCTCCGAGAAAAATATTGTTTCATTTATTTCAATTATTTCAAAACTCAATCTCCCGACTGTTTTGAGCAGCATAATTACATTACATATACTTCGGTTCATAAATATTAGGACATTTGCTAATTTTGTACACTGTAATAATTTATCTAGATTGTTAAAGAAATAATTAATCGGTCAGAATTTTGTATTTGTATAGAATAACATTATTACCTAAAACACATAAAAAGATTGTAGAGAGAAAATTATGGAGAGATTGTAGAAGAAAACTATTCGTAAAAATTTTATTTTTGCTATCTATACAATTAATGGTCTAAAACACATAGAAAGAATTTTGATGAATCTAATAGCTAAAAAAATAACTTATGAAATCATCTCCAATTATATATGTATATAATATTAATTATAATAATAATTCTAAATATACATATATGTCTATAATATTACATATAACTGTTATTAATATAATTATAATATAATCAAAAACCTAGTAATATGAACATCTAAATAGTAACTAAAACAGTAACTAAGACATATGATAAATATAAATAAAGATACCATTTAAATTTATTATATGAAACTTGAAGTCAAAAAAGTATGAATTCGTTACAGTTTAACGAAGTTCTAAACGAGGATTAATAGATTACTAATGGTCTGTCAGAGTTTTCCTTATTCTCCTGTAAGTGTTCTAGTACTTATGAACGAATGTAAGTATACATATATCCGCGCAACTAGTGGACCACCAAACTCTCGTTTTTCGATAGTATTGACTCGCTCTGTTACAAATTCGCCCACACTCGCAGTCTCATTTGAACTCTCACACTATTCGCTACTGTGCAATTTCCAACGTCAAATATAGCCCGAAATTTCCAAATAAAAAATTCCCCAAGATAGATACATAAAAGAAAGTAACCTACAAAACACGCAAATAAAAAATTAAAGAAGCAGAAGGGAATGAAAAGGAGAAAACAGAAATAAAAATTATTTATGCTTGTAAAATGTCTCTTTCGTTATATGTACCTCCGCATTTCCAGCATGCAGGGAGTCAAAAGCCTCGGTTTTGTAGATGAGGTTACGCAGTTTCGTCGGTTTCTTCTGACAAGCACCCGTTGTCTCGTGTTCCTTCATCTCGACGTTATGATTTTTTTGCTTGACAAAAAGTGCCCCTGACTCACCTGTCACCGCTCCGCTGTATATTAGACTGCCGCGGCACGTATACTGGCTTGACTTCCTTACGCGAGCATCCCCGTGAGAAGGGAGAGATATTTAGCCCCTTCCAATCAGCAGTACCTCAGACTCCGTGAAATCTCACATGCGCTATGGAGCTGCGCCATTGATTTACCGCGCCAATATGTTTCAGCAAACACTCTGATGTAATACATTTCTTTTTCAATATTTCAGCCTCAAACATTTTTCTGTTACGTTTATGAGAAATTATCTTATAATATATCAGAAATGTCTTGAAATTTAACTTTATCTATTGATGTAATGATATGTATGAATGAGTAAGTAGTCAATATTTTAGTTCTCAATATTTTTCTACTATGTATATTTATAAAACAGTTATTTTATAATATATTGGACTTGTTTTGAAATTTAGCTTTATCTGTTGGTATAATGATATGTATGATATGTATGCTATAAGTAAGAATGTTTTAAATGATAGGTATTGTATATGAGTTATAATACTGCCCTAGTCATTGACCACAGGTTAGGATGAAATGAAGGGTAAGGGAAGTAAAAGAGAAAACAAGAAATATCGCAAAATATCTTTATTGAAAAAATTGAATTGTAATATTTTAGTTAGAATACTAGAAAAAGAACAAAATTTAATGAATGAAAAAAATGATTAGTGAAAGATTAATATTTATTTTTATCTATGTTTTGTTCCGCTAAAGAATGCATATTCCCTCTTTTTAACAAATGTATTAAATCTTTAATGAGCTATGTTGTAGAGATATTTTGAACATTATAATCATTGATGATGTGATAGTTCCACAGTCCCAGTTCTCACAAACAAAAATGTCTTATAAAATGGAAAATCACGAAAAATGGACTTTCCTCATTTTTCTTCTTATACTTCAAATGTGATCACTTTGCAAGGAAGAGATTATTTAGTCAAAATAAACGATATGAAAAAAATATATATACAGGAATGATTTATTGACTAATAGTAAGAGACGGAAATAATATTTCTAGGAAATATTCTAAATAATCTAGGGAGTCGCAAGTATCTTCCTTCTTTTGACATATCTATTTATTTTACATATAGCTAACATCAGAGACTCATTTTAAAAAACCAATTTCAAGAAGTTGTTGAAAAGTTATTGTTATCTAATACATTAATGACTAATGCTACAATATTAGATATACATTATTAAAGAACTTCTAGTATAGACTCTCCCTTGTTAACTGACAAGGTTTAGTCCTGACACGTGGTCGATTATTAAGAGGCTATTGTTACATGGACCATAAAGATGCGCATTCGATTTAACGCATGGTTACCCATTTGAATGGTCGATGATTAATCTCGTATATCATAAAATTTTTATTGATATATCTACCGACTGTAACACGTGCGTTCAGTAACTAATTGAACAGAATTATAATGAATATAAAAATAGAAAGACGGGGAACTTTTACTTACTATTGAGATGTTGAAATAAATGATATAAGAGGTATAAATGAAGAATAAGGAAACAGTATATGCATATTTGTTAGCTTTGATATTTAAATTGTTTATTACTTGAATTTCGTGTATTTTCAGAGTTTATTAACTTTATGCATTTAGAAGAAAATATAAATGGTAAAAATGTATAACATTAATTAATAAAATTACGAATGTTAATTTTTGTATTGTTCAATTACATAAAAATTAACATTTTTTTGCGAATATAATAGTACATATTTTATCATAGACCTAAAAGTCAAAATAATTTTTGCATTTACGTTTACTATTTAAACTCTGCAAATAAAGAAAAGATTATTTTTAAAGAGTGTGTTCTTAAATAATTTTTCTTGCTCCAGAAAACACGATCAAATTACATGTATACATATAATGTTTTACTTTATTGTTATTAAAAGATGTTAGTATTTCATGTAATATCGATTAAAGTTTAATGCACAGGATATCGATAGTGCTTGTACTTACTTACGTAGTAAAGTCCGAAATTAATCAGCCTACTTATAGGGCCGTTTCTACTACCGTTTGTTATTTCATATCTATTTTTAGAAAAAATTTGTCATATCTTTTACTATCAAATAATAATCTTTGCGGAAAAATATTTTTTGATAGAAATATTTATCTCCATATAGACAAACAATTTTATATAATATAATTATTTTGATTTAATGATATTTATATAATATCATTATTACAGGAATTCTATTGTTAATACGTAAAGTTTGTCACATTGTCAATTAATTTTTGTTTACGTTCTAATTCAGTCACGATCGCAATAAATGCAAAAGATGCAGCAAGAGGAAGATAATCGCAGATTTGAATTCGCATCTTGCAACATAACTCCAAAAAATTTACAAAGAACGCCACGAGATGCTGGTAAGCTTTACTTACATTTCGACTTGTGAACAATAAGTGAAGTTGTAATTGTTTTGTAGGATCTGAAAGGAAAGATATACTGTCGGAAGTTAAACGTAGGATTCACTCTACTCCTCAAAATAGCCCGAATAGACATCCGAAAACTCCTCAAAGTAGCGGTATAATATTTTCATTATAATAAATTTATAGTTAGACTTTCATGCATTTATACGAAATATAAAGGTACGAAGATATACAGAATACATGATATATGTAAAATGTCCAAAGTAGAGTACTCGTTGTAATTTTTAATAGATGAACCAAGTCTTTGTTTAAGCTCTATTCGTTTAGCGTAATTTATAAAAATATAAATTTGCACGATTATCCGTGATCTATTCATAATATTATATAAAAGTAACATAAATCATTTTAGCTAAATACTAAATGTATGAAATGTTTTACCGCAGGGTCTTTTAAAAAAGACGTGAAATTGCACTTAGAATGCACAAAGCGAAAGATTCCGTCACCTCATAAGGAGAGCCTCGAAAAGATTCAGAAAACATCTCCAAGCGGAAAATTCGTCAATACCTTAATAGGACAGTGGTACAAACTTACGGGTGTTCGAACAGCATTGCCCCAAACAGTAGTGATTACAATTTTTGTTCTATCGTCCATTCTTTATTCATGCATCTATATCAAGCATTTAAAGACAATGGAACAACATGCAAAATTCAAAAAGAAAACAAGTTTATAATCTAAAAATATTATAAAACGATGGAGACTTATTAAACGAGCGATATTACTTTCAAAATTGTTCTATTGTCTTTTATTCTACTAAAAAGTCATTATTGAAAAGTATCGAATAAAGTTTGATTATTGAACAAATGTTAAATAAACAGACACAAGAAAATTCCATCACGGAAGAAATGAGGCGAATGTATGGAATTGAAGAACGGAAGATTCAGAAGTTGCAGAAGAAGCTGCAGAGTGCTGAAGAAACTATATCTTCACTTTCTGCATCTCATGAGGCCGAGCTGCGAGCTAAAGAGGACATTTTGCAACAGTAACATATTTGTCATAGATTATTTATACATTCCTTGCAGTTAAAGAATGATTGCTATAGAAGTATTAATGTCTAGATTGAACAGCGATTGGGAATCAATTACTAATTATTATGATGAAATATCGGAGAGCCTGAAGGGGTTTCAGCAGCACAAGGATAATTTATCAAAGTTATATAACGACGTCATTATTACACAACAGTCAACGGTGAAGAAGCTACAACAGGAATTAAGTACTATGAAATTGAAAGGTACATAGATACGTAAATTTCATTAGAAACTTTGTTTAAATATATTTGTTTTAATTTTGGTTAATATGTTTTTGTATAGATGATGCACAGAGAAATATTGTTAGTACAATTGAAAACAAACTAAAGGATCAAGAAAAAAGGTACTTAAGAAAAATTTATGAATGACTTATTATATACGTAATGATCAACTTTTGTCGAATTCATTATTAGGATACATGGAATGATGATTGCTGAGACCGAATTGAAAAAACAATTTGAAGATATGAAGGATAAATCGATTTCAGAAAAAAATTATTTGCACAATGTTCATGCAGAAGAAAAATTAGAATTAATGAAGGTCAGAAATATCAATATTTTTTATCTCTACATTTTTCTTCCTTTTTACTTTAATTTTCCTATTTTGAGTAGAAAGACGTGTACAATCTTGTCTCCTCCGAAGGAAGGAAAATATTTTACTTGTTTTATCACCATTGTTATCATAGATGTAATAAACGTGTGAAATATTGTAAGCGATTATGATTCCAGAAGCAAGAAAATCTCACGTCGATGAATCAAGAACTGCAAGTGCAATTACAGAAGATTACGGAAGAAAAACAAGACCTAAGTACCGCATTAGCTGAAAAAGACGATAAAATTGTAAAATTGCAGGAGGAGATCTCTACATACAAGTAGGCGTTTTGTGAATTTAGATTAATTAAATACATATTTTAAACTCTATTACTTTATTGGTTTTGCGACAGAAATAAAATCGGGGATTTGCTTTATCGCAACACAGAATTAAGTTCAAAATATGAAACGTCATTCGGAAAGGAAGGAGAACTATCAAAACAATTGCAATTGAGAACAGAAGAAGTATAGTGATCTTATGATTTCCTTTAAATATTCTTTTATATATAATAAATACATTCTACACCTCACAATAGGTCGAGAAATTACAAGAAAATTTAAATACAAGACAAGAATTAGAATCTAGTTTAGCTCAAGATCTTGAGATAATTGACAATAAATACCGTAACGTGCAAAATGATTTCATAAATGTAGAAAATGAATTAAAGGAGACACAAGCTCGTAATTTAAATCTTGAGCAGTCTTTGGATATTATGAAACGCGATAACGAATATAAGATAGTAGAATTGAATAGAAAAGTTGAATTCTTAGAAAGAGAAAAAGAACGAATGATTTTAGAGAAGCATTCAAAAATACAGGTATAATTTTAAGGAATAATTAAAAATTGTAAATTTACAAATAGTCACTCAAATTCATTTCTTGCATATAGGAACTGGAGCACGCTTATAACTTATTAAAAGAAAAACACGAGGCAGAAACAACATCCTTAAAACAAAAATATGATGTTAAATTAACAGAAATGACGAAAACAGTAACTACACAACATTGCGCCTTTTTAAAATTAAATGAAGCTTTAAACAAAATGAACAAAGATAATCAAAATAAACAAACAAATTCTGATCAATGTACAATAGCAAATCGTAACAAACTGCAAGAAAACTTGGGAGCAAGAATGCAACCACTAGTAGAATCTAACGATAATGTAATTGAAACAAGAATTAAAGAAATAGAAAGCCAAACGCAAACAAGTCAAGTTCGTGAAATGAAATTTCAAGACCAGGAAAATATAGATAGGTCGAAAGCTACATCTAAAGATAAAAACGAAATGTCGGATCTGCAACAAGATATATATAACTTTAGTGATATAGAAGTTAACAATGAATCACAAACTGTAAGTTATACATATAACATGTTAACTTAGTGTGTATAAATGAATTTATATTGAATTTATATAATTATAGGTATTGTCACAAAATAGGAAACTTCGATTCCAGTTAAATTCTCCAACAAAGGTGAAATTTATTGTTTAGTATTACTTTTTTTAATAATACAAGATAAAGCAAAAATAATACTATTTTTATAGATTGTTGAATATACAGAAAACTATTCTAATTTCTCTCAAGATAAAAATATAACGCAATCAAATATAAAAATAAAGAAACAGCAGGAGAAAAAAAATGAAGTAATATTTTCAGATAAGTTTTCTTTGAAATTTCATATATTTTATATCTGATTAATAAAATTAAGATATTATTTTATACAAATAGGATAAAAATAATTCGATGGTGAAAAAAAGAATATTTAAAACTCGTGGCACTGGATTACGGCAATATGGAACTACAAAAAATCTTCAATATGGAACTCTTGGAAAGATTTCTAAAAAATAAAATTTTTTATAATATTATCATTAGGATTATTACATATATATTATTATTACATTCAGAATTATTACAAAATGTATTATTTCAAATTTCAACAATATGTTTTTTCGTAATCGCTTAAAATGTATTTTCTCAATATAATTACAAGTATGTTAATTTATTACTAATCAATTTGTAGTAGTTAAATTATGCAGATATATAAGTTGTATAAGTATACACTTTATTTGTAAGTTACAGATATGGTTAAAAATATATAAACACATAACAATTATTCACAAAAGAAAAGTTTTTTCAATAACAAATAATAATAATACATTCAAGCAATATATTCGTTAACAAAATATACATAATACTTCATCGATGAACACACAACTTATGTATAATTTTGGCTATTTTACATACGTAATATATATATATATATATTTCGAATCTGGAACAAGATATATATAACTTTAATATTGGACCCTCCATTTCTATTATCTTCCAGATTGTTGTGTCCATATTTAAACGATGTAGCATATTAGATTTAAACATTCCGCAATATTTAATCAAATCTATATACATGTATCCTGATTCGAACAAGATAGTATTTACTTTTTATGTACTCTTTGATTTAAATATCACTAAATTTTGTATTATCCTTCTTATTATTTACAGTAATACTATCTTATTTTAATTGTTTATTAAAGTGGTAGAACAATCCCATTTCATAGATCTTTCGACAGCCATTTTCCACTTAGAATACCTTAAATCTCTTTCTGAAATATAAATATATGAAATTATTATTAACTTATTCTCTTTTGCATTCTATTCTTTTATTCAAAAGAGTTATTACCATCATCTCCAACTTCTGGTGAAAATGTTGTAACTTGTGACGCGTCTACATCGTTGATATCAACAATACCTACTCCAATACCAGCTAATATAGCTGCTCCTAATGCTGTTGTTTCTACCATATTGGGTCTCACTATATACATTATTAAAATGTTATTATTAAAATATAAGTGAAATATATATGTTCATTGCAGGTAAAGGTGATATCAATGAAAAATGTTACATACCAACATTTATTCCTGTTAGATCAGCTTGTAGTTGCATAAGCAAATTATTTACTGTCATTCCACCATCAACTTGTAAAGTTGTTAGTTTCGTTCCGGAATCTTTAATCATCGCTTCTAAAATATCTCTCGTCTGAAAACAGACAGCTTCTAATGCTGCCCGGACGATATGATATTGTTGCGTATCTTCAGTGATGCCGCAAATCACTCTAGAAAATGTACGCATCTTGTAATTTGCAATATCAAAAAACAGGAGTAGCGATCTTCTGAAATATTATTATTACGGTTTACTTACCCTCGTGCATCTTGTTGCCAATATGGTGCGTATAAACCAGAAAATGCAGGTACAAAATATACGTCTCCAGAATTTCTCACACTTTCTGCCATGTCTTGAGACTGTGTAATATTAGCGAATAGTTGTATATTATCACGTAACCATGTTAAAGCTGCCCCACCTATAGCTACTGAGCCTTCCAATGCATAAATTGCTGGTTCTTTACCCATCTTATATGCAATAGTTGTTATAAGACCCTGAGTCGAATCTACTTTCTAAAGTGATAAAATGAATTAGTTTTCAGTAAAACGTATATTACACAATATATTGATTGACAGAAATAAATACATACAACATTTCCAGTATTGTAAAGTAAGAAACAACCAGTTCCATAAGTAGCCTTTGCTTGCCCAGGCCTTAAGCATAATTGACCAAGAAGTGCTCCTTGTTGATCACCTACACACTTACATGCAAGGGTAAAGTATGTTAATTTAATCAATCAAATTTGAAACAAAATTAATAGCTGGATATATTATTTTAAATATTTACCCCTGCTATAGGTACACCAGCAAGAACTTCTGGATTAGAAACTATTCCATATACTTCAGCACTAGATCGTATTTCAGGCAGAATGTGTTGTGGAATTCCAAAAAATTGACATAACAGAGGATCCCATTTTAATGATTCAATATTCATTAACATTGTACGAGATGCATTTGAAACATCAGTTATATGTAACTGACCTTTAGTGAGATTCTATATGATACAAATACGATTTATTTCATTCAAAAATAAATTATGAGTAAATCAATTATTGTGATATTATGTAATAATATATGAATAAAAATAAATAAATGGACATACCCACATAAGCCATGTGTCAATTGTTCCAAAAGCACATCTTTCTTCATCAACTGCATGTTTAACAGATGGTACATTATCAATAAGCCAACGTATTTTGAGAGCACTAAAGTATGGTGACATTGGAAGGCCACAAATAGGTTTCAAATAATTTTTGTTTCTTGTTTTGTTAGGTACACTGTCTAATATACCTTCTAAAGTTGTGGTAGTTCTAATATCTAGCCATACTATAAAAATAATATTAATTTTATTTTAATACTCTTACATGTGTATAATATATGTTTAAATATATACGCTATGAATACAAAAATATCTTAATAATAAACCACATACTTTACCTATTGCATTGTGTAATGGTTCTCCTGTATTTTTATCCCACATTAAAGTAGTTTCTCGTTGATTGGTGATCCCAATTGCTTTAATATCTGATGCGCTCATACCGATATCTTTTAATTTTTCTATAGTCTTTTTGATACATTCTATAACAGCTTTTAAGATTTCTTTTGGATCTTGTTCCACCCATCCTTCTTGTGGATATTTTTGTTTAATTTCAATTTGGTGTGATGCTATTACTTTCCTACGTAAGACATCAAACACCTAAAAAAAAATACATTGCACTATGCTTTCTGTATTATACATAATTTTTCTACATATACTCTACTACTTATCATAAAATAAAGCTACAACAAATTTTATATAATTATAAATAAAAATTTAATGAAACAACGATCAAAGCAGCTTATAAATTTTAACTTACAAATTCATAAAAAGACCTAACAGAAATTAAAATAAAAATCTTAATGTGGAATATTGTTAAATAGGAAACTATCGTTCAGTTTAAAATAGTACAACATATCGTAAAGTAAATATTGTGGAGAAACAACCGATGAACACAGTCTGTATGAGTTCAAATTCCATTCAGAAATCTCAGTTGGCTGTCAGTTGTTTTCATTGTTTGAATTTAAACACAAATGAAGTTTACTTACTAAGAATCTAGCGCTACTCGTCCCTTCGTCAATTGCTCCTATGAATGGACCCGTGCGATTGATGTTTTCAGGCATATTCTTCCTTCTTTTTTTCACTTGAAGTTCGTTATTGGGAAAAATATTTAAGCATATATAATATTCACAGAATGACCTATGTTCAACCTTTATTCTATCATGTTACATAATGATACGCATGAAATATAAAACTTAATCAACGATAACAATGTACATTGCTAGTAAAATTAAACGAATTACTTATTCATTTTCTTTACCGCATGTTTCTTCATTGATCGCATTTCGAATCTATTTTATAGTAAACAGTACACTAATTTTTTACAACATTATAGTCTGTGAATAATAAAGAAAAAAATTAATGAAATATTTTAATATATCGCTTATTTCGTAAGTTTGTTAAATATGAGAGAAATAAATTTAAAAATTGACTCCACGTGGTGTCATTTTTTTTCCTTTTTACGTAAAGGTAATATGTATAGGAATATACATATAATATAATAGCTATAGAATAATATAAAAATTATGAATATTCACATTTTTTTCACAAAATTTAAATATAAAATGCTGGTAAAAAAATATATGTATATATGTACTAAAATGTAATCATTGTTAGTGATTACATTTTCTATCAATATATTCTTACTCATTTTTTTATTTTTAATTCCATTGCATATACAATAATTAGACAACAAAAAGTTTTTACTTCATCATTATAAAAATTAAACATTTGGTATTGTGCATGAAAACACGAATGTATTTATTCTTCAGAATTCCTAACAAGTAAATTCTTTCATTTATTTTAAGTATCGATACGTAGTTTTTACGTAAAAAGAGGTGTAAAAGTGTAAACATTTTTTTGTGGAATACAACTTTACTAGCGTTATTTGTATTCTAAGGTTTGCAATGAGAATGCTGCTTGACATCTCTGCATTATAGTAACTTTCTGCAAGCCAGCTAGTACCTATTTATCGCATTTCACTTTGCGTTACCGGTAAGGAAAGACGTACGTTTCGTGAGAGTAGTGGACAATTACTTGCCCAATGATAATTAAATTAGATTAAGTGGTCATCTCAGTGTCTAATATCCGTGAATTTCCAAATGTTTCAGGCAAATCACTAATAAACTGGCTTCGTAATACACGTTTATTACTTGGCCGGATTTCTTTATTACGGTAGAGTAAGTATTATGTATTTCGTGATATGTCGTGACTGCCCATACGAAACTCTCTGTCTCTCTCTCTCTCTCTCTCTCTCTCTCTCTCTCTCATTTTCTCTCTATGTATTTTCATCTTTTTCCTCTTCCCGTCTTTTTCTATCTGAATATAACGACAGCCTTAGATTACCTATTTCTTATTTCGATGTAGAAATACGCAAACATTATTTTTGATCTATGTAACGTGCATGCATTCATTTCGAAAAGGTTAGCGATCTTGTGACGTGTCAAGTGAATACTTCATTCCATATGGTGGTCACTAGCTCAACTACTCCGTGGTCATTGACATGCTGGCATTTAACTTAAATCCGTTTTCCCATTTCCCGTTTAATATATTAATCGTCACGAATTTCTATCTCTGTCTGCCAATTCTTACTACATTTGTCAGCCGCGAAATCATTAAGCAAGAATCTATGTTAAAAGACGATATTAAAAGGGAATTTTACAAAGAAATTTTTCGACGTCCAAATTCCTGTAATAATATATATGTTATATTTTTTTCATACTCTTTCCGTCATTTTCTTTTTCATTTATATTTACACTTTATATATTTGTTTAATGTTATCAAATGATCAGTTTAAGTGATGAAATTATACATACATATATGGAGAGCTGAGGATCATAGTGGTGTAAGTCATGAAAAATTCTGCATTTAGTAATTATACTATATTACTATTATATTTTTGAGAATTGAAATATACTATTGAATCCAAATTCTTAAAATCTCAACTTACACAACTATGATTCCCAATCCATTGTATGTGATTTCATATAATATAAATGTAAAGTGTTAACAAATATTGTAAATAAATTTGATAATGAATTAGATTAAGTGATTTCCTGTCTTTTGTTCTGAATTGAGTGCAATTTAATTTATGTATTTCAGATTTAAAAATTAAAGTATTATTCAATAAATTGCTTGTTATTTTATGTGTAATCTAAGAAATATATTAATAATTATTGATTACAGTGCTACTGTAAGGACTTGGCACGAAACAGGACAACCCCAACATGCAGCAGCAGTCAGTAATGGAAGAGGGAACGGCCTATGAGCCACCTACCTATGATGAGACATTCCCAGTTCTTCCTGAGTCAGCCAGTTCAAGTTCAGGAAAATTAAATATTTTCTCTATAAATAATAATTTACAACTTGGACGTATAACTATTACACAGGTACAAATTATTTAGTTGTAACACATGTATACTTCCTTTATAGTTGTATATTTCATTGCTACTATTTTGTTGTTTAGATGTTTCGTGTACCTGGAGAGGAACGCAAATTTGATCATAGTGACAAATTTGGAGAACGTGAATCTATACGTACATGTAAAACAATAATGAAAGAGACAAATACAATCATTGAAATAGCTACATCAAAAGATCAGTCTTTAACATTCCTAATAACTGGTAAACAAAATCAAGTGTTGGAAGCCAAGCGTCGAATTTTAACAACATTTCAGACGCAGGTTACATATTATAAATAAATGTAATACTAGAATTAGAATAGCAATTTGTAAAAACTTGAAATTTTTACTTGATAACTGCAGGCAAGCAAACAGATTAGCATTCCTAAGGATCATCATCGTTGGATTCTTGGAAAACAGGGGCAGCGTCTAAAAGATCTAGAAAAAACAACTGCAACAAAGATAAATGTTCCATCTGTGCAAGATCAGTCAGATACAATAACTATTACAGGAACTAAAGAAGGAATAGAAAAGGCTGAGCATGAAATTAGAGTGATTTCAGATGAACAGGTAAGAGTACTATATTTTAATTACATTATATTTAAATTGTAGTGAAAAAATAATATGGTTATATTATTTTGTATAACAATGGTTTTTTCATTAGTCAAGAAAAGCATTTGAAAGAATATCTGTGCCAAAAATATATCATCCATTTATACATGGTGCACATAATGAGAATCTCAGTGCCATGATGGCAGACACTGGTGCTCGAATTAATATTCCCCCTGCTTCTGTTCAAGAAGATGAAATCACCATTGCTGGTGAAAAAGAAGGTGTTTTAGCAGCAAAACAAAAAATTGAAGCCATTTATAGAGATATGGTATGGATGATTAGATAAAAATTATTATTAAGCAGAAATTGGTCTATATGTATTTCAGAATTAAACCCGCATTTCTGATTTAGGAAAAGAGATGTGCAATAGTATCAGTTGAAGTTCCAAAATCTCAGCACAAATACGTCATTGGTCCACGTGGTAGTACAATAGCAGAGATACTGCAAGTAACTGGTGTGAGTGTAGAAATGCCTGCACCAGATTCTCCTACAGGAACTATTACTCTTCGTGGACCTCAGGAAAAGCTTGGTCAAGGTAATTTGGAGCTTATGATCCTTTAAATAATTATAATATTGTTTTATTTTAATCCATTTCTTAACCGAATGTTATAGCACTAAATAAAGTATATGAAAAAGCGAATAGTGTTCGTACAGCTGTGGTGAAAGCACCCGTTTGGATTCATAAATATATAATAGGAAGGAAAGGAGTTAATATTAAACGTATTACGCAAGAAATGCCAAAAGTGAATGTAGAGTTCACTGGAAAAGAAGATAAAATCAAAATCGAAGGTCCTCCTGAAGAAGTAGAAAAAGCACAAAATGAACTTCAAGTGATGGCTAGTGATCTTATGTCTAAGCTCACTTTTACAGAATTAAATGTTGATCCTAGATTTTATAAACATATTATTGGAAAGAATGGATGTAATGGTAAGTTCTTTGAAATTTGTTATGTGACATATTTTGTATTAAAATTTTAGTTATTTTTTTCTATTTTTTAAATACATTTTTTATAGTAAACCGAGTAAAAGAAGGAACAGGTGTTGTAATTAATATCTCTGAGAATGATGGTAGTAACGTAATTCGTATTGAAGGAAATCTTGCTGGTGTGCTCCAAGCTCAAACGGTTTGTAATACTTCTTTTATGTTCTATGAATAACACATAATTTAAATTTTTTGTGTTATAATATTTCCGATTTGTTACAGGACTTAGTAGAAATGGTAAAAAAATTGGAGAATGAAAAAGAGAAAGATGTAATAATAGATCATCGTTATTACCCTAGTATTATTGGAAATAAGGGAGATAATATTAAAGAAATTAGAGATAAGTTCAATCAAGTACAGATCACTATTCCTGGTCCAGGTATGTAGCGTGATATATGTATGCAATAACTAGAACTCGGATTTATGCCAGGTACAAACATTTGAAAGACCTCGGCTCTTGTTGGCATTTAGCCAATAAGAGCTCAGTATGCATATTTAGAGTGTAGGTCATATTTATCATTTTCTATTGTAGCATATTTTCGTTGTTTTAAATATAAGACCACTAATCTAAAAGTTATTAAAAAGTTATAGTAAAAGGAATCCTATCTTCAAGTTCTGTATATTTTATATAAAAGTTATAATTTTAGGGGTAGTAATATTATTGTAGTATCGTAAACTATTATAATTAGTTTATTAATAATAATTGGATTAAACAGATTTTAATTAAACAGAAAACAATGGTTATTTAACATGAACTAATCGTAACAACGTATTATAATTAAGACAACTAAATAATTAATTAACAACTTTCGTCAACACAGATTCAAATCTTTCTCAACAACGCTAACGACACTATCTCGACAACGCAATCCGCACTCTCTGGCTTCTCAACTCATACTCCTGTTAATTCGTTTATCGTCCCTCAGCAACCCCTTGTCTTTTATCTTAGCCTCATATCTCTTGTCTTAGCCCCACCACGCACATGTTCAGCAACCGCTTGTTTATAATTCGCACGACACCCCCCAGGCTCCTCGTCCACGATACTACATTCGGCCATACCTGACACACATTTGCTCTCAGATGTGCTCATCATCGCTAATTACGCTCGCATCAACTTCAACAATGTCCCACTAATGTCTCATGTCTCTTGTTAAACGCCTTTCGCCAACAAGAGATCAGATTGACAGCTCGTTTTCGCACTACCTCAAATTTTCTCGTAGCTGTCTCATTCTCGCTTTTCATTCGCTCTTTAGAACTCGCGTTATGCCTTGATTGTTCGACTATTCAGACGGTGTCTGAAACTATATGTATTGTTATAACGTACGGCTCATCGTCTATCAGAACATTAGTCGAGAATTCTCTAAGTGTACAATTTCTTTCGGGACCGATACCGCGGAATTCAACAATTTTCTGACCTAATCTGGGCGCTCCAATTTTCACATACTGATCCGCTCGCATTAAAGTTAATTCGCTACCGGTGTCTATCAGCGCGCTCAATTCGAAATTTCCGATCTTAACGTCTTTACCACGCTTCGTCTGTAACAATCGCCACGCACTAGAAACAACTTTATAGGACTCGCTCAGGTTGTCTCACTTCGATGCGATGTGTCCGTACCCTCTACACTTAAAGCACTTAGGTCCTCTCGACTTATTCGAACATTCTGCACACACGCGTTCTTCGTCACCGCAATTATAACATCTTGTCTTCTTCACTACATCTCCAGATTGACTGAGCTTCTCATTGTCGATTTTGGCCGGCTTCGCAGTCGACTTTGCTCTGCGACACTTCTGTTCCTCGTACATGAGTAACCTTTTCCTTAACTCTGTGATGGACGTAGCACCGTACAGTGTAGATATGTTGCTTTCTTCGTCTACTATTCCGTCTATAATGTAATCCACTTTTGCCTCCTCTTCCATATCGGCATGGTTAACTATTTCAAGCATACGGTACATATAAGCCAAGCATGCTTCATCACTTCTCTTTTTGGTTTCTCTAAGTTTCTAATGCACTTGTCGACTATTCATCTTTTTAGAAAATTCTTTAATCAGTCCTCTCTTCAGCTCATGCCAAATCCTGGCATGGCACTCGAAGCTCGCAAATATTTTCGCTGATACTTTCAGCAGTCTTCTCGCGTAAATTGCCTTCTGTCCTACCGACCATATGCACGTGCTTGCGATTTCCTCGAACGACTCGAACCATCGCTCGACATTTTCGCTTTTATCACTACTAAACGACTCTAACGCGCCTTCAACGTCTTTGAAGCTCAATGTCGAACCAACATATGTCTCTTGATAGCGATCATCACAGTCCTGGTGCACCGCTTGCGTGCCTCTCTTGCATTCTCTCACATCTTTTTTATCATCTTCGTTCTCACCTTCGTCGTCACCTTCTTCCTCCAACGATGTATCGTTACTTTCCATGGCCGCCTACAGTCGTGCGCGTAGTTCGATTTTTCTTCCCGTCGTCTTCAACCCCAAATTAGCGAGGCGCGCTCTCAACTCTTTCGCTTTCAATTTCTCGAGATTTTCCTTTTCATCTCGATCGCGCTCAGCTCCCTGTGCGCTTCCTATGTCTCGCTGGTCCATTGACCCTTCACCGCTTGTTGATGTTATTATAGATAGTGATTCAACTCAGTTTCAACACAATTTTACAATTACTACACGGATAGTTCTGTTAAACGTTTCGTTTTCTGTCTTGTTTAATCCTGGCACGAGCCCCCATATGTAGTATTGTAAACTATTATAATTAGTTTATTAATAATAAATAGATTAAACAGATGTTAATTAAACAGAAAACAATGGTTATTTAACATGAACTAATCGTAACAACGTATTATAATTAAGACAACTAGATAATTAATTAACAACTTTCGTCAACACAGATTCAACTTTCTCTCAACAATGCTAACAACACTATCTCGACAACGCAACCCGCACTCTCTGGCTTCTCAACTCATACTCCTGTTAATTCGTTTATCGTCCCTTAGCAACCCCTTGTCTTTTGTCTTAGCCCCACCACGCACATGCTCAGCAACCGCTTATTTATAATTTGCACGACACCCCCTAGGCCCCTCGACCACGATATTACATTATACTTATAAAACAGAAAATATAGAAAGACTTAAAAGAAATAATTAAACAAATTGTTTATTTATAGGTGAAAAAGGAGATATAGTAAAAATTAGAGGGCCTAAAGAGGATGTAGATAAGTGCCATAAATATTTAATGAAATTAGTAAAAGAACTCAATGAACATAATTATGTCTTAGAGGTACCTATTTTCAAGCAGTTCCATAAGTTTGTCATTGGAAAAGGTGGAGTCAACATTCGTAAAGTTGGTATTCAAATATCTTATCTTAATCATGCATACGTAATTATTATTTTGAAACATAAATTATAAATAAAATAATTGTCCGTATTTATAATTTAGATCAGAGAAGAAACACAAACTAAAATCGAGTTACCTGCCGAAGGTGAGAAAAGCGATGTTATAACCATCACTGGCAAGAAAGAGAATGTAGAAAAAGCTAAAGAAATGATTCAAAAAATACAAAATGAATTGGTAATGTTTATATCGTTATATTACAAAAATATTAAGTTGTTAATTGTGTGATTGCATTGAGTAAATGTTTTACATTAGGCCAATATTATTATGGATGAAATAGTAATTCCACCAAAGTTTTACAATTCTCTTATTGGTACTGGTGGAAAATTAATTCACTCTATTATGGAAGATTGTGGTGGTGTTGCAATTAAATTTCCTACAGCAGAGAGTCGGAGTGATAAGGTAAAGAGTTTAATTTAAATTATTAACACTAAACATTAATCTAGCTGTGTTCTTTATAGGTAACTATTAGGGGGCCTAAAGAAGATGTTGAGAAGGCAAAACAACAGTTGCTTGAGCTTACAAATGAAAAACAATTGTCCAGTTATTCAGCTGAAGTACGTGCCAAAGTACAACATCATAAATTCCTTATTGGAAAGAATGGTGCCAATATTAAAAAGGTTTGTGAGCTAACTTATTGCATATCTTATATTACATAATTATATATTAATTATAATTTATCAGGCTTTATTTATTCTAGATAAGAGAATCCACAGGGGCACGTATAATATTTCCAACGGAAGCAGATCAGGATAAGGAAATAATTACGATTATGGGAAAGAAAGAGGCTGTTGAAAAAGCTAAAGCTGAACTAGAAGCTACAATTAGCGAAATCGTAAGTCTTTAATTATTTTAAAATTCGCTTTAACTTAAAATTATTCTTCATTATCTGGATCAAATTATTGTTTATGTTTCATCTGTTTTATAGGATAATATTACTGAAGGTGAAATTCGCATTGATCCGAAGCACCATAGACATTTTGTTGCTCGGAGAGGAGGCGTATTACATCGTATTGCAGATGAATGTGGAGGAGTACAAATTTCATTTCCGAGAGCTGGTGTCGATAGTGATCGAGTAATTTTAAAAGGATCGCATGAATGTATAGAAGCAGCGAAGCAACGAATGCGTGAAATTGTACAAGAATTGGTAAGTTTTGTCTTCTTGTTTCTTTTAATTTCGTAATTATTTTATACATAAATTATGTGTGTTGTTTCCTAGGAATCAATGGTAACAGAAGAATGCATAATACCTCAAAAACATCATCGTACAGTTATGGGAGCAAAGGGACGTAAAGTGCAGATGATTACATCTGAGTATGATGTACAAATAAAATTCCCTGATCGGGATACATATGGTTGGTATAAAAAATTTCCTTTAAAAGGGTTACAGGAATGTTACCAGTTTAGAGTTACAAGCTTTTGATTGGAATATTCATATTTTAGATGAACAACGTGTAGCAGAACAAATGAACGGTGAGAATGGTGAAGTTCCCGAAACTGTTTCAGCGTGTGATGTTATTCGCATTACTGGGCAACCAGAAAATGTAGCTGCTGCTAAACAAGCGTTGCTTGATCTAGTACCAATTACGATAGAAGTTAGTACTTTTATCGATGAATTTACATATCAAATAATTTGACAAATGACGAAAAGTTGCATAAATTATAATATTATTTTTAGGTGGAAGTGCCGTTTGATCTTCATCGCTCTATAATAGGTCAAAAGGGTCGTGATGTGCGGGAACTAATGAATACATATGATGTTCATATCATGTTATCTCCAGCGGAGGAAAAACTTGATTATATTAAGGTATATGCGATATAATGTTTAATATCAAAGTGTAACATCAATGTACTGTTTAATATTAGACTAATATTATATTCTATTTAGATTTCTGGAACACCACCGTGTGTTGAAAATGCAAAACAAGCTATACTCGATAAGTGTAAAGCTTTGGAAGCTGAACGTCAAGATAGAGCTTTGAAATCGTTCGAATTAAAGGTACGTTTGCTTATATTTATAAATAAACATTTTAAAATAAAACAACGCATTTTATTTTAGATTGAAGTTGATCCAGAATATCATCCAAAGATAATTGGACGAAAAGGGGCCGTGATTAATAAAATACGTAGTGATCATGATGTTCAAATTAATTTTCCACGTAAAGGTGATCCAGAAGAACATATCATTACAATCACTGGTTATGAAAAAAATGCTTGCACCGCAAGAGACGATATCATGAAAATTGTTAACGAATTAGTAAGTATATTATTTGTCTAAAATATCATTTTCTTTTTAAATCAATATTTTTTATTAAAATATCACTTTTTGTATATAATGATTATTAATGAAAACTACTTTTTTTCGTATAATTTAGAATGACTTGACGAAAGAAGAAGTGCATATAAATGCTGCTGTGCATTCGCGTTTAATCGGTTCGAAAGGGAGGAATATCCGTAAAATAATGGATGAGTTTAAAGTTGATATTAAATTTCCAAGGAAAACCGATCCTGATCCCAATATTGTAACAATTGTGGGTACGGAAGAAAATGTAGCTGATGCAAAAGATCGTTTATTGAATTTAGAAGAAGAATATGTAAGTTCACTACGGACCATACAGGGTGGTTGGTAACTGGTGGTACAAGCGGAAAGGGGGTGATTCTACGTGAAAAAAGAAGTCGAAAATATAGAATAAAAATTAAAAAAAAATTTTTTTTTTTTTTTAATTTTTCCATCGAGACAACGATCTACAGTGAGATCCGTTATAACGTACCGCACGCGTACCGAGCGAAAATTCAAAGTCGATTTTCTCGAAAACAAAGCCTCAAACGAAAAATTTTTATTCTATATTTTCCACTTCTTTTTTCGCGTAGAATCACCCCCTTTCCGTTTGTACCACCAGTTACCAACTACCCTGTATATACAAATTTTTATAAATTATGATAAAAAGATTCTCTTTATATAATATTTATTAAATTTCAGATTCAAGACGTTATAGAAAATGAGTACCGCGAAAATTTACGTTCACCTCAACGCGACGAAAGGAATTCTGGAAATTCCGGGTTTGTAGTGAAAGGAGGACCTTGGGAGCAGCAACAACAAAGTGCTCCGAACACCGCTAGCGTTGAAGAATTTCCGCAATTTGCCGGATATTCTCACGTACCTGTAACTAATCCTGATGGTCCTTGGGGTGTGAAACGTTAATACTTAAATAGTGTAAAAATCAATGAAACATATGAGATAACATTATATGGTAACTTTCCTCTGACAAACCATACAGAAGGGTACATACATTAGTGCTAGGTGGTTCCCTGTTCCATTACTGATGTTGCTGCATACGACCTGGCCACTCTATTGGACTCTGATACTGGTTTACTACATAACGTTTGACGATGGTGTTTATATTTACAGTTCATATACTAATTACCTATGTATCTGTAACTGTAACGCATGATTTTAGGTTGATTGCCATGTTAGAAATATTCACACATACAGTCAGACGCAAATTGCGCGTAATTTCATTTGTCACAGAAATATCCAATTTCTTCATAACTTTTATTGCTGCTGATATGCCTTTCAGGTACAGATATGTTGTACTTAAGACTGTGGCTTCGTAGGAACTAATTTTTTATGTATATTATATATATCTCAGATTGTCTCTATCCGTATGGATTGCGTGGTTAAATGCGTTTGCGTTTAACCAAGCATGTTTTGTTAATTTATTTATATTTTTTGTACATATAAATTGCATTTTTTTGTTATGTTGGACTTAAGTGGAACTGTTTTTGAACCACATTATAATAATATTAGAGTCTACACAAATTTTTTGCGAAATGTGAAACTTTAAGGTCTTTCTAAGGAAAACGTTCCTAGTATAATTTCCTGCTTTTTTATAGCTAGTATAATTAATAAGATCGCTTTATACTCGTCAAATTTCACTGCGCTATAAAGCGAATGAATCTGCCAACAAAAGATAAATATGGTCATGTATATTATTAAATGCTGGATTTAATGTGCATTGGGGAACATAATCTTTAGAAGGCCTTGCTATTTTTGTACTGCTCTTGTGCAGTCATCAAAGACGAGACACGAGATCATTGGCGTCATTAAAAGAAAAGAATCATGAATATTTATAATGCAAGCGATACGTCGTATTCTTTGAATAGCTAATTTTATTTATTCTTTCTATTTTACTGTTTGCTGTATGATGTGCAAATTTTTGCATTCTACTATTTATGAGGCCAACTAGCTAAGAAAAAGATATTCGGTTCAAGTGCCTTGTCTATTTTCTTCAAGACAGCTCATTTCAATTGTTGGAGGAATGTGAATATTAGATTATACATAATTATATATAAATATACATATATATATATATACACACACACATATATATATGTATACACTATATAAATATTGATAATAATTACATTATTATTATTATTATTATTATTATTATTATTATTATTATTATTATTATATATATAATCGATATGATAGCTATTGTACTACAGGTACAATAATATACTACTATCACAAATAAAATAATAGATACTATCGTGTATACAGAAATTCATCTATATTTTTTAGATTTACAGTAATTTTTATAAAACTACTTGGTACGACGACTTATATGTCATCTCCAATGCATGGTTTATACAAAAATGCCAGAATTAGCAATTTTAATATGCTTAGTTTTGGCTAAAAATTTGATAGATGCTGTGCATGAATGTACCTTTTCTAATGAATTATAAATACAAAGTAATTGTAATTATGAAATAATATTCTCTGTACACATTATGTCATGATACATGAATTCTACTGTAACAATATATATACATAATTAATCTATTGTTAAAATAGTGTTATTTTTTCCTTCTATTCTCTACAGTAATAACTTTAAATTTTATAAATTTTAATACAATACATTTGTAATTACCTACTATAATATGTTTGAGAGTTGTGCTTTTTTTAATTGCTGTACAAATCCTTCATTAGGTTTAATACAATTTCTTACACTTTTTACTTTATTATATGCATCATCATAAGATATTTTTTCGTAAGCCATTATATAAGATATAACAATTGCTGGTGAGCGAGATACACCAGCATTACAATGTACAAGAATATTTTCATCGCGATGTTCGTGTATGATTTTAATGCATTTCTTAATTGCTACGAGTAAATCAGACTCAGGTAAATCTAACAAGTCACAATAATAATATTTGATGTCATCAAATTTTACTGATGCATCAATACCAATGCTTAAAACATGACAAATTTTACGCTTTTGCAAGATTTCTTTGCTTACAACAGGATCTTGGGAACTTAGGAATAGTCCTTGTATTACATGTGCAATCTGTAAGTCTGGTCTATCATCTATGACAAATGGCGTAGCAGTAGAGGACAATTCTGTATTTATTCCATCAATCTCTACATATTTTTGACCAAGCGTGTTGGTTACAATGGTCTTGCATTTTTTTAATTGTAATTTTTTACTTTTTATTAGACTGTTTAGGTCCATTGTCAATGTACTTTACTAGTACTTAAAAAAAAAATAATTGAATTGATTAAAAAATATTATTTGGTGATATTTGTATACATTCCTAGATGTATATTATACTTCGGTTTCATCTAATGGTATGACTATTTCGTCATCGGATATTTTATATTTTATAATATGTTTATCTAAGTACTCTTGGTCATATCCTACATTTAAAAGGTATAAACCATTTGCCGGGACTGTCCGTAAAATAGGTAGAAAATTGTTATGGCCAGGAACTTGTAACATTACGGTTATATCTTTTTCTGTTATTTTACCTGTACCTAAAGCAATTAAAGTAGTTACAATTCGTCTAACCTACAAAAAATAATTTATTAGAAAAGCACACATATTGCAAATAAAAGTATTAATATCATTAACACATCTATTGTAATGTACATTACATACATTCTCTCTTATATAAAATAATATTTATTAATTATACCTGCTTATATACAAAAGATCTTGATGAACATTTAAATTCCCAAAATTCAAAATTTTCAGAGAGAGGATCAAATGGCATAAGTGGAGAACCTTTCTCAAAAGTTAAACTGCACAAATTCTTTACATAATTAATTGGTTTGTAAGATATAGTTTTTCCAGAAAATGTTCTGAAATCTTTTGTTCCCATAAAAAGTTGTGTTGCACGTTTTATTCTTTCAGTATCAAAAATATCTGACCTGTAACAAATACTTCATAAGATTGATAACAAATTTTTAATTTATAAAACACTAAACATTGTCCATAGACATAAGTTATACCTAAGGTGCAGACAATAATCCTTTTCTATTATAGGAATTTTGTGATCATTGTTATTCTTAGCTCTCAGAACTCTATAAAGATAAGTTCTAGAATTTGCACATTGTCTTACATGAAATGTATCCTTTACTGGAATTACTTCCAATACCCTTGAAACGATATATTATTAATTTTTAATGATCAAAAAATATAGGAATTATTAAATATTTGGTTACCTTATATTGTGACCGCAGTTAATAAGATACCGATTAACATATTTAAGTGCCGTGTCAGGATTGTAGATACTATTATATTTATTTTCTACATCAATATGAGCTAAATTATGTATCGCATGTACACCATAATCTGTTCTATAAATTTGATTCATCAATATTAATCACATACCTGTATATAATTAATATCTTGCAATATAATATCAAATAAAATTGACAATATGTAGAAACATTACCTACTACAGCAACTTAATCTTGGCCATACTACACTCTTTGGAACCAATGTTGAGAAAGCACTTTCTATAGCACCTTGAATGGTATCAATATCAAATATCTGAATATTTGCATTTTTAACTATATTTTTTTGCATTCCACTAAACATACAAATAAAATAAAAGTAATAAAAGATACGTATTTTATATATATATACACATAATTTGTATTCTAATATCTTAAAATCTGGTATTATAGAAAATTTCATTTTTAAATTCTATATTTTATTCTTTACCTACTGTAATCTGTATAGAAATACAAAAAATATAATTTTTTAGAAGTAACTTCAAACATGAATGTGAGTTCATATAAATTATTAAAAATAGATATATGATTATGATTATAAATGATATGATTAATTGTACCTGTATAGTGTACCAAGATATGAAAATTTAATAAAATATCTTGTCATTTTTTTAAATTTAAAACGACTTTTCAATCACTTAATATAAATTGAACAATTAGTAAAATTTATGATATACAACTTATCTTTAAAAAGCTAACCTCAAAATATGCACAAATGTATACACATTTACCGGTACTCCACTATCTGTGCACGTGCTACATGCTTGTAAATACCTATTACATGTCTGCAAAATGTATACTTAGAGAATAAAAATGAAATAAATGTAATATAAAAAAATACATCAATAATTATTTATTATTAAGAAATTTTAAATTCATATATTTGTTATAATTTAGTTTTTGTATATTTTGTGTACTTGTTGGATTATACCAGGCTAATATTATATCTGAAACATTGACTAATGTACGGATGGAGCAGCAAATACTTTTACTATTACTACTACTATTCGTTATAATTTATTATTATAAAAATACATTAATACTTTCATATATGTACATATATATATATATATATATATATATTGGCAAAAGGAAAGAACATAATGAGAAAGGAAATTGATATCTCTTTTTACAAAATTTATTTTTTGTTTCAATTATTGTAATTATAGTAAAACGATAAAAAATGACTATAAATATCTTTTATCCATTCTTATCGAATTACTATCAATTTTTTGTTAACTTATTTAATTTAGTTTAAATTATCTATACTTACTGCAATAAAAATGAAACAATATAAAAATGAAATATTCTATTCAATTGATCTCTAAAGATATAAAATAATGCATGAAACAAGCTCAGCTCGCGTAATAAAATAATCATAAACTTATGCATGCATCCAGTGATTAAATCAAAATGTTTGTATAATTTATGAAATAACTCGTACCATATTTAATCGATTCGTTTATAATTAAGAAAGCAGTTTATTTAATTCGATTAGTTCAATCTAGTACGTTAGTTTAGCATAACAATGAAGGCAAAATTCGTTTGGTGGTGGAAAATTATCAAACAATATTTAACAAATTGTACTATCCACGGTGTTAAATATCTTGTGAACGATCAGCTTTCGTATATAGAAAGGTAAACGCGTCTATTTAAAAATTATTATTTATAAAAATCACAATTAACACTATTAACATGTACCGATGCAATGTTTTAAGTTTCCCTTCTTTTTTTTATGTAGATTGAAAATTTATAATATGAAATATACAATTAATATAGTGGGATAGAAATAATTTTAATTAAATAATGACGAAGGAACTTTACATTTTTACAACTAATTTACAGATTATTTTGGCTAATTTTTTGTGCACTGTCTTGGTACGGTTGTGCAAATATGATTAAGGATGTAGTGAGAAATTATATTCAATATCCTGTTGCTTTAACTACCGAGACTACATATGTTAATTGGCAAACATCCTTTCCTACGGTTGCTTTTTGCATTACTTCCACTTCCGCCATTAAAAAATATTTCAAAAGGTACGTTAAAATTTTAGTTTAAGAAATATTTTGCCATTTTACATTATGATTAAAATTTAATTACAGGAAATTTGTATTACTATTAAGCAATTTAAAATATTATTATATTTGAAATCGTAATTACTTATATTACAAATTAAAATATAAAAAATTTGTTATTTTCTAAATGATATCTGTCCTTTTTTTAAGAAACCCGGGGTTGTTCACCAATTATTCCAACCCGAATTTCCTCCGTGCATCGACGGAAGATCTTTTGTCTCTTTATCAAGAGGTGAATGATTATTAATTTTCTTGCAGTTAGATATATCACACCTATCGGGCGCTAAAGTTGAAATACTGCAAATATGTATCTCTCTACCTTTATTTATCACAGATGCGTGTTCCTTGCGAAGAATTCTTAGCGGAATGCACGTGGAACAACGTAAAATTCGACTGCTGCACTGAATTTCAGGAACTGAGGAAAACTGGCGTAGGATATTGCATCGCGATGAATACGTTCCATTTAAAAACCGGCGTACATTTCTTTGTGAATCGCACCGTGAAGTACGGCGATCTTATCGTCGATATTCGATTAGATGCAAAGATGAAGAGATATCTTTTCGCTGGATTCACAGTTCGTACTTGTTTTTTTAATAATATTTCTATTCAGTTAACTGGTTTACTTTTTAATAAAAAACTAGTATAATTATAGAATTAGAACTTAATGAAAACGAATTAATTTTAGTTGGGTCGATTTTAGTCTCTGTAAATATAAACATGATATGCTTAATTTTTAATAAAAAGAGCATTAAAAATAGATCTATAAATAAAAAATTGTTATATTTAATAATATCTGAGTGGCGACTTAACTCGCCCTACTTAAAAGGTTGGTTAACAAGTTAATTAATTTAATGTTAATTTTATTTAAAAAATATTAGCTATAATTCGGTCATTAATTTAATACTTAAACAAGTAAATCACTTCCTCACGTGTTTTTGGAAGAGTAAACAATAGAAGGAACAATATTGGGTGATCCAAAAGGAAGTATTGATCAGAGAGTTACAGTTATCCTTAAAGAAATACGGCAGCGCGTAATTAAGGTTTTTTTTAAAAGTCAAAGCAAATATATAAACAAAGATTTAAAGTATCTAAACATAGTCTGATCTTTTGATAAAATGTTCCATGTGCATTACAGTTAGCTTCATCAATTATCTGAGGACGTGTTCATATGATATACAATACACCATTAATGAATCATCAAGCAGCTTTAAAGAAACACAAATTGATAAAATTTGATCCTTCTTATATCCTCGAGACAATTAGTTAAAGGCTTTAAAATGTAATACTAATCATTTAAAATGTAACACTAATCAAACATGTTTCTTCAAAAGTAGTTTTTAATTATAAGTTCAATGCACAAAATGGTACGTATTACTTTATAAATCAAACTAGAGAGCCTGTTATAAATTACTATATTGGTTTTACTATAATACTGTTTCAAAATAAAAAGAAAAGAAATACTCGATACAAAAATTATACACTTACAGGTACATCTTTTGAATAATTTGAAGTTACCAATGCTTAACAATGTGGGGATGGACGAGATACGTATAAAAGCCGGGAAAACAACCCGAGTCGAGTTCATAATGAAAGACACGTTCAACGAGGTTGGCGTGAAGAATATTGCTGCTGAGCACAGGGGCTGTCGGTTTCGCGACGAAATACGAGCGAACAATCTATTTAACATTTACAGTAGCGACTCGTGTTATCTGGAAGTACGTCAATCTTTCTTTTTTGTCGTAACTACACCGATGTGTTTTCGAATATGCAATAATCCTTGCCCATTGTTGGCCGACGGAGCTTGATTTATATGTCGACACTAATAAATTAAGTGGTATTTATCGCTAGGTAATCATAGAACGAATGATAAAGCTTTGCGGGTGCGTGAATTTTTATTATCTCGTACCCCAAGGGGCAAGAGCTTGCAACGGCACCGAGACGGTCTGCATAATAGCCAATAAAACGAATATCGACTTGCAATCGCTCAAAGACGAAGGATGTCTTCCGGATTGCGAAGGGACTTTGTTGCTCGTGTACGAATTCTATAAAAATATTATGCTCGGATCGAAAGTTTTGCATGAGATAGTACAGTTCCCTTTATTTTATGTATGAACACGTTTGAACGCATTTGTGGAGTTGAAGAAAGGCATTAATTGAAAGACAATTAGCGTAGAATATCTTGAAAATATTAAAATATCCTAAGATCGCTTGTATCGTACAATGCAGCACTCATTCTTTTGAAAGTAATTATTTTATCTCTTCTAAGCACTATATTAGACACAAAATATCTGTTAATTTGTATTTGTTTACAAATTAATTTATGATGCTTTTAAGTATAAGTGGTATTTTGTATTGCAGAAATCGATTGGAACCTTCTGAATATGATACTCCGAGTCAAATGTATGCACGACTTCATTTTACCTTGCTATCACATCCAACGGTGCGTTATCGTCGATATGTGGTTAACGATCTTTTAGATGTTATAGGTAAACGATTAACAATAGTAATTAATAGTAACAATTATTTAGTCCTTTGTAATAAAATATTATAGATGTAGAGGAAGAATATTTCTCGCGCATTTTTTTTTGCAGATCTTTTCATTATCAGCGCTATTTTTATCAACTATTAAACAAGCTGTTCTTCCGACATTGACAAAGCAATTGGGAAAACATAATCACATAAATTAATGGAACATTACAACCATATAATTATAACCATACTGCCAGAATAAAAGAAAAATTTATTTTATAAAGTAACAAATTTTCTCTTTGAGATAAAGATATATACAGACCGTAAAATAATTAGTATATTGAATTACTCATTATTATTTTCCTTGATTATTAATTGTTTGACATATGAATTCCTCTACTATGATTACCATGTAGGCAAATTTTTATTTTTGATATTTGTATGGACATAAAGGTAGAATGGAGAAGTTAGTATCCATTATATTACAATAACCAAACAAATTTGACTTTATATTTGTAATAAGCTCTTCTGATATTTCAAATATTATTATATGTTTCTAAAATTTGTCAATGTCTGAAACATCTTGTACCATATTATCTTACAACGTTACGTTATCTGATTGTTTGTTATTTTTAGTTTCTGTTGGAAGTGCGGTTGGTCTCTTCATGGGTGCCAGTATCTTAAGCATCTTCGAGTTACCGTATTGGTTATTCGTTCGTCGAGACAGAATAGCGTAAAATCCAAATCTTCATGAATTAAAGTATTAGAACGTGGACAAAGAACGATTTATGTGACCGTGTCAGTTATTGCTTTTTTTAGCGTTAAAGTTAGCTGTTGCACAGGCTTAGCATGCGTAATAGAATGAAGAGACAGAGCAAACATTACGATGTTTACACGTACTCGATAGTAGCGTAATCCGAATCATGTGGCGCACAGATCTTTCGTCTCGTTACCGCTTTATCTCAGCACTGATTGTCGGTAAATATACACGCCAAAAAACAGGTACAAGTACCCTGTTGTAAATTCATCATAGATACCTAAAGTCTAAAAAGGAAAGCAGCTTATGGTTGATGCTTATATAAAGAGGATCAGTCGTTACGATAGTTACTTCCTCAACCATGTCAAAATCAGAGCTGGAAGTTCGAATCGCGCCAGAATACTCGATCAGCGGACAACATCTATCTAATGTGGATACTTATCGAAATTTGTTCACCCTTCAAGATGTACAAGCTTTAGTGAAACATGCAACAGGCAGCGACACAGTGGTGCACAAATTCTTCTTGAGATCATATTCTGATGGGAAGCTCGGATTTTTGGGATCACATCAGAAGCTCAGTGTGGAAGTCAAAACCGCAAATGGGAGAGAGATCCTGTCCTTCTTCGTTAAAGTCGTGCCATACGATGTACCCAGTCAAGCTGAATACGTGCTTGATAAATGTGTCTTTCTAAAGGAGAAAATCTTCTATCGTGACATATTTCCTCAACTGTATCATGAGTATAAAGATGAACCATGGACTGCAACTTGTTTCTTGGTCAAGGAGAATCTCCTGGTATTTGAAGATTTAGGTGTTAAAGGTTATTCGTTGAGGAATAGGTTATTCGACAAAGAGCTCATTGTATCCAGTTTAACATCCATTGCCAGAATGCATGCATCCTCTCTGTTAGTGGAAGCACGTTTTGGAAAGTCTTTGAAGAAAATGTATCCACATGCTTTCGTTGAGAATGCTTTCTCTGAGACTGGCAAGACTAAAATGTGGTTTGAAGTAAGTGTGAATGCCATAGTTGCTGTAGCTAAACACCTTGGTCTGGATGCCAGTATGATACCAAAAGCTTGTGAAGAAGTATACGCAGCCTTAGAAATGTCAGCTACAAAAAGAAATGTTATTAGTCATGGAGATTTATGGGGGAATAATCTGATGTTCAGTAACACAGTACCTCCCAAGTGTTTTTTGGTAGATTTCCAGCTAATAAGATATTCTCCTCTGGCGCACGACGTGGTACAATTGTTGTATCTTTGCGCTGATCGTGATTTTAGAGGAAAGTGGGAAGAGGCTATGCTGAAGCATTACTATAGTGTGTTGTGTGAAACACTGACCTCAGCAAAATCAGTTTCTGTGAAAGTTCCATCTTGGTCAGAATTAGTTGAAGGGATGGAAGAACAGAGATTATGTGCTCTAATCACTGCAGCTATATATTTCCAGACTGTGTTATTGGATGAAAAAGTAGGTGCAGAAATTATGAATAATTCTGACAGTTATCATGAGTTTGAATTTGTAAATAGAAACGAAACAGTGCTTAAAATAATGAAAATTGATCCGGTATATAGAAAACGATTATCAGAAACTGTTACTGAATTGGTTGAGTTCAGTTTCCGATTAGATAAATTACCAAAACCGACATAACATTATGAAATTTCTTATTACATAATAACAAGTTTTCCTACTCACACTTTATGACAAGTTTTTTATTCTAAGATTCAAATCACATTGTATTAATTAATTTTTGCACGGTGTTCCACTGTATGTACATTATTTATATATGGACATTGTTTACAATAAAGTAATATCATAAATAGAATTTATGAAATAAAAGTTGTTCTTTCTTGTTTCTGTATTCGTTTAAATAATTCATTAAAAAATCTATAATCACTATTTTTTTGCCAATTATTTTATAAACAATTCCTCTTTCGTGTACCGTAGAAATAAAAATTTTTACACTAGATTATAAATATTTTCAGATGGTAAAGTTGGTTCAAGATTGTCATCTATCAATTGTTGTTCAATCTCCTCTCGATCTGGAAGTATAGTTCTAAGGAAAGACCATTCGTGATCGACAAGTTGTACTTTCGTCTCATCGACATTATCGATTTCAGCTACAGGTGGGGATTCACGATTTTCCGGTCGTGATAGTTCTTCTTCGCTTTCCTCTGACTCTTCGTCATTCTGGATTGTTTCATCCCTAAGCAAATTAAAATTAAAAGCATGTAATTTGTCCAAAATCAACTAACTACTAAGTTATCATTTCAAGGCTAGTACTTGAAGATTTATTACTTAAAGCTTTAAGTAGTTTTAATTTCTGAATTATAATAGTTCACTTCCAAACATTTCTCACAATTAGACTGTGGATCTTAATGCTATTTTACATTCCTATGAATATAGTTAACTTAATAGTTTTATTTGACTTACTAATTATTATAACGAATACTTCACTTTGAAAATTTTATATACTTTTGTTATTGTTGTTCCTTTAAATTTCAGAATAAATGTGTAAACATATCCATACAGTATACATATAATTTATTAATTACAATGTTTTATTAAATTACCTCTCGATTCTATCGTCAGGTGATTGAGTTTTTGACACAGATGACGAGAGCAGAGATGTGATGAATGATGCACAAAGCATCTTCATGGGCGGTAATGTGTGGGCTGAGACGCTGAGAAGCTGAAGGGCATAATTAATAT
Organism: Bombus flavifrons; assembly: GCF_040668555.2. Taxonomy (NCBI): domain Eukaryota; kingdom Metazoa; phylum Arthropoda; class Insecta; order Hymenoptera; family Apidae; genus Bombus; species Bombus flavifrons. The sequence goes on along the minus strand of NC_138446.1, from coordinate 7,559,423 downwards.
TATCTTAAATATCGAAATTCACACAGTTTTTAATACATTCAAAATGTGCTTAATATCTTTTTAAAAAAAGAAATAAATAAACGAAATGCTCCTTTTAAATAAAAATGTTTGTTTACCTAGATGAAAATAAACAACGAATTAAAGACGATAAAGAAAGAAACAAGAAAAAAACATTTCAAGTAAGGAGTTAACTATAATTGGGAAAGATACGTATGATATTTGACGTGCGTTTACTTCTTCGGTAATACTTGTGACGCTCGCGACATCCGATTAGTTAATTAGTCTTAAGGCTGACGCAGGCACACCCCCGAACGAAAATTTCTGCAATTCCTGCAATCTTCTACTTCAGATCTAGGTTGACGCGTCTCTTACAACCTACACGAATATTCTTCTCGGTATACACCAGTTTTCGCCAGAAAGTTGCTAGAAAAGACGCATGTTTCATCAAGCAAAACACAAGCAATAGTACCGAGAAACATACACTATCTATATTTAGTATCTTAATAGAGTATAATAGTATTTCATAGAGTTTCCCTTTTCATCGATTACTATTGAGATGTCTAGTATAATTGCACGATATTTAGTATTTTTTATGATATTATTTCGTAGAGTCTCCTTTAATTAACTCTTACTGGGATATTCCGTGCATATAATATATAAAATTCTTTAAATAATTGTAATATTAAAATGTTAGCTAAATTAACGATAAATAATTAACGTTTATTATATTAAAAATACGAAGAGCTTAACACGTTACTGTTAAAGTATTAACTGTTAAAGTATTATCCTATCTTTAGAGTTACACCATCTTTTTCACTACCAGTGTTTTTAAGCTCACGAGATATACGCATAAGTAGTACTTTTTAAATAGCTGCATCGATGCAACGTACGCGTCACCGAATGTGCAAATATCAACAAATGTGTTAAGCATATAAATTGACAGGGCTATTATCTTAACGAAATTAAAATCGAAACATGTAAATGGATCAAAGGTGCATTTAATTGGGAAGAAGGTCAATCTGTCGACGTGTGACGTCCTCATGGATTTTGACGAAACCTTTTTTAATTACCTTGTTGTGACGTGCGTATAACGAGAAAAATAATAAAAACAGGCAGTGAGACCTCTATGACCTTGACAAAATAAAATACCGTCTTAGTCAACAATACGGCTTACTCTGTCTTATGGAATGGAGATAGATCTTTAAATTTTAAAGTGTTGAGCTTTGTTGACACTATGAGCGTTATCTCAAAATAAATCGATTCACATATTGATAACTTTTGAACCAATGGGTTCCTAAACTCAAAACCGTTGCATTTCGCTTTTGTTCGTCGAGTAACATTAGAAAATAGAAAAAAAATTGTAAACAACGATGCCTCGAAGAGAGATTTAACTATAAACGTCGTTTTATTTTTTCCAAGGTCATTGGGATCGGACCGCTTGTTTTTATTAGATTTCTTCTTATATACGCGTTACAACAAGGTAATTAAAAAAGATCTCGTCAAAATTCACGAGGGCGTCATACACCGGCAGATTCAGCGGGAAGAAACAATGCCGCTGTGCAAGTTTACGGGAGAATGGCGACCAGTTTAAAACAATCTAACAAGATTAGATAGAATACCCGTCTCGATATACACCTACACATGAGGGGAATACGATTTTATTAATAGGTAACATAACAATATCAGGACAGCCCCCGCGGGAGATAAGACTTTGTTCCTAGCTTCCCCAACAGGTTCGTCCTGACCTGATTTTACCGGAACATTTGCAAACAATTCCGGAGCGACGTTGAAAACCATCGTTCTCCATTGTGCAGCGCAACGAGAATGAATAAAGGCTCGTACTGTCGAAAGTTTTGATTCTTCATCGGCTGTTGGAACTTTGCTTTCCAGTTCGTTAATCTTTCCGAAGAATCGGAAACTTATTACGCACATCTGAAGCTCCGCTCCAACTGGTGCGCGCGGCGATCTATCATTTTTGTCAGAGCAAATGTGGCCGCAGACTGAGAGACATTAAGAGAAAGTTAAAGATAAATTATTGATACCGAATGAATTAATAAATTGGAATAAATAGAGATATGAAACTTATATAACGATATATTAAACTGTTTAATATTATAAGCAGCGGATGTTTAATATTAGATTAATATAGTCCATCAGGATAGATTTAGAAATATGAAATTAAATTATTTCGCACGTCTAAAATTAAATTGTTGATATTAGCAAAAAAGTGAGATATATATAACAATGATAGGTAATAATATAAAATTATTGTTACCGAAGAAAGAAATTGTTTTGTAATTTAGAAAAATACTACGGTTCGTGTTTGATTTCTTGTTATGCATTTCTAGAAAAATATAGAACGTAACGTAACATAAATAAGGAACAGTCATCAGGTGGTTCATAAGCAATTAACTCTACTATTCCACAGAACTGACGCAATATGCAAGAAAGCTGTGAGCTAGCGGATATCCGTGTACTGTGAATCTTAAGTAACGACGTAGACCTACCTAATTAATCAATAGCTATGAGATGTTTTGTGTCCGTTTTTATACGTCTTCAAAACTGAAAATGCTCCTAAGCACGTTTCAAAATATCTTTATGATTATTTAGAAAAATATACAAAATATGTCTAACACATTATTTGGAAAAAATGAAACAGAAAGATGTCTCTCATAAATATGAAAAGTTTAAATAGCTAAAACTATATAAATAGTGAAAATAGTTTTTTCTCTTTAAAACAGTCATTAAAAACGTTTAGTTCCCCGCAAAAAAATTGATATCTTCTAATAGATTCTCTCAATAAACGTTAAGAAAATAACGCGTATAGGTCTCTGAACGATCTTGTAGAATTAATTATCCGCTGCGTCCGTGTTCTCCATAACGCCATCATTAGCGGATCATGCGGCCTTAAGGATCGCAGAAACTCATGTGATGATCCTTAATTTGCTTAGCCTCCAGACACTAAAGGCGTTCTCCAAATGGGGCAAGATTTTACTTTTAGACAAGCTGATATTATCGCGTTCATTTAAATGATCACACGCAGACCGACATCGTATACGAGACAGTTCAAACGAGTTTCTCTCTCTCTTTCTCTCCCGTCTACTTGTTGCACCAGCTTGGTCATGATAAGGGAAACTCGGTCTATTGATTTTGCATTGGCCTTAAAGCGATGAGATTTTGTAGCGGTACACGTGGACATCCCTTCTTGAGACCGATCTCCATTGTTCTTTGGAATGTTTGCGTGATAACAAACGGTCAGTTTATTTCTGAATTTCACCTCTATCTTCACCCTGTTGGTCAATTACAAATTTCTTATCATCCTGAAAGAGAAGTGAACGAGTGAGACCAAATATTATTTGTTTCTTTTCTTCGCCTTTATCTCCTCTATAATTATTTCACAAAAAGATACCAATATGTTCGTTGTGATTTTCAATGTTTTCAGGTCTTTGAAAGAATTCTTCTATGTGTTAGGTGTTTAAAGTTGAGATTTTTGAAAGAATTATTCAGCCTGCAATTTTATCACGTACTTGGACGATTTCCGGGAAGATCGAGACGATTCCTTGAGTGACGCGTGCCGAAGGTTTTTCCGTCGAAGACAATGCCCTAGGTCAGAGGGACAACTGGAACGCCGTGAGAGGGTGGGAGTGCGGAGAAGTAGCTCCTATATTAAATCATGGCGAGGCCACTTCCCAAAGTCAGTTCTACGTTGAACGCTCAGCCAAGAAACTCTTCATCGGTGACTCTTTTTCCATCGTTTTATCGAGCAACACGTTATCATCTCTTCTTCTACTTTACTGTGAAGATATCCTTGTGAGCGGTGTCTATTCCTCAATACAATCAAGTATAAAGTAAAAGAAGAAAATAAAAGGTAAATTTAAACAGAGGAGATCGGGATCTTGATATTCTGCAATTTGTTTGATATTCTTCATTGAAAGTAACTTTTGGGCGTTTGTGATTGGCAGAATTTTTCAAATATTACACTGAAGTATCAAGCTGGTGACTACGTTCTTCAACTAAATTATCTCGTGTATCAAGAGAGAGTAGAAGAAGTAGCTTCCGACGTCTATATACGACAATTTCGGGCATGAAGTTAACAGCGTGGAATTCTGTGTGCATCCTGATAGCCGTCTTCTTCCTAATGGTTGCCACGTCTGCATATCCTGCTAGCAATCCAGAGATAGTGAGTACCTCTCTTCATATACTTTCAGTGAAATTGTGTAACTTACACTTGAATAACGCTGACAAGTTACTTTAACTATCTCTGATTATTTAAATTTGTTAAAGATGATACATTTATTGTGTTACTTTGATCTGTTAAACGTAATGGTACACGTCTTTCATCAGCGTTCCATCGTGGTCCATTTATCATATTCTGCATCTCGTTCTCTATTTACTTTTCTGTAGATGGTTTAATACATCAATTCTTGATATGAATCTTGTTTGAAACGTAACCACGTGCTGAAAGTGGCGCGTGGGCATCTGCTTGGGGCTTTGACTCATAAAGTCGCGTTCCTCTCTGCGAATTAGGCACGTAGATGCGGTGAAAAGAACGATAAAGCGGATAAGTATAGGAAGACACGTTCGTGAGTCAGCCTATTAAACAGCAACCGGTGATGTCCGGTGAATATCCAGAAACTATTAAATCAAAATGTAGTCTCTGAAAATGAAGCAGCTTTCTTTATTGCATTAACTTTTCATTGCTTCATTATAATCTTCATTATAATTCTTGTTTTCGCAAAAAAAAAAAAAAAGAAATAATCGTTCTATCGTTTAAAAAGACGATAATTTCAAACAAGTCATGATTTTCTGGCAATCAGAAAATGTTATCGTTAGGTCGCGCGAGTTTGCATTGACAAAATGGAGCAAATAGATAAAGGGGAAACACATAATACACGTGTATGGCGATAATTTCGCCTGAAATGACATAATTCGGTCATCGATATTCATATAGATACAACAAAGACTTTCTCAATTAGATATAGAGCTATAATTGAATTTCCAATTAATTTCATACGTTGACTGTTTCATAAGTTAGTTTGTGTGAAATATTTCTTTTCTTTAAATAAAGAGGAATTTTTGTTTAATCTTTTACGCAGAGTGCAGAGAAATCAATAGAAATAAATGGAATTCCGTGTTTCCCTTCTTATAAGCACGTGGGATGCATATGATAATATTGCAAGCACGAGTGGACGTTGCTCGCGAATGGTACTTATTAAATCAATCTCTTTTCTCTACTTGTATTGGTATATCTAATCAAACCGAACTGTAGGTGGTACCGTAAACAGAAATCATGCTTGTGAAAATTCCGTTCGAATCGTTCGATTATAGTTAATTCCTCCAAAGTCACAATCTCGAGATTCTATTTCACAAATATTTTTATCACAATTTTTTTTAATATCTCATAGCGATATTAAAATTGTAATATAATTGAGAGACGGAAGGATGATGTTAAATTATTTTAAATATATCATAGTTTTAATTTTGTATAATTTTTAAATTAAATTCTAAAATTAAATAAAAAAACAGCGTCACAATTATTAAAACAGAAATGATAAAAGTGATTTATAAATAAAATTTGCATAAAAAAGGAACATTTTAAATTGCGACTTTCTTTTATCGAAACGATTGTTCAATTTATTTATATATTTGTTTCATAGTGCACACGGTTCTTTGAGTTTTATTAAACGTTACCAATTATTTTTTTAAGATGTATAACTTGCAGGCGATCGAGAATATGCGACAGATCCCACAGTGGCACTGTTTACGCTACAGAAAATTTGATCTCGTACGCCGGTGTCGGAATTACCGTTTAGGAAGGAAACACTGACAAACACAAACTTATCGCAATCCCGTATGGACGACCGCAACGAATAAGTCACAATATTTCAAGTTTCATCGACCAGCTGTTCTAAATGTTCTGCTGCAAATACTCAAACTTATATAAAAATGCAATGAGATGTGGCACGTCATAATAACACTTTGGAATTACTTATGAACTTAGTTGATAAATGCAACTTGCATAGATTTTAATTTATTCTTCACGTCTCGTTATTTACTGCAAGACTGTATTTCCAAGACTTCAAAATTTATCTTCATCTTTTAATTTGTATAAAATAGAAACAGGAAAAAAGATAGATAAAAAGATGAGAATATCTTACGGGATTAACAGTTTCCATTTTCCTAAGATTAAAACTTTGATAAAGATTACTATATATTGTATTAAGTTATTAATATTACTTGTACTTCTATATTTCCTACTTAATTATTTATACTATATTTTACGACAAATTGTGTATATATAAACGCTCTTTGATCTCATTGTAAAATGAGAATATGTTCTAGAATAAAATTATTTTTTCTATCACGAAATTATTTTCAGATGAATATCACCTACCTGTCGAATCATACGTCCACTAATTATAAACATAAATTGCAAAGGCATATTTTTTTTTACTTACCTCTTTCACCATTCCTTTTCCTGTTCTCATATATTCATGCATAAATGGAACGGGTACTTCCTTGTCTGTGGTAGTTGTGCTCGCTATTAAATTGCTAAAGGCGGTCGCAGGAACTGTTGCATTCGTAGATAAAATTTCAAGAGAAATAGTCACTTCGGATTCTGGTTCTAACGTTAATAATTCCTATTGGTAAAACAATTAAATATATATAGTACATATGATCATTGTATTGGATGATTCAATAAATGTACAGATATTTTATATCAATACGTTTTGCATACATTTGCCGTGTACATACTTGATTAGAATCTAAAAAGAAAAGCTGCGATCTTCGTTGCCACGATCTGTACGATGAATCTCGTTTCACTTGTAAATGTGGTACAAAGGTGGCTCCCAAAATGAAACTATTATTTTCGATAAAATCTTTTCTTGTGTAGATGGGTGTCGATTTGTGGGGTGTGAATACAAACACTAAAATTAATAGATTACTTGCTATGCAAAAATAAGAATTTGGGTATCTTTTAAAGCAAGTTATATATTTACGTGAATTATCGGTCGTGAAAACAGCCATGTACGTTGATTTCGGATCTGCCGTAAGAGTTGCAATTTTTAGAGGTACGCTCCATATTAACGTAAGCGACAGGATGTTCCACACCGCAATATGCTGCGTGGAAACTGCTACCACAAGATGACAAGCATCTTGCTTTCCAAATTCAATTCGCCTAGTAAAACATATATAATAATCTCAATGCTGTTCTTATGATTATTATAAGGTCTATTTTTCATAAAACTTACGTCACTGGATACTGGTATTGACAGTGTGTAAGGCTACATTTAAATGTACAAGTATCGGGAGTCCATATTGTTAGACTAGAATCAAAACCAATACCAACTAATGAACCATCAATCGAGAAACCAGCATCCGTTGCAGGCAGATTTCTGTAATCTCCTACACTATGGCACTGCCAGCATTTATTTTTTTCTACAACAAAATTAATCTTAAAGTTTAATACTACAATTCTCTTATTACAACATAACTTTTACATACTGTGTAAGGATGAAGGTTCTACGAGATGCCATAATTTGAATTTTCTATCTCTGCCTGTTGTAACTGCCAGTGCTCCCTCGTCACCGAATAACATGCACGGTTGGAAGTGCAAAGCATTCACACCGCCATCGTGAGGAAGCTCGATTGACGTGTTTAATGCGAACCTAACAGGTTGACAACACAGTATCTTAATATTTACACATCAAGAATGCATATCTTGTACTTACTGTTGTTGTTTAACGTCATACATCCAAAATTTCAGCCTTACTTCTATACATGACATTTTATCGTTTCGTTCTTCAACAGTCGCCATCCACATACCATCATGATTTATTGCTATCTTTGTAACTTCCGTGTTTATAATAAGTACATTACGCTCTTGCGTTAAAAAATTTTGTGCCGTAATATTTATCTGAAAATTTATTAACAAGTTAATAAACAATATAGCGTAAATGTTTTACCTGTTTTATATTACACTGTTACTCACATTATATAATAAACTTTTCGTATGGGTATTATAAAATTGAACATGTCCAGTACGACTATTTAAAACTAAACAATTTGTACGTGGATCAACGATAAGGCCAGCAGGAAATAAATCTTTAGAAGATAAGGTCACGCCCCATGTAAAATTTTGTATAACTGATGTCAATTTTCTTTGTGGATTTACAACCACGATACCTATGAATATAGATATATTTTATAAATATATTTCATCTATCTAAAATAGATCTAAAGATTTAAATATCTAAAAATATTCATACCATTATCTAAAGTAGATACAGCCACATATAAATTATCAGGAGCAATAGTAAGGTGTTTAATAGGTGCAGGTAATCGAGGAAGAAAGGATTTTTGATGTGAATTTGCTAAAACCCATTTCACTAGAACACATTCTCCTCCTCCTGTATACATGTGACCACCTACAATTTTTATGGTATATACAGTTATTGTACATGTTGAAATTTAAAAAAATATAAGAAATATATATCTTACCTGATTTACTGAATACTATTTCTGTAACAGGTAATGTATGCCAATGATAAACTGCTGTATAAGGTCTTGTTTGAAACAAACCCTTCCATACTACGACACGACCAGTTGTATCTCCTGTGGCAACACATTCTTCTTCTGGATGTCCAGCAATGCACGTTGGTATTCTACCTGTTTTACCCGTCTTATGTCTGTGATCATGAAATACAGTGGCATTTATAAGTATTTTTTATTGAAAATTTCAGTTTGTCTTTAATGTTAAATAATTTTTCTTAAGTATAATACATACAATTTATCAACAAAATTTCTTGATGGATTCAATATATGCAAATCTACATCATGAAGGAGTGCTATTAAATTCTCACCATGATTACCAATTATATCAACATAGTATTCATAAGATTTTGTCCTGTAATAATATGTAAGAATAATATATTATATAACTAATACATAAAAAGAGCTTTATTCTTAATTATTGAAGTACAAATTTTTCTTACGATATACATGTAGACTTTGCACAAACTCCATTATCCAGATCAAATAACACTATATAAATTTTTGTATTGCATTTGGAAATATATGTTACAAGCACTTGACGCAATTCATTTCCATTATGAGTTTTATAATTTACAATGTGAAACGTTTTTATTTTTGGCTCTATTTGAAATTTTAATTTCTGTAAAGAGTATAACAATTATGGATTTATAAAAGCCTCAAAAAGGGAAATCATGATTTTATACTGCTAAAAAATACATTTAATGTTTATACCAATTTCTTTGTGATAATGCCACTTTGACAACTCCAAAAATTTAATTCTCCATTTTCTGTACAGGCAATGATCAGATTAGGATTTTCTGGATGTATTATTAATCCTGCAATTCTGTAATTTGCTGGTTCTAATTCTTTAACAAAATCTCCAGTTTGTGTACTGTAAGCTCTTATAACATGCTTCCATACTATGTATAATGTTCTGTAACGTATATGTATTACTTAATAGAAATATTAACTACAACTTTGTTCTTGAATACCGTAGTCTAACATTTATAACAATATTTACTCATATAATTTCATTAACAAAATTAATGAAGTACATGTTTAGTACCATTATGTTTACAACCAGAAATTTTATATTTAAACGCCAAAAAAAATTATAATTTTTGTATATGCTGAATTAAAACTTACTCTCCATCGTGTGAAAAAACTGGCCGTTGATCAATTATACTTCCTCCGCCTTTTCTCGTTAAAACTAAATCGTCTACATCAATTACTTCAATATTTGTTGATTCGCGTCGCGTATTCAATTTCATCTGCATTTTTTCACTTATGTCGTAAGAGACCAATGTTCCTAATAATTAAACGCGGTATTATATACCCCATATATTAATGACACAATAAGATACAAAATACAGTAAAAAATATTATATTTTGATAACTACAAACGCGTAAAACATAAATTAACCAAACCAAATGCCTATCACATGGTGTCTTCTCGTATCCGAAGATCCAAATACTTAAACAAACTTCATCTACCATTTCTGCAACTGCAATGATAAAAATACCTAAATCTTTAGGTACAACTTCATTTCGAAGAATCATAGTATATTTTTTCACAATCGCAATAACAGCTAGTAATAATCTTAATAAATGTAAAAAATTTGTTTAATTATTTATATATTTAATATTCATAAATAAAAATATCAACTATAATAAAATATTTTAAAAGCTTGTTATTAATTTACAGACTACATATTCACATACTACAGCAATTGAAATTGTACTTTAGCGACATCTAAAATACTTTATGCATGTTATAAAATGCATCGATAACTGTAATATTCCTTTTATCGGAATCTACAATACCCTATGTCGACATAGTAGATTCAAACCGTAGCGAATCTTCTTTATCAATAATAGATGAATTAGGCATTTATTAATTCTACTAACATAATAGAATTAATCGGTTTTAAATTGAATTACTTCCTCTATCGATAAGTTTCAATTTCTTATTATAAAAAATTGTATCTTTATAATGATTATACTCATATTATTGTATTCTGTATATTCGTTAAATATTAATAATGAATGTGTGACATTAATAAAAAGAAAGAAAATTGATAAAACATTAAACACAATAATGTTCATACTTTAACATACTCTATTCGACGAAACCTTTTTTCGAGTAACTGTTGCTTTATTCTCCCTTAACTTTACACATTATGTATAGTAATATAAGTGGGAACTTAGAAAAAGAAAAACTGATCAGGTTTTGAAGCCACTTCAATAAATAAAGCGCATGAATTTCGGCTTTGAGTGGATGGAAAACAAGTATTGCACGCGAGCAAAGATTCAAATAAAGATTTTATTGAAATATAAGGAATCTGTACCAGACAGAACTAAAATTACCGTTTAAATTTGGTACTACCGGGGTTCACATCGTATATGCCTGCGTAAATCGCTGGGTTATCTTTTCACATTTTTTCCTCTCTCCTTGTGTCGGTGTGTGTGTATCTGTGTTGACTTCATCTTTTTTTTTTTTTAAATCGTTATAAGTAGAATCTGAATATTTCTATAAGTACAGAAACAATATTGAAGGTACGCGCACAGTCTATCTCAAAGTCTCTAAAGCTAAAAAGGATTTTTCTCCTAGATCTGCAGTTCTGCGATTCTTACATTTACAACTTAAAGGGGTTTCTTGCTTTCCGTTTCTCTATTTACAATTACGATAAACTGAAAGGTCTAAAGCTACGCGTTTTTTCTCTCTCTCTCTCTCTCTCTCTTTCATTCTCACTCTCGCTCTAAAATCGCTCCGTTATCATTGAATTGTAAGTGTTCAACTATTTACAATTTTTACAGAATATTTCTCTCTCAATATACAGAGTGTATTGGTTTACATTACACAACAATTTAATAAACGCGTATTTAAAATTCCTTGCAAATGCGAATTGCAAGAAATCGCGCGACCTAACTGCACACAAATAGTCCCATTTTTTTTTCTCGTTTAAAAAGGTAAATCGTTATAATTCTGCTTTTCTCTTGGAAATAGATCGTACATAGTCAATCAGAAAAAAAAGAAGAAATATTAAACATTTATTACTAATGTATCGTCGATTTATCACTTTAAATTATAATTAATCAATTTTAATGTACGACAGAGAAGAAAAGTCTTTCGAACGAGGCTCGCTCTTTTCTCATAAAATGGGACGTATTGTGCGCATAGTCTTCTAATACTATACTAAGAATGTAAAAACCAAAAAAACTTTTCTTTCTTTATATTAGTTACAATAAATAAGCAACGTATATGTATTTTTTTCCTTTTAAGATTTACGCTTATACAATTAACTGTATCACGAATTTACTGGTTCCGAAATTGGTGCACACGCGGCGCCAGATGTACGGTGCAGCGGAAGTTAAAAAGAGAAAGAAAGATAAAATAAAATAAAAGGAAGAGAATAGAGTCAATCTTTGAAGAAGTTTAACGACATTAATTAATTATATTGTTTGGATAGAAGATCGTTAGAATTTGGTTGTACTCGATTCTCTGTTCAAGATGACCGTTTTCGAGGTAGGAACATTCCTATTTGGTGAATACACGTCGACAACCCATCTTAAAAAAATAAAATGGCGCTCTCTCAAGGATATGCATAAATATTTCTCGAAATACATATTCGTAAATATATATATATCGTTGGAATTAAATGTCGCGTGTATGAAAACGTATAATACGCAGTCAGTCCTTAAATTCAAATGGAAAAAAAGGGAAATGAAAGAAAAGATACCTTTGAAGGTATAAAAAAAATGCAACATCTAACACGTTTAAACAATACTTAATCGATTCGTAACAAAAACACCGACAACCGATATAAAACATGTTATATAGATTATAAAGTTATCATGTACTATGTTGTTGATAACGTACATCGTTTTGCTTCCCTTTTTCAGCTTGTTTGTCACTGTGCATTGAACTGTATGTGTATATGTGTAGGTCTGTTTGTGTAAGTGTGATGCTATAACAACTTGAAAAAAAATCAATAATGCGTTCGTGCCTCTAAACAAATCTAAAATCTACGAACGAATGATACACCTCTTTCCTTTTCTTTTTGTGACAAAATATTACTCGCTAAGAAAAAGAGAAAAAAATGAGAGTGATATTCATCAGTTAAATACAATATAATATCATAATGCTGAGAAATACGTCATCAAGATAACATTAGTTCCTTTTTTGTTATTTTTGTTTCTATATATTCGAAAATTCATTTTTTTCGTATTTTCTTAAAACGCTTCTACGAAGCTGCTTTGATTATTCTAAAAATGAATTAGAAAAATATTTCTTTCCAGATCTGTACTATTTTATCATAGTAAAATTTGAAATTAACTAATTTACAATGGTATTCCACCATTCTTTATCTTTTTTTTTCTGCAGAATTCTAATACAAGCGGAAATGCAATCAATGAGAAAATGTTATTTATCCTCTAAAATGTTTCTTTCAGATCTTTTTGCATTTTCTTTTTGCCTGATTTTGGTACAGAGAGTTTACGGTCTATCAAGCGTCTTTAAAATGTACAAGTGTATGTCACGATGTGACAGTGACTCATGTACCGTTGCTCTTTCGCGTTTATTTGTCGCATAACGATAGTCTTATTATCTTTTATCCGCTGACTTACACGATAATTTTCTATTCGACACGTCGGAACTGACCGTTCGAATTTTTGTTTTCCCAATCAAACCCACGTCCAATTTTAGGTTCACGTAACATCTTGTTCTAGGAAACTGCGAGTTGAACAATTTCTTTGTAATTACACATAACCTCGATCATCCTCTTCGCAATCACCAAAAAAGAGTCCGTTTTACTTTTTTAGAAAAAGTCCTTATATATATATATACATATAGCTCGATACTGTCAATACATACATATCTATGTATGTATATACATACATATATATATATACGTATATGTGCGTGTATATATATATATATATATACTCTACACTTCAACGTGTGAAAATAATTTATATTTACAAGCTGGTTCAGTATTAGAAATTCGCATTAAAGCGTCCTTATTTAAAGATCGTTAATAGATATCGCTCTTTGGATCCCTTTCTCGGAAGAATCCTTTTTCAGTCTTACACTCCCTGATGGTAACGGTCTTCAAATTTACCGTCACGTCTGTAATGAACACCTGATCGGCAACTGGATTCCGCGCGTGCCAGTAATCCGTACCAGGACTTGAAAGCGGGACATACATGTCGGTCTTCGAGATTTCCGTCTGCTTCACGCTCGATGTATTGCTATTGTTGCTATTACTGTTGTTGTTATGATTGTTACTATTGTTATGACTATGATGCCCGTTGACGACGGTCGGTAACCTGTTGTTGTTTGTATATGAATCCGTAGGGCTCGGTGACTTGTGACCGTTCGCGTCTACTGTCACAGCTCCGTTCGACTTCTCTTGTTTTTGCTCAGACAAGTGCCTCTTTTTGGTAGGCTGTTCCAGAGGCGTGTCTATCTGAGGGGAGAGAGGTGCTGGCGGTGCACGCGGCAGCGAGGGTGGAGGACCGTGAGGCACGTCAGCTTCGGCACGCTTTTTCTCTTGCACCGCTGGAGCTGGTGTCGTCGGCACTGCTGGCAGCGGTTCCTCCGGTGTCGACTTCACGCTTGACGATGACGGCCTCCTGCCGTTTACCTTGTGACTCTGCAACGTATTTACAATAATATGTTTATTATTTTAGAATTTATTTCAATTTATTCTTTATTTATTTTATTTTTTGTCTTTATTATAATATATGCTACAAATTTTTGATAGATTTGAGAAATTATGGACACTTCTGTGATTCATTGAATATAATTGAACACTTTGTTAACTATCTATAAATCCAAAATATAGATTAGCACTGATTAAACTCTATAAACTCTATAAGACGAAGAGAAGAAGAGGAATGAATGAATACTTACGTGATAAGAGGGAGACGTTGGATTACTCTTCAGGGGCAATAGTCGAGGTATTTTGTTTGGAGGAGGACTTCCACTACCGCTGCTTGGACTGCTCGTAGTAATGGTAACACCAATTTTTCCCGATTCTTTGCTGAGAACCTCGGCCTTTCTTTTCGTACCAGTCGGTTCTCTCCTAGGCAGTAGAGGACTGTCTATACTACTATTGGAACAATCTGAATCAACACTGAACGCGGATGCAGATAATTCTGGGGCTGTTGGCGATTCGTGCCCATCGACGGAACTCGGAAGCGTATCTTCGTCAGGTGCAACGGGATTTAGGCGAGGTGCGGAGGTGCTACCGATAGTTGATTCATCTTGGCTATCTTCTCCGACTCTCTCGTCTCCGCCGGGCTCTTCCTCGACGACCAAGTTAGCCAGAACGTGTTCCTGTGAATTATAAAAATGGTTTAGTTTATTGAAATATTTATACAATTTTACATTAAAAATTATAGACAAAAATACAATAATTATCTTACTACTAAGAATGGAAAAGGTTTCGATATAATTGAATGAAAGCTTAATTTTTAATAATTTCCATTTGCACACATTTAATTAGAAACACATTTAAATGTAATGTCAATAATCTAAATTTGAAAATTTGAATTAGAAAATATGCAGTATGTACTACAGTACACAGTAATATATTATTATATTACATATATATAATTTTGCAAACATGAATTGCGAATATGAATAAATTATTTACGTTATATCTAGTATCCCTCCGCCTAGGTCTCCTTGCAGTCACATCTCCACCTTTTTGACTTTCTTCGTACAATTCAATTAACCTGACGTCTAAAATGTTTTCTTCGGGTTCCCATGTGTTGTGTCTGTAAAAAGTGAAAACGCTTACATTCATAATCTGTTTGAATGAACCTGTTAACAACTTTATCAATTGTACTTTTAACCTACTTTTTGCTCCATCCTTTCCATTTTACGAAGTACTCTACTTTTCCCTAGAAGAAACAGAAATCATTCACTTATAAAAGATAATTCATACCAATAAGAATAAAATATGGAAGCGAATCCGACAATTATACACCTCCCGAAGATACAGATTCGATATTTTTAATTAAAAATTTAACTAAATAATTTTATGCAGTTCAAAAATGAAGTATCTTTATTAGCGTGTTATTATTTTTATGTTATATTTTTAATAATAATTAAAATTATTTAGAAGCTCATCTATATCAATGCTACACGAAGTACTTCTAAAAAACCAGTATTTTTAGTGTAATATTTTGTAGCTATATTACATGTGCAAGCATAAAGAATGGAAATCTAACTATTGTAAAATAAATGTTTATAAGAAACTCCAAGGAGTACTAATATGCACAAATTATTACTCCCTTTATGTTAAGATCGTGAATGTAGAGTAACAAAAAGTAGTATCCTAAACTTGATTCATCATCTATAAAATTATCTGATTAGTTTGCATTCAATGAATTACTATAATATACATATACATCGCTTATGATATTTATACAAGAGGAACGATATTAATATAATCAGTACTTAAATCAGATCAAAATACCCAATATCATACTATCAACAAAATTATACCCTAATGAATTACTCATAAACCCAACGAATTATGTATTGAAAGATAACCAAAATGCAGGAATTGTATCATTTCTCCATCTAAAAGTAGCCTAACGAAACATCATCCCCTAAATCGTCCCTCCATTCCCGGTACGACGCTCTTACCAAAAGAAAAAAAAGAGAAGCGTTTTAATAGAAACCAGAAGATTTTTATAATCTCTCCTGAATTGTGCAATGCACATTGCACTCTTCCAAATCTTGCAGATCTGTGACATAGACGCAATGAGAAATCGAGATAAGACTATGGCTACGATGTATGATTTTATCCTTTTCATATTAATATTCGTACTATATGCAGATGACAATTTGTCACGAGGGTACTTGATACACAATTTTTCTAATAAGAATAATCATAAAATTTCAATACGTGATAAGAGCCAATTATATCCTCTTTCTTTTAACTCATTAAAAATCAACGTAGTGTTGATTTTCCTACATTATCTCACTACTTTATTCTTAATGGATTAATACACTATATGCAGATATCATTTTGCAAGAGGATATTTGATACATGATTAAATTTCTAATTTTTACGTAATTTTAAGAATTGTACAATTTCGATATCACATAGAACGATAAAAAATAGATCTACAATGACTACGACTTTATCCTCTTTGTTTTATTATATACAGGCATAATTTATGACGAACACATTTGATACATAATTTAATTTCTTATTTTTATAGAATTTTTATATAACAAACATAATAGTTATGTATTATGTATGAGTGGTTGTTTGAATTCGTCGACCGATAAAAAGACCCTTGGCGCCAGTCATCGTTGATCACGATGTCAGAATGTGGCCGATTGCAAAGATCCGTTTCGCGCGTCTGCGTCGGAACGACGGATTTTCGAATCCATCTCCGTAGGAGCGTACGGTCGATAAAACGGGCGGCGTTGACTTCCACGAGAACCGCTGATACGGCTCACCTATTGGCCGTCGGCCAACGAACGAAAGCATGCCGACCGCTCTAGGTGCGCAGCTAGTCTGACAGTTGGAAAACAATGACATAACTGTGCAGGTATAGGACACGTTGCTTTATCGCGCATGAGCCGCTCGCAGCTGAGAAATCTCGCGTGTTTTATGTCGATTTACAACGTTGCCAGCCGAGACCATGTCGTTACTCCGAAGATCACCGCCACGGTAAAAACGCATAAATTCTTGCATAAATCGCGACCGTTTTCAAACAACCATATCACAGATATTGGTGCAATAATAAATCAATCAATATTATTATAAGTTTAATGCGAGATTATTTGGAGCATTCTTCGCTCGAAACATGAATGTCAGCGCGTTTTTAATTGAAATATTGAATTTGCAAGTTTGGACGAGAATAATAGACTGTTGTGTATTCACCTTCATATGGTGTGAATATGATTACGAACATGTTATAATATCTCTGGCGCGAATTTTGAATGTTATGAAATTCTGATATTTTAGTTTGTGCCATCATAAGTCGTGATATAAGGAAATGAAACGATTGTCAATTGAGAATTAAAAAATTTTTGTAAAATTAAGTTAATCAGAATTTCAAGTATATTTGTAGACTTCCAATTACTATCACGTGTTATACGCTACATATATAGTTATGACCCATTTATCTTTCAGAAGAAAACATTGTTTAGGTTAATTAACAAGCAATAAGTTTCATAAATTGATTAGAAATTTAGTACTCCTTTCATTTATTACAAAGTTTCATTAAGTGTTTCAATAAATTGTAGTAAATTGTAATAAAAGTATCAATTAATAGAATTCGAATAAATTAAGTGAATAATGAGTTTGAAAATTAAAAACTAAAAAGAAAAAAATATTATCTATTTGTAGCTTCAAGAAGTATAACATTTATTTTTCCCGAAAAGGCACGCGGTAATATATAAATATTTAAAGGCGTATTTACAATATAACGAAATAAAGAAACGCAGTATTTCCTATAAAACGTTAATGTACCAATAAAACGTGCCTGTTCGAGTTCGATGAGAGATATCGAGAGCATCGTACATGATAGAAATCGCAACGGGAGGGGCAGAATTGTCGAAACGATAGAGGTGGGAAAGAGAAAGATCACGAAGAGGGGAGGAGGAACCGGCAACGACGCATAGACAAACAGATTCCATGTAGTGGCGCTATCTGCCGGTGACGGTTCGCATTTCTCTTACCCGCTTTTCCCTCTTCTTTATAATCCGTTCCGCGGCGTAAACTCTGTCACCTAGATCCATGTTTTTAATCCTTGTTCGTTAGATCCGTAATAAAAGCTGTTAATGTATCCAATAAGAGAGTGGAGGGTGTCACTAAAAAACCACACTGAGTAACGTAACACCATATGTACCTATGCCGTAATCTGACCACGATGCTCTAATTTAATCGAGATGACACACCGTGTAAACACAATAAACACGTGTTGTCTCGTATACGAGAAGACTCGGCATTGCTCGATGTTTTTCGCACTGATCGGGACTGAGTCGACCGACTGGTGATTAGAGTGGCTGCTATTTCAGCAGCGAGGCGGCAATGCGACCGATGTTTTTTGAAAGGCCAGTAGTCGCGGTAAGACCGGCGAACACGAGCGAAGTCGGCGTACACGCACGTCCCATCGGGAAGGGAATTTCAAGCGGCACAGTTTGCGCGCCGTGAGTTTCTTCTACGTGTGTTCACCTTACGGACAAATCTGCGTACGATATTTGTCGAGGAATACGAGTACGCTTGACTTGTGTGTCTCGTCTCCGAATTGGTATCGAGACTTATAGTGGTGCCTGGTGTTGGCCGGCAACACACGTTTTCTGCTTCTGCTGGTGCTGCTACTCCCTTCGTGCAAGATCGGGGTTCGTGACGTCAGCAATTCCCCCTCACCTCGTAAACACCAAACATGGCCGTCGTACGGATATACGCTGATCGAGTGCGTCCGAAACTGATGGTGAAAACTAACGTCGATATAGGCACTGGAAACTCGTGGATCCGTGTACGAAGTGCAGTAGGACGTTTTGAAGCCTCGTGAACAGCGTTGAGCCTGTCTATATACGAATATGTAAAAACTGGAGCGATCGACTCACAGCGTCTAGCACATTCTGCGGATCGAGGCCGACTAGAGCCGAGGTCTGCCGAACTCCCCTCGCAAGCTTAGTGGACTCGCCCGACCCGCTCGAGGTTAGGAGGGGAGGGGGTAACGGTAGAGAAAGAGTATCAGAAGGGGAAGGGAGAAACTCTCAACGGTACGTGCGCCGCGCATACAACGGAGAGAGAAAGATAAAGAAAGCAAAAGAAGGAGAGTGTGATTGAGTGACCGAGGACGAGAAGGGTGGGGAGAAGAGGGAGAGAAGAGCAAGCGCAATGGAGGTAGAAAAGAGAGACGGCGCGACCAGGAGCGCCGTCCTCGGAACAAGAAAGCTGCCTGCCTGCTTGCCTGCCTGCCGCCTGCCTGCTAGCCAGCCACCCCAAGTTCCCTTCTAGGTACGTGTATGCGTATATTTGTGTGAGAGACCAGTCGATGCAACGTTGCCAACTCTATTTCGTCGATAGCACCGCACCAAATGTCACTGGCGTATTATTCGATTAACTCGAGAATCGACTATGCCGTCGTTACGTTTATCACTTGTTATCACAAACAAAACGAATCGATCGATGTGTCCTTCTAGAAACACACGCGTGATTTAATCACGATGTTTCAAGCGATCAAGGTACCGCTTTTGCCGTGTCGATTCGCGCCCACGATCTGGCAACACTGTATCCTCTTGCGACGTACTGTCACACACTACATAACACTACCGCACGGCATCGCATACGATGCTTTTATAATAAACAGACGTTTTCGAACGGACTATTCGCAAAAAACGGAAACTCGCCGGAATGATAACACACGGTATCGAGTACGATCAACGTAGAATAGAGCGCGTCGCAGTAAAACCGGCGGCACTGTTCGTGAAAACGTGTGCAACCTCAACGGATCCCGAAACGAGAGTGTCCTCTCCGTGCCGACGAACACATAGGGAGAGCGGTTCAGCAAAGGAAAAGGAGAGGGATACAAAAGGAGTGAGAGAGCCAGATGGGGGAACCTCTGCTCTTCTCCGTCCTTCGGCGCAAATAGCAGGATAAAAAAGCCACGACAGTGGCGCTCGATTGGTGGGATTCTCGAGGCGCTACCAACGCTTCTAACCCCGCTGAGCACGGCGACCAATCGACGAGTGGCACAGCCCACGTCCGTTCCCCTCGACTCGTCGAGAAGGCGGGCTCACGGACGATCGTCGGTCGACGGTTCAGTTCGAGGTCCCCATCGCCGTGCCGCGCGCGTCCCTGTATTCCCCTTCGACAACAGCCTTTCCGTTTTGCCGCAACTTTCCCCCTCTGTGTATGTTCAAACAGAGACAGCAAATTCTCTCCCTCCCCATCACACTCTTCCCCTCGTGCAGGAAACCCGAATAGCGGAGCGCGCTACCGTGCCACCGGTCATATCTCGTTCTCTCTCTTTCTCTTTAACGCCCACGGGTGTGTAAAGCCGTATATACCGCGTATGTGCTGTCGCGTAGGGCGGGCACGTGGGTGAGGGGTACAAGGGGAAGTACATATATACACCATTTACATATATACATTTATATATATATGTACAAGCGCACATCGTCACAAGCATTTCCCCTCTTCGTAGCCACGTCGGCGGTGGCCGACCACCGTCGGTATTGAAATATCCTGGCCCTGGAGAGCCAAGTAGCCGTGCAGCGATGCCGCTTCTCTTTATAACCACTACGCTCTGCACCAAGAGACCGATCTTCCTTTCCTTTCCTCTTCCCCACCCTTTCTCATCGCATGCACCTTTCCTCTTTCTTCGTCTCTTTGTCTGCGTCTTCCGTCCTCCCTCCATTCTCTCTTTACACCCTTCCCCCTTTGTTCTCCGTTTGACTGTAATGTTGGTAATCCGTCTCTCTTGCCTTCTGTGCCCTTGTTCGGTACGGTTTGTCGCGGGATGGGTGTTGCGTACCCTCTTTTACGACTTCACTTTTCCCCTTCTCCCTTTTCGCCGTCCGATTCGAGTTTCGCCTCCCTTTGAAGCGCAATCAATTGTTGGACGAAGTGTTGTGCGCAACCCTATGACCGACGTACAAAAGCAAAAATGCCAGCGTGCGTCGCGCGCTCGGCTTTCTCGAGTCGCGCGCTATTGCGCAACCATGAAATACACAAAGCCGATGTAGATGGCGTGCCGCGGGTACGCAGCTTATGGCATGTCCCCTCCTTTTCCTTCTTTCCCCTGCATAAGCAATGCTCTCCTTTGTTCTTCGTCGTCGTTGTCGCTGTTGTAGTGCACGCTTTTAAAGTAACCTCCTTAATCTCCTTAACACTGCCATCAGAATTCTGTTTAAAGTAATCTTTCGTTATTTCAAATTTCCAAATGATTCAAACGCGACATGTTTAACTTTGTTACTTCGGTTTACACGACAATCTACACGTGACAAATCTGGGATGAGAGCTGATTTAATTTTAGAATCCGATACTGATTGTGTAATAACAGTATTACGAAATGACGAAACCTGTGTGTATGTCTTTTAACTGCGTTGGTATCTTAACAAGCACATTCTATGGTCCATCTAATTCGCACGTGTTTTGTTGATATATGCCTCGAAGCGTCGCCGTACCATCTTTATGGTTATGAGCGAAGATATATGACTGCAAAAGAAATAAAAGGAACAAGCAAGTACGTAGAAGTAGCATAGCGACCAAGAGATGGCGGCTAGCTAATTAAAGCTGCGCAAGAACGCGATAAGCAAAGGCAAACGCGCACGGAGTCGCAGCGCACGCGACTAAAGATACGGGAGAACGATGAGGCCACTGATTCGTGTTTCTCATTATGCGGGCCGTCCATCGCGGACACGGCAACGTCGAAAGCAGGGCGTGGCGCGTTCTTCGTGGATCTAATGGTACGTCAGGATCCGCTTCAAAATCTTCTATCAAAGGTTGAAATCGTTTCTATGATGAGTCACTTTCGAAGATTAACAAAAACGTCACGTGTTTATTCTCTGTCCAACGAGTCGAGCCGGAAACTGTAAATAAAACCATGTGATCAAAATCCAGAGAAAAATAATCTAGCGCACAATATTTGGAATTTTGAGATACTAGAAAATAGAAAGTTACACTAATCTCTTAAATGAGAAAATTTAGTGTATCTACTAGGTTAGATTGAGCAACATTGCCGCTAAAAAACAATCACATTAAATTTATCAATTCAGTTTAAAAATATACCTTATTATACTTATAATAATTTACCTTCCCTTATTCAACTCAGTAAATCATTGCTGTATCATATTTATGATTTATACTATCCTTTCTGCTCATAAATCATGTTTGAGGTTACGAAGAAATGGTGGATAGATTAAGAGACAGTTCACACGCATTTATGCAGGAATAATGGCTAATATACCGAGTAAATAACATACAGAGAGATAAAGGGAAACGTTTGGTGTTATACATACCGTATGTTATTGCTGAAAACATCACATCGAAGATTTATCGATCGTGAATATTAGAAAATCGATCGAAATCCGCCGGATTCTGCAACTGCGAAACAATAAGCTTGACAACGTTGCATGGAATTGTTGGTATTGTTTCACACGTAAGGTCGAATAATATTCAATATTCACGACAATTCTTTTTTATTATTCCAATATCGTATAAGCTATCTGTCAAAAGCAATCAGTGTTGCAAGCCGCTCTGTATTGCATATGGTATTGCATGAATACGAGAATCGATACATCTCGCGCATCGACCTTACATCCTTTGCTAGTTATCGATTAATAGCAGTGGGAAATCGAATATCGAGTAACTTACAGAAGCATCATACGATAGCCATCTTAACTTTTTCGATCTAGTTTATCGTTTAGTTTCTAGATTACGACTAGTTGGGTTTAGTTAATCGATAGGTATTGATAATAGGTATTGATAAGTGATAAAGGGAAATGTAAAAAGTGACATTTTGTAGTGAATTAGTTGTACATAAAGCTATAATAGAATATGCGTTCGAGTAGTTTTGACGTGTGCGCGCGTTCCCTCGAGAGAGACCAGGAGAACTGAGTTCGAGCAGTCGTCTCGTGGAAAAAGTGACCATTTAATAACTCAGGATCGAATTATGATATCAAGGTAACGTTTTCTACGTAACATTCTCTACCATTTGTCATGTTTATTTATATAAGGGCCATCTTCATCCGATAAGTAGTTTTTTAAATAATCGATGTTTTAGGTTAGCGTACTTGGAGACATTCTCAAGTCTATTTCGGAGATTGGGAACTCGTTTACTATATTCTTCTTCTTCATTATCCGCCATTTTTGTTGCTATTATTCTCTTCTAAGACTCTATTGGTGGAAATCTAATACAGTTTTTAAACCTAACCAATTACGAAACGAGAAGCGAAATGAATTCGAATTATTAACTACTCGTAAATCTTGACGAATCATATCGTCCTGTACGAGTGCTATGTTTTCGTATATGTACTTACATATCATTATGTGTAAATGTATTAATTATATGTAAATGAATTATCGGTTTTCCAAGACAGTATATGCATTTTATAATGCGCAGTAGATGTCTATGTACGTAAAAGATTAATCGCGTGTCAGTCGCATATAATAGTGATGCCTCGATTACGTATGAAAGGAATATCCATACCTATATGTTTCGTTTTCGACCTTTCGAAAAATCGACTCTACTATTTTTTTCTGTCTTTTTTATTTATCTCTATTTGATTTTCATTTGAGTCGTTCGAAAGCGAGAACTCGATGAATCTTTCATACGATATGGCGTTTGATATGTATTGTTCGGAATTCATTCGTGTAACCGACACTATGGATTTGTAAATTTTTCACGTTGCTCGTGTATTCTCGACCGATATCGTACTCTTTTACCGCCCCGCTAGATCAACCGGCTGAATTTGTAACGTGAATCTTAACAGTGAGTTGTAGACAAACTATGCGGTCTTCGAGTGCTTAATATCCATTCATGTCATGGAAGAAGCGTCACTTATACGTAGTAATTTTATTACTGTTCGCGCGTGAAGCAGACAATCCTTGTTTGACAATTAGCGTAGTTTCGAGATTTTCGACACATAATCCATGTATAAATGTTGTTAATTTGGAATTTGGTTAGGATGTTTTCTTATTCTTATTCGTAGATAGTATATTTTTAAGCATGATTTACTATTCGTTTTAGATATATAGGAATTATAAGTAACGTATGACAGATTATTTAGTTTCGCTCCTTTATATTAGATGGAGTCTTTTGATGTTCGATATCAATTTCAATTGAGAAATTTCGATCAATTGTGTTATAATTAAATTATCAATTAAATTATCAATATCAGTAGAGTACAGTCCTTTTAGAACTAGATATTCTAATGTGTCTAATTTATTCATATTTAAGTTTCTACCAAGACGTTCTTACTCTTTTTTAGAAAAGGTACGATCTATTTTTCGCATGTGTCGCTTAATGTTCATACTAATTACTCAAATTACACATAAGTATTTAGTACTATAAGAAACATAGGTACTTCCAACTATATTATACGCTTCAGCTATTGCTTATTCATTCAAGACAATAGAGTGCGAGTAAGATTAAAGTGAATAACAAATTCACTTTTTCTACACTTGCTATTTAAGCGACTTTCACAATTACGTGCACATAACGCGTCAATTTATCAGCCCTTGCTTATCATCCTTGGCTACCTAAGTACCTGAGAAAGGTGCCAGCGATACAGTTTTTACCTCGTTTCTTATCACGATCAATTCATCATCGTCTAGGCTTAACACTACCGCCATCAAGTTAACACAGCTTTCTTCTATTTTTAGGCGGTGTTTTAATGGCCGAGTGGCGCTTACCATCGTCGGTGATTCGTCAAGCATGCATTCGCCTTGTAGACACCCGGTAGACGAGCAACTACCCACGTAAGTTCGATTATTAATTCAGCAGCGGGAGCGCGCGGCGCATAGGCTTGGCGCAATGTGTCGCTCTTTATACGGACCGACGCATAACGCGTTATACTACCAGCGTGACAACGAGCTTGCGAACATCCCTTAACACTTTCGAAGTGGATTTTTCTTGCAACAATGGTGACAAGCATTAGACTGCGGATGTTTATGCAAATTAATGGAACCTAAGCAAAGATTTGTTTTACACGATAAATATTACAATAGGTATATAATATATGATAATAAATATTATAATACCGTACTTTGGATATTTTATACATTTTTTTATATTATGAGCATTCTGCACATTTTTACCGCTCTAAATTTTCCATCAGTTTATTTTCCTATAAATAAATGCGCAGTTGAATGATGATACAATAGCATGGTCTGTAATAGTTTAAAATTTTAAAGACATAAGTTATGTATATAATCCCATACTTACATGTATAATCTAGTTCTAGGTTCTAACAGACATCATAGATGTTGGAAAAACTATAGGTAATAATCCAGAGTAGGTTATGGTCTCGAAAGGTCTTAAATAACATGTTTAAAATTAATAGAGAATTAAAATAGTGTAGAATTTAAACAAAAGTAAGTATGTTATGGCGTTGAAAAAACGATGAAATAGAATTATATGCAGGTATATCTATAATCTATAATATGAAGATGCAAAGAAGTCTCGTGGGACGACACAGAGGCAAGGGACGTACTGCCTTCCATTGCTCAGTGTCACGCGTTGCTACATTGCTTTGTGTCTGTGTATGTGACACCTTCGGCCAATACGCGTGCTTCGGCCAATATTGTGTTGAGTCTGTCAAAAACAACCAATCACATCCGCATTCCTTCCAAAGCATCTTTTTCCAACTCCGATTTGACTTCATTACCTATTATGTATGTAATAATTACATGTATAATACATAAAAAATACTAGCATGTGTTTTTCAAAATCATTCATGAAAGGAAAACTCATTACACGCATGATAGAACTGTTTCAAAAAGTCATTTAAATGTAATATTTATACCGACATACAGTGCGGTAGTCTTATTAAACTGATTCCGTGTTATTCAGGGCTCACAGTGCCTGCAAATCTTAGGATCGTAAAGGGAACGATATAAATTGGGTGACTTTGTTACTTGATCCTCCATGCAGTTCAAGTGTTATCCAAGGGATTTCCGTGTACAGACTAAATGAAGATAGGTAGTATGGTCGTTGGAATATGTCGCTGGAAGAAATATAGCGAGCTGCTGAACTAGAACATTAAATAAATAGCATAATCTGGATCACACGTGATATTGTACCTAGGTTTTTCGATGGAAACTACTAGATCTAAAGCAAAACAGTACTTAATGAAATTGCAACTGCGGTTTTAGATACTCATTTTCTTCTTCTTTGCTTAATTCGTTCGAGTATTCTCAAGCATTAAAAACATTAGCCTCTGATCGATTTTACAATCTCGCTATATTTCTTTCATGAAGTACACGATCGACTATAGGATAATTTCTTGTGCTTCAGATTTCTGATCAACTTGCAAAATTCGATGAACATTCTTTTTTTCCTTATAGAAATATCGCGCGAAAGTCATTTTACTTTTACAGAATTGCTTTATACATTATAGCTAACTGTTACTTCGTATTTCTTATATTATTTATAAATATATGGATTACATCTAATTAAGAAATCAAAGTAAGCACAGATGTAACAAAGTAGGAATCCGGATACTCGCGAGTACTAGCGTACACAGTATCTTTGTGGTTTACATAGCCAATTACCGAGGAAAGCGAATGAGTCGACTCAGACAGATACATTTTCAGATTCGTGTTAAATTTTGCCAATGCGGTGACGATAGTTGAATCCTCTCGCGATGTCTATAAAATTTTTAAATCTTTCGCACAGGACACACGATATATTCATAGAAGATATCTCTACAAGCGCTGGAAAAATTTTCGTGAGCAACAATAGCTATAATATTATACTAATCTTATAATATCAGAATCTCGTTGTTCGTCTTAAGAAAAGTGAATGGGGACAGTAACGGCCAGTTAGCGAGGCATATGTATCCTATCGCGAATAGCCACGACACGATGTAACGAGCAACGTGAATGTACCTACGTCGTGGTGTTGTTATCAGCGCCGTGTTATCGCGCGAACTCGTCTCACGGCGCTTAAGTGCGTTCTGTTGGCTCGCGAGTAGCGTCGCGACTCCCACGTGTACGTGTATGCGCGCGCGCGCGCGCGCTCGCTCGTAATCGCGCGAGTACCAGTGAAAAACCTCTCGACGCTCGAGAGCCTCCGCTGATTAGGTAACGGCGAACGAGTATCTTTTTTGCTTGGTCGTTCGCCTGGAAACGAACGATGTTCGAGTCTCGGTACGTTCGTTTCGATCGTCTGCGAAAATCCCTTCTTTCCATCTTTCGTGTATTTCTTCTAAAGTTTGTAAGCGCACAGAATCGGCGTTTAGCTTTTGAAAATTATAATCCGAACACATCGAGTACCAATAAGGTAGTCTCTGATAATTGACAACTTCGATATTTTGTTCCGCTGTAGCTGAATGATATTATAATACATTAAATACATTATGTAAATTCTTCATAAATAATACATTTGTGGTAATGGTCCTTATATGCGAAAATAACGAGGATTATTAGGATCACAATAACGATGAACTATATGAGATTTGGTTTGTTATGACGTTAGATCGATGAATTTTCCGGGCAAGTTTCATTCGAATAAAATGTAGAAACGCGTTTGATAACGTCTTTGTGGCTATATAATTACACGGTATTCCGTGTTTTCACGCTTTAGACGAGAAATTAGCGATACGAGCGTGATCGGAATATTATTAACCGTTTGGGGAAAATTCGCACTGGATGTATGTTTAGTCTTTGTTTCATTCAAGTGTGATTTCGATAGAAAATATTTTCAGATATAAAGAAGTTATTACTAGAGCGCGGATTTTTATGCATTTATGCAAGAATGTAGAAAATATTCAAGATATACGATATTTGTTACGATATTTAGAGTGAAAGATGCAAGTCTATGTAGATTTCGTTTTCTTAATTGTTTCCATAAATATACGAATTTATAGAAATATTCATAGTTTAACACCTGTGTTACCCGATTCGTTGGTTTGTTACGTATTGAGCTGAATTAGCCATATATTTTAAGATTTACCATCCGAACGCGATTCAATGATAGAGCGCGCATGAAATACTCCGAATCGAGCGGCTAAAAGGTTAAACGGGAAGCTATTTTTCTTTGATCGTTACAGTATCGTTTCATCTAATAACGCGAGGATGTAATAAAGATAAGCTGGCCACTCAGAAATTACGCAATACTGGCTATAATGGCGCATATACTGCATATACAACTTCGTTCATCGTTATATAGCATCGATGTTGAAGATAGGCCAAAATTCTTCACTCTAAGGTTTTCCATCCTTAAATAAATAAACAACAAACGAACGTAATCGCAAGTTCTGCGCTCTGTACTTAGCGTAAATTGAAAGTTAATTTTCCTACAAACTTTCTTCTTAGAACTAATCGAAGAATTCTTAGAAGAAATCAAATTTATCCGTTGATTTTCCTATTTTGTACGAATTTTTTATCTTTTTAAATCCTTCATTACGATATGTTTCTTAGACTTGTAGCGGCACATCATCACATGAGCGTCAAATATATTTGACTATCACAAGTATTCACTCGTTTCGTCATTTAAATCAACACGTTTAATATTCCCCACAGACCAAACATTAAGAAATTTGTTATTTCATTAAGAACACCAAGTTCGCAGTATCTTTATTTGATCTTTAGTACACACGACTCGTATGAATTTCGTGATTAATTGTCTTAATCGTTACACCGTGTTATTAATCTCTTCAACTATGTATTCTTGAGAAACGTTGTTAGTTTTAGAAGGAAACGATAATTCTTTAATCTTCATATCCTCTTACTAATATATATATATATATATATATATATACACACACACACACACACACACAGATATGTATATATATCTATCGTTATTGATTTAAATATGTTCGTAATAGAGATGAATGAATTGTAATGACGCTTGGACTAAAGTCGATTCTCGTAAGGAATGACTATACAGCTATTCGACTGTAGTTGAATGTCACAGCATAAAAGATAATTATGTATATTCAAGTTGATAAAATATGATTAATAAGATTAGGTTACGGCAAGAAATGGGTGAATTTGGAAAACGATATGTACGTATGCGGAAAACCACTAAAAATTATTATAAAATCTATAGCAAATACTTTGCACTTTCAATGGATCTCATTAAAAATTCTATATCTATACCGTTTTTAATTTAGTTATCTTGATACTCGTTGTATTATGACGTCGTTTGGTTGTAAGTTTTCAGTAATGAACATGGCACGACAGGATTATCTTTTTAACGATATGATGCACGATCACGCTATAGCAGATTCTAGACGGATGCGAAAGTTCAATCAAGTTCTGACGCGATAGAAGTATAACAAATATTAGCAATATTTTTATCCAGTTTCTATGCGTTTACGTATCCGCTTAAATGCTAATAAATCGCTATTGCTATGTTCTCTCATATTCAAATTTTCTAAACTAATCACCGTATCCTCTACAAATATTCTTGCAAGCTTGTACTGCGTTTCTGAAATGTCGCATATAGATAACAACGTGCAATGACGTATATAGACTGTAATTAGGAAAATGAAATATAAACGAGAATGCAGTTTTTTTTACTGAAATAAATCATTCGTAGTTATAACGTAGAACCAGTTTCCCTATTTTGCGTTTATAATTTATTTAAGAAAATCATTCGCAGTTATAATGCAGAACTAATTTCTATTTACATCTACGATTTATTTAGAAGAATCGTCTGTAGTTACTATTTATGCGCAACTAGCTTCTATTTAAGTGCGCCATAATTTATTTAAACAAAAATAACGACGGATAATATCACAGAAACGTTGAGTTAAAATTTTGCGTCCCTGTAACATAAAAATCGAGATCAAATAATAGAAAGGCGGAGTCGTAGAGAGTCAGAATCGGGCAACGAGATCGCAACGACGACGTTTACGTTCGCCCGTCTGCATCGGTTGTAACCGCTTTTGTCACTATGCAAGCGCTACCAAATGGTTTCCGTTTGGCAACCAGCGCTCCGAGCGAAATTCAGCGGCGCGGCGTCGAAAACGGTCGTTGGCTCGCTGCTAGCGTCGCACGATAACGCGTGGGAAGACGCCGAGGACGTTCCTTTTTGTCGCGCGAGCAGCGGCGCGTGTTGGCCGACGATAAATAGAGACAATGTGCGCGACACGCGATAGATATCGTATCTCGATCGAAGCCTCGACACTCGTTCGATTATCAAGCGCGCTTTCTCCGACCAGATCGAGAGTAGCATTCTCCAAGATAAACTTTAGACTTTGGACATCAAACAATTTCTCAGATCGTTCTTCATCGATGTACCTAAAACAAATCGTCGATTCGTGTTACGTTCGTTTAGATTTCTCTTTTTCTTTTTTTTTAACATTTTATCGACCGGCTACTTTTCGTTAAATACCAAACGATCCGAAGTAGAACCAGATCGCGGAATTTTATGTAAATCCATCTCGATCAAACATCGTTTTCAATTGATTTTAGGAAACAGAAAGGATAACGTTTTAGGAAGATTTTTCCTATGGAACTGAAACGAAAAATCATGTACTTAAATATATACTGATGATAATCATGTACTTTGTGCGAACTTAAGATACTCTTTATCATTGGAAAGGTATGTAGAGTTGGGTTGAAAATGACGATAGAACGCAGCAGGGTTAATAAGAGAAAAAATTCCGCTGTTTCGTAGTCCTTGTAAAACAGGAAAAATTTGATTATATCGATATTTGTGGGAAGGATATGGGACTCAGTGATCGCGCTTCGGTATATTCAGCGGGCGTGCCGCTAATTGGCACGATCATTATTCAATTACGAAATAGATTTTCGCACGCGACGGCGAACACCAGCTGATACTGTTTCCACGTGTTTTCCATCGATATCGTCCATTAATTCTATTCACGTACGATCGACAGATGATGTTGGTAATTAGATAGACGACGAAACGTTACGGTTGGTCGCGATAGTCGAATTGGACGACCCACTTTGTATCCAATACGCTCCGTTATACTGCGTATACGTACGTAGTTGTTCACTCGATCAAACGATTTAATTTGATCAATGAAAGCCGTGATTTCGGTGATCTTCGTGACTGTAATTGGACCTGTTATTTTGAAAGATTATTATGTGTATGAAACACGATGCTTTCTGTGCGTAGGTATTAGATTATCCAGGAAGTTTCGAGTTACTTTGTACGTTTAACATTAGGCGTACAAGTTAGTTACACGTCTTTTCTAGATAAATGTATCATTTATTTATCAATTTGGCTTTTCGATCAGTGCTAGTTTATTCAAACGATAGAAGATTGTTTTCGCTGCAAGTTAAAGCAAATTTCTACTTTGTTTGAGCCGAGTTCCTTTTTTTAAAATCTCCAAGACGTCAAAGGAAAGATCAAAATTATCCTTTGCGAAACCTCCGATACCATTTTCTGCAAGTTAATCTACTTTTAACAAAGAATCGTACAAAAATCTCGTAATTTTTGTACTTGATCTAATATTATATGCATTTGACGATCTTCTGCAAGAAATTATCCTTTGCGAAAGTTCCAATAGCATTTCCTGCAAGTGAATTTAACTTCGACAAACAATTGTACAAAATCTCCTCATAATTTCTGTAGCTAATGTGATACATATTATATTCGATGATTTTCTGCGGAAAATTATCCTTCGCAGAATTTTCAATGGCATTTCGTACAGCTTCATGAAAGAATCGTACAAATTCTTATAATTTTTGTACCTGATCTAATATTACGTATATCTAACGATCTTCTGCAAGAAATTGTTCTTTGCGAAAGTTCCAATAGCATTTCCTGCAAGTGAATTTAACTTCGACAAACAATTGTACAAAATCTCCTCATAATTTCTGTAGCTAATATGATACATATATTCGACAATTTTCTGCGAGAAATTATCCTTCGCAGAATTTTCAATGGCATTTCGTACAGCTTAATCTACCTTCATAAAAGAATCGTACAAAATCTCATAATTTTTGTACCTGATCTAATATTACGTATATCTAACGATCTTCTGCAAGAAATTGTTCTTTGCCAAAGTTTCAATAGCATTTCCTGCAAGTGAATTTAACTTCAACAAACAATTGTACATAATCTCTTTGTAATTTCTATATCTAATCTATATACACATATTTAACGATGTTCGACAGAAGGAATAACGAAAGTATTATAGGTACATAAAAGATTCCATGGAAACGGACACAAAAGATGTTAGTACATGTGTATTCTATTTCGTTAGAAGGCTTCCCCGTTCGTTTCATAGGAACGTGGTTACCCTCGGTTTATTTTTAGTACACCCTATAGGAGTTAGAGGCGGCCAGCAACTTGTTGCTCGATTTTGAGCCAGGCCTGCTGGGTCCTACCATTTTGTTAGCCTGGCAGGTTACGGGGCCTTCCCTCGAAACTCGTCCCAGCACGAATGCGGTAGTCCGACCGAGGCTGCTTTCTCTATCGTCACGATATGCTCTAACCTCCACCCCCATTTTCTCTCTTTCTTTCTTTTTTTCTTTTCATTCTTCGGACATGTTGAAACGCGTTCTTGCCGTTTTCGCTTTGCGGATTAAAACTTGCGAGAAGCAGATCGAAAGATCGCCTTTCCAAGTTAGGTGCGTGCGCAGTTGTGAAAACGGTAGATCGAGTGATATGTTTGAACCGAAAACAGGAAAATCGATCGGAATCAGTCGTGTTTCCTCGGCGAAGTTAACGTTTGCCGGATCATCAATTACAGTTGCCGTCTGGATTTTTCTGGAAATTTCAAATTTTGGTAATTTTTTATGCGATTCTTTTCTCGGTTACGTTATAGACGATTTAACGTTGCGTTAGAATTAATTCTATTTTCTTGGGATACGTAAAAGTTGAGATAATGAAGTTGATAAATAAGTGCTTCAATTAAGGCAGCGTGCCACTTCAGGAAAGGAGAGCAAATGTGGAAGAATTTCACCAAGCGTGGAACCGCGTGTGATTGACAAACCCCTGTACTTTCTATGTCTTCGGGTTTTACGTATTCTAGTTAGCACGAAGCATGCCGGTCTTTATGGTCCGTTCTATTTTCGATTTCGAGCCGTAAACTCGCGTAAATCCGCCACACCCTCCTTTTGTTCCCGGACAGAATTCGCGTTGCGCCTTGATTTACATCCTCCTTAAATATAAACAGGCTCTTGTTAAACGTGGTTAATCGTCCAGCGACCGATCGAATCTCGTCAGATTTCACTTTCCATCTGACCAATCATATTCCAGAACGGTACTTGCTAATTGTAAGCAAATTGCGTAATGAAACATTACAAGATCCTAAACACGTTCATCTAAGAAACCACAGGGAAGAAAATGTAATAAAACCAAGTACATCTAAACGCAATATCGCGCAGTACGTAAATTAAGGATTATTACCAAAGCGATCACGCGTTACACGTAAAACCGATCGTTCGATTACCGAACTAAGTATCTGCCTATGTACACGCGTTTGGCAGTCTCTGTATTTTATCGTTGATTTTACAAGATTCGATTGGCTCGTATTGTGCCGATAATCTTAAACTAACGCGTTGCATGCTTTGATTAGGACCTAGATAATGTCGAATGTAAATTACAGACAACTGAAAGTTAGGAGTCGCGTACACGATGACGTCAAGTTTGAAAAGTATCTTGAAATTGCTTAGAAATGCATAAATATCCACCGTCTAATTTCAAGTTTATCTTCCTGAAACTTAATACCATTGTTGCTACTGCAAATACGTTTAATGCACGTTGTCGCTAATAATTGTAAAGACACGTGGAACGCGTAAGAACCGACGTTTCTTACGAGAATGGACATGAGAGCGGCTATTCAGAGGAACTGGAGGAAATATTGATTTCCTAATGTCAAACTTTTCATTCTGAATCTATAGCCTTGCAAATATATTTAACGCGCGATGTTATCGACGACGAAAAAGTTACATAGAACACATCGGAATCGATGTTTTCCGCGAAATATCGATATCCCTTAGGAGAATGGACATCAAAGCGGCTTTCCAGAAAATCGCTGTAACTCCTCGAATTTTCAACGGATTTCGATGAAATTTAAAATATAAGACGGCGAAATGGTCTAGAAAATGCTGACGAAAGAATCGTCTTGATATCTTGTACCCAAGTCGAGATATAAATTAGAGGTTTTCGACGTGCGCGCGAACGTACGAAATCACGTACCGCGTCTGCGCAGGTTTCCTGCCTCTCTCGAGCCAAGTGGAACTTTCCACGGCACGAGACCCGACGACCTCGACGTCCGTATCGATATCTCGAGGTGAGATCATCGGTTTCGACCGTGTTTCGAGACCACCCGTTGTCCGCAAATTCGATCGGATTATTTTCCCGGGAACTCGATTGGTCGGGTCGATTGCCGATTGGCCGAACTGCACGAACCTCCTTTTTCTTCTCGATCGCGCTACTCTTTCGAATCTCCTTTTTCTCGCGTTTTCAACCTATTTCAATCTTTGAGAAGTGGAGCTTTTAAAATGGATATACGTAGACACTGATTCTTTCGTATCGACGTTGTTCAAATAATGTGATAACTTTTTGCTCTGCTGCTCTGTATACTAATTGGTTTATCGATGGTTTTGTACAGCTTTTGTATAGCTACGTATATCGAATAGGGCTGTTTCTAGGTTTGCTTTGGTAAATCAGCTCGATTTTTCATAATTACTATCTTAAATATACATGTAACATAGTGATGCTGGTGTATTTATGGGAAATTTGAAGATGCAAAAATGCGCATAATATAAAATTATGTAAAATATCCAAAGTACCTACACATTGTAACGTTTAGCGTGTGAAGCAATTGTTCGGCTAGACTCTCATTAATTGCGTTCGCAAAAATGTGAATTTGCGGTGAAATATTGGTTTAATGAGTCATCGGTTTGTACATTTTATGTAATTCTAACATATCGTTGATTTATCTTATGTAGGAAGTAACACGTGGCACTAGCTGTTCCCTTAAATGAATTGATTTAGATAACTTCTTATCGTAGTAAACGGTGTCCAACGCAATAAAGAATGCTATAGAAACGACACACGATTCTACAGATATTTTAACAATTCCATTAGTTAGCAGGTCCGAATCTTGTAATTTTCATTTAATCAAATATACAAGCTTTCTTATATATTTCGTTTACGTAACAATTTATTTTCTCCTAACGAGGATCTTCAGTTGTACGTTCGCAGCTGGTGTTTCATTGTGCGATGTACCCGATGGAAGATCGAAAACACGATCGTTTAGAAAATGAGTGAAACGAAAGGCAGCTACGATCTTTCATTTCACCTGCAATGTTTAACGAAAGAGACGCGATTAAGTGAAAATGTAAGAAGGATATTCGGCTATGCGTTCGTAGTCAGCGTCTTCTATTTAGATGCATCCAGTGAAAGATAAGGTCGGAAAAACACGATCGTTTAAAAAATGAGTCAAAGGAAAGGCAGCTTCTATCTTTGCTTTCACCTGGAATATTTAGCGAAAGAAAGAAACTGGCGATCTAAATCGAGTATTCGCCAGTAACCACATAGATGTTATACGTTCATCGTGAGTGTTTCACGGCGCAATGCTTCCAGTGGAAGATACATCAAGCCCCGATCCTCGTTGCCCCTCTCTCTTTCTTCCGTTTCGCGGATGCGTTTACGAGACCGCCGATGATTCCGTCGTGCTCGTTTCTTTGGCCGTGCCACGGTAGAACCTGTTTCCAACAAATTACCAGCACCGAATTCGCGCTTCCAAAAAACCCTTTCGTATTCTTCGTCTACCCATGGCTACCACCATATGTGTATACCGCCGGTATAGTAAGTAAACCACCGATTCGCTATATTTATTACAAGACTCTGACTAACTTCGGACACTTACGTTTTATTATTCGCTCCAGTAGAATCTCGTTTATCAGCACTGTATCGTGTGGTAGCTGAGATACGAAGCATTAACAAGGACTATAGTAAGTGTATCGTAGTATGTTAGAAATGAGCCAAGGAAGGAATATTTGAACCGTAGCAGAGAAAGTTGTACAATACAACGTATATACGGATATATAGAATTGTTTGCATCTT
Organism: Bombus flavifrons; assembly: GCF_040668555.2. Taxonomy (NCBI): domain Eukaryota; kingdom Metazoa; phylum Arthropoda; class Insecta; order Hymenoptera; family Apidae; genus Bombus; species Bombus flavifrons. Next base: position 7,523,177 of record NC_138446.1, on the reverse strand, counting down.
CTGCAATGATAGGTTAATGACGGAAGCAGGTAAGAGTGGCTGGTGAACCTCTATGTTCTCCGACCTGTAAACCAAGGGTCTACTGTATTTTACGTTATAAAGCGATTTTTACGCCATGAATCCTACGCTATATGAGGTAACAGGTTTATAATAAGATAACCGCAAAATATAAAAGCAGTGAAACGCGTTCAACATTTGCAGACACCACGGTGGAGCTTCAATTAACCGCAGTCTTGATTATTCGGGCTCTTGGGTATTCAGATCCCGATTATCTGATGCAAAAATCGTACGCTATACCCTTCCTTTTTCAGTGATGTAGTTCGTCGTTCTCCGAGAACACTCGTGGTTGGTACAGTATCGTCTCGTTATCTTCGATATTTGTTTCGTTTCTGTGTTGAGTTCGAAAGGCGCGGAATAAGAAGGAGATAGCGATGTACCTACTATAAATTTCAATCGAAATTTCCCGATTTACCTTGTGTTTCAATTACCTAGTGAACCTTGATTTATCCAGACGACTCGGATGCCGATGAATCCCATTAATCTAAAGGTCTCGTTAAACATGTTCGCATCCTGTCCAAAGTTCACTCAAAGATCTATCGCTTTCGATACTACGATCGGGTACAGAAATAAGTAGACAGTGTAATGGATATGAATGAAATTTAATTGAACTGTACACCCGTGTTACATAGTTAAGTTTCGCTTATCGTACACGCACATGCAAATTAATATTTTTGTGCCAGCCGTATTTCACGAAACTTCGCTACATACATGCATACACAAGCCTATACACGTTATCTCCAAATTACACATTCAAATTTCCAAATTCTAGTCCATCCTTTCCAAAATTCCACGAGGAATAATATCCTGTACACCTGTTCACCTGTTACTTCAACCTTGCTCTGTCTCTTCCTTGTCTGCCACCTCCTTGAGCAGCAGCTCCGTGCAGAGAGAAGAGGCATCGTTAGAAAATCACAAGTTCAGACTGGAAGAAGGAGAAAAAGGGCACGTACGTAGGAAGAGAGTGAGAGGGTGAGAGAGAGGGTGAGAGAGAGAGAGAGGGGGGGGGGTTAGAGAGTAACAGAGAGAGAGGAGACCCTACACCCACCCCGGACGATAATTCCCGTCACCATGGAAACACCCCCGAGGCGTCCCTGTGTCAGTCCACCCCCGCACCCCACAAACACCACTGACTGTCCCTCCCCGCGTCCGCTGCCTCTTCTACCACCCCAGCCCCCTCCTGAAGCCCCCCTTTCGCGAGTCCACCAGGAACTCGTATCGATCCGCAGACGAGTTCGAGGTCCTACGTATTCTACGGGGAGTGTTACTGACAACAGATCTCTTTCTCTCTCCCGCTCTCTGTCTCTCTCTCTCTCTTTCTCTCTCTTTCTCTTTCTCTGTGGCCGTGTTTCCTCGACGTTCGCAACCGAGCGTTCTACCTCGCGATCTCTCGCCGCGAGAGATCCACGCGATCCTCCTCTCGAAGACGAGAGCCAATGTATAGAACTACGAACAGAGCGTTACTTTGGTTCGATCGAACGCGACACAGGCTTATACGGCGGCGTGTATTTTTAGCGAAGGCACTGCTGTAACGCAAGGGTTACTAATTAGAGAACGAAGGAAGTTGCGCGCGTGTAGGTAGCTATATTATTCGGCACAGTAATTTGTTCTTTCTGCGTCATCGTATTGAGGTACCTCTACCGAGGTTTTGTTCGACAGTCGTGTTTTTTAAATTAGTCGAAGCATCGACGGGGCTCTTAATTTTAATTTTGCTGCGATCGCGTATTGCGTTCGATTATTTCTCGCATTATTTGGCGCGCGGCAATGCGATTATCTTGCCTGGAATTCTAATCGATGTGCCCCCCGTTAATTGTTAATTATCGATGCTATATGGCTTCTAACGTTTGATCTCTTTTCCCTGCGTGTTACGTGATTTCTATTCTTCGTTTTATTCTTGTAACTTCATTTGATTATCCGTGTTCTTCTATTTGCGGTAGATCTCGGAGGCAAGTTTTTATAATTGTCATACTCTTAGAGAAGAGAGGTAATAATAAGTTAAAAAATTCTTGCAAACCAATATCATGGAATTAATGTTGTAAAGTCACGAAAGACACTTGTGGAGATTCGAAGCTGAGAACGATAGCGATGTCCTGAGTTTTATAAGTTTGCCGATTGGTTAAATTCGGGGGTGCGCTTGATTTAACTGACCGCGCCAACTAAATGAGCTAAGGGATTACGGTTTATTGCTCGTTAGTACGATTAGATAGGCAAGATCAAGCAATAAAAGAATATTGTAGTGTAATATTATTTGGATACAACGTTATTGCATATCGTAAACAGATTAACGTATACAATAAGAAACACAAATATTGGCATATATTTCTTTCTAAAAATGAAATTCTATGTAGACGCGTCTCCAGAAACTTTCAAGGATTGAAAATAGTTTTAATATTGATTTCTGTTCTTAAGACAGTTATCTATATATAGAATCGTTATTTTGTAAAGGTAACCAGTAACTATTATCTATAAGGATTCTGTCTCGGTTACGATTGCTATATTAGTTTTTATATCGCTTCGAAGTCCATTTAGATTGTTACGTTTCGCTATATAAAAACATTAGCCTATCATGTAACTGTTATTATTACGTATTATTCTCTCCTTTAATTGCCATCTTAAAATCGATCTTTATCATAGTATCACGCGAACAATACACCTGCCAGCAATTGAGAAGGGTACTGCAAGAAAATATAGAACGATTTACTATAAGAAACACAGTAAAAGATTTATCGCAAAAATTCCATTGCCCTTGTCTCTTTGTTTTACACGATAGAATCACGTTCATAGTGTCTACCAATTAGTTTGACCAGTGTAAATAATATCTACATTCAAGGCGATACTAATTACTAATTATACTACTAATTACTAAATTACTAATTATAAATGAAACAACTGAAATATTGTAAACTATTATCGTTCAAATGAAATGCCTATTAAAATTCTCCATTGGCTAGATTCTGAATCAAAATTCTCGACTGCGTTGCACTGTCATCGTCGATGGGATCTCCCTTGGATTTTCAGCCCCGCGTGGTTCCCGCCCTATCCGTTCCAGTCACGTAGAACAGCGGCTCGAAGGAATTCGTGGACGCGCGCTATATCCAACTATCGAACCTGCTACTCGAGAATCTGTGTATCGATGTCTCGTAGCCGTGGCACGGGGAATTAGGTGTCCTCGAGAACCGACCGCGTTTCGACCGGTAGCTTAGCTCCGGATCACCCGCCGCGTAACAAGATCTAACCCCTACCTCTTAATCGCCCTCCTCTCCGCTGGAGTTTGCTTGGCTGGTGCCCCCTACCGATTACTCTCTTTCCGTTCCTCTTTCTATCTTTACTCCGCATAGCGGCATTTTAATACATACGCTCGTTTCTCCACGCTGCTCGTCCGGATACGGAGGTATCCTTCCTCGCTACCGGTTGCATTTTACGCGTGGATACACTAACCGGTGCATAAGTATTTTCACAGTTCCAAATTGTTGCTGATATATATAAAATATACGAGTAGAATGGCTACGAAAAGTAGTAGCACGTGGTTGTATTCGTTGTAGCATTTGCATGTTAATTGATTAGATTCAGGTGTATTGAGTTTCGTATCATTTAGCAGTAGTTTACGATTAGAAAAATTTGATACCATGGAAACGAAGCGTGCAATTTGATAAAAGAATATTAGCTATGTGACAATACGTTTTCTAGCTACTGTACTTCGAATAAAGCTGTTTAATTTAATTCTCCACTTTGGTCTTATCTCATGCAAGCATGTAGCTACCTACGGTAAATATGGAGTAGTAGCAGTGGTAGATGTTGAATAATGATATTAACGATGAAAATAGTAATAAGAACGATAGTTGATATTAATGGGTATAAATAAAAGAGCAATAAGCGAAGGTGGATGAAAATTGTTTGTACGAGAACACCAAACCTAAGCGAGTCTAAGCGTATTTGTTCGATATCTTAGAACGAATATTTGTGGCTATCATGAATATCATGAAGCTTCAGTTATTTATTAGAGACAAGCTTGATCGATACAGGTGTGTATTATGTTAGTTTCAATTTAGCAGAAGCTTTGTGAAGACAGTTGTGGCAAGAAGCAAAGGATCGACAACAGAGAGACGTTCTTCCATCGTAATCTTGAGAATATGATACAAATATCAATCTTTCGATGAGATTGCATCAAGTGTCCATACTTATGCACAATAGTGTACATACTAAAGTTAGAAAGATTATTAGCGGAGCGATATGGGAGTAAGAGAAGCATTGCTTTTTATCGCTGACCGTCACACGTTGCTGTATACCAGCGATTGCTAGCCTTTTTTATCTCATAGTATATGTGAATTAATTAATAAAATTCCGCGACATATAAAAAGAAATATATCGTATTTGCTTCAAGACGGTACATTCACATCGGACTGTTATTTTTATTTGACAATCTAAAGAAAGAAAAGAGGTTACTTTCCTTCACTGAATGGTCGAGTGTTGCATGTTTTAAAAATTCTCGCGGCACAACGGTTGATAATCACGTTTATGTAATCTTATTTGTATACGTGACACTTTTGGACAATCCTTGGCGCGTTTATCTTTATGGTTCTGTTGGATCTGTCAAAAAATAACGAATCAGTTAAAACACAACAACCCTACACTCTACAAAATCTAAATCCATTAAAGTAGATACTATTTGCGAAAAAGAACCTATCTATACCAAGGGATAATAAAATTAAAAAGAATATCCTTTACTCAACTTCAAAGAGCCTTCGTAGATATAAGAAACGAATCTACGTACAAACTAAAGTACTAAACATACTAAATAAACATATAAATAAAAAGCTATACTGTGCAAAATCTTCCTAAACTTATAATTTGGTCTAAAAATCCACCAAACAGCCATTTACCAGCTATTGACCTTCAAATCGAAAGATATAGATAATACAACATTATGAAAAATCTTCCAAAATCCACGACTTAATCTAAAAATCCATCGAATTCCGTCATTTGCCTATTATCAAATTTCCCCGTTTCAAAATTGCCTACTTCAAATCGAGAAACATTGCCACGAGGATCGTCCCGTTCGTTAGATCCAGATCCCGGTCGCGTGTAACCGGCGTCGTCCGGTTTTCCAGCCGGTCGTATCGTTTCCAGTGTACCGAGAGTCGCTAGAAAGTTTAGGAAACGGAGTAGCATATACTCGTCGGTGCTTCGCGGCGCGGTGCGCGCGTCTGCTGTTTTACAAAAACAGGAAAAAGAACAAACCACACTCTACTACTCTGCCTCTCTTTCTCTCTCTCTCTCTCTCTCTCACCTCTCTCTTCCTCTTATCCTCTTTTTTTGTGAAGCGCTAAGCCATCCGCGGATACGCCACCACTGCTCGCTGGTGCGCGCGTGCACGTGCAAGAGAACGCGCCGCTGTGCGCGAGCGTATTATCCGTCTACGGCGAGAGAGCGCGAGACCTTCGGCTCTTTTGCCAGCCCTCGCGGCTCTCTCGCGTTACCTTCTCTCCTCCGTTTCACTTCCAGCCTCTACCAGTTTGTTCAGTACTCGTTCTATCTCTGTTTGTTACACGCACCGTCGCGGGCATATCGTAACGTGTGTCTCACTCTGGCGCGAGCGTCTCGATGTTCCCGTCTTCGTCGCACTTATGCCACTCCGACCGTGATAAAGTATCCGTCTGTTCTTGTCGCGCGCACACACCGTCTCGTAGCCCGTCTCCGTCGCTTTCACCGGGCGATCGACGTTCCGCCGCGGGATCCACGGCGCCGACGTGCAACAACGTGATTATTGCACGTATGCACGTAACAACGAGCCGAATTTAGGGTGGAAGGATGTTTTGGAAAAGCAGCGAGAGATTGTATGTTGCAGCGATTCGCGTGTCTATCGTCTCTTTTACGACAACGTCGCGAATGCGCGATTCGCTGGATCATAGAAATTCGCAAGTGAGTGTAAAACTGTTAGATAACTGGGAAGACGATGAACCGACCTTAGTATACAATCGTTAAGTCGTTAATCCTGTAATTGTTCTAACACTCGTCCTCCACGTATAGTCTGTATAGGCTGGGAACGAGAAAAAGGATTCTTTTTCATGAAAAATTTGTACGTTCTTGGTTTTGACGTAAAAGGGACGATATATCATCTGGACAAAAGAGCACGTATGTCGGAATTATTAGCTTTGCGGAGAAGCATTTGCAACATGAGCGCCAGGTAAGATCAGGTATTAGATTTGGATGTTAGAATCTCAGGCAAAAGATTGGCAACGATGTGGAGGTGACTTGTATTCTGAGAACCATAAACAAAAGGATATATTAGCGTATTCTCTTTTGTCCAGAATTTCAGTTTGCCGGCGAATGTACCTGATGTTTGAAGTTAGAGAAGTTGTTTTGAGTTTGAAGGCTGAGTGTTTGGTCTTTAGGGCGCAGCGAATTTTGTTCATCCGCGGGCTTTGTTTCGGGTGACTTTCTTTTTGCCAAGGGGTTGGCTTGTAGTACGTAAGTAGAGAATATGTAAAGTGGTACTTTGACGAGGTTGTGTAAAAGGAAATTGAAGTGCTCGAGCAAGATCGATGCACCGATATTAACTCGTTGCGATGGAATGGCTGAATATTTAACATTTTAAGGGTTTTCATTAGATGACTGGGCTCTTCAGATTGCAAGATTCTTAACGAAGCGAGTGAATTTTTCAGATTTTAAGATTTTTGTCGTTCTTCAATTATCTTTATCATCGCTCAAGTTATTCCCATAGCCGGATATTCTGAACGTCCATCACTATTCACGTTGTTGTATACCAGAAAAATCAATGGTAATCTTGATCTACGTATAGAAACGTGACTATTGTTGTTTAGAATAAAATAAAGATGATGTGACGAGCAGTTTGTAGCAAATCGAAACTCGTCTAAGAAAAGTAATTATCACGTGAATGCCGATCTACGATTTTAATAGACGATTTAGTATTTTATAATGAAACGAACAAGACGCCGATCATGTCGTATTTGACATGAATTCAATTCTCAGCTTTGAATCGATGTGTATCCACATACCTAAAGACTACGTTTAGCAATTAAATTTTGAGAGATAAATAGGATTTGTTTCTAAATAATTCTAAATAAACCGACACTTGGTCGATGAATTAATTTTCTAATATTGGAACGCGATTTTATCCGCCTGTTTCTAGGCGTTAAAGTAGAATTCTATTCTATTTAGAATATATTTTTAAGTATTAGAATGCGGTTCTATCATTTATACAATAAATTCATTTAATTCTTTAACGTTAAAACACGGCTAATGAATTTCATATTTCCATATACTGTTAACGCGTGAATTTATTTTTACATCTCAGAATACAATTCTATCAAATTTATTATCGGATACTAGGAACTTACAAAAATTGCAATTCGTTAAATATTTTTTCGTTCAATTATTTAGTACGTATACTCGACATTCTCCAACATTTTTCTTCGAGGTTTCGGTGTAACGTTTGGAGATTTCTATGTAATAGGTTATGCATGCGGCGTGCTAGATAAGTATGTAAATTTCGAGGTGATGCAATAGAACAAGGATTCTAAATTCTAGGAAGTTTGTCTGCACGCTGATATAACGCGAAACGTAGCTTTTATATGACGCACAGGCCCACCTTTATTATACTATTGCATAGTTGGGAAATGCTGGGCGGAGCTTCCACTTCCCTGATTACTATACCCATATTCTGTAGCTCTAATTTATAATTGGTAGTTTAGCTGAGTCGCAAAATGAAGCCAATGCAAGTGTATCTCCTTCATTTGGAAAGCATTTTTTCCCTTAATTCTGTTTCAATTTCTCGAGGATTTCTTTTTTGCGCGAAATATCGTAATCGATGTGTAATTCGATGTGTAAAGTTCGATTAGACGGTTCTTCTTTCGCGTAGCTCTATTGATCTGGAATTATGCGAATTAGAGATAGGTTTGTTAGCGATAATTGCGAAAATATATTTGATCGAGACTTAAACGAGGAAAATTCCTAACTGCCAATGAAACTTGAAAAGAAAGAAAAGGAAAAGCAAAATTGTCAGCAGGGAAGATATAAAACAATAGGTACATTTTAAATATACACGAACGACAGTCCTTTATCGTTAGAAAAAGAAAGAATGAAATAAAAACAATTGCAAGTGGATGTTAAAAGCGAAAGCTAAAACGAAACAAAGAAATAGCGAGATTTCAAGCAGATAGGACGGAAAAATAGTAATTTCAAATGTCAACGACAATCCTTCATTTTCAAGCGATCGTCCAAATGTACTACGTCCTCGTTTTCCACTCGCGTCTCGAATTTTTCCAGGGGTCTATCGCCATATCGAATGTTTTTCACTGCTTTTGGCCAACCATTTTTCACTACTCCGCTGTTCCTCCCTTTTTAGTCACCAGTTATTCTTGCAAAAAGAGGGGAAAATAAAAAACATCGTTTTCAATTTCGCCTCGATTCACAGTGCTTCATAAACGAAATTCAGCTTCATAAACAATCTTCAACAAACATTTTTGTTATGTTTTTCAAGTATTCCTCTTCTTTTTCACGATAACATATATTTTAATAATTTTAACAATTTATAAGAAATTGTACATTTGTGAGAAATTCTTATTGAACTTATTGAAGTTATCGAAGATGCAGAAATGTACAGTGTGCATGTAAATACGTATACATGATTCATTATATATATACGTATATATATAAAAAATAGTAAAATATCCATAGTATAGTATATATGTAAATATATATAAATATTCAAAATATTCAAAATATTTTAATTAAATAAAATAAATTATATCTAAATATCAATGAACAAATTTATTATAGTATTTTACACTATTACTCCAAAAATATAATTCAATAAATATTTACTACTACTATACATATTCCTCTTATATAATGTAAAATACTTTTAAATTAATACAAAACTATACCACAATATTATTATTCTGTACAACCCCTCAAAAATACAGTACAATAATTGTGTATTTCAACAAAATTAAATACAATTATTTACAAATATTAAAAATATTCAAAATATTTTAATTAAATAAAATAAATTATATCTAAATATCAATGAACAAATGTATTACAGTATTTTACACTACTACTCCAAAAATATAATTCAATAAATATTTAATACTACTATATATATATATATATATATACTACTATATATATATATATATATATATAGTATAGTATATATATAGTATATATATAGTATAGTATATATATATATATATCATATATATATAGTAAAGTATAGTTATAATATTTAGCAGGTAGAACGATACTCTAGCCAGCTACTTCCATTTTCTTCGCTGTCCGCATAAAAATATAAATTCGCATAAATAATGGCAATCAAACAATAATTTTAACGTTAGTACGAAGACTGTTGATTACCTCGTCGCTGAATTTCGACTACGGACAAGTTCGCGATTCTTCATTTTATTTACGTCACTCTTCTCCGACTCGTTGCATATTTAAAGGAGTTGGAGATAAGAGAGTCGAATAGGTTGCTGGTGCAACGTGTTGTCGTTGTTAACGAGTAACTTTATATCGGATGTTTTTTTAATAATATTCGTCGATGTGACAAGGGCTGTGATCTGCACGGAGTAAAAGGCCTTTGAACAGCAGCTGTCCGAATGCTAATAAAATGGAAATCGTCAGAACGACGATGGCTCATGTAAATATCGTGTTTTAATCAGCGGAGTATCGTTCGTTCGAGTTTTTAACCGTTTGAAGTGTAACGAAGCTCGCGGATAATTTATTCTCCGGGCTAGTGATATAAATACGCGTGTTGGAAATGAGAAAACGAAAATGAAATCGACGAGGTGTGCGGATTTTAGAGCGTAAATCGTTTCAAGAATACGAATTTACAGCCTCGTACAAAGCGATTCGTGTTTGGCTAATTCATTTTGAAAATTGATTTTTCAACTAACGAATACCAAGTATCCTCGTAATTTTGTTTCTTTTCTCTTCGTTGATGAAGCTCTTCGCTTTGAATTGTTTCATTATCTATAGAATTTGCTATTGATTCATCCTATACATACATACTAATACGAAATTTTACAAACGTTGTAATATATTTTCAGAGGACAGATTAATTTTATCTTTTTTTATCTTGCGTAATTTCATACACTAGATACGATGGTTCATCGACCGTAAAATTGGCGACTTTTAGACTTTTTTTTTTAGGAGAAAGTATCGAACGTATCGACTTAGAGACTTTTAAATAGCTTTTTTAAATGATTCTGCAGAAATCGTTGACGTTCCAGGTAAAACTAATGGGTTCGTTAAAAGTTGTAGGTACATATACTACTTGCAAGAGTTGCTCTCAGAATCGTCTTTGAACGACGTTAGGTAAATTTTCAAAGGAATATCCATCTCGGAAAAGTTTCTCGTCGTAAACTTTAACCGCAGTATCAATTGCGCAAAACGTGAGCAACTTCATCCGTATTTATTTCAACGATGCTTGATCACGAACAATTTTCTAAGAACGAAATATATTCCGGTTAACGAGTTGATCGATAATCTAATTTCTTTTTGTGAACGTAAAATAAAATCTGTGGCAATTGAATTTTATCAGAAATTATCGATGAAGTATGATGCAGGTGAATCTATACGTTTCAATTTGTCATTTAGTCTGGAAAAATGAAATCGCTGGGTATATAAATTAAATGATACCTACGATTAATCGTTTAATTTCGAATCCATTAGAACCGATAATCGCATCAAATCTTCTAAGTGGAACATGTAACGAAGTAATTTCGGCGCGGAATACCATTAAACGGGAGCATTTACTATCGAAAGAGCGGACGTCACGCGCAAAACGCGTTCTCAATTCCAATTACATTTTCAAAGCGGCAAAGTGTGCAGATCCTGCAGGCACACGACTACGAAAATCGTTTAATCCGTTCGGGAAATTTCGCACAGAATTTTCGTGTTAATTAAAGCGCGGCTTGTCGCGTGTACCGTCGAATCCAGTGTTCGCGCGTATCTCTTCTTTTCCCTTTATTTTTTTATTCTTTTTTTCTTTTTACCATTCGTGAAAAAATTCCCTAATATTTCGATAGAGCTATGATTTCCAGTTTTATGCAGTTTGTTAATCGTGCGCGTGATCCGAGGAAACGGTTGACGAATTGGCAAATAGTAAGCAAACTAACTATCGATTAGACATCTCGATAGAATTCACTGAAGATACGTGAAATGATGAAGGAGCGTTAAATCGGAACAATTTGTCGTCAAATTTTGCTTCTACATTGTTGGAATTTCTGCTCCTCTGTTTTATAAGTTTAACGTCGAGCATTAACGTTATTTAGAAGGGAATTTTCTACAAACTATAGGAAACATTGCTCTCTAAGACTAGTTATTAACGATAAATCTTGGCAATTATTAATAGAAGTACATTTTGTACGATCTTTTAAAAGACAAGAATTTTTCCACGTGTCTGTAAGGGAAACATAACACACTAACGTTGAAAAATGAAACCAATTTCACCAAAAGCAAATACATTTATCAATTAGTTAGCTAATAACGTAAATTACGCTATATCGTCAAGTATTTTCTCTCGATCGATTAATAATAGAAATACACTTTGTAGAAACAGCAGAGACAAATATATCTATCGTTTACTTTGGTACTTGATAATGCATCGAATTATGATGTTGCACGTAAACAATGTGAAACATCAAACAATTAACATCCATATACTGAAAACATTCAAGAAACCATTCTCTTTCCTTCGCTACGGCTAATTTCATCGGACAACACATGTTCCATTCGCCATTAACTTTGCTACGTTTATCAAGTAGCTGCTTTATTACATTTGTCTATTACCAGCCGTTATTATCGAGGTAAAATATGGCTTCCTCTTTCGTTCGAGGTGGCTTCATTCGCGAAAGGTAAGCACCTGGTCGCGAGGCTTCCACGGCCACATTTTTGCCTCGGTTCTCCTTCATTTCTGCCTCTTGTTATTCATTTTTCTGCTTCCTTTGTCGATTATTTTAATGTCTATCGTTGCTTTTAACCGGTATCCGTGATATTCGATGCGCGATTAAAATGTAGTCATCGTGTTGCACGATAAGCATCGAACGTTACAGCTCCGTAACGACATTATAACGCGAGCAACAACGTTTGCCTAGTTGCCATTAACGATTGTATCATAGCGGATTTTTCATCGTCGATTTTTCACCGTCAACCCGCTCATATTTCTCTTCAACCCTTTATTATTTGTTCGCTGTGTGTCGTTTCGCTTCTTTTTCCTTCGTTCGTTCGTTTTCATTTTTCATTCGCCGTGATTCGTAATGGATGTTAGAGCGATGCGTAAAACTGGTTTTGTAGTCGATAATTACAGATTAGAATTTAACTTGGTGTGCCGTAAGGATTAGTATTAGTGTCTCGCTTCGGATCGATTATTGGTTTGAGATAATTGAAAAGCGCCATGGCACGTTCAACGAATTTAGTATGTGCAGGCCTGCAATTACCTGTTTTAAGAGCAGGAAATTGTTATGCTGTGTATTTCAATAAGAATGCATATCGTAAGTTGGTTATTTATTTGCCTGGTGGGCGGGCACAGCAGTATAAGTCAGAGTTAATTAGTTTCGCAAAGAAGAAGCACTTAGGTATATTTAAAGCGTAATACAAGATCAACTGTTCAATTTTCGACATTATCATTTTTATCTTACGATCTCAGGTAGAAGAGCGGGAAACAAGTGAAATCAATTTCTCGTGATTAAAAAAAAAAAAAAAAAGACAATAATTAACTCAATGGAACGAATTATCACATCTTGTCTGTTATACGAACATGAAAGAAGATTGTAGCTAATCAACGAAAATCCTAAAGAAGCGACTGGGATTGCAAAGTCGTGTTCAAACGTATTGAAACCTTCGGAACGTATCGGTATATTTCGTTTGACTTAACTCCACATATAATCTAACCCTTAACCATTTGCATTTCACGTTATGTAAGTAACGTGGTTGTTAATCACTCGGTTCGATTGATGCAACTTAAATAAACAAATATAAAAAAAAATACATTTAGAAAGTGTTTTAGCGTAGCTACCCAAAATTTGACTCTTTTCCTCGTTTATCATTCATTGTTTTTACCCGTTTTGGATTTTTCCAATATCAATATCATTAATATTTCTGTCTATACCACTCGATAGCGGAGCTCCAAACGACGAGCCTTTAACATTAAACTCTTAAACCACAAACGACGAATCTGACTCGCCGTGGTAATACTCACAGCGTATACAAACAACAGCAACAACATCGTGTACGAAGCAGGTACACAACGATGAGCCAATCTCAATTAAATCGTCAAGATGTTGATTTAGAGGATAGTTAGTGCGTGAGGTTTAAAGGACGAGACTGCTCGTTGCTGAAACTGTCGAATATATTTAAAATAATAAATTAATGTACAGCCGTATACGTGAGTCGTTAGTACAAAGTATAAATTGCAAAATAAAATCGCGGAATAAATACTCGTTAATGCTCGTCGCGTAACTCGGTAAATACTCGTGAGATACTCTGTTAGATACTCGATATGTACCGTGCGTTCGCGATCACGTCCGTTTATTTATACTGGTCGGGGAGAAGTCGGAAAATTTGAATTCGTCTTCATTCGACGGTTGCATGTAGCGGCGACATTGTTTTGTCCGCAGTTTGTTTATCATTACATTTCTGCGTCAAGGCTGAGTCAATGTCCTGCGGTAAAACAACAGCATGAGCCGCTCTCGACTCGCGTCGTCCTTTGACTCCTGTGCCGTTACAACGATAATTAGCGTTATGAACGATACGACGAACTACGGTTCCTAGTTTAATGTCTATGCGATAGTTGAACGTTAATCTTCAATTCGTCAAACTCTTCGATCGAGATACGTGAACGGTAGAAAACTGTCTAGAGATCTCTATCTAAACTAGAGATTACGCTATGACACGTGGATTTTAAGAGACATTCGTACGTACATTTGTATACGGTCGCTTGGGAAAGTAAGTGGGCGTTTGCGCTAAAAGTTTAAGTCGTTGACTTACTTTCCGAAGCAAACACTGTATACATTCGTACCTCGATCGGTGTATCTTTCGGGACACACGAATTGTTTCCAGCGTATTTGAATACACGCGTCGTTATTTGCCGCACTGTTGCAACATTTCCATATACCGAAATAGTACAAGCCTTTTGTTAATACTCATAAAAGGTTGTACGAATTAAAATATCAAGATAATACGCCAATTCGCGCGAATTTAAATACCCGTAAATAATGCACAGGTACCAAAAGTATTGCTACAGGTGTACAACTAGTGTACCGAAAGATTACAGGTGGGATCGAGGTACTGGTACATTTGATATACGCGAAAGATAATCGCAGTAATATTGCTTACAGAGTATACGACAACGACGAGTTAATCATCAACCAAGGGCTTAGTAATAAACGTAATGATCGATGCAAAAATTCCACGGCTGCGATTCCTCTTTCGGTATGCGATAGGTTTAGCCTTAATCCTCAATTCGCTTAACTTTTCGGTCAATAGACGTGGACGGTAGAACACTAGCGAACAACCCCCGGGGTAGTGGCCGGTTTCCGGTAATCCCACGGGGAACGATTCGTCATGATCGTCAGTCGGTCGTCTGGTTGGTTGAGCCGGCATGGAAAGCCATTGTTACGCTCCTATGAGTGCCACTCGGCGTCTCTCTCTTCCGCTTGTGGCGCCCCCATCAGCCAACCATTAGTTCGACCGAGACACCACTATGCCTATACAATACAAGCGGAACAAGGAAGAGTTACTTGAAGAGGAAGAAGAAGCGAGAACAGGCACGATTATAATTACCCTTTCGTGTATGCGACCAGAGCCTGGTGTTTTCTTCTCTTTTCTTCCATCTCCTTTTATTGCCTTTCCGTCCTCTTGTTTCCATTGGGTCGCAGGCTCATTGATTTCTTTTCCTTTTTGCGCTCGTCGCCTTTAATAAACGTCTCTTCGAGTACTTTCCTCGCTCAGCATTTAATAACCAGCTCTGTCCTGCTTCGGCTAATTCACCGGCTATTTCGCACATTGCTCTTGCTCATTCTTTTGTTCTCCACTCTTGCTAATCCTCGTTTCATTTATGTACGTTTCCATAAATCATCGGACGTTTGCCTACTTGCGAGTAAGATCAATGTTGCGCGTATTTTGGAACTCGTCGTTTCGAAGTATGGATAAGGGTAATCAGAAGAAAATCTAAGCCGGTGTTCTAAAATTCATGTTGCACGAAATAAGCGAGTCGTGGAAGATTTATGGACGAGAATTTAAGTAGACGATAGAATTTCGTCTATTTGGACAGATTATGGGCACAAGTCCTCGTAACAGACGTTCCCTAAATGGCTCTATTGTCTTTGGGTCTTGTTTATTGAGGTATTAGGACTTTGTTGTTACGGTTTTATATACTGTCCACTCTCTGACATGTCGAATTTGTTTCCAATAAAGACACGCATTTGTAAATATGTACATATGTATCGAGTATGTTCACGCGTATTACAAAATCGACCGCAGTTCGGCTCATCGTCAGCCTGTTCGCTGAAAAGAACCGCGTAATTTAACGCTCAGGTTTCTAACGTCTTAATTCATGCAACAAATTGTCACACGGATTTGTGTTACGACCGTGAAACGATTCATAGGTTTTCCGTATTCTTCTGTTTTGCAACACAGCGTTCTTCTCGTCGGACCTCGTACTTGGCTTCTTTTCGCAATTTGGAGGTTGTTCGTATGTGTCGTTGGTCGGATGAGAAGCGTAGAGAGAAAGAGAAAGAGCAAGAACGCTTGGTCGCATACCGAAAACCCGAAACGAGGTGCACACGCGAGAGAACCGGAGTTAAGTGACCCGACTCTCACGTGACTACCTCGTACAATCAGACGCGGAGCTCTAACATGCGTAACTTGGAAACGTCCTTCAAGATTCTTCGTATTATACTTCTCTCGCAATTGGTTTCGCCACATCAAAATTTCCCCCGAGAATGTTGTTGAGTTTCTATGTTTTTGTTTCGTAATCGTCGAATCACAGTCGCCACAGATCTGGATTTATTCAAAGCTCGATTTTTACTCTCGTCGACGTTCAATTTGTATTCTGATTTTGCTATGAAATCATAAGATTGCAAGTTGCCGAATGCAATTTTCGTGTGATATTTCAGCGTTTTGGTTACGAGGGCGTACGTACTGGACCTTCGACATTAGGAACAAATATACATTTCATTGCTGCGTTTCTTGCGAATGCACGTGTGCTATGCGAGTTGAAACGAGCATGATACAATGCAGAATAATCGTGTAACTCGTAAAGATAACTCGAGGGAACTGTGGATAAGCGAAAGCTTGAAATTTATGCTACGATAAGAAACGAGCCGCGTATCGCTGTTCTATTGTGCCGGCCGCGATTAATTGCATTTACGTGTCTCCGAGTTTAAACGTTCTTTGCATGAAAATCGATAGTTATCCGAGTATTCACGATCGAAGGTCTTAAGAAATGTCACGAACGCTTGACAAACGTTTCAAGTATTTTCGGGACGAAAGAAAGACACTATGGAACGTGCGATGGTATCGAAAATACGTTTGCTGAAATTCTCTATGTCCTTTCGATTTCATACAGTTACCATAAATAAAAATGAAAAATATATATTAATTCCGAGTTAAGAATTCCAGAAATCACGCGGACTTACCGGAGTGCGTAGATATCCCACGCGCTAATTATCCTCAATTAAATGTAAAAACATCGCCCCAGTTTTACAGATACAAACAATCGTGTTAAATTTCGACTCATTTATCGTATAAAAAGCACCGCTTGCAATCATTGCAATACGTATTTTCATTCGTTTACCATTTTTCAGGGAACCTGACTGCAAATTAAAGATTCCAAAAATCCGCTCACACCATTCGCAGCGACTCTACGCGCTAATTATGTTCGATTAAATATACAACAATAGCTTCAACTTTAAAAACATAAAGAATAATGCGTGTGTGTGTTAAAAAATCATGACCCAATACTGCTAGGAATCGTTGCAATAAATTCACTCGTTTACTACTCTTCAGGGAACTCAATTCCAAATTAAAAATTCCGAAAACCCGCTCGCACCATTCGCTGCGACCCTACGCGCTGATTATGCTCGATTAAGTACAAAAACATATTTAAATACAAATTTATCATTATTATTAAATTTATTATTATTATTATTATTTATTATCATTTATTTAACTACAAAATATACATAAATATAGGCAAGCTACTACTAGCGAACGTTGCGTTATTTTCACTCGTTTATCAATTTCTAAAAACCCTAATCCCAAAGCAAAAGCTCCAAAATTCGATCACACGGTTCGTATCGATTTTGCGCGTTAATTAAAGCCAGTTAAACGCGATCACCACGTTGCGTCCCACGGGGGGTGTTGGGTCTCTACGTATCGGTACCGACGTGACACCCATGCGAGCACGGTGACCGTTTAATGGGATGATGAGACAGACGGTCTGTCTGCGGTTTCGCCGACAGACAAGAGAGACTGTGCACCGTGATCACAGTCCGACTGACTTGGCATATGAGGCGTGTACGGGGACCACCGGAAGTGGCCCATCACCGCCCCACATTCCCAACTTCCGGTCTCGCGCTCTCGTACGTTCCGCGGAGCCTTTTCGTCGTTCCGTGCTCTCTCGCCAGGATTCTCCGCGTTTTCTCTTTTTCTCCCGTGCGGGCGCTGATTAAGGGGAGAGGGATACAGCTGCGGACTTTGTCTTTGAAGAAAAGCACATTTTATTTGATGAATACGACCAGTAAATTTTCCCATGAAAAATTAAAGATAAGCAACTGTATTTCCAAAAATCGGATTTGTTGAAAATGTTTTGTCGTTGATCGTTATTACTTAGAGTCTCGCCAATTGCAAGATTATTAGCGACTGCTTTAGGTTAAACAACGCGTGTACATCAACGCGTTATTCGCATAATCAGTAAGTACTCTAAGACGCAGCAATCTTTGTTTTCGCCACTCTAAGACGGCCAGTACTCTGATGGCTCAGCGCGTACATGCACAGTGAGCGACAATGATCTTTCGAACGTTACGAGACACGCGTGGTCGGAAGTTTTACACGGACTTGGAATCATCAGAGACCATGTTGCAAAAATTCTTAAACGTCGCTGATTTTCACTCTGTCTGCCTCTCTCCTCTATGATAGTCTTAGGCCTGGAAAGCTTTAATACGGCCCTGCTGCCTGTATCGTTGACAGGATATGGCCGAAAAAATACGCTCGTGACACGGGAATGAAAATTACCATGGGCCCTCCTCTACCACCGGATGACAATTTTCGCGGACAAAGGAGAACGCTTGCCGAACTCGCGGCGCGGAATTACCGGCCTTGTCGGCTGTTCCTTGTATTTATTGTATCATACATATTGCCGGTGCAAGCATGTTTTTCTGGCTACGTTGATGATAGGGGTTGTAAGAATGGTTCGTGGATGATGGTTTAAATGACCGAGGGCCAGGCAGTTTGGGGAGGTTAATCCGCCTGATCCGGTTATCGGTTGATCGTAACGGCTGGCGTGGCGATTGTTGTACACCGAGAGTTGATACCAACGATATCGTAGCATAGGAGTGTCGAAGATCATTAGATCGAAGATCATACGTACAAAGTTGATTTAGAGTATGGTAGAATAATGCGAGTATCGGGTATTCAATTAATACTTAATCACATTCAAGAGAATATTGTCGAGCATTTTAGCGTTGATATGTATTATCTATGGTACAACGATAGTGCAGATTACTATACATTCCAAGGAACATTGCAGTAACGCTGTTGCGGATCTTGTTGCATTTAGAGTCGATATGAACCATGGTACAGCAGTGAACGATATTATAGTAGAGGAGTGTTAGAGATTATTAAACGATAGAATCGATGGGAATTACAGTAGAATGATTCGAGGATTAGGTACTGTACATTCAAAAAAATATTGATTCATAAATATGTCTATATTATAAGAACAGTGAAGATTACTATACTTCAAGGAAATATTGTAGTATAGTGCAGTGATGGTTCGCGGATTCTGTGCATTTAGAGTCGATATGAACCATGGTACAGCAGTGAACGGTATTATAATAGAGGAATGTTGAGGATTATTAAACGATACAATTGATGAGAATTACAGTAGAATGATTCGAGGATTTTCTACATCCAAAAAATATTCTATAGGACTTTGTGTATTAGGAGCTGTTACGAACTATCTATGGTACAAGAACAGTGAAGATTACTATACTTCAAGGAAAATTGTAGTATAGTGCAGTGATGGTTCACGGATTCTGTGTTTAGAGTCGATATGAACCATGGTACAGCAGTGAACGATATTATAGTAGAGGAGTGTTGGAGATTATTAAACGATAGAATCGATGGGAATTACAGTAGAATGATTCGAGAATTAGGTACTGTACATTCAAAAAAATATTGATTCATAAATATATCTATATTATAAGAACAGTGAAGATTACTATACTTCAAGGAAATATTGTAGTATAGTGCAGTGATGGTTCGCGGATTCTGTGCATTTAGATCGATGTTAATAGCGAGGATTATTGTACATTCGAGAGAATATCGTAGTATAGTAACGATTTGCGAAATTTGTGCATTTACAGTTACAGTTAGGATAGAACTGTAGTATAATAACAATACACAAGGAGACTGTTAGTCGTGTTGAATGCGGATCATTTCTGGAGTCACACGATGGTAATAATTTTAACCTTCGTAGAGAGCTATCGTATTAACGTGACGTATAATTCGATAAGATTTTGGAAATGTTTCTTTTGCAATTTTCACCATCATCATCGTGTGTATATAATAATTACAACGTACGATATAAAGATTTACGACAGATTAGTTTGGATCGTTGACGCAACTGAATTTACCGTTTTACGCGGTAAAGTGACGCGTGAAAAGCTTCTTTGAATCAGCTTACTCACACACGCTCTGTAGGTTTCATCCTATCTCCATTCAAACACTCCTTCGTTCAGTCTCATAAATCAGTACGATCCCCGTGTACAGGTTTATCAGCCAACCGTAATGCGTTAATGTGTTAATGTCCTACCTGTTCTTGACTGAATCAAATCTGCTCTGTTGCACTATCACCGTTTATGGGTGTTTAACGCATCTGCTGCCACTGAAACATAGTAGCTTCGCCGTATCTTCTTATTGACAGCATTAACATAGGAGTTGCACTTGTTTTTATGGCAAAATAGTCAACGAGTACCAGACGGGAATTTCCGTGAATTTATTTGTTGAAATATTTGTAAATAAATGCAGAGAGCTTCTCTCTTCGCCGAAAAATATATCCAATATTTTTAAGAGTTTTGTAGTAAAATGTACGTGATTGCATCGTCGATTGAATAAACAGTGTCTCTTGTGATTTCCTACAATTGCGGTTGATATATAAAAAAGAAGGGAAAATCCTAAGGCAGAAAATTTCACATACGAACGCCTTGAACCAGACGAGGACTGTCTTTCGCGCTATTATCCATCGTTGATCGACTATTATTTAATCATGTGAACGTTATCTTTCGTTTGCGATCGAGAATCTTAAATCATTTATATACTTTGTTAACTGTTTCGCTACCACGCGTTACATAGACACATGTGACGTACATTTTGTTTCAATTTTCCTTAGGATAAATTGAATAATTGATAATTCATTTATCTTCATTAGAGATACTACTATGTACCATAGACAACGACAAATTATCACTGATCTGGTATCGTAACACATTTTAAAACCTTCCTTTCGATTGATCAACAATTTTACGCGCTCTCCTTTTCTCAATGCGATTCATCGTTTAGTAAGTTGGTAAAACATCGCATTCGCAGATCATCCGGACGTACGACGAGAAATAAATATAAACGTGGACGTTCTCGTTCTTGTTGATTTCGTCGTCGAAAGTCATTTACTAACGTTATAAGTCGAATAGATGATAATACGATACAATGAATCGCATTATGTGCGACCTGCAGCAAAAAGCGATCACGCGTGTAACGTACTCTAAACGCCGCTTGGATCGTTTACTTAGCACTTTTTGTTATTACGTATGCAAAAGCACATATCGTATCGTGCAAAGTCTTAAAAATGTAAAACTTGGATCGTGAGCAGCGACTTTCCCTTTACACGGCGGTAGCGCAAGCTACTTAAGTAACCTTACTTATTTATTATATTCCTTACAAAAGGAAAGTAACAGAGTTGCAAATATCAATTTCCCTGGTGTGAAAATTTTCCTCAGCGAAAGAAACCGCAAACAAAAACTTGAATAAACTGAACAGAGGTGACTGGAATGCGGTTTCCTCTGCAACGCAGGCAGCGTGCGTTTATCTTTATCGAAGGCATGGGAAGTGTGTGATAGGCAACGGATGTCAGTTACGACATCGTCGAGATAATGCTGCAAGAACAATTAAAACGTCTCGTGTCACCATTACGATGTCGAACAGACTTCAATAATATTCTATTCGACTTCTTACAGCCAACCATTACCTGTTACAGGTAACGTTCAAACACCAGTCAACGTCTCATTAATAACGACACTAATTTATTTGTATTTCCGCCTGCACGGCTTAGGAATCGATTTGGCTTAGAATTCTAGAGTATGCTTTTCACATTTACAACGATTATTCTCTAACTCAATTGTGAATTTATTTGACCTGTTCGTCCCTTATATCTATTTAAATCCAGATTTTTAACTCTTTAGTCCTAACTTTGCTATTACTTTCACCATTAATATCTGATTATTAATTGGGAAAATCGTTAGCTGATTCGTTTCACAACAGTTCGAATGTCTCTGGAACGTTTGTTTCGAGTCACAAAGATTTAAAGGCTCCGTGGAATTGTGTTTCTGACACGATTTCACCAGCTCCTTTGTCTCGTTCTGTTAGACGACACTCGTGGTTAGCGGATCAAAGCATCGGTAACCGCAATTACGGGAAAAATAGTGAGGACAAGCAGCGCGTTAATTAAAAAGCGGCGTTTTCGCCAGCAGAGGAGGGGGAACAAATAACTTGTACGCGAATGCCGGCGCGCCGGTTCGATTAATAATTAACACGGCCGGGTTTTCTTCGACGCGTTCGTGGAGTACTTTTATCCAGACCTGACCGAAATAAAAAGCCGATCAAACGAACCACCAATCGTCTCATGTTTTCTCTCTTTAATCGGCCTTTAACTATACACGCAGATTTCCCTACTTTTATCGAGAGAAAATTAGAAGTAACCGCTTCACAAGCGAATTAGTTCTTAGCCTTTTATCTTTTATTCCGCGAAGTAGACATGGTTTATCAAAGTTTGAAACAAGTCTCACGCGATACACGATACTACAATATATTTATGACAATGGATTTATCGTTCAGGTAATTAATAGCTTGTACGAGTGCAATGTAAAGTGTATTAATTGAGATTTTGTTCTTAGTTCGATGAAAGCGATTGAGATTTATTTGGAGAGCGAGGTTTACAGATGTTACGAAATAGATTTACTTTCCGTAAAGGAATCATCTTCACGGAACAAAAGAGATATCGGGATATAGTTTTCTAGATATTTTTGGATCTTCTTTCTAATCTTCTGCACGTTATATAGACTTTTCTTCGTTTGAAATTAGAATCAACTGTATTTCTCTTTGTTTTGATGGAAGAAATTGGAATTAATATTGACAGGTATATTTATGACGTAGTAGTAACTGATAAATAAATAAATAAATAATAAATAAATAATACATTAAGTGAAATCATCCAGACGTACGCAACCACATCGCATATTACGTATCTATCATATAAAATTGCGTATATCTATAAATATCAAGTAAACGAGTACGATAATTTATTCTATAGCAGTGGCAGATTAACGATTAAATGACTAATGATACCAACGCCGTGATTACCAATTTGATTTTCTACGCTTCGATGCAAACGAATAACACATAGATATCCGATCGAAAGGTATTTCTAGAAAACACTGTAAGCGTTCAAATTGGAAAATTTCGACTTTTTATTGGGAAACGTTCTTCTACGTATCGACGAGAATACCGCAATACGGAATTTAAATCGAATTTCTCTTTCTAAATAATTATTAATAACGCTAGAAGATGTCTAGTAGAAAGTAGAAGATCACTGAATTGTTTCGCAGCTTTTATCTACGCTGCATCTAAACGAATGCAACATTCAGTTTTCTTCACAACTAAGAGCTGCCACGTACACACTTTTCTACATAGATACACTTTTCTTTTTCATGAGTTTCGACTACATTAACGCGTATGTTCTCTTTTACACCTGCAAAACTTGTTTCTTACCACTTACGGTCTTTTCTACTACGAACATTCTTCAACCAGTGTTTTAAGGAAAAGTAGTTCTATTCGATGATGTGATTTGGAACGTGGATTCTCGACTATGAACCCTCAACGATGATGATATTATATACGTAACATACGCAGTGGCGTGCAAATAATTTTCATTGCAACTGTACATCGATCAATTGGAAACAATTAGCACGCATCAGCTGCGCAAAGGATTTCAGATCTAATCTCGTGACACGAACGCTTTGTCTCGCTTCCAAGAAAGTTAGAATCGCGAAGGTGATTCGCGAGCATAAAATCGAGCAAGGCGTTACCATGGTAAATTACAGCCGTCCATTCCACGGACGTTTTCCATGGAAAACGATGATCGAGATCGACGATTTCGAATCGTCGTGACGCTAAGCGATCGGCATCCACTTTGGAAGAAACGATGATTTCACTCCAATACCATTCCGGTCAGCGTGTCGTCAACTTTCTGACTCAATCGACGTAGAATTAACCGAGATGCGCCATAAAAAAGCCAACATGTAATGACCATTCGCGATCATCCTGGTCTTCTAAGTAGAACATCGTCGGGTTCGATCATTCGATGACAACACTCCTTTGTTTTCTAACAATAGCAATCTAATGAAACTTTGAACTTTTGCCACTTCGCTTACTTTTGTTCGTAGTCAGTTTTATATCGAACGATTCAATTTTGAGTTTAAAAGATGTTGACCTTTGGGAAGAGAATTTTCGAAAGAAGAGAACTGCTGTTTGATGGATTTAGAGATCGTCAGATTGCGAGGTAAAATGAAGCTTGTTCTTGATCCAACCGCCACTTTTTATATTACAATCCCGCTGTCACTGTGACAAACAGAAAGCAACTCGATTGCCTAATGTTTTAAGAAGATGTTCAAGATTATTCAAACTGACACGAGAAATTGTACCTACGTACGAGTAGGATGTTCTCGTGTTTGAACGTTCGAACAACGTTACGATCGGGAAGAAGTTTCGAGAAAACCGTGGCAAAGTTAGGTTGAATTCGTCAAGCTGATCGACTGGCAGTCGACGCTTGCAACTAAAAGTGACGTTTGCACGATCAGATTAAAAGTAAAAAGGAAGGCTGCTGACATTCCTGTTCGCAATTTCACGTGTGGTGAACTCGTTTCGGGCATTCGTTAAGGGAGTAGCAAATAAAAGGTGGTCGCGCCACGCTCGCAGCGTTGGCTGCGCGATTTTTTTCATTTCAACCTTGGCGTTGACAGCGTCAGGCGATTTTGGCGCGCAAACGAATGTCTTTTGGAACGTCTCCAGGTGCGGCCAGCAACGGGTTCCCCGCCGCTTAGGCCTGCGTCGGGTTCAGGCGGATAAAAAACCGACTCTAATTCGGGAACGCCACGTTCCGCGCGCCACACGCACCGCCTCCGAGAATAATAAAGTATTCTCGTACAGGAACGTAATGTTGATCGCCGACCCGTTTTCCCTCCGAACGCCAATTTACAGCGATCGTTGTTTCGTTAGTACCATGGAGCCTTGCAAACGATACGTCGATTGTGTTTTTCTCTACGATCATGAATTTTTTAAGTATGTAGCTACGGTACACTTTCGTACACGCCAGTAAGTCATCGGACAGCTGCTTATTTTGGGTGAAATGATGGAATTAGAATATACGTACGATCTTCTGCATTGATTTCACTGGTCGTACGTGAGTTAGGGTAGATGTGGTAGGAAAGGGACAGGTTTTGAATGAGAGGAATCCTGTTGCCAAAATTTTAAACGTATTGTAACGTGTTACTGCGTGCAAGGTATCTTTCTGTTCACTGCAACACACTGGTGCCTTGTCATTTCACCTGAACGTACCGACGTACTATCACTCGCAATAGAATACTAATTGGCTTGGCAGCTAAGTGATTGCGGATTTTGTCATTAGGTTGTATTGACAAATTCCGCGATCACTTAGTTGCCAAGCCAATAATAATCTGTTTGGTGTTTCTTTGAACGCAAATGTAGAATTTTCTTTGCTTTACCGTGTCGTTTTATGAGATAACGTTATATACCAAGTGTTAAGGTTAGTATCAATGCGTTAAAATTAAAATGTTATACAGTAAGTGCTTATATTCGACTGGAGCGAGAATATTTGACAGCTTGATCGATTATTTTCATTGTTTTCGGATTATTTTATAATACGCTCGCTTGTGGTTTGGAATTGACGACGCGACGAGTTCTGAATAGAACTGTAGGGAATTATTTTGTTACTTAAATGTCTCGTAGATTCCTTATATTCTTATATTTACCACTCGTGGATATTGCTACGTTAAACTTAATTTGTAAGACAGGGGTTTTGTAAAAATGTTCGCTTTATAATCAGAGAAGCTGTTAAAGTATTAAGGATAAGTCACACTCTCTAAAGATAGTGAATCATATCGATGATTCATGCACGAAGAATTAATTTTGTCATGGATTCTATCGTTTCGTAGTATTAAGGTTTAGGATTGTAATCGTAACACCTGATAACTTTATTTTCATTAACGTGTTCTCTTCGCGACGTATAATTCGAAACCACTTAGCGTGAAACAGACATTGTTCACTTGCTTAAAACACTAACATTTTCTTACTTCTTATTACTATTGACGAGTTTTTCATATATATTTATCGAAGTCCAATAAACATACTTATGTTTTAAATATTTATAATGGTGTTGTTAGAAATGGACCTGCTCTCTACTTAGACCAATTAAAATATACACGATTTTACGCTGTAAAATAATCTATGTTATGAAATAAAGTTAGCGTGTAATATCACGAGTGTACATTCTATCAATCATTTAAATTCAGTGGAATTTTAACTGAAAGCTGATGGATATCGGGTGACTTAAGAATAACAGTTTACGTACTCACAATGAAAAATCTTTGGATAGTTTCGAGGACAGTTGTTCCAAATTAGGAAAAAACTAGGTTAATGTTGGGAGCTGCGAGAGAAATTGAATTGCTACTTTCTTTTTTACGTCGTCCGACCGCATCGGCTTCTTGATCATTAGCGATGGAATTGTCACTGTTTTGAATTAAGTTTTGTAACATATGTATCGAAGTCTCTGAGCAATTTCATTGTTCTCCACGTAGTCGTTGGATGTTAGTTGCCTGTCTGTTTGTTGTTGTTTGTTGTACGAATTTGAAGCCCGAGATAGTTGTATTTGTCTGAGAAAAGGAAATAACTTGACTAGCGTTGGAAGATTTGTAAACTGTGGATGGATCGTGTTTTTTCTCGTCGATTCTTAGCGTGTATTTACTAAGAAATCTTCAGATACACAGTCTTTTGGAATATTTGTTCTAAATCAGCGGGAATTTTAATCTGCTCCAAACGATGTTTAATTGCAAGTTAAATTCTTTGAATTCTGCACGGTAATTAAGAAGGAAACGAGAGGAAGAATATGTCGAGTATGCTAAATCCGTGTTTACTGGAAATAGCGGAAGAGAATTTATCAGTCGTATTCTAATTTTGCCTCGTTATATCTTCCTGACGAGGTGTCGCTATTTCGTTTGGTTTCGTTTCGTGTTCAATGACGTAGCTACGTGGAAGAGACTCGATTTGTGTTTTACTGAATTGAAACAGGCAATTTATATCACGTTCAGCTACGCTAAATACGCACGCTAAGTAGCAGATAATTCAATTACCATTTCAATTATCCAGTGATCCGCCAATTTTATTGATCAATTCCAATCCTTTTCACGAACATCATATCTATGTTTTCTATTTTGCTGTCACGGGTTTGTCTAAGTATTAGGTCGTCCGAAAAGTTTCTTTCGTTTTATAAGGAAATAATGGATGCACAACATTTTCCATTCTGTTCTATCCATTTTGTTCTATCAAAATAAAGATCACAACGTTCGACAGATTAGGTTACACGTTTGTATAAAAATGAGTTGTTGTAAAAGACGAGTCTGTAAAAGAAAGACACTTTTCCGACAACTTAATAGAATTCTACTATCGGTTCCTTTATTTTCAATACAATTTTCAGTCACAGTTGTGATCACATTAATCGTTCATTAACGCGCTAACCGACAAAGGTAGAACTTTCATTAGACAAAGATATTTTTTATCAAAAGATGGAAACGTCAGGAATTGCACGCAGTTACTATCTTCTTTCGATCATCGTACAGGATCGTTTTCTCCCGTAGAATATCACGCTGGCACGGGACCAATTTTACAACAGCTCATATTCTTTCTTCTTTTATCGTTCACGTGTTTATTCCTTAGTCGAATATCGAACTTGAACGTATTCTATCTCAGATCGAATTGATCGCATAATTCCCTGTATTCCTTTCTTTGCTGTTCAACATTGTTCTTTCGTAGAACAGAGTATTCTTTCGTAGAATCATTTGTAATTTAACTATTACACATATTCCTCGCTTCAGCTTCCAAGATTATCGTCTTGTAGAATATTATCTACGTTTAATTCTGCAATTATCTTCAATTACTTCTTCTTTCCTCGTTAGGATCGCTCTTTCTTAGAACAACACGTTTAATTTTACAATTTCATACGATATGCTCTATAAGGGGTCGCGTCCAAATGTCGCTCTTTTTCAACATTTAAATCAATTCTTTAATCCGGAAAAATTTGTATAGTTAGGTTGAAAGCTTGGTAACGAAGATCCGTAATCAACGTGTTGCGAAAGTTCGCACAAACAGAGTAAAAAATATATACATAGAATGACGTGTTTTTCAATCGTTAAAAACAATATTCCTAATTTAGTCTTTTTACTTTTAATGAGGAAGTGTTTATACTATTCGCCTTTTACGTGCTTGAAATATGTTTTATCGCGAAACCATATATAAACTTAATGTAACATGCACGAATAATGTAAACGTTTTCTCGTTAAAAGTAAAACGAAGACGAAATTAGGAACACCTTTCGCAACAAGTGAAAAACGCGTTCTTTTTCAAATGTCTAAATTTGTGATATAAATGTGCGTAGCTCGTTGTTCGAAGATCAATCGCCACATATGAAACAGGCCGCATCTTGGTCGTATCCTGATTTAAATTCTGTCGAATTGGTCGAATTCTAGATTCTGATTGAATTACTTTTTATAAAATTTTTTATAAAATAAAAGATATCTGAACATGAGGGAAATTTAAAACGACGTTAGGTTCCCTGCGCGTAACTTAAATTTCCTTTGTTTAATATTAAAGATAGAAAATAAATCAATTTTCTTTTCTCTATGTTATATCGATATTTTAAACTCGTCGATTTCCAAAATCGTAATATTCATTTGGTATTGTTAATATAAAATATACAAGTGTGATGCGTGCAAGGAACAGCTATCCTTTGCGCCAAACAAAGGCAATCACGAGAAACCACAAATCACTGTGAAAGATCACGGTGATTGGCAACGAACGTATCATTTTATCGTATCATTTTATACATACCAATTTAGCATACGCTAACTGATACGCAATTTTCCAATTTCTCGTATCTCCTGCTCCAACCACGCCATCATTCAAAACCATCTTCCCACAAAATATCCTCCTGACAAACCTTCAAATCGTTCGAAAAATTCATCAACGATAGTTCCATAGGCACACGCATATCCCAAGGTGCTTCGATTTCAGATCCACACGGAAGTGTCGTTGATGGCAGTGCATTGCCGCGAATATCAAGAAAGGATCTGCTAATAACGAGTCCTCGAATAATCCTAATTCGAAAGCCGCAAGGCAGCGTGGTCGTTGATAGCGCACTATCGTAAGTATACGAAAAGAAATGAGGTAGCAAGGAATGCTGAAAGGTTGCCAAAGCTTCGTCACGTTCCCCACGCGGTCTAATCTCGAGCCCAGCTCGAAAAGAAAAAAATCTCCCAGCAAGGAATGCCGAAACGTTCGCAGAACTTCGTCATTTTCTCAGCGAAGCCTAATCCTGAGCCCACAACGAGGTGTATCGTCGATCGTACAGCGCGTTATCGCAAATGCGAAAGAAAATCTCCCAGCAAGGAATGCCGAAACGCTCGCAGAACTTCGTCATTTTCTCAGCGAAGCTTAATCTCGAGCCCACAACGAGATGTATCGTCGATCGTACAGCGCATTATCGCGAATACGAGAAGAAATCTCGTCAGAACGAATACTGAGACGCCCGCAAAATTTCCTCATCTGCTTCGCGTAGCCTAATCTCGAGGCCACGACGAGGTGCGTGGCCGATGGTAGCTCATCATCGCAATTATTCGAGAAAAAATCTGGCAACGACGAACGTCGAAACGCTCCCAAAACTTTGTCATTTTGTTCGCGTAGCCTAATCTCGGGCCCACAACGAGGTGTGTTATCGATGATAGCGCGTTATCGCAAATGCGAAAGAAAATCTCCCAGCAAGGAATGCCGAAACGCTCGCAGAACTTCGTCATTTTCTCAGCGAAGCCTAATGTCGAGCCCACAACGAGGTGTATCGTCGATCGTACAGTGCATTATCGCGAATACGAGAAGAAATCTCGTCAGAACGAATACTGAGACGCCCGCAAAATTTCCTCATCTGCTTCGCGTAGCCTAATCTCGAGGCCACGACGAGGTGCGTGGCCGATGGTAGCTCGTCATCGCAATTATTCGAGAAAAAATCTGGCAACGACGAACGTCGAAACGCTCCCAAAACTTTGTCATTTTGTTCGCGTAGCCTAATCTCGGGCCCACAACGAGGTGTGTTATCGATGATAGCGCGTTATCGCAAATGCGAAAGAAAATCTCCCAGCAAGGAATGCCGAAACGCTCGCAGAACTTCGTCATTTTCTCAGCGAAGTCTAATGTCGAGCCCACAACAAGGTGTATCGTCGATCGTACAGCGCATTATCGCGAATACGAGAAGAAATCTCGTCAGAACGAATACTGAGACGCCCGCAAAATTTCCTCATCTGCTTCGCGTAGCCTAATCTCGAGGCCACGACGAGGTGCGTGGCCGATGGTAGCTCGTCATCGCAATTATTCGAGAAAAAATCTGGCAACGACGAACGTCGAAACGCTTCCAAAACTTTGTCATTTTGTTCGCGTACCCTAATCTCGGGCCCACAATAAGGTATCGCCGATGATAGTACATTATCACGGGTTTCCCGCTATCGACCACGATCTCGCCGGCTGGCGCCGTAAAGATGGCGATGTCGGCGGCCGAGATTAACAAGGTAGCCCTGGGTGAAATTCCTGAAAGGGAACGAGAGAGACAGACGTTGCCAAAGCGACAGAGGGAGATGTGGAATGGGATGAGAGAGAGTAAGAGAGCGTATTGAAGGAAGAGATGAAGAGGGGAAGTGAAGAGAGTGAGAGAGAGGAGGCCACAAGCTTTGCACACGAGCAGGTGTATCCGCTGCTAACCGATCGATACTCCGCTCCGATTATAGAGGAGCGGCCGACACTGAATTCTGCATGAAGCTTTTGTTCCGCTCTCTTTCGCACCGGCCAATCGGATTTTCTATTTTCGCACCCTGCCAACGAGAGAGACGATCATTTATCCGTCAAGCATTTCGTTGTTCCTTCGACTCCAGCTATTCACTGTTTGCGTGACCGATCTTATCTCTCCATCGGTCTACGTAGATGATTTTTTCCAGTTTCTCGAATTTCTTGGTTAACGGACGAACTATCTTCCAACTTAAGCTTCTTCAAACTGTTTTTATTACCAAAAATTGCCGGAATTTTGAGATCGGTTCAGATGAATGTCGGTCGATCGTTGCTTTCTCGCTTCCAGAATGTTGGTATTTTTAGGATTTTCAATGGACATCAACGACATTTAACATAGAAATATTTATACAGTACATGGTTCGTCGATTATTTTCAGCTAATATTCGTATATATGATACAGTGAAAAAAAGAGAAAATTTACATAATGTGAAAAATGAGACGGACATAGTCCTTACAGTTAATCGATGAATCTAAACTTCTTATCCCGTAAACATAGAAACTGAAGAATAATATCAGTCGCATTAAACGAAAATTAAAAATTTCAGAAATGATCTTCGCATAGGATGAAACAATTTCCCGCGGGACAAAGGATGATCAGTCGCGGATGATCGGACGTCACGATACCCAGGCACTGGACTTTGGCGAGCAAACACTTTCGAATACCGGCAATCAGTGACGTAATCAGATAGCGCGATGAATATTCATGAGCGGAGCGCATGCGTTCTGGCGAAGCCTTTGCACACTTATTAGCATAACTCGTCTGCTTTATCCATTAGCCATTGGGCCATGCACTGGCGAAGCGAACGAGTGCTACTACTCGCTTGGTTAAACGCGCCGTCCAATTAATATTAACCAACGGGGACGGGAAGGGAACTGCAGGAAAAGAAAAAAGAAGGTCGCCGGGTTTAATCGTATCGGGTTCTCTCTGGCGAGTGGATGTATCGTGCAATGAGAATCAATTTTTTCTCGTAATGTTTCATAGATAGAAAACGCGGATTCATTCTCTTTCGTATAATTGACGTTATTGTTTGTTCGCGAAGAACAAAGAGTTTGCCTCTTTCTCTGCCTCTCGTAAGGCAAACCGATCGACTTCGTTTCTTATTCAATTTCTTCGTTTCATCACGCAAGTAGCCACACGATTAATATTCAGTTTTGAAAAAATCCATCGTTCGTTTCCGTAGGTTTATTGATGGCAATAGTACATTCTCAGGCTTTATAACGTCGTTGCTTTTTCTTACATGTTGCTCTATGGAGTCGAAACTGTCTTTTCATTAATCGCGCTAATTGATTTTCACTTTTGTACGAATTATTAAATCACCTAACGTACATTGATTGCGTTTCAATGTTCGTTTTATCCTTTTCGTTGGCAGGAAAACGTAGTACCAAGGAAATTTCTTTTACTTTGTGATGTGTTTGAAACTTCGGAAAGTACTAAGACTCGTCGATTACGATAAGCTTTCGTCGAAATGATCGCCGAAATGTAACTTTTAAAATGATATGTAAATTATTGAGCGTGGTAAGGCTCGGAAAAAATGATGTTCCTTGTCAAATGGAGAAAACGGAACGAACACGTGTCGTAATATTTCGATCACTATACTCATTTGCAGTAATACGCTGTACGACTGTAGGACAATAATACGATGATAAATAAAATTCAATAAAATTATACGATCGTTGTTTCTAAATCAGATCATTTTTTATTTGAGCCGACATGATCTTACATGTTACATTTGTATCAGTAAATGTTCAGTAACAATGAAAATGCAGAAATAAAATAGAAACGTTTTATTTGCATAAAATATCGAGTCTGTTTGGAAGTTTAATGCTTCTAATGGATATTGACGATTCTTTCGTAGATACTTCTATCTACCAAGCGTAACCTAAAACCTGGCCAAGTATTTTTGGCATCGCGCCAGTGGACGATTGCCGGGAAAACTAGCAAAGTATCTTTTTATCAAGACGGCCAGCAACGAGTAGCAGCCACTGATACCAAGCATTGTCACCGAAATTGATAATTCCAATTTTTTCCTTTAAATTGAAAATTTCTAGTTTCTAAACTTTCACGATCACTAGACGACGTATACTGTTAATCATAACTGTTAGAAAGCTTTCTGAACTTACACTTGTTGAAAAATCACGACACAGCGTATTTTATTTGCTATTTTACATTACAGAACACGCGCGTATGACGCGATTAAATTAACAGACTAATCAAATATTATCATGTACACTATATATCAGTAAAATATGTACATCGTATTGGTACATATATATTAATAAAATAACTAAACAATAGTAATAAAGAAAAATTATTCAATTTATACTTCAAACATCAATACACATCCCAATACTTGTGCCTTGCAACGCATATGCCATTCTTCCAGTTTCGATCGTATTTTTATTACAATTTTACGCTTTGCTCCGACATCTGCATTCGACGATACAATAGGTTGCGACGCGTCGATTTCTTTCTTTCTTATTTCCTTTTTCTGTATGTTGAAGCGCGCGTGCACTCGACCGACGCAGATCTCGAAGATCGGACGAATAACGAGAAGGCAGAACGTGTTTTCGCAGCGTAACATTATCTCGCATCGACTCGCGTAATTATGTAATTACAATCTTAGGCCTTGCCGACGTGGTTTGATTAATAAGAAAACGAAACTGCGTTTAGCGACTGACTTCTTGTTTTCTTATTTCCCATCCCCACCGCCATCCTTTCTTTCTTCGTCTTCTTCTTCTTCTCTCGTCCGATTCTTTTCTTTCTCCACCCTTTTGCGGTTCGGCTGAGCGCGCGCTTAATGAAGGGCCCCGAATGGAAGCAGTTATATCTCAATCATCTTAATGACGACTCCATCGTATTTAATCGCCGGCCTCTTCGTGGCTATCGATCGTATCAACGTTACAGAGGAACGTGTCGTGCTTGCTGGAAAAACAGATCCACGCCGTTCTAGTTTCTCCATTTACTCGATGGTTTAGTGTTTCTTTGCATTTTGACGATTTTTGACGTTTTTCCTCTTTTTCATTTGGTCGAAGTTTTCGGCTGTTACGATGACTGTACTTTCTCACGATCTATCTTCCGAACGAATACATTAGAATAATGAAATTTATAGATTCTTAGAAACATTTATTTCGTATTTAAACGTTAGAAACGTTACTTTATATATCTTTTTGGAAGAAAGTATTTTCTTATATAATTTTTGTAAAACAAACTGAATTTTGTCAACAAATTCTTCACACAGGTTTAAAGAACTCAAGATACGGTATAAGTTCGTATAAGTACGGTACACGATTCTTAGAAACGTTTATTTCGTATTTAAATATTAGAAACGTTACTTTATATATCTTTTTGGAAGAAATTATTTTCTTGTATAATTTTTGTAAAACAAAATGAATTTTGTCAACAAATTCTTCGCACAGGTTTAAAGAACTCAAGATACGGTATAAGTTCGTATAAGTACGGTACACGATTCTTAGAAACGTTTGTTTCGTATTTAAACGTTAGAAACGTTACTTTATATATCTTTTTGGAAGAAATTATTTTCTTGTATAATTTTTGTAAAACAAACTGAATTTTGTCAACAAATTCTTCGCACAGGTTTATAGGACTCAAGATACGGTATAAGTTCGTATAAGTACGGTACACGATTCTTAGAAACGTTTATTTCGTATTTAAACGTTAGAAACGTTACTTTATATATCTTTTTGGAAGAAATTATTTTCTTGTATAATTTTTGTAAAACAAACTGAATTTTGTCAACAAATTCTTCGCACAGGTTTATAGGACTCAAGATACGGTATAAGTTCGTATAAGTACGGTACACGATTCTTAGAAACGTTTATTTCGTATTTAAATATTAGAAACGTTACTTTATATATCTTTTTGGAAGAAATTATTTTCTTGTATAATTTTTGTAAAACAAACTGAATTTTGTCAACAAATTCTTCGCGCAGGTTTATAGGACTGAAGACACGGCAAACTTTTATTGCAATTTTAATATTAATTAACAAATACTAATTAATATTAATTAATGTTAACTTTTTTTAAATCTTTTCTTTCTTTTCTCATTCTTCCTTAAAGTTAAAAAATTCTTACATACGTCTAATAAAGACTTGTGCAAAGTTTCGTCAAAATCGGCGCGTGTCAGTCACCGGGATTCGCTTGTTAGTCTTAGTGTTTTTTTTTTTCTGTTTCTTTTTCTGGTAAACCGGATAATTTTAATATCAACTACAATCTTTTAAGGTATTTACAGTCGTGTAATACTCGCCGCATATTATTAAGCAAATTATCAGGACTTCGAATTTCAAATGTATGTATGCGATAACTCTATAATTAGGTGTAGGTAACTTAGAAGTTATCAGAGTGTAACCGTGGCGTTCCGAGTATCGAGAAAGTTTAATGTAAAACGGCGGATACAACCGCGTTAACGCTGCATGAGAAACTGATAATGAAGCCAACAAGAGTTTAAGTACAGTTAATCCCCTGAATCCGATGAATGATAAATCAACTTGTTTCGTGTGACAAAGGTTTTCGCGTAACACTCGTACGTAGATAGTCTTTTTTAATGATAATTCGTTTCCTCGCGTTATTTCGATTCAACGCTCGAATTCACAGTTCGAATCAACGCGAAAATTCCAATTCAATCGAATAATTTCCAAGACTCGAATATGAAGTCTCCGCACAAATATCGAGAACGCCTTTATTTTAAGCAGTGGCTATACATAATGAACGAGACGCTAAGATCATCGCTGTGTCATCGTATTATTCCATTCTAAATGTTTCAGAGTTAACTTCTTTTTTTTACAAAAATGTCTCGTAGATTCTATGAAGATGTTCAGGTTGCTTTCAAATTTAACAATCGCGATAGTCTCCTTGCACTGTTACTGAAATTTCGAAAGATTTCGTACACAGTGTACACGACGTACTGATAAAAATGATTCTGCATGTAAGTGTTCGAATATTTTCGCGTGTCACCGTATGCGATTCTACAGTCGTTGGATAGATAGATTTCGATATTCTAAATTTATGATTTATCGTGTCAAACATCCGCGAGTGTTTGATAAATAATCGTTGCGACGAAAGTGACGCGAAAAAAAGACGTGATTTTCAAATTATCAGTATGAAAATGTTGCGGAAATTCGTCTTGACCGATTATGAAAATCTCGCTCATTTATCTTTATAAATTGACTCGCTAAGCACAGTTATCTCGCTCTTCCTCATTAGTGTAACGCTATACCGTGTTCTATAAATACGACTTATCGTGAATTGTGTCTTGACTAAGAAGGGTGGTTTTCCAGGATTGAAAACTAGAAATGAAGAGAAAATGTAGCCGAACCTGTTTCGCGAACGTTACTCCTGCTGTTTATAGATTCGATTCAAACCTATGTCCAAAAGTAATTTTTCGCTTTTTCTGTGGAATATAAATACTTTTTTGAGTTGAGTGACTTTGCAGTTGCAAGTGTGCGATCTGAGAATAGGTTCTTTTACGCTTCAACGTTCGTATTTTGGGAAGATGAATTTATTATAGAGGCGACCAATTTATCATCGAGGTAACTCGATTCTTGAATGGTGAAATATTATCAAATTTTAGGAAAATCAGTGTCAAACGAACGAGGGGTTGAAACGACAAGCACCAACGGCGACCCCAAGATATTCGCCCTTCGACACTCGTCGATATTTAATGAGACAATCAAGATAAGGGGAAACCGTAGCAAACCGATGGAAAATTCAGTTTGCTCCCGTGGATCCTGCCGAGATTTTCTTTCGTCGCGAAACTAATAGATTTCGCTATTAATAGGATGTTCTAAATTTGTGGAATAATGATCTGTACGTTGATCGATAGATAGGTATATTGGTCGTTTTAAAACAAGAAAGATTATGCTTATTTTGGTTAAAGCGTGCTCGTAAAAACGTAGATTCCAAAAATCTTCATCGCATTTGTAAACCTCGTTAGGATCTTTAACGACAGACAGGCTGGAAACTTTTAATTTTCTTCTCAAACGGAGATTTCCATTTACTTGCCATCGAAACTTTAAAACGATCCCAAAAATTGCTTCTTCTCTTATGAAACACTCGCAAATCTTGGTAAACACATAATTATGAATATGGAGAAGCGCCAAAACGTTCGAACAAAAACCTGTCTCTAATATTCATTTCAAACCATGATTTTCACTTACCAATGAAAATTTAAATCTTATCAAACCCAGCATCGTCGATATCCAAGATGGTCAAAACACTGAAACCGGAAGCTATCGCCGATACTAATTTCTAACCAAGATTTCTACTTACCAACAAGGCTTTAAAACGATACCAAAAATTACTTTCCTAAGTCTTGTCAACCCCATAAACGTTAACATTCAAAACTGAAACATTGGAACCGAAGAATACCGCTAATTCTAATTTCAAGTTAGGATTTCTACTTACCAACAAGGCTTCAAAACGACACCAAAAGTTACTTTCGAAGTATTCTTAAGTGTTATCAACCCCGCAAACGTTAACATCCAAACCTGTCGAAACACTGGAACCGAAGACTACCGCTAATTCTAATTTCAAACAAAGATTTCTACTTACCGACCAGCGAAACTTTCGATCCGAAACATTTCCAAGTCTTATGAAACGCGTGTCAGTAGCCAAAGGTGTCCAAACGTTCGAACCGAAACCTACGTCTAATATTAACGTCAAACCAAGATTTCTAGCTACTTAGCGGAGAAACTTCAGAACGACTTCAAGATCCTTCGATCTGAAATATTTCCAACTGTTATCAAGCCCTTAATCCTCAATATCCAGAACTGTCAAAACATTGGCACTGGAACCAATTCCTAATATTATTGTCAAACTAAAGTTTCCATTTGCTTACTAGCAGAACTTGAAAACTATCATAAAGTCAATTGTCAAACATCGCTATGTCTTTGCTCGAGACGAGATTATCTCTGTATCTAATCTACTTCGAGGTATTGGAAGAAGTCAGGAGAATTGAAATGCGCGGCATTTCAGCACGTTGGCCGTGGAAGGAAACGCGGAACCGTGAAAACGAGTCCCATGGGGGAGTACATAGTGGCAGTCGTTATCGAGCCGCGTTATACGCCGAATTAAAGGGGTATGGTGAAATACTATGGGGTCGCGGTCGAAGCCACGCCTCGTTCTCTGCTGCCTCTCTCCCTCTCTCTGTCTCTCCTGGCCAGAACAAAAAAAAGACGCAACTCCAAACGATTTATCTTTGGCCGACTTGTTCCTCGCCAACTTCCTCGACATATTTTCACCCTTCAACCGCCTCGCCAGAAAATTTCTTCCATGGGACACCTGTTTAGCCTATACTTATGTGTCTTGAATTTCGTTTACGTTATTTGAAAAATGATCTTTTATTTTAATCCGGTTGATACTTGGAAACTTCTATGTTATTCGATGATCGAGGATTCTGATAGAACGAAGAGATATTTGTTTCACCTGTTAAATATTGTAACGAGTATTTCATTCTAAAAGATCTTTTCCCATATTACGTACATTCTGCGTTGGAATAAACGAAAAATACAATTTTTCACGCGTTAACCGCAAGCTAGAAGTATCTCGTTTCGTGGCACACGTATGTGAATCGAAGCCGTGTTAAGTCTGCTGCGTTATTCCATTTTCAAAACAAGGCTTGCTGATTCAAAGTTTCCAATATTTCGCAAATCTTCGCGTTTTTGAATTTCCCATAATAAGTGTATGTACGTTCCCAGTCTCATTATATTAAAGGCTGGCACGTAGTTCTAGCGTTAACCTTCGTGTTTCATCATTTCCGAAGGTCGTTCGATTTTAATGACGACGAAGCAGCCAGACAGCGGCTCCAAAGTCACGATTTCTAAGGTGAGGTTTGCGGAGCACGTGTTTCCCACATGCTACGCCGACGCGACGCGACGACTCGTTCGCCTGTGTTTTTCCATCTTCGTTGGTTCACGTCGATTAGGCGGCCGTTTCTCCGAAATAGAACCATTTATTAACGCGTCTCTTCGTACGGAAAACGAAACCTACCAGGCTTTCCAACGACGAACAGGAATTCGATAATGGGGATCGCGAGAACGACGTGTCCCTTATCGTCTAGCTTCCAAGGTGATAAGCTGGAAACTTGTCCGGCAATCTGCTCCTGACACCACTATAGTCGAAACGACTAAAGTTGAAATGCGAGTTGAAATTTCGTCTCGACTACCTGCTTGTACTCTCTATGTTACATTCGTTTTCTTCATTATGGAATATAATATCAAACTAAACGAGTGAGAAGATAGCACGAGAGTAAGATCATTCGCCTGTATCTACTCGTTTAGTGCAAACTTATCGTCGAGTAATGATGTTCGCAAACTTAAGGAAGGTACCTTTAAACGAGCATTCTTTCGCAGTTTGGCGATCGCTCAATCGAACATGGAACGTCCGAATGGTCTAAAAATTCTCTAAGATCGTACTATTTTCGTCTGTTCAGGGAATTTGTCGCTCGCAGATGCTCTTTCTCTCTTTTATTTTTTTATTACAAAGTGACGCAGTCTTTTCAATTATAATTTCTTTAGACGCGTTGTTGTCACGGGTCTGAGTGATGATTGAACCAGAAATAACTACATATTGAACATTCCTGATTGATTTTATGATTCAGTATGTCGTAGCCTGCAATGTCCAAAGTTCATTTCTCTCGCTGTGGATGCGGAGTACAGCAAAGAGATGCGGTAAATTATCTCTCGTTACTTTGGCTTTGATTTCACCCGTGTTTTACCATTAAACAGTTTGTTTAATCGTCCATTTTTACAACAATCTTCCCGGAAACTCACCGAGTCTCGATCGAGAAATTTATTTTTCCTGCGCAAGTGTTTATTGGTTTTAATCTTCTTGGAAAATAGAGATGAAGGTTCAAGGTCTGTTCGGTCATCACGGGATTCGTTCGCTTCGCGATTTCATCTTGAAATTGAAGGAGGAAAATGTTAAAGAATAACAGCGTTACGAAAGAGGAGAATTTGTTTATAATTAATGAATTGCAGCGTGTCCGTGTGTAGGTTAAGGAAACATTTACAGCCAAGAATAATTTGTACAAACGTCCATCGATTCTACTCTTTATCGCCTTTCAATATCGAACTGAGGAGACGACGCGCGATATTTTCAAACGAGAGAAGTTCTACCGTGTGTATCAAATATTTAAAACGTGTCAAAATATCATAAACCAAGATATTAATTATCAAATGATCCCTTCATACACAGCAGTAGATGATTATCCATCTATCTAACTATCCTAACCTAACTCTGCATGCCTATCGTAATTATCGCGCGACTTATAGGACGCTGTTAAACGCGAATGAAACGAAACGCTAAACTTAGAAATAACCCATGTTCCAATAAATAAACTTCTGCTCTGCACATAAAGCACGAAATATCCATAGGTCTGTGAATTCTACGTTGCGATTATCGCGCGATTTATGGGGCGCGAAAAAACGTAAACGTAACAAAACGCTACGAACAGAAGCGTCTTATCTTCGAATAAACAAACTTATGCAACAGCTCTATATATGCAATAATTATGATTAGAAAAGTCATAAGCCAAGATATTGCCCATCGAATGATTCTTTGATCCAAATCGTGACATCCTAACCTCTTAACTCTGTATGTACATACATCGCAATCATCGGATCGCCTAAATTTGCTAAATGAGAATGGAAAAAAAGCTACAAATAGAAGCGCTGTATGTTGGAACAAATACAGTTTTAGTTTATACACATAATAAGCATCAAAGAAGTCAGAGGTCAAGACATTACCTATCAAATAATCTTTTGATTCAAATCATAACTAATCCTAACCTCTCGATTCTGTACCTTACGCCGCAGTCACCGTATAACTTGTGCGATGTTGCTAAACGCGAATAGAACGAAACGCTATTCTATAAGTGGAAGAAGAACCACTAAAAGACCATATGTCAAGACATTAATCGTCAACTGCCATTTTTTTATCCATCCTAACCTCACAACTTTATGTCATAATGATCGCGTGATTTACAGAACGCAGTAAAAAGCGAACGTAACGGAACGCCGTGTAGATAAAAGAGCGCTTCGTCTTCGAATAAGCGCGCTTGTACTGCAATTACGATTATTACTAGAAAAGTCATAAGCCAAGATATTACTTACCAAAAGATCTTTTCATTCGTTCTAACCTCTTACCGCTGTATGTAATATTTACATCGCTAACATAACGAAAACGCTACAAAGAAATAGAAGCGTCCCATCCTCGAATAAACGAACTTGTACTCTACACGATCAAACAATTATCGCTAGAAAAGTCACAAGCCAAGGTATTATATTATATCTTACGTACAGAAGATACATGCGCTGGCAAAGCATAGAAGGGCTTCTTTTACTTCGTGCATACAACAATTAGCGCTTCTTTTACTTTCTGCGCGCTAATACAATATCGCGCTTCTTTTACTTCAGATATACGTCAATATCGTCGAAAATAGTCTTAAGCCAAGATATTAATTACCAAAAGATCTTCCCTCTAAGATATCTATCCTAACCTCTTAACGCTATATGCGAGTACATATATATTTCCATCGCAATGATCGCGCAACTTACGACTTACGGGACACAGCAGAACGCGAACGTAACGAAAACGTTATATAGGCATAGAAGCACCGCGCCGCGCGGCGTCGTAACGACCGATCGAAGAACCGAGGCCTCGCTCCCGTGGCCCGTGACAGTTACTTAACTCCGTGCACCATCTGTACCGGAGTCGTGCCATTACGGTAATTAGGGTGTAATTGGGCATAAATTGTCCGCTGCCTTCGGGACCGTCGAGCCAGACGAGAGTGAGCTGAGAGGAGGCGGAGACAAGAGGGGGTAACCGGCTAGGCTCGGGGGTGGGGGGCGTCAGGCGGACGATGCACAGGCGGGGGAGAGAGGGGGGGGGGACAAGATCGCTGTGGTGGAGGGAGGAGAGGGGAGGGGTGGGTAGCGCAGTGGACGCAGGGGAGGGGAGGAAGCGTAGCGTGAACGTAGCGAGCGCGAGGATACGCGGTCGTGCGTGCCTCACGATGCGTATACATGTCGGGACACGCGCGTGCACGCGTACCCTCTCACGTGACTATTCCTTTCCCTTTTCCTTCCTCGTTTATCCTCGTTGTTTTTTTTCATCGTTGTTTGCTCTTACCAATAGGTTCAGCTGGATTTGCGCGGATTTGGGAATTTCTGGTTCGGTGACTAGGTTCTTCGAGTTTGTCTTGATTTTTGTGGTTTTTGTAAATAATTTCGGAATAAGGATCTTTTCATGGACTTTGGAAAGTTTCGTTCGATCTTTGTCATTTTCGCCGAGATTTGCGAGCGGTTTCAATTTTCACGGTCGGTTTAGGTTAGGTTTGGGTTTCCTTCGGTTGGTTTTCCTTAGTTCTACAGTAAAGGTTCTTCCTGTACACTATTCAGTTCCGTTATATTCTTGTTTGTGTTGAGATTTTGGAGTGTCGCCCCTTTCGACGATGTTCCCTTTAAATTTCTCGGGATATTTTAGCTTGTTTTTGGAAACTTCTTTTCGTCCTTCTATTACTTGCATTAGATTTAAGTTTCTTTAGATTTTTTTCGTTCTCGTACATATTCGTTTTGGGCTATGTGTTCTTTGGCTCATCTTCGGATTACTTTCGAATTTTCTGCGTTCTATTGGGTAACTTGAAAACCCGGTGAGTGGATTTGTTACGTGATAATCAAATTTCGTCTCGTACTTCGGCGATCGTTTTCGGCAAACTGTTTCGAGCCAACAAATTTCCTTTAAACGAAGTAAACATACGACTCCATACGCAGTGGCGCGATATCGTTAAATTGAAGCGCTTCGTTAAACGAATATCTCTTCATAAGTCTCAAATGAATTTAATTAAATTTCCCCGACCATCCCCGTGAACGGCCAGCTAATAACCCATTACCTGATAATTTAAATTAACAACGATATGAATCACTAAATGTACCTATAATTCGCAACGCGTCCCGCTTACTGCTCGTTCTATTTTTGTTCATCGATCGATTTCTACTTGTTGCTGGACGTCCTATGCATGGAACGCAATTTGATTCTGTCGAAATGAAAATATCTAGCAATCTAAGTCTTCCTAATTTTTATAGATATTGTAGGTAAATAATTTCTGACTTTGTTTATAACTTCTATATATATAAATTGATTATAATGTTATCCTATACTTAAAAATAATTTAGACATGGACCTTGTGTTTTAAAATAATGAAATAGACGGTTTTATATTACGATTTTCTTGAGCACTTTTTATATAGCTAATAGCTGCGCTCTCTGTGTCTTTGTCCTCTTTGTTGTCATAAAAAATATTGCTTCTTTCATTGTTATAATTTTTACACTGTCTTGCTATCTTCTCTTTATTTTTGTCCTCATTATTATTAGTCCTTTATTAGTTACGCATGTGATATATGTGATAATATTAATAGCATTTCATTTTATAGTACTCACGCGCTACTTAATTATTTCGTGTAATTTCCTAAGAGTAACTAGCAAAACTATAAATCGTTATTTTGTACAGCGGCGTTTGATGGAAATCGTTCCATCCGATCGAAACTGTCATTAAGGAGTTCTGAAGGCTGGCGATCATTGTTGCCGACCCATTGGTTTCCCTTTCGATGCTCTGTCCGTTCTTTCCATTCTGACAACATGCAATTTCCAGGGAAACAGGCGGTCCGTGTTTCGCGTTGCGGCTGGATTCAACAGGTGACACCTCGTCGGGACGCCAACGTGCGCCTAGACGCTCTGGAATTTCCACGTTTTTCCCTGGAATCGCGTTATACCGATCGATGTTCGACGTAAGAGGTCGAGGAACTTTCAACTGTGATTGTTCTCTCGATGAGATTCCTTGCAACATTATTTCTTCGTCATTCAAAATGAAACGTTAGAAGTTTTCGTGTTACGAATATTCTAACGAAA
The DNA here is from genome assembly GCF_040668555.2 of Bombus flavifrons. Classification (NCBI taxonomy): domain Eukaryota; kingdom Metazoa; phylum Arthropoda; class Insecta; order Hymenoptera; family Apidae; genus Bombus; species Bombus flavifrons. Next base: position 7,479,506 of record NC_138446.1, on the reverse strand, counting down.
CAAGTTCAGCTTATTTGTTGCTTCTACAACCTTAAATCCATTTCTTTTTAATTTAATTTCTTCCTTACTGTGAAATGATGCGCTAGCGAAGTTACAATTGAAGAAGCTTGGATTGTGCAGAGTTTAGCAACTTAATAATAATACAATAATGTAGTATTTATTGCAGATTAGTTGAAACGGTATATTTCGCAGTGTAATATATTGTTCACAGCTGTGCAAACACGTGGTTGATTCAATGCAGCACCAGAGCAAATAATAGAGTCGCAAGAATAAAGATCTTAATCAGCGACGAAGGATCGTACGATTGAGATCCGTCTAGTCGTATCGCTAATGAATTCGAATTGAATATCATAAATACATTTTGAATGAGCACATTGTGAATGTAATTTAACATTCTAAATTAATAACTATAGGTAATTTCTGAAAGCCTATCGTAGCTACGATTTAGACAAAGCGCGTTATTAAATCATTAACGTAGCTATATGTCTTTACATCTTTCTTCGATCGACAGTCATTAACCGCTACTGGAAAACTTAAATTTACATAGATAATTATAATATAATTGTATAACATAATTGTTCATTCATTCTTTTACTATATATGTTATAATTTCTGCAAAAGTTTCTTGAATACCTGATCGTTCAATCAAAATTTTCTATGCGTATGAAATAACAATTTAATCACTTTTAACAATCTGTGTTAATTGTCGCGTTTTGTATGAGACTGGAACATGCCCCAATATGGACGTATGTAACGCGTAATACGTAATTAATGTTCGATAATGGATAATAAAAATGGAAGAAAACCAAAGAGAAGAAATCTGAAACCCCTCTGTTTGACGCGTTTGGTAGTTCAGAGTTATTGCAAAACGAAAGACGAACATGGAGGAATTGCAAAAACCACAGATAGCACTTTCGGTCGTGAAAACAGCGATATTTTCCACTCGTGACAAGTTTTTCGTCGCTTCGCCAGCGGCAGCAGGGAATTTAAACGAGCGAAATAAATCTCGCGGCCCCTTTCGCGGCGTGGCTCTTACGAGCCTGTATACGATCGTTGTTACTATGATAATGAGCACTATCAATTTGCATCTGGGTTATTAGCGCTTGCCCTGTGGCTCTGTTTCTCCACGTCAACGACGATTCCTCCCGTAATTTAAGCCGCCTTATTGATTGCTTCCGTCCATGGTAGTAGCGCAGGTACGTGCCCGCTACCGGTGAATTTACGTTCCGCTTGGATCATCTTTTCTCCTCGCGACGACGTTCGTCGCGATCGTCCGCCTTTACGTCAGGTTTACCATCTATGTATTTATGTGCATACATACAACTGCATCGTGCTGCATATAGTTAGATTGAGCGTGAAAGGTAGAACCTCGTGGAATATACAATGGCTATGAAATGTATCTGTACACACCATTGTATTTATTACAGAATTTAGATACTAATTAATTAAGCTTCGTATCATTCGCTAATAGATAGCTATTTTCACATAACTGTACAAATTTGTCTATGATCAAAGTGAAATATAGAACCTAATAAGAGAAATACTGCTTTGGGAAATACAAGTATGTACAAACACGTTTTTGCTAGGATATTTTCAGCTGTACGCGGTCGATCGAAAATCTCTGGCTGTATGTAGATATAAGAAGATTGAAAAGAAAACATCGCACTGGCTTCAGTATAGAAATAAAATAAACAAACTGGAAGATGGTATTTCGCGCTGGGGGTAGCCATCCACATGTTATTTAGCAATAAAGTTAGAAGAATTTACCAAATGTCCAGTTGGACAAATTGTAAAGTACGAATTAAATGAATAAAAAATACCTGTTTCCCAATTTTTCATCAGGTCTTACATTTCATTTTCAAAGTAGCAAATTGTGGTCGTATGAAAGTACACTACCGATACGAAACTTAGTATACTTTAATTCAATTCTTTTGCTACCGCCGTTTGGAGAAACAGTCGCTGTTCATAGTCCAAGTTTCAAACTTTCAGAATATCTACGTAATAAGACATACATCTTTACGTGCGTATATCATAATGCAAAACGCTAAGTAGAAAGATCCAAGCGGGTTTTAGGACGCGTTGCGTATGATACGTGCGACGCTGTGTTATGACAAGATCGCTTTTTGCTGCAGACCATTCGTCACGCATGTGTGACGTATTGTATCGTTACCTGTATAACGTAATTCACGTTTGGTGTTTAGAAGACGATAGTCGTGTGGAATTTTTGTCAATCGAAAGGAGAAAGTCAAAATAATCAAAGACAATACGCTACGATGTCAGACTGGTGATAATTTGCTGTTGTCTGTAATATCTAAAAGTATCTCCAGTGAAAATAAATAAGATATCGTGCATTTATCTTAAAGAAACTTGAAACACAATATGTTTCACGTATGTATGTCGCTTGGCTCTGGAAAGCAACTATTAGGTTGTCCGAAAAGTTTCTCTCGTTTTATAAGGAAATAATAGACGCACAATATTTTTTGTTTTATATTAGTTTATTGAATTATGCACGAACATAATGATAGAAATATAACGAAATGGATCATACCTAATTCAATAAAATAGTATAAAACAGAAATTGTTGTTCATCTATTATCACCTTATGAAACGAAAGAAACTTTTCGGACAACCTAATACATACGTAGTGCGTGGCATATGGTAGCGAACGTGTTAACAAATTGCTATATACACGTTACAATAAATAAAACGGAGTGCTAATATCTTCTCTAGCCACTGCAAGCGTATTCGCTTAGTTGTTTTGTTTAGATAAGAAGAATTTTGTTTTTATCGATCGAAACGAATATTTGTAACGTTTTAAAACGAGATAGTTTATATTAACCCTTAATTTGATTAATCTGTTCGTTTATGAAGAAAAACATTTTCTCAAGCTGATATTAAACTTTTAATAATCGCCTTCGAATTTAGCGTAACGTTAACACCAACGGAATAAAATTTAGAAGATACAAACGTATAGGTAGCTGTTTGTGTAACTTTCAAGTGAAATAGCACCGAAGTGGGACTCTTAATGGTATCCGAAAGGGAAATACCATGTGCAATGTGTCCACGATCTTTCAAAGTAAAACCCATTTAGCTTTCTGAGAATGCCTCCATATTTACGTTACGCTTCGTCCATTAAATAGTTCATCCCCTAATAAACGAGGCGCAAGAATTCGTGCTGGACGCCTTCCAGTGATGTTCGCCGCGGTACTCGCAATTTCGTGTTTCACTCGTCGCCGAGTTGTTGCACATGCTACGTCCCTTCGCAGATATTCACACTCTAGTTATTAGAGGATAGTAGAACTCGCACACATTTTCGAAACCGGTGAGATTCACCTATGTTTCACTGCGCTTTCCAACTACTGTAACAATTACACGTAACGTAGTATTAGCTGTGTTAACGATCGTGATAACGAGTAAATAAGTAGGTAGTAAAAATAGGAAATGTTCAAATACTTCTATCTTCTTTTGTTATCTTCCGCAAGTGTTTAAAGTAACTTAGTTATCTTATTATCTCGAAACTTCCTATCTTCTCACCGAACCGTAGACGTTCATAGATACTCGTAAGTGAAAACCATCCAAGAGAAACCGATTTCTTCTCCGTTAGATACGTTCAATTACGACCTTCGTTCGAAAAAGCAACGATCATAGACGTTCTCAAGCATCGATGCAAATCTGAGATTCCGAAACCTAAAGAAAAAAGAAACACCAGAAGCGAAGGATTTCTCTGCAGAAAATTCACGAGTCGAAATCTTTCAAGGCAAGTCTTTTGATTACATGTACATGGCGAAAAAAAGCTGGTCGAAAATCAATACCTAAAATACCTATACCTAAGGTTTTCAAGTTTAAATGATGGAAAAGCATGAAAAAGAGAAACAAAACGGAAGAGGCAAAGAATTTTCTCACAGAACGTAGAACGAGCACAAATCGTTGAAGGAAAGTTCTTTCACCATAAATTATCGTGGCAGTCTTGACTTAGGGCGAACGGAGTTCGTATAGAGAGGAAAAGGGAGAAGACAATCGAAGCAAGAGGATTTCCAGACGAGCCTGTTCCTCTTACCTGGGTGAACCGGGGCGACAAGGGTGGTCATAATAAATATATTTACACCGACGTCGTCGCCGTAATACCGCAACTTGGTCCGACCCACGTGGCCGCCTACACAGGGGGTCTTGGCCGGAAGTTTATTACTCGATTATCCGGCCTGTAACTCATTTTACGCAGTGCCATAAAGCTATGACCATGGGTGAACGTCCATTGAAATCTCGTCTAAGAACGTGTAGTGACCAGGCTTCGTGTTCATTTTTCCGTTATTTTCATTTTAATTTCAATTGCTGTTGTTGCATTCGAATATTTCTGCCTGCGTTATTTAACTTTGTTCGGTGTGTCTGACTTTTTTTTTTATATTTGGAAGTATTTTACAATCAATTCTCATTGAGAATTATAAGTAAATTAATTGTTGTTGTTAATTTTTATGTTATATCTATTATTGAATTTGAATATTTCTTCTTTAACTATAGGTATCTTAAGGTCGTGATGCATTGTTTCGTTGGTAACATAACAAGATGCAAAGGGGGGGCTAAGGTTAATTCGTACAAAAATAAGGCATGTTTTTGTGAATTATTTGTGACGACGCAGTTAAAATCTCTTTATTAAAACTAATATTACATTAAAGTATGACATTCGAAGAATATTGTATAAAATTATCACGGAGAAATATTAAAAAATACGGCAATGGCAGCAATTACTCTGACGTGTCTCGGAAAAAAGGTAGAATTGCGGTGTCCCTGATAACTTGGTGCTGGATCATCTGAAATCAAAAAATCAAAGTTCCTTCGTTAGGTAACAGTTTTCCCCAGGTAACGCTGGGAGGGTTTTTCGAAATTTCAATTTTTCACTTTTTTGGAACACTTTGAAGGGAAAATTAGCCGATTTTGCGAAAATTAGAGTTTTTGATTGGAATCGTTGAAGAATTTCTATGTTGGAATTACTCGCTGTTCCCCATAGTTGGATCCCATAGGTCCAAACAGGAATGTCTGATGTTTGGCACGACGAAAACGATTATTGAACTTTATCAGTATATTATATTGTATTATATTATAGAAAATATTACGTTTATATTATATATAGATCTGTGACTCAACGATATCATATAAAAGTTGATAAATATCAGGGCGATTTTACGAAATATTTCTTTTGCTAATAATACTTAACGTTTATTGCCAACGAGTGTTACGTAACACGAACAATGAAAATATACAACGACGAAGTATACGATAATTGAATTACGAGGTTTATGACAGACACGAACCATGCAGGTATTCCATAGGAAATCGAATTCTTCTATCGTCTACTGAAATCTTCTATTTACTTGAATTGTTAAGTGGCGAAAAGGCGCGTGATATTCGAAGAATTTGTTAGAACGATGCGACGTACGAAATTGTTTTGTCATGTGGATGTAGTTGACGCCATGGAAAATGAAAAGCAAGGCACATTGTTGGTGAAACGATGGCAAACATCGATAAGAAATATCATCCCACTGCTGGTATTCGAGTCAATATTTAGTTGTCGTTTGAATGCACAAATGGATATTGCAATTTGAATACAATGCTACCATAAGTAGTACACTATCATTCATAACCTTGATTGTTAGATCACGTTAACACTTTAATCGCTATGTCATTCGCGCGCCCATTAATTCCATTCGAACGCTGGTATATCTGAACGTACCTAATTATAATATTCAATGGAACTCTATTTGAATTAATATTTCTAAATATATTTATATAAACAGTGGATCATATTACGATAAAATTACCGTAACGTGGCTAATTACCGGTTTTAAATAATTAATATACTCGATGAAAAATGACCTAAAAATACCTAATCTCTACGTACGCCTGATAAAAAATCTTCCTACGATCTTTTAATAATAACAATACTCTGCGAAACCTGTACGAAACGTATTCTTGCATTTTTGTTGAATCCAAGCCTTTATAAACGCGAGCTTTCATTCGAGATTACCTTCTCCTTTGGATTTACTTCCGACGAAGTAAAAAGGCATAAGAAAAGCCTACGAGACGCGATGCAATTGCAGCGAACGTCGCGGCAAAAATACATCTGCATTTCCTTGTCACGATCTTTTTTCTTATCGTCGATTCATCTTGGAATTCACCCCGTGTGCTCCGTGCCAGACGGGAACAAGCAACTAATAACCGCGGTCGAACGAAAGCGATTCGAGAATTCTATTGTGCTGTGCTTTCTACGTACGACGACGACCAGTGGAATCGCGTGGTGAAGAAAAACGGGACCGTGCACAGCGTTTTAGAAAGCACTGCCCTACCAGTTTCTTTCACAATGCCATCCTAACTTGCGCGTCATCGGTGCAGATATTTACATACGCGATAATAGCCAGGTGAATAATACGCGTTCGTCACGGAGGAAGACTAAGAAGGGACAGGTAATTCGTTCATCGTTGGTGTTCTGGTCTTGTTTAAAAAATGATTTTCTACGTTAGAAGTATCCCAGTTAAACGACGAGTGTCTTGCAACCTTGTTCATAACTAGACTGTAGGTTTTTTATGTAAATTCCTTCTTTTTATAGATACAACTAAAGAAATAGAATTTAAGCGTAGTCTAGTTCGTAAGTAGACCGCAGATTTTTATGCAAATTCATACTTTAATAGACACAACCGAAGAAGTAGAAGTTGCAGCGCTCTGCTTTATATATTTTACATATTTTTTTATATAATATACCCGCAACTTTGCATACAAATTCGCAATCTATGAGCAGCGTATTAGGATTCAGGCCTAGTTCTCTTTTTTCTTTATGAAACGTAATGTTTGATCTGGGTCAGCGTTTCTTAAACTTTTTCCATTCGCGATCCCATTCTCCTCGGGTGAAATTTTACGCGAACCCTCGTTTATATCAAGTAAATATGCAAAGAAAACATTGATCGGTAGTAAATGGAACAAGTTCGATTTTAAACGGTTCTTTGTTATATTCAGAATTGATATTCACGACTTATTATCGTCAGACGAATATGCTTGTTTATTTATGCACGAAGAATCGAATGTTGGCTGAATATTTGATATAAAGGAGTATCTTCAACGTTTTTCACAGTTAACCGATATCTTCATTTTACAATCGCCAATGACGAAGATGTCGTTTTGCAATAAAAATCTACTACGAAACGTCATAAGCGTGTTTAAGGTCATTTTAGAGATTGCTGGAAATTATGTCCTGATTCCAAGCACAAACCGATCTACAGATTTTTTAAGAAGCTGGTGTCTTTTCCCTTTGTCGATTGCTAACTCGACGAATTCTTCGTCATCGTTTAATGCCAGACGATTGATATTCGTCGTTTCACAGGTGCGCGGTAGTCGGAGAAATGTTCACTATCTCGTGATTATAACTGCGTATCGGGTCGCGACCCATAGTTTAAGAAGCTCTGATTTAGATCATCGATACCCAGAGGGGAAGCCACCTTAAATATTAAACGAGAATAATTTACTTGCCCGTTAGGAGTGTTTTAATCATTGAGAATCGTCGGATGAATAATTCGATTCGGTTAAAGCTAAGACGAGAGTTACCAGGTATCTAGTTTCTCTTAGGTCGCAGATTCGTATCTGGTCGATCTTAAATTGCTAATCAACCAAATCGGTAATGTTCGACCGAGTCTTGAAGAATTATATACCGTTTCCGGAAGTGGATCTCTGATCACGAAAGTTCAGTAAGCCCTGATATAGATTATCAGGAAAATGATTATTTCGGTCGTAATTTCCTCACTTTTGTCCTGTTATTCGCCTCGTTTGAAAATTTGGCAAAGTTCGAGGAACGTTGGAACGAACGATCAAATTCTGTGATCGTAGAAACTCTGGAATTAAGAAAATTTTTTTAAATCGACCGGTTTTACAATTTTATTTCAAAATTCCTGCTTCGTGTTATATTTTTCCCGCAATGATGTAACGAGTTTCGCAACGATAGTTAAAGAATAATATAACGAATTTTATTTTGTTTTTTCTGTATTCAAACAGAAAATAATTTTGTATTAAGGTTACTTATACCAATACCAGTCAAAATAACTGATACTTATCAAAGTGTAAGAGGTTCCTGCAATCTGTTTATCGAACCCCGATTAACCAGTTTCCTCGTTTTGTACAACTTCCCGCGTGTTTTGAAAATTTTTACTGCGTATCGTTCGATATGATGATATCATTTGTTAAGAAAATTCCGGATCGGTCGCTAGATCGCTAGATGTTAACACTAGAAATACCACACCAGCCAAAACGATTAGTTCTACAATTTTATAAATGTGTCATAACATGGAATTCCGTCTGTAAGTAATAACTCAAACCGAAACCGAAAACCGAAAGTAATAAATCAATAAACATACAAATATTCTATTGTTATGTATTTTTTAAAGACCACTCGTTTTCACTGGGTTTGGTAGAAATAGCTTCCTGTTAACTATCGGTAGTTCCAGTGTTAAAAAAGCTTAGACAAAGGTGTCAGATACGACATGAACTTAAAATACGCTGGAAATCCGTGGCTCTGTATTTGCCGCGCACATACAACGCGGTAACGTAATATACGATGATAATGTACGATGCAAGTCTGGGAATATGTATTTTCCATATACAAGTACAAACTTATTTATAAAATTTAGGAATGAATACACGTACTTGTACGCCACGCGCAACTATAAGTTTCTCATTTATCCCTAATTTTTCCATTTACTCTTACGCTCGATCCCAACTTCCTAATCCACTACCCGATCCATCAAATGTTTGCATGCTGCCTCCGCAATTTCCATCGGGTTCCGCGTTATTCGCCTTTTTTCCAACGGCGAATAGGTAAACTGGAACATCGATACAGTCACTGTGCGCGCCGGCTTCGCAAACAAACGAGCTCGTCGATGCTCGAAGGAGGAGAGTGGAAGTAGAAGAAGAAGAAGAAAAAGGGAATGAAGAGTGAAGGAAAAAAAAAGACACGGCATATGCATCGTAAATATTCATTTCGCGTTCGTTCAGAGGAATTTGTTTCCGATGATTCCGTTGGTATCAGACGTTTTCCCTTGGCGTCGCTGATCCTAGCGAGCCTCGCGATTACGCAAATCCGCGCAATATTCGCGAGAGCCGGCGGCGGCTCGATGAAAGCGCGATTCGATGCACAATCGCTGTACGAGACGTCCCTTTGAAAATAAAATTCCGTCACCGGCGGAATCTGGGCCACCATGTTCATCGGAAATTCATATATTTTCTTTATTCATTCATATTAATGCGACCACGTCGATAGTGTGTTGTATGGGGTCCATCGATGGTAGAAAATAATGTACGTGGTGTTTTCGTAGCTGTATAGTTCGGCTAGAAGATGGCTTATCAGTTTCTCAATAATTAGTTTCGTACGTGGAGTGTGTTTTATTTTAGCAGAAGAATTTTTCTTTATTGTAATTAGTTTTTGAATAATTAGTTTCGTACGTGGAGTGTGTTTTATTTTAGCAGAAGAATTTTTCTTTATTGTAATTAGAGCTGTTTGTATGGTAGAATATTGGAAGAAAGCTTTCGGTTGATCATCTGGATGGTACGAACCTTTCAGACTATCTTTCGTGGAAGAATTGATCGAAATTAAAAGAAACGAAGCTATATCGTCGATATGTTGCGTATAACTGCAAGAACTCTAAAGTTAGATTTGTTTTTAGATTATGTATAGAACGTTTAACTAGAAATGTACTTCTTTTATTTTTTAATTCGCGACAAGATTTTATTTACTTTTTTCACTTTGACAGGTTCCAGGCTATTCAATTAATTCTTGAATGAATTTTTCAAATTTTATCTAAAAGATTTTATGTAAATTCCTAAGTACGATAACGCGCTTTTTATACACTGAAACCTCGGTATTCCGGAAATCAACACGTCCATTGGAAGAAACAAAAACCCGGAATAACCCATACAAAGAGTAAAAAACCCAATATTCATCGTGCAAATGAATGAACTTACGAGTAGCAATATGCACAAAATCCCAGTCGAAATAACATCTTCCATACTTCAGAACCAAAATACACATTAAAAGATCCTAAAGTGTCTCAAAAAGAGTCTATTAAAAACCTTCAACAATCATATTCATCGTACAAAGTAATAAACTAAAGAATAATAGTTTGCATGAATCCCAGCCACAATCTTCGTACCTCAATCACCTGGTAGAGTTAGAAAACTCTAAAACCTGTCGAAAAGAAGCCCCGCGCAACCTTCAACGATTATACTCATCGTACGAAGCAAAAGCCTAAAACTTAATATTTTGCATAAATCCCAGCCTCGTTAACGCTCTTCGCGCCTCAACATCTACGTTAAGAAACTCGAAAAAAACCTGAAAAGAAAAGCAAACCCGTTCGAAGTCTTAAACGGTTGCGTATATTCGTCGTACGAAGCGAAAACGTAAAAGCCAATAGTTGGCGTAAACCATAATAAACCGCAATGAACACTGTTCACGCCTCATCAACGAACCACCGTATTAAGAAACTGTGGAACAAGTTTTTCGCAAAGAAGCCACGCGAAACTTCTAAATGATGTTTGCGTTGTAACGTCAACCGGGTCACCGTAACCACCCTGTTGTACGCTGTCAACCCTGTACATCGTTGGAAACGACCGGATGAAAATAAAATCGTGCGCCAGCCGTGTTCTCGAGGTCTCTCGTATAACCGCTTATCTTGGAGGCAACCAGGTCACCGATTGTGTCGGTTTCATCGGTCACGGGGGGCCAGCGTTCGACGAACGAGGAAAAGCGAGATCGGCGAGATCGCGGACGATCGTCGGCCAGAGATCAACGAACACAGTTCGCTGCGCGCAACGTAAAGGACGAAGAAAGACAGAAAATATGGCATAGGAACGAGTGTAGGTTGGTTAGAGAGAGACGGAGAAGGGGTCTGTAGTTATGGGAGTTGCTGTGGAGAGGAGTAAGCATTGTAAATCAATACCCTGACGGCTGCCGGCGCTTCGAACGCGCCCCGTATTTCAGCATGCCAATACACTGGAACTATCCTCCATCGCTGCTGGATAGCGGAATATAACGCTTAATAGAGGTCGCGGATGGAAGGGATCGAGGGGCTGAGCGGGGGTGGTTCAGGGGGTTGGGGATATAGTAGAGGGAGAATCGGGACTGTTAACCGGCCAAGGATCATCATTCTTTCGCGCTTGAGGTTGGTCAAACGCGAATTAGTGTCACGGTGAACATTTTCCAGTTGTTATGTCGATTCGTAGGTTTCGTACATTTTATTTTTGTCTACGTTATGCGTCGATTTTATTCTTATCACATCTGTGTATGTTATTTTTCTATCGTTGTTTCCTTTTACTTCTATGTTTCTTTGTCATTTATCTACTATGTACCGATTAATTTACTTATTTATTTAATGCGATTTAGATTTATAATTTGCTTATAATTTGTTTTTATCGTTTTCGTTTTGTTCCTTGCTATTTTCTTCTTTTTTTCTTGCACACCTGCGCGATAGCTACTCGGGCAGGAACAGGATAAGTTTCTGAGTTTCTAACAAGGTTCCGATGTATCAGTTGCGTATGTTTATGAGTGATGTAACGTTATCGGGCTCAGTTATCCGCACGTACGATACCGGACACGTACACCTTGGTTCTATTGGAAGGCTAAATTCCGTGTAACGCAAAGTGGTAGTGGGTTTATATGTTTGTATTAGGTATAGGTTTATATGTTTTGTATTAGACGCACAAGGTTTTTTGTTGTATATTATTTTGTCGAATTGCGTACGATCCATTTTGTTCTGTTGAGATAAACACCGTGACATTTCACAGACTTGCTTTCACGTTTGTACGAAGGTGCACTGTTGTACAAAACACGTTTGCGAAAGAAAGACATTTTTCGGACAACATAATACAATAACAGCGGGAGACTCGGCATTGTTAACACTAGAACTTAAACACCAGCCAAATTGACTGGTTCTACAATTTTATAAATGTGTCGACCCTTGTTTAGGGATGATGGTCCCAGATGGATTAATAATACCAAAAATGTACTACTTAACATGGAATTCCTTCTGTAAGAAAGTAATAAATCACTAAACATAAAAATATTCTATTGTTACGTATGTTTTAAGGATCACTCGTTTTGACTGGTTTTGGTAGAAATAGCTTCGTGCTAACTATCGGTAGTTCTAGTGTTAATCGACCAAGGATCGTGGTTCCTCCGCGTTCGATACTGGCTTGATAGGAATGAATGTTCGGTTCATTAATATAACGGGTAATTGATTTTTCAAATGCTTTCGTGATTCTGCAAGATATATACATATATAAACTAAATAGTTTTTGTATAATCTTTTGTGTAATTTATCGTATATCGTCTATATTTTGTAAGGCATGATTATTATTATTATTGTTGTCTTGGTTTATGTTTGTATATGGAATGGATTTTGGCATAGTCTAAGAAGGTATGACATCTATTGTATATATCTGTATTGTTCTTATCGTATAGTTTTTATATCTTTTTATTTATTTGGGTTTTATTTATGACGACGAATCGGTTGAAGATGCACAGACAGCAAGAGGAAATTTTGTAACCCCATAGGGGGATATCGATAAAGATCTGTTGAAAATGACAACGTGACGCCGTCCATATGCAGATGCGCTAGTTACAATAAATAGTAACTAGAAGATAGTTCTAGATATAATCGATTTAAGATATTCTTTTGTTTTTATCCCTAGTCAATGTAGAAAGTGCAATAAAGGTTTTTCGGCTCAGAACGGCGTGATAGATTTATCCAAAGAATAAAATAAAAATAGCTATTGTGATCCTACCTCTAAATACAGAAATAACAACAGGTTATGGGCCCAGGTTCAATAATTATTATTTTATTGAAAATATTATTGATAGTAATAACATTGAGGAGCGCAGAAGATAACGTAAAAAAACCAAAAAAAAGCGTGATCGATGATTCGGTGTTGAATATCATAAAGGCGCTTCATCGAATATATAACAAACGCTTACCTGATAATACAGTTATCAAAAGAATATAATAATAGCTATTGTGATCCTATCTTTAAATACAGAAATAAAAACAAGATCCATCTTGTAATTTCCACGTATACTTTCAGATTTCATTGAAGCTTCATCGATGTAATCGTGATGGTCGAGTCTCGTACGACAGAGCTAATGAAATTTCAAAATGTTTCCTATAGGACACGGTAATATGCTGTATAATAAAAGATGCCTGCGAGCGGTCGAATGCTTTCACGAGCCTGCGGAACATTTTACATTGAATCTCTTCAGTAAAAAGATGTCACTGGAACGAAGTTGCATGAATTTCATACGACCTACTTTATCCGCGTAGAATTCGCGGTGCGATCCATCCTCGTCCTACCGTTCGAATAGCATATTTTTGGTTGTTTTGCAACGTATTACGCTTATTATCAAGATGTCCTCGGTCGAGAGAATCCTAGCTTGCTTGGATATTACGAGGTTGCGACGAGAGCATGGCGTGATTTATTAATTCATCGCGAAACTCGACGTAGGATTGAAGGCATAATGAAAAAAGAAAACGCGGCACAATGAAACGGGTAATTCTGGCTGTCCTAGAAAAGCCGGAGGAGCGCGATGAACTCGACGATACGTAAGTACGTGTCGACCGACCAGGATTTTCAACCTTTTAGCTTTCCTATCGTGAAAAGACCGGTCCTGTTCCAGATACGCTTGTTACCCCTGAAAATCCAAAGCTGCGCGAATTTTTCTACGAGAAGTATGAATTACGGAATAATTGTCAAGATGAAGAGCTCTTGGAACGAGAGGGCTAATAGCGAATTAAATTCTCCTACATCTTATAAAATGATATTACAGCATGGTAAAACGATCAATTTTCTTTAGTTTGTCGAGCGAAGTCCCTAAAAGATCCCACGGTCTTTTTATTTTTCTTTTAATTCCATTTATATCATTTTATATATCATGTATATCATTCTATATTATTATATTATTATTAGGTCGTCCAAGAAGTTTCTTTCGTTTTATAAGGAAATAATGGATGCACAACGTTTTCCGTTTTATATTATTTTATCGAATTACGTATGATCCATTTTGTTCTATCAAAATGAAGATCACAACGTTTGACAGATTAGGTTTCATGTTTGTATAAAGGTGCATCGTTGTGAAAGACGTGTCTGTAAAAGTATGACACTTTCCGGACAGTAATATTTTATACGTTTTCCTTTGTGTTATATTATTTTTCAAAAATCTTCAGTTTTACTCGTTGGCAAAATATTGATTCATCTGCAATTTCTTGTCTATTGGGATTCCCAGCGAACTCAGTGAATCAGTGACCTCGCTTCGTATGCCGAGGTTAATGATGTAAGTCAGTGCAGCACTGTTGGTTCTCGTGGAACAGTGTTCTGAGTTTATCGACGTAAAAGATTGTTTACGTGGTTCCAAGCCACGAAAATGTATCGTGGTAGTTGCATTAATTATGAAACTAAAGGAACGGTACGTTTGAAAGTTCAAATACAGGGCTGAATCGATGTTCTCAAAGTTTCAACTTACTTGGACAAGTTTGAGCTCCATATCAGTCCCAGTCATATTAATGCATAATAACATATTCATTTTCTAACATTGCGGTAATAATAATGAAACAATTCTTGGTTATCTTGATACGAACGCATTAACTGTACGGTATAATTTTCTACCATTTTATTCTCATCAAAATGCTCTTTTCAAGAGATCTGCGAAGATTTTTGTCGATAACTATGTCGTATTCGTTGAAAGTGTTTGACGACGGGATTGTAATTAGCTGTGTTGCGGAAATACTTATTGCAACTACAGAATTACGGAATTAATTATTGGCTATTTGTGGTATTTGATTTTCGAGAATGACAGTTCAGTTTGTTAAGTGTATTCTATTTAAATGCCATAAAAACGTATTTCGTTAGCCATATATGTGTAATTTTATTATATTTTTTATTATTATTCTAGTGGTATTATTCTCGCATAGAATTAGCTACTTATGGAGACAAGTATATGTATACGTCCAGCTTTCCATATTTGAACGATATCGTTTTAACACGTTGACTACCGCGTGAACTTTATACACTTTGTTGCGATAGATCGAAATATGCTACATCGTAACATTTCATTTCTCCCAAACATTATATCGTATTTACGCATTTTCTTTCGACAATGTTATGTACGCGAGTCGTGCATACTGTTGAGAATTTCTTAGTCCATCAAAATCTTATTTCAATCGTTCTAAAAGATTTAGTAACGCGGGTCACCGATCATCATCATGACAGTCAACATGGTAATTAACAATGCGACTCAAATATATATTAGAATAGTACAAATAGATCGTTTCTTTACGATCTAAAAATCAAATTTCCATCTACTTCACAAATTCGTCAAAAATAATATTTTCCTTTATGCTTAGCGGATAGATATTTTCAAGAACCGTGACACGCACCTTCGCCGTTTTACGTTTCCAAAAATCAACGTGCAATTCCCGACCAATTTCATAATGTCATCGATACAGATAAAATCAACGTGTGCAAAATGTACATTTCGTCGCAAATTATCATGGAATCCTTAAAATCTGTCTGTCTCGAAAACTGGTTAAAAGTGGACACACGATCTTTGCACAGCAAATGATTCCTTCGAAATTACCAAATCTACTCTTATCCTTTTCCTCTTTCTCCTTCGCTCTGTCCATCCTTCTTAACCCAGCAGCGTCTGAGAAATAATCCGCTTCCGGGGCCAGGTGCGAGGCCCGGGTAGAATCCCTGCGTGGCTTTAGCTTGCCCTTTGGACGATCACGTCGCGATCATTACTCGTGAACCACGGGTCAAAAAGCGGCCGCATAATCGGTAGTTCGGGGATGAGCAAGAGAAGCAGAGCGTGTTGGCATCGTGAGGGCAGGTGGAGCTATTTGGAGAACAGCCCACTCGAGAGGCCACCGTGTTCCTCTCCCTCGCCGTCACGGTGAAGCTCTCCCTTCTTCCATCGTCTTCCTCTTCCTCTTCTCGCGCTCTTCTCGCTCCTCGATTCTCTCCCTTTCTCTCCCTTACGGTCTAGTTGCTTCGCCGCTGCGTTCGAACCCGCAAGGTTGGCGATGTTGCGACCGTGCAACAGCCAGATGCTCCTATATATCCTTGCGGCAGCTGCGATCATCCCGTCGACGTCTCCCGAAGCTGCACGAAACCACATCGCCGGATTACCGAATTGAAGAAAGGGACTGCAACCGCCGACGTTCCGTCACCCGATATTTCCCGACGAGATGCCTCTTTACGTGTATTTAGCTTCGTTCGTTCTGCGTTTTCTGACGCTTTACGATCGTGGAAAAATGACGAACAGAGAGCATGATATTTTTATCGCTGTAGCCACGCCATTGTTGAAATATGTGTATAATATATAGGAAATTTATATTTATATACTTGTACATATATACTTATACTATGATTTTACATATGATTTGTATATATAACATAATAAATATAATACATAATATATATATGTAAATTCTATAGAATTCAAATTACTGGCCAATCGACATTTTTAAATTTTGTCTTGTTTTATCGGCAGTTATTTGCTGAATAGAATAGATCACGAGAGAAGAACGGTAATTTAGTATTTGCTAAAATATAGCTAAAATTTGTAGTAGATTTGTTATTAGCTGTTATTGTATTTAATTTAATTATTCCCAAAATAAACTCGATTTTGCACAATCGATCTTCTGATTTACCCTAAGGATTTACGTTATTACATATATATAACATACGTATATGTATAGTATGCAATTGTACGATAAGTACACAATAATAAGCTATTGCTACATGTCTACATGTATCTGTCAATAATCTACATTAATAAAAATATGTATACTATGATTTTACATATGATCTGTATACAGAATATAATAAATATAATACATAATATATATATATGTAAATTCTATAGAATTCAAACTACCGGGCAACCGACATTTTTTAATTTTGTTTTGTTCTACCGGCAGTCATTTGCTGAATAGAATAGATGACGGAAGAAGAACGGTAATTTAGTACTTGGAAAATTCTCGATTTTTCAGCTAAAATTTGTAATAGATTTGTTATTAACTGTTATTGTATTTAATTTAATTATTCCCAAAATAAACTCGATTTTGCACAATCTATCTTCTGATTTACCCTAAGGATTTACGTTATTACATATATATAGCATACGTATAAGTATAGTATACAATAGTACGATAAGTACACAATAATAAGCTATTGCTGCATGTCTACATGTATCTGTCAATAATCTACATTAATAAAAATATATATATTAGGTTGTCGGAAAGGTGTCTTTCTTTTACCGAAACGTCTTTTACAACACGCATCTTTATACAAACATGAAACTAAATCTGTCGAACGTTGTGATCTTTATTTTGATAGAACAAAATGGCTCGTACGTAATTTGATGGAATAATATAAAACGGAAAACGTTGTGCATCAATTATTTCTTTATAAAAGGAAAGAAACTTTTCGGACGACCTAATATATATTTATGGAGACTTACATTTTTTAACAGCATGTAAATCAGTTGGAAGATTACAAATAAGGAGAGAGGACAATTTTATCCTTTACGAGGGCTATCGTGGGATATCACGGCACGTAAAATTGGTCTTTAAAAGCCAACACGCAATGAAACGAGTGGTACAAGCGTCCGGTATTATGGGGCAGTTCTTCTATTTAAGGAATTCTTTATACTCAGTTCGCCATTATACTCGGATGTCATGGTGTAGTTAAGAAAGGACAGGATTTTCTAAATTGACCGGAAGGCTGTCACGAGTGACATCGATTCCAACAATAATATTTAACATTCTGAAGAAACGATTTAAATTTCATACGAAACATCTAATAATAAAAAAAAAATTTAATAATAAATAATAATAATAAACATCTAATAAAATTTCTACAAACATCTAATTCCACGTGAAGATACCAAGCATTGCCCTTTTGCTACGTATCCTTCGTCTGCCATTAATTCGTATACCCTCGATAACAGTCTGGTGTTGATAATAGAAATCGACCATAATGTTCACATATTTATGAACGTCGATGTATATATATTATACATACACCGGCTCATTTCTTCAATTTTTCGAACACAGCCATGGAATTGTTCCTCTGAACATACTACGTGCACTATATGTTCAAAACTTTTCGAAATTTCGTTAGCACCGACCAATGAGATACGACACAATTATTATCGCGATTATGATAGAGAAATTTTAAACCAGCTGGAAAATATACATAAAATTACAAGACATTTGTTGCAAACTTATATTTAGAGAAAAACGAATATACAACAGAAATGGTGATCTTAAACATATAATTAGTGGTACAGATGCGTTTTTCAAATTTTGCTAACATAATCGCGATAGTCGCGTCTCGTGCTAATGAGATTTCAACATCTTTTGTATAAGACACGTATAAAAAGTTTCAAAGAGCGTTTGAATACCTTCTGTAATTAAGCTTCTGTTATAAAGAATTTTGTACGGAATTATTTTTTATACAGAATCTTCTACGAAGAAATTTCCAATATTTTATGCTTCGATAATCGAATTTAACAGGGTACACCAGCGGTTTAGGTACACAGCTTTGAAACTTCCAACGAAGAAAATGCTTCATTGACGCTACAAATTTTATAGCTTAATTTCGCGCCCAAAGGTACATTTCTCCTGCAAAGAAACCAATTTTTCCAAATCTACAATAATATAATATAAAATATTTTTCTAAATTTGTTGGCCAGAACTTGTTAACCGGCTCGCTGTTCGATAAAAATCTCTTACAATTACGAAACTGTAAATTAGTCTAGATAGGTGAATTTCAGTGAATTAAACGTACGATACAGTTTATTCTTAACGGAAACGAAACGACGCGTAAGAAGACGGTAGGCTTTTAATTGCTTTTGAATAAAGAAATTATTCTATCCGCGAAATTGGCGGTTCGAATAAAGAGTTAACTGGTATCCCTCGGTTAACAGGTCGAACGTAACGCGGAAGGTGAAACGCGGCACAAAGAAAGTCGGCGAAACAGTGAAAATAAATTGGATCGAACTGAAGCGACTCTCTTTTTTCGGCTAATTACGAATTCGCCGGTTAATGAATTGAGTGTTAAACAAGTGGCGAAAGCCGGTAATTACACGGTCTGTCGCTGTCGAATTTCATTAAGCGGCCAGACGAGAGTCGACACGGCACGGAAAAAGAAAGAGAAAAAGGGAGGAAACGACAACCGTGGAAGGGAACTGCGGAATAAGTGAAAAAAGGCAAGTAAAGGCGATGGTAGGTATCTCGTGGTCCAAAAACTGCCTTCGTAAAAACAAGAATTTTGTTACATTCCGTTTTACGAATAAAGCTTCAGATACAGTTCTTGGCAGTTGCTGTGAGAAAATCGATGAAATGCGCAGAATTACGTTACGTCGCAACTGCAATTGTTTTTTGAACTCGGTAACAGGTAAAATGTTTATGAAAAGTGGTTTCTTATGGTGGTTAGTGATGTCTGATAAAGAAGATCACGCGTAGAAAGTGAGATTTCACTTTGTACTGTCGATGTTATATTCGATGGTATAATTTTTCTGAATTTCAATGAAATTAAAGTTCGTCGAGTAGTGAGATAACATTCGGTATTCGTAACAGTGTTTGGTAATTAATTAATTTGAACTGTTATCGTGGAAACTCCCTTGCGTAGTCACCCGGACGTGGAACTCGATAATTGGCAATCATTTTCCTAAGAATAATATTTGTGAAAGGGTAACAAGCTGAGGACAGAACGTTTACTTTAGATTCTGCAAATGCTTCCGGAAGATGTTTAGCCATCTACGCTACACTGAGTATCATGCAATCGTTTACTTGATGTAGTTTTTCATCGCAAAATGTGCTAGGTTATAAAACAGTTGCATTCCAAGTTTCGAAATGTCTCTTTAAGTAAAAAGAAAAGGACAATTTCCAGGTCGATTTAAGGATTCAGCATTGTTAGTTATAGAAGTATCTATAACTTCCATTGCAAGATATTTTACAAAATCAATAAATTTCCATGTAATCGGTCAAATTTAAACTTTTCGTTCACAGTATTATTCCCTGTTAAACATCAACAAACAGCAAAATGCTGGAAACGCACGGAAGCACGAATTCCCATATCGTTTTTCCATTTGCCTTCCAAACAATCCAAACTTTGGTAAATATTCTAGTTGACGTAACAATAAATAACACAAATAAAGCACATTTACACGAAAAAAAAAAAAAAACGAAAACAGGCGACTTTTAACGAACCTTTTTTAAATGAAATACCGCAACGAACACGTCTCGCCAGTTCGTATTGACCCATTTTTCAACTTGCCTGTTTTCTGGTCGCATATCCAAAATTGTCTCGCGACCGGTTGCATAATGAAAAAAACATTTGTCGTGGAAAGGAAAGGAAAGCAGCTGTGGCTGGGCAGTGAAGCAATGGTACAGTAATGGCAGAGAAGCGATACGTATCGACCGGCTGTTTCGGTGATCCATTCGCGAGGACATGACCCGGCTGATCGTCCATTTTGAAAGACATGCACCTTATCTGTGGACTCGTGTCACCATCGCCCCGTATTTTGTCACTGATAAGACCAATTCTTGCGACTATGCTTACAGTCTCGCGCAAATATGGTGTTCCGTGAGAATTTTTAACATTCTTTTGATTGTTCGTCAGTGTAACGAAATGACGAAGAATTCAGAACGAACGATTTAGAAAATTCTTGTCTCTTTATTTATTCGACGTTACGAGTATCCTTTCTTTAAGCAAACGTTCGAAATTTTGTTACTATTACGCAGTGGCTACAACAAATATTGCCACGTATCCTTAATTTTCAAACGCTTATCAGCTTCCATACGTTTTATTTATAATACCACGAGATTCTAGAAATTTTGACAGTAACGAAATTTCTATGGTAATTTCTATAGTAATATGATAGTAGATAGTACTAAATGATATACTTACAAAATTGAATATACTTAATTATATAATTAATTAGTATGTAGATGTTATAATATTGTAAATGGTATAACAGTGTAATGTAAAATGGTACAATGATGTAACTATATTTCTTATAAATAGTGTAGAATATACGTGTAGATAGAATCGTATAATATGCAACACAAGGTATAATACATGATCGCAAAGAAATTATTATATAAATTCTGTTCCATCAGACAGGAGCTCTGTTCCCCGAGTTCCACAAAATTCGTACACGTATACGTTTCTCTTAATTTACAAGCCAATATCGAAATTAAAAATACAGTGTAAAATTCAGATTAAAGTCACCCATAATTACAAACATCTTTTCTTGAGGAAAAATTCGAAATTTTCCGATATATAATATGCAATATACGTATAATGATAATCCATGGCAAAGAAATCCTATTCGTTCCAGCGAATCCACATATCGCTACTTGGTATTGATAGTGGGTCAACTGAAAAAATTAGAAATTTCCTACTATTCAGTGCAAAGTGCAAATTATTTCTAATTTTGATTACGTAGAACGGCATATTTATAGTAATTATGATCGCATTAGTTCTTCGTCAGAGGGCAATTATATTAATAATTATTTCCAATTATATTATATTATATACTAATATATTATATTATATTATAATTATTATTATATATAATTTTTATAATTATTATTGTATACAATTATATTATATATAAAATTATTTCCAATTTTGATTACATAAAACGGCATATTTATAGTAATTATGATCCCGTTAGTTCTTCGTCAGAGTGCAATTATATTAATAAGGCATGTATTTAGTATTTTCCCGAATGTACGTTTAAACAATTTTTAAAAGCATCTCTAAAATGTACATTTTTTAAATTGCGCCACTATCAATGCCAAAACAACGATATCCACTTACACGTTTATCTCTTCCTTTTAATTAGAAGCCAATATTAAAATAAAAAATACCATCCGAAGGTCAACTTATAATCGTGAAAATTACAAAGAATTTCTCCTTTTAAATTCGGAATTTTACTATTATGCGATAATCCATAGGGAAGAAGGTCCTGCGACAAATCACAATCCGTTTCATTGGAGATTCGTCGAGGTTCCTCGAGTCCCATTGCTCCAGGTTCCTTCCTATTCAGCGTTCCGCTGGATTTGTACACGCGTCCCTTTCTCCTGGCGCATCCTTCTCTCCTTTCACTTTCTACCTGTTTCTGCCGCCTTTCCGGAGTCGCGATAAGGCCGAACGGTCGATGGATAAGAGAAAATTGTCGGTAACTTATGGCGGCACTGCAAAGACATTTTGTCTGACCGCGGCTGGAATTGTCAGTAACTTATGATGTCCTTTCGAAACGTCACTGACGTCCCATCGTTTCATAGCTGCGACTCACGGTGAATTATGAATGATAAGACTTATGAACGTAAGAATTCTTTTCTCCCTTTGCTCCGTGTCTTTCTTTTTTTTTTTCGATCCTGACACGATAATTTATCGTTTTACATTCTTTTGTCGTTTACACTTGCAACGTCTTGTTGCCCGGTGTATTAAATGCAATTTCTAATGTTTTTCTTTCTTCTTCTTTTTCCTTAATGAGAATTAGAGGTTGTGTGGACTTCTGAGTCATTGAAAGCATAGTATATGAAAAGAGAAAAGATGGAAATCCATTTAAAGTTAATGCTATTATCTAATGGTAGAACTGTATGTTTCAATTTTGATCGTCCAATAACGAGATCACCGGCTCTGCAGCTGCGGCTTAAAAAATTTGCAATCTTGGAATGCGATGGTAAAACTACTATTTTTTAATAGTAACTTCAGTATGTCAAATTTCGGTAATACGTTTCCAATGTTCTGTGAATCGCTAAGCTACTGCGATAGAACATCTAAATACGAACAGATTGAAATTTATATTTTTCCTACTTTGATTTATAAAAAAGGAAACCTACATTTTCAGTTGCAATATCTACAATTGTTATAATTATAATATCACTTCACGATAATCCAATATTAAAATAAAAAATATAGATATCCGATGTAGAAGCAGAGTAAACATTTCTTCGATATGTATTTGGTTGGCAACTAAGTGATTGTCAATATCACCTAATGACAAAATCCGCAATCACTTAGTTGCCAACTCGATACATTTAAATTTCACTTTCGATCACTTCGATATTCGTCGCAGGTGTCGCCGTATCGAATTCAAATTGATTTTTCATAATTGATAAATAAATCCTGCGATAATGGATTCACCACCTTTGGACCTCGTTGTCGATAACGATAACGTCTTCATCGATTCATCGAATCTACGAGGATTTCGAGCGCCGATCGTATCTTGGTGAATCGCGGCAATAAATCATAGCACGCCGTTGCGATAAATAATGATGGATCGTTCGATGAATTTCCTGGCCGCATTCCTTTGCCTCCGCAGTGGATTCAAGTCGAAGATAAATTGATAAAGATCGTCGACCATCTTCTCGCGCTTTACACCTGTCATTTGCTAATCCTAATCAATAAGAAACTGTATTATAGCGCAGACTGTTGAAACTGCTTTTCATAGAAATTTTCCTACTGCGTTTTATAAATGGAAATTCGTAGTACGAAAGTGTCTACAAAAGACGAGTATTAGAGATAAGAGGAGCTTCATTTTAAGAACTAAACAGCATAGAAAATTTAAAGGAAGCAAATAGTGGCTCGAATGAATAATAAAAGGACGTAAACTTATGAGAAAATTTAACAAGAATCTAAAGATGAAACACAATGGTAGTGGCCTTGTTTTTTAGATATATTATAATACAGAGCGAAAATTTCTATTTAGAAGAGAAAAATAAGAATCGAGTAATATGGAATATTCTGTATAATACGCGTTAATTATCTAATTTTCTGAAGTAAATGACCGATCGATCAATTGGCACACGATAAAGTCGACAGTCGTACGTACCTCTACCTTTCTCTCAGCTTCTTTTAACCGCGTTCTGCGCTAATTACTGTTCCCAGAAATTGGCTTCAAGAGTTCTCGAGGATAGCCTTATTTCCAACAGGCACGCAACTGCAACGTCAGCTTTCGGATACGACATAGAAACGATTATCCGAAGCTCAGGATTGAAGTAGGGGTGAGCTGTGCATCTGCTTATTCTAAAGATCGATTTCATCTTCAAGAGAAACAAGAAAATTATTCTTCTTTCAATACTTCGCTAATATCCATTGTGTTTTCGCTCGATGTAATATTATAGGTACATTTCTATTTTAATAAAATACGTCTTTTAGTGTAATTGGATTCGGAAGTCGGTTTGCTTTATATCTTCCTTGTTATCGTCCTCGAATATTTCATCTTCTCGAGCAACGATTATTTTCGTCCGGTTGTTTTCACCGATTTAATCAACTTAGACCGAAGGAGAGTTTCGAGCAATAAAAGTTGTATTATTTTCAACAGGACGACAGATATTTCTATTCGAAATCTTTGCGGATGTGAAAATTCTTCGATTATTCGGTCGAGTCTCAGGCTTAATCGATTTAGAATCTCGAAAACAGTAGCGCTAATGTCATTTAATTCTTCCATTATATTCTGTTACACGCCAGTTCGTAAATGTTAAAATTATATTTTGTTTTTAGAACGACACGGTCCCTTTATCGTCGCATCTTTTTAATCGTTTTTATCTTTACGATAATTTCTAAGCGTTTGAATATATCGCGAATATATCAGGTTGTAACGTACATAGGAAACATTTAAAAACTTCCACTATATCTATCAATAATATGTTGTTACGTACATAGAATACGTAGAAGATTGCAATAGAAGATATTTCTCTTTCTGAAATTAGATTACGTAGAAAGTGTTGGTTTTTCATTTCTGCATTTCAACCGAACGAATATTTCTCCTTCTCGCTGTAAGTCGCTTTTATCATAACGAACGTATTACGTGCGTTACGTGAAACGTTTTTAAATCTCATTAGCGCCCACATGGGATTCGCTTATCGTCGCTGAAGTTTCAAAGCAATTTGAAAATGTGTATAAAAAATTACAAGATACCTAAGTGCAAGCCATACGATTATCCATACCACGTATTTCACAGAGACGGGGAAAATATTTAAACAGTGAATTATTCATTGTATTAACACTTTGCACTCCTATGTCGAGTGTGACTCGACGTCAGTTTTTATCTCAGGTGCACTTTTGTCGAGTCCCACTCGATATTCTTTCAGTTCCACCATTTTTTATGAGACGTGCGAAAGAAAAGCAGGGTTGCATCCTGAGAATTGTTTCAAGATATATTATACACTTAAAAATTACAAAATAGAACAATAGTGTGAATAAAACTGGTATTAGGTTGTCCGGAAAGTTTCTTTCGTTTTATGAGGAAATAATAAATGCACCAGGTTTTTTATTATTTTGTCGAATTACGTACGATCCATTTTGTTCTGTTGAGATAAACACCGCGACATTTCACAATCCTCCTTTCACGTTTGTATGAAGGTGCACTGTTGTAAAAAAAGACACGGACAACCTAATATTTAAGCGAATTTGTTTCTTCCTTTATTTATTTAAATTGTCATCTTTTAGTTAAAGTAAATTTCAAATAAAACACTTAAAAACGTTGGCAGCTGTTGGTAACAAAATTGAAATAAAATTCAGAATGCAAAAGGTTAACCCGTGTTATATTAACCATCTTTTCACCGACGTCGTTGGTATACTGGCTCGTTTACCACGTTTTTTCCGTTTTTTTTTTTTTTTGTGCTTTTAAACAATGATTCATATAATAAAGTAATAATAAAATAATAAAATGAAATAAAAAGAGAATTCGTTAATACCATGCAATAAATATGCAGAAATAAACGCGAACGATTGTTATCACTGTATCTATGAATAATATATAGAATACATAGGAGATTACAATAGAAGATATTTCTCTTTCTAAAATACGCTAAATTACGTGGGAAGTGTTTTCATTTCTGCGTTTCAACCGAACGAATAATTCTCCTTCTCGCTGTAAGTAAACGGTAGCAGCTTCTGTACAGCAATTGGTGCCGTGGTCGCGAACACAGAAACAGAGAGAGGCAGACTTGGCGAGCAATTAAGTCGCGACACGAATCCATTAACATGCGGGGACAATCGTGCGATAGTCACGGGCCGACGATCTCGACCGCGGACGAAACAATTACACCGCGAATCGGCGCGCACCAGGGAAAAGGAGAGACCTCCCTTAATCTCCTTTCATGCGTGACTTTTGGTCGATTGTGCAACAGGTGGCGGGCTCGACCTTCGGCCTCCTCTTCTACGTTTCTAACGCTCGTTCGATACCACCCGTTTCCTTTTCCTGCTCGCCGTTACTCCTCCGTATCTCACTGAACGCGATCTCTTTCCATTTCCACGCGTTTCGCGTGCTTTGCTTCCGCACTGCTCTCACACTTTCCTTTCTTTTACTTTGGTTTATATTGGCTTATCTTGGTTTATCTTGGTTTATCTTGGATTATGTTAGATGTGTTCGAGTATTTCAATTCGTAAATATTTATCTATCGATCTATGGTTGATATTAGTTGTAGCTGGCTTTTCCAAATTGTGCAGGTATCTTCGTTTATCTTACGTATTTCTTTTAGTTTCTTCTTGTGCTACTAGTTTTCAAATTATGCCTTATTACTGTTGTTTGTATAGTATCGTGTGTTTGTATTGATACAAATGAATTATTCTTTCAGTTGGATACAATTGGTTTTCAAAGGGTGTAATAATTTGAAGAGTGCGAACAGGTGTTTCTTTCGTTTTCTGAAATTATTTTCACTGATATACGTAAATTGTTACGTTTATGGTAAAAGTATATACATATATGTAATAACGTAAATCCTTAGGATAAATCAGACGATCGATTCTGGAAAATCGAGTTTATTTTGGGAATAATTAACACTTTGACTGCCACGCCGAAATCACGTGTTTCACTCAGGACGTCACAGTGTTTTAACACAGTGCACAGTTAGATGCAAGATTTGTTCTCATTTTGTTTTTCTTTTTTATTGATATTCTAATAAAAATGTTTAATTGTTCGATGGGGCACTTTTTATTTCAAAGTATCTTCTACTTATCGGTTATATTCAAAATGCCCTAACTGTCAATTTTCATTCAATTTTTGCAATTGTAAGAAGTTCAAACGCTCCGGTCACCAATGATCACCATGGCGTCACAGGAGAAACCGTGGCGGGTCATATATGACCAACGTAGCAGTCAAAGTTAAAAGAAATAAAATAATAAATAATAAATAAATAAAATAATAATAATAAAATAAATAAATAGAGAAAGTTAAAATAAATTAAGTTAAATACATTAACAATTAATAACAAATCTATTATAAATTTTAGCTGGAAAATCGAGAATGTTCCAAGTACTAAATTACCGTTCTTCTCTCGTGATCTATTCTATTCAGCACATGACTGCCGATAAAACAATTCTATAGAATTCTATAGAATTCTATAGAATTTACATATATATGTATATGTTGTTGGTAAATCGAATTACTACGACGAAACAAAATTACAATAGTTGAAAATCGTACAGAAGTTTCTGTTCGTTGTATTCACGCGATCTATCTCAGTAAACAGAATTAAAATATCGTCCTAAGATCTTTGACTAGCTTCACGTAATGTGTAACTACCTTAAAATCCGTTAAACGTACTTAAATCCTCAACTCTATAGATCCTTTAAACTCTATTAATCATTTTCCAAACTGTTCGTGTTACATGCTAATCAATCATTTTGAAATATTTCGAAGCATTTTCTTCAAAACGATTCCAATCCGCCCTGATCTAATCCATCCTTCAAGCTACAAATTCTACCGTTAAATGTTTCCTCAAACAAATTCTCCGATCCGATCTCTTCTTTAGAATATTATTATTATATATCAGACTAACTACGTTGCCTACTAATCGAGTAACTCTGTTTCCACACGAGGCAAGATCATCTGTTTCAAACCGTTTCATAAATATCATAACATGAAACAAAAACGTCTGAATAAGAATCCAGCAACTTATATCGATCTCTGTTCTCATTTTGACAATGTTTCCTCGCAAAGAACCATCTACGAATCTTCCATCATTTAATATCTAATTTTTTATTTTCATATTGTATCATTACATTGTATATCGCACATTTGTATTCGTATTTGGAGAATCGATCGTTCCATTTAATGAATTTAAAATCAAACGTATCGATATATAAGTGAAATTCCGTGTCGTATCAATTCAGCGTCAAAATTCACGCGTCCAAGTGATCGTCGCAATTCAGCAGACCGTATTCTTTTTTAAACGTGTCGCAATCGAGCATCGTTGCGTCATCGCGCATAATGATCGCTCGCAAGGAGGGTATTATCCGCTGCTTTAACCGCGTGGTCAATAATCACGGGCCTCGGCCGCCAACATCGTAGACGTAGTTTTCCAGGAAACCATTACTATACTATACGAGGCAGCTTCGCGTAAATTGCCGGTGTTCCTGTGGTTCTCCAACAACCGATCGATCGTATCTGTAACCACGCCAGCCAGCGTTGCCTTGCTCCAGCGTATTGCTCGCACTCGTATCTTCTTAGAATGAAACGATAGATCCAAGAGAGACAAGGATGAGACGAGCATAGTTAATTTATGGGCATCTGGTTCACCGATCGAATACCTAGAAGAGAAAATCGGGAGAGGGTTGTTGCAGTTAAGACGGCCAGAGCATTGATATGTGGTCTGGTTTAGTAAGAGGCGATACTCTATTTATGTAAAGGTTCTTCTACGTTAGAATCACTTGCAAACTGTACAAAGTTCATTTTTGCGATAATTATATATCGACATATATTTTTTCATTGCTTGAAATTTTCGAAAATTTCAAAAGTAAATATCTAAATCTACGTATTTTATGGAAAACGGTTTCGTTTCGACGATAAAATTTCCAAAATTTTCGACCTGAGATTCGAGAATCTATGGTTTTTAAATGTACCTGTTATTTGTATGGGGGTGGCAACTAAGTGATTGCGGATTTCGTCATTAGGTGGTATTGACAAAATCCGCGATCACTTAGTTGCCAACCCAATATATTGCTCGATACTGCTCAATTCTTAACTATCATTTTCTACGCGAATTTTCAATTTAGTAATCCAATTTCCACAATTTCCTTTAAATTCGAATCTAAATGTTCAAGTCTAAGTCTCTGATCGTAAACATTTTCCTATTTATATAATTTCCAAAGTTTGCTCCGAAGATCGCGAAACTTACGTTTCTATACTTTGATATCGTTTTCGATGTAACGTTGCTTAAGATCGCTCAATTCTTGACCATCTCGTTCCACGTGTATTCACATTCTAACGATGATGCAATTTGCAAAATTTGCTCCGAAAATCCCCAAATCTACGTTTCTCTATTTTCATACGATTCCTAATACAATACACATTCCAATTGAGCAAAATATTACTCAATTTTTAACCGTCATATTCCACGAAAATTGTCATTTCGACGATAAATACAATTCCTAAAATTTCTTTTAAATTCGAATCGAAATACCCAAATAACCGTCGACGTGCTTAGAAAAATTTATTCAAATCTTCTTGCGAAACATTTTTTCGATTACCAGTGACTCGTCATTCGCACGAATCCTCGTTTCGCGCGCTAAAATTTATGGAACTTCCATAGTAAAATTTAAATAGCCAGAAGTCTCGGTATTTCCGTATCATTCTCGTCGTGTCGTGGTGTTCGTTCATAGTCGTGGATGGACTAGCACGGACCCAACCACGGGTATCGACGCGTTGAATCGGTTAGATTCCTCGAGGCAGTTCGCAACGTATCTCCTAGTCGAAGAGAGGAACGGCGCGCAAAGGAGCAGCTCGAGCGGGACAGAAGCGGAAGAAAGATCGCGTACAGTTAAAAGACAGCGAGACAGAGAAGAAAGAAGCAGAGGTTGGTAAGCCACGATACGGCCACGGCTGTTAGTCAAAGAGGCGACTCGCGTTGATTTACAGCTTACTAAATAGACGGGGCTCTTACGGGCCCTGATATTCTCTCGCCACGGAATGCGGCAGAGGACGAGGTGGAAAGAGTCGAGCGAAAAGTCGACGAATGCGAGACATTGCGAGCAACTCGCAGAAATAAAGGTTCGTTCGTACTGCGTACTCTTTTCCACGGAAGTGATTCTCTTCGGATGAAGACGTTTCAAGTTATGTTTGTAACATGACGTTTAAGATCACGTTATAATAGGAAACTTAAAATTATGTCCATAATAACGTAGATACAGTTACGTTTATAACGAAAGACGTAGTTTCGTTCGGTCGATGACATTCAAAATTTTGCTTGTAATAAGATTATGTTTATAATAAGACATTTAAAATTGTAATTGTAATAACGCGATTATAGTCACGTTTGTACTAAGACTAAAAGACACGAAGACGTACTTTCGTTCGGACAACGACATTTGAAATTCTGTTTGTAACAAGTCATTTAAGATTATGTTTACAACAAGTCATTTAAGATTATGTTTATAACAAGTCATTTAAGATTATGTTTATAACAAGTCATTTAAGATTATGTTTATAACAACACATTTAAGATTGTAATTGTAATAACGCGACTATAGTCACGTTTGTACTAAGATTAAAAGACATGAGGATGTACTTTCGTTCGGACGACATTTAAAATTCTGTTTGTAACAAGTCATTTAAGATTATGTTTATAACAAGACATTTAAAATTGTAATTGTAACAACACAATTATAGTCACGTTTGTACTAAGACTAAAAGACATGAAGACGTAGTTTCGTTCGGACAACGACACTTGAAATTCTGTTTGTAACAAGTCATTTAAAATTAGGTTTATAACAAGACATTTAATATTATGTTTATAACAAGCCATTTAAGATTATGTCTATAACAAAACATTTAAGATTGTAATTGTAATAACGCGACTATAGTCACGTTTGTACTAAGATTAAAAGACATGAGGATGTACTTTCGTTCGGACGACATTTAAAATTCTGTTTGTAACAAGTCATTTAAGATTATGTTTATAACAAGACATTTAAAATTGTAATTGTAACAACACAATTGTAGTCACGTTTGTACTAAGACTAAAAGACATGAAGACGTAGTTTCGTTCGGACAACGACACTTGAAATTCTGTTTGTAACAAGTCATTTAAAATTAGGTTTATAACAAGACATTTAATATTATGTTTATAACAAGCCATTTAAGATTATGTCTATAACAAAACATTTAAGATTGTAATTGTAATAACGCGATTATAGTCACGTTTGTACTAAGACTAAAAGGCATAAAGACGTAGTTTCGTTCGGACGACGACATTTAAAATACTGTCTGTAACAAGTCATTTAGGATTATGTTTGTTAAAACAAGACGAGTTTTAAATAATGTCCATAGTAGCGCAGATACTGTTACGTTTATAGCAAGACTAAAAAGCTAAAATACGGCTAGTTCTGGCCAAATGGAGACATTTCAAGTTGCGTTTATAACGAGACATTTAAGATTGCGTTTATAAGAAGACGTTTAAAATTATGTTTATCATAATACAACCACAGGTATGTTTACGATAAAGCTAAAACACTAAAAGCCAAGCACTTCCCTTTAAACGAAGACATTTAAACTTATGCTTGTAAGAAGATATTTAAGAGATTACGTCTATGATAAAGAGACCACGGATCTTTACATTTTATTTGAAATTTATATCTTTATGAACGCAACTAAACAAATATAAACTTAATTGAAGATTCGCTTTATCCGTTAAAAATCCAAACAAGTAGTCCACGTTCCATGTTTCGTATATCCTTGCGCGTTGCATTTTTATATTTCTAAATTTTGCATTTTAAAGGCATAAAAATCCGCGATCGAACGGTAAGTCGTCTAAAACATTTAATATTCAAAATTATGCTCATAACAACATGGTTAAAGCCGTGTTCGTAATTAAACGCTTAACGTCATGTTCGTAACAGGACGTTTACGATACAAACCATAATCGAACTTTCGTAATAGCAACCGTAACGAGACAAACGCTTTTTCGCTTACTACGAACTTACAAAAGTCACGATCAACGGTGATTTATAATAGAAGGATTATAACCGGTGTTATTTGCATTTGGAAGTAGTTGGTGACTTTTGGAATTCCGTCGCCGCATAGAAAATTCACTGCGACCTCAGGCAGAGGCTGTTTATTCTGGCTACGATGTGCGGCGCAATTCAGCGAACACGGAGAGACACGCAATCGTCACGGTTCTTCTGATACCGGATTTAAAGGCCTTATGCTCGGTTTTCACGAGTCTCCGGTGTCGCTGAGTAATCCTATCCTCGGACACATCTAGCCAGCATAATGTCGCTTGACCGGTAGCACAAGCAGCGGCTACTTTACCTCGCTATATTTTCATATACTTTAACGTATGTGCTATTATACTAGTGCGCCACTTTAAAGATCGATCTTTCCCTGTCATTCGTCAACTTTTCATTAGTAACGTTACGTAGGTAGATAATTTAAGGAATGGAGAAATTGCAAAGAGATACGAGATTTTCTTTGTATTTGCTCACGCATGGCGCGTCCAATTGTCTAACTTCAATTTCGTTTCGACGATTAATCAACGGTTGTCTTTAACGCGCCAGTTTGCCTCTCGCGATTTCGACGTATACCTGTTACAGAGATCGACCCGTAGATTTGTAATTTTCAATGCGAACACAGGTTCTTGTCCAAGTTTTTGAATATTTTCTGAATACTTGGAAACAAGTCGTTCACTTTCTCTGTTTTTCAAACAGTAAAAAGTACACCTAACACTGGCAAATATTAATCAAACAAATGCAAATAAGGTCAGCGCAAAATAAATTCGAACGAAGCCTATTTCTTTAAAAACCCTGGAAATTTCAACTCGAACTGTCCTCATTTCGCCCGCATTAACGCGCTTTTCCCAACGGTGCTCCCATGATACTCCAACGGCGTAATTATCTTCCGATCGAGTCAATATACTATCTATCGATGTAATTGATACAATTTTACCGATTAATACTTATGATTGCCTAGAAAACAGCTCTAAACCAATAAAGTCTCTGTATGATCGATATGATGCGTCCAATGATATACAACGCTAACCGATCGTAAGATGCACGGTTTTTCCCAAGTTCGATTAAAACACGCTCTATGCCACGTATCTGTGGCAGAACGTTAAGCTCGATAGGAACACGGCATTTTCGTCGTTTCTCATGGAACAACGCGAAACATTTCGACTTCCACGAAACGAAACGGCTGGCTGGAACAATTATTTACGGCACCCAGGCACCCAGCAACGAGGCATCTCTCTCTCTGTTTCTTCTGCTTTCCTTATTTTTCTCTGACGCGCGGATCGCGAACAGAAAGAAAGAACGAAAGAGATTTCTCTGTCTCTTTCTCTCTTTCTTTCTTTCCGCCGGTCGAGAAGCGGGCCGGTGGATTCATTCGGTCGGTTTTTGCGCAACTCGTCGCTTCAGTAACCCTCTTCTTCTCTTTCTTCAGACCCTCTTCCTGAGACAAGCCTCTCAGCCGGTCATTGATTCGACGTAGATCTCGAGATCGGATCCTCTCGTGCGAAGCATCCTTTGAGTCTTCATTGAATTGCCCTCTGTCTCTTTCTTTCTTTCTTCTTTTCCTTCAGCTCTGACTCTCCTAGCTCTTTCTCCGCGTTTCTTTTCCTTTTTGCCACTCTCTTCGCCTCTCTCTCTCTCTCTCTCTCTTTCTGGCTTTTTTCTATCTATCCTCTTCTCGATAATTCTCGTCTAACCGTGCACGCCCCAGGATGACCAGGCTGCCTGGAAAAACGCGATAATTGCGCTCGCGTATAATAAGCGTTTTGATGCTGTTGTTTCTTTTTTCTTCTTTTTTTTTGGTGCCGATCAGAGGATTCTTCGGGAGCGGAGAAACATCCGAAGGGTTTTCTCTCGGTTTAAATGGTTTTTCCTGGGTTTCGATAGTAGTTTCCGAGATTTCTTCTTGCTTGCGAGTCGGTCCGCGAATATTTAGTATCCTCGTCGCTTCGATTGTCAGTCGGAAGGTGAAGAACAGCGCAGCGAGCCAAAATTTGGATCTTGGAAATGTGGAAGGTGCAGATTCTACAGCGGAATATATTGGGTTGTCCGAAAAGTTTCTTTCGTTTCATGAGGTGATAATAGATGAACAACAATTTCTGTTTTATATTATTTCATTAAATTATCATCCATTTCTTTCTATTTCTATTATTATGCCCGTGCATAATTCAATAAACTACTATAAAACAAAAAACATTGTGCGTCTATTATTTTCTTATAAAACGAAAGAAACTTTTCGGACAACCTAATACATCAACGTTTATAATACATTCTGTGATTATTACAAATTCTACGATCAACGTTATCGTTAGAATCGTAGGACGAAGGATGGAAAAATTCAAAATCTATTGTGTTGGCAATTAAGTGATTGCGGATTTGTCAATACCACCCAATGACAAAATCCGCAATCACTTAGTTGTCAACCCAATACTATTCTGCACGAAATTCGTAATAAAATAGATATTTTTTGCTGACGAAGAAAACAAAAAATTATCTATTATCAATATTATTAATTACTAATTATGCTATTATCGATCAATACCGCGTTAAGTTTCGTTGGAACGCGTCGATTGTCCCTTTTACTTTAAAAGCCGCTTTAAAACGACAAATTATTTTTACAAAGGCCGATTCAATCGATTTGAAACGAACGCGCGCTTTCGATCGATAGATTTTAATTTTAAATCCTTGGAGTTTGTCGTGCAAGGCAATCCGCTCGCGTCAATCTTTTTACGCTTTTTAAAGGTTTGCTGTGGCTGCGTGGAAACGCAAATATCGCGTTATTTTTAATCTGGCCACCTATTATTGGCTCTTAAACGGCGGCCATTTTTACGAGGCTACTTAGAAATCGGACTCTTTCTCCGGTCTAAATTTACGCGGCATGCAGTTTCCGCTCGATTTCAACTCTCTCGATCGCGTCCCTTTTTATTTCCCCTCGTTCTCCGCCACTACGCACGCTTCGTCCTTTTTCTCTTTCTTTTTCCCCGATATCAATCATCGTTTTGATTCAGCAAATGTAATACCGTCACTGATGCAACTACTCGCGAGAAATTACCATTTTTTGTTTTATCTAACCTAATCGAAGCCTGTCTAAAATCTTCATTTCGCGGTCTTTGACATCGCGAGGAGTATCGAGATCGTCGATCGAACACGTAAATAAACGCGCAAATAGAAATAGAAAATTCGCAGATACGGCGGATCGAAGCTTCGGTTTAACCTCGGCGTCCAGGTGCAAGAAATGTACAAAATTTATTTTCAAACGATGTAACTTTCTCATCGATGTTCGCCACATTTTTATCGGCTATCCCGGAGGTTAGACGAGATTACGAGAGATTTCTCGAAATTAGTGAAGTTCTAACAAGGACTAGCTCTAGAAATGGAACGAACCGTAAGAAGAAAGCGTAATGAAACGACAGCGATTGCGGGCCAAGATAATTACGAGAAGAAAAACGTCGCAGAGAGATGCTTGTCAATTCTGTTTAAAATTCGATTTAACCGCGGCACGATTTACCTATTTTTAGCATTGTTATATGTCGGGTTAGCGTTAGGTTTATGGGCGTGTAACGAATCTTCATTCGGACTAGCCATCGTTGTTGCACAATAGAGATTATATTTACTGGTATAAATATTGATTTTTACAAAGTTTGACAAATAACCGTGGTGATTAAACACTCGAGATGTTAGTGATAATGTTCTTAGGTTCAATAACGAATCCACGGTCAACGGGGTAACTGTTTGTTAAACGTAGAATATATTTTGAAGCACAAAGTAACGTTTGCTGTGACGCTCGGTATAATACTGCACGTAAAGACGATGTGCAAACTCTGCAAGGTGATCGCAGGAATAAAAGACTGATGGAAATTTTCTTCTCCTTACGATCGCGTTTGTTCGTTGCATATTGGCCGGGGATACCAACAAAATTCCAGCAGTCGTTGCTAGGCAGACCCGCGTAGAGCTGACATTGCTCCTGCCCGGGGTTTGATTGTTAATACAACGTGTGTCTCGCAATATTGGCACTTCTCTGTTAGGTAAAAACGTTCATCCCGTGACCGTGGCTACGTTCGGCGACCAGTTGTGTCACCTC
Source organism: Bombus flavifrons (assembly GCF_040668555.2). Classification (NCBI taxonomy): domain Eukaryota; kingdom Metazoa; phylum Arthropoda; class Insecta; order Hymenoptera; family Apidae; genus Bombus; species Bombus flavifrons. Next base: position 7,443,379 of record NC_138446.1, on the reverse strand, counting down.
GAGCCCAAGCCCACCGTCACAGATCTCGGGCAAACATAATAGGATTGAATCATAACAATTTCTAAGTTCTATCATTTAAGTACAGCTATAATGAATAGTCTAGACTAAAGTATTGGGGATCTTCTCAAAAATTCCAAAAGAAAGGCCCCGATGTCCCCTCATTTCCGACATATATTTATTATAAATTTAGTATTGCAGTATCTTATACTACAATAAGTTTATTTACAATAAATGGATTAAACAGATGTTGATTAAACAGGAAACGATGGTTGTTTAACGTGAACTAATCACAATAACGTATTATAATTAAGACTCATACTGCTGTTAATTCGTTTATGTCCCTTAGCAACTTCTTGTCTTTTGTCTTATCTTCATATCTTTTGTCTTAGTCCCACCATGCACATGCTCCGCAACCGCTTGTTTATAATTTGCCCGACACACCCCAGGCCCCAGGTCCACGATACTATAGTATTATATATTTATTATAGATTAGTAAGTTATGGCGGAAAACTGGAATTTTCGTCGCACCTCGTCATTCGCCTAAATCTAAAAATCCATTCAAAGTTTCGACGTCAAAGCCGAACCATCGACGTCCAGTTCCCTCGAAGCTAATCCCTCTACCGTGTAACATCCACGTCAAAATAACGCACGCGTGCCACTGTTGTTATTCTGACAGGCCCAATACGTGCACGCGTTATACCTAAAATATCGCGTAGAAATTGGACGAAGGAAAGACACGAAGAACAAGCTGCAGCATCGGCGCGTGTCGCTCGCGAGAACCAGCTGTCTGCCTCTTGTGAAAGGAAAAAGGAGGGAAAACGGTTGCTCAGGAGGGTGGCTACGGCCGGATATATCGCGTATAATGGCCCGAAATGGTCAAATTATAGAGAGACTCGAGAGTACGCCGACCCTATGCCGTGAAACCGAGCGAGCACGGGTTAGGTGAAAAGCGAAGGCTGATGCGGATAGGCACGTGGATAGGCCAGTTACAATGGTTCTTGTTATATCATCGTGTTCTCGTGTTCTTTTTCTATACAGGTATGCGAGCGAGGGATTAAGAAACGGGAATGCTTATATGAATCGACATTTTTTGAAATATTCCAGTTATGAAGAATATTTCAAGTTTCGAAAATATTTGAAATATGTAAGATAGATAAGTTTTAATAATAAAGTAGAGATTGAAAAAAATAAGTTTCGTGGAGTATTAAAGGTACGTGAAACATCCAAGGTATGTAAAATATTCAAAATATTTGAGACGTCTGAATTTATTTTATGATATTCAAGGTACTTGAGATATTTAAAACACTTGGACTATTTAAAATGGTTCAAGTTTCTAAGATTTTTAAAACACCTAAACTATCTAAAATGTCCAAAGTTTCTAAGTTTTTTGAAACACGAACTATTTAAAATGCCCAGTTTCTAACATTCTTAAAACACCTGAACTATCTAAAATGTCCAAAGTTTCTAAGTTTTTTAAAACACTTGAACTATTTAAAATGCCCAAAGTTTTTAACATTTTTAAAACACCTGAACTATCTAAGATGGTTAAAGTTTCTAAGATTTTTAAGACACCTGAACTATTTAAAATGTCCAAAGTTTCTAAGATTTTTAAAACATCTGAACTATCTAAAATGCCCAAAGTTTTAACATTTTTAAAACACCTGAACTATCTAAGATGGTTAAAGTTTCTAAGATTTTTAAGACACCTGAACTATCTAAAATGTCCAAAGTTAAATTTCTAAGATTTTTAAAACACTCGAACTATTTAAAATGCCTAAAGTTTCTAAGATTTTTAAAACATCTGAACTATCTAAGATGCCTAGAGTTTCTAAGATTTTTAAGACACCTGAACTATTTAAGATGCCTAAAATTGCTAAAATTTTTAAAACATCTGAACTATCTAAAATGCCCAATGTTTCTAAGATTTTTAAGACACCTGAACTATCTAAAATGTCCAAAGTTAAGTTTCTAAGATTTTTTAAACACTTGAACTATTTAAAATGCCTAAAGTTTCTAACATTTTCAAGACGCCTGAACTATCTAAAATGCCTAAAGTTTCTAAGATTTTTAAGACACCTGAACTATCTAAAATGCCCACAGTTTCTAACATTTTTAAAACACCTAAACTACCTAAAAGTAGTCTTGAAGTATCTAAGATTTGTAAAACGTCTGAACCATTTAAGATATACATAGTTTCTGAAATACCTGAAATTCCCAAAGTGTAAAGGATCGTCGTTCGCCACTTCACCTACGCAATCCTCGTTAAAGAAAAACGCGAAAAGGAGAGAAATCATGCGCCAATACCCGCAACAATCTCACGATCTCGTACGTCATTCTCCCGAACGATCAACATTCAATTTTCCTGCAAGATAACGTCATCGTGGAAAAGGCACGTAAACCATCGTATCTGCATCGTAGCCGAAGTTCTCGCAGAAGGCAAACAGGTTGTAGGGAGACATACATCAGGTAGACAGAAATTTACGTGCAGACTTTTAACGATACAACGTTACCACGGTGTTGAAGAATTACAGGTTCGATACCTTTGGTGTCACTTCATTTTCATTATCGTTCATTATCGTTCGGTAATCCCCCTCTTATTATCGTTATCGCGTTCCTCGAGCCGAGTCATTTGTGCCAGGCGATACTGAATCGATTACGAGGACAGGTGCGAACCACGTTCGCCACGCTTTCTCCACAAAGAAACAGGCAGGTATCCCTAATTGGCAGCTAATTGGTCGAGGGACGGTATTTTGCTTAGGAACTGACGATTTGCGGTCATTCGAGAATTTACGCCTGGCAACGATTGCAAAAAGATAGGTTGTTTTAATAGTAGGTGTAGGTCAGTGCTCGTTTCATTTGTTTATCGACCTGGTTTTTATTGGTTTCTTTCTAATTTGGAAATATAGTGAATGGATAATACGCTACACGTTCGCTTAAGTTTTGTGACAAATATTGAACAAACAATTATAGTCTGTTTTGGGCTTTGGAATTTTGAATAGTTAAAAGTTAGAATTTTTAATCTTCTTTGGATTATGGTACTTTGAAATTTAATAAATTGGCCATATATATACTGGTTGGTTAAATTTTGTAAAATGAATTGAAGAAATGTTTTTTCCTCAAGAACTGGTTTTTATCGGATTCCTTTTCTTTGGAAATATAATAAGTCAATATATAATACGTAATGGACTTGTTCAAATTTTGTAGAGAAGATCGAAGAAACGTGTACTTTTCTTCGGGTCTTTGTTCCAATTTTTTGATCGTCTTTATTTTCGATTATGGGTACTTTGAAATTTGATAAATCGACAATACGTAGACGACTTGATCAAATTTTAGATTATTTAGAGTAGATCGAAGAAATGTTATGAACTAGTTCTTCTTCTATTTTTTTATTTGAAAGTATAGTAAGTGAATAATACGTAACAGGTTCGGTTCAATTTTATAGAACATATTGAAGAATTGAAGAAACGTTGCTGTTGGAATTTTTTAATCGTACGATTGTATTTTGAAATTTAATAAATTGACTGAATAAAACGTAGATTGGCTCAAATTTCACAGAGTAAATGGAAAAGACGTGTCTCTTGTGATTTCACTGTAATTTTTGATCAGAACTTTTCGATTGTGTTGAGCTTCTCTTTTGGGTAAACCGATCGCTCGATCGTTCGAAAGATCGAAGAATCTTCATCTGTTGATTTCTGATTAAAATCTTTGTATCGTGCTCAGATTTTATCTTAAAATGTAAACTTTTTGTTGTAAAATATAAATTACTGTACTCGAAATTATATTAAATATAAATTGCGTTATTTAGAAGGTTTTATGGTAAAAGTGGATTAAAGTGGTTATCGTGTAAACTATATAGAAGCCAAACCAAGTATCTTTATCGAGGTTAATCGTCCGGTTTCAGAATAAGCAAAGGACGAATTCGATCGATAAATCACGTATCTGACGTTAAAATTGGGAGATTTTCAAAACGGGATGTATCTTTGAAACAATCGATTCTTTTATTTGTGTGTATAGTCTGAGAACATAGGTCTGGCAAAGTATATTTTTAAACCGGTTTGTCCTTAATTTGTATAATCTAACATACAGCAGAATAAAAAATATGAAACAAACATAAGAGAAGGGAAAGCTAATTTTATAATTTTGTTCCAAGTGAAAATAGAAAAGAAAAAAAAAAAAATAGAAACCGTGACACAAGAAAAATCACTTCCTCATTTTTAATATAACTTCCCACCCCTTCAGATATTTTATATTTTTATAACCTTCTATTTTAAAAATACCTGAAAACCGATTTCTTCTCTTATCTATAATTACCTACTTTCATAAACCCATCTAAAAATACATAAATAAATTTTACACTCTTTACACCGACGAGGAAAATATGTAAATATGATGTATAACGTTCTGATGAGTACGATAGAACAATTAAAAAGTTCCCCGCCAATTTACCTATCTATATGAAGAACTTGATGAAAAATCTGAAAAATCATCTTATTCAACGCCTTATTTATCTCGCATTGTACTATTGAGGATATTGCACAGCCACGTGCTCTAACATTTGCATTGCGAACTCGTCACTTTTTCTTCGAAATTTACGTATCTGAAGAACTTGATGAAAAATCTGAAAAATAATTTTATTCCATAGCTTATATATTTTAGATTGTATTATTGAGAATATTGCGGAGCAACTTGACGTGGCTCGTAAACGTTTGCATTGCGAACGCGCCACTTTTTCTTCAAAATTTACGTACCTGAAGAACTTGACTAAACATCTGAAAAATAATTTTATTCGACAGCTTATATATTTTAGACAGAATTATTGAGAATATTGCGGAGCAACTTGACGTGGCTCGTAAACGTTTGCATTGCGAACGCGCCACTTTTTCTTCAAAATTTACGTACCTGAAGAACTTGATGAAACATCTGAAAAATAATTTTATTCGACAGCTTATATATTTTAGACAGAATTATTGAGAATATTGCGGAGCAACTTGACGTGGCTCGTAAACGTTTGCATTGCGAACGCGCCACTTCTTCTTCGAAATTTACGTACCTGAAGAACTTGACTAAACATCTGAAAAATAATTTTATTCGACAGCTTATATATTTTAGACAGAATTATTGAGAATATTGCGGAGCAACTTGACGTGGCTCGTAAACGTTTGCATTGCGAACGCGCCACTTTTTCTTCAAAATTTACGTACCTGAAGAACTTGACTAAACATCTGAAAAATAATTTTATTCGACAGCTTATATATTTTAGACAGAATTATTGAGAATATTGCGGAGCAACTTGACGTGGTTCGTAAACGTTTGCATTGCGAACGCGCCACTTTTTCTTCAAAATTTACATACCTGAAGAACTTGATGAAAAATCTGAAAAATAATTTTATTCCATAGCTTATATATTTTAGACAGAATTATTGAGAATATTGCGGGGCAACTTGACGTGGCTCGTAAACGTTTGCATTGCGAACGCGCCACTTTTTCTTCAAAATTTACGTACCTGAAGAACTTGACTAAACATCTGAAAAATAATTTTATTCGACAGCTTATATATTTTAGACAGAATTATTGAGAATATTGCGGAGCAACTTGACGTGGCTCGTAAACGTTTGCATTGCGAACGCGCCACTTTTTCTTCAAAATTTACGTACCTGAAGAACTTGACTAAACATCTGAAAAATAATTTTATTCGACAGCTTATATATTTTAGACAGAATTATTGAGAATATTGCGGGGCAACTTGATGTGGCTCGTAAACGTTTGTGTTGGGACTACGGCACACCTTGAAGAGGCACATCGATACACCTGACTGAATCACTGACCATCCATGCAGCACGGAATCGAGAAGCCTCGATCCCCTTATCCGCTCATCTGGGGTGGAACCGTCACCCCCTTCTTCCAGAGTTTCTGCTCGACCAACGAACAGAATCTTCAAACTCGCTATTTTTTATATTAGCCATATAATAGCCGGTATTAAATTATAATATTACAGTTTTGGATAAAGTATAACAATTTGAATTATTTTCTAAGAAGCAGTAGAGAGCGACGAATCGATACGAAGTAAATTCCTTTTATGTTAATGTTTCAACGATTTGTAGTTTTATGTGCCTTGGTCGCTTACTTCTAATAAAATCAACTTGTCATCGAAATATTCTGGAAGAAATATTTTTTTCATTCTTCGTACAACACAACGGTGAGATTCTTCTAAAATCAATGGATCCATTTGATAATTCTTTCAATTTAACCTGTAAACTTTCGTAATTAGAAATCTTCTTTGGATAATACAAATTTATCAAGCGACGACTAAATCCTACAAAATCGATCCAGTCGTAAAGAAAAAAAAAAAAGAAGCAAATGAAACGATTTATTTAAATAATTCCTTAAGTTTAGTCTTGTTAGTTTACTCTCAGTTAGTTGTATAGTAAGTTGCACAACGAAACTTTTATCCTTTCAATGAAACTTCACCAACGACCCGCTAACAAGTCTTACCTGCTCCAAAATCAATTCGAATAAAAGAATCGAACAGGACGTCTGTACGTAATTCGAATTCCAGTCTCAAATACTACGACTTCCCAGACGTAACTTGTTCGATAGTTGTTTCAATCGATATACATTTTTTGAAGCTAGCTCGCTAACAATTGAACAAAACGATCGAATAAATCAGAAGAAACTGGAAAGATGGTTTCACGCGTCTGAATAATTCCCATTGCACGGCTGTCGTGTAATTCGATTGCAAGGTGCGTACCGTCAAACGAAATAAAGCAACGATGCTCACATTCTGCTCTCTGAATAACAATGCACGGATGAGCGGTCGTCTATGAAAGAGAGAGGAAGAGAAAGGGATAGAGAAGCACGTATCGTCGAGGTCGGTTTTGTCGCGACACGCTCGGAAAAGCGATAAGACCAGGGCCAGGCACAATGGCCTCGATGACGTAGCACAAAACGATTTCACCCGGTTCGGATTCTTAATCTCGATCGAAGGAGCTTTTCCGCCACCGAGCAACTACCAGCTTGCATTCTCTCTCTCTCTCTCTCTCACTCTGTTTCTGTCTCTGTCTCTCGCCCTTTCTTCTCCCTTAGATAGATTTCCATCGCGAGTGCCGCTGGCAACCGCTAATTAGACACAAGCCCGTCCATTGTCAACTATGAGAACGACAACGCGATGACGCGGCTGTATTCGGTTAACAGAAGAAGATAGAAAGATAGAAACGAGAATGTCTGTCTCATCTCTTATTTGAGTCGATGCATGTACAGAGTACGCTGTTGGTAAAAAATATGCAATTAGGAATTTTCGTTTCGTCGTTTAAAGGAAGATATTTGCAGCAAACGTGGGACTAACTTTGAATGAAAAAAAGCGAATTTTTATACATTTCGGTCCTATCGTTATTTATACTCTGATAAACGGGAGACTTTTGATTTTATTGTTTTAGAAAAAAGAAAAAAAAAAAAAAAATGAGCGAAACGAGAATGACGAGATACATCATAGAAAAAAATTTTGTTTTTATTTGGAAGCAGTTTACAATCAATTCTCATTGAGAATTATGAGTAAATTATTCTGGCGTGGTACTATAACGCGAATAATAAATGATTATCGTGTGTTGGATTCTAGCTGAATCTAATGACGTAGATATATAGCGTTCGTTTCGAAGGTACTGTGAGTCCTTTCTTTGGTTCAAGATATCCAAGTGGTCGCGTTTCCATCGATCGAATAATCCTGCCAAGGTTTGCTTAGTTTGTCCACGTCTCTGTGTGTTTAAGTAGATGCGAATTCGTTACACCGGTGGTTTCTTTGAGAATTAAGCAGACCGACATCTTTTCTTAAGGTGATGAATGGACTTGCATACTATTTTCAAAATTAGTGAATTGCGCAATTCGTTGAATTGTAATTACTTCAAATCTATGTTTCACGCTTTCGTCCACGTTTGTTTATAGATAAGAGGTGGAAAACGAAAACACTGTTGTTTAATTTCGATATCGTTTGATTTTGATTAGCGGTGCGTCGACCGTCTGGCCAGGATACAGCAAACCAACTTGCATCTCATCTCGAAGTAGATGATTATGCAATTTCATCATCGTCGAAATTTCCATTGATCGAAACAAACGAATATTCTTGTAATTTAAATTACAAAGTGTAAAAGGTTCGCGTTAAAGCATATGCAAATTTCTCGTTATTGGTAAAAAATGTTCAATCAATATCGATGGTCGTCTAATAAAAAGGAGATACTTGAAAGAATCTTGGAGGAATCTTGGATACTTGGAGGAATTTTGATATTCCGATTTTCCATTTATTTCAGAAAACAGAGGAAGATTTTCTAATGTCCTGAGGATTTATTATTATTTAACATAGAATTTAATCACATTTATTTCAATTAAATTAATTTAAACACGTAGTAACATTTCTTTTATTTACTACTATTTACATGTACTTTCGTCAATTATTTTCCTCAAACTCAAACTCCAGACACGTTCTGACAATATAAAAATAGAACTGGGTCGATAATAACCAAAAGAACGCAGCAGGGTCGATTGAGTTTTCCCGGCTCATTTACCTTGTAATCTTATTTATACGTAGATTTCGCTGGGGAAAAAATTACAGAAGATTCTCCAACCAAATATCTTATCGAATTCTGCTGCGATAGAAGAGAACGTTATCTACGTGTTTAAAAACATACAATACAAAATGGAAAAAAATTCCATCGTCCTGCTGATCTCTATCGATGATTACTTCTCGTGAATAATTGAACTTTGCCTTGCTATGGAGCTACGTGTCTCGTCTTACAAACGAAGACACACGTAATAAACGCGTTATAATCGATTTTCACGAGACGAGCAGCCATATTATGCGATCTGATGGCGACAGAGGATCTTCAAGGATTCAGCGGCGTCTTCAACGCGTTTTGGTCGCGCCTCGACCGTGTTCGTTCGTCACGTTTCAGCCGGTGCACAGCAGCCGACGAAGAAGGAAGGTTGATCGACGATGACGACGAAGTCAACGAAGACGCTTGATGGCGCGTGACGAAATGACGTCAAGATCCTAGTCGCGACTGCAGGCGTCGTGCGATCTATGTTCCGTGCAGTTCGCCTCTGCAGATGGAATATAACGGTTCAGCGTTCCCGTTTCCTCGTTCTCGCACTTCTCGTCATTTTCTCTTTTTTGCCATCATTTCCTTCCTTCTTCTCCGAAATTTCTTCTTCGGTTCTTTCCAACTTGGCTGGATAATACGTCTCAAACGCTATATAAATGCTTTATATATAATTCCTCATCGATATAATTCTTCTGGATGATTAGACTATGAACCTCGTTGAGACGCGCCTTAAGATTTTGCAAGACTTTGCATTATTAATTAATTCGTAATTATCAACGAGTTGTTGGCTGCCACGTGAATTTTCTGCGTTTTTCGCTCTGGTTAATCGCGAAATATATTACACCATTTTTTCACGCGTTTATGGTACATTTGTAGATGCAGAAACGCGCAAGCGTCCATAAACTGTCTGCCAAAAGTAGAGTACTCGATATGAAATTTTTTTTTTTATTTATTTATTAAAATTTACAATCAATTCTCGCGTTGAGAATTTTCAGTAATTTTTCATGGCTAATTATTTATAATAAGTTAATACTTATTATAGAAAAGTATAATTTATAAGTAAGTATTATAAATAAGTAAATATTACTTAATCGACATGAAATGAGACAGATTTCTGCTTACGTTCGTTTCTTCTAACAATGTTTTGTAAAAATATTAATACGTATAAATATCGCATAAATATTCGCAATGCGACCGTAACACAAAATATCCACTTTATTCCGACAATGTTATCGAAATCATCCGCGTCGTGGAAGGTTTCTACTAGTCCATGAAATTTATCTTGCTTTTAACCGGTCTGAAAAATTTAATAACGTGGCTCGTTACCAACGACCACCGTGACAGTAAACGTGTTATATATATTCATATCCTCATTTTCTAAATTACCCGAGTTAAGCGAAATGAATTGAAATAGAAGATAAGCCGAGTTTCTGCGCTTCAAAGAAAAATTTATCTGGAAAAAGTGAACGTCTTCGAGAACATCATCTTTTGAAAGATATTCCATGCTGCACGAATTTGTCTAGACGAATTCGATCGACGTTGACCCTTGCGAGAGGACGAGCAATCGAACCGTGACGAACCGAATTTGTCGTTCGATCGACAATACTCGTTTTAGAGTTGCAGCAGTGCAGTTTATGTTGCTTACGTTTGCTTTAGGTGACTTTCCTACCAGTGACGATGCAGATAATCGGGTTGTTCGAGTACCTGGAAAAGTGATTTGTTTGGGTAACTGTAGTCGGTGAACGAGGTAAGAGCTGTGTATAACAGGAAACAGGCAACGGGATCGTTGTATTTGGCGCAGGAGAAAATGATTTTTCTGACGCTACCTAAGTTGCTTTGTGCTTCTCCGCGTCTTATAGCACGCTTTTGCGGATTATTTTCTTGGAAAAATGAAGGAAAGGTAGGAGGATCAGAGAAGGAAATTGCGTTTTCCATTAGACACTGTCGAAGAAACAATTAACGATATTTCACCGTATCTTTCGGCTCTTTTTTAAATATTGTTTGCCTAGTAAAAGAAAGAGACAAGTTTCTTCGTTATCAAAGGATGACAAATTAAATCATCGTATGTTATATCTTCTTCGATATTTTTATTATATCTTTCCAAAAATTTCTTTCTTCAGAGAATAACGAGATAGGCAAATACGTAAGGACAAAATTTTTTATTATTAAATAGGAGAAAAAATGAATGAATTTACAAGTTTCTAATAATTAAACAAATCGAAGTAATTATTCGTATTATTAAATAGCTTCTGATTCTTCACTAATTCAACGACGACTGTGATTAATCAACAAATATTGGGTTGGCAACTAAGTGATTGCGGATTTTGTCAATACCACCTAATCACAAAATCCGCAATCACTTAGTTGCCAGCCCAATAAATCTACGTACGAAACGAATAGAAAATTCCATAAAAATTGGCGAACGTTACATCTTTCTAACTTTTAAGAATAAGGAAATGGAGTACGTGTTTTTTTTTTCTTTTTCTTTTTGCGAAGAAACGTATGCGTTACAGCCGTTGTAAAAGTGGTACGGCGATTCGCGGTCATAAAATCAGAAGTTCGGAATTCATGGCAGTACCTATGTAAATGGCGCAGCGTACGAGAGACACGTAGGACACTTACATCGGGTTACTGGCTGCAATTGTCGAGGTTAATGGCGCTACGAGTGGAAGAACACGTGCAATATTGTGAACGGCTTGACTTCCGTCAAGCGTTTCAGGAAATTTAAAACGTTCGCGTAGCACGTTCGTAAAAGTTCGATGCGATGCCTTCGCTTGATTTACATTTATACTTCTCACTTTGTTCTATTTTTCATTGTTAACATTAACGTTCATTATAGTGAAACTCGATATTATACGAAATTACTATTAAAAATGTGAACCAATTAAGATGATATTAATCTCCTAAACGTTCGAAGTTGAAGTAATTTGTTTCGAAATGCCAGTTGACTGCTTACTTTCCAACTTTCTCATTTTGTAGAATTTCTACAGTTATTTCTCTGTATAATTCGACTGTATTGTAACAACGTGTAAAAGAAATACACAGTATGAGAACAACGCGTTGGTTCACGTTAATAACATTTAATGAAATTAAATTTCCGGATTGGAGTCGATCACCTTCTACTTATAAAAACTCGATCGCCTTTGCTAAATTTTTATCCTCTGTATTTTTAAATAATTTTGTATTTTTTACTCTGTATATTTTTTGTAATTTAGCAAAAATTTTGTAATTTTGTAAAAGAAGCAGTTGGCTCGCGTTAATAATAAATCGATCAGGTTAAAACCACCGAGTAAAATTAATCACTTGGTGTTTGATAAAACCCAATTGCCTGAATTGAAAATCCTAACCAATACCTTGATCCTTGGGAAAAATCCTCAGAGAAATGTAACGGTTCCAAGCGAAAGTTGATTCGATCCTAACACTAATTATCGTACGATTTGCGCAAAAACTATGGTCGATGTGTTAAATGGAAAGAAGAAAACAGAATGCACATAAAGACGTTCTTCGAGAATCGTTCTTACTCTTTCCCTTTGCCCCGATCGTTTTCATGCGTCGATCTCGAATGGAACGCGGAGACAGAGAGGGAACGTGGTGGCCATCGCGAGGAAGAAACTGACGGCATCGGCTTCTTTCTAAAAGGACGAGGGCCAAGGACAAGGAGCCAACGGGAGAGCATTTAGCTAAGCATGCGACTAGTTTTTGTCGCGTAACTGCGAAAGGAAGCAAGCAACAGCAGCAGCAGCAGCAGGAATGATGGAGGAAGGAAAGGGGAGGAAGGCGAAGATGCTTGGCCGCCAGGTGGCAAGTATGCTCTTGAAACCTGCCGTACGTGCTGAAGATCTTCCCGAGATACGACTTTAACAAGGTCAGGAGGACCACGGATTTATAGCACGAAAGGTCTTTTTCGAACGTATTTACGTACGCTTTCTTTCTCGCCATTTTCACGGATTATTACTTTTCTTTGCCATTCTATACCACTCATAATCCCAGAAATTAAATTCAACATTTTTACATCGCTGTTTCTGTGCACTTTTCGAACTGTAAGTTCGGCAAGATTCGATTTGCAACATCGGAGGATTCGTATCTTTACGTTGTATCATCGACGAATCACAGTGTTTTTTTTGAAATTGATAGTAAACTGATTTTAAGAAAGTTTGCGAAATTACACGTTTGTAGTTTGATGTGAAAGCGCTGACGAAACATCGTGGCGAATTTTTATAGATAAGATGTCCATAAATGTTTTGTCAAATAGTCATAACAAAAGTATGAATACGCAAAGCTAAACATACTTATCGTTTCGATTTGTTGTTCGCCCTTATCAATGCAAATTTGATATCGATATGCCATTGCATTTATCAGACAGAATTTCACGGCGATTTTGTCTCATTTCTTCACGCGCGCTTTTCATTCTGATTAGTGCGACTAATTTAGAATTGAAAGAAAACCGTAGTACAGTAGAATCATGCAAACAGATACTAAACATATGAACGTGTCAATTTCTCATGTCAACAAATGTCAATTTTAACGAATTCAGTGGAACTAAATTGCGAATTAAAATTTTCTCAGTTTTACAGTAGTTAAGACACAGATGATCAACCAACCCAATTAAAAAGCAATAAGAAGTTAGATTGTATAACGAAAAAACGAGCAATGTCAAAGGAGAACGATATAAGAAACGGGAATATCTCGGGGCTCGTAAACATTGAAAATGATGCGGAATAAAATGAAGATTTCAAATGATCTTCTATTTTAACACACGAGAAAATACCAAGTTATGACATTGACGAAAAGCAAATTTTCTTTCCTGAAAAATACCAAAACTTGTCCTGTGGACTCTTCGTTTCATATCAACGCGTACCACGAACATTACGCATCCTGTCTTGTCCTGTGTTAAACTAAGACAAAGAATATTGACGTACATATATTTTTGTCACAACTTTGTCACGATACGTTCATGGTCTTTTTGTTGCATGACATTTCAGTTCTATTTTTACGCGTAGAATAACCGTACACCAAACTGCACGAATATCCTGTATATATTTGTATTCGTAAAAACGTAAATTTGCATAGAAATTCGTAGAACAATCGCGGCTGACTAAACGTGAAAACGATTTGTTATTGAACCAGCAGCTTTACCACCTGACGACTCGTTTATCTGGCGTCTAAATACTCGACATTCGATTATTCGAGCGATCGCGCGAGTCTCATAGCGTTGTGAGGCGAAGAGGGAAAGAATAAACGTGGTTATGGCCTATGAAATTACGCGTGGTCGAACAGCTCGTTTCACGAGATAACAGCCGACGACGAAACCGACATTGCACCGGTCTCTGCCCGTAAATTCGCATGGTCCATCGTTGCAATTTCGCGGAGACGTTAAGCGTCGCTGCCACACAGCCGTCGTGGAAATATCGTGAATCGCGTGAACCGAGGACACGACTGCACGCTCGTGCTGTGTTTCCATAGCGATCTAACTATTTACTTTTACCTAACCCTTAACGCTGAGACTTTTAATTGTGAATATCGACCGACAACTGCAACTCATTCTCATCATACTTCGACTTGCAAGTTTTTAAGTGTCAGATTTTAAACGTTACAATGATGTGTAATTAGTAATATTAACACTAGAACTACCGATAGTTAACACGAAGCTATTTCTACCAAAACCAGTCAAAATGAGTGGTCTTTAAAAAATACATAATAATAGAATATTTTTATGTTTATTGATTTATTACTTTCTTACAGAAGGAATTCCATGTTGTGTAGTACATTTTTGGTATTATTAATCCATCTGGGACCATCATCCCTAAACTAGGGTCGACACATTTATAAAATTGTAGAACCAGTCGTTTTGACTGCTGTGGTATTTCTAGTGTTAACTATCGATCTAGCGATCGATCCGGAATTTTCCTGATAACTGATATCGTCATATCGAATGATACGCAGTAAAAATTTTAAAAACGTGTGGGAAGTTGTACAAAACGAGGAAACTGGTTAATTGCTTGAGAGACAAACTTGGAGAGTTAAGGGCTAACTATATAGCAAGATCTTTCATCAAGGACTATCTTGATCCGTGTTTTTTATTATCCTTTTTATTATCTTCACCGCTGCATAATCAAGATATTAGAATTGTAGCTCACGTAATTGTTTTGCCACAGAGGATTAACACTGTACGACGAACATAATGCAATGAACAAACTCTGGACAAAGCAATTTCGCTGCTACGTGCAACCGACAACCGACGATAAATTCAAACTTTCCGGTATTCTCTTCGACCAGTATAAATAGACGATCATGTTCTCCAGATATAGTCAGTCGCGCGAATTAATATCAGTATCAAGTCATCGAGATCATCAGTCGAACGAATAAGTATAACGAATCAGTCTAGCGAATCAGCATAACAATCAATATCAGTAACGCAGTATCGCTCAGTCTTATAACGAATATCATCGAGCGAGCAACGCTTGCGATTAACTTTGTATTCTACATTTTAAAATATCTGTAACTTTGTATCTACATTTTAAAATACCTGTAACTCTGTATTCTACATTTTAAAATATCTTTAACTCTGTATTCTACGTTTTAAAATATCTGTAACTTTGTATTCTACATTTTGAAGTATCTGTAACTTTGTATTCTACATTTTAAAATATCTGTAACTTTGTATTCTACATTTTGAAGTATCTGTAACTTTGTATTCTACATTTTAAAATATCTGTAACTTTGTATTCTATATTTTTAAAATATCTGTAACTTTGTATTCTACATTTTAAAATATCTGTGACTTTGTATTCTACATTTTTAAAATATCTGTAACTTTGTATTCTACATTTTAAAATATCTGTGACTTTGTATTCTACATTTTAAAATATCTGTAACTTTGTACTTTACATTTTAAAATATCTGTAACTTTGTATTCTACATTTTAAAATATCTGTGACTTTGTATTCTACATTTTAAAATATCTGTAACTTTGTACTTTACATTTTAAAATATCTGTAACTTTGTATTCTACGTTTTAAAATATCTGCAACTTTGTATTCTACACTTTAAAATACCTGTAACTATGTATTCTACATTTTAAAATATCTGTAACTTTGTATTCTACATTTTAAAATATCTGTAACTTTGTATTCTACATTTTAAAATATCTGTAACTTTGTACTTTACATTTTAAAATATCTGTAACTTTGTATTCTACATTTTTAAAATATCTGTAACTTTGTATTCTACATTTTAAAATATCTGTGACTTTGTATTCTACATTTTAAAATATCTGTAACTTTGTACTTTACATTTTAAAATATCTGTAACTTTGTATTCTACGTTTTAAAATATCTGCAACTTTGTATTCTACACTTTAAAATACCTGTAACTCTGTATTCTACATTTTAAAATATCTTTAACTCTGTATTCTACATTTTAAAATATCTGTAACTTTGTATTGTACATTTTAAAATATCTGTAAATACAGTTAACGAAATTAACTCGTCTCGTTATTAATTTAACCAACAACACGTCTCATCGTTCACCACAGAATCATATAGATACCGAGTTACAATCATGTTGCTAGTACGTGATCGACTAACGGATAGAATTTCTTGAAACGTTGTGTGAATTCGCTGGTTTTTAACTCTGTATATAGTAGATTGTTATAAAATAGCAAAAAATTGCAGCAAAATTGTTGTAATCTTACTATAGAAAATTATTATAGAATAATGAAAAATTGTATTAAAATATTTATATTTTATTATAGAAAATTCTGCAAGTTCTGTTTAATTAAAATATACAAATTATGACATTTTTATTGAAAATCGATTCTTTAAGCTCAAACTTTGACCAGCGTTTCCTTAATCTTATCATATTCTCTTTACGTAATTGCAATTAACAAAGTGTCAAGGCAGACGTGCAATTTAACGATTAAAAAGGAATTTTACGTCGACTATTATTGGACAGACGATTGAAATTGAAATTGTGAACTAAACCGTAATGAACTTCTGATATTTAATTGATCTCTGGTGAAGCGACTAACGGTTAGAATTTCTTGAAACGTTCTGTGAATTCGATGATTTTTAACTCTTTGTGAACTGGACGAATCTCTAGGATCGTATTAGATATCAATCTGCAATCGCGTTTTTAGTAGTCGAATAGATATTCGAATTTCGCTGGTCGATTTTGGATCGGACATGAAGCATTTGCTGGTTTCTAATCGTTCGCGAAAGATGAAACATTGCGAGACAAATTACAGAAACGAAAATTTCAAGCGGATTATCCTAACAGATTTTTTAAATTCCGCTATTAAACAGCTTCTTGCTATAATTGGATAGTTGTGAAAGTCGAAGATTCTACGTTCATAGTTGGAGAAACCAAAGCGAAAACTCACCTAGAATCCCAACTAATCGCTGGATTCTCGTTTACGCTTGAAAAAAGCATTGGAAATTCTCGGACAAATTATGGGGACAAAAATCTGAGACCCATTACGTTAAGGAATTTTTTAATTCCACTGTTAAATAACGCTAACTTCTATAGTTACTCGTACGAACCACCAGAATTAATTACTCGATTCCCATCGTTGCGTAGATAAGGAAATTGCAGTGTTTAATTACGCGTAAGTCCCTTTGTTAATCGTCTTGCAAGCTATGGTGTGACTCGTGCGCATGCCGATGCGGGAATGTCGAGAAAAACGAAAAGGAGGCGGTTCTCGTTTCCCGGTACGATCGTCTCTTACTATCAGACCGCGTGTTTTGTGGGAAAATTAAAAGCGTAAAAACGCAGAGAATGCGCGCGATGTGCGAAAGTAAATCAAACATCCGACGTACAGTATTCATTGTAATATCTAGTAAGTGAAATAAATTTCTGCGTTTGCTCTGTCTTTTTAATAGCGTTTACAAAAATAGAATCGTTTACGAACGACAACGTTCGTTATAACGTTGATCATTTTCGGATCCGCTACCATTCACCTACAATATCATCGACAGATTGAGAATTGCGAAAGGAAAAGGACACTCTAATGCAGAATAAAATCCCATCTTGCTATCTCGTAGGCAACGTTCTGCAAATAGGCGAATATTATATCTTCGTAATTTTTGAGAATACCGCGAATGGACAATTTTTTTTTTATTTGGAAATAGTTTACAATCGATTCTCGTTGAGAATTATAAGTAAATTATTCTGGCGTGGTACTCTAACATGAATAATAAATGATTATCGTCTGTTTAATTCTGCGAATGGAAAATGAACACGCAAATGGTGAAAATCGCAGACTCTCGAACTCGGCAAAGGTACCCTCTAACTGATTTATCTATACGACGTATGAAAATGAGAATTGCAGAACAAGGAGTATACCGCGAGACTGAGTAAAATCCTGGCGGAAAACGTCGAATCGTTACGTTGCGAGAAATTTTGTAAAAATAGGCAAATATTATATCGTCGTAATTTTTCAAGCCAACAAAATGGAACGCGCGTCTTTCGCGAAGAACATGTTTCCTTCTCGAGTTCCGCGTTCTCTTTAACGTCCATCTCTGCCCAAAAAGATTGGAAATTCCAGACCAAAAAGGTCACTCTAAGACAGAACGAAATTCTCGCGGCAGACTGCGAGTCGCAATGGTTACAAACCCGAACACGAGTCGAGACAGAGATTAGGTGAAATGGACGCGTAGGAAGCCGGAGGTATCTCAGCGTAAGGATCCGCTGGACAATCGGTGGACGAGCGAGAGGATGAAAGGGAAGAAGAGAAATGAAAGCGAGAGAGGGAGAGAGAGAGAGAGAGAGAGAGAGAGAGAGAGAAGGATCGGTAGGCGCCTGGTCGTTTCGCTTCATAACGACCTTCGAGCGTTGTCGGTGTTGCTTTTCCCGACCCTTCGAGGCGAAAGAGAGTCGTCGACTACTTGTCCTACAATGAGGACCGCCGCCACGCCAGGAGGTGGTCCCTGACCGGAATAACGAGCCGAGAAAGACGGAGGCACGGGGCCCGCGGTGTCCTTCGGGCCGCTTGGCTTTCGTCGTGGACTTCGAGGGGCCGGTAACGACCCTTGAAATCGTTTGCACCCCGGCGAGGGAGGAATTTAGGGTTGCGGCTCTTTCTAATTCTCTTTTCGTGCAATTTACATCTACTCGTTGTCGCTTCTTGTTTCTTGACTTTCTCTTCTTACTTCGTTTCTTTCCGTTTTGTCCTTCGTACAGTTTCGCTGTCGTTCTCTGCGAAGTCTGATTTTCCTGAAATATCTTTAGTACGCGTGATACTTTATACTCTGTGTAGTATAAAATACAGCACTGCGATTAGAGACTCGAACACATTTTCTGTATTATTTCTTCGATACTTGCGAGAAACCACTGATCGTGCTTGAACGTGTTGAGCGAAATTCTGATCGTAAAAGACAAATCGAACGCCATAGAATACCTGACGTTACATGGCGAATTGTAGTTTTTCGTAATTGAGATAGAAATCGAAAAGAGAATTTTTCAACGCGACAATGCCGCTGTTCGTACAGCCGCCGCTATGAAAAAGTGGGTTCAAGATTTCGCGGTAGAATTATTACTATGGCCAGTATCGATACGAACCCGATGGAGAACGTGTGGGAAGTTTTAGCGAGCAAAGTTTACGATCGCCAGGAGCCACCTGTGGAAAATATTATTAAACTTTGAAGATAAATAAAATCGTGGACGGATATTCACAATGAAACTTTAAATAAGTTAGGGTATAGTATACCTAACAAGTTAATTTGAAAGACGAAAATTTGTCGCATCTTCAGTCTTGTTTCGTATTATAATATGAAATGACACAAGCGATTTTCTCAATTTTTGTTTTATTAATATTATCTAAATTTATCTAAAATCTCTTTATTCTAAAATTAGAATTATTATCAGAAAATAAAAATTCATTATCTAAAATTAGGATTGTCTTTATAATTATTCACGGCATTGTGTAACGCATACGTGTGATTGGTAACGCATATTATCGTACACAGCGAACATGAGGCTGTTTCTTATAGCGTCAGAATGTAAAAAGTGTTATACGTAGGTCCATTGTACGTTCATACTATGAAATTCATACATTTCCATAAGTTTTACTTTTCTTTTCCTCAGAATTAGTTGGTTCTGTACGTCAGAATAACGTACGTAAAGTCTTACGGAAAAGTGGACTGGCTTTGTAAAAGAGAAAAGCGAATTGTCGTAGCATGCGTTTTAAATGGCATCTATTTCAATGGAAGGTCGTAGCCCTTCGAGCAGGTAGATCGAGGGTCGAGGCCAGACTACATCATCGAAATTAACAGCAATTAGTGGCTGCTTGCTTTCTGCAATCACCTATTTACAGTTTTGCATTATCTATTTATTCGAAGTTCATTTTAATCGTATTGTAAATTGTACACCTGACGCTTAAAAGTTGAAGGTTTTCAAATTTTTTAATCGTAGTCGTCATACAACTGTAATTAATACGGAAAATACATATAGAACCTCGATTATCCAATATGGTGACCGGATCCACATCGAATAATACGAGAAGTTGTATCAGTGTTCTTAAATCGTAGAATAAAATCGTAGAAAAGGTTTAATTAATTATTTGATCGGTCGGAAGTTTGATTAACTTTGCTGTCGCTTTCGTACTCGTCGTGTTAAAATTTCGAAGGAAAAAGTTGAAAGCGTCTCGGATGATACGAAAGTTCGGTTAAACGGGTCTCGGATAACCGAGACTACGACGCTGTGCTATTATCTGTTCGAAAATTCCATTCGTAGTACGTATGCCTAAATAAACTTTGAAATTTTCCCGAAAAGCTGTTGTCGTGGTATTTCTAAAGAAAGAAAAGAAGAAGAAGAAGGAAAAAAAGAAGAGTCGCTACGAAGTCCATGATTACTCAACCCCCGACTCTAATTATGACAGCAAAGGGACCGTGCAATGGAAAGGTTGCTCGTGACTCGTGGTCTTACTACCTTCTCGTTCGCTAGCACCACCTCCTCTTTTATCTTTTTCCTACCGCTTCTCGCTCATCTTTTATCTTCGTCGGTTCTTAAGTTGCCCTTCGACTTGGCTGTAGTGGCCACCGAGAAAGACTAGCAGAGATTTATGTTCCCCGCCATGTTGACCCTTTCCTCGCTCGACTTTACGAGTCTTTAACCCCTTTGGGTGTTGCCCTCTTCCATCACGAGCAGGGAAGTCGGCTTCACGCTGTTTCCAAGCAATTTCTTGGGAATACTACACGCATACATCGATGTTATCGATGTTCAAGCAGGTTTTATTACGGACGATGTTTAGAGAACGAATTCTTGAAAATTACTATACGTTAGCCTTGTTCAACTTTTACGCTTGACGTAAACGAACATTTTGTTAACAGCTTTGATATCGACGTCGATATCGACTAGATAATCTCTAATTTTCCAGTTTGAAATTTTTCTTCGAGCATTTCAAGCTGAAAGTTGTAGGAAATATCGATATACTTATTGAAAATTGGTAATACGTATTAATTAAGTATTATGGTTTTAATGTGTTCATATTCTTCAGCAAACATAGTGTGTCTTCTCTAGCTATACGACTTTGCGTATTCCTCTTATACGCGACTTGTTCTTGTAAAGCGAATGTCTTTTAAATTCTTTGCTAAACATTCCTACGAGTTGAATCTGCTAAATTTGATAGAGATACATATTTACGAAGACAAATTTTCGAAAAGAAACAAGTAATCTTGTAATCTGGAAATCCTAAACGATTACGTTTAACTAGATAGTTTTCTGTATTGAAATTTCAGACTTGGCAGGTTTCAATCTCCTAAAATATTAATTTTAAAATAAGAACACTCGTTAGAAGAATTTTATAGCAGGAAAAACATCAATTTCTTCCTAAGAATATAAAATGTTACATCGATCTCTTCCAAGAAACATCGAACAAAATAATGCTCGATCGCCATCGATCTGAGGAATAATTTTTAAACCACATTCGCGTTTCCATGAAACTTCCTCGATGTTGAAAGAACACACGAAATATTTTCTCCGGACAGGAACTAAAAGATATAACCTTTTGCTTGTTACCAATAACGAGACAAGAATGGACCTCTAATTAACTCGTATAATAGTCGCACAAGTAACTTGACCGTTCCATTCGATTCTCCTTGATAAATTCTCTCGTCCGATGCAAGTTGGCAGAAAAATGCTGGCAAAGCTCTTCGCGAGGGATGCATACCTATCCCTTGTTCGTGCGTTTAGATGACACTATCAGGCCGATTCGCACGAGTGCGCGCGCGCACGAAGATGTTTCACGTGCTGGAACATGCGGCGCGCT
Source organism: Bombus flavifrons (assembly GCF_040668555.2). Taxonomy (NCBI): domain Eukaryota; kingdom Metazoa; phylum Arthropoda; class Insecta; order Hymenoptera; family Apidae; genus Bombus; species Bombus flavifrons. Next base: position 7,421,527 of record NC_138446.1, on the reverse strand, counting down.
GTTCATCCTCTTATCTGGAATCTTTCGTGAACAAAACGGCTGGCTACGGTAACCAGCTAACATTTTGCATGCACGTGCATTCTTACGCGATTGCAGAAATTTTTAACTCCTTTCGCTCTGCTCACTTTTAAATCGTTCGTTGTACGTGCGTTATGGTAGTCGCCGGGTAATTCTTGCAGCAAGTAAATAGCTCGAAGCGTATAATTTTTTTCATTGCAGGTTCGGCCAAACTAACGAACCTTTTAGAATAATTACAATCTTTAGACAGATTTTAAGAAGAATTATTGTATATATAGTGACGAGTAGGTTCACTCGCGTAGATTCGACTAATTTTGTATTGTTCGCATTTTGCCAAGTACCATAACCGTGGAATTGGAAATCTTCACTTCGAACAATAGTGGGAAATTAAGCAAACTTGAACTTCGTATAAACAACTTTGCTATTTATACGCTTGTCATTGTACTTGATTAACGTGATACATGATTTAATCATTGATTGGTATTGCTAGATCACTGAGTCAGATTGCTTACTCTTAAGAGCGAATTAAATTTTGGGAAAATGTACCATAGACGTTGTCATCGAATGAGACTGAAACTAAAATGAAGTTCTTCAGGAGATACTTTTATGTCTGCTCTATTCTCGTCCTATACGTAAGAAACGATTGAAGATATAAAATTCAGGTACGCGTGTTGGCTTATGTAACGCTATGAAAATAAAATTTTAAGTTAGTATGTGACGTACATAATAATTTCGGACGTGGACATTAAGGATATTTCATTCGCGATTTTCGCTATTCATTTTTCTTATACGATCGTCCCGTACGCCTCTATCTCATGACTAACAAGCAGAATGGTCATGCTTGTCCCGTAGAATGTGGTTCTCGCGAGAGAGCAAGTGTCGGCGACAGCATGGCAAGCAACAGTTTGCAGACGATAAATCACAATCCCCGAGCGTGTCGAACGAACTATCGGTTCTAGAAACGGTACTTCGATCGATCCGTGCGTCGCGAATTCAGTGTCATCGACTCGACGTGGCGGGCTGCGAAATCGTGCGTTCGAACCACATGACTTCGTACACGAGAACACGATACTAGTGCAATTGACACGTTCTGGGAATTTTGTTCACGGACAATACCGATCGTACAATTTCATAAAATTCCACCTTGCAAAATTAAAATTTCTCATTTAAATAAATTCTTCTATCGTCCGCGAACTTTTGGAATTAAACCTTTCGACGATAAAATTCTTTCTACGGTACTTGCAAGCAGATAAACTTCCGAAAACCATTAAACTTCTCTCACAGCATAAAAATTAGTTTTTTCGAAGTTAAAATCTCCAATCTAAGTAAATCTTTCTAGTTTCCTTAAACTTTTGAAATTAGATCTTCCAGCGCTAAAATTCTTTCTATAGTATTTATAAGCAGATCAACTTTCAAAAACCACCAAACTTCCCTTAAATCTGTCTACTTACCACGAACTTCTGAACATTCATTCGAACAATAAAATCCTTTCTACGGTATTTACAAGCAGATGAACTTGCAAAAAATCGCGAAACTTTCCTTACATCGTAAAAATCGCAGAAATTAGTTCTTTCGAAGTTAAGACTTGCAAATTAAATAAATTTCTCTACCGTCGACGAAATTCTAAAATTGCTCTTTTCGACGCTAAGATCTTTTCTCTGATATCCACCGGCAGATAAATTTCCAAAAGCCGTAAAATTTCTCTTATACATAAAAATCCTTCAAAAATTACTTCTTTGATTCTTCGAAAATCTCTAACTAATTAATTCCCTTCGTTTTTCTAATTCGAAAGAAACTTTTTACCGCCGACAAAATTCTAAAATTGCTCTTTTCAACGCTAAAATCTTTTCTCCGATATTCAGCGGCAGATAAATTTCCAAAAGCCGCAAAATTTCTCTCATACGTCGTAAAAATCCTTCGAAAATTACTTCTGTGATTCACCTAAAATCTCTAACTAATTACTTCTCTTCGCTTTTCTGATTCAAAAGAAACTTTTTACCCACGAAATTCTAAAATTATTCTTATCATCGTTAAAGCGCTATCTTGCAAATTGATAAAATAAAAGAGAAATTCTCAAAAAGCATAAAAATCCTACTGTTTTCCTAATTAATCCTTAAAATTACTCCTTTTAAAATAAACATTTCCGACGAAACAAAAGTTCTGCTTTCTTCAAAGCTGTGAAATTACTCTCTTCCACATTAAAATACGTACTTTCCGCAATATTCACAAGCAGGTTTGGGGTCGCGGCGGCGAAAGCGCGCGTCCCGAAAATACGAGTCGGCCGCGCTTTTTATTATTCATAAACCCATCGGGTCCCGCCGGTGAGAGAACATTTTCGACTCGGTGTACGAGTCGGCTATCGTCACGTACACGCGTCCATACACTGTCGAGGTGATCGCGAGCATTGCTCGTGGAGACACGCGTGCGTGCTCGCGTGCACAAAGGGGACAACGGTGTTCAATTGCAATACGTACAGTGGCTGGCGAAAGTATTCGCACACTTGTCGTCGTCGATATTTTTTATTTACATGTTACGTGTGTTACTCTAAACGTTTTCAAAATTCGTTGATATGCTAACGACATTCAACTATCACTGTTATATTGATAAAACTTCGAACGATTCTGGAAATATGTACGAGATATTTGAAAAATGTTGCGAGATATTTAAACAGGCCATTGTCTGCAATATTAACCAGTTAGTTGTTACGAAAACTCTGAAAAATGTGTATTTAAAAAAATGTGTTGCAAAAAAAAAAAAAAAAAGAACGAGTATACTCGTCAAACGCAGAATATGTGTGGCTGTTATAATGTAGAATTAAGTTGTAATGTAATGACTGTTTTGTTTTTTATTTTTATTACTGACCCGCCGTAACACAAAGTATCGTCATTTGTTCATGACGAGTATACTCGTCAGAGACAGCTAACTGGTTTAATAAGTTTCAATGTTTAGTGGAACCATATTTAACATTTACCTGTTATGTATATGCTCAAGATGAGTATTCGTATTGTATATAGTGATATTCTAGGAAATATAAGTTTGCAATAAATATTTTGCAACTTCTATACGATTCGTTGACATTTATTTAATTTTTGACTTGCGGTTGTCAAGCTTACAAATTCTTGTAAGGCCGACTATTCAGTCAGTCTTCACGATACTTATTTCTATCTATCACTCATTTATCTAATTGTTAATTATAATTATCTTAAATCTATCTTATTCTACTGCTATTGTCTCTTCCTTTGGTACCGTGCAATTTCAATATGTATTTCTGTATTAATTAGATTAGATTGAAATTTTGTCAGTATAATGTTTGTAGTCGCGTCTCGTTACAGTGTTAATGAAGTATTAAAATGTTTTATATCCAGGTAAACATTTTCTGTGGTAAGAAGTGTGCGAATACTTTTTGCCAGCCACTGTAAGTATGTCTTTCAGGTGGAAAATGAGATAAGTGCATGTGCAATGCGCATACGAAATGCGATATTAATTGGTAGTTTATGGTATGATCGATCGAGGTGAAAAAGTGCAAATGGTGATAATTGATGAATTATGACATAATTGATTAATACGACTCGGTAAATGCGAAAGTTTGGATTAACTCTTTGAGCGACCGTCAATTGGAGAAACTGTTTTTGTTTGAGGTTTTACGTAGTTGTTATAAATACTACACGTTACGAATAAATAGATGTTATAAATAATTCTATCCGATATTTTCCATGCGATATTTAACTACGTATAATTCTTCAAAAAAAAAAGGCAATAAAAGTGAAAAATAGCAATTCATACCTGCATTTATCACAGTACTATAACATAACTTTATTCCACTGTAATTCCTCTGAAAAACGATAAAATAGAAAGGGAGCAAAGTGTTTAAAATTCATTCGTTTATTCCTGATGTTCGTTTCGACACTATATAAGTAACTCATCTTTTAAAATGAAATCCACGGAAACGAACGAATCTTCAAAATCCACTCATTCGTGTCTACCATGATCTAATTACAATTTCTCAAGGGAACAATGCTAGAGACCTGCAAAGTTTATTCATTCATGCGTCCATTTCCTCACAGTCGCTACTTCCGACACCGCAAACCTCATCGTACGCACATCGGGGAAAGAACCTGCTACAAAAAAAAAAAAAAGAAAAAAAGAACACTGCATCCCATTTCATTGGTGCAAACAAGGCAGCCTATTTCATCGCAAAAAAGCAGGCGAAAAGGTAGTACTACCAAGGGATGTAACCGACAAAAACCGCGTCGAACCTCGTGTACATGCTCGCGAGGCAAAGGAGCAAGAAGATACGGTTGAAAAAAAGACCAGGAACACTTTCATAGACCCGCGAGGAAACGCGAACGAGTCGTGAAAAAAGGTAGCAAAAAACGAGCGAACCTCGCGATGTAGTTGGCCGTGTGTATGACAAGGATAGATATACTCGCGAGCCTCGTCTAGAGACAGTGCTACTCGGGATTATGGTTGAAAAAAGACGGAGCTAGTATCTCGGATCTCTTCGAAAGGAGGGAACCGGCTGGACGGGAGTGGAACACCACGGGTACGACCCTCGTTCCCGAACGAGCACGCTGGAACGAGGATAGAGCGGTTCCACGAGGGTGTCGTGGAGATGTTGGAGAGAGAAGAAATTTGCTGATGGAAGAGGATAGACGAATAGATACTATATCTTGGCGCGGAGCTTTGCTTGGTAGTACAGAGACTTGGTTCTATTGGCGTGTTCTATTTTCTGTTTGAAGTTTCTGATGATTGGCAAAAATACAGTAGTACTGTAATGTAAGTGTTAATTGTTTGTTAGGGCACAATATAAATTTATATTTATTTATTTATTTATTTATTTATTTATTTATGTACCTTTATCTCTTTATTAAGTCGGTGCATATGGAACGTATCCATCAGATGAAATTTAATCGCATAGTTTCTTCCAAAGATTATATGCAGTGGACCCTCGTACAATGCGTTCCCCTATAACGCGGATTTGTATAACGTCACATTCACAGCCGATGTAGAATACATACAGGAGGTTCGTATATTATCGTACACAGTGTATATGACACAGCTGTTTCCTATAACGCAGAACGGATAGCCCGCGTAATGCGGGGTTCCGTTGTACTTAATCAGAGTAGTTTGCACATAATCAATTGATTTCATTATTCCAAATATGCGAGAGTTATCAATTCTTTTATGCCAATAGACTAATCTACGAATGGGATCCCTTACTTTACACTCACTTCCGGTTCTACGGTTCCATTACAACTTTCCCCTCTTTTTCTTCTCCTATCTTATCCCTTTAAATGTTTAACGTTCTGCCATAAAGCCAGAAACGGGGTCACGCTTTTTCAAACGTCGCGCTGGCAATCTAAGATTTCCTTCACGATGATTGAAAGATTTGCAGTAATAACATACTCCAAATATCTGAGTCGTATTTATTGGAAAATAAAGGAAGATAAGCGTAGAATTTTTTCTAAAAAAAATCTGTCAAATTACCGCGAAAAGGAAAGTGCCACCTTATTGTAGCATCCCTTTCGATCAAGTCGCTTCACCGTAGCTTCGGATAGAGCCGATGTAACATGTTCAAGGAATACATTAAAATTCGATTAATTCAATAATTCAACAACGACATCTTAAAAGTGGGGGAAGGGAATTTTACTCGTAAGGAAGGCTCGGACAGCGCTGTCTTATTCGACGTTACGTGCAAGAGAAAGAAAGCGAAAGGTGAACAAGAGAGAGAAAGACAGATAGAGTGGAACTCGAGGTTGGAACTCAAGCGCGAAACGGAGGTGGCGGACGATGTTGTTGGATGAAGCGAGAAGGTAAAAGACGAGAGTAGGATGGAAACGGAGGTCGGAGCGTTTTATGGGTGTGCGGTGAGGTCGAGAAGGAGGCACGACGAGCGCGTGAGGGATCGTTCAGCTCGGGAGGGGCCTGGAAGAGGGGCCAGGGGATCCTTATCGGGTTCTAGGATCGCGAGGCTCGCACGTACGGCAACCGCAACCACCGGGGAACGATGAGGAGAGACGGAGCAGAATTTTTGAACACCAGTACCCGTTCGTTTTTGTCCTCGATTGGAACTTTCTACAGCCAATTTTAGCCCTTTCAGCGTTTATGGCTCATATGGGCCACTCTAGAATCGCGAAAACGATTCTTTCACCGAACTCTCTTGCATAATGATTTTTACTAACTAATAATAAGACTGTGGATTTTTTTTTGGATCTTTTAGAAGAAATTCGGACACGCGAAAGCGCGAAAAATACACATAATATGCAAAAGTAAATTCAGAGTATGATATCGATTCTTTACGATATTTATTTAAAATATATAATACAATTTTATATGCAAGGTCCAGTTTGTTAAAATTATAAAAATTTGCACAAATATCTGTAGGTTACTAAGAAATATTTATGCATCGACAAATGATAGGTTGTGTGTGATAGGTTTCGGACAACTACAGTCGACATTTAGAAGCAATTTACGTCGCAAAATTCGGGTGTCCTTGTTATTTTGATTTTTTGGAAGATTTGAATAGGTATAATAGAGATTTACTTATTGGAACGAAATATTAGTTTTGACTGTATTTTTGAATAGAGTAAGAAGATTGGATAGAGAAATATGTATTTGTGAACGACGGTGTATATTTGCTTTTCCTTTTACTGTTTGCGTTCGAGCTATTGGAAGCATTCGAATAAGTGGAGTGGCGCCAGATAGTAGCTTAAATAATAGGAGCTCCGCAGCGGTTCAGTAAATCGAATGTCGAATGAAATTTCATTCACGATGAATGGAGTACGGATCTGCTATAATTCTCCTATAAAAGTTTTCAGTACCATTCGATACATTTCAATACGATCCAATATAGTTTTCTATAGTAGATTGTTATAAAATAGCAAAGAATTGCAGCAAAATTGTTGTAATCTTACTATAGAAAATTATTATAGAATAATGAAAAATTGTAATAAAATGTTTAAATTTTACTATAGAAAATTCTGCAAGTTCTGTTTAATTAAAATATACAAAATATGACATTTTTATTGAAAATCGATTCTTTAAGCTCAAACTTTGGCCAACGTTTCTTTAATCTTATCATATTCTCTTTACGTAATTGCAATTAACGAAGTGTCAAGGCAGACGTGCAATTTAACGATTAAAAAGGAATTTTACGTCGACTGTTATTGGACAGACGATTGAAATTGAAATTGTGAACTAAGTCGTAATGAACTTCTGATATTTAATTGATCTTTGGTGAAGCGTGTAGGTTAGATTATTGGTTGCTCGCGCGTCTAATTAGGGCTATAGTGAATTTGGATTAATTAGAACACGAGTCGAGCTAAGGTATGTCCAATCCACACTGTGGTTATGTAATCGCGGTGAGCGGCCGAGGAGTGGTTGCGTGGATGGTGAGAGGCGATCGCGTTTGTCGAGGAATTATGCGATTGATTTTATTCTTCCCGAATTCAGTTCCATTACTTCCAAATTTCTTGTCAAAATTATATTCTCCAACTATTTTCAACCGTGCTGTGCTCTTCGAATTTTTTACTCTCACTTCTTTGCTTTACCCGATAGAAGAACAAATTTATAAAAAGGTTTGTATTTTCATAAATTAAATTTTAAAATAAACAACAGCAAATCCCAAGATACATTATATAAATTCAAAAAAGTAGTATACACGTTTTTAGTATTAACATTGTTTCGATTTTTCATTTTATATGATCGATCGATGCAACTCCTTAACAAGCCACTCAATCTCACTTAATCACAAAAATCCTCGATTGCCAATATGAGCTTCTTAAAAATGAAATTGATCAACTCTATTTTTCATTATACAGAATTTTCAGTTTTATTACACAATCGATTAATGAATCAACTGACTCGCTTGCAGCGGTTCATTTACCCCGAGAAGATGATACAAATAATAATAAATTTTAAAGTTTTTGTAATATCACCACAGTCTCCTGATTCTCGTTGTATAAAGTTGATCAACGTGGCTTTTGAATGGCTCGTATATCAACATACGATCAATGTTCAATTTTTACGAAATCATTGACTTACTTCCATCAGTTCCTTTATGCCAAGAAGTTGATATAAATACTAGTAAATTCTAAGGCACATTTAACATATAGTCTTTGCAACATCGTCGCTTTCTCCTGATTCTCACTGTATTAAGTTGATCAATGTGGCTTCTGAATGGCCCGTATATCAGTCAGATAACACTGTCCGCGCTAAAACATCAGTTGCATTATGCCAAGAAGTTGATATAAATATTATTAAATTTCAAGATAATTGAAAATGTATAGAGTTGATCAGTGTGACTCTTGAATGCCTCGTATATCAACATACGATCGATGTTCAATTCTTACGAAATCATTGACTTACTTCCATCAGTTCCTTCATGCCAAGAAGTTGATATACATATTATTAAATTTCAAGATAAGTATAATGTATAAAGTTGATCAATGTGACTCTTGAATGCCTCATATATCGACATACGATCAATGTTTTTCATTCTTACGAAACAATTGACTTACTTCCATCAGTTCCTTCATGCCAAGAAATTGACATAAATAATAGTAAATTCTAAGGCACGTTTAACATATAGTCTTTGCAACATCGTCGCTTTCTCCTGATTCTCACTGTATTAAGTTGATCAATGTGGCTTCTGAATGGCTCGTATATCAATCAAATAACACTGTCCGTGCTAAAGCGTGATGATCATATAAAACTTGCTCCCACTCTGCATGTGTCTTCTTCCCCGTGAAGTCCGCAAGAAGAATCCGAAACTGGACGAGGCACACGCACCTCGTTGTCCCGTTATTTCCGCGTGGCGGTGTAAGCCGGCTGTCGCGGGTGTAGCAGTCGATAAATCAACAAGTATACGCTAGGCTGTTCGCGGGTCTGTCAGACTCGCGTTGCACGCGTGTACACGCGCGGACACGTGGACAGAAACGATGGCTGAAAGAGAGCTGAAAAGGGAGGCAGCCGACTGGTGATTTATCTCGTAGACGGCTCCGGGTTCCTTTGGAATTCTGCTGCCGGCGACCGTGGACGATCTCGACGAAGGGAAGTCGATCGACCGGAATACGTCGACGTAACGAACCGATTCTCGACGCTTTCTTCCTCCTACTCTGACCGTTTATCGCGCTGACAGATGTTTTCGGTGAGTGCCGTGTAAAGCTTCGCGTTACGGTTTGCTTGGTGTCGATGGCTCGGGGCGTATGTGCTGGAGACTGTAGCTTGTAATGCTACGATCATTCGATTGTTCGTAAGACGATTATGGTTCTAGCGATTTTCAGTCGTGGCAGACTGATCAGGCGAGGATCCATTCTTCCGCCAATTCTTCTTGGCCAATGTTCCGAACTTGATAACGGTTCAATAAATTTTTTCATGTTGCGTTTAGGTGATTTTATCTTATTTGAAAGTAGGTAAGAATATTTATGTAACGATGATCCGAGATAATGTGGCAGTGTCGTAGAAGGGTTGATCGTAAAAGTTCATTTTCATCGTATTTGAAATACACGGCGTTGTATCGTAAGACGTAAGAAATCCAATGGTCGCGATTTTTTCGTTTGAAGAAACGTTTTAGGTTGAAGATCGATACGCATGTTGGATATTAATTGTATGAAAATTTGTCTGAATTGTCTGAGGGAGTAATCAAACAATTTGAGGGAGTAATCAGATTTTCTATATACCTATATATGTATATGTATATCGCTGATTTTTTCAAAGATTACAATGTGAGTAGTTTTACTTGAAATTGTATTTAAAGATGAAAATAATCAGAAATCCTAGAGGATTCACTGTCCTTTAGAGAGCGATAAACACGCTGTGTATGTAATGAACTTTTTGATATCGATCGAACGAGTAAATTGAACTGCGAAGATACATGCGGTTGTAGCCAGTTAAAGGCTACTACTGATTACTCGCTACTGCCTCTCTAACTGCTGGTAATTACTGGCAACAATCGGTCTGTGTTCTACTGTGAAAGCTGTTAAACGTATCTAACTTAACCCAACCTTCGTCACAGTATGAAACACATTACGGTTGAAACGTTGGGAATATCTCAAGTGAAAAAGTGAAACATTCTACCATCTGCTTTATAATAACATTGAATACTTCTCCTCATTCTTAGAACAATATCTTCAAAATAATGAGAACAATTTTTAAAGCGATATGAATAATATTAGGTTGTTCGAAAAGTGTTTTTCTTTTACAGACACGTTTTTTACAACGTCGCATTTTTATACAAACATGAAACCTAATCTGTCGAACGTTATGATCTTTATTTTGATAGAACAGAATGGATCATACGTAATTCGATAAAATAATATAAAACGGAAAATGTTGTGCATCCATTATTTCCTTATAAAACGAAAGAAACTTTTCGGACGACCTAATATTTGATATATTGAATGGTATATGATGATTATTATCGTGTATATTTTGTTATATACATTATATGGAATAATATGTTGAATAAATATTTCCAAAAATATTTCCGTAAATAGATAGCAAAGTATAAAATCACCAGATATTAATAATCAAATGAAAAATATGAAAATAACTATTATCCTTTTAGTTGGAAACAATTCTTTAATGATAATTTGTTTTTAAATCCTGTTATGATTTAACGTGTTTCATAAATTTCAAAAATCTAATTGAAATGGAATATTGGATGCAATTCGACATAAACGCGTTAAGGTTTAAGATTCATCGACCAATCTATCGAATTCACGTTCTCGATTCGTGTTTCACATTCTACTATTATTGTTTCTCTGCATAGCTCGTTGAAACGTTGTTTCCACCGATGTTCAACTGGTCACCTGTTGATCGTGGCTGTACCGACTTTGTAACACACCGGAAACAAAAACATATTCGAAGCTTCCGGCCGTAGTAGGACCGGTTCAAACTCTCGTTTCGTCCCTTTCCCCTTTCGACATACGATTCGTTGCGTTAATTGGACGATTATTATGCAAATACGTCTCCGATCATCGAATTGCTTGTATACATCGCCGAAATACGTAAATGGGAAGCCGGGAAGAAGCGTCGCGAAACGAGTCTGAAGTTGAAATCGAGTTCGAAAGAAAGTGGAAGGTTCTGTCTGGGAAAATTTATTTTAGTTTAAGTTACATTCTTGCTGCAGTTTTCAAATATTCGGGAATGTACGAATTTGAATGTACGAATTTCGAAGTTAAATTTCCAGATTCGAAGTGTGCAATTTTTAGATTTTCTAAAACTTTCAAGTTCTCGAGCCTTGAAGCTTGAAAATTCCCGAAGCTGTGAAATTCCAGAGTTTTCAAATTCCGCAGCTGCGAGCTTCGAAAGTTTCTAACTTTCCAATTTACTAACTCCTTAATTCTTCACGTTTGAAATTTCGAAGTTTCGCAACTTTCGAAGAAGCTTCGAAATTCCCAAACTCCGAAACTCTGCAACTTCGAAACTTTAAACCTTCTCCATTTCGTAAATCTAAATGTTTAGCTTCTGAAATTCCTAAATATTACACACACTTCGCCAACCATTTCCACCAAAATCTACCCGAAGCAAGAAAAACCTTCTCTAAACATCCAATTACCAACCAACTCACCGCACACCGGGTATCGTCCAGACGAAAAATCGTATAGACGCAAACAACTTACACTTTTCTTCGCACACGTACGTACATCCTACGTTGATACGTAGCTGTGGCATTGGTGTGGTATGGAGCGGCCGTAATATAAAACGTACATCGTTCGTTTTTCTCGTTTTCTACCGTTGCAGAAGCGTGGATCGCGAATTCGTGGACGAATCGGCGAGCTTCCCCATCGCTGCCGGGAATTAAGAGCGTCGTAAGAAAGTCTCGCACGGTTTAATTACCATTCAAGCCGGAGGGCCAGAGGGAGGCCTGGCCTCATGCAAGTATAATTCTCTGCTCCGGTCTCTCCTCTCCTCTCCTCTCTTTATTGCTTTCTCTCTTTCCCTTGGACAGCCTTCTACACGATTCTACGGTATACGGTACCCGACGAAAGTATTCGTACACCTTTGAAAACGGAATAACCTTTCTCAAACTCGACCAAACCGGCTCGAGCTTTTGTGAGAAATTATGTGTATTAGTTTGTTGGATGATGTGTAAAAAAAAAAAGAAAATGTGTCGAAAAAATTACAATTGGTTGGAACCGAGAAGAAGAAGGTAAAGGTCGCTTTTTATAACTTTTTTGTCTGGTAATGATAATTGAAACAAAACAGTTTGAACAGCTATGTCGGTTATTATATACACGTTGATAATTTCATCGAAATCGGTTGATCCAAAAAGTAACGTCGATGCGATTTTCGTCATTTTTAACCGCTCGTAGCTTGTAGTGACATTAATGAAAGTTTCCATCTTTTAAATTTTCATTACAGATAAAAAGAAGATTGTAAAAAGCGAGTTTTACTTTTTTCGTCGTATTTCCGACCGATTGAAATTCTCTCGAAATTTTTTGTACACGTCGTCTAATAAACTAATGCTTTTAACTTGTCGCAAAAGCTTAAGCGATTTGAAAAAAGTTGTTCTCTTTTCAAAGGCGTACGAATACTTTCGTCCGGTACTGTACATACATATACACAGGCCACGATCTCGAATACTGGACTGGCGTGATACGCAGGCGAAAACAGAGGAAAAGTCACTGGAGAAATGCGTTTCTTGTTCGATATTCCTCGTTTGTCTTCTATTTTCATGTGATTTCTATCATTTCCAGTGTTGTGATTTCTGCTATTTAATTTAAAGCTGGTGTGAATATTATGCACGTTTTATTGGAATTTTTGAAACATAGCTTCTAATTGCAATCTTGAAATTTGCGTTGGTTTCAATGGATTAAATACATCGTATTTTAAAGTTTCAGTATTCTTCGTTCGTCATTTTCTCGTCTTATTTTCGCCTGATTTATTTTCTGTCCTTCCGAGTCTCGTAATTTATATTCTTTCACATGTAAACACTATGTAGGTTTGACAGGAAATTTAAAACAAGAGTTTCTATTTCCAAGTATGGAACTTCCAGCCTGGCTTCCTGTAGATTATCGATTTATAAAGTTGAAATTTTCGTCGACATCTGCCCCCTTTCCTTTACATTCAGCCATATACCTGAGTTAATTAACAGCGTATTTATTATTGTGATCATATATATACATATTTTTATCATTCAGTGAAACTCGATCAGTTCAGAAATTAAGCTTACACTTGCATCGAAAATTCCCATAATCAAACAGCAAGACCATCCATCCTTTGGATGGATCCCATCAAGTTTGGAACCTACAGCCTGGCTTCCTATAGATTATCGATTTACAAATTTGAAATTTTCGTCGACATCTGCCCCCTTTCCAGTACATTCAGCCATATACCCGAGTTAATTAACAGCGTATTTATTATTGTCATCATATATATACATATTTTTATCATTCAGTCAGACTCGATCAGTTCAGAAATTAAGCTTACACTTGCATCGAAGATTCCCATAATCAAGCAGCAAGACCATCCATCCGATGGTTAAAAATTTGCATCCTTAACGAGGCAGATACTATAATATTTCATTAACCACATTTTTCCAAAAGACACTGTATAAGCAGAAAGAAAGATAAATTTAGACGACACCCGACGTAGATTACGAGCAGCTCGATGATGAATCTTCCCTTTCATTCTCCAACCGATCTCACCTGCGTACCGAGATCCTGTGTTCGTTAACGATGGAAAGTAATTTGCGGCGTACGAGCGACCACGGTACAATGCGTGTTTTCTTCGATAAACCACGACCGGAAGTAGGTATTCGTGATCGCGCGTGTCGTTACCTCGCGATTTACAATCGACCGATGAAATGAGTTTGCCCGGGGCCAATAAAACGATATGCTCGATAACGAACGAATGCCGTGTCTTTAAATATAATCGAGCCCACCGTCATGATATCTTCTGTTACATGGCGTGGTATTAGAAAGATAATTGATTATCCGGGAAATTGATTGACTTTCTAAGGCTGGAATTTTTTGGCCAATTGCCAGCTTCATAATTGATGTGCACGAGTGGATGCATGAAATATTTTATGGTAGACGCGATTAATGTGAAAATTGGCTAATATTCTGAGAATACCATTTCTTTGATAAGTGTTCTTTTTTTTTTTTTGAATTGGTGATTGGACGACGAGAGATCGATGAATCAAGAAATTAATTGATATTTTGTATAATTGTGATTTGTTTGGAATTTTGGAAATGTAAAAACGTTTAGTTGCAGAACTGATAAATTTCCTGTGCTTGGAATTCTTCATATTTGTTTTTGCAAAATGACTGACACATGTAGATGAAGGAATATACAAGGCATTAAATGAGAGATTGATTAATTGGAAAATTGATTAATATCGCGAGACTACTAGTAGATTCTTCGGAGAAACATTTTTAATAATCTTGTTTCATAGAGAGATTGATGTCGAGGAAAATTGGATATCGATGTTAGCTAAATCGATAGGTTGATTAATATTCCAAGGATTTTATCAGGAATTTTTAACAATTATATTTGTAGAGTGATTGATAAACATGAGTGGACAGATGAAGTCACTTACCTACCAGGTAGGAAATTAGTTTTAAGATTACTTGAAAAACTGACTAACACGCTACAGGAGAATGGAATTTCTCGAAACTTTCTAATTTCAATTAAATCTTTTTCAATACAAAAAAAAAACATCCCATAATTGATCAATCGTAAAATCATCGATATATCCTGAAAATGACAAAAATTCACTATTTTCATTATTTCGAAATTATACATATATATTTAGAAATTCATTATTTCATCCAATTACCTATATATGTAATTGACATTTAAATACATCGAAAATGCTAATTAATAAAGGAAATACTACAAAACAAATCAATTCAAATCAGAGATATACTTTTCAATTTTTGATAATTCTTCGAATCTCTTAATACACATTTAATGAAATTAAGTTGAGTTCAACTAAGGACTTGGATTCGGAAAATGTGAACGTATTTTAAACGACCAACAATAATTCTGTTTCTCAGAATCGATGATTCCACGATGTGACATTAATTAATTGGAAATTTAATTAATATGTTGTGCATCGTGAATTTTGGCTAAGTAAGAATGGTTAAGTAGAAAATTAATTCTTTGGTAACTAATTTCCATCAACTGCAACTGACAGCGATCGTTCCAGGAAGGCTAAATACCGGCATTAGAAGCACTTTTGTCGCGATAACGAGTCGGTTATGCGGATGTCCGTGAAGCAGATTGTTGGCCGACGTACTCGCGGCTACGACACGCGAATCTGCGCATGCGACACGGTCCGGTGTTGCAGTGAACGCGGACGACCCATTTAACCCATTCGCGGCCGTACTGTATACTGTATACTGTATACTAATACCGCATGCATTCGATGCCGAAGAAGGTTCTTCACTCGACCTCGTTACCCCTATCTTCTTACATCTTTTCTCCTGGTGTATCGAAATTTGAAAACTACATCGTTTGGTGAGACTTTTATAGAAATAAAAAATTGATCAAATATTCGAAATATTGGACGTGGCAGCGACGTTTCGCTTCGTTATATTTTAAAGTCTAGAAATTGTATGCTTTGAATTTTGATAAAAGTAAGCTTAGCAATGTTGAAAATTGTGGATCGTAATCGCGGAAATAAATATGTAGGAATATTTTCGTTACATGTAGGAATAATAATAAAATAGTTTTGTGTTTATTTAATATGCGATTTACAAGATGTTCATGGATACTCATTACACGTGTCTCACTTTTACCATGCGTACGGAACAGTGACATTCTTTTGTTCTACGAGACGCTGCGCACGACATACGCACATACTTACACATATATTCACACGCATATATGCGTATCACTACTGCGCAGGTGATTCGGTGTAGCACACAAAATTCCGTATATCTCAATAAGTGAAACTGATAAAATGTTGTAAATATTCCGCGTGGCGATATTATACTTCTTTTTCTTACGTATCAATTACATTCGGAGATCGTATGCTTCGTATGGTGGCAAAAGTGAGATCAGTACAATTGGTAAAATGTGTTAAATATTGGGTATAGAAATTACTTCTATCTTCTTCTCTTTATTATCTTTATCTTCTTACCTTTATTATCTACAAATTTGGAAATAGTAGGTGTGTGTGTGATTTGAATCTTGACAAAAGTAAAATTAGTGTCACTCATTTTTACTATTATTATAAATTTTCAAATTACCTGCTTCATGTCTTGGTGAAAGTAAAATTCACGAGATATAAATATTGAGCAGGTATATTATTATAATTGTGTCTACATATAATTCTTAGTAAAAATCTTGATACACGTAAAATTGGACGAATATAAATAGTAAATTAGATATTGTAAATATTGAACATGGTACTTACATATTATTTATATCACTTTTGAAAAAACATGATACCACGTCGAGTAATTGCGAGACTGATAATTTATTGTTAAGCCGCAGATATTTATGCATTTATGGAAAATCCAAACGTGTAATCATGGATATAATATGCAAATGTATATGAGGTATTCAAAGCAAAGTATTCATTACAATATTTAGCGAGTCCCATTTACTATGCACGTTTCATTTTTCGAATGTTATTCATAAAAATTTGGATTTGCATAAACATTCGCAGCATCAGTATATTATTAATAAATTAGGTTTACGATTCACAATTTGTCACGCAGCTGTATAATTTATTATATAGAATATTGTGAATTTCAAATAGTCAAAGAAATTGATTTGCAATATATTGCAATTATAACCGCAATATGTTGTTGTACAAAGATCAACCATAATCCATTACAACGACGATTATTACTGTCTGGATTGTGCAATTATCTACTGTACAAAAACATTTAATTAAGTTCTATCGAAGGGTGTAATTTTGAATGGTTCGCAAAACGACATAGACATCTTTCGAACCAAATCTATAAATTTATAGTCGTGAAGGGATTAAAAGAATTGAAAAGTATACATTTGAAATTTCTTATAGAAAATTCGAAACACCTAATTGTCTTCAAGTAGAAATTTAAATTTGTTCTCGTTTGATGTCAGACAAAAAAGTGACTGAATTGAACATTTTCACGAGTTGCGGAGTGTGTGTAGGAGAGAAAAAAAGTTGTTAGAATCGAAGAATATTACTCTTTGATAAATTATCAATTTCACGTAAATATTGCAACGAGTATTTTGTTAATAGCTGTTTGACAAAGTCGTAGTTTCAAGATTTCTGAAACTAATTTTCTCTGAAACATCTGGATATGAAACGGGTCCTTTCAGAAGGATGCTTATACGTTTCGGTATTGCAGCCTGTCTCATCAGGGATCTGGGTTAGGTTAGCACCATATGTGGTATCAGTGCGTCATCGGATCCCTAATGAAGCTAACTGCAATGCAGACGAAGCTCTCTTAGATTCCCGAAGGTATACCAGTTTCTACTCGCATAGCAAGTAAGCTCTGCCTGTCTCCTCTAGGTTGTACTTCGACGATTATACGCTGTAATCTGTGAGATACTCTTAGAATAAACTGTTGTAACCACACGGATACAGTAAGCAAAAATAAGTTTAAGTGTATGGAAAATATAAAAAATTTCAATCGCTAAACTTTTAAAAAATCTGAAAATTCTAATTATTTTTCAAGTTTAAAAAATTCGGAAGGTTCACGATAAATCTAAGTATAAGGAAACGTTAAAAATTGGAAAAATTTCAATTATTCCAAAAGCTCCAAAAAAATATCCAAAATCTTCGAATTTCAGGAATTTACGTTACATGTATCAGACACGAGCAAATATTCGAAAAATTCCAATAATTAAAGATTCTAAAATTTCGAAAGTTTCGGAAATCTTACGATAAACATATCAGAAATAGCGAGATAATAGAAAATCTTGATAATATCGAAAGATCATAATATTCTTGAAAAATTCTACGACTACGAAAGCTTCGATAATCCCAGAAATTCGAAGAAATCCATTTCTCATTTTACACGTTCCACGGGGAAAAGAAAAAAAAAAAAGAAAAAAGAAAAGAAAAAGTAACTTACGTACGTCTGTGAAAACCATTTACCCCACGCTTACTATCGCATTACGCTGGTCAGTAATTTCTCGCAATCATTCACTTGGCATTATACCACGCGGAACAAAGATAGTCCCGTTTAAAGCGATTTTCAGCGTTCATTCGCGCAAATGAACGCGGATACATTCGACGAGGATACAATTATCCGGTCATCATGCTCTTTAATTCTCTCCGAGCGCTTCTAAATCCTACTCTCCGTTGCACAGGGAATCATGTTGACTCCGTTGATCGTTCTCGTCGTTCGATGACCCGATTTTGCGGTCCGCTCGACATGTTTGCGGAGAAATTGAAAATACGTCGCCATACCGGTGATTGGAATTTTCGTTGCGGTGGATCGATCGCTATATCGAAAATTTCATCTTCCACAAAGGGTTCGTTTGTCAGGAAGGAGGCCGTGCATCTACTTTTTTTTTCATCGTCGCAACTTTATTGAAAATTTCACGTTTGTACTTTCTGGTTATTGGTAAACGGTTCTTTTGTTTTTAAATATTCCAGAATATAATTTGTTTACGTAGTTCGATTTTACTATGGACTCTCGTACAGAATCTCTTCATGGGAACGATAAAAAATATTATTATATTACGTTATAAACGATTCTCCCTGGTAGAGGCATTCGTTGTTCCTCTTTTATTAGTTTCAAATTGAAATGTACGAATAAGCTGTTCAATCTGTAATGCATTTAAATCGTAACGATTTCAATAAGCACTACGATTGCCAATATTCGTCAGAAATTCATTTCAGAGTCGCATAAACTGTCAGCATTTCTATTAATAACAGATTCTCCATAGAAAAATCTATTTTTTCATTTCGTCAAACTTTTTCCACGATCGAGCTATAAATAAAAGTATTATCGCGTTTACCATATTTGAAATTGCAAAAGATTGGCATTTCCATTATGTTTGTACTTTCATAAAGCTTGTTCCATATTCAAACCACGTACGAAAATATTTATTACATTTACTTTATCAAATTTGTAATATCGCAATAAACTACAATAAATTACAATTCGTTCATTATTCGGTTAATGTCGGCCTACTGAATTATTTAAAAAAGAATATATATATATATATACACACACACGCAGTATCCATATCTTTCATCAAATTTGCCACTAGCTCATGAAGTTCGTTCACCTTTATAAAAGAAGGAAAATGCGATAGAATTTTACGTATTCGAACGGAATTTCAATTACGTATACACTGTTCGATGAAACGAACTTTCATGCGCATAATCCTAACTCAAAATTGCGGCTGGTATCAGCACGAACTCCAGTCACGACTATTTAGTTCGCGGCTCGACAGCCTGGTCTAGAAATCCGGAGTCGAGATAGCGATTTCGAGCGGCAAGACGATCTTTATTACGCGTGCACGAGGAAAGTACACGATGACGATGCGGACGGTAGCTGGCTCGGTGCCAAAGAGAGATCTCGCAGGGCTCAGCCTCTTCATCCTCTTCCTCTTCGTCCGTATTCAACGTTCATCCTCTACCAACCCTCTGTTCGTTCACTTCTTTTCCGCTTTTTTTCTTTTTTTTTTTCGGAGTCGATATCGAGAAGTTGCAAGAGCTCGTTTTGGCTGAACTGGCGTTCTCTTTTTCTCTCTTATTTTTCCTCGCAATTTTCAGTGATTTTCTTTTATTAATTGTAAGTTTCTAGGCACCTAGATATTTTTCACGATATACAAAGAAAAGTGAATTTAATTATTAAATTATGTGATTACGATTGTTACGTTTCTAAGAGTATGGATGACAGCCAGATAATTTGTATATTTATCTTGTGATTTTTGATAGTGTTATTTAACATTGAATTTCTTTATTATATGTAATAATAAATGATTAATTAACATTGCGTGTATAATATAAGAATTTAATATATTTAATTAAAATCGTAAATATAACTTTCTAAAGATCTTGAACATCGTTTTGGAGTAAAGTTCGGGAATATGTGAGTTAAGGTCCTCGAATAAGAAAATACAGATAGCAAAATTTGTGCTAATTGGAGTAATTGCTGGAATAGTGAATCTCTTTGAGAGAAGAAATTAGAACTATTATCTCAAAGATTGATTGTAAATTAATTCTAGAAATTATTTACCTTTGTAAAAGAAGGCAGATATAATCGAACAAATTAGCAGAATTTGCAATTATTAGAATATTTGTTAGGATATTGATGTTTCATAAAAAGCGAATAATAATTTTTCGTCACACGTTTGCGTGCAAACAGTTGTAATAATTGAAGGAATAATGTAAACAGCGTACTATGACGAAGAAAAATATTTACGTAGACTCGTTAGTAGCTGGTAAAATCTCGCGTAAATTTACAGAAACTAAAATCCATTATTTAATCCACTTATTGTACTTTCTATCGTATCAATGCAAATATCAAAATCAACAATTGTATTAAACTCTCGATATCAGAACGCGGACCAACAGTTCCTGACACTTTTAACATTACAATAGCCAAAAAAAATTTCTTTTAAACTCAAAACTGTCTGTCTTTGTAATTGCGCAAAGCAATTAAACATTACTCGATTAATCCTCCAGTAGCAAAAATTCCAACTCTCGTCTCTAAGATTTAGACGAACAGTTGCAAACGCTTTCAACGCTACGTTTCTTAACGACTTCTCTAAAACCCAAAATCTACTTCAAAACGCTTTGAAACAATTCGTTGAATTGAAGCTTCAGTCGGATACGTTCAATCGACTAATTTTCCAGTAGCAAAAATTCCAACTTTCGTCTCTAAGATTTAGACGAACAGTTGCAAACGCTTTCAACGCTACGTTTCTTAACGACTTCTCTAAAACCCAAAATCTATTTTCCAAGCTTTTTGAAACAATTCGCTGAATTGAAACTAATTTATGTGCCTCTCAGTAGCAAAAATTCCAACTTTCGTCTCTAAGATTTACACCGAGGACACATCCAAACATTTTCAAAATTACGATCCTTAACAATTTCTCTAAAAGTGAAAATTATCGTCCTGTGTAACTCTTTAAAACAACTAGGATTTGATTAAATAGTAATTTTCAAGTAGCAGTAGAAGTTGGAGTAAAGTTGAAGGAAGGTGGAGACTCGGCTTGAAAAAAACAAGAGAGAAAAAGCGGAAGCGGAGGATTCAAAGCGATGCCGGGTGGATCGAATCGGACTGCACGGAATTGGCGGTGATTTAAATTGGCTGCCCTCTCGACCTGCCGTTTAACCTATTTACCACCGAGGCTCCTGAATACGCCTGCTCCTCCTCTTCTTCTTTTTTCTCTTTTTATTTTTTTTTCCTCCCCCTCTTTTCGTCCTATTCCTCCATCCACTGAATTTCGTAGCCTGTCAGTCGCATTTATCCTCTTTGTGGCACGACCCCGAAGCTTTTTAAGCTCCTGACGGGAAACACGATCGTCGGGCCCGCGTATCTACAACTCGTGTTCGAGGAGCCTTCAAAGGGAAGCCCGCGCTCTCACTCTGATCGAAGTTTATGAACGTTTCGTGGCCATGTGTTTTCGTTTTATCCGCTGGTTCGATTTGAATTCGCTGGTGGGCAAGCAAAAGTCATTATCATAGAAGTCAGAGTATAAATCGGAATGATTAACTTTGCAGAGAAGCATTCCGATTTGCACTATTAGAATGGTCAGGTAAAAGCGCGGAAAAAGAAGAAAGAGAAATCGAATAATTCGGGTGAAATTGTATTGTTAAAACGATAAGCGACAGATAGCAACATAGAGAATATTAACGCGCTTATCAAAGTTTGTCTGTTAATCGAAATTTAACTTATACTCTTTCGGTGTAAGTGTACACTTATTCTCAGAATTACAGGATTTATTTCTTCAGAAATATTAGAAATTAGGCTTTCCAATGATTTCTATTCTATATCATAAGTTTTAGATAGATGGACTTATTTACAATGGATTAAACAATGGATTAAACTAAATACAGTAACGTGCTATAACTAAGACAACTAAATAGATAATTCACAACTCACAATTAATAGTTTACAACTCGTAACAACTTGGCAACTCAACTCTCAGCTCCTCACAACTCGACTCTCAGTTAACGACTCCTCACAACTCGAGTCTCAACTAACAACTCAAGTGTCAAGAAGTATTGGATTGGCAACTAAGTGATTGCGGATTTTGTCATTACGTGGTATTGACAAAATCAATAGTTCTTAACATTTGAGTCGTTAATTAATATGATACGTGAATGGATGTACGGATACTTATGCGAATCCATACTTTCGTAAAGACAAACGAAGGAATGGAACCTAAGCAGGTATTTGCATTTCCTATCAAATATTATTATAATAGACGCCAAAGTTTGTATACTTCCTCATAGATTTTTCATAAATGCACAAATATCCATAATCTGTGCATGAATTATATTCCGAGATTATATCGCACACGTTTCTTTGCTCAAATCTAAGTCTGGCGACTTAAATGTTCCATCTCCACCGAGTTTGTTAACTGAGAGAAACTTTATCGCCAGGAGTTAGGACTCGAAAAGGACTGAATATCTGTCGCCTACCAAGTAGAATTTTCATCAGATTATCACGAACTTGCATTCGTTGTACCAATGAGACGTATGTGGATCGAGCAATTACATTTTTTTGGAAAATGGAGTTCGAACGGTTAAGGAATAGAGTGACCACGTGCAGGTAGATTTTCACTCGAAAATCTTGCAATTCTTAGGACGATTATCGCGTTTGCTTTAAAAGTGCAAGATGCTCGAAGCTTACGAATGAATGTAATTTAATTTGCCACTTTATACGATAAGGAAACTAATTTATGTGCCTCTCAGAAGCCTTTTGATCGACGAATCTGCGACAGAAAATTAATTTGCCGCGGTTGGAATACAGTTTGTCGTAAACAGAATGGGATTTAAGATGAGTATTTTGGAAAAGAATTAATTGCAATGCTTTTGGAGAGGGATATGAATTTTGGAATTGGATTGTTGATATAAATGTGAGAACACCGAGGAAATTGTTCGAGTTTCGAAGCTTTATTTGCATTATAATACGATCCGTTGCTTCTAGAGACGCGTGTAAAACTGTGTGGCAATCGTCTGTGACTTTAAATTTTACATGCGTGTACGACAAAGAAACAGATCTGAGCTGTTGGGTGGAAATTCTGTAAAGATGATCACGTGTAATTACAAATCGATTTATACTTCGCGGTTTCTAATAAGAATAAACAGAGAAACGGATCTTAAAGGTAAAGAAATGAACGTACGTGAGACGTGAATTAATTGCAATTTTTAAAAAAAAGATGGGGTTAAAAATGAACGAAGAGAAAAACAAGGTAAATTGCGCTTTTTAATACGGAGGATACGAATATTAGAGGCGAAAGAGGCAGGAAAAGGCAAACCTGGAACTTTCTACGTTATGAAAAATTTGTAGATACACTGAGGCTAAAGAAACTTTAAACCAAGAAATAAATTTTTAATGGGAAAATATTCAGCGACGTGAACAGGTTATCTAATGCTTGACAAGTTGAATTGCTAATTTAATGTTGGGCAACGCGATCAAAATATCTTCGTTACTATTCTTGCACCAACATCGTTATACCATAAATATTAAATAAAATCGGGACAGCAACATAGCGAGATTGTGTCATAATTAATGCGTATTTTGCAAAAATAGATATTAACACTAGAACTAGGAAAATTCAAATTGACAGGTTTTACAATTTTATTTTAAAATTCCTGCTCCATGTTATATTTTTTTCCGCAATGATGTAACGACTTTCGCAACGATAACTAGAAGAATAATCTAATGAATTTTATTTTGTTTTTTATGTATCCAAACTGAAAATAATTTTGTACCAAGGATACGTATATCAATACCAGTCAAAATGATTGGTACTTGTCAAAATGCAAAAGGGTGCTGCAATCTGTTTATTTTGTACAACTTCCCACACGTTTTTCAAATTTTTGCTGCGTATCATTCGATATGACGATATCATTTATCAAGAAAATTCCGGATCGATCGCTGGATCGCTGGATGCTAACAATAGAAATACCACAGCGGTCAAAACGACTGGTTCTACAATTTTATAAATGTGTCGACCCTCGTTTAGGGATCACGGTGGATTAATAATACCAAAAATGTACTACATAACCTGGAATTCCTTCAGTAAGGAAGTAATAAATCAATAAACATAAAAATATTCTATTATTACGTATTCTTAAAAGAGCAGTCATTTTGATCGGTTTTGATAGAAATAGCTTTGTGTTAACTATCGGTATTTCTAGCGTTAAAAACATACAAAAGATACGACTTAGGAAAAGGAATTAGAAAAATGAAGAAACACCGTTCTCGTGACAATTAACTCTTTCGTGCGTATCTACATGAGCAGCTGGCTTTCAAGTTTCCATACGGTTTTTCCACGTCTCACGCGAATTCCAACCACGTGCCGTTTCGTCGCGGTAAATTCAGCTTGTCCTGTGAGGGTGGCAGCCGTTGAATTAACGACGGTACAAATTTAACTCGGTCGCGTGCAACAAATAAACGAACGCCGCTGCAGGCTAAATAATTATTGCCGAGCAAAATGGCGTGCTGAGCGGCCAGCCAGCGTAGCGGCCATTTGTACGTGGCCAACTCATAAACGCGGCCCAACTCTGCTCTGCCACGGTCCTCTCTGTGTTGCACGAGACCCGTTTTCTACAGAAAACAGCTGCTTGAACCTTTCAGTGACCCTACAATGGCAACAGAATATGCCACAGTTACGATTTCATTTACCTGAAACTCACGAGATTTTTAAAACTCTTTGTCCGTGCAGTACGCACGTTGTAATAGAAGACGAATTGCCAAACGAATTACACTGTTAACACATTGTTGACCGGCAATTTTTACTGAGAATTTATCTCATGTCACCGGCTATTATTTCGTAATTGAATGTGGAAATGAAACAATATAAATAAACACTAATAAATTTTAATTATTATTCAACTTTTAATATTTTTTTGGCGAAAAAAAACGCATCACGAGTTTACTCGTGGCAACGTTTGACCATGAAAACACGAGTTAACTCGTGACCGGTCAACAATGTGTTAAGATTCGTGTCGTTACAAGGATAATTACGAGTAATCACGTATTTTGTATTTTATCTACCGTGTGAAAAGCGTATGTTAACCGTTTGATTGCTAAACGTGCGTATACAGGGCGTCTGCGAAATCACGGTACAAGTCGGCTGATGATTCTACGCGTGGAAATAAATCGAAAGAAGAGAGCAACGTTTTTCTTCGTTTAAGGCTTTGTTTTCCAGAGAAACGAGTTTGGAAACCCAGCAGGCAGCCGCGTACGTAAATATAAATTATGAAACTTTTGTTTCTTTATTATTGTTATTGATTATTATTACTTTCTTTACTCTGTGTTTAATTTTAATGGTTTCATAGTCGAGGATGAGGCTAGTACCTTTTAAGAATCATTTTATTAATCAGGAAGCAAATAGCGACACTGTTCAAAATGACAACGTGAGTTCGCGCTCGTCATCCATATGCAGATGCGCTAGTTACAGTAAATAATACGTAGAAGATAGTTCTAGATATAATCGATGGATTTAATCGATAGGTTTAAAGGTGTGTGCTGAATTAAAATGTTCTAAAACAGCGTCTTTTTGTGATTTTTTTTAGAAGAGAAAGAAAGAAATGAAGTTATTGAATTTTGAGGTATAGTTTTATATATATTTAACGAATACAAAATTTTTTTTTAAAGTAAAAAAGCAAATTATAACAGATTTCTAAGCCTATTTCATGGGCTGCAGGTTTCAATCGGCGTGAAAGATCCACCTCGTAATTCTTGACTGAAACGAAAAACCAAAAAAGGATTAAATTATTATATATTTTTCTTCTCGATGAATTAAAAAAAAAGGCAGGAAATAGTGTGAAATTAAAAATTTTGGCGGGTTTAAAGAAAAAATGTGTTTTTTTAAAAAGAAAAATAAACTTTAAGGTACTATAACAATTATTTAAATAAACTTTTTGACGAACTTTTTTAATTCATCGAGGATAATTTAATCCTTTTTTGGTTTTTCGTTTCAGTCAAGAATTACGAGGTGGATTTTTCATGGCGATTGAAAACTCCAGCCTATGAAATAGGCTTAGAAATCTGTTATAATTTCATTTTCTTATTTTAAAAAAATTTTTTTTCTATTCGTTAAATATATATAAAACCATACCTCAAAATTCAATAACTTCATTTCTTTCTTTCTCTTCTAAACAAAAATCACAAAAAGACGCGGTTTTAGGACATTCTAATTCAGGACACCCCCTTAAGATATTCTTTTGCTTTTTATCCCTAATAAAGGAAAAAATAACAGCTATTGTGATCCTACTTCTAAATACAGAAATAGCAACAGGTTATGGGCCCAGGTTCAATAATTAGTTATTATTTTATTGAAAATATTATTAATAGTGATAATATTGAGGAGCGTAGACGATAACCTAAAAAATAAAAAAGAAAGAGCGTGATCGATGATTCAGTGTTGAATATCATAAAGGCGCTCTTTTTTTTTATTTCTAGTCCATGTAAGAATGTGCAATAAAGGTTTCTCGGCTCAGAATGGTGTGATAGATTAAGAAGAATAAAATAATAGCTATTGTGAGCCTACGTCTAAATACAGAAATAACAACAGACACTGTCCACGTTTAACAAAATACAGACGTGAGCAGAAACAACAGTTTCATAATTCGAAACTACCAGGCGACAGACGGCTACCTGATGAATGTTCAAACTCATTTTTCTTGAAAACGAAGCCTCAAGCGAAAAACACGTTGTTCCTCTTCTCCACTTATTTTTCTATCTGGAATCATCAGCTGATCGTTTGTACCATAATTTCGGAGACACCCTGTACATGTACTTTCACGTTCATTAATATATATAGAAAATATTAATTTACATTAATATATAGGGAAGCATATATATACGTTTGGTAAATTTTACTCAGAAAAACATATTTACTGTCTTGGTAAATCGATAAAAGCTGAGAAAAATTTGCCAGGTGAAGAATTCGTAGAATTAGAAGAAAAAGGTGAGTCAATAAGTTAGGAAGAAAAGAACTGGCTATGTTTTAAAATAAATAAGTATTATGTGGTCAGCAATTTTTATTTTGCTCTATTAAAAATTCAATTGGTGTTCTATTAAAAGTTTGTTATTGCCTGAGTATAAGCAAGAAAGAAATAGTTATGTACATCAAAAATCTACATGAAAAAACGTTTTTTCTAAATAGCGTAACATTTTTGTTTGCAGCACATCGCCAGTTTAATCGACAACGAGAGAGTTAATTCACGTCTGGTTCGATGAACTTCTGTCAATCGAACGCTGTCATCTGAATACTCGGAGTGCGAAGTCCTGGTTTTGTAGAATTTCACGGTGAATATCGAACGAACCATTCGTAATATTTGGATTATGTATAAAACTCGTAGACTGAACATTTGATTTTGATGATGCGAGAACGAAGTATTGCATAATTCAATACTTTTTAAGAAATAGTAGCAAGTAAATTAGAAATGTTCATTTAATACCACGTCTGATATTTTTCTATATTACCATTATTTCCAATGTTACTTTAGGATTATTTTACAACTTGGTCTTCTTAAAACTATATTTTATTCCGGTTTCATCATTGTTTTACAGTTTCGTCTTTCTTTAGATCACCGCCTCATTCGTCTCTTCGATGTAGAAAATATCTGTCTATTCGAGATTGAAACTGTGCTAATTTACAGATCTCGTTAGGATCTTTATTCTGATCGTAGAACGATTTCATTCTTTCAGTGAAATATTTCAAGCTGAAATACTTCGAAAGGAACTTTTACAATCTCGTTACATCTCTTCTGACTGTACTGTCTACGTTTTTTAACGTTGTTCGTATGCAGATTTCGTTGGATGAAAACGACAAACTTGTGGGACACGAATGAAAGAGAAATTCCTTTGGTTAGCCATTACTTGATACGCGTAAACCACTCAAAAATCATACTAATCCACTCCATTTTGTGAAAATTTTATAATTTTAATATACCGAAATATAATAAATCTACTGCTTTATTTCGGTCTTTTTCTAACATTCAAAAAAAATGTCCAGCAAATTCTTGTTGATACAGATGATTTTTCGCTTTAATTTTACGTGATACGTCTTGTTAAAATTCTAGAAATTTTTTTGGTCTGCTGAAATAATAGCAATAAATATGTAAATATAAATATAAAAATATGAATATAAAGATACAGAAGCTAAACGTTTATTTGTTAAAACTGATTTGATTTCTGCGTGACTAAATATATATGGAAATGTTTAAAGATTAATTTTCAAATGTAGTGTAATAAATGAATTTAACAATTTCGAAAAAGGCAAAGATTTGAATAAAATCGAATATACCTGCGGTGTATCATTGCTAGCTAGGAATCACGTTTTTAATTTAGCGCTGTTTAACAGATTCAATTTCATTATTCGCTCGAAACAACTTTGTTTACGGAGCCCTTCGTTCGATATTTTTCTTACCTTTATGAAACGAGGATTTTCAATTTTCCGCGAAGCGATACGATTTTGTATTTCATATTGCCGCAACCCGGGAAATAAACTATTAAATTTAACCTACATTTACGAGATTGGTACAGGTAAATCGTACTTTATCTCTTCGATACATTCTGTGATTGAAATTTTTCTAAAATTTCTTCCACCGTTTAAATTACGACCACGTCTGCAAATAAAAACAACTAGTAACGTGTTAAATAAATAGACGAAATAAATAACGGAAGCTCTAAATCGACCATATAATTAAAACATTTGAAACAGAGATATTACAAAATTCTATTTAAATTCCACTATCAAAAAGCTACATTTTTGAAAAAGTCTCCTCCATTTACTCGAATTGTATCTCGCTCTGCGATACACATTATGTAAATTCTAATATAAAAATAAGAATTACACGTACATTAACATTAATAATAATGGAAAATAATTATTATTCAAATAATATTCAAAAATTCTACTCATCTAAATTTTCCTAAAATTCCCCCCTCTTATTTAAATTCTAATTACTCGTATAATCTATATTATACAAATTATCGCATAAAAATACATTAACAATAATAATAATAAAAAAAAAGATAGCGAGAAAGATAGTAAGACACGCGTTTAAAATATTAAAAAATTCTATTTGAAAGTTATTATAAATTCGTGAAAAAGTAGATCTTGTGGGAAACTTTGGCAATCTACGGTGTCTCTGTTTAAACTGAAAATTTCCAATTTTTCGAAGCAAACAAAGAGAAGCACAAAGAGTGCAGTGACGAACGAGGCCAGAGGCCTGTAAGCGCGCGAATCGAGAAGGAAGGGAGAAACGGAGCTGAGAGAACGAGAGAACAGAGGAACGTCTGTTCAGAGGCACGCGCTGCCATATCGTTGCGCAACAGCTTGACCGATCCATCGACTCGAAACACGCGTCGACGATTAACCGCGTTATCCCTATTTGCATGCGGCATTTATACGCCACGCTAATTAGAAGCTACGTATTGTCTATCTATTAATTTGCTCGTTTTTCCGGTTTCTTCCTATCGCCAGATTGTAAGATGTGTTTCGCACGACTTTGTTAGGAAAAGATGAATTCCATAAAATAAATAGTCTGTGTTAAATAGTCTGTGGTTAAACATTCTTAAGTATAATTATAAAAATTGAAGTAATTCAACGAAACTTTTTGCTATTTGTTCTCCTGAAACTGGTAAACGTTAAAACCATAGCCTTTTCCTCGGTTTTACTTCGATCGCTTTTAAACTGTTCCAATCGTTTGGTCGTTTGATCGAGTGTGATCTCAATCATGTAATAGAGATAATTTTATTCGCGATATTCTGTGTACGAACTAAATAATTTTCCAACTATTGCAAGAGTAAAAATTTCTTCGATTCTATATTTTCAGTTGTCTGATAATCGTAAGCTGCATTTATAGTTTCTTCGTTGCACGTTAATTTAATCTTCGGAACGTGCGCGTGATACAAGTTCTAATGTATATGGATATTTCGAAAAATATTGAATTAATTAATTGAATAATTATTTCAATAATAAAAATCGAATAAATCTTATTTCATTTTTCATTACCTTTGAATTGCCTAAATTGAAGAAAACAGATTGAGATTCGTTTTAACGGTTATACGGAATAAAAACTGATTCGTAGCGTTTAAACTGGAACGCAGACGAAATACGGACGCGTGAAACATTACCTGGGAGTTACACCGGGTTATACAGGGTTAACTGGTAAAGTGGTTATAATGCGCCAGTGCGTCATGCAGCGTCCTTGGTGCAGTGCACATGACGCACGGATGCATCGTGTGCGAAAACTTTTCCACGTTTGATTGTCACAAGTCTGCTCGTTTAAAATCCACACGTTTCGTGCGTTTCTTTCTTTTCTGCGTTTCGTTTGAATTATTTAAATCAATTAATTCAAGCTTGTTTGATCTCACGTTTCTTTAAATATTCGATTCGAACAATTTCTTACGAACGTTGAGACAATAAATAAACGATAACGCGAAGACGTAATAAACATATCCGATTTAATTTTGAAAGAAATGACATTATTTTCCAAATATATTAAAAAGATTCAAATTCATTTCGTAGTCATCGAAACATACTGGCTATTGCTCGGAAGTTTCACCATTTACATATTTAGGTATTTAATAATAATTACGTATTCTATAGAAAGAAAACCAATGAAAAATTGTTACTCAGAAAAATAAGATACAAAGCTAACAGGAACCTGCTAAAGGCTTTCGATGTATTACGAAACAGCCAGAACACCATATTATATCTTCAATTTCTTTTCTTTCACAAATTACCCGATATCAGATAGCAGAACCGATCTCAAACTTTTGACCTGTGATGTGTCCTAGGCTAATAATAAAACTAAAAATCCTCCCACACTCATTTCCATCGAGCGTTCTACCTGACAGGCTTTGCACGTGATTTTTCCACGAAAATTTCCCTGTCACTGGGATTAGAGACGCGTTTTGTCCATGTTGGTGGACAAGCGCGTCGGTCAGCGACGGTCGATTAAAAAATATCGAGAGGCACGGAGAAAAAGAAAAGAGGATAGAGAAAGAGAGAAGAGGGAACGGAACGAGGTCGAAGTCGAACGGAAGACAAGATTGATTACTAAGCGGAACGTATGGAGGGTCGGGGACAAAGCAGAGACAAAACAGATCGAAACACCATCCACGCTTGGGGCGGGTTTCTATTTGAGCACCCTCGGCCACGCTCGAGTGCCTTACTAATTCGATTAAACGTCGCTCCCGACCTTCCGTACCTTCGACACGTGACAGTCTAATTAGCGTGCGATTATTTCTGTAATGCCAAACAGGCCACCCGTACGTTATTTGTGTCGTGAAATAATATTGGGGAAGGTATCGATGGTGTTTTTAGAAGATTTCCTATGGCGGAGCGGCAAATCATACGCTTGCAATGAGTTTCAGTTTGATTAATGCTAGAACTACCAGTCGAATTGAGTGGTACTTATCAAAGTGTAAGAGGTTCCTGCAATCTGTTTATCGAAGCCCAATTAACCAGTTTCCTCGTTTTGTACAACTTCCCGCGTGTTTTGAAAATTTTTACTGCGTATCGTTCGATATGATGATATCATTTGTTAAGAAAATTCCGGATCGGTCGCTAGATCGCTAGATGTAATTCTAGTGTTAAATATTTGCGTTTTAACTGACTTAGACGCGAGTACATGTCTTTTAGTCGACCCGATGAAATTGCAACTGAGCTGCTTTTTCAAATACGTTATGTATGTATTAGGTTGTCCGAAAAGTTTCTTTCGTTTTATAAGAAAATAATTTTTTATATTAGTTTATCGAATTATACACGAACATAATAATAGAAATAGAACGAAATGGATCCTACCTAATTCAATAAAATAATATAAAACGGAAATTGTTGTTCATCTATTATCATCTTATGAAACGAAAAAAACTTTTCAGACAAGTTAATACAATGGTTGGAAGAAATATTTCTTCATACTCTTGCTTTTCATCGAAGCGTATTTTTTTTTTTTTATATATATATGGCAGGTCCATTTCATTTTTACGATATCGATCGTACTATCGATGACACGAAATTCAATGTACTTGAATGTACTAATTAATTGCTATGTACCTGATGCGATAAATACAATGATGTGTAAATGCTTTTTGGTAATTGGGAATTTCCTAGATATATGAATATCGTAGAAGAAAGAGTGTATTTTAACGTTCCTTTACGTCAAATTTCTACGTGATAAGTAAATTCGCGAGACATTCGTTCTTTTTTATTCGCGTTATAAACACTAATTTGAAAAATTGAATGATTCTATAAAAACTTGCATCTAATAGAATCTAGAAAATCTAATAGAATAATAGAAAATTGCGTTTAATAGAATCATTCGTAGAGCGCAATGAACTAGAGAGTAACAAATACAATAAAAAATTGAGTAATCGAAATATCCAGATTGGTTAAAGCAATGAACGAATAAAAATTATCCACTAAATATTTATTGTCTATGAAATTCTTATTTGATAACATGGAATATCCCTACAGATTGCAACCCACGGTTCCCAAAAGAAGCTTTTAACAAGCTCCTAATCATTTCTCGGGTTAATCTCGTTCCCTGTTAAATGTTCTAATACTTATACACTGACATGTATTTTCTTACGTACACAGAGCGTCATGAAGGTGCGTTTAGGCGAAGCGAGCTCGTTCTTGCGCCGCTTCGTGGTGGGTTTAGACCAACGGAGAGTATATTCGTTGTCCGCTCGGTAAAATTAAAAGATGATATCGTAATCGAGCATTCGTCCACCGATCGGATAAAGAATGATCTCACTTTCTTCGCGTTTCTGTACACGTTTGGTTAACTGTAAATTGTTAAAATTTCGTTCAGCGTGAAAGCACAGCCGAACGAATGCTCGTTTGCGCTATTCATTTCACGAAATTTTACCAGAGCGGTGAAAGAGCTAAACGCACCATTAAACGTAATTAGAGCGGAAAATCGAAGCGTAAACGAGCATTCGACGACTGTTCGTCAAATAAAAAAATGGCACGTTATGAAAGATCCTAAGAACGTTTGAAAAATCTTCATTTCTTCGTCGGTTATGGTTGCCACGAGTCTAATCGAAGATCGAACTGGAAATAACTCTCGAGCATTCCAGATGCTCGGTCTAATCTTTACAAACGTTCGTACACAAAATTGTAAATGAGTTTACGAAGCTATCGGTCGATGGTGGTTTACAGAAAACGAGCAGTAAAACGCTGCTGCTCTCGTTCTATATTCTTGCTGGTTCGTTCTAAACGCGGCTAGAGGTGTTGCAGCGAGTCGAATCGGCTCTTGAATCGCATCGAATCGGCCGAATCGATCGATTTACGATCACCAGCGCACACCTGACCGACCATAGAGTGGCGCCGATCGAAACGCGGGTATGCACGCGCTCATTCCCGCATTATTCGTCGCGTATAAGTGGGAACGTACACACATGGGTGCAAGTTAGGTCGCACGGCTGACCCAGATATGCGCGCAGCGTCGCGTCGTCGCGCGAAGCGAAACGCGATTGAAACAGCCCGCTCTAGATTTCGCCGCCGTTTGTCGTATCATCGGCCATCGTATCGCGCGAAATATCGTCACGCGACGTCTTCTACTGGGATCCTGATCTATACAGAACTACTACGATCGATCTACTAACTATGCTAATAGACGTAGCTACGTGCAAGTTGCTACAAAGTCGCTCGACAGTACAAACTTTATGGCGTCTATTCAGGTAGTTTTGTTCTTAATGCTGTTGTCAATTGCCGCGGTTGTTCATGGTTGTGTGGTTTCTGGGTAAATGGAACGGAAACGTTGGATAGATTCTGGTTGGACGAGACGTGTTGTTTAGGTGAATCGAGTTTACGTGTTCCGAGGAAAGTGAATGCAAAAGGAAATATTTTCGTATTGGCGGACTGCGAATGTTTAGGGAAATTCAGGTTTTTGTATAATCATTATTTTATACCCTTGGAAATAGAATCGTATAAATATGAAGTAACGTGCAAGATAAATAGAGATTTGTTTCATCCTTGAAATGCTGTAACGAATGCTGTACACGCCTTGGATATTTTGTATATTTTTGTAGATCATGTGCAATGCGCATTCGAATTTCTCATAAACGTAGAAACATTGGCAGTGGGTAAGCAAATAAAAGGATAACTTTGATAATATGCAATCGATCATTGAATTTTTCAATTCCTCCTTATGTCTCTTTCCTGTAGCCTTCAAAATTATCACATTTATCTTAACAAATTCTTAAATTGTATCTCATTGTTGTACGTTATTTAATGCTAATAAACCTGAAAGCCAGAGACCAAGTTGGAGAAGAGTTCAGACTCTTCGCTGTCGCGACTCAGGCATATTAAAATTTCGATATTTCTTTTATCCGCCCTTGTGCTTCGATTTAAGGCAACCCCGTTGCAAATATACGAAACAGAAGGCATAGAGTTTTGTCGTATCTCCGATAAAAAGTCTGCTCTTGAAAGTAGCTGCGAAATGGTTTTAATAAACCTGAAAGCCAGAAACCCGGTTATAGTTGAAGGAGAAGCTTCTGCTGTCGTGACTAAGCTGCATTAACATTTTTTTATCCCCCATGATATCTAAATTTAAGATGATCCTATAGATACGCAGAAGACGTAGAATTCTTTTGCCCTTGATAAAAATTCTACTCTTGTAAAATAACTGGAGAACAGTTCTAATAAACCTGAAAGCCGGAAACGTAGTCGGAGAAGAACCTAAACTCGAAACCCTTGGCTGTGGCGAATAAGGCGTCGTAACCATAACGCAGCCTCGAGTTCCAGCCGTCTGGCAGACGAGGCGCACAAGCTGAGCGTATCCGGCACGAACGTGCGCATAAGTGCACACCGGAATGCCCGACGTAGCAGCGGTGCATACTTAGCGGTGCATACGCGCCGCACACGCATACACTCGGTCACGCGATCCTGTATGCGCATACACTGTCTCTCAAAAGTATACGGACGCTTGGTTACGTTTGACAAAATGTGATGTGAAATCGTAGTAACGTAGGAGCAGCTGATTTTTATTATTTTGTCGTTGTTGCGTTATGGTTGTATGTGTATAGGTGTACGCATATGTCGTCTCTGAATTGGAGATGTAATTTAAGAAATTGTGAAAGAACGAGTGGAAGATGTGAGATATCGTCTTAAGTTTGAGAGAATGTGACTTGAATCGCGGCTACGAGCAACCACGCAACCATCTTGTTATTTATTCGTTGTTGATGTACGTTGTATATGTTGCAGAGTGTTTTTAAAGCGAAATGTGTCACATAGAATGGGCTTAGAAGGTTGGTTAAACGCGCCAAGTAACATCGTTTAGATTTGATAGAGGAAATATAACGTGAGTTCTAGAAAAGAGTAACTTCGACGATCGTAGTACAGGCCGCTTGGTTATGTTTGACAGAGTGTGATGTGAAATCGTAGTAACGTAAGAGCAGCTGATTTTTATTATTTTGTCGTTGTTACGTTATGGTTGTATGTGTATAGGTGTACGCATATGTCGTCTCTGAATTGGAGATGTAATTTAAGAAATTGTGAAAGAACGAGTGGAAGATGTGAGATATCGTCTTAAGTTTGAGAGAATGTGACTTGAATCGCGGCTACGAGCAACCACGCAACCATCTTGTTATTTATTCGTTGTTGATGTACGTTGTATATGTTGCAGAGTGTTTTTAAAGCGAAATGTGTCACATAGAATGGGCTTAGAAGGTTGGTTAAACGCGCCAAGTAACATCGTTTAGATTTGATAGAGGAAATATAACGTGAGTTCTAGAAAAGAGTAACTTCGACGATCGTAGTACAGGCCGCTTGGTTATGTTTGACAGAGTGTGATGTGAAATCGTAGTAACGTAGGAGCAGCTGATTTTTATTATTTTGTCGTTGTTACGTTATGGTTGTATGTGTATAGGTATACGCATATGTCGTCTCTGAATTGGAGATGTAATTTAAGAAATTGTGAAAGAACGAGTGGAAGATGTGAGATATCGTCTTAAGTTTGAGAGAATGTGACTTGAATCGCGGCTACGAGCAACCACGCAA
Organism: Bombus flavifrons; assembly: GCF_040668555.2. Classification (NCBI taxonomy): domain Eukaryota; kingdom Metazoa; phylum Arthropoda; class Insecta; order Hymenoptera; family Apidae; genus Bombus; species Bombus flavifrons. The sequence goes on along the minus strand of NC_138446.1, from coordinate 7,385,392 downwards.
CCATCTTGTTATTTATTCGTTGTTTATGTACGTTGTATATGTTGCAGAGTGTTTTTAATGCGAAATGTGTCACATAGAATGAGCTTAGAAGGTTAGTTACACGCGCCAAGTAACATCGTTTAGGTTTGATAGAGGAAATATAACGTGAGTTCTAGAAAAGAGTAACTGCGACGATCGTAGTACAGGACGCCTCTAAATTGGAGATACAATAGAGAAAGGGGTGGAGAAAATCAATTGGATATCGTAAAGTAAGGTTTTTCACTGAGAATCTGATCCACATTGTTGTTATAAATATATTACAATGATTTTTTATTTAATCGTTATTATTAAAGTTACGGTAACCTTTATCTCGAGAGGCCACAATGTGAAAATTGTTAGATCGCCAATTTCTGAAACGTAACAATTTCTTCGCTCGTGAATCCCCTAATTTCTAATATCATAAATCTCACATTGATTTATTAATATTTTTCCAAATTTCTAAGGACCTTCGCTAACACGATTAACAGTCTAACTTACAATCTGCAAATCTATTTATATGCACATAAAGTTACAAATTGGTCAAACCTCTAGATATTAGGTTGTCCGAAAAGTTTCTTTCGTTTCATAAGGTGATAATAGATGAACAACAATTTCTGTTCTATATTATCTTATTGAATTAGGTATGATCTATTTCGTTCTATTTCTATTATTATGTTCGTGTATAATTCAATAAATTAATATAAAACAAAAAACATTGTGCTTCTATTATTTCCTTATAAAAGGAAAGAAACATTTCGGACAACTTAATATAATACTTACGAGTAACAGTGCATGTACGCGTCAGAGACACTCTGAGTGCTGTCAGAGCTAAAGAGAAAGAGAGAAAAAGAGAGAAAGAGAGAACAGTCAGGAGCGGGTTCCGCTGGTGCGTGCGGGCATGTGCAAGCGCAAGGTCGTGTCGGGGTTGGGAATTCGGACTGCCAAGGGTTCCCACCCCTTCGTATTGCACTAGAATTCTGACACTACTACCTGGACGACCGACTGCTGCTAGACGAAGATGGAGAACAACAGAGAAAAGAGTGGGAGGCAGATAGAGAAGGGCCACTCCGTCTCGTTTCCTTTCCGAAGCGTATCCTTCGGGAATACGTACCGGGTGAACCCACAGGATTCCATGCATCGGGTTGGTTCGCAAACCTGTTTCACAGGGGGAATTTGACATGTTCCCTGCTAATCCGATTTTCACGAGCCATACGTTATCATGATAATAATTTTCGTGTAAAATTAGTAACACTGATTTTTACGCGTTTTATTTACCAATTATTGTGAAATTATAAGTGTAAATAATATTTATGATTTTTACAGTTATCCTTCTATTGTATTTGCATACTATGTGTGCGTTATTGACCAGCGATTTTAAGTTATTTTTCATCTTTTTTATATTTTCCTTTAAATCTAACTTTGCTTAGAAAGATTAAGGTAACGCGTCGCAATGAAAGCTATTGGACGATATTCTAGAAACTTGGAAGAATATTCAAGAATTTTGGGCGATTTTTTAAAAAAGAGACGGATCGCATGGATGTAAAGGACTCAGTGTGCAGTCGACGCCAGTAAAAATAAGGTTGCAAACGAAGGATTATGGATTATTGCGTGAAATCGGTTTCTGCGATGTGAAAATTTCTGTTTTATTTAAAAGTTACCGCGATATTACGTATCTTTATATCATATATGTGTGTATAATTTTTTAAACTACGAATTTCATCAAATTTTATTTAATCAGATTAGTTATTAAAGTACTACATGATTATTAAAGTACATATGCTGCAAGCTAAAGTAGTATTGGAAATTATACGAGGAACAATATAATTCGTTATGTTTCATTCAATTTTCCGATAGTTAATATTAATTCGGATCAATAATTTTAATATTGTATAATGTATAAATATTCTCAAAACATATTTTGTTTTATTCATTTGAAAAATATACCAATTAGATCGAAACGATCGATAGTGTCTCGACTGAGATCAGTGTAAAATATTACAAATAATATAATTGTAAAGTATTAATTATAAATTAGATTATAAATAACTGGTTTTAATACTGTTAACCCTTAACGTGTTTTTCTATTACAATGTTCGTCGCAAAATCGTTTTCGTTTACTCCATATCGTTCCGTTTCATGACGTGCATCGTTGTTTGACGTATACTTACACGTCGTTTCGTTTATACGTCATTTCCGTTTATAACTGGCGTACGATGAACGTGTCGAGATTGTACAATACGTCATTACATACATTTGCAAGATTATGAGTTGCGAAATGGATAGTAATAGGTAGCCTAATAATAAGATTGGCTAAGCTTAATGATAAAAGAATATGAAACACGTAACATAATCAATAAAATATATTACATCGTAGCGGGGAATATAGTTTGAAAATATAATTTTTCATTATAAACTTCGATTCGTTTTTAAATCATTAGACTCTGTGCATCACTATGGAATATAGTGATAAGTATTTGTAAAATTATAAATTTCAAATTATATCTTTCTATATCGATTTATATAATTTCGCGAAAAATGAATAAAATTTGTTTCAGTTTTGTATAAAATTTTGTAAAAAGCTACGCGGAATATTTATTTCGTCCTTAAAGGAATTTTAACAATGTTCTTTCGATATTTGATTGAATCAATGATTAAAACGTTACGAATGAATTTCCGTAACCGTAAAAAATTCCCCAATGGAATTGTCAGCAAGAGCCGTAAGCCAGCCCTTTTTTCATCGGTAGGAAGATAATTCAGGAAGGAAGAAGAATCTTTTGATGAACAGAAATGCCGGGAAAGGATTGAAGTTCCTTTTCCAAGTGGATGAAGTACGTAGTTGGAGTGATAATTGACTGGGCGATGATGAAACTGGCTGACTCGCGATCTTCCTAGAGGTAGCTAATATTTACGTTGAACTAACAGGAAAAGGAAGTTCTTCGTGAAGTAGGAAAAAGCTTCTCTTAATGCGAAATAGCCACTCGTTCTTTCAAAATAACGGCTGAACGAATCCCTAGTAAAAAATTAATAAACAAGCGATTAAGAATTCAAAATCTGTTTTCTAAATAATTCCAGAAACGGAAAGAGTTTCTATATTGTTTAAAACATCTTCAGAATTGATTAAATAAACGTAACGATATTTCTTAGAATAATTAACAATTATGTTATTATAATCTTTCTTTCGATGATTTTTTACTAGAAAAATACTACAATAGAAAGGAAAAATATTTCTTGATTCTAAAGTTTCTTGAAAATTCTCGAAACTGATGAAAAGCGTTGCTATCGAATATGAAAAAAAATTAAATCGTTTCCAACCATCTAAATGTATTTTCTTTATTATACCATCGTACACCGTAAATAAATAAAAATCATGTGGAGGTTAAAGAGGACCAGTTGCGCGATAATTTCGCAACGATCACCCGTTATACAGGCAGACCGATCTGTTCGCGTAATATTATAGTTCGGTGAACAGTAATCTGGGTTACGCCCTCCGCTCGATTCATAAGAACCGCGCGTTAAAGTAGGAGAGAACGTGATTTCTCTCGTACCTTCGTTCTTTCTCCCTCCCCCTGTCGCCCTTCTCTTTTCTAGCGACACCCTTTTCCTCTCTTTTCCTTTTTCATGCTTTCTCCAAACGCTCTCTTTACTTTAACCCCTTTCCCAATCTCTGTTTCTAATACTTCAGTTCTTCTCTTCTTTTTCTGTGTTTCCCTGCTTCCTTTTTTCACTTTCACCCTTCTTTTCTTTTTATCCTTTTTACCTTTTATCTGCTCTTTTAATTAGCACACTCGCAATTTTATCTTACGTTGCCTTCATCTCCAATAACCATCTTCTTTTCTACAAGATACTGTAAATGTTGAAGTTCTGAAGTCTACAGAAAACAATTGGCATTGATATTCAAGTATAGAACTACCATTGATAGTTGATAGTTTTACAGCTAATTATTATTTACTAGTTTTTACTAGTTCAGTTTTATCAGTCTGTAAATGTGTAAGAGAAGGTGTTCACTGTTTAACCATTTAACACCGAGCAGTTGCACTGCTTTTCAAAATCACTTTCGATCAATTTCAAAAAACGCTCCTTTTCAAAATTCGTCAAACTTTGTCCCTGATTAATGTCCCTAATCTTTCTTGGTCAGGCTCCATTGACAGAACAGCGAATAATTTATAGATCGGATTAATATTCCTAATAAATCTTTGATCTGAAAATAACAAAACACCTATGTATAATATATAAATAAATTTTACATCTTTTAGACAATTTGAATTTAACGAACCAGATGTTGAATGGTTAAACAGAGAATTTACCCAATGTTTCATTTTTTCCTTCCCATTTTTCTCCTAAAATTAATATTAAAATTTCTATCGATACTTATTATTCTGTTCTATTGAAAAACACTGTGAGTACTTTCAATGCTCCATCATATTCGTAACGCATATTTGTATCATCCTGAATAACAGAACAATTAACGTCCTAAGAGAGAATGGCGAGAAGAAAATTGAAGGAAATGGTCCAAACTTGTTGCATGCCATCCGGACGCTTCTTTCACCCTCTCACCCTTATCTTCTCATTTCTCTTACATTTCTCCGCGGATATTTCTTGGTCTCGTCATACTAACCAGGAATTTCCAAATGGATCTTCATTTTTTAGATGGCCATTTTTCTCACGTCCATTTTCGCGCGTCTTTTTGTTCCTACGTTGCAAGATCCGGCTATGGCGAACGGCTGCTTTGCATTTATACGTCTAGTTCCTCGAGAAGCGAATTTTTTATCCTACTACGTTCTATTTTGCTCTACTCTACTTTTTTCTTCTTCTTCGTAATCTCGCCGCGTTCTACTTTCTCGCGTTAATTCTGGATTTACGAGCGTTCGTGCGTCGTGTTGCAAATAGTTGCGAATATTCCGATTCTTTCATCTCGATGCAATATCGATCTTGCGAAACTTGCGATTCGCTGACTGAAGGATTATCGATAACGTTAGTTACATTTCTTTCCATATAAAATACCCGAAATTTGTAGTGTTAAATAGAAGATTGAGTCAAAATTGTATAAGATATGAGATTTTTTTAATTTTCTTACCGAGAAAAAAGTCATTAATTACCATTTCTAATTGATTCTTTAAACCTGCACCGATAATCAAAATGGGTTAATAGGTTATTCGCTAGTAATAAATTATTAGTAAGTTAAAATCGGTTCAAATTATAGATCTTGAGTCTTATAATTTCTTTTAAAAGATTGGCATGTTTTTGAATATATTAAATATAAATTGTAAGGATGATTAAAGAGTGATATTACCAGCTGTATTTATATATTATTCTACTTCTCATAAGTGATCGTATACTTTTTCTATCTATAATTACTATTATACTAATTGCTATAATTACCTCATATGTTACTAAATAAATAAACATCTTATTATAAGAGGAAGATATGATTTATTTCAATAGAAATAAGTTCTTTTGCAATCATCTGTAAAATGCACTGTATCCTCTTTCTTTTAGTTACCATTATTATTTTAACAATATGTACCTACTATTATTTTAGTAATTTGTGTATAATTACCTCGTACAATAGCAAATAGATAGATAATCATGCTGTTATACGAAGACATGATTTGTTTTAATAAACCAAGTTCTTCTGTAAATTTAGTTTAGGTACAGAAACTATCATGAATGACCAAACTTTTTTTTTTTATTTGCAGGGCTGAGACTCGCAGAGGACCAGAGGAGTTTATTGAATAAATCAAGGTCAAGCGAATGAAAGAGCGACGAGGAGGGCCGAGGCATCGGCCGGGATTCTGTCGTGGCGCAGAAAAATCAAATTAAACAGCCGCTTTTAAGTCGAATTAAAACGAATGCGCTTAATTAAAGCGGCCTGTGCCGCTCAACTAAAGGAGTTTTATTGACGGCGACCGAGTCTCCTTTGTCGGTGCCACCGTGTACCCTTTCATTATTACGTTAAAAGATGCCCGCGACTTTTTGGTTTTGCAGCAAATAACGCTCTATTTTTCTCTCCGTTAAAGACAGCCCGGTTTTTTTCCGATTTTTCAACCCGACTTCTCTGTTTTTCAATGTTTCCTTTCTTTGTGATTTCGAGACGCGTTTCAGGATCCAGCTTCTCCGTAGCCGTGTTTTTTGCTCCTTTCATTCTTACGGCTACGTGAATCGGAGATTTTTTGGAAGCGGCAGCATGGTGAAAAAGAAACGAGCGTGTGAAATTAATTTACTGTCTTTATTGCTTCTCTTTGTTAATTGGATTAGAGTGAAAAAAGTGATAGCCCTTTAACATATTTGCTGGCGTTCGCGTACACGTTAGGTCTGCGTAGTTTTATGGAAATTCATATTTTTATAGACCCAATGAAAAATCTGAAATCTAATGGTAGGTAGGACGTTGTTTCATCCGCTGAATGTTATATAAGTAGCTACTGTATCTTCGTTATTTTCTATACTTTCACTTGTCGTGTGCATTTTCCAATTTTTCATCTTCTATAAACGCGTAAAATTCAGCCATACGCGGCAGTTATTGAACGAGAAGCTCGTAACGAATGTGAAGAAGAAATGTTTTTACTATCGTAATGCATAAAAATCCGCGAAGCAAATGTTTAAATAAAGCAGCTAACACAGTTTGTGCATTCTAGTTTTCCATATAGTACAGCGCAGTTTCTGAACGATTTATTTTAAATTCTATCTTATTTTATTACACTACCAAAGGGTTAGATGATAAAATAATTCGTTTCATCGTGGCTGTAACGATGCTCGTGGCCCATGGTTTATCGGTCAGAAAAATGTGCAGACCCGTGACAAAAGGAGTCATAACGGAACCGCGTTCGCAAGCCAAAGACGAGCACGTTAACGGTGTCTGAGGTTTCACCGCGCTAAATACACACTTTTTCCCTCTCACTCGTCGCGTTAACGTCGAACCAACCGCGGACGACGACTCTTTTTCTTTTCTCTTACTCGACGATGCTGTCCGCTGTGAAAAGAAGCAGCTACTCCATCGTAGGGATAAAGACGAGAAAGCGAAGAAAAAGCCACGGTTCTCGTTGCAAAGAAAATCGGAAGAGGATCGACGTAGAAGATGAATAGAAGGCGAGAAGCAGAGGTTCTCCCTTGAAACAGGGGGACAATCTTCCCCTGTTCATTGTGAGAATTTCTAATTGTTCGCCAATGTTCCGGATATGGTAAGGGAATTTTTCTCTGGGAAAATGGTACGTGACATTATCTTTGACCATATAACGTATGGATTATCGAGAAATTATAATTTTTTTAAGAAATTTGACAGTTGAAAAGCAATGCGTAAGTGTCTGGTGGTTTTATTGTAATTGGCAACTAAGCGATTGCGGATTTTGTCATTAGGTGGTATTGACAAAATCCGCAATCACTTAGTTGCCAATGGAAATGAAATTATGTAAATCATTGGCGATATTATGTAACGTTATAGGTTTGATAATAATAGCATCAGTATTAGTAATATTAATAGCTGTTAATAATAGGATGATGTATTTTAACAGTATAATTGATATTAAAACTAGGGTAAGGGGATTTTTCTTTCGGCAGGGTGGATGCGACTAATCAGGAAATTTAACAGTTGAAGAGCAATGCGTAAGTGTCTGGTGGTTTTATTGTAATTGGCAACTAAGCGATTGCGGATTTTGTCATTAGGTGGTATTGACAAAATCCGCAATCACTTAGTTGCCAATGGAAATGAAATTATGTAAATCATTGGCGATATTATGTAACGTTATAGGTTTGATAATAATAGCATCAGTATTAGTAATATTAATAGCTGTTAATAATAGGATGATGTATTTTAACAGTATAATTGATATTAAAAGTAAGGTAAGGGGATTTTTGCTTCGGTATGGAGGATGCGACTTTTTGTTAGAAAATTGTGTACGTATCGTGAAAAAATTACAAGTTTTCTAGGAAGTTGGGTGATTTAAGCGTAACGTACAAATCATGCTTTTAGAAATGAAATTATGTAATTATTAGTAATTGTGTAATTATTGCAGGTAATCGTGTAATTATTAGTAATTACATAATTACACAGGTAATGACGTAATTAGTAGCGTCATATCATTATGATATTTCAATGATGTACTATTAAAACGATGCCTGTAAGTTAAAGAAGAACTAAATATTAGGAAAAACATAAGAAGCCACTTCTCAATTTGTTCATTTCCTTTGATCTTCCACTTCCTCCTTGCTACTCCTAAAAGATACTGAAAAGTCACAAGCTTCGAACTTCGATCTTATCGAAATCCCTGAAATCAGTGAACTCTGAAGATCGATAGTTGCCGAGCGAAAAATCCTAACGGTATGTAAAAGCTACTATTATGAAAATTTCATTTCAGTTACGTATTTCAACTCTTACAGGTCTCCTTAGTTTTACAGCAAATGAAAATTATATTTCACTGCTAGAAATGTAAAAACCATTTCACAAATGATAGCACTAAACTGACTTACATCGCCATAATTCTCATCTAGCCAATTATCACAAACATAAAACGGTGATAGTTCCCCACAGATACAAGCAACAAATGAATAACAAAAAAAAAAACAAAAATAAAAAGAAAAAGAAACTCTGAATCGGACATAGAACGAGCGCAAACGAGGGAAGAACAATTCTCGCGCCCTTCGTGTGCGGCGAGGTCCGTCCTGCTCGTTTCTTTCTCCTCCGGCTCCTCTTTGCTCGTTTTCTCGCGGCGTCGTCGTCGTCGTCGTCGTCCCTTCTTCCCATTCCATCGTCCTCTTTCTCTTCTCTGCCGGCCGTGATCTCACGAGATTTATTAACACGCGTCGCGCCTCGCGGGGATACGCCGCGCGTTGCGAATTACGGATGGAGCTCGGTCGCGCGCGTTCACGCGCATCACACCGCTCGCCTATATACTTACTTATGTACTTCGCCAGTATTATTTGCACACAATGCGACTTATGAAAAATATCTGTATTAAAGAACCGCGTTTTCGACGTGAACGTCTCATTGTTCAGCGTGGGACGAAGTTAAATCACAGACCAGCGAGCTTTCTTCTTCGATAATGGTTGGCGGGACGATGAGGTGGAGGGTGGGGAGGGGGGATATATAGAGAATTTTTGGTAGATTCGCGTATTCGTGTTAAAGTAACTTTCTTACGTCAAATTTCGTCCAGACTATGTTTTTTAATCTCTTCCTTTATTTCTCTGTGTATTTTTGAAGGCATCGATCAATGTATCATTTATGAGATTTATCAAACAGACAGACTGTCGTAACTACGGTAAAACTCTGTTTATCTGAATTTGTAGTGGAACAAACAGTTTAGGTGTAGATATAATGGAAGTTCGTATACAGCAGGAGCTCGCTAAATTTCTCCCTGTTACCCATTATTTTTCGTTCATACAGGTAATAGGAGTTGGCGCTCGGTTAGTGGGTCAGTGAATTCAACCAGCAAAAGTTCAGTTAATCGGGCATTCACTAAAATTTCCCTCCAATAAATCCAGTTCCACTGTATTGAATAATTAGCGCGAGCTTTGGCGAGCGAAATAGGAAAATCCAATGAAAATTGCATTTAACGAGGAAGTCAATAATCGTATATCGTAACTAGACTGCGGATTTTTATGCATTTACAGGAAATTTGAAAGTGCAAAATTCCGCGGAATGCACGTGATATGAAAAAGCAAAATGCTTCGTGTGATACTTGGGAAAAATTTCGATCTTTTATTGGAGAATAAATAATAATAATAAGCACAGTGTAAAATTTCAGTATAAACAAAAATATAATCGTCGATGAACATTAGTCAATTGTTTCTTCGCTCTTATCTGTGCCATCTATCTAAATGAACGCAACATTGAGTTTTCTTTACAATTAAAAAACATGGCACGCACATGGTTTTTTTTGCAGACACATTTTCCTTTTCCATGAATTTGCACTTCGTTAACGCATAAATTTTCTTCTCCTCGGAAAAACCTCGTCTCTTGGCACTCGCAGTGTTTTCTACGAACACTGTTCGACGTTCCAGCGAGACAAATTTTCTATTTCTTTGAATCATTCTTCCCAAAGATAAGAATCTGCGTAAACAATCCGCAATGTAATCGTAACAGATTCTGATTTAAAATTATAGTTAGCTAGAAACGGTAAAGAAATTCTGACGATTCGCGAGTCAAGCTCGATAAATTCACGAATCATGGGAAACGACCAATTCTCAGCATCCGGTGACTTCCAATTACGTCGCATTGTGTTCGGCGATCCTCTATGTTCCCGCTTCCGTACGTCAAAGAAGCAGAGGAAAGAAGAAAAAAAAAAGTAGGAAAGAAAAGAAAAGAGAAAGAGAAAAAAGAGTCGATCGTGGTATTAGAAGGCTGACAATGAAGAGAGGGGCCAGGCGTTGTGACTGTGTGCGTGTATGCGACTGGAAGTGGGCTAACTTTTGATGCGTTTCTAAATAAGGGTTCGACATACCTTGTGACACATGTCACTCACGCGGGAATCTGCGAATCATCCCAGGACGGGTTTAAAGACAATTCCCTGAGTTTCTCACGCGGAAGAAACTTCACTTGATCCTGTCTTCTTTTCTTTTTTCTTCCATTTTTCTCCGTTAAAAACTTGTTATTTCATTATACAGGTTGTTTCACGGTTTAACAGCCAAACTTTGTACGTGCATTTTACAGGTATAACGAAGCAAAAACGTTTACGAACACGAATATAGATCGTTTAGAGCTTTGTTAGAAAGTTACAATAAAAACATGAGATACAGGGGGAACAATAAAAAAGAAATAAAGGACGATACTTTAAGAAAAGGCAATTACGAAACGTTTCAAAATGTTCACTGTTCCTGTGATACTAATAGCGATCAAAGATTAAATTTGTTACCCTATGAAGCTCATTTTGATTTTGTTTTATCCGAACGAAACGACCTAATACTCGTCTGATATATCTTTCCTGTTTAATTTTATCCAAACGTAAAGGCCCGATGACGTGAAATTGCAGGCTATATCGAGGACCAAAGTATTCCTTTGGTATTCTTATGGTTGTTACTTTTATTATGATTTTTTAACACAGTCTTCGACAAATCACCTAATTTTATATGACATTTTTCTCTTGATTATATATATTTACACCTGAACACAATAGGATCGTTAATCACGTGAAATTGTAATCAATTTTTCATGATTTAAACAAGGCGAATGTACTTTTTAATTTTTTAATTCTATATTTATATTTCTTTCGTTCGGTTTGCTTCAGTATTTTGTGAATTTATAATTCGTGAATTTTTGACGTATATATAAATATTTGCCAATTAAATTTATCAATTTAATAGCACAACTTTCTTACCTTAAATGTCAATTTTAAATTCTAACTATACTAAATATACTTCCTTATTCCGTATATCCGTGATATAATTAATTTCACTCGACTAAAATAATAATGTGATAACGTATCATCGTTTGTAATAATGTAGTCTGCACGTAACAACCGTTAATGGCCCCAAACGAGAAGCACCTCTTGAAGTGGCGTCATAAATCCCTGCATCCCTCGCGGAACCCTCGATGGCGACAAATAAATACGCGTAAAACGGGGAGACCAGTCCCTTCTAGTTGTTATACAAACATAAAGGGCGGCTGAAAAGCCGATTCATCAAGAGGAAAACGGAAGTTATCATTAGCCCCGAGTTTCCTGCCGTGAAAATGGTCCTTCTCTTAAATTTTAAGAAACGACTCGAGAACCATAAACGCTCTGATTCTGAGTAATTTAAGAGCATTCAAATCATAGAGTCTTGTTGAGGTTGAGGTTGAGGTTGAGGTTGAGGTTGAGGTTGAGGTTGAGGTTGACTGATCGAAGAACGAGTGGATGAATTTGTAATAGAAAAGTATATTGAAATAATTAAAGGTATAAGTATAATGTATAAGGTTATGCTGATTCAGATCTTTACTCTCTTAGTGTTACTAGACAATGGAATGATAGGGAGCACGTTCATATATTTATAGCAAAAGGACATTACCAAAAAAGTTAACCTTATAGCTTTGGTTAGAGGCTACAGGGAACATAAATAGAAATCTTTTTATTAGTTGCTTTGTTCCTAGACCTTGCAACCTAAAACATAATGTATGTTCGAGGGTACAATAATATGCACTTCTCCTTATCTAGAATATTCCTGCGTAGTAGTAGTCACGGATATACATAAATAAAGATGTAGAGTTTTTCTTGAAGTAGTTACTTCAACAAGTCTGAACGAATACGAAAACACGCTATCCAGGGTAGAATTTGACCGAATGAAAAAGAACTTTTGTACAAAGAATCAAGCTTAGTATTTAATACAAAACATTTTGCTATAAGATATAAAGTAAAGATATTGATATATTTACGGAAAATTGAAATATGGAAGAGTATGTGAGAAGCACACAATGCCTACGAATAGATAAATAAAACATCTAAAATGAATCTATTTGTTGCAATATTTAGGCTGAGAAAAAAAAGGCAAATCCATATTTCTTAAGTCGTACTCGTAAAAATATAAATTTGCATAATACACGATATGACAGTCAGATATGGTATAAAAGGAAGGTATAATGGAAAATACAGAGAAATAAGAGAAGAAAACAGAGCAGAGTACCCAAAGTATATGAGATATAACAAGGATCGATAGACGATAGCGAGATTTAGCTGTAACGAGAAAAGAATTAAGAAACTCTGACTAAAAGCGAAGAAGAAGACATTACGATGAAATACATTATGCGGACAAAGGGAAGAAACGATAGAATTGCACAATGCAGAGAAGCTGAAAGAGAAAGAGAATTAACCAGAAGGATAATTGTGCGTAGACAAGAGCAAGGAAGAAAGTAAGTATAGAAAATAGTAAAAAGAAGAAGGCAGTAGGCTGAATAGGTTTCGCGAGTATATTAAGTATCCTAAGCATTGTAATTATTTTTAAAGTATTTCACTGATATATGTTTATGTAGATTGATTTTGTACGCGAAACCATCTGCCAACCCACTTTTCAAGATCGAATAGGCAGAAAAATAAAGTTATCTATCTGTCTATCCATCTATAAATTTACATAAAGATATGCAATCTAAGTGTAACTAATTAACTAGAAGCATTTGATACAGAACTATAATATAATACCTACGTGATACAAAGTTTATAAAGTAAAGAAGTTACAATAATGTATTGTACACTGTAACAGTATATTGCAATAGTATATTGATTTTATTAGGATCGATAGGGAGCATTGCCTGCTTTAGCGATTTCGTGAAGAACCTTTTGATCTTCCACGGAGCATCGTTGCACTTTTTTGTGTCAAGCTTGAGACCACGATCGTGCTTATCTTTTATCTTAATACACTTAAAGTAACGATATCGTGATAGATTGCAGTGTTTATTTAAATTTACGCTCTTGTCGTATAGAAGCTTGCAGTCTATGTATTTCTTGGTTGTTAGCCTTTGTTTAACTCGAAAGTTATAATACAAAAATTATTCAGAGTCAGTCAAAGTAATTATGAATCGCAATGGATCGAAGTTTCTTATTCATTCGTTACGGAAATATGTTAAATAAAATATTCTTTAATCGTTACTTGTACGTTAAAACGTAGCTTTGCCTCTGTATCTGTGTTTAATGAAATTTAGTTAATTTTAAAAATTAACTTTGTTTATGAGCTTTGCAGTCTATGTATTTCTTGGTTGTTAGCCTTTGTTTGACTTGAACGTTATAATACAAAAATTATTCAGAGTTAGTCAAAGTAATTATGAATCGCAATGGATCGAAGTTTCTTATTCATTCGTTACGGAAATATGTTAAATAAAATATTCTTTAATGTCTACTTGTACGTTAAAACGTTTCTTCGCCTCTGTATCTGTGTTTAATGAAATTTAGTTAATTTTAAAAATTGACTTTGTTTATGAGCTACACACAGCTTCCTTTATCACGCAAAATTTTATTCAGGTTTCAAAACCTGCCTTTATACTCTACGTCAGGTAAAATTTCTTTAGTCCGCATCGATATATTATTTCTCCTCGCCATTATATCATAGATCAGTGATTTTCAGTCTTTCTCGTCCCACGAAACTAAACCAATTATTGCTAATATTCTATCAAAATAATATATAAACTGTAAATAAAATATTTACTAAAATTCCGCACCACCAACAAATATATTTTCTACATTTGATTCGAGACAGGGCATTCACACCGGACGACTATCGTTGCTTTGGTTGTTCTAATTTTTTAATTTGACAAAATCTAAAGAAAGAAGAAATCTAAGAAAGAAATCTAAATCTAAGAAAGAAGAGGTCAGTGCCCCTGAATAAATGCGAGATACAAGTAATTAAGCAATGCAATTAGTAATGCAAATAAATATTTTAAAAATTTAATTAAATGGTGGCACCAGCACCAAACGTCTCTAAAAGAAAGATAAAAACCCTACAGGAAGTAGCAGCCTCTAGCTCGACCTTCCGATTATTATCACCAGAAGAAACAGTCATATTTCGTTCCATCCCATCGAAAACCGACAAAACCGCCGAGGGAACAGATGATATCGGTAATCTGGAACAGACCTCGCGTAATCGTCTCGCGTTTCGTTTTGCTGTCGATTTCCAAACGCCTGATAGTTTGTCGAATGATCTGGCCTTTTCCACGGGGGAATTTTAATTTTTCTACGATCGTATTTGGATCGCAAGGCGTCGGGTCTAAATGTTTTAACGATTTCCGTTCTTCCGGCTCCATTATAGTCAAATCGAGAGATCTGTCCATCTCTTCGACTAGCTCAATACGTTTCTTGTCATCTTCATCCTCCTTTATCGAACATAACCGACAGCGATCCATATTCGATCGAGTAAAAATAGACGGAGACGATGTAGATGACATACTCGCTGCATTTTTCTTATTGCCATCGTCGTCGTCACCGCTGCTAGGTTCCTCGTTCCCACAATCGTCTACTTGCATATAATTCTTCTCGGTGTTTATAGACGCAGCTAGCTTCCGATTCGATTCCAATTTCGTTTTTGTTTCTTCGGCGATCTTCCAGGTTTTCCAAGCAACGCTCCCAACGTTCTCCGCGTACCCAATCTCTCCCTCCTCTTAGCGATCGGACGAGATTGTTCTTCTCTTCGGTATCTTCTTCGGTATCCTGTGGTTCCTGCTGCGACAGCACCGGCACCAGCACCAGGGATCGTAATAATCCTATTCGAAATACTACTCGTTACCAGCATCTCCGCCATTGGAGTTTGGCAGCTCCGATACACTTCACCAGCGTGAATCAGTTACGATGACAGTGACAGCGGCAGCTTCTTCTGGCCAATTGCGAGTTATTACATTCATCATCATCGTATCGTCGAAGCGGTGATCTCTAGACTCGAGCTGGAAGCGGCGGATTCTTCGGATCTTCTCAACGCGTTTTGCGAATCGAATCGATTGCAGTGAACCGAGTCGATGCTTTTCGTGATAACGGGCGCCACTTTGGTCTCAACGATTCTACTTCTTGCGCTAACTCCACCTTCACCATCGGCAATCGAGAAAATCATCTTGCCTGTATCTTGATTCTGTGTCACTGGTACCTGCTGTAACTGCTATTTGCACTTCTCGAAGCGCTGATATCGGTGACTTAAGAAAGTTTATGACCCGATAAGATCGCCGGTTGCGATAACTTCTGATCCGATAAAACCATCAGTTACGCGTAGTTTGCCGGACATCGCCGTCTCCGTCATCGAAAAGGACGATTGATCCTGGTTCAATCGATAGAGGATCTAATCCAACGGTTGCAAATTCGCGACTGATACCATTGTCGAGGTTGCTCCTAACCGGTCAGCTATAGAAGAAACGATCGAAGATAAGAACGTTGCCGTGGCAATGGAATGTTAGCAGCGGCGTGGAAAAACGCGCTAATGCAATCGTTTCCGCCGTCGTTGTCGTCTCCGCGACTTTGCTCCGACACCGCGTGAACCAAAAGGTCGACAGTGTCGGTGCTTGTCTCCATCTGAAGCAGCGAAGTAGTAGCAGTGGCCGACTGATTCAAGTTCCGTAACTGCTTGATGCGTAGACTGGAAACAGACATGGACTCGTCGTGACAGCTGCCGCTACCGCACTGTAGCCACTGGTGTCGTTGCTGATGTCGGTATGTTGAAGACTGTCCGCGATGTTACAGGTTTCTAACAACTTGTTCAACGTCTCGTCGAATTGTCTTTCCGTGCAAGGATTCCACTGTAGCGACTTAACGTCGATAGATTTAAACGTTTGCTTAATGTCTAAAAGCGTGTAACGTTCTTTTGTACATAGGTTTACCTGTTCTTTTTACATCGATTAGAACTTCTCGGTGACTTTTTGGAAGATTCGAAGGTTTTTCTCCGAGTTTTTGATTTTTCTTTCTTCGTAAAGCACATTTACGAGGTTTGGAACCGTTTCAATGTTAATAGATATTAGGAATTTATATTATGATATGAATAAAACACGATTTAATTTTCTAAAAACCACGAATGCTCCATCGTTTAAATGGGACAATCGTACCTTTGGTATTTCTTTTAGGACACGGCCACTTGATATTATTTCAAATTTCAGTGATATCAGGGTCATCGTGATTAACTAAACGATTAACATCTCAAACATTATCCTCCTCATCCGCCGTAATAATTCCTTCTTTAGGCAAAAATTTTTCAGACAGAGAATTGTACGGCTCCGAAACTAATTTCCTGTGATAATTCACGTTCAATCTGTCATTGTGGAGTTTGCAAATATCGGTTAAAAATTCCCACGCATATTCGATTGCTCTTCTTCTTCAAACAATCAGTAAACGACCAGTCTAACCAGCATTTCAAAATATGTGTGACGATATGTATCTTTATACACGTCGCGTCGTCCAAGTCATTGTGTTTCGGCGACACGTATGAGCACATCTTTCAACCGAACACGTTGTTTTCAAATTGCTAGATTCTCCTTGTAAAATGTTTTTTTCGAAATTGGCACATGCCACTGTCTGGCAAGAGCAACGTCGTATCGTTGTGTGGGACAATGGGATTGCACTTTATCAATGTGTGATTTTCACGCCTGACACATTTTATAGTCTTCGTTTCTCTGGACTAATCACTCGCGTCTCTAAGTATTTGAAAAATTAGATTTGTCCTGAAAAACGCCTCGACCAATCGAAGCTTTGAAGTCGAGCTTTTTACGGAATTTAGAAAGATCAGCCGGTATATCAGCGAGATATTTACGTGCAGAAGCGATGCAAAAACATACTGTTACATTATAGTAACTAGAAATTATAAAATAAATCCAACAAATCTCTCTTGTATTTTTTTTCCATGATCATCTTCGGTAATCATCGTCGCTCGGAGCGTGAACCAAATGGTTCTAAATGCGTAAGAGAACATTGGCTGTGCCACGTGAGCCATTATTTCGCTCGAGACGATGGTTCATTGCGTTTCATGCGCGTCACATGGGTGGCGTGGGTCACCCGGTAGATCCTCGTTCTCATGTCGATACTGTTATCGGCTACTAAAAGATAATCAGCCGACTCGATGCGTCGTACTCGAGAGTGGGCGTGCGACCGGCTGCATCGTCGCGGAATTTATTCAGCTGTCCTCAATACCGATGGAATTCAGACTTCATCGACAGAATTGCACGTCGAACGAATTCTCGTTATAAATATCGTCGATGTGCCGGTAAGTTCGTTTTAGAGTTAGTTCGTTTTCGCGTGTTTTATAAGTACATAAATCTGTATGATTTTGCTGAAGGAATTGTCTGAACGAATTGAAGAGTACAGGAAAGAGATGATTAATGATCCATTCGAAATTGAAATTGATATTTTAGCATCGTGCGTTACAGCATGAGGAAAGCTATCAAACTGTAGCGTGATAAAATCAAAGAACCGTGGAAGGATTAAAGACGAAAGATTTTGAATTTAAAGCTGAATGATCAAAGTCAGGTTTTTTCCTAAATGGACAAGCGATTAAAGTATCAAACGAATTTCGCTTTCTTGCGAAATTACGAAGTATAGGATTATCGGATAGATCTTAGGCCATTTCCAGTATAAATTACATAAATTGTATTCCGATATCGTGCAATGGCAACGATTAAACCAAATATCCACCATTCTGTTCAATAATTCTCTATTGGATTGTTCAATGCCATCCCTGTTTCTCAGCAAAAGAAAATTCGAAAAAAAATAAAACTTCGCAAAAGCTTAAGATTTCTACCCGATAACACAATAATTTCTCACGTAGAATCTTACGGAATTTAATTTCAGAAGAATTGTACTTAACGAGCAATTAATGTTCTCAGAGAGCTTCAGAAATCTTAGAAAACATTTATACTTGTCGTGGGTAAAAGTTAATTCTTCCATATGATCCGCTTGTTATCAACCTAACAACAATCTCGTAAACTTATTAAACAATTTATACTAGTTGATTGTTCGATTTGTTGGAATAAATTTCGTGTTGCTCGACAGAGTTTTCGAGCTCGTTTTCCAAACATATTTCGATATGACGAGGCGACGTTTGCGTTCTGTTAAACGTTGTCCAAGTGCGATTCGCAGTCGAGCGGACCGCCGTTTTACGTAATCGCGATTAAGCGCGTCCTTGCGGACGTATTTGTCCGGCTCGTCACGCGACACGCGCCATTGCTTCGAGAATTTTCAACGCGCGTCCCGCAGCGGCGCGCCGAGCGTAAAAAAAACCGGTTCCGGCGGCGGCTCGCCTCGAAAGTCCAAGCCACGCCGTGAAATATATCGCCGATTCGAGATTCCGGCCTTCCTCCCGTCTAGGAATATTAATTCCTCCTCTTTTATTCCCTTCTTCCGCCTGTTTCTTACCTTCCCTTTTTTTCTCCCTTTATGCGTTTCATTCCTCTCGTTACGGAAGTCGGATTATCGGGAACTTGATGATGAAAATTAATCGTTATTGACTTTGCAAGATGAAAAGTTGATCATTGTGAATGAGACAGCGAACTATCGACCTCGTCAGATGAATAATTAACGCTAGGAATATTGGAATTTCTACTTGCTTTTCTTAGAAATATCCTGTCTCGTAGCTAAAAAAGTAGTGTACGAATTAATTTGAGGAAACGTGGCGCTGTTTTTAATATACGCACGGGTTTCCTCGATCTTTTGAAGCTGTAAAGTAGTAAACGGTAGAAGTAAAATAGTATTTGTTTCAATATTTGTTCGTGATTACCTTTGCAGGATTAATGTTTCCGTATGGTGTTAAGTTAATCGACATATAAATTTTAATTTCTAAAATTTTTCAATTGCGTCACCGGAGTGAATTGCGAACAGCAGAGAAAGAAATATTTGAGAATTAAGAATTTAGATATTTATTGTAAGCAACTTGTGGAAATTAAAAAATATCCCAATGACTTCAACGATCCATCCAATACGTTTGAGATCGAGTAGGATTCCCTTAGCTAACCGCTAAGAATTTCTTTTATTTTTCGTACCTTCGGCACTGTTTAATATCAATTTGCTACGTTATTCATTGATAGTACGTGAAATAACGATGTACATGAATAACTTAGTGATTACGAGTACGATTACGTATAACAGATATTTTTTAACTTATCGAAATTTCAGAACACGAGTTCGTCAGACGTATAAAAAGTTTTCCAAGAAAGGATGATAAAGCTAAACTACAGGGAAACACTCGTAAAACACGCGTTATAATTCCAATCAGCTTCAAACACACTTTTACAAGACCTATCCGTTTCAACGTATGTATATGTATCTACATTGAAAGCTGCTTGCTTTACACGTTTTCTTCATTCGCTAAACAGATTACAGCCGAAGTTTTGATGTTTTTTCTTTCGTTGTAACTTGGCACGATAACATTAAGAAAACTGGCGGCTATTAATTGCGATTGTGTCTGTATGGAAACCTCGTGGGTCACTAAAGTAAAGGGTGTTTGGAAATTTATGCAGGAATCTCGACCGCATTCCGTCAACATGGCGAGCGTAGAACGTGATCTAGCGAAGTTTCGTCTTGATTCTTCGATTCTTCGAATGATCGTGCTTAAACAAAATTGAGAATCTTTGTTTTCTTAATTAGAACGCGTTTTCAAGGTAAATTCTTATACTTAACAGATTGGATATTTTATATTTAAATAAGTATTCTTAGGTGTAATCTCTTCGTGATACAGATTTGAAGATATATTATAGATCAACATACGAGTAATTGCTGTTGGTTTTTAGAAAATTAATTTTAGATCGATGATTCGATACGATTATTAGATTATTTTCCCGGAAGATATATCATGCGACGTTGTCCGATTTATCGTTCTGAGAATCGCTAAATTGCATTTTTAACAGATATATTGCTTAATTTGAGAGATAAATATTTTAAAGACCAGGTGCCTGATCTATGTGGCCAATAAAATGGAAATTTAGTTTTTACACGTTTCGCATAAACTGTGAAAACCTACGCATCTGAAAATATAAAACAGTTGTGAAGCTTTCCAGTTTTGTCGCCGTTATAAACGCGTTTTCAACGTTCAACTTGCACATGTAAAATTTTATGAAATATTTCGCACCGTAGCAACGAATAAATTCAACGCACCATTAATATTTCACGCACTGAGAGCGAACAATATTGAGCGCAACACGCGCACTGTAACTGCAATAAATATCCATCGCGTTGTATTACCGTACACGAACGACCGAATTTTTTCAGTCATAAAATAACCGGCAAAAGATCGAAACCTAGCAAAAATTAAATCTACTGTAGAACATCGGTAACTCGAACCTCTATGAGTCGATTGCGAAGCTCTCTAAGTCGAAACATAAATTTTCTCTATGTCGAATTATTTTCTCCACGTTTAAATGCGTTATTTTATTCGTCGAATTTAGAGAAGCTCAAGCTATGCAAATCGAAGTTCGCCTTTGTAAGTTAACGTGTACCATGTCCCCCCTTTTTTGCACGAAAACTATGTACATATTGTCTTTCGTCGCGTCTTTGCTCTTGCTGCTGATCAAACTGATCGCCTTTTGTCAGTCGAGTCAAAAGCGTAATCGTTTGATTTGTTACGCGCCTCTACGTCTTTGAATATTTATAGACCGGGAAACCTAATCTATCTATGAAGCCTCTATAAGTTGAATTTGAATACGAATAGCTTCGATAGGTCGAAAGCAATCCATAACCCGAAGATTTCAATTCTTCCTTTGAGATTCGAATTATCGAGCTTCTGTTGTATTAATTATATTATTTTCTGATATTACAACATGTTCTTCAAATTTATATATAAGTCGTTCACAATTAGAATTCGAGCTGATCAATTGCAATTTTTATGGAACTATCAGTTTCAAAATATAATTGAAGGATATAAACGTTAATCGGTGCACGTAAATTTTTCATTAAAAATCACTTACGTCATGTGAATAAATTTTCCTTGTTAAAATTTCCAGTTCGCGGAACTGTTCGGTTATTATAGCTTAGGGTCCTCATACGAAATGTAATAATTAACCAAGATTATCAGGAAAAGGATTAATTCATCAGAATTTTATATTCATCTAAAATCAGGATTTCAATCTATTTGCAGGAATTACAGAAGTATAATAAATTGATGATATCTATGTCGATATTCCTACAGTTTCCTTACATAAATTCTACTGACAAACTTGCGATGAAGTAAATAAACAATTTCGAGAATCTAAATTAAAAAGACGGTTACAACGTTACAACAACGAAATACAATATTCGCATGAATACTAAGATTAACCAGAGCAGTGATCGAAAGATGCAACGGATATAGACGTAAAAAACAAAAGATCGCGAATATAATATTGAACGTATGAGTTTAATATATCAAACATATGTAATTCGTTCGTATGAAATAACAATTCTTTTCCATAATTTTCTAATGATTTTTCAAAAGTATCAGAGTAGTGATCGAAAGATGCAACGGATATAGACGTGGAAAACAAAAGATCGCGAATATAATATTGAACGTATGAGTTTAATATATCAAACATATGTAATTCGTTCGTATGAAATAACAATTCTTTTCCATAATTTTCTAATGATTTTTCAAAAGTATCAGAGCAGTGATCGAAAGATGCAACGGATATAGACGTGGAAAACAAAAGATCGCGAATATAATATTGAACGTATGAGTTTAATATATCAAACATATGTAATTCGTTCGTATGAAATAACAATTCTTTTCCATAATTTTCTAATGATTTTTCAAAAGTATCAGAGCAGTGATCGAAAGATGCAACGGATATAGACGTGGAAAACAAAAGATCGCGAATATAATATTGAACGTATGAGTTTAATATATCAAACATATGTAATTCGTTCGTATGAAATAACAATTCTTTTCCATAATTTTCTAATGATTTTTCAAAAGTATCAGAGCAGTGATCGAAAGATGCAACGGATATAGACGTGGAAAACAAAAGATCGCGAATATAATATTGAACGTATGAGTTTAATATATCAAACATATGTAATTCGTTCGTATGAAATAACAGTTTTTTCCCATAATTTTCTAATGATCTTTCACAAGTATAATACTAATAAAATTGAAATTGAGGATGCGGAACTATAACCAACAAATCGTAATAAAAATTGCAAAATTTGCGCATGAAATACTAGAAATTGTAACTAACATAAACTTTTTTACACGCTACGTATATACCTACAAAAATTCTTCAATTTGCAGCAAACACATGAAAAATTATTGCCAATACAAGCGTGAAATCGTTCTCTTCGTTACACGTAACCTACCTTCGTTTCATCGATCACGCTTCCAATTACTCGAGATTAAAAATCACACGGCAAAAAGGAAAAAAAAATGGATGAAATACACGGGGAGAAACGGTTTTAGGGGGATCGAGACGAAGTGAAGAAGGCGAGAAACGTTGCAGGGGGCGCGATCGATATCCCGACATCCTGGCCCACGCGTGAAATCAATGCCTGTTGGCGTCGCTGAGGGCTGGTCACCATATTGCGGCCGATGGAATCACGGATGAGCTTGGAAAAGATTCGATTATGTCTCTGTGATAGCATATATAATGCCATAAGTGACTAAGAAATTATTAGAGTGCGGACATTTATGCAAACTTGTATTTTTATAAATATGATTAAAAAAAGATGGTACCTGGCTAGAAAGAAGCTTTGCTAAATATTAATTACACAGTGTAGATATTAGGAAAGATATGATGAATATCATGGACTTTATATATTTTTGTAGATCGTGTGCGTTCTCAGTATATCTGAGCCTTTATGTTTCGTAAAAATGCAAAAAAATTCGCAGTCTAGTAATTATAATTATTTATTTGTCAACTATAGTCCAGAAATTCTATCGTTTCTCTGCAACTATGGGAACAACGCACCTCTCACTTGTATTTTGTATTTTTATAAATAATTCAAAAAAATGGTACCTGGCTAGAAAGAAGCTTTACCTGTTAAATATTAGATATACAGTGTAGATATTTAGAAAGGTATAATGAATATTACAGATTCTATATATTTTTGTAGATCGTGCGCGTTCTCGGTATATCTGAGCCTTTAAGTTTCGTAAAAATGCAAAAAAATTCGCAGTCTAGTAATTATAATCATTTATTTGTCAACTATAGTCCAGAAATTCTATCGTTTCTCTGCAACTATGGGAACAACGCGCCTCTCACTTCTTTTCAATATTTCAAAAAATCTTCATTCCAGGATAAAGAATACTATTTATCTTCTACGATAAATTCGGATAAATGAAAATTCTGATATAGCACCATGTCAAATTCTTTTCTTTTTTTCGGATGCTTCAGCCATATTAAACGTAACAAAGTGGAAAACGGTACCTCGAAATTGTATTACACGTACAACTGCAAAAGAAACACGACCGAAAGCTTCACGCAGAGGCGCAAGTTCGTAAATTCCCGCTTTATCGTAACAAGGCGGAAAAATGAATCGATGAATCGTCGTGGGCTCACGTATTTCGTCGTATCGGCTTCCACAAATCGCCGGGCGCGTCGTTCGATTGATAAAAGCAGGAACGGTTCCCCGGGCTGGTTTATTAAGATCGCGGTACGATATTTACGGGGTGACTCAAGGCGATCGAGGAGGCGTAATCGAGGCCTCGAAGACTCGTCGAACGCGTTACTTTCCGATAAGCTGGTGAACCGTTTCATGAGGTCGTGAATCTGTGATCATCGATAACCGGCTGATACGCTGTAATTTCTTTCCAGTTCTAATAATAACACGAAGTTGGTGCAGCCGAAATGTCGTTTTTTTAACGTCTCAAATTATCATACTGATGCCACGCCTTAAATTTCATTCGATACTCAATTTGTGTAAGTCATGGTAATCATTCTTCAAGGATGAATCTATTAAGATTTTCTATCTATTATTCGAAGATAGATCTATTATTCGAAGAATAAATATATTTTCTTTTTATTTTCCTTCTATTTCTTTTCTGTACTTTTGTTATCTTTTTCCTTTTGGTAGATATTTTTTACCTTTTCTTATTGTATTTAAACGTGACAGGTAATATTGAGAAATATTTTGGGAAAATAACGTACCAGTGTCTGCACTATATGTTATAAGCGTTTTTCCATAATAATAAAATCATAACGAATAGAACTATACCAATTATACCTATGTGTTTTGCTACCATATTTATTGTTGTTATATAGAAATAATATTTGACTGTTTTATGCTAACCGATAGTTTCTGAATAAATTATTGGAATTATAATATCGAATTATTTTCAATGTTCAAATTTACCAAATTACCGCATTAATATTCTGTAATATCGATGAATAATTCTTGTCCGAATCAACAAATGAAACGATTGTTCTTCGATTATTAAAACGCCGGAGTAATAAAATGAAACTAATTGTCGTATTAAATAACAGTTTCAAATAAATTCACCAATTCTCTTATTCGTTCACTCGATTACATGTCGTCGATTTTCTATTTTCTACTGTTTTTAACATTCGCGTGAACAATATCTTTATCTGGATCCTCTGCTTTAAAAAAATAAAAGTGCTTCCAAAGATTAATGACTTTAAATCCAGAACCGACTTCCCGAAAAATATTTATTAAATTTATTTATTAAACCAGTGCTTTATTGTGGATATTTCCCCCACCCATTTATAAATGCACGAAAATCCGCAGTCTAATCATTGCATAATAATTGGCAAAAGTATTCGTACACTTGTTCGCATCTTCTATGAACACATCTTCTTATCTGTATTATACTAAACATTTTGAAATGTTGTTAGCACTGTAATGACATCCAATTATCAGGAATTTTACTGGTAAAATGTTTGACGATCCTAAAAGTGTATACAAAAGTTACAAGATGTTTAGTATATGTAGTGTAAATATATTTTACAGAGATCGTAAAAATATTTGAACAGGCAATCATGCACGATATTAATAAGTCTCGGTCAATGGAACGTCCTTAAACACCTGTTACATGCTGAAGGTGAAAATCCCTATTGTATAATACTAATATTGTATAATACTAATTTTGTATTAAATACAAGCTTGCAGTAAATGCAAAAACTCTTACACAATATTTTTATATCGCACTCAAATTTTGCCTATATAATGATAGTAGTTGCGTCTCATTACAGTGATAGGTAATCAAATTTCAGAATATTTTAACTAACGTTACAAGTTTTTTCCACGAATCGTACTATTTCGACGTATTCTAATCGAATGTAACGTTTATTTAATCGTTTTTCGGTTTTGAAAAAATCGCTCACTTCGGACCGACACGACCGGGCTGTAGGGACTCAAAAAAATTTTGCACCGGCTCGAGGAGACCGAAGACTTTTCTTGAAATATCTGCTTAATTAACGTACATGATAAAATAATAAAATACACACGAAAAAGTTTTCTATGACAAGTGAACAAATACTTTTCGAATTACTGTAGATACTTTTACGTATAGATACTCATTTCCATTTTTCATTTCTTTTTAATTTAATTCTCCTATAAATCGAGAGTATTTAATGCCTTCACATTCTTCAACTTGTCTATCTAGTACTCTGATAAGTGACGTCGATTTGTTTCCAACCTTTCTCTTCATTACTCGCTTCCGGTTTACCAGCATTTTCCTTGATCACAGTTAATCATCGCGGGGCTCTTTCATCGTAGCCAGCACCGACGCGAAAGAGGTCTCGAAATAACGTGTCGTGACCTCGATACGCTGAACGGCCTCCAGATTCGCTGGTTGGCTCATGGCCCGATTTTCCTTCCGATATCTTTCCGCTGCACCCTCGAAGACCACCCCCTCGCTGTTGTTCGTTATACGTTCGCTGGGACGATGCTCTTATTCTGAATAATTCGCGGGCTTGAATTTTATCGATGATTTTGAGCGCTTCTTAAGACGTAGGCTGGTTGTTAGAAATTTTCCCTAGGAGTTGGAAAGGCTCCAAAATTAATTGTGAATAAAGTTTTGGCTGAAACGGTTATGAATGAATTGTGAATGTTTATACATTTATGAGAAATTTAAAAATACAATAATGTGCAGAATGCATATAATGCGCAAAATTATCTAAAGTAAAGTATCTATTAGAATATTTCAAAAGCGAAACAAGTGTCTATTCGGATTCTAGGATATTTCTTCAAAATATGAATTTGGCAAACTGAGTTTGCATAAATATGCTCGATCTAATTATAAGATAAGAAATAGTTATAGTACATTGAAGTGATTCTAGAGTATATCGATTAAAAATATGCGAATACTACTTATAGCATCCAGAGACTAAGAGGATGAAAAATCACTTGTAAATGTAAAAATTTAATACACATGCTATGACTAATGTATTAAGAAAGAGATTTATAAACATTTTCCATGGTGCGGTGGTTGACAGATCATTGCCATATTTTTTTATTTCTTATTTTTCGTTTCACCAGTTATTTGATATCTGTTCTGTTCTACTTCTACAAGGATTCTATATAGATTTTATACCGGTTCAAAACTGTTGTTAAATTGGTTTTATACTCGTGTAGATATTACGATACTCGTTGTTTTCGATAAAACTTAATTTTTCGTTAGTGAAGGTTAGAGAGAAATATATTTATTTTCAGAAATGATGCGAATATTAGTGGTATTAGTAGTAGTGAATAAAATGAATTGAATGCACTAAAAACTGCTAGCAAAATATAATTGATATATTAAATGTATTAAAGAAGAGATTAAGTAGCTCATAGAATTATTTCTTTGAATTTAAAGCTTCATGCGCCGAGTAATCGGGAAGTGTTTGCATTAAACGGAACTTTCTTTTCCAAAATCTTTTTTAAAATAAACTGTTTTTCTATAAATGTTCAAGGAAAAATATTAAATAGGACACCTAATCCCTTTAACATCGGATTCTATGTAGTTACGAACGGTTTAATGGTTTAATTTCGCGTAGTCACGTCGCGATATGTCGGACATTAAAATCTTCTTCACAGAAAATTCGGAACAAGTGCCGGCGAAATGGATAAATGAAGCTTTCAGTGCTACAGATTTATATGCCGCCGGTGAAACATCATTAATGTGAAGTATGAGGCATGGACGTGCGTTTTTAAAACGCTGGAAAGTATTTTGTCTGCTTTACCTTTGCACCTCGCTGTTTTTAATGACATTTTCGAATTTGGTGTAAGCTATGACTATTTAATAAATTCGTCAATGTATTAGCGTACGGGTCAAACAAATCGTACGGGTAATAAATTAAGGAAAATTCTAAAAAATAATCCAAGAAATATCAAAAAGTCTAGAGAATAGTGGTTGTATATCCAAAGTACCGAAGTTCGTGGATATTTTGTTAATGAAATATTTCCAAACATATTAAGATTGTCAAAAATTTAATTTTACCACAATTATCTCACGACACACATCAACGATAAACTACGTTACACGATTACTGTTTTTAATTACTTCCACTTTAATTTCGTTACTTCTATTTTCAATTAAAAGTAATTTGTACACTGTGTATTGTGTATATTTTTTCACAAAATATTCAATGCAAAAAGAAAATTAAATGTTTCCGCCCGGGATCGAACCGGGGACCTTCCGCGTGTTAGGCGGATGTGATAACCACTACACCACGGAAACACGCTTGTGCGTCAACTTCTCAACACCGCCCTTGACGAGAATATTAAATTTTCATTTAAAAAATTTCTTAAATCTATTTATTACTTGATCGTATATGATTCTGACCTTAATTTAAGAATTAAAACTACATTATACTATGAAATATAGGCTGCAAATTTTTAAAGAGTGTGAGTCATGAATATCATATTAAAAATCAGATATGAACAAATAATGGTAAATATTTATTGAAATTACTTTTAATATAGTAAATGAATATGAAGAAATATCGATAAAATAGTGATTTAAAGCTAAAATTTTAGGCGGCCGTGGTAAATATAGCGGACAATGATGTTGATCGTATTTTAAAATTACACTACAATCAACTAATACTTTTAGATATAGGTATCGTAGATACTACAAAAAAATAAAAAAAAATGTTTCCGCCCGGGATCGAACCGGGGACCTTCCGCGTGTTAGGCGGATGTGATAACCACTACACCACGGAAACCTGATACTGATTGTTCGCTAGAGACAGTCCAGGATTTTGCATTTATTTAAATTTATTTATCAATCATTTATTTTTCATTTTCTTTTTACAGCTAAAATTTGATGAAGTAAATATAAAGACGCTTCCGAAAATTATAAAATAATTGTAGAAAGCTACTAATCACGATCAATTAGTTCCCTAGTTTCTTTTTAGTGATTTTTTTTCTTAAATGAAGTAAAGTACGACGCTATTGTAAAATATGAGCAATGTCCTTTTTTAATGTATAGATAGATATTTATCTGAACGCATGAAATTCATAACATGCACTATTGGTTTTTATGTATAAAAGATTGATATGGTTTTATGTATAAAAGATTAGATTAAAATTCTTTTTCATATACCATGAAATGATCTTTAATATCCTTTGAAACCGTATTTGTAAGCTTCCGTCAAGAAATGTGTGCAGTGTAGTATAAGGTTGAATTACAAATTCTAACGCACTTATGGTACAAACATAACCTCCAAATTCTACAAGGATCCTGTAACTAAACTTCGTGGATATTTATGACATAAAGTACCAATTGTTCTGTAGAACTTGATTGCGTATCAAGATCATGAAATGCATACGTATCATTTTCAAAAAATCAAGCAGCTAGAACTTTAATAATTTCGCAATTCTTTCTTTCGCTTCAATTTTTCCTGTGTAGTCATCTGACTAAATTCTATGTACATGCATGTTAAATATATTTTTACCAAAATTTATACGCACACATAGCGGTAGCGAATATAATACAGTTATAAAATAATTACTAAATAATATCCTTCTTTCCTTTCTTGTTTCCCAAGAATTTGACAGAACATTGCCTCTGTACTATAAAAGTTTATGAGTGAATATAATTCATAACATCTTCTCGTCTTTTAATATTTATTTTCAATGCGTCAACTTAAAAATTATAAGCAGGGTTGTACAAGAAAATGACATACTTTTTATCAAGAAATTCAGATAACTCTATGCAACATACGTTGTGATATACTAAATTCGTGACACTCTAACATAATCTGTCCGCTTTTTACATGTAATTTTCCTCTTCCCATTAAAACAACACCGTATAACATAATTTGGAATTATATGTAATAAGCCAAATGAAACGAAAATAAATAAATAAATATACTATACTATCTGTAGTATAGTAATTCTACTACAAAGAGTACTATATTTAAATTCCTAATACAACCAACAAGTTTTTACCCAATTCTTACACATAATTCTTCTCTTCACAGTCTCATTCCCACGCGTTAGGACAGTCCCATATAGCACAGTTTTCGAGTAGCTACCTGCGAATAGCGAAAGGGTTAATCGAAATCGGCGCTGGAAGGAAGCCGCGTGTCATTCGACGCACAGCAGCATCGTAAATCGAAGATCCACCCGGCGGCCGACCAATCAGCGCCGCGCACCAAATCACCGACACACACGTCGGTGGACCAGCACCGCGTCCTGTTCCTCTGATCCTTTCACGGGCCTTCTATTGTCCTTGACGACCCTCCACTCCCACGCGTTCTTCGCGCTCTCGTCCCGAAAACCTGGCGTATCCTGTCCCCACCCCATCCTCCTGCCTATCCATGGGAGCCATCGCGATCCTTCGACTCGCTGTACAAGGATCTTACCAGCGGAAGGACGAAAATCTGCCACGTCTCTGGTCTCCTGGTAAATATTGACTCGCGCTCCACCGACTTGCTCGATTTTCCTCGTATTACGTGCTGTATGTATACGTACGTGGAAACGACACAATGGCACACGAAAATATTTGAGCATTTGTCATAGGACAATTTTATGTATAATAACATCATGCGTGTTACGTAAAGTAATTAGGAATTTCGTTAGTACTGTAACGTAACACGATTGTTACGACTGGATCGTAGATTTTTGTGCAAATTAATATCTTTGAAAATATAATTAAAAAAGTAGAATCTCGGTAGGTAATTGTTTTAACTGCCAAGTATTATGAAAAACGTTATACTTTGAATGTTCTACGTATTTTTTTACATGTGCAATTTTGTACTTTCAAATTTTCTATAAATGCAGAAAGATCTATTGTTTAATCAAGGTTACGTTAGTCAGATTTAAAACCAATTTGAAGTTCCAAGATATTTATGACAAATATTTAGTAAAGGGTTAATAACGTGAATAGCTGTTGAAGATGACCTCATCGAATGTTGAGGCTTACTAATTGATTGTTTGAATACTTTTGTGAGCTCTGCAAAGCGTATATAAATACCTGCACTAAATATCATGTAGCTTATATAAGTACATATTTTCAGATTACTTTCTAATTTGATCAAATCATGATAATCAGATCTCATTACAGTACCAATGAGATTTCAAATTATTTCGTAAAACACACATAATATATTCGTAAAAAGCTTGTATAAGAATTTTTCGCAGTATCTATGCTCTGAAATAGTCTAAAACAGAACTTCACATCTCACAGTGTATTCAAGTTTCACCTTTTCACATTAAATCATTTCATCTCAATCACCGTCAAATAGCAGCCTGCATCATCCTTAAAAAAATCTTCTAAAGTATAAATCTTCCAATATTTTGAAACAATTCAACGTAACGCGTCTCAACCACTCAACATCAAAGGAGGCTTGAAATTTCGTATGAAGAATCAACAACTCGTGAGAATGAAAAGGGTGTAAAGGAGATAAAAAGGTTGTGCGGGGGTGATATAAGCGTCGGTGGCAAACGACTCGCAACAGTCGATAAATAGAAAAGCTCGGACCACTGTTGAAGAGCGTCGGACCACCCTCCTGGGTAACGTGAAAGCTCCGTAAAGCCCAATGACATAAAACGTAACAGGACTGACGGGCCAGGCCGCCTTTGGGGTTGGATCACGAGGAATTCACGGTGAAGCAGACCGCGTTATTAACCAACCACGGCGAAGCTAACTCCCGGTTACGTTATTCGACGATCGATGCCTTAGCACTATAGTGATTAGTGACCCGAAAGTGACTCATTTTGAGTTCAGAAACTATGTAATTGGTATTCTGGGCAGGTAACTATACCGATTTGATGGTAAATTGTTGATTTCGAATTTCTGATAGCGAATATAAATCAGAGAAGATTATTATTACTTATATATTTCTTTATTTATTACCAGTGTCACTGTTTTAAATTAATTATTGATAGAAGAATTATTCGGAAGACTTTCACAATTTTTGTATAGATGCTTGTTTGGAAATAGTATGTTGTAATTGTTGCAGATTGTATCTGTTCTAAAAAAAACTGCATAGAATTTTAATTGAAAGTCATTTACCACTTGGTGATTTAATTTAATTATCGATTTCTATGAATATTTATATAGACAAGTATTGGTTAAAATATTAAATTTCATTAGTGATACATTGTCTTCTGCTACTTTTCCATGAATAATTCTTTAGTTCCTCAATCGACTTACGAACCTATCGATTCCGGACGAGTAAAAATTTTCGATCACAGGAAAGTAAATCGAATTTCGAGCCTCTCCTCAAACATTCTCAACAAAGAACTTACATCAACTTACTTCAACTTACATCACGCTAAAATAAATCACATCAATGATTCTAACATTTTCTGCTATATTTCACATGGAATTTACATTCCTTTCTATTAAATCACTTCTAATTTTTCGGACATTTAAATCATTATCTGCCTCAACTCTCCAAATAGTTTTATTTCGTTTTCACGGCAATGTTACTCCATGAAGCTATTCCATTCGGATATTTACGTGGCAGTTCGTTTTGGATGGCCGGGTGTCGGGGAAGAAAAGCCACGTCGCGCGAGAACAAAGTGGCTTCGTTAGATGCAAATCACTTTTGGAGCCGTTCCAAGTAACGAACGAGGGAGAAAAAGAGACAGAGACAGAGGAGCAACCGGGATAAAAGGCGGTATTTCCGCTCGACAAATTCGTGTGGCGACTCGCGGAGCAGAATCGTAGGATGCCGCGGACGCCTTCGATCCACGGGATCCGAAACGCTGGATCCCCGGCGTCCATTTGGAAATTGATTTCGAGGCTGTCAGCCGGCCTGGAATCCCATCGTTTCGTCGTCGACGGAATTCGACCGCTCTGGGATGCTTGAATTCGAACTCTGTCGAGTATGATACGCGAAGCTTGCCGAGCTAATCGTTCAACGTTGTATTTAACGTGATTATTTGAGAAATGGGTCAGGATTTTACGGAGATATTTAATCTTTTGAATGATACGAAAGTACATTTAGATCATATCTTACTGTTTGTTGGTTACCATCTTTTCCAATTGTATCTCCGTTGATATACGTGTTAGTTTCATTATTAATTTGAAATTAATGCTACAGATATCAATCGATAGACTGCAGAAGCATATGTATTTCTGGAGAATTTCAATATATAGAAATCTATAGAATACACGCGATATGCAAGAATATGTAAAATACTCAAAGTGGAGAGTTTATTGTAATATCTAGTAGGTGAAACAAATTTTGATTCATTTACGTTCCATTTCTTTAGTAATATTCATAAAGATATAAAATTACAACAGTTTGCAATCTGTTAATGACAATATCCTTTACTTCGATACAATTTTTTACTAAAAAGTTGTCTGAGATAGCGAAATTCTAAATTGATTTCTTTTCGAATTTTTGGACTATATAAAATATAAAATACGCAGCGATCTCAAACTTTCGCTGGTCGTGTATCCTTTCAATTTTGCATTGAAGCAATGCTCTTCTTTTATAGATGCTTTCGTATTTTACGACATTACTTAGACAGTTGCATTCTAAAGACCATCGCAATTACGAATGTGCAAACAAATTCGTACAAATTTGAGAAGAAAATTACTGCTTGAACGTTCAGGTTAATTCGGAAACACTGGAATTTGTGCAAGAATCAGGAAAATGATGGATATCGGCATATTATATAATAAAAGTTGAAAGAAATGGGATACGAGTCTAGGTTTGTAAATGTTTTATCAACAAGTTACATATAATAAAAATATATACATAATACATAAATGAAGTTATTAGATAATATTATCTTATCTATAAAACAGTCGTACATGTCTAATAGAGATAATATACGACGATTTCTACAATGAGATTTTAAAATCAACAAACCTACCAAATAATAATACATTTTTAATATCTTCCTGTTTTATAATTACTGAAAATATCCAGAAACTTTTAACAAGATTATTTCTCGATTCTTTTATTCAGATACAGACACAACTGCATAGAGTTATCATTTTCAGTGTATCATTTTAATTGTAACTTATATTTTATAGATGTATAAGTCGAGAGTTTTACAATTAAATTATCATTAGAATATCGGTTAGTTATAAATTTCAAATACTTCAAAATATTCGCGTACACTTTCCGCTTCTCTTTGTTGAAAGCGGTATATGATCTAGAAAAATGGTGGAATGGCGTAGATGTTTCTACGAAAGAGTGGTTCTCGAGCAACCACGTGAATATTGAAAGACCCAAGAAGGTTGTGGCGGACTGCGGAGGCGGATCATGGAAAAAAGACGCGAGGAACAGAGAAGAGGTAACCAAGAGTCGCGACAGTGTCGTAGCATGTGGTGAAAGACTCGATAGAAATCAGCTAAGTTCACGTATTCCTTCCTGGAATACTACTTAAATTGTATCAGGCTCCCTTTTTATTATTTCAATAGTTATTTGCGAATTTTAATATTGGAATCAATCGATCTTCTGTGAAGTCTGAACTATTTTTCAAGATATACTTCAACAGTTCTATCTGAATCAGTATCTAAGAATTTCTAATCTCTTTAAACTGTGATGAATTAATTAATTCTTGCCATTCGTACAAAATATAATATAAACACCACATTATGGAATAAAGAAAAACCACGAACAATGAAAACCTCAAACACTGTGAATATTTATGTATTTATGGCAAATATAAATGTACAAAAATATACAAAACGTTCAAAATAAAGTACTCATGTTACAATCTTTAGAAGGCGAAACAAATTTCTATTTATATTCCATTTCCTTAATCGTGTCTATAAAACTATAAATCCTCATAAATCGGTAATCTAATCATTATAATCTACCACAATAATCATCGTAATTTAAGCACTGTGATCATAACAACCATCATCATTCGCCTAAATCCACAGGCTAATCATCACACATCTCAAAAATCTATATTTCATTCATTAGTCAAAATCCCATGAACAATTATTCGTATCTCTGTTCAAAATTACAAAACCATTCAAGAGAGCTCGACAACAAGCTGATAAAGTGGGAATCGAGCACGGAAAGGCCACCGGAAGTGTTACGCCACTGGCAGAAGAGCGGCCGGCTTCAAGGAGACTCATTAAAACCGTGCACCACCGGCAGATTTTTCCCCGAGAAAATGAGAGACAGAAAGAGGAAGGGAGCAAGAGAAAACAGGCAAGGTGAAGGGTGCAGTCGGTGGACCACGAAAGATCGCCGGCAAAGGAGCCAACCCGGAACGAAAAGAGAAACCTCTATGAGACGAAGAGAGAAAGATAGAAGTTGTCGCGAATAAACCGGCTTCGGTAATCCTAGATTAAGATCAGTGACGTTCGCGACACTTTCCATCGACTTAACCACACTTCGACTAGTTTTCTCGACTGGTTGACGATGGTTCACGATTCTTTGGGATCGATGTGCTTCGCGAACGATCGTCCGGCTTCGATTATGATGAGCGTAGCTGCTCGTTAGCAGCTCGTTAGCTTCGCTTCCCACCGGAAAATCCTTAATTACTGCGATCGAAAGCGACTAGCGCTGATTCTTCTCATCTTTGGATACCGCGACCCCGTTTTAATGGCAAGATTCCGGTTTGAAGTGCCTCTTTGGGAACAATTGGTAGTATATTAAGGGAATGTATGTTCTGAAGATATCTAATTGTAAGAATTAGTTGAGATTGGGTGTCGAGTTGACATGTGATGTATGCAAATGTTGCTTTTTACGTGATGTATAATAAAGAGTTTTAGGATGACAGAAATGACTATTTTTTATTTTATTTTAATAGGTACTTATTGACGTATTGTTTATTTGAAAGCTATGAATTTTTAGCCGCTGGATAAAATTTTTATTTGTTTTGATGCCTGGCGCGGAAAGCATTTGTTATGTGACATTTAACTATGCAAGATTTCTGGTAGCATTAAAATTCAACGCAAAAACGTCAATAAAAATAAAAATACCTTGAAATCATACACATTCGAACACAATAGAAGTATTCATATATAGCGTGCTCGAGTCTAAACTATAAATGCGAATTAGTCGTAAACTACCTGCTATATGGAAAAAATATCCAAATAGGAACAGAATGGTTTCATCAATGAATTAGTTTAAATTGGAATAATTGTTCATATACATGCGTATACTTGACGAACCTATTAAATAATTCATTCACACATTCCAAAACACTCATAATAATAAATAAAATTAAAGATTCCAATACGAAAATCTGTTATACCAATATAAAATGTTACATTAACAAACAAATACCTTGTAATAACACACACTCGATCATAACAGCATTCACACAATCTTCAATTCACCAAATTTTCTGCGATACACAAAATTCTTCAAAATCACTATCCATCTCGTTATACAGATTTCACCGAACATATCGACAAACAGTATGCATGCAATTCGTGCTCGCGATTTTGTCACGTTGAATATGATTCACGGATATAACCTAACCTATAATTCGGAAGAGAAACGCAGGCTATTGAGCTAACGGGGGAATTTATGCGAGTTTCCCTAAGCAGAGTGCGACGAGGCCGGAGAGCAGCGGCGATCCACGACCGAAATAACCGAGATTTATTTCGCGAGGGTCCGCTAAATCCTGTTAAGCGGCGAAAGTGTAAACGCGCCTACGACTTAACAGCGTTTCGCGCGTTACCGTTCACGGTTCGCGAGACCTCGCTCGCCGCGCTGCGAGTCTCATCGATTATCGAGACTAACGAGTCCAATTAAAGTGCCCTCGTGATGCTACCAACTGATCTATTGCGTATCCTGGCTTCGTCCGTTTTATTAGAGGTGGAATAAATATGCACAAGGTGTCAGTGAACTGCTGATATTATGTAGAAGAGGATTGTTTTTCATTTTTTTTTATTCTGGACGAAGGTATTAAACGTGTATAAAAGTAATAGTTGTTATTATTTGGATTAATCTATATTTTGTTATTTCTTCGTTAGGAATAAATGCAAGGTGTCTCTGAATTGCTGGTATTATTCGAAGGAAGATTCTTTTATATTTCTTTTGATTCTTCATGAAGATTTAAGGTGTAAAGAAAGGTAATTGTTTTTATTGTTTAGGTTAAACATTTTAAAGTTGAATTTGTTGAGATTGGAAGAAAATGATCAGTTCCTTATCTATCTGCAGTAGTGTGATTATATGAATCATTTTTAGAGATGAATTTGTTAAGACTAGAAAAATAATGAGCTTTTCATTTTTCTGGAAAAGAGTAATATAATATTTATATGTAAGTGTAGATGTTATAGGTTAAAACCTCACATTAATCAAGTTACTTGATATATAATTTGATTTCAAGTTTTTATATATAAAAAGATAGGTTATCTTATCTGAGTTGAAATTGTTTGAACATAAATAATCTGGCTTCAAGAAATAATATTAATAATGTGTATATATCTAATGAAATATGGATTGCTATATATAAAGTTAGTGAACCAATTAATGGACCAATGTCAGTAATCATAGAATTAGACATAACATTACTTCAGCCAACAATCATTATTTCTTTCAAATTAAGAAATAATTAAGAGAGCACCAACTTTATTTGAAATATGAAAGGATATTTCAATACGCTTACAAATTACTTGAAATAACTAGATTAATGAGGATGACTCTTTATTATAATTATTCATTATTTATATGTACATATTACAATGTATGTATTTATTATTTATGAAGTATAAACTTCTGATATACATATAATTAAGGATATCCTAAATAGTCGAAAAATTGAATTAATTTCTTGAATTAAAAGCTTCCAATTAAACTGGTTTTTTCACACATGTATGATGTTTCACGCACTAATATGGCAAGTCTATTTACCTGTGTGCCTGTCGCATAGTGCAAATGCACCTTTAACCGCACGCGTTCCGCGTATGGAACTGATTTATCGATTGGTCGAAAGGCTTTGAATGCCACAGTGTTTTGCGATCGGCCCTGTAATTTCCTGCTTATTCGAACGAATAAAAGAAGACTGAATCGTAAATTCTACCGCAATTCATGAGGTTCTTTTATCACAGATGGAAAATACTACGGACGAAACATTTTATCGGTCCGTATATTGGAAGAATTGGAACTTAACGATCCCGGAAAAATAGAATTCCATTGATGATTTCAACACAATGAATATACAAAAATACAATATGGGTAGAGCAATACAAAATATACATGAATATAGAAAATATATGAATATTCTTTTGAAATTAATTTAACATTAAAATAGAATAAAATTTTATATCAAATTTCGTATATGGAAATTTTACACAAAGGCGTTTTATAGTTTTGTCATGGAATACTTTATAATTTGTCATGGATTGAAAAAATATACAATCCTCCTTAAAATCATGTAATGTCGCAGAGAATATTATTAGAATTGTGTTATCAATTTAGCAAGTATAATGAGTTTCTGGTATTAACTTAGCGTTGATTGCTTCCAGAATGAACTCAAAATAGTAAACGCGTATCCGATATTATTTTCGGAGAATATAAGATTAGAGTGATTTACAATTTTAGAAAATAGAATTTTTGGAAATTTAATAACAGGATATTGTTCTCTTATTAGGAAATCAGATTCATAGACAATCTGAGAATATATATATATAACATATATAATACAAGAGATGCAGTTTTCTTGGACTTCTACATTTTAGACCGTAGAATTCTAGTTTTCTTAGAAAACCTGGGACAAGAAAGTTGTAGCTTTCTCAAGGCGGCCTAAGACAAGAATATTCCAGTTCTTTTTAGCAATCTTGTATTAGAAAGTTTCGACTTTCTCGGAAATCTTCTACAATTTCATATTAAACAATTCTATATTTTCGCTTTAAGCCCACGTTTCCAAAGTTTAAGCCAAATTTAAGGTATGCAAATTCAAAGTAGTTTTCAAACTGAAGTAAAAATAATCCCTTTGCTGTTGGTTTCAACTAATATCCAAATGCAACCTATTAAAATTGAAATTACCTTTATTCTATTGTTTTCTAATAGAATCAAACTTTAATTTTCACCTAAGGTTTCATTTAAATTCTCTGTTTTATTTATTTGTAGTCTACGTGACTGCGGATATCTATGCAAACTCATATCTTTACGAAGGCAAATTAAGAAATCAGATGTAGATGGAAAATTGTATTACCTACTAAATATTAGGTCAAGTAAATACTATATTTGACTATATTATATATATTTTTGCCCGATACTATACATTTTTGCATCATTAAATTTCGCGTGGGTACATAAAAATCCGTAATCTACTTGTACGTAACGTGTTTATTGTTACAAACGCTAAAAGCAGGAGAACAAAGAAACGATAACGATGCTTTCGTTGAGCGTGAAAACTGATCGAGTTGAACGCAAAAGTCGGCGAAGGGTCGTTCGTTCTCCGTTGCCCACGTGCATTCCCCATATGGGATTGATTTATCGATCGGTCGGATCCCATAATTCTATGATCGAGGGCATAATTTCGCGGCACCGCGAAGAAACGATCGCAATACTATTGAGACCATCTAACGCGTTCAATGCGTATTGTATTGTCACGTGAATGAGTGGAAATAGCTGCACTTTTTGCTCTTGTTATGCAGGATCGTTTAACGATTTCAAACGATGTTATAATAGATCCGATGCGATGTTATCGGGCTTGAATGGCGGCAGAAACGTCGAGAAGTCGGTATTCTTGCGACAAATCAATGGCTTAATACAAATCAATGTATTATTAGTGAATTGTCGATCAGTAGGCATATCCACTAACGCTCAATTGGTATCGTTACATTGCAAGTAACTTACATTATTTTGGATTAAGTTATATGATTTTATATAAATATTTTACTTTCTTGCAGATATCTACAAATTGAGTTGTAATTTATATGTATGTTTCAATCCTCAAAATATGACGTATAAAAGAGTTGTATAATATATTGGTGGAGAAATTATCTGTTAAAAAATTGAAGAAATTGTTCTATTTCAAAGCTTATCTTAAATATTGCATGTGTTTTGACGTTTCAAACATACATATGTATACCTTCATTTGTGAAAATCTTGAAACAAAATTATAAATATACAAACGATGTGACAATAGAACTTTCCAATCGATCTACTAGTACGATCACAAAAATATAACATATTTTGTTTAATATGAATTACAAGAACGAGAACAGTAATATTCGAAATATTTTCCACTATTTTTTATCGAATGCCTACGAGTAAAATATAAAAAGTACGCATCGAAAAATAGCAGGAATACCGTGACATATACCTATGAAAAAAGTAACGAACAAAGGCATGAAAAAAGGTTCTTTCACATGGCCGTGTGTCCTGTTATCGAGGATGTACCTAACCCGTACTTTTTTCGACGTCCGTTACACGTCGCAGCGATTCACGTCGGATAAGCTTCTGAATGGCGGGACGGCGAGTCGATGAATCGATTTTCACCGGAGAGGCATCGACGTGGCCACGATGTGGCATGCGATGCGGCTCAATAATTTATTATTTGAGCAGTCGCCGGAGACGATGCTCCGAAACCATCGCGACGTAGAATTATTTCGGTCGCCGCACGATACACACGGCTCATCAACTTCCAGCTTACATACTTGCGCTGTGCTCATAAATATGCTTGCGAAAGTTTCGGTCGATTTGTACTAACAACACGCAGAAAGCTAATAATCGAAAGCAACGTTTATTATCTTTTATCTGGAATCAACGTGTATAAGAGAAAGCATTGATTTCACGTGCAAGAGTCTACATATTTTTGAGCGTCAATGTGCCAACGTCTAGTCGCGTTTTTGCACCTCGATTAGATCATTTAAATTAGATTATTTATTTTAAGATATTAAAGCTTAATATAGAAAAGAAATGTTCGGATACTAAAGTACTGGGAATTTCATTTGCTCAGGTATTCCGTGATTATTTTGAACCGAATGACAGAAATTAGTATTTCTTGCGGTACAACGATATCGTGAGTTGTATGTAGTAGGTACATTAAGATTTAGAAAATATCAGGACGAAAAGATTTAATTGAATAGAAATTAATTGCCATAATATGGAAATTGAGGAAAATCATGAACAACTGTTATGATATATAACTTTATGAAAGTTGAAGTATAATAAATATTAAAGTATAATTATCAGATGAACGAAAGACGTAATTGATGAGTCTGACTTCTGACAGGAAGAATTAAAATGTAAAATATTGTAAAATGTGACTCTTG
This sequence comes from Bombus flavifrons, assembly GCF_040668555.2. Taxonomy (NCBI): domain Eukaryota; kingdom Metazoa; phylum Arthropoda; class Insecta; order Hymenoptera; family Apidae; genus Bombus; species Bombus flavifrons. Next base: position 7,344,457 of record NC_138446.1, on the reverse strand, counting down.
AAGAATTAAAAAAACCTTGATGCTTCATCATCTGCCGCAACTTCTCAGGACACAGGATTGCGCAATATGTATCGATCACTTCCCTTAACGTAACCAATCAATCCCAGCACGGTGATTCAACATCAACAACGATTCGAACAACAAGCAAAAGAAGCAACGGAGAGATTAAAATAGCGTTCACGGATAACGCGTGTCACGAGTTATTTTTAAACGCGACAGGCGCATTCTTTTCGCGGCTGGTCTATCAATAGTCGGCCCCGGTAATATCTGCTACGAGCATAATAACGATATTTCAGGCTGCGACTTTGACTTTTAACGCCTCGTGGGACAAGCAAAATCAACGAAGCTCCTGTTGCGTCAGCTCATACGTGAAATTCTTTTCCTTGCACTGATCGACGATAGTTTATATTTCGATATCGTAATTCGACAAACTAGAATCCAGGTTTTAACAAATAAGGTTAAAAACTTTCTCTGCCTTTATCGTAGTGTTAGAAGGTATTAAGTTTAAATTAAATTAAACTCATTTGAAACGAAGTTCTGTCAATGTCAGCGTGTGCAAACGCAAGTATGAAACTTACACTGTAATTAATAGACCGTGGATTTCTGTGCAAATTCATATACGAAATAATATTAATATTAATTAGTACTAATAATAATAATTTCGAACATTCGAAATTCGAAAATTCATTCTAACAAGTACGTATCCCGCCTTGAATATTTTACATATTCAACATATATAACATTCTGTGCATTCTTGCATCTTTAGATTTATCACAAATACCTGAGAATCTACAGTTTAATGTCAACAATGCAATTTAAACTACACGCGATACACAAAAGTGGAGCGAAAGTGTAACAAAGTTAGAGAAAATTGTTGAACAAATAAATAGATTGAAATTAAATTCAGTTTAGAAACAGCCTGTATCTACGTGTATGCATAATATCTAAGAAACATACAACATCTCGTTTTAGCTTAATTTAGATTATAGTACGTTATTATAATAATTCAGTCTTATTAAACGTCAATTATTGTCATTTACCTGGGACAACATACAAATTAGCTTGAACTGTTTGAAAGTTGATCGGTCGATGGTTGGAAATCAATTTCCGCTGGCATATGTAATCGAGCGATCGAGCTCGTGTACTGGCGTGTTTATTGCTAATTAATCGAGCATGCTCGACTGGAGGAGAGCCGGTCGGATTGATGCCTACGATTAACTATTCAGAAACGATGCGCTTGCTGCGTTAAGACATCGTTTCGTCTTTGCCACCGTGGGATGTAATTGACCAACATGATGTGTACACGCTATTAATATATATCGTATCTTCCGATACATAACGTACATCCTGATTTTAAAACGAGACTTTATAGTAAAAAGACAATTGCAAATATTCGTAACAAGCAATTAAACGATTTCGCGGTTACATTGTACGTAACCAATTACCGCAATTTAGGATAACTATGTACATCTTATGTGAGGAAATTAGTGTTGAAATTATGGGTAATATACTTTAATCTCTATTATAATATAATTTACTATATAACATAATATGTCGATGATTTGCTATTATATATGTGTTACTCGATTATTAATATTATATAATTGAGAGATTATTCGTAATTATAGGATATTATTATTATGTACATTGGTAGAAATTGCTATCTGCGTTTAAAACTACTATACATATAGGGTGTTCGTTCCATTCATTGACCGTTTACTTTCTGAATATTCTTTGATTTTCTTAATCCTTCGTACTCCCAGAATTTTTACTACACAATCGATACAATCAAAATAAAACTTCGTGAAATCAAAGGTTTTATTTTGAAAAAAATAGACGTTATACGGTTTACAAATCTTCCTGATCGGATAGATAGATATAGATATTTTACTATATATCCTAAAAATGATATTTCAAGAAATGTTAAATAATATTCCATATAAGAGGATGAAAAAGAGCAAGTAAAATATGACAGTGCGACAAATAAACATTGTTATATGGTCACATCAGTCCAAGTGTGCACAGAGCTTAATATCAACAAGTGGAACAACATCAAAGAGAGTCGAATCGAAACGGGACGAACGCGACAACTATTGTACGTGCCTTTAATTTTGGCGTATTCATTGGCAGCTATTGCATTCACGTTTCTGCGAATACCTCTTTTTCCCATCTGCTTTGTTAACGTATCACAAGGCCGTGGTGGGATCGTAGCCGTGTGAACAACTTTTGTAGAATAGAAGAATGAAAATGTGAAATGTGAAATTGATAAAAATATATCTTTATACAGCGATATTATTTTAACAAAAACTGCAGCGCGTGTTTGTGTTGAAAGAAAATGATTGCAGATTTCGTTTAGCGAATAGTAATAGAATTTCAATCTGAAGTATCCTTCATCGACCAAAAGGGTTAAATAAAAAAAATATCTTTGCCACTCTATTGTTTAAACAATTCATTGAACGTTAAGCGCCATGTCAGTCACCGGTGACTGACAGTATACTCTTCGTTCAGGCAGCGTTAGTCACCGTTGGCATGCAATTAAAAACTTATATTTTCGTATAAATTGCACTGGGACACGAACCACAGACAATTAACCGGAGAGAAAGCATTTCTAACAGAATGCAGAGTACAGATTGCGATAAATTCATAGAAGAAATATATCCGAAGATATACATGCAACCTTGCACAGATCTCTGGCCACCAGCAGATCGATGAAATCGAATATCCCGAGCTAAACGGAAAGGAAGACAAAACAGGCTTGCCGCTTAACATGTTAACTACGCCTATCTAATGTTGCACGAATATTAATTTATAGTACGGATGAAATCAAATCAAAATCTACAAGATTTCTAGCCAAATTCTCTTTCAAATACTCAATTACACTCTTTCAAGATACATCTGTGTCTTAATGGTTATGAGAGTAATGTAATAATGTGAACTATAAATAAACTTCCATCACAAAAAAGCAATGTTTCTGGATCACCTCGATGTTGAACATTAAATTTTCAGATTTAACCTTAATAGATACTCGTTAATTCAACTACGTTTAAATTTTGTTCGAAAAACAAATTTGCTACGAAAACGAGCGAATAAGAATGTTCTTCGCGAGTTGTCGATCAACGATTGGAACGATCTATCGTTCCAGGTGCGCGAAGGAGTTTGTCGGGCGAAAAAGGAGGTCGCGAGAGAACAGGAAGGACGGTGAGAAGGCGAAGCGACAGGAAGAGAACCTTTCCTCCCATGATACCCGCGAATTTGCATGTGAGCCGCCTTGGACCGACCGGTCGAGATATCGATTCGCAGGTGGCTAGCCGAGGGGATCGCTTACAATACGATTTATTACGGGGGACCACCTGCTTGCAGAAATCTCAATCGTGCCGACTCGATGCCGCCACAAACGGGAATGATGGAAACGCGGAGGAACCGCTTCCTACGGGATCTTCATTAGGATGTCTAGATTTCTCTTTTTAAATGGTGATTGCTCGGTTCAAATTCGGACTGGTGTTGAGTTTCGTTGATTTTTTTTAGATTGAAATGAAATTTGAAGGAAATTTAAGTTACAATTAGATATTAATTTGAGATCGTCTAAATTCGTCGAAGGAAATATTATTATTCGTGTTATGAAATAACGTTGTCTTATTTTTAGATTTTTTTACATTTTCTCAGATTGAAATGAAATTTGAGGAAAATTTAAGTTACAATTAGATATCAATTTGAGATCGTCTAAATTTCGTCGAAGGAAATATTATTATTCGTGTTATGAAATGTTTGTCCTAAAATATTTGAGTGTTTCATTACAATCATCAGGCTGTATATGGTCATAATTCATTCTTCGATAATTATTATATCTAAAGAAAGTACATACTTAGCGAAAGTTGTTCGTATTATGAAATGTTTATCTTAAAATATTTGAGTGTTTAATTCTATTAATTAGGCTCTATATTGAGATAATTTATTCTTCGATAATTATTAGGTATGTCCGAAGGAAGTACATATTTAGTAAAAATTATTCGTATTATGAAATGTTCATTTTAAAATATTTGAATGTTCCATTCAAATTATCAGGCTCTATGTAGTAGATAATATATATATTATGGGATATTACATTTATGTATGTATTTATTAGTTTGTACTTTTTGACCTCGCGGTCAAGAAATGGACTTGGCTTACATTCAATTACATATAATATACATATAGATATCATACTTATGGTACCTATATAATCATATAGTTGAGTTAAGTCTGAGTCATGTAGACAGTTTGAAGAATTAATATCTTGACTATGAAAATAACTACCAAATTTAAGAAAAAAGAATTTGTTTTATAAGGTTGAAACAAGAAAGCATAATATGTTAATTACCATCTCCTATATCTCTTTGAATAGATATTTAGAAACATTTAGGAGAAAAAGAACATGATCTGGGGATAGTACCTCTAAGATGGAATTTTCCAAAAACTAATTATTTACTACATCAAATCTATACTTCATTCTACACATGCGGATTACGTATGTACCACATTACCGTTAATTTAGAAAACTAATTGCAGTGACTAATTTTGGAAGGATGAAACTGATGCAAAACGCGTAATGACAGAATCTTTCAAATTAAAGTCATGTTTGTGTTATAATCGTCCTCTTGAAAGTATTTCTTTTCAAACTAACAAATAGTATGCAAAAATTTAATTAACTTGGAAACTACCGCCGTGTAATATATAATTCGAACCTTTACCAAAGAAATCAGAATGAAAGCGAACATCTACATAACACCAGGATAAAAGTAAGCTTTTATTCTCATACTTTGCAAGATCATTTTAAATCATTCGCATTCGCTTCCGAGTCTATGGAATTTCTGTAAAAAGTCACAAAAGCATCACTCTGACCATTCTTATAATTTTATTGCCGATACGTTTAACCTGTAATCGGCATAAAATAAAAAGTACCGTTACTTCTAAAAACTATCTGCCAAAATTTCAGCCAGGTCTATGAGCCAAAGTACCAAGTGTTCGTATATTTACATACAAAATCGCAGCGCCCACAAGCGTCCCACGGCTGCTTGGTCGAGAGGGTCGAAATGAATGAGAGGTGGACGCGAGAGCGTTGCGAAAGAACTAAAAAAGAAAAAAGGACAACAAAAAAGGAAAGAGAGAAAAAAAGGTAAAAAGAGCCCTCGGTGGCAGCCGGTCCAGCGAGTTTTTGACCGTCTGGCGCTAACTGTTGGCCCCCGAACTACCTTCTCAGGTACTATGGTGCCGTCCCACACGTGGTCCCACTCCAACCGCATGCTCTTTCCGACAGAGAAACCCTTCCTCCTATCCTGGCCGCCCACAACTCGCTACACCGCGGCTCCTGGGTGATTTATGGGACATGCCGGAAACACAAAAGGGGGAGAACGGTTTCCAGCGGAAAAGAGCCAGGCAAAGGGTGGAACTGTTTTTGTTAGCCTGCGCCCAGGATGCCACGTGCCGCATGGTCAGGTGAATGGGAGAAGACCTTGTTGTTGTTAATTAGCTTAGGAGAATTTAGGAACGATTTTGATTATGCTTGATAGTGGTTGTTATGGAGGAGGGATTTGTGAGTGGTTTATAAGACGAAGTTATAAAGAAGAGTGGTAGAAGAAGGTTTATGATTTTATGAGTAGATTGTAGAACATAAACATATAATGACTTTAGAATGTATTTTATGTCATTTTCTTGGGATAATTTAGGGATGATTTTGGTGATGGTTGATAGGTGGTTGTTATGGGGAAAGGTTTTGTGAATAGTTTAGCAGGTGGAATTATAAAAAGTGGTGGGAAAAGGTTTAGGATTTTATAGACAGATCATATCTATATTATAAATATATAGTGACTGGAAAAGGTCTTGGCACATCATTGTATTTGTTATAGCATCTACACAGGTATTAATTAATTTGGTCCAAGCTTATTAAATTTCATGTCATTTGATAGTACTGGCACGTGACTAAAGAAATTTGATACTTTAAAAACGAAATGTAGAACTTGACAAAAAAAAAATCTGCTTCAAGGTCAACGCTTTTTGTAGTCGTTAAATGCCAGTTTGTATTCCGTGGACTAAAGCTTCATTCAGATGACTTAATCTACTACAATTCAATCTACTATCTGGTCGTTTTGTTATTTACATTCGAGCAAGTTAAAATTACAATCATTTTACCGGTGTAAACTTGCTATTTGGCTTGAAATATCTTTCCAAGTTTCTGCATACACTTGTTCTCATTAGCGATGACTTCAAATCGATTGAATCCAAGTGACTAAAATTAAATTTACGCTGGTAGCAAACGTGTTAAGCCTCGTCTCCATTGAAACAACATCAAGCAACTTCTTGCTGTTCCACGTTTGTCAAAAACTTGCACCAATGTACAGAAATTATTTCTGTAAGTTACTGTTCGTTGGAAATGTTCTGAAACACGTAACAACAAAAAGCGACAAAAAATTCCTCGTTGTCGCTTCAGTGCGAATCCAGCTACAGATTACGTTGCTTCAGTGTGGACAAAATGTTTCTATAAGCTGCTGTTTGTTGGAAAAATTTTTTTTTATTTATTTAATTTGTACTTTACAATTCGTCCAGCTGGACATTTGGTATATTTTTTTAACTTGTTGGAGATGTAAAAAAGACAACAAGCAGGTTGCTCGGTTTACTTCGATGGAGACGAGACTTCACTATTTTTCCATCTTGTGTTTACAAATGGTGGGACTCTTGAGAATTGCACTTGCAATTATTACGTCATTGCCACACTAGAGTGTATCAGTGTAATTATCGCACAATGAGCAATTTTTGTCCGCGTTTAAGGAAAGAAAACAGTCTTGTAGTTACGTCTTTTCCTTTCCTATCCAAGCGTTGTTCTCTCAAACAAACATCATATTCATCCATGCGCCAAAGAGTTAAGTTCCGTCTTAAGTCGAAAGATTCCAATATTTCTCTTCTCGTATTCCCGTATTCCCATTAAAAGGACGAAAATTTTGCTGGAACGTTCTGCTATATTTAATCAGTCTCGATATTATCTTTCATCCTGAGCTTCCTCGATAAAACGAACGATCGTTGAACGCTGATGAGGAGGTGGAACGGCAGGAGGTAGAACGAACGGCCGTGAGGAGGTCGTTCGAGTGAGTAAATGGCACGTCAGCGTGAACTGCGGGCAATATCAGCGGCGAACGTCAGAAGGCCGGCCAACTTTTTTTCCTAGCGAACACAGACAAATCGATATCTACCCGTGCGGTGGTTTCGCGTTTTCCTGCTGCAGCAGCCTCGACCGCAGGGTCACTGACACACCGTGCCACTGTCTCCGATGGAACCGGCTACGTTTTTAGTTTCGCCTAGCCACGATTTTCCGCTGATCAACGGAAAAGTAGATATGTAAGCATTAGGTCGTATGAATGTGCATATGTACAGGAAATGTTTCTTTTCTTCGGTTAAAATAAATAAAAGAATATACCTTTGGTTTTCCCATCGAAACTGAGTTTACCAATTCAAATAAGCCAGCCAAGTAAAATGTTATTGGCTTTTGGTTAACAAGTTTCCTGACTATCTTTACTGTCTTTTCGTTAAAGAAGTATGGCAACTATACTACAGGTATGGTACCTGTTCCAAGCGTCCAGACGCACACGTTTCCCAAATGCCACGCTGAAAATGATTTATCCTGGTAAAGAAACATTTTATGGATTCATCTTAACCTGTCAGAAATGTTAGATTGTGAAAAACTATGAATGTTCAATTACCATAGTGAAAAAAGTGCAAAATTTTTGAAAACAATGAGCGAATCTTGCTGTTATTTAATTAACAACAATTAACAGACGTATACAAACAAAATAGGTACAAGATTTTCCTTTAATTTACTTCTTTTTAGCTTCGATTTTTAAGAGCTGTATTTTAGACGGAAAAGGTGTAACATAATAGTTTTACATTTAGAAGTGGTGGAAAATGATCATTGCTGAGATCTATAATTCTTATAATTAAAATATAATAATTCTTATAATTATAATTAAAATAAAAATATCGAGAAACGAATCGATTGTGCTGTTAATTGAATGTGAATTGTAGGAGAACGTAATATGACAACTTTATGTTCAAACATGATTGGTAACAGATAAAACTAAGGATTTTTCGAAAAGTGGAATCGAATAATTTGACTTCTTAATTTCAAAGATGTTTAATTGTGTCTGTTACACGAAGAAAATATTTCCAAGGAACTTATTTTCATTTCACAAACTATTGGTTCTTCTTAAATAACTGAATGATGGAGCGTAATAAGTTCCATCTTATTTGAAACACAAACTTTCTCCGTTTCATGTCACGAACCTAACAGTCGCATTGAAGTTGGAATCTATACGTAGTACTATGAACAATCCTTAGAATTATCGTTTTCTACATCGTCAATTATCGATAATAAGTTACAAAGGTGAGATAAAATTAGAATATCTGAAGGAGTGAAAGACAAACAAACATAGATTCTTGCGACGATAGTACCTGTCCCCATTAAACTAGGATCAATCCACGAGACGCCATTCAATCCAATCGTGTACAAGGAAAGCAAGGGAAACTGGGTCAGCGCAATTTCATAAAACCTCTTCCTGCAACAGCAAACAACGCGATGTACTCGCTTTTATAACGTTGCATCGACCCACATTCCACCAGCCGCGTTTAATGCAGTTTTGGACGAACGAGCGGAACGTGTAAACTCGTGTCCATCGAACAATAAACATATTTTCTCTAAGATATTTCAACATAGATAGATATCCTTATAAAATTCCAGATTCCAGTGAAATGCCAAAAAATTAGATCGTTAGACGAATATAAGCTTGGTACGTCTAAATAAATCTGGTAAACAGTATAAGAATTAGTCAGAAGCTATGACTGATGAATTTCATAAATGGAAAAATGAAAGAAAGATACTTAATGAAAATATTATTTCTTTTTAAATTTGTCGTGGAATTTACCTACTTACAATATCATAATTTTCTTGTGAGTTCACGAGAGAGGTTCATATGGAAATATTGATATTTGAAGGTTCAAAGGAGATAATCTGTAGTAATTTTGAATCACAATATCCTGTATGCTGTTCGTTTAAAGTAATCGAAATGTAATTGTAAAACTTCCCAAAAACCTCTCAAAAAATCCCTTTCCAGTCTTCCCAGTATACTTTCAATGCTGCAAAAACCAACACATTTAAAAGATTGCCATCACAACTGCAACTCAATATGATCCTCGTCCTCGCAACTACACTAACCTCCACCACCTTCGCTTCGATCCAGACTCTCCAACGCCACCTCCTATTGCCGAACAACGAGACAGACTCGCGTTTCTCCTAATAATCCCAGCATCAAGGCAAAAAGAGCCGCCAAAGTGGTACTGGTTGCTCACAATAGCAAGCGTGTTACTTCCTGGCGTTCCTGTCGCCTTGCTCGAAGCGCGACCCTCTCCTCGTTTCTTCCACGCACAGCAGAGAGAGCGTGACACTCTCCTCGTCGCGACAGCACTGGCAGCACCGGTTTGGTTCCACCAAATCATCACTCCCCTCGACTCATTCTCTGTCCGCTTACCCCTTCGTTCGTCGCCTGTGAATATTCGTGATTAGGAGAACGAGAGACTGACCTTTCTCTCTCTGCTTAATATCTTCATCTTTATTGGACGTTCCAGCACACCTCCTTTCTTGTTCCTGAACAGAGAACACCTCCTTCGTCGTTTCACGTTCCTCGTTTGGCTTCTTCGGTCGTGAATGTTCGGCCTGTGTTCATCCAACTGCGAAACTCCTGTTACTTATCGGGTTTTGTTGGCTTGTCTCTTGGTTCGTTAGAGGGAGTTAAGTAGCTTCTTAGGTAGCGTGGCACCCTGATACCATGGGCAGACGGACGCAGACGTGCAAGGTGGCACGCCCAGCTGACGCCACGCAGACGCCGTCGTCGCCCGCTGCCGCCGTGGAAACAGGATCGCATACACGGCAATTGTTGTGGGTTGTGGAGAGTCGAGAGAGAGACTCGGCAGATCGAGTCGAGCTTTTGCTGGGTTCACTGAAGCCTAGTTCATACTGACAGACAATTGTCCGCAGCCAATCGGCATATGTTGTTCGCGGAAAAGCTGCGGATGTATGTACTAACACAGCTGGAAAAATAATTAGCGAGAGAGCACAATGGCTGTGAAAGTACTGCATTGCTATACGGTTTTGTTTGTATACGTCACATTTTTGGTTAATATGCATGCTTATCTTTATGATTGCGTTGGACCTAGCAGAAACAACCAATCAGTCCCGCGTTTATTTCGACGAGCATCTTTTCAGCTCTCTATTGTACATTGTCTGACAATGTCGTGTCCAACTGATAATATCATCGACGAACAATCTACTTACTTACTTATGTAGACTGTTTATTAGTTTGAATTAGGCTTAAGTTCACCTAATGTGAATGGCAGTTTGGCTCTATCTTTGTCAATTCCTGCGACTTTTGTTCAGATTTTAAGCCTTTGGTGGATTCGGAAGGATCGAGTTTGCAGTTGCGAATTCGGCGTGGATATTTGTAAGAAACGTCGGAAACTTTTTGAGTATTGTTTATCTTCTGAGACAATGACTCTTTAGTGGTTTAGTTTTCGTTACGACTTAATGTTTTTGATGAGAAAAACAGAGAAGAGATTTGCGAAGATTTACTTTGATAATTCGACGAGTGTATTCGGCGTGACTGGGACGTATGACTCGAGATATTCACAAAAAAAGTTTTAGAATTTTTAAATATCCAATTTTTCCGTTGATGATGATTTTGCAATACTTTTATGGCCTTATACTGCGATTTAGTAGTTTTCATAGATTCGAAAGGTTCTATTCGCTGGGTCTAAAAGAACGTTAGGTTTGTTGCATCGAGGATCGGTTAAAAACATCGAGTGGATGTATAGAACGGCGTGTTATCGCTGATGATAATGACGCAGTGCTGATATCGCTGATTGTTCGTTGCAGCTGAATCGTCGCGTGATTAAGGGAACGGATCAGCGCAACTGCAAAGCTGATTTGCTGGCGATTCATGTTTTGTCGGGTGCGAATTCGGCCTCCATTCGCTTCTCGGTGCGATAGATATTCTTTTATCTAAAGAAATGCGTACATAAATTTCAATTATCGCTATAATTTAACTTTTACGGAGTTTCGTGTAACATATTATCTTTCTCTTTATCTTCCTCTGTCGTTTTCGTTTACGCGAACGAAGATAATTGTATCAGTTCACGTATATACAGAATATTTTCAACATTTTTACACAAATTGCATAATCTATCGTAAACGAAGATAAGAAAAAATGCTATATAAAATTTTACCGCAAACTTTATTATAGCTTTATATTAGGTCGTCCGAAAAGTTTCTTTCGTTTTACAAGGAAATAATGGATGCACAATATTTTCCGTTTTATATTATTTTATCGAATTACGTATGATCCATTTCGTTCTATCAAAGTAAAGATCACAACGTTTGACAGATTAGGTTTCATGTTTGTATAAATATTCATCGTTGTAAAAGACATGTCTGCGAAAGAAAGACAATTTTTGGACAACCTGATATTTTAGTTATTTTTTAGTTATTCACATCTTTACTATAAAGCTGTAAACAAATATTGAACGCAGAACGAAACACAGACTTGGCGAAGGATTTGCATCGTAGAATACGAAAAGTCGATCGTATTTATTTTATGCGTATAAAAATTCTGAAAGTGAACCCTATTTCCACTTGTAGATCGCTGTTCTGCATTTTGATCGGTGATATTACAAACGCTCTTTATATTTCAGCATTTAGGTAACAGCACTGAACTTCGAACGCTGCAGATTCAGGAAGTAAATGTTTTAAATTACACTGGTTCTTGTAAGGTTGCTTATCGTATACTATATCAATTAACCATAAGCGTACGACGAATATATTAAGCTGCTACGCGTTGCACCGCATCAGGCCCTTCCAGTGATTAATTATATACAAATTTTAAGGACACTGCCTAACACTGTAGAATTTTTGTCGAATGAGCGGAGAAATTGATGGGGAATGTTGCGTGTTCGAGGAAATTTTACGACGAAAACGTTGTCAAAAAGTTGCGTACAGGTGCTGTAATACCGGTGATTCCGCGGTAATTCGACTTTTCGATGAAAGGTGGATGCGATGGTGCGCTCGGTGAAAGGCAAATTGAGGAAGTGTCGACGAGGTGTGTGCTTCGAATGAAACGAACAGGATGGTGAGATTGTATAACAGAAATTTTCGACGAGACGAATTTCGGGGAAGATTGTCTCGACGACAGGCTATGATTGGAAAGATGATCCGATGGCTTGAAGACTTCAATTTCCAGAGCCTGTAAAACTGATGAGGCAAGATGATTTTAAACAGAAGAGTTTTATTTCATAAGGAAATACTTTCCATAATCGCATGTTATTATTTTCATGTCGTATTATTCAATTACACAAAATTGTAGGTTTCCATTTTTCATTTACTTTTATCAATGAGTTCATTCCCTCTTTTTACGAAAATGTATCTAGTCGCATGTTCAAATTAAATTCTATTTATCTATGAAATAAACCGAGTCTACGAATGTTGTCAATTTTTTCTCTCGAATTCAGAAAGATAGGGCATTTATCAAATTTTCAAATTACATTTCTAATAAATGTATTTAGTCGGCAATAATTGAGAAAGGTGATTGATCCTAATAAACCACGAGATTATTAAACTGAATATACAAACAAGTGTTCAAACAGTAAAACGTACAACTTACACTATATCGAGCATCCAGATATTATCTTGGAAAAATTCACCTAGTTATTGAATGAATTTCCTAGAACAAGGAAAATGGTACTTGCACAATTTCGAAGGATATCGTACCACAATTTTTCAGACCGAATTCTTCTAATCATTCACAACCATTTCATGAATATAATTTAAAAAATCTATAGAATCTACGTCAGATCATGTAGCTTTTTAACATATTGTTGACGGTACACTGTGAAATTGATCGGGTCTCAGTCTTCCCACATTTCTGTAAAATATGTGTATTCCTGTTCATAAATCTCCGAGACTTGTTTACTTTAATTGGAATAAAATATTAGAATTACATAATTTTGACATTGCGTAATTTCAATATTTGATGTTAATATCAACTTTATTTCACAATACGGATTACTTTCATAGTATAAAATCGTGCACATTATAATTCGCCTGAGTAACTTAAACAATAAAATGGCAAACAAAACGATGAAATATCAATACGGAAAATCGTACCTGCATACATTCTAACCGTCATTTTACCGAAAACAACCAAGTATCAGATGACCTACGGATGGAGTGTACATGAGATATGTATGAAAACAATGTAAATATGTTTGTCGGGGCATAAATATATTACAAACATTTTACCCTTAATTTTCGCGGCGAACAATGGACACAACAACAATGCAATCGCACAATAATGCTCGGTCATTCTCAACGTTGGAAGAATGAAAAGCAGCGAGTCTCGTTTAGCGTGAAAAATATTAAGCACCCACATCTTATTTCTAAAACGATCTTACCAAAACCACCCATTGAAACGTCATCAACGAGCCAAACCCCAGAACCACAGAACCTACATCGACTACCCACATCGTATCCCCGAAACGAACCGCGCCAACAATCAATGAATCTCCCCCAAAAAGTCTCCCATCTCGGACGAACCACCCTTTACTGCTCCCTTCATCAACCCCCTACAACGATCGTCTCGCGATCTCGCGACGAAGAGTGATCAAAGGGAGGCAAGGTTTGGGTCATTAATCATCCGCGGACAGTGAAGCGAGCAATAGAGGGCCGGCCGAAAATGGCGGTCGACACGCATCGAATTGCTGAAACTGCGTTCTGGCTGCCTCCCCGATTGGCCGATTCGCCCTTGGCTCTTGCAGGGGTCGAACATCGTCCGTTTCCTCAAGAAGCGTCGCCATCCTGCGGCGAGCTTTCGAAGCTCGGCTGGATACTTTGCACGCACGCGTTTCACGCAAATCAGTTCGCGCGCGCGACCAGCCACCCCTTTTCGAACACGTTCACCCTTGGATCATGCGTTCAAGTTAGGTTAGGTTCTCTAGGAGCATTGCGATACAGGGTTGGTACAGCAGTGATCGTTTAACCCTTTCACCCCTTGATTTTGCGTTACTTGTATTATTTGTATTTATCGTATGTTTACATATAGTTACAATTATATCGTATTTTCATAGGTAAGGTGCGCATGCGCATGGAATTTTATATTCTTCGTGAACATAGCTAGATAGGATTTTGAATTATTCGAATATCTTGATAATTTGACTATTGAGTTATCGGTGGAACACGGACGACGTGGATTCGTTGGAATTTAACACTGCCTTTCGAGAAAGTTACACATGCGAATACGATTAGAGCGATAAAACCTAAGTAGAGATTCGATTCTCTTATTAAATATTGTAACGAGTATGTTATATTTCAAATATTTTATATGTGCTTACCTACTATGTGTATTTTCGTATTCTTCAATTTCCTATAAATTGATAAACATCCGTAGCCTGATCTATCTTTTGGTATCAGTAAGCATTTGAAACGAAAAATATGATTATCGTATATGATCGAAACGATAAACGTTCGAGCGATAGAAAAATACGATTCGAAACGGATCGGAGATGATCCAGGGGATGAAATTACTGTAATTTTGGGAATGTGGAGCTGCGATTTTATCGACAGGGAGAAATTATTCGAGGGGGTTGAAGTAAATCTCGCGGTGGAAAGCGAGGGCTCTGCTTGCGAACACGAGAAGGGGTGGTTTTGACGAAAGGTTAGGTTGGTTTGAATTGTTGCTATAGGGTGGCTGTGAGAAGTTACAGTATAGGATGTTAAAAGATGGGGTGTCTTGTGATGCGTGTAAAAGAAGTTGAGAGAATTGGCTTCGAAGGGTGAATACTACGATATTGTTATGGTGAGGTAATTTGGCTGTTGAGGAATTTAATGCGTTGAAGGATGAAAAGATTTGAGAAAGAATTTGGGAATAAGACTGAGATTCGGTTTCATATATTTTCAATTTGAAATTTAAAAAGTTGAATTACGAATTTCGTTATTTGAATTTAAATTGTGAATTTTACAGTCTAAGTTTGGATTTAAAAATTTGAATTGCGAATTCGACAGTCTGAATTTGAATTAATAGATTTGAATTGTGAATTTGACTATTTAAATTTAAATTGAGAATTTGGCAGTTTAAGCTTGAATTTAAAAATTTGAATTGCGAATTTGGCTATCTGAACTGAAATTGTGAATTTGACAGTTTGAATTTGAATTAATAGATTTGAATTGTGAATTTGACTATTTGAATTTAAATTGAGGATTTGGCAGTCTAAGTTTGAATTTAAAAATTTGAATTGTGAATTTGCCTATCTGAACTTAAATTGTGAATTTGATAATCTGAATTTGAATTAAAAGATCTAAATTGTGAATTTGACTATTTGAATTTAAATTGTGAATTTGACTATTTGAATTTAAATTGTGAATTTGACAGTCTAAGTTTGAATTTAAAATTTGAATTATGGCTTTCAAAATCCTCATTCGATTTCGAATCTGTGAGTTTCTAATTTGCATTTTAAAAAATCCGGTTAAAAAAAAGGTTATTAAATGTTTTATTTGTTTGCTCACTAAAAGAACATATATACATAGGTAGTATATACAATATACATGATTTGTTACAATTATACCTAAATTCACTTTCATTCTTCATTCAATCATTACTCTTTTCGTCATCACCTGAAACTCAAAATCATTCCACACGAGATTATATTATCTTAACCAATTTTTAAATAAATAACTATTATTTAATAATATATTCATCGTTAAATATGTTATAATCCTCAGACCCACCCAGCTCATATCACGCATGTGTGTTCCATCACACTTATACCGCCATCGTAACATACGCTGATAAAACAACTCATAAGTAAACGTAATTTCTCTTCGCTTACAATTCATCCCAAAGTCTTTCAATAGTCTATCTGCATAAAACTTGGTCGTGCAATCGCCGAAAGCAATCTCCAGCACGCCGAGCGTACTTCCGTCGTCTCAAACGGCGCTCTTCCCCCCACTTCCGGTATCCGTTCGTAGAAACTTCTCTCGTATGGATTCGATCGTCATTTCCATATCAGCCACGACGATCGATCGCAAACACGTGGTACAACCCTCTTGGTCCTCGGGGTGCGTTTCACACACTGGGTGGTCGAAAAGTCACGCAATCCGTATCCTAATAGTCGTTTCAATACAGTTTGCGCGACATTTCAACCACCCGGTATCGTATGTAGAGAATCCTCGTTGTTTCTTCAGTTTTCTCACATCCTTACCAATTAATCGTGTGTTTTGGAGCTTCTCCGATTGGAACTTTGCACTTGTACAATCGAGTACACCAAACATTTACGTATAAATCTGTTGATACGATTTATATTTCTTGTAAGGTTACGTTGATGATTTGTTTAGACGATAGATAGGAGAATCTTTCTCTTGTAATCGTATTCAAAACATTTGTGGCTTTTTCATTTTGCCAGTGAACTTTTTCGATTTTTAAATATCTCAAGATATTTATTGTTAACTATGCTTAACCCTTCTCTACGAGTAAATCATTAACAATTAGAACTGGTTTCGTGTAAAAGATAAAATTCAACACTAAGACTATCGACTTAGATGTTGTATATATTAATAAGTGTAATTCAAATGACATTAATTAAGTAAATAAATCTATACACTTATATCTGTGTCTAGATTAGAGGCAATATTAATTTTTGCAAAAACAACTGTATGTTCCAGCTGTGAGAAAAGAAAATTTGAAATCAGTCATTCTGAAGGATTTGATAGGTCCACTGTTAAATAAACAGTTTCCTACATTGATATCTAACAATTTTCAAATACGTATCTACTTTCTAACTAACTAATTTACGAATAAAGGTGGTAAAAGTAAAGGGAAGCGAAAACGAGAGTAAGGAATACGATTAAGAAAAAGAATTGTTAATTCTCAAAGTAGGCTTGGAATAAATGCCAGGGAATAAATTATGCGGTAATTTTCTGAATCAGAATCCGGAGTTTGGTCAATCGTTAGCGCGAGCTTTCATTCATAAAATTCTCGAACATTCTGCGCAAGTTCGACCGACATACAGCGGACTCTCTTTCAACCGAGGGTGGCTTGTCCGCGTTGCATATTTAGGCTCTTTCCCTTTCACTGGATCATTTCCCGTCCTTTATGAAGCAAACTACTTTTGAATAATGTATAATCGTTTTATGATGAATTATCCACTTCTATTACATCTACGTCTAACTCTTCGAATCCATTCTTAATCAGCACATCAAATGTTTAATCACAGTTTAAATCACGCTATTTTACAATTAACTTTCTCGATGTTGATGTTCGAAGTTTCAATTTTAATTCTTCCAATCTATTTCTCATTAAATCATCTGAATCCTTTCAAAAATCTATCACATTCAATCGCACTATTTTCTAATCAATTCCTCGAATTTTATTTTCATCTTTTTATATTTTTATTATTACGAATATTGAAAGTTTGTTCGAACTACTACATAGACAGTGAAATACGCAGCACCATTCATCGATTGTTTCAACCTTTCCTGGCAACCTTCGCCGACTTGCCGTTACGTGTATTTCGTGGTTGTTAGGAATTCTGACGCCAAACGAAAGGTTTAATCGATTGTGCGGACGAGACGTTTCGCCGACGTAGCAGGCGTATTAAATAATTGCGTATTAAATCATTTGTTTAACCTCCTGGCACAATGTAATACCATTGTTCATCGGCCATTCTTACGAGACTTCTACAACGATAACATCTGTACAAATTCGCTTACTATTATCCACGTCACTTGTACGATTCTCGAACGACTATCCACAAATACAAGAAAGAAAAAACTAATAAAACAAGATACAAAGACACTTTTTTATCTTAAGATAATATTAGAACACAATTTCTATCGCATGACGAACGATCCTTTCGTAAAATCGTTGCCACGTCTCTGGCACCCTTCCACTAACCCCATTCCACCCTTCGATCCTGCCAGGCTGCCAAACAGCAGTTCACTCACGCCATTATCAAACCGCCAAACTCGATTCACAAAGCCGAACAACCGTAACCAATCACTAAATCCAATGTGGACAATTCCAAATGCAACGATCATCTTGACTCGTCAGCGACCAACAAACTGCCAAATTGCCTAAACTCACCGTTGTTCTCACTGTTCCTTGGAACAAAGAGAAAGGAAGGCAGAGAAAGTTGGTCGAAGGGATACGTCGAAGCGAACACAGCCACAGCTCGCGAAAATTCCGAACGAAAACGAAAGCAGAACGTACGAACAGCCCCTACCACCCCCGCGAGAGAGGTGCACGCAGCGCGACCGTTCCATCTCCCATAGACCGGCCGAACGCACCACAGATTCCCGGCACCACCGTCGACCACCCCCTTCCTTCTCCGCCCTCATCCCCAACACACCATCTTCCATCCCTCTTCTGTTCGAAATACTAGCAAACAGCTTTGTGCGTGCACGCAAAACCAGCGTACCCGATGGTTATGCCCATAATGAGCCACCACGTGCGCGCACGCGTCCCCGCTGACGCAACACGTACGCTGACGTAACGAGAAACCGACAGAACCGAGGACGTTTTATCGAGTGGAGGTTAGGACGACGGCCGGTTGCGCTTGCGTGCGCCCTCCTTTCCTTCCGATACACGCTTTCCGTGCACACCGGGCGAGACCGCGTCAGACTTTTCCCCGGTCGCGAGCCAAACGCGTATCATTCGTGTATTTCGGCTTTTCCTTTTGCTCTCTGTCTGTCTGTCTGTCTCTGTCTTTCAAAAGTTCTTCTGGAGCAACGATCGTCCGATAACACTGAACCCACGGATCGTCGGTAGATACGGCCGGTTGTGAACGATAGCGACGTCGAGGACACTGTGAAAGGAACCGTGTCAGTCGGTGCACCCTGTGCGTCACGTGACGACCGAGACCGCGACCTATCGCAAGCAGAGGAGCAGAGACTTGGAGGCTGTACGCGGCACGACGCCGCTCTCCACGCCGCTTGCAGGGGTTTTCGTGGGTGGAGCGTGTGATCGATAGCGCACCAAACGGACTAAGGGGGTCGTCGCCAAGGTGAGAAACGCTGCAGATACACCATGAACAGGATGAACCACCTGCGAGCCGAGACACACACCCGCGCACGGGGTTTGGCGCATGGGGTTCGACAGACTGCAACGATGATCGTTCGGGGATGCGCGTTGCTATGCTTTCGAACGGGGGTACAACGTGGATTCGATGGGGGCGGTGGTGGGGGGCAGATGTGGATTTTTGTCAAATTACAATCGCGTGAATCGGCGAATGGATTGGAGGAAAGTGATGCAAACGGGGATGAATGTTGATGTTTTTGAGGCTGGTTCGGTATGTGGGTCAGCGGTCGACGCCTCGGGCGCTGCCTGGTTCAATCTTTCGAAGGGTGGAGGGTGCTTGGGGCGCTTCGAGAGCCGACGTGGATGAAAATGGAATTAAATGAATTTTTTCTACTCTTTTCGAGGTTTCCCTTTGGTTTTGTTGGAACGTGGGCAATGCCAGGTATTTTAAGCCTACCGCTTTCCTCGGATTTATATAGGTTAATGAAGGTATTCGAACACTTGCGGATACTTTTTATGAATGCACCGAGTAGAATTAAAATTTCATTGGCACTGTAACGAGACGCGAGTACTATGATAAAGATTGATAAGAAGATTTGATTAGCTAATTATACATCGGTAAAGTGTGAAGTAACTCTGGAAATGTAGTATATAGAAATTACGAGTACAAGTATACCTGTGTTCTGGATTGATCAGAAAACTATTTCAGTAGTCAATTATCCAGTATAATGATAGATCTCAATATAATCAATCGTTATATGTTGTATACCAATTTTTTTTTATTAAATATACGTTTGCAATAAATATCCTGTAATTTCTACATGTCTCAGATTGGTTTCAAATTTTATTATCGTTATTGATGCGCGCGATTTTTCGTTTCAATTGTTGATGGTCGTTTTAAAACCTGACAAGTCCTTGAAACTAAAGCGAGGTTGAAACATAAAAGATTCAGAAACCGCAGCAGGGTTAAGTTGTTGAAGGTGAGATCGAGTGGATTGAAAGTTCGCGTCGCGATACAAGTTGGTAGAAAAAACTTTTATCAAGTCGAATGCTTCGGTGGTGTATTCAGAAGTTCAAGTATTGTTACGTACCTATATTTCTCCTCTTTTGTCCTCTATTCTCTTTATTTCTTCTACGTTCTTTCCCCTGGATTTAATCAATATTTCTCTCTAGAAACCGACTGACAGGTTTTTACTTGTAAAGCATTCGAAACTTCAATCCGCATATATTATAGATTACACTAACTTTTTCAAAATATCACCATTTTTACTTGTTCTCTGAACAAAGAACAATTTGCATTAGAGTTAATCTCGATTTAATTACTTCGAAAACATAGTTAAACATAGTCGATAGAATTTCGTTAAGTAAATCGACGTAAGATTTGAATGTTCCTAGAAATTGCGTTAGATCATCGACTTTAACGTTGAAATTTCCAACGTTCTTGGAATCAATTTGCAACCAAATATGTCGAATGTCGAATCTATACTTAGTCGTGAATTTTTCACGCAAATAGTCATCGAAACCTGACCTTGATATTAGAAGTTAAGTCGCATCCGGAGTTTCAAGATGGAGGTCGGTCTAACCTTTCGGCGTGGCATTTAATCGATATCGAACCGTGGTTTCAAAGTCGTGGCCTGTGCATTCCTATCTACTAAATAACCAACGCGACGCCACGGCTCAACTCGAAACAAACTTTCCTATCACCAACGATGAGAACCGCGAGATATTATGCTACTCGCTTGTAGCCTACGCTCATTCATTTACGTATTAACGTGTCTATTTCCTAGGAACGAGCAATAAGTCACATATCGTTCGATCGGCCAGTGGATAATCCTGTATTATGCGGTGTAATTTAGACGAGAAACGGCTGAACATTTGTTTCTACGATGCTTTTCAAAATAATCTAATTTTCCCTGTTTTGAGGTCTAAATTGAGCGTATCAAGCGTTTTATTGCAAACCAACCGGAAGAACAGAAAGAACAAACGCAAGCAAATATTGTTTTATATTTTTCAATTCGAAAAGCTGTAATCGAGAGACTGCGGATGTTTATGCAAATTCGTATCTTTAAGAAATACGTATATGAACGTAAATATGATGTAAATTAACGACATATGCAATCATTACGATCTGAAATAAATTTGAAAATAATTATACAGAAAGCTGTAAGACTCTGCAAGGATTTAAAAACATTTACAGGTAGAATTTAGTGATAATTTCGCATACCAAGTTTTCCAAAGTAACCAGGATGATATTTGATTGTAAATATTAGAAAGAAACGTAACCAACGTTGTTTCTTCTGGACTTGTTTCTTCTGGCGAATATTCGAACGACCACTTTACTTTGGATATTTTCTATATCGATCGTAACGCGTTCATTCCGTAAACCTTGGCGCCTTAAGATCTGTCATAAACGTAAAAATCCGCAGTCTGGAAATCGATTGCAATTTTCCCTCTTTTAGGCAAATAAATTCTTGATCGTAAAAGATTAAATCGGAGAAATTGTGGCTATTTATCACAAAAGAGGACTTGAATGTCGTAATAAGTCGGTTACATTGGAAATGTCGTTCACCTTTGCATAAGAGATCGCGAATTACGTTTTTGACCCAGTTCCACGATGCAGAGAAACGTCCGTCAGGGACAACAATTGCAGAAACGCGTGGAGAAAATAACCGCGACGAAACTGGTATACCGGTTACTGCGTGTAATTACGACTGGTTCAGAAATTAAACGTAACGCGTTAACATTTTGCCGATTTCTACGTTTGCGATTATCGCGTCGATCGTAAAAATATCTAAAATTA
This sequence comes from Bombus flavifrons, assembly GCF_040668555.2. Taxonomy (NCBI): domain Eukaryota; kingdom Metazoa; phylum Arthropoda; class Insecta; order Hymenoptera; family Apidae; genus Bombus; species Bombus flavifrons. Next base: position 7,322,524 of record NC_138446.1, on the reverse strand, counting down.
TCATGCATGATAACCGATAACCATCTGATTGATAAATCAAGTTTCGAACTTTCTTGCGTAGAAAATTCATCGAGTTTACGCATTTGTGTTTTATTTATTTATTTATTTTTTAATAATATGCATAATACGTGGATAGTTTCATTGATGCTTTTTTAATAGAAATTTGGAATTAGGAATATCGATGAAGTTTTCAGTTATAGTTTTAATTTTATATACAGTTTCATGTATTGTGGTGGTTTCTGCTATGAAAATTGCACAATTAAAAAATCAAGGAAAAATATTGAAAGTATGAAGAAACGTGTGGAATTTGAAGTATTTAGAAAATTGTTATTATTTCGCGACACAGAATTTCGATTTAGAATAAGAATTGAAGAACTTATACAAATATTAATCTCTGTTTAAAAAATTTACAACTGCAAGTTGGATGACTATACAAATATTGCAATGTTCTAGAGACGATTATTTTAACGATTCATAATATACATCATTCCCATCTTGATTCCTTTATTAATTCACTTGCTATTAAAAATATGTGTTACTACATTAATAAAGTATACAATGAATCATAAAATCGTTCGCATCGTAGTTAACAGAAGAAAATATTAGTTTTAAATACAAGATAAAGTCCAAATCGGACACGATGTTCATTTTGTTCGCGTGTTCCCGCGTTATTATCGTTAACGATATTATCATCTTTGCCATTGTTCTGGCAAACGACGCATCCGGATGTTATTTTTAATCATAACCTAGAGAAACGTGACGTATATCGCTTTTATCTTTGCTTACATCCCGCTTTTCACATATTTCACGTCGCGTGATTGCTGCTTCACCTTCTATCGTTTGATATTTATTAAATGTTAAGTAATTCCGGCTTTAATTAAGCCGATTTAACGGACGCTTGTTAACGCTCCTTTTTATTTCAGAGGATTGTACAGTTCTATGTAATGTACACTAACCTAATTAGGTTTCTATGAATTATTTCTATCAGTCTTAACCATAAACTTAAGATATATAAACTTATTGAAACTGCAAGCAGCAAATAAAGTAAAATTTCAATATTAAAATTTCAATTACCTTAATCAAAGTTCCTAACGTTGCTCGACGAATGATTTCGAATTTTTCAATCGACGAAAGTCGATGAAAAATTTTAGATATATGGTCAAAATATGTTTAAAATAATACTAAATGTTTAAATTAAAACTAAACGTCTTAACAAATACATTTATTATTAAGAGCTGAACATCGATTAAGATTAATCGAAATTATGAAAATTCACCTTTCATATTTAAATTAAAAACGTCGCTACTACCTAAAAAATGAATCATTCTATTGACAATTTATACTCAACGACGAATTTTAAAGCAATCACGTGTAATTGCCATATTTAGCAACAAATCGAAACTTACTGACAATTTTTCACACTTGAAAATAACTAAATGGAAAATGAGAAGTCAGAAACTAGGAAACAACATCAAATGGAAACTTCCATACAATTTGTGAATTAAAAAAAAGTATCGATTCGAATGCTGTGACTAAAAATGTGATCAAGTGATTAGAAGAAAGTCAGGATCACATATCAGGGACTCGTGTACGCGACGTTTCCACGGCAACAATAGCGAAAGTGGCTTCTCGATACAGCACCGTCTCGGCGTGCGGCGTCACGGCGTCGTCGCACGCGACTCTTCAATGTCGTTAATTTTATCGATCACTCGATAACGACTGCAAATTCCCCATAAAACGTCTATTCTCCGTTTCATTCATTTCTCTATATCCGTTGCCATTTCCAATTAACCGATCGTTACAGTATCACTTACAATTTCAAAATAACTTTGATGATCTTCATATCGCTAGAAGGAGAATCTTCTTCGTGTGACTTGTAACTCAAAAAATTAACACTCTGCATTAATACTGTAATAATAAAATTAACACTGTGTATATTACTATACGTGTTGGTTTATTTAAGAGACGAGTGATAAAATTGTAATAGTCAGTGTATATTGAAATCACTTTAAGTACAAGTACAGAGATAGCGCATGCTTCAATGCTACTGTTCAACTCTGCTACTTTGCTATTCGAATGTCTGACTCGCTATAAACATTCGCTACAATGACTGTCTTAGAGAGCACGTTCGTCTATTTGTATCGACCGGTGGTATTTTAAAAAGTTCAAATGCAACTCCGATTGACGATTACAAACAACAACGATAATATTTTGTCCGGAATTTGTTTACATTTGAACCTAGCAAACCAAAACAACGTTGCCATTCCAAGACACAACAATACGAGTCTTTCCCGATTTGAATCTTCTGTTGACTCATGTTCCGCTACAAGTCCAATGACAAGATATTTATTGCAAGCGTACTCTTAATGGAAAAATTAGTATACAGCGTGAACAGTAGTCTTAAACATACAATTAATGCTCAAGATAGTCTCATTAAATATCGTGGGTTATTAATATAACGGATGATCAAATATTTTGCTGATTGTTGCGATGTGTATGTTCCAATAAATATCTTGCAACTCCTATATTTTCACATTCGTCTGAGATTTGATCATCGACAATCGTGATAGCCGTGTCTCGTAATGGAGCTAATGAGATTTCAAAACGATCCGTGTATTATACAGATAGAAAGTTTCTAATAGGAATGTTCGAATAGTTTCGCGAGCCACCGTATGTATAGTAGAATGTTGTAACGTGAAATTTATTTTTGAATCTTACTGCACATATAACAGCACTAATTATCACATACATATAAGGAGGTACTTATTATACAGGGTGAGTCAGAACATGTGTAAAGTACGGCTGATTCAGCACACTAAAATAAGAAGCAAAGTTCATACCTGTAAACATATGTCCGATATGACCTTGTTTTTGAGGTGCAGTCTATTTTGTGCTGTTGCACGTCACTTAAATCAACCGTTTCAAACGATGGCAAATGGAAAGATCCTGTTGGCCTTGTTTCCTCACCAGCTCATCCTCCGGACCTAAAACCATTCGATTATTAGTTATAAGGGCGTTTAGAGTCTCTTGTTTATAAAACGTCAGTCAACAGCGTTGAAATTCTTCGTTAACGCGACGGTCAAAGTTGCTGACAAATCCGTGTAAGTTGTTCGAGCGAGTTGGACAATTTATGACGCGCTGCATTCACGCTTTTATCGAAATTGCACCTGGTCACTTGGAGCAATTTCTCCGGAGGTAGATAAACAACAGTTGCAACACAAAACAATCTGTTGCTGGAAAACAAGGTCATATGCTTATGAACTTTCCGACCAACATTCTCATTCAGCCTGTATAATCACAAATCTGTCTGTCCTTAAAATTTGTAATTAAATTCCACTCTGTCGAAGAGATGCAAGTGTCTGAATATTTCTCGGCATTGGCATATATGCGTAATACGAATTTCGATTCCTATCTCGATCTCGATATCCATCTGCTTTACCATTAAATCGTTCGATCGTGCACGCGAAGCATGTAGCAGAATAAATAAAACGAACGAAGCAAAAGAACCGAAAGAGAGGTAAGATTGAAACGTTTGGGCGGAACGATAAATGACGAAAGTTCGAATCGCAACGAGGTTTCGCGCCGATTAAAAGATCGATCTTTATTAAACAGTCCGGGTGTCCATTTGACGATCGATTGATCGTTGAATTAATAAATCGTTGCAACGGTATAATGTTTGCTTGGTCGCGATTAATGGACCGTGTCAATCAACGTGTCGAGTCGTTAACGCGATTATTCACGCCGCGCCAACCGCTGCTCCTTGAGCTTTCGATCGAGAGCGATTAATGACGGCCGAAGCTTCATCGTGTCTTTGCTTATTTTGCGGCGCGCCATCGGCCATGCGAATTTATGGTTTCAGCTGCACGCATTTGCACGCGATCCGAAAGATCCGAGGCACGACGAAGGAAGACGCTTTACTTTACGAACTTTTCGCGCGATGGCGTTCTCGGATGAATCTTTTGGCATTGAATTGGCATTAGAATTCATTATTTTTAGATTAGCACATAAAGGATTGTACATACAGGAAATGTCAGATAACGTTCTCTTCTATATTGAGCTGAATTTTATATTGAATTTGCGTTTGGCGTATAAAATATGAAACTGTGAAGGATTTTGCTGCAATAATGAAATAATAAAAATGATGAAATAGAAATAAAGATGCGGTTCAAACAAAAATTCCTTCTTTCTAAAAAAACAGTTTTCCAAAACGTTACCGTGCTTCCTGTACAAATATCGTACGCCCACTTTCAGTGAAATTTAAGCTTCCACATGCAGCGAATAGTTCTCGACCGTTTGTTTATGCTTTGTAAAAGTCACGTATATATCTACTTCACAAATTTGTCAAAAATAACTAGTATATTTAGAGACATCTTCAAGAACCATGATCCATCTTTGTCATCTTGTGTCTTTTGAAAGATTCAATGCACAATTTACAACCAATTTTATAACAGCATCGTTAAAAATAAATATCAGACGCAAACAGTATTTACTCAACTACGAAGTATCATCGAATTTTTAAAATTGTTTTCCTCGAAAACGCTAAAAGTGGACGTACTATATCGGTGCCGCAAGCTATCGATATTGAAGGAAAACAACTGACCGATTGAAAAACGGAGAATCATCAGCATGGTAAACAACGAATTAACATGGTATCGCTTTGAGAGGAAATGGAGCGATAGTGCTCGAGTGGCAAAAGGGTCGCAGAGGGTTGGAACCGGGCGAGGAACGCGAATCGTGGCGGGTGCTCGGGATCACCGGCGTGCAGAGTCGTAAAACACGTGCGAGCGTGGTTCGCGGTGCCGACCACGTAGGTGGGGAACATATGGGGAACCGTGGCTAAATATAGAGAGCGCTTTTATGGCGTGCGGTCGTGCCTCTGGGATCCACGGACGATCCACGAACCCCGATGCCCTTTATCCGATCCGACCGTGTGCCTCTCTCATTAGGGCAGCGTCACGTTATCGAACGGATCGCCATGATTTCGCCAACCCAACATTCGTGAAATCGTGTAGAAACCATGGTCATGGAGAAACGCTCGATTTAGGGAAAAATTTGTCGAGTGGAAGAGCGTGTCTTTCGTCTCGTTTGATTATTCTTCGTTGTTTGCTGATTGGTTTCGTCACACGGAGATGGTAAGTTTCAGTGAAATTTTGGAGTTTTTCGTTTCTGAAATTGTCTCTTTATTTAAGCCTAACGTAGGCTCTGAGTTATTAATTGAATAGATTTAAATAAATAAGCAGATATTTATTAGATCTTAACGTGACATAAATAGCGAGGAATTTGTTGCGTACCTGTAAAGTGTGTACGTTCAGACACGGGTTTTGTAAAATTGTAAAATTACGAGCTTTAGTTTGTCAGGTTTTGTTTCTTTAGCTTTGCTTCTCTTAAAAATTTACTACGCTTGACAATTATATATATACACTTGTATTTAGATTTGCATTAGGTTTTATACGGTTAGGTTTACGTTCTTTTAAGCGATCTTTATAATTCAGCGTGGCAGCGTACTTTTCGAAAGATCATAGGTTTGTTAAACTTTTTCAAATTCTATCGAAATTCAACTTTCTCAATAATAAATAATAAATAATAAAATAATAAATTATTCAAGCTTGAATCAGCTTCCGAATTATGCGAGCGTGAAACACGAATTGTATCGTTTGTTTCAATGGATATCGATCAGTTCCGTGATTAGGGTTGTGGAGGTAGAAACTTGTAGTTTTAGTTTGTTCTTTATCTTCGGTTCTTCTAGAAATTTATTCCAGAAACTTATTATTAAATTTACACAAACAAAGAATCTAAAACTACAATCATCCTGATCATACGAGCTACAACTCGCTTCTCGCTCTTAGAAGCTACGATCGAAACAAAAACAGACTGTGTCTGCTTCAACCCTTCGTTCGTTCGTTGGTGAAAAATTTGTCGAAGAAATGGAAAATAGACAAGAACATAGTGTGTATCAGAGCTGTCTGTCTCGAATACGAAACAGAAGCTTGTCTCAATTTAATTGGAATAGTGGCTAGACGAACGTTAACGTCATCGTTCGTCAAGGTTCACGGACGGCCGATGAGTGCAGTCTTTGTCCGCTTACGGATCACAATAAAGCTTCCGACCATGAGTACGATTCGCTTGACTGGCGGTGGAAGACGAGGAAACAACGACCGAGGAAGTACACTAAGCGGAGAGTTCAAGGACAGTAAAGGAGTTTCTCTTGCAAATGGATCCTCCTTCTTATTGAAAAACGTCCTAAAGAATAACAACTCCGAAATGCTTTTCGTCTCCAATGGCGGAGATCGAGACTGAGGAGAGACTTGGCGTCTTTGAAGGTTCATTTGTAGACTACGGGTTTTTATAGGAAGTTTCAAAGTGCAACATTACATAGAATGGGCATAATGTGAAAAGGTATATAACGTATCCAAGGTAAGTATAATGTTTTTTATAACACTTGGATGGTAAAACAATTTTCTATCGCGTCTGTCTTTTTCGATTGTACATATTTTCTGACAAATATGGATTTGCATAAGAATCCACAGTCTAGTCATTTGCATCTTTGAAACTGTTGAATCGTTTGTGTTACGTGATAATGCGATAAACTACGTTTTAAACGATGACGATATATATCGATATGCTGGTTATTAAATACGTAATAACGGAATGTTATCGAGAAGAAGATCGTTTTCTAGAAATTCCTAGAGACCCAAAAGTATTTCAAATATTATACGGGAATGTATGAGGATTAATCATTTGTAATGAATTTCAAAATGACATTTCTCATCGCTCATATGGGTGTCTAGTAATTAATTTGTCGACCAACCTGTAATATAAACGGATCTATCAATTACGCGGTGAATAATTGGCGAACGCAAGTGAATACGACGTATCAAACGCAATGCTGTATTTTAACGTGGAAAAATCGTTTAAATTGTGAAATTTCACGCTAATGACGATGTAATTATGTATCTTGGCCGCAGCATTTCATTTCCGGTTCCTTCCAATCAATTTACATTATCGATATGTGTATTTTTAGCAATTTAGCCATGACAAAGCTGTGCAATTTAAAGAAATTGATATATTATATTTATAACATCGCGATTAAAGTGCGGATATTCATGCAAGTTCATATTTTTCTGAATACAATTCCAAAAACCGGGCCTAGACGGAAATGTGTTCTACCAAATACCATAACAAACATTATACTCTGTACATGTCACATTACATGTATGTTGCACATTTTTATCTTCAAATTATCCAGAAACACGTAAAACTCCGCGGTTTAATTATGATAAACTATCGCTCGTTCCTTAATAGTTTAGACATCGTTTAACGATCTATGCTCGTCGTAGATTGCATCGCGTCGTCCAATTTTCCCGCAAAATGAAAACTCGCCCGCTAGCTTCTTCCTCCTCCTTGTATCCCAACTATAAAGAAACGAAAACTCGAGAGCAGAGACGCGTTTCTCTCTTGCACTGCCGTCGCTGCGCGCGGAGGGAGATGCCGGAGCGAGATAAGCGACGCGCCTGCTTTCCAATTCGCAACGGATGATCGCGCGGCAGAAGTGCGTGAGAGGTAACGTGGGCGGGTGGAACTTATTGCGGTGGGTGGGCCAGGCAGCGAGCGTGCGACAGAGACCGCCAACGGAACCCGTTTCTCCTCTATCCTCGTGTGCACTGGCTCGTGAAGCCGACAAAGACAAACCCAGACAGAGAACGAATCCATTAAACAAGCACCAACATCGTTGAATCGATTCGTCGAACGAAGAGGGAATACGTAAGAAAAAGGGGAAGACTTATTGCAGAAAGTGAGACAAGGATAGACATATGTATAGAACGAACAAGAAACGAAGATAGAAGATATTCGAAGCGGGAGAGCGAGAAAAGGACAAACACAGAAGCATTAGAGGACGGATAAAGATAGAAGATATTCGGAGCGGGAGAGTGAGAGAAGGATAAACGTACGTGAAGCGTCAAAGGACAGATAAAGATAGAAGATAGATGGAGCGGGAGAGCGCCGGGGCTGCAAAAAAATGTGCGTGACGCGAGTCAAGAACGACAGAGATAGGGGGAACAGAGTTGTTCCGTGGAACCAAAGAGGGACAGGTATACAATGTGAAACAAGAAGAAGAAAGATAGAGATAGCGATATACGATACTGTGAGGGAACGACGAAAGCGGAGAAAAAACTGTGCACGCAAGCCTGTCGGAGGAGGAGCGATGTATATACTGAACAAGGAGAGACGATTAGACGAGGATAGTCTTATAAGTAGCATGTTAGAGCGACAAAGAAAGGGAGCGACTAGCGTTTGAATGGAACAGAGAACATGAATTAAAGAAAAAAAGAGACTGTCTAGTATGAAATAAAGGGAGATGGAGCATATATAGAGCGACTAGTGGAACGAAGAAAGGAGAGTTATATGCTACTGGATAGGGAAGAGTATCATTGAGAGAAAGATAGTCGATATGGGTGGCAGATTGTTTGACAGAGACTGGAACTTTGAGTGGAACGTATGGAACATGAGAATGAAGATATTATGAACGTGATGAGGACGAGGATGGAAGATAGTAGATACGACGGTAGTGTACAGGGCACTGGGCACGGTAGTGTCGAGTATGTATTGGCTGTGAGTTCGTGGGAGAGAAAAAGATGGGGATATTCTGTCGTTGTTTCGTATGAAGACTACAGTAGAAGAACACAAGTTAAATCTATTCTTTACAGAGAAACGATTTTAAAATTCAGGGTGCTGTCCATCAATCTCATGTTATCAAAGTTAATCTTTTATTTCTTGCTGGTGCTGTTAATTCGTTCCTTCGTACTTTTCAAAAATGACAAAATATTGCTTGCCTTAATGATTATACCTCTAGTTTTCACAAAACTTCGTCAATTTACCAATTGTTTTTAAAAGACTTACTCCTTTTGACCTTAACAGATTGTTTTCTTTCTTAGATAAATCATACTAAAGTACTTGTTTCGTACTCGTAAATATCGACCTAAATACTCAAAATAAGGATTATGAATTGAGCGTGACAAGGTTGAGCGGGTTCTACTTTTATCAAAGTTTAATTTTAATCCCGACTTTATCTCCAAATTACGAGATCGTAGATTGCTGGATATAAATCGCGTGTAATATCTCAATGTTTTACTTCACACAATATTAAAGTGCCTACGTACTACTTATGTAGGTACTTGTGGAAAATGTCATAAAGCAAAAGGTTAGAGAGTAGGGTCACGCGGAGGTTAATATATAGGTGACTACGCTACATGTACGTAGATTAAATAAAATTGCTATTATAACCTTCACCTGCAGAGAGGGTTAATAATGATCAAAAAAATTCTCCGAATACTTAGCAACGCATAATTTGTTAAAATAAGCTATAGAAATTACAATGTAAGCTCCTCGATTCTTCCTTCGAATCATTCTTCATTTTTAATGTTGAAGTTTAAGCGAAGAGTTATTCGAAGAGTCGTGTAGTACTTGCGCATATTCCATACTATGAGTTAAACAGGTTTGGTATCTTTTTGCAAATGATATTACCTAGTCCTTTCAAGGTAATTGCACGGAGACGTCAATTACAAAAATTAACTGGATAATTTTCCCACGATTGTATTTACTGATGGGGAGATGCGAGTGTGCAAATTGGCCCGGGATAATGGCGACAACGTGACGCAGGCATCCGGCCAAAGAAACCGGCCCAATTTTAACCAACTTCATGAAATGAAGTTAAACTATGTTAATAGTCGCTAGCTTAATGAACAATTTTCGTAATTTGCGTCTGTTTTACAAACTTGTAAATCCATTTTTCAAATTTCTGTCTCGACTGAGATAACGAGGATCGTTAGACTAAAAAAATCGTGAACGATCCGGCTCCGATTTGGACGTAACGATCGATTTTATTTTATATACAGTAGTTTTTTCGAATGAGAATGGCTGATAGAACAACATTTTTATGCATTTTTTTAAATTCTTCGTTGACTAGCATTTTCTTCTAACACGTTAGAGAGCATTCAATTTTTGTTAACAACATTTTCTTCCATCTGTAACCGTTTTTGAGTTGCCTCTTAAGGGATATAAGAAAAGGGATAAAAGGAATCGGACTTTGGAGGCTGATGTTATTCTTTTAAACTTGAGTTTCCGCAGCTAAAAAAACATGTATCTACTATATTTGGCTGTTCTTTAAACCTACAAAGTTTTATCCAAATCGTTCGCGAACGTTCCTTGTTAATTTATTAATGAAAATTAATATCAGGGAATATATCTTCATTCTGCTTAAGGATATAGATACATAATTTCATTCTATGAATTATTAGTGTGCCATTATGCTAGCATTGCGTGCGAAGTTTCAACTTTTCGCAAACGTTGCTTTGAATATTTCGCAGTCCAATTTTAATTTTTAATTACACATTAAGTCTCTTAGTTATAATTTTATTTCTACTAATTGCTTTTAATTTTAATTGAAAATCTTATGATCTTTGCGAGCAACACGGTCGAATGATTAGGCACTGAAAGAATCAAATAAGGGAACTTTATTTATTGTTGCTGAAACTTAAGAAACGGATAGGTCTTCGCTAAAAAAGATTAAGAAAACTTTGATTTGGGTAGGCAAGCCTAACTCTAAGCTTTTGGAAACTTTTTACGTCTTTTGCGAGCAACATTACAATTACATAATTTGGTAAGAAAAGAATTAATTAAGGAAATTCTTTGCCACTTTTTCAATACTCCATCGAATCTATAATTTACGAAACAATGGAGAAATTCGTTTAAACCTTCGTCAGTTTCAGCGCGCTCCTGGTAGTAAAAATATCGCATGTTTCCGCTGACGAAGCATGTTTCTGCGAGCCGACGCGCAATTTTTAACGATGTTTGCTCGTCTAGATTCGCGTCCTGGTATTTTCCTCGAACTAACGAACTTTCGTTTAGGAAACTCGCGTCGCGATGCCGCGCTTTTCAATCCGCTTAACGTGGTTTCATTTATGCAAAAGTGACGGCGCGCACGTTGAAGATTGTTCGGCTCCCTCGGGGCTAAATCCGATCTGTTTACGCAACCGTGACTTCCAGACGACTGCAAATTGCCACGTAAATGTATTACCGAACGATCTCGTTAATTTCTACAAGTGTTTCTGTCGTCTTTATCGTTTCGTATCAATTCTACGCTCACTGTAAGACACATACCATTAACAAACAAACAGTATTCCTTAACATTACGTGTACGAAGAAATATTACAATGTTGCGAAGATTAAGACATTTATAAAAATCTGATAAATTTCAATGAGCATTATATTATTATGATTATTATAAATTACTATTTCGTTCGAGATCTTAAATTATAAATAACTGATATATTTAACACTAGAACCTGCCTGCAATATGTACTCAAATGTTCTATATTTAAATCAATGTATATATTTATATTTATATTTCAAATGATATTAATTAAAAGAAATGAATCTATAAAATTGTGATTTTCTAAATAATGATATGTAATGATATGTGACGAGTTTGATAATTCTAATGTCAGTATCATAATAATATTCGCCATAATAATAATGTATAAACAACAATTAATTTCTTTAGCATTTGTAGGTATTTATCACGTTTCTCGATGACTATATTATTGTAACCAGTCGCAAGATTCGTGATTTTTTCAAAAATTTTTAGCACAATCTTGTATCTTCTATCATAGCTTTTTCTTTTAGTAAATATAAAAAGATACTATTATGATACGATAATACACATGATAATAGGAAGAAGAAAAAGCATTGGAGTACAATTGGCGGCTACAAACAAACTGGTCGGCTGAACGGTCGATTGATGAGAAATTGTAGTGAATCGCTTTGTATGAACGCAAACATTTGGTCGGCTAGTTTCGTCGACCATCGACTAGTCTACTTGATCAATTTTAGTCGACAGATTTAGTCGACCCGGCCGTAGCCGTCTTAACGGACACTTTGTTTGCATAACAGAACGTTCAAATAACAAAGTACCTATTCGGATAATTTGAAGTATTATTGAAAAAATAATAGACCTATTTTCTTCTTGTACTGTTTGAAACGTAAAATGTAAAATACGAAAGATAGAAAAGAAAATGTTCAACGTGGAATTAATGTCAAAAATAGAAAACAAAAATATTGAGCATATTTTCTTCTCGAACCGTTCAAAATGTAAAATACGAAATTTAAAAAAAAAATTGAATTAATGTTAAAGATATTCCTTAACCTCCGCGTATTTTTGAACAAGTAATAAACCTATTGTCTTCTTTTGCATTGTTCGAAATGTAATACATAAAATATGAAACGTAAAAAAATACAAAATTTTCAACATTGAATTAATGTTAAAAATATTCCTTAACCTCTGTACCTGGTTAAAAGAGTTAAGGTCTAAGTAAACTTATAAAAGGAAAAATTCATCCCTTTATGGTTTATGATCTGAAACAGTGAACCCTCGCCCTAAAAAAGCTTATTTCAGTAAGCAAAACAACCCTTCGTCACCTAACCCCATACTGAAGCCATATTGCTATAATTTGCCCTCATAAATGGCGAAACTCTTTGCGAATGTCATAATCGACAAGGGATGTTGCGTATTCGTTTATCAAGTATTCAGCCCCTCGCGAATTCCCTCGAATCGAATTACGAGCTTACAAATCTGCTCCCATTCACTGACTAACGGTGCTTTCTCTCTTAACAGAGATCTGATGTGACGTCGTTGAACAATCTGGTGGGCCGTGTAAAGGGGCAAAATGAGGGGTGGCAGTGGTGACGTCCCTCCCATGGTCACCGTCCCCGCCTCCGCGTCTCTTAACGTGAGTATACCGTACATTTTTTCCTATCAACTAAGCTTGGAATTAATATCTGTTTCACGGAACCTAAGAATTTGAAAGGATGTCAACTTAGAATTTCTTTGCCTTGCAACACTATTTCATAAAAAATCTATAGAAGTAAAGAAAATTCTTGCTGCTACCTGTAACATTAATTTCAAACTAACGAGATTTAATAAACAGATTTCTTGTAAATTTATAAAGATAATACAATTTTACGCGGTACTTAATGTACATATACAAAAAGACAAAGAAATATTTACCTACTCGATCAATTCTAGAAACTCATGATGGATCCTGATAATTATGGACAATAGGACAGACGTTTCTCGGTATACGTTTAATCAGAGACTATAGTTGCATGGCTAATCACATAGTTACACGAATTACGACTGCCGCGTGGCGGTGCGATTCTAATGTGTACAAGGCCGCTATACAAAAAATAATCGATATACGTATGATTAATATTAGGTTGTCCGAAAAGTGTCTTTCTTTTATAGACCCGTCTTTTACAACGACGCATCTTTATACAAACATGAAACCTAATCTGTCGAACGTTGTGATCTTTATTTTGATAGAACAAAATGGATCATACGTAATTCGATAAAATAATATAAAATAGAAAATGATGTGCATTCATTATTTCCTTATAAAACGAAAGAAACTTTTCAGGCGACCTAATATTATCGAAAATTTGGATCGTTACTTTTCAAATAACTGTCTTAAAAAATTACGAAAACCAGAAAAATAAAGATACCACGCGTCTCCTATAAAAAGCAAACTTCAAAAGGATCAAAGTTTCTCTTCGGCAGCTCCTTATAAGTATACCTCAGCCATCATCCACCTTGGTAATACACAATCTGCGTAATGTATTGCCATCACGTGACGACCAAATCCCAGGAGGATTTTTCAAAGTGTCGCGAGCCCGTTTCCCGCGGGATGATTTCGTAAGCCAATTACCGCGGGCGAGTTTATCGTCACCGCGGAACCGGGCCGTCGTTGAGCAACGCGAAAACCGGTGCTGCAAGTATTCCGCTCGACAGTCGTGTACGTAGGCCTCCATCGATCCTCTCTGGATCGAACAGACGATCGATTCGATCGTGGATAGCCCGCGCGATAACGAGGGTTTCATCCGAACGGAAGGAACATGCTCCTTTTCCCCTTTTTGCTTTTCGATGACACGAACTGCGTCCCCCTTTTCCTTCTTTTTGGATTCTTAAGAGGATTGGAACATCCTCGCAGACATCGCGATGGAAAATGTTTTCGAGATTATTTTTCGTTGGGATTAACGATGAAGCGAGGATTTGAAAATAGTAGGATGGGATTTCAAATGTGCATTTTTTGCAATAATGAGGCTATTAATGTGTTATCAACGGAGTCGACGTTTTTAATCTTTAACGTTGAGGTCGAGAGACATTTTGACATACACCGGCGTACACAAGTATTAGGACGTCAACTGCTATTTAATACAAGTTGTATGCTTTTCACTGTTTTTATCTTCTAAGTATTTTATTGTAAATCAGTAGTTTCATTTATACTATTCGCGTCTTATAACGTAAAATGCCAAATAAAGTAAGATTTGTTAGAGTTTTTCAATAGATATAACGAGTAGGCGTTGTAATATTTATGGCTGCAGTGCAGGTATCGGCAAAAATTTGTCAGAACTGGAATAAAATATCTTTCAGAATAAAATGCGTTAATGGACTGCGAATGTTTACGCAAATTCACATTTGTACCGACATAAGGAAAAAGCTGGAACCTGAATACAAAATCACTTTCAGTTGCTAAATATTGTGAAGCATACTATACTTTGCATATGTTACACATTTGTGTATGTATAAATGTTACTTTTATCTTGTATACCACTATTCAAAAGTATTCAGCTACTTGTTTATTTTTGATAAGATATATTTCAATTAGAAAACTGCTGTCAAATCAAACTGCGATAATTTGCTTCTAGTACAATACATATTATCTGTATCATAATTCGATTAAATTCATTTTCGGAAGTCAGTAAGCGACAATAAAACTGTTGTTCGTAATTGTTCTACCTTACAGAACTACTTTGTCAGTTTAGTTCAGATTAAGAAGGATATTCTATATAGCCAGAAAGATTCCTGATGTTAATACAACTAGCAATATTTAAGTGGTAAATTTATATACCATTATATTTAGTAAACACTAAAACAAATTATTTCTGTGATTTTTAATACGTAGGCAATATATATCTATATCTTGGTGATTGCATAGAAAGGCAGAACGCGTTGCTTTCAGTTATTAATTTACCATTCATTTGTACAACTTGGTAAAATTTCCATATTGTTACTATAAATCGACCAAAATCGCCGAATACTTAAATGTAGTATATACTTCTGTATCATCTCATTTTTGTACACGTAGCTACTATTAGATTGTCCAAAAAATGTCTTTCTTTTACAGACACTTCTTTTACAACGACGCATCTTTATACAAACATGAAATCCTATCTGTCGAACGTTGTAATCTTTATTTTGATAGAACAAAATGGATCATACGTAATTCGACAAAATAATATAAAACGGAAAATGTTGTGCATCTGTATTTCCTTATAAAACGAAAGAAACTTTTCGGACGACTTAATACTTTTATCTCATACATTTTTGTACATGTAGATACTACTTTTATCTCATATATTTTGTTATATCGACGTAATTGTCTATAGGTCACTGAACGCTAGTCTATTTTGCGCAAAATGATACTTTTGACATTATGTAATTTCAACATTCAACGCGAATGCTAACTTTATTTCATAATACACAGCATATATTTATAGATGATATTTCATAGTGTAAAATGTATATTTTAATTCGACTAAGTATCTTACAGATAAGCAATAGAATCAAAGCAGGAAGTCGTTATCTACATTCTAACGATCGTTTAGCTCGAACCGAGCAAGTATCCGCTGAATTATGAACAAGAATTTTATAATTTTTGCCACGTAGTAAAAGAAAGAAAAGAAAAGGCGAAGTATGACAGAATAAACGAGCCATAACGATTTAAAAACGCGAACAGCTATCGGTTATTTACTTGCCGCAAACTTAGTAAAAATTCATTAACAGAAGCACGTGATTTGGCATAGAAGTACAAGCACCAACATGCGAGTTCGTAATGCTTCGCCCTCCATTTCTTTTTGGCCAGCAGACCGCCCTGTGTCGAGCCGTGTCGGGACTTAGGGGTAGTCCCACCCCTAACCACGGCTCACAACGTTCGTGCCCCATGAATTTATCATGTTGCTCCTGATAGAAGCCAGCTACCGATTAGGTAGGCTGTATAAAGCGAGAAATTAGCATTCTCGAGGGAGAACCGAGTAGGATCGTGACGCGCCAAGCGTTTAGGAACGGAAGCGCCACGATTGGATTAAATTATTGCAGCCTCCAGCGTGATTGATCACTACCGCTCTCCTTGGGACGATGAATTGATTAAAATCAATTTTAATCTTGTCTCTAAACTTGTTTTTATACTGTTCGATATTCTTCTAAAAGATTTCTTTCTGCTACGAACTTGCACGTTTCAAATGCTGGTTTATTTGTTACAACCAGGCTAATTGGACATTTTTTTGAACTATATAGAATAACTGAAGGATAAAAGTTAGGTGTCAAGAAAATCAAAGTGAGAAAAAGGAGGAAAACAACCTTTGGTTCTCGCATTTTAAGTACTTTTCGCACTGTTATAAATGTATAGTAGAATTTCTACTGCTAGTAGTAGATAGGTATAGTAATCTTAACGCACAGCAAGTAAAATAATTTTTCAATGTTATACAGTTTCCTTTTCTTAAAATTAGATTATCATAGAGTTGTGATATAAATATTCCCTGTAAAGAACATGGAATTTTTTATTTGTTAGAATTCTCGCTCTAGTTTCTGCTATCTTGTAATTTATATTTAGCGATAACTCGTCGAAGCTAATGTCGAAGCTGAAATTAAGATACAACTTTATGGAATTAAAATCATAATTCCGATATCGCAAGCCATGGGTTAATAAACGAGTCCATTTAATCGAAACAATATTATTTATTGCACGTTCATTCGACCAATTACCGCGTTAACCAACACCGTACCGATTTATTTCATTCTATCTCATCTCGTTCCACTCACTGTGACGTTTTAATAAGTAAAATCTCGAAATACGGTTGTGGAAACAACAAGATGTATCGTCGAGAAATGACGATTCGTGGAGACACGTATCCGACAAGGTTTCGTTTCTCGACCACGCCACGGAAATTAAATTTTCCGCAAGCAGATCGACGGACGACGAATGAAAAACTTGTCGCAAAGTAAGCAAGTTCTCGGGAAATCGTCTCTGTGCGATCATATCTATTCGATTGAGATTTATCGACGACTAACGAACGTTCGTATAACCAATAACTAAGCAAACTGGTTTACTGATAGCAACTATGCGAACGTTTTTGCATCGGAATGTTTAAACACGCAAGTGCGAAGTTTGATATTAGTGTAAAACCAGTAGTTTCGGTTGGAACGCGTAATAGTGGCAACTAAGAGCAGCGATAATATAGTATTCATACAGAATATAAAACAGCGTAAATTGTAGTATCGAGTAGAAATAATGATAACTCCTAAATATTACTATTATTACGAGTTAAATATATACTTGATAATATATAGAAATAATGCTGCATAAGAACCGAATAAAATTGTAGCACGTATAAACGAGTGGTTGAAGTTAATAATAGCATTCTAATGATTATAAAATAAACTGTAAAGGTAAAAGATAGTAGCGTTGCATAGAAACTGAAGTGTAAGAAATAGAAATATATAAGTTGATGAATATAATAATAATAAAAAATTCTAATGTAAAATTTCATTTTATTATTCTTTTGCTTTAATAATTATTGAGAATAATAGTAATTTGTAATAGAATTGACCAGTTTTGAGTATTGAACATACTATTATATATCTATAGCTTAGTATTACTATCTACGTAATGATAGCATATACTAACAGTTATTGAAAATAATAAAATTAGTAATAATTTTATTATTATTATATAGCTTGTCAGTAATATTTATCCAATAATAATATTCTTAATTGCATATTATTATACAGTTAAATTATGTTATCTCGAATTCACAATTGCAAATGATTATAAAATGGAACTAAACACGTGTTGTTTTATTGTTCACCACGATGTTCTGAACGTAGAATCGATACGTTTCTATAGCAGAGGACGAGAGTCATGTATGATTTATGGAAGTGTTCTGGTTACCAGGGAGAGGCGTCGAAGAAATCCGATGTAATCTCTCTTTCGCGCTGAACGAGCTTGAAAGTCGCGTATGAATCTTTCAGAGACGTTGTTCACTTTCTTTCCGAGTTTCTTCGGCGAACGAGCAAACTAAGCTCGAACATGTTTCAATATAAATGCTTCATTCGCCATTTTTCACCCTCTACTTATTTCTTTAACGTTTATTTACGTAATCCGCGTAATTTTTTCTTCCTTCTAAATCGGTTTCTATTCGTCGTTACAATTATAGTTTTATACATTTGAAGCGATTCCTCGATCCTTAGGTATCAAATTTTTCATCTTCAAAAGTCTGCTTTGTCCTTAAAGTTGTTTTAATCCATTTGAGCTTTCATATTACTCGTTTCGTTTCATTGAAAATTAAAATGTTATACCCACCGTTCAAGTGAAAACGTTTAAAACACTTTATAGAATATGCGGATTATCTTATAAATAATTATTATATAAGTTTCTACAGGATAGTTTATTAAACGAAAGTTTTATTCCTCCGTCGTGATAATTGATTATTGGGTAAATTTTTGTCTTGCTATTAATGCAACATTTTTTATTCGTTATAAAATATTATAAAGTGATGGTCCCAGCTGTGCTTTTCTCAGCAGTACCTTCCTAATTATTCTCTCTAATGAATAATGAAATTCACTGACTCAATGTCCATTTTCCTAGGAAAAGAGGAATTTTAAAGTTTCAGCTGTAAAAGGGTCTGTATAATGTCTATACAGAAAGATTAATATTTAACGTTTATAACAGTTAATAAATACTAACGATAAAATAAGATTCAAAAATTTGTCGCTTAAAAGATCTTATATAAATTGACGTACAAAATAAAACGTTCAAAATATCCAAACAACAATTTACCAGAACTCGTTCATTTATAAATAACTGATCATCGATAGACCTCGCATTTTTCTGCATTTAGAGGAACTTTGGAAGTGCAAGATTGCACAAAACGCAGATAATATGAAAAAGTACTTTGAAATGTCTCTCAGCATAGTGTTTTCTATAGTACTTGGCAAGTAGAACAATTTTCCACCAAGGTGCTACCTTTTAAACTGCATTCTCGAAAATATGAACTTGCATAAAGATTCGTAGTCTCATTAATCACTGGACTGGACTGTAGATTTTTATGCAGATTCATGTGTTTCATTAATTAAAAAAATAGAATTAATGTACCTACTAGATATTTCAGGGAGCTCCTGGATTAATTTTTTATTATCTTTAGCATACCATGCGCGTCCTGCGTAAATTTGACCTTTCTAATTTCCCATAAACGCATAAAAATCCACGTCCATCTGTTAATCCATTGATCGTGCAAAATTCCATTCAAATGTCGACTTCGTTTCTTCACCTCATTCTCGCAGCTTCGGTTTCATCAGTAGTCATCATTAGCGATCGTAGCGAGTACCACTATCGCTTGGCGTTTCGCTAATTGGCATCTGAAGAGATCGCAAGGCCGCGTCGCGTACCGATGGAGATGTCGACCGATCGAAGGACAGTTATTTCAACGGCCAGACACAGCAACGTGGTTGCGTGCGTGCTTCTACGAACTGGTTTTCTCGGTAGCTTTGATAATGCGACAGCCGTGCCTCGTTTTGCTGAGAATTATCGCGGCCCTCTCTGTACCACGAGCGTTTCTTCGCCATATACGCCGCCCCGGCACTGGCCGCGTCCTTCGGATTATAATAAAATATTAAGCGACCGGGATCACCAGTGCGGGGAGTCCGTCTTTCGATCGAGAAGCGACGTCCTCGTGAATTGCTCGTGAATTTACTATACCTATGGCGAGGGCTGGGGTGAGATCTGTGTAGGTGGTCGATATTGCCAGTCTGATAGCTAGTTGGCCGTGAGATTTGAGTTAAAACATCGTTAACCGGACAGATTACGCAGTAACTAACGCCTGTGGGCAGCGTCTTTTAGTTTTCGCGAAATGTTTCTCATGTGGGACGTATTGTCTGAATCTGAACCGTATGTCGAAGAACTATCATCTTCCGAATCATTAGTATTATTGTTCGGACAATTGTATAAATTTCATCGAGGATTTCTTCTTCGTTTAAAAATATTGAATCGATAAAGTATCTATTAGCTCGATGAATTAAAGTTTTTGGTCGATTGTAATTCAATTTAGAGTAATTGTTTGAATAATTTCAAGATTGATGGACGTTGCGTGAGTAATGTAGATTTAAGCTACTCTTGTGTCCAAAAGTAGAGGATTTTTGTTCATTTGAAACGCAAGATTCGATGAAATGGATTTGTTAAAAAATCCCCTGTAATGCGATATAATTTAACTTTCACAACGTTATAATACACGCGGTAATTATCAACTTCGTTTTGTAATTAACACATTCATTTATGGATATCATCGGTGTACTAACAACAAGTACCACACTCGATTATTTTTGCATTTTAATGCAATTTTATCTACTCCGTGAAGAAATGAATATTCATTTCATTATATCTAATTCTTATTCACTTTCAAAGCCTACTATAAATATGCAATGCCGTTAAAAAATTATGAGGAACGATTGACTTACTAATTTGCAATAGAGCAGAAAAACATCAGATTTTCACATTTAAATAACAAAACTGATAAATAGAATTTTCATAGAGCGCTGTAATATTTGTACAATGAATTGCTTTTGCTGCTATCGAATAAAATTAATCCTACGATAAAACATCTGTTATTAAAAAGCAAATATCTCTACATCATATTAACAATCTTTTTATTTATTTAACAAAATTTTATGTCACACACATAGTATACCATGAAGGGCAAAAGAAAGTGCAAAGGATAAAAAGTACGAAAAACAGCACAATTATAGAAAAAGAGAGTTATAATTGACAAAAACAATTGAATTATAAATAACGATATTATATAGATTGTCATCTTCGACATGGTAACAAATGTTACAATTACTACAATCAGCTTATTGTTAATGCAGTGTAGTTTTCATACAAATTTGCAATATTCTATAAAAATCACATTTACTCGAACAGATCTCGAATCTAACTTTCGGAGAGTACTATAATTTATACAACGAATTTCCTTTTCTACCACACAATTTTCACCATACAATAAAATTACTACTACGATGAATTATTAATAATCTGTTATTAAAAATCAGATATCTCTGTATCATTGCCACAATATTTTTATTATTAATCAAACCGAAAGACCGCTCCAAACAGAAGAACTATATCAATGGTGCCATAATTCATCGCGTGTTCACGTTTCCGGTCGATGTTTCACCCGCAGATCATGATGGGCGACGACAGCATGAGCGACGACGTGTTCGAGGTGGAAGACGATGTCTCCATGGCGGCTTCCAGCGGTTTAACACCGAGGTCTATGGGCCAACCTTTGACCATGACCCCTTCGCCGACCGGATATCGAGACTACAAGCCTCCAGCGGAAGTATTAGACGATAACTATGGCTACTCGTCCAGAGACTACGATAGTATGAGGAGTAGCCTGAAAAGGACCAAAGAAGAAGATTCCGGAATGGCGCACAAGGTGAGTTCTGTATACTTTTTCAATAACTAGCAGGATTATGGAATAATTCAAAGATTTTTAAAATAATTTCTAAAAATTATCGATATATTTTCTGGTCTATTTTTTGACATCCTATATGTTTACTTTCTGAGAGGATATGCACGAGGAAAATGGAGTTTAAATCCGGATCGAGTTGTATAGAAACGCGAACCTTCTTCGATATTATGTGGCGAATGGATTCGATGAAAATGGATTTATAGAATTCGTTTGAATGCGTTGGGAATTTGGAGACCTTATGATTAAAATGATATGGCTGGATCGAAAGATGAGACATTTGAAAGGATTTCGTGATGGAGATTCGAAGTTGTTTTGAGATAGTCTCTTTTAAAGGTTTCAAAGTTTCAGTAATACTACGTATTACGATAAAGTTTCCTAGAAATTGAATTATATTACGACGTAATTGGAACTCGATAAGGTTTCTAAAATTCTGATATATTCTCATAATCCAGGGAAATTTCAACCTACGAATAATTGCCTGAGTGTATGCTTTATTTGACGAATGAAATTTCAACCAGAATTTTCTTCTTCTTCGTCACAGATACAAAATTTGCCAATAAAATAAATTTCAAAAAATTGTATGTAACACACATAATATACCATGAAGGGGGAAAGAAAGTGCAAAGGATAAACAGTACCAAAAACAGCGGAATTTTAGAAAAAGAGAGTTATAATTAATAAGAACAATTATATTATAAATAACAATATTATAACACGGTAACAAATGTTGCAATTACTACAATAAGATTACTGTTAAAGCAGCACACAGATATTTGTCCGCCACTGCATCTATGAGACTTTTCTATAATTAGTATTCAAATACTTTCGTGTGCCACTATACATATACAGCACCTTCGTTTTCATGATATTACAACACCGGTGAGAATAAAGAATCAGCGACGACTTCACGAAAATCCATTCGCAAAATAACCGCATTATCTCATAAATCCTTAGGTCCTATTTTGCCTCTTCTGCATTCAATATCCACGAACATACAACTCTCCTACAACACGTCTAACACCCTGATCCTCCGATATCCTTACCACTGCTGACTTTTACTTTAAATCTTCTTCCCTAAAACCTGTGTCATGTACATCCGTAGCCAGCTCACATCCTGCACACTCTGTTTCCTTCAAAATCTATTTGCCCAACGTCTCGCCGTTACCCGCCGATGCAACATCCAACGTTAAGTACACGTTAGCTCTCGCGTGGATATTCCGAGTATTCCCGGCATGTATCCAGCCGAGGAAAAAAATATTCACCGCAAGAACGTCGTTTGATATTCATTACCGGCTCATTTGCATGATGGATGGGACACAGCGTTTCTCGGATGTAGCAGCAACAAGGTCAGTCATGCCTTCGTACCAAGGTCAAGCTGGCCTCCTCCCCGTGGCAAGCCTGTGGAATAATGATCGGGAATGCCCGAGGATCGCTGGTACGGCCCCCAACACGATCCACTACGTCCTTCCTTCGGCTTCTTCCTTTTCTTTTCGGCTCTGCTCTCGACAGGGAGACCCGTGCCTATCCCTCTTCCATCCTCGATTCGTCTCGTTCTTCTTCGTCGAACCACGACCCCGTTCACCGCCTCTTTCTTCTCAACGTTTTCTTTAACCATTCTTCTATCCCTTTTATGAATATCCTATCTATCTGCGTGTACGTGTTTTGCTTGTCCTGCCTTCTGCCTTTATGCTTGGCTTTTCACACCAATTTCATTTTTTCTTCCGGTTACATCGTTTTATTGTTTAGACGACTTTGTGTGTTTTATACCATTTTTTTTTTTTTTTTTTTTTTTTTTTGGAGATTTAAAAGGATTTCAGGGGATGAGAATCGTAAAAAGATACTTATCTTTATATTATATAGCTTTTATATAGCGATTATAAGCTTCGATCGAGGAATTTGAGTTTGGTGGGTCTTATTTATTTGGAAGTAGGTGCTATTTTATTTATTATAGTTGAGTAGATTGTAATTGAACAGCGATTGTGTTAGAAATTTGTATTTATAAAACGATGGTTTAAATTGTGGCATAGATAAAGCTCGTTAATATACAAGTATGCTGAAGGTTATATGTACTTTAAAGTTCATAATCTACATCGAATATTGCAGCTTTATTGAAGGTAAGAGAACATTATAAAACTTTAGGATGGTAGTTCCATTACTATTTGCCTATCATCCTACAATTCTCTCTTGCGTCTCAAATGAAAAAAAAAAAAAAGAATAAAAAGACAAAGATCTTCACTTCTAATAACCATTCACATAAAGTACGTATTACTATATAATTCTCATTTCTAATGCCTGGAACTGTCTCGATCTTTTTCTGGATATTCCCAAAGAAATAAGATACAATTTCTTCTCTCTTATATTATAAATAAAAGGGAGAAAAAGTAAACTAGCAACCATCTATAGAGCACAGCTATATAAATCCAATTCCTAATGCTTGCAATCGTCGTTTCGATCATTCCCTTGAAAAAGGAATAGGATACAATTTTCCTTCTCCCATTTAAAAAAGAAAACAGAAAAATCAGTTCTAACAAGTATTCTCTCAGAACACTGCTACATAAATCTCGAACCTAATGCTCGCAGTTGCCTCGATCCTTTCGTGGACATTCCAAACAGAATACGATACAATTTCCTCTCTGCCATTGCTAATAACAAAAAGGAAAAAGGCAGCCTAACAATCATCCGTTAGCAATCATCCATAGACCGCTACTATATAAATCTCATTTCTAACGTTTGGAATCACTACGATCGTTTCCTGCACGTTCCAAAAGGACTAGGATACAATTTCCTCTCTCCTATTTCTGATTAAAATAAGACAAAAAAAACCAGTTCTAACAACCATTCTCTCAAAGCATTTCTACATGAATCTCAATTCTAACGTTTGCAATTGTCTCGATCCTTTCGTGAACATTCCAACGAGAATACGATACAATTTATCCTCTTGCATTTCTAATAAAGAAAAAAGACAAATAAAGGAAAGAAAAATCAGTTTTAACAGCTATCCTCCTACAACGCCACTATATAAATCTCATTTCTAATGTCTGCAATCCTGACTCGATCCTTTCTTGGACAGTTCAAAAGGATTAGGATACAATTTGTCCTCTTGCATTTCTAATAAAGAAAAAAGACAAATAAAGGAAGGAAAAATCAGTTCTAACGGTCATCTTCCCACAACGCCACTATATAAATCTCATTTCTAATGTTTGCAATCCTGACTCGATCCTTTCTTGGACAGTTCAAAAGGATTAGGATACAATTTGTCCTCTTGCATTTCTAATAAAGAAAAAAGACAAATAGAGGAAAGAAAAATCAGTTCTAACGGTCATCTTCCCACAACGCCACTATATAAATCTCATTTCTAATGTTTGCAATCCTGACTCGATCCTTTCTTGAACAGTTCAAAAGGATTAGGATACAATTTGTCCTCTTGCATTTCTAATAAAGAAAAAAGACAAATAGAGGAAAGAAAAATCAGTTCTAACGGTCATCTTCCCACAACGCCACTATATAAATCTCATTTCTAATGTTTGCAATCCTGACTCGATCCTTTCGTGGACAGTTCAAAAGGACTAGGATACAATTTGCTCCGTAACATTTCTAAGTAAAAAGAAAGCCAAAAGAATCAATTCTAACAACCGTTCCACCGCAACGCTATCATATAAATCTCATTTCTAATGCCTGGAATCGTGTGGATGCTTTCCTGGCCGATTCGAAAGGAATAGAAAATAAAAGCAGATAGGGATTTTACGATCGACCGGAAGCGATATTCCGATTTGCCTGCGATTACAATGTGTCCGGCGTTTTACGATCAGACGGTGCGGAACGGTTACTGCCCCGATGCCGCGTCTCTCGAAGGAGATCTCGTTTTCTTGTGAGTCGCGAGATATCGTTCCGCGGTGGAGATCGTTAGTCAGGGCTGGCTCGTGCACGGCCGATTCTTGCACGCTTTCGCGTCGAACTGGTTTCACGTTTCGAACGAAACCCGCGTTTATCGGGCTCGGGATCGACCGCGGTTCTCTGCAACCTCGTATCGATAGCAGGGCCGATCTACGGTTTTACGCGGCCGTTCCTACGGCGTCGATTGAATTTTAGAATCTATTTCTGAAGCCTGGTCGATGGACGCGTAGTATCGCGAATGAGTATCTGCATGGTTTCGTCGATTCGTAGTAATGGTATATGAATAGAATTTAGTATGTTCTTAGTATAGCAAATTCGGATATACGCTATCGGCTATAGTTATCAGGGTATCAGCTGATATCTAGTACAAATTGCATGCCTTTTATCGCTTCCATATCCAGTTATTTTACTACAGATGTGTTGTTCCATTCGCATTAAATATGTTTCATGATGTAACGTACCTATTGAATGAAGTAACATTTGTTCGAATTTTCGAATAAGTGTGCCAATACTTACGATCGGCAGTGTATGTGATTATGATAAGAGGTAAATGTATAACGATAGGATTCGACTTAGCTATTTCTCCAACATGTATATAATATTATGGGGTATATAACATCATCTATATAATATTACGAGGGAATGCAAAGTAAGATTCAAGTAGTTTTGAAAGATCCTATTATAGTACCTCGTGTATAAAACTCGAATAGATCGCAACGTTCTACGATAAAGTAGGAAAATAGATTTTATACGAAAATCACCTATTATCTTATTATGTTTTCTATTTCGTTATATTTGTCTGTGCGTAGCGTAAATAATGTAAATTTAATTAATTATTGGGAATTATTGGGAAACAAATCATATTATGAAAGAGCTAAATAAATACATCTGTCGTTTGGTTATTTTTGTTCAGATTTATCGCTAGAAATATCAATAGAATCTATTCCTCCTATGACATATTTTACAGACAGAGGGTGCCTGTATGTGTATACTATGATTAAATTGCATCAAATGATATATTCGTAGAAGATATTGATATTACGAAAAGGATTATTTGTAATTTCTAACATTACTTTCAATTTTCTCTCACCATCTTGACTTTTTATTTCATTTTGTGCATACCAGTTCAGCTACAAAAAGCGCAAGAACGTGTTATATTTCTACTAATTAGTCTAATTATATTATTCGCTTCAGTAATACTATTCACGAATCTTTGCTGGTAGCGGTAATTACCGATAATTTCCTGTATCTCTGTCGTCCATATATTTCCTAATCAATTCTTTTATTTGCATTCAACGTACCGTCAACATTATGTTTATATTAATTAAACATTATTTATCGACCTGATACGATGTAAAGTATTTAATCATATTCATACAGTGTAAATTCTACAGATTTTTAAATTCTTCAGAAAAATATACCAAATAACGTCTGAAGAATAATTAGCATAAATATCCAAAACATCTAATGTATACCTTCATAATGCTCTAAATTATATGTAAAGTATCTAATAAATAAAATATCTAATAAAGTATCTAATAAATATCCAATTTTCATCAAACAATCGCTGCGCCGAAAATTGTGAAAGTCTCCACTACGATAACAAAGGAAAGAACATCGTTGGAGGTGCATGATTCGCGAAGCGTTTTCAGGATGTCACGGCAATTAACGAGGGAATCCTCGGGGTCTGATTCGAGGGAAGGAGCCAGAACTGCTCCAGTGATCGGCAGGGCGAAGTAAAACCGGTAGGGGGTCCACGGTCCTGAGCCGGTTCTTGCCTCGCATTTTCTTCCAGCGAGTATTCACTCCTATAAGGGATAATTGAAGAGCTGGGTGCGCTGCAACCGGCTGTACTGTTGCAAATCTTTCGGCAAGAAGGGAGGCTCGTGCACTTTACAATCGATTCGAGAAACCACGTTCCTTTTGTTCAATTTACTATCAAGTATCTTTCGGATACTATGTGGTTCGTCATCGTCATGACTGGACTGTGGATATTTATACAAATTCGTAAATACTTCGATGAAGCTGACAATGAAAAAGATGGAGCCCAGGTAGAAAATTGCTTTATTTATTAAATATTATGGAGTTTTGGGTATTTTCTATATACTCTGTGTATTACGTGCATTCTGTACATTTTTGCATTTTCATATTTAAATGTATCAAAATTCGTAGTCTATGACAGTGTCAAACGAATTCATTGCTTCTACTAATCGATGGATTTTCTGATGTGCAATTGTCTAGTGCTCATAAATTCCTGAGCCTCTTAAATCTGAAACTTATCTGAAATTTACTAATCTCAAACGTAGAACAACTGCAACTTTAGTAAGTTTAGATAGTAAATTTTTGAACCATAGCGTGATTTAGTTTTTCTTATGATACGTACGATTGATCGATATCGAGCCCATTTTGTAATTACAATATCCATTTGTGCAATAAGTATCCATACGCACAGTACGATATAAATCAAGTATAATTCAAGTATAATTCTAAAAGATACGAGAAACATTTTTTGAATAAAAATATTCCTGGGTATACGAGATTCTTTTTGCGAATGACCAAGTTCAACGCTCGGTAGGCATGCATGGACCATTTATTTTGAAAGTGGTGCAAGTTCATTTTTTATTGTTTCGAGAAAATTAAAGATTGTCATATTAATCAATTGAAAAATATAAAATAATTATGTCAAGTCTGGCAATGTTTCTACTAATTCATCAATATGTAATTTCATTATATAAATTTCTTTTAGACGAATTTATCTAAAATTATATATATTTATGGGTTGTAAATGGACTTACATCACTTTCAAAATAAATAATATTCCATACGTAAGTATATTTTCCACAGAGAATTAAAAGATAATTATTTTTTCTTCTCACGCAATTAGATAGGTAAGAGATCCTCGTTAAAGAAAATCCATCGCTTGAAGTGACCGCCATAGAAGGCTATAAACGATTAACCTAATTCAGACCTATAAACCATTAAGAGGAACATGAAATTAAAGAGCAAACAGCATGGACCAACGAATGATCTTCGATCAAGTGTATATGTTATTCCAAGTGTTCATGGTTCTCCAGGTTCGATCAATAGGCTGATTCACAGCACTCGACGTAGTAGAGAGGTGACTAGACTGTGTGGGTGGATTAAGAGCACAATTGGCTATGGTCGAGTGTTTGAGCCGGACGGCGCTACTACTGGAATATGATTAAGTCGTTGCTCGATACATTGCGTCGTCGTGGCTTAACGTCGAATCCGGCTGATTTTGACCATTCATGGGGAAATTACGTATTTCCGGTTGCATCGATCGCGTCTCTGTATATCGAAGACTGAATTTCAAACGGCCTCGACCAGAACTTGCAACAAGTTTGTTGATCTTCGGTATTAGCAAATATTAATTCTGAACTTGACGAGTATCTAATTTGTATATTTAATGGATTTATCTCGAACAGGATATTGTAGGAAAGATGGTTTCATTTCGAAATTTGTTTTTGGATGATACAAATTGTTTCACGCTCATTCTAATTGTCCTTGTTTTCGTAATCTAATTTTTCTTCTCTGGAATTTAACTTAATTATCCAATTTAATTTTTCTTTGATATAACATTTGTATTTCGATCATGTCATTATTGACGCATATTTTATCATACTAATTTTCAAAATGCTGGGAACTAATGGAAATTTAGATGTAGAATTCTATACCTCAGTATGTCTGACATAACTATAGAATATTTCCTTTCTTTTTTAAATTAATATTATCTAAATTTCGTCTATGATCCTCTGTAATCTTCTTATTTCTCCTGTAATAGAATCAAATGGCTGATACAGTTCACTAATAATATTGATCTATCCTATGATACACATCAACCAAAATCCATTCTAAATCAAAGTATCCAATTTAAAATTCAAGTTCTCTTAAACTGGAAATCTGAAATCTGAAATCACCAATCTTATTTATTCTCTAAATCGAACTAAATCATTGTTGATACAATCGTTAAAAACTAAGCTCCTACGCCCACGAATCTGAATCAACCAACCCTGATCACGTTTCTTCGTATCTTGGCCTGATCTCATGCTGAATCAAAGTTACCAATTTCAAAGGCCAATACGATAATCAGAAGCAAACCCGATGTTTCTTAAACAGGCAATCGCTTTACCTGCTATCACCATGAATTTGTATCAACCATATAACCATAAATTCACCTAATCTTTTAAAACAAACAACCAATTTCAAACACCAATACCTTCAGAAACAGAGGTAACGTTGCTTGAACTAAAAAATCGCTTTACCTGCGATCGTCACGAAACGATAAAGCGACAAAGTGCCTCGACTCGTTCGTTATTTGCCAACATCGGGAGGAAACCCACCAGCCGGAGATGGGAAGGAGGAAAAAAGAAAAGGAAAAAGAAGTTGGAGATCAAGCGGATTTTTTCCGCGTGCACCAACCTGGAACTCGGCTAGGAACTGCGCTGACCTTAAGCGGCTGTGCATTTGGCGGGCTCGCGCAGTTGCATACAAATTGAGTTAGCGGCCTCGTGGTAATGAAGGAAGACGAGAACAAGCCGACGAATGTACGAGAGGACAGGAGAGAACAGCGAGCGAGTGTACGCTCCAAGGAAACCGCAGGATTACTCGTATCTTCAATCTGATTATTTTTTACTTTTCTTCCTTTTAAACATTATTTTCATTCCGTTGGGCACGTTAGCGTTTCTTGTCTTATTCTTGTGTAATACGTTTTTTCTTTTCGATTTCGTAGCTTTAGAATTCTAGATGGATTCAGTGGCTCGAGAAGCAGTTTTCTGTTAGATCTATCCGTATAATTTGGAATTTTCAATTGATTTGACCTACTTGGCCAGCTGCGAAAAATAAAAGTATATATTGTTGCACGAATACTGATGCTTTTCTTTCATAATTATTATTTATATTCAGCAGAAAATAGCCGATTTTGAAACAATTTTCCTCCTGTGCTTCGTAAGAATTGCGATTAGTTTTTCTTACGTTTCGCTTTATATTTTAAAGACTACCCGACGTACGTGAAAAGGTTCACATAGAAAATTGTAGTAAAATCACTTATGAAATGAGGAATGTTTAATTGAAAGGTTGCAAATTATTAAAAAGTATAAAGAAGTCTACCTTCTTGGTTAAAATTGTCATATAATATCGAAGCTCTATGATAAATACCATTAGTCATTTCGTCAGCTACCAAATTTTGAGCCGATACGTATGCTGGTCTTTGCACGGTCAATTGGCCAATTCATGAAAATGGCCGATTCTGAATTTTCTGCCATGATGCACGTAGGTTCTGACGTTTCGCACTGTGGCTGCCAAATACGTACATATCATATTTCTATGCTACACGAGCTGTGAAACAATTGCGAAGAACACTGGACATAAAATCTTCAACGTTCATCGTAAAATATACCAAGAACTACTGGGTTGTTCGAAAAATTCATGGCGATAGTTAAGAAAGATGTCACTAGAATTAAACTTTTCCATGTGTATAATTTCACAAATCTTCTCTTGACAAATTGTTCCTCTATTTCGCTAGTGGATTCCTTCGAATAACTTTGACGGACCTCTAAATTATTTTATTTCTTGCCCACATCTTTCGAATAAGTCTCGTAAAGACCGCGATAAAGAACAGTAAGATGATATCGTACTCGATGAATGAGACAAATAGAAACGAACATCCGAGCTACAAATTTCTTGGATATTACGAGCTTCAACGTTGTCTCGCTAAAAACTGCAACCTGCTTTTATTATCGGATTTTCGATGCTTTTTGTACACTCATTTTAGCATCCAATTAAAAGCAACATTTGTTCCAACGTTTTGTTACTTCATAGAAATTTTCAATAAAAACACTACGAACTTCTCGATTAATCTAACACTATGCCAGGCCTACGTTATACCATTTTTGCGTACGTATACACGTAGATCCAAAAGTACGTACGACATCCATTGAAATATTTCTTCACTTCTCCGCGAATTACTATCAACGCGAAAAACCATCGAGGAATTTCAGCGGAAAAAGGTTTGTACACCTTATGACAGATAGGTTAGACTCTGGTCAGTTCTTTATCGAAGAGCGTTTATCAATTTACAATTCCCAGTTCGGGGAGGCGGTGCATGGAATACCAATGGATCGCGGACGCGAAAAACGCGGCTTGAATCGTCGGGTTCGTCTGGAAGCAGCCGGTTGCTCGGATTCACGATAAAAGGAGAATCAACCTTTTCGATCGGGCAATGACAGGTGAAACGTGGCTACAAGAAGGGCTAAGTAACCGCAGGGACGTTTGCCATTTTTAGGGACATTATCGTCGCTTCGAAGGAATGTTTTTTCAGATTTATGTATAATGGAAATTGTAGATGTAGCGGCTCACGAAAGTATTCGACCACTTTTAGAAAACATAGGAAACTTTTTGAAAGTTCGTTAGGACTGTAATGCGACACGATTATCGTGATTGTAATAGCAAAATTTTATACCAATCTGAAAGCGTATGTACAAGTTACCAGACGTTTATTGCGAACGTAGATTTGGCGAAAAATTGGCATAGAACGTGAGTAGTAGTTTTGAAGGTAGAACTAGAATGCTACAGATGGTTGTTACATTGCGTGATTTATTAACGTAGTGTGTAATTGAGTGTTCAAATATTTCGGTGAGCTAGAAAAATTGACCGAATGTCCAGCTGGACAAATTGTAAGTAATGTAACATTTCGGTGAGCTTTGCCAAGTGCATACTTTCAGTAAATATTTTGTAACTTCTACGTACATTTTCAGATTCGTTTCAAATTCGGCCAATATAACCACGATTCTTGTGTCTCGTTCCACTGCTAATGAAATTTCAAGGTGTTTTGTATAATATATATGTAGATAGAAATCTTTTAGAATCGTTAGAATATTTTTGTTAGCTATCGTACATATTAAGTGCGTATTAATTTTTGCGCCTGATCTTATCTCAGCTAACAACATATAATTAGTAGATACGGATAAAAATAATAGTCGACGTTAATTAACATGAATGAAAAGAAAAATATAGAGAAATTATAGAGACACTTAAGATAAATGATTTAATCGTAGAATGCTTAGAACATGTTTCCAACCACATTCTAAAAGTTTCTATAGAGTTTATGAAATGTCAGCTATTTATCAAAGATACGTATGAAACTCGACTGATGCAGACATTTTCCTGTTTCACTTCCAATTTAGCCTAACGTTTTGATCCCACTTATGACTAGAAGCAAAGAATCAACGATAGAGAAACCTTGCTCTGTCGTAATGTTGAAAATATTTGATTGGTAACTAAGTGATAAATATAATAAAATATAATAAAAATATCGATCTGTTAATTGAATTGCACCAAGCGCCCAAATACTTGCGCACGGTAGTGCACGTATTACAGGAGTCGTGCAATTTATCGCGATTGTGTGGGTGACTATAGCTCTTCGTCAAAGTAACCAGCGAGATTTTTGTGTTACCAGGGTGAATCAATTAGATTTCATTCGCGAATCGGGCGCTGGCCATCCGACGTCCTCGGATCCATAATACATAAAGAGGCTGTCGGCTGGGATTTGCAATTCCGAACGGTTACGAAGTTAGTTTGCCCCGGTAATGGGCGAAGAAACGCGGCGGTCGAGTAATAATTTCGTTCGACTATCGGCCACCGCAAAAAAGGGGGTTGCAGAGGCGGAATCCTTCTTATTGTTCGCTCGTAATTGAGTTTTTCGCTAATATATTCTGCGAGCGTTCGATCTGGCCGACGCTCTCCTTTCCGGCTTTTTGCCGTTCGTCAGCACGCGATATCCGCTCGCGCTTTTTTCTTTACCGAGCTTTAAATTAGAATCTACTAGAACGTGGACCGATGTAAAGCAACTTTAGATTATACTGTTAGAAAATACACGTGTGTACATTAGTTCGTACGAGCGAGGAATGAAAGAGAGGAAGACAAAAGGTAAACGCCATGAGACGAGCGCATCGCGTAAATGTTGAATGAATGAATGTGCAATAAAACAAAATCTTTTCTGTCTGCGATGTAAAAGAGAATAGAACGGTGTTCGTTAATACTTCAAGTTATTATGTTACATATAAAATAATTATTCTGTTATATATAAATTTTGTATTTAATAAAACGTTATATATTATTACTTTCACATATACGTTGCACGAAACGATTGGAAATGGATATGTAATTTACTGTATTTGAGAAAGAAATGAAGGAATTTTATGTTACAAATAGTATGGGATGCGTTAATTGGTATTACAAATAGTATTAAGGTGTTAAACAACGAGTAATTTAAAGAGTCTAAATCATAGTTATAAGTAGATTGTAAGTAGCGTGTACTGGGGGTGTATCGAAGGCCAGGCAAAAAATGGCACTAATGTAATTTATGGATTATAAATACATACTATGAAATGTATATTACAGCATGTTAAATGTTAGGTTATGCATAATAATAAAGTACGCATAATCATGTAAGGGATTAGTAAGTATGGAACTATTCGTAAATAGAAACGATATAAATTACAGACTATAAACAACGTGACATTAAGCATCAGATTATAAATAATAATAGTTTCTTTTACAATTCGTAAAATAGAATTTCCGTGTACGTAATCAATTTTTGAAAGGAGAGCTACATTTATGAAGCAGAGGATATAATGGTAAAAGTTGGTAATGATATCAGGCAATGAAAGTTCCACATGCCGCGTATTGCAGATTCCCTGCCATTTTGTTTAGCTCTGATATCAAGCTCGACGCATATTCAATTAACTAACTCTCAAATCGCGTTTGTTCCTTGTTACCGCATGAACCTTATTATTAAATTAATAACATCCCTGGAGTCTAATTTCGAGGAAATTTGGAGGCCAATAGACAGAATGTAACGTTAAACCTTCTCGTATTCATTTTTCGCAACTGGTAATGGAATTACGATTATGCCATTAAAGCAAAATGCAACGCTCCACATGTGCGTATTATGAAATTTCTAATTAAAGCTTGTTATTCCCGCGTTCAAATTTCACACAATGGACGGTTGTACGATTATACCTTTTGTTCGAGTGAAATATGCGAGAACTTTGGAATCATATTTCCAACATTGACTTCCATTTTTATATCCTGTTATAATGTTTTATATTCAAATGACGAGAGAAACAAAGAGATATAAAAGAATATTGGCTAATTAAACAATTTTTCTGATCTTACGTTATTTAATAGTATTCCGGCTGTTTGTTATTTAGCTGAAACATTTAAATCAACGAATTTCCTCGTTGTACAACGGTGTTTCGTTTGTCTGCCAAAATTTTTATCTCTCTCTTACTCAGATCTGAAACAACGAAATTACCTTATTATAAATAATATTCACTCTCTTTAAAGAAAAAAAAATTCTCATTGCTGCTAAATTAGTACATATCTTAAACGAACTGACAAAACCAATTTCTTGAAACATTCTGGTAAGATCAGCCTGCCGAGAACAAAACCTAGAAACGGCACGTGGGGCGCCATTTTTTACACAGCAACCGCACCCTCCACCTATTAAAACGTCGGAACCGACATTCTCCGCTTCCAAATTTGATCACAACACGCTCGGAGTCGTGGCACACGGCCATGTTCGCAATTAGTGCCAATTAACCGGCTATATTTAGCGCAGCGGACACATTTTTGCAGAATCTCGTTATCCTCGTTCGCGTTTATCGGTCGGTGGTCGCTGGTATCGTTCAAAGTTTTCCTCTCTGCCTCTCTCTTCTCCTTTCCTCTTTCTGTTCCATTTCAAGATGATTAGCATACGAATGCACACGGCCTTGCCGCGCCATTGGATGTCGACAAGAAAAGAAGCATTGTACAGGATATGCAGAAATATTTGTCTTAATCCTCGAAAATGTATAAAGGAATTTGGACTGTTGAAGATTTGTAGGAAATTTTTCTGGGTTTGTCTGTTTATTTTCCTAGGAAACTTGTATGTTCCAACATCTAAATTTGTTATTCAAAGTTCAACATTTCACGCACATTAATCTAACGTCGTGTTGAGCAATAAGCTCGTACGTATTTTATGGAAAATTACTTTCCTCTGTCATCATTTACACATTCAATTTTACACAAACTATGCTTTTACGTTCTTTCAATTATTCGATGGTTACTTGTTAACAAAATTTCCAAATATTGGAACAATCGATATATTTCTATACTAATGATGCAATTGTATATTATTCGAAAAACAATTAATTTGAACGCAACCATCAAACAACCAATGGTAGCTACCTTCTTTAATTTTATCTTCCGAAAGTCTACGGTTTCTATATGCTCACCTGCATATGCATATTAATACATCTAATATTTAAAAAAGAGATGTTTAGTTAAATAACGTGCAAAATTCTATATAAAATTATCAAGCGTTCCCACTGTTGCAAACGTAAACGTAACCGACAAAATACGCTATTGACAAGCTTTTTCACGATCCTGGCAAATTTTCCCACAACACCGACGCGTAGCGTAATAATCCTCGCCTAATGAACAGTGAAACTTGTCGCTTGCGTATCTTGAAAATTTTGCAACGCCCGTGGCTCGCTTTATCCCGGACTATTTATCTTTCCAGGCATCGAATAAACGTCTGCCAGCGGCACGTTGCACCGGATCGCCCGTAATAAATTTACTCTCGTTCGAATGAAACGAGCCGCAACTTTCTTCTGTCTCTTCCGTCGAGTATGCTATACGTATCTTTATGTCTTTCCAATAGTTCCTTCGGAGAAACGATCGTACGTGACCGCGTATCGACAACGTTTGGATAAGTATGAGAGATGGGCTCGCGATGTATGTGGAAATTTAAAAGCTTGTGTGGATTCGTACATTAGCAAGTAGATTAGATGGAGAATTTATGAATCGGTAGGTTGTAAGATTTATGATTGGTAATTTATGTATACCTCTAGTAGATAATATTGTGCAGGTTGTGTAGATTTGTAGATCAGTGGGTAGATCAGATTCGCAATTTATTAATCAATACATTGTACAATCTGTGTTTCGTAGTTTCTATATGTATACGTACTTTCTGCAAATTATGCAGGTTGCGTAGATTCGTGGAATTAGTAAGTAAATTAGAGTGAGAATTTATGAACTAGTACGTTGCAGCATTTATGATTGATAATTTATGTATGCTTTTAGTAACATTGTGCAGGTTGTATAGATTTCTAGAGATTAGCGAATAGATCAGATTTAGAACTTATTAATCAGTGCTCTGTAGAATCTGCAATTCGTAGTTCGTACATGTATAAATAAAATTGCGTAGGTCGCGTAGATTCGTGGAATCAGTAAGCAGATGAGATTGAGAATTGATGAATCAGTACTTTATGATTTCTCATTAGCAGTTTGTATATATTTTTATTAAATAACATCCTATCGCATAATAGAACAAGGTTGCAATTAAGTAGCAGAAAGTATTGTGAAGTATTATTACGCGATAGTGAAGTGTTATTGATATCGATGATTACAGTTCAAACTAAGCAGAGAGGCTCGAATATTCGAGTAGAAATTTAGATAAGAAATAATGCAATAATAAAATGTTCGTATTTAAACGTCAGGTATTTGAATAAAAATAGCTCGATCAGAAAGTACAAATATCAAAGGATTCTGATGAAGAAGTATTTGCTCAATGGCACCCGGACAGAAGATTGGAATTAGCATAGTATGTGAATAATAACAAAGTATTTAAAAAACAATTAAAATATTCGAAATTTGTTAGATTGGATAAAAAAGAAAAAATTCAAACGTTAGGATGTTTCGATAGTAAAGTATTGAAATGATGAAAGTTCAAATAACTAAATATATATTTGCACAATGAGTTATTCGTTTAAAACACTTAACAAGTTATTCATTTAAATTCAACGCTGTGTATTCGAAGGAAAGTGACTGAACAACGCGACAACCTTCCCCGGCGGACCTTCTCTTCGTTCCAGCTTGCACATTTGCACATGTTCCGAATTCGACGCGTACGTGCGCCTGCACCGTCTCACAGAGTGGCGCATGTAACGCGATATCTCTTGCGTTTTCGTGCGCGAGCGCGCAATGCAAATTACAATGCAGCCCGTATAAGTGCACGTCCGGCATTGTCACGTCGAACGTGGCGCTCGCTTTCCTTTTACACCGCGTCTTCGGCCAACCATAAATTTTACGACTTTCGACTTCGACAACCGCCACAAAGTTCAGACTTCTCCAGACTTTCGCAGCGTTTTTCTCCAGTTTGTATTCCACATACTGTCACATGTTTTGCTTGGTACACTTTTGCGTCCTCGTTGAGGTCCAAATGGTCTCTTAGTAGCGTAGAAGCTTCGAATTTCTTCCGATGTCCTGCGAGATTTATTTTACCGATTTTCATAGAAACTTTCAATAGCAGGTGCAATCTTTTGCTTTAGTTATATCGCCACCACGAAATGTATTTAAGCAGAAATATTTACAGTCATACGAAAGGTGCTACTGCACAATACGAAATTCGATATACCTAATCCTAATTAATCAATATATGTAAACGTTATAATATTAGGTTGTCCGAAAAGTTTCTTTCGTTTTATGATGAAATAATAGACGTACAAGGTTTTTTGTTTTATATTATTTTGTCGAATTACGCGCGATACATTTTGTTTTGTTGAGATAAAGATCGCGACATTTCACAGACTTGCTTTCACGTTTGCATGAAGGTCCACTGTTGTAAAAAACACGTTTGAGAAAGAAAGACACTTTCGGGACAATCTAATAGATACAATGCAGCAACTTTTTCTAGCCACTGGATTCCCCTTAAGTTTCTGTTAAATTTCTCTACGAATTTGTCTTTCTATAAATACAAGGAAATGCCAGTTAATCTTCCGAATGTTTAACCGTACACGTGGTGCATGCCATGTACTAAATATTCTAAATATTCTGACAGGGTTGCATTCTTACAATTTCTTGTATCCTACGTTTTTGCTATAGAAAGATATTTTATAGAAATTCCATCATTGAGCCAAGCAAAACGTGGCACACAAAGACGATGATTCGTATAATAAACTCAATAAGAGGTGAAATGCACCATACGAGATCGTTTTTGAGATTTTTTCGTCAAAGGGAAGAGCTTCCTTTTTCAAATCAGAGAAATCAGAAAGGAAATTTGTAACGTGTTGTTGGTATCGGCGCCGCGGCGAGCCTCGAGGCGGCGCGGCGTCCCCTTCATGCAGAATTTCCATTGAAAGATTCGCAGGACCCCCAGGGGGTGGTCGTGACGAGTGTCGGCGAATGTGTCGGCCTCAGGGGCGGAGAAACTTAATTCACTGCCTCCCTCCTCTTCCTCTCCTTCCTTCTCGGCCTTTATCCTTCGCCGTTCTACTCTTTCTCTCTCTCTCTCTTTCTTTCTTTCTTTCGTTTCCTTTCTCTCTTCCATATCTCTGGGCTCACCTAGAACTCAAGTAAAGCTCACCCTCCAGTTCCAAACGAATTGCAAAAAAAAAAACGAGAGAATTTCATACTTGTACCTTTGAAAAATGGTAATTTTGTTAATTAATTTTTTTATTATTATCAGCGCGACTCTGTATTCCACTGTGTGTCTCTAATTCTTTGTAAAAGGTACTTTGTAAAAGAAGAAAGATAGAAAAATAATTAGAAAGTCGTTCTTCCTTTGATTGTTGTAGCCTTTGCTTACGTCCACGTTATCTTATACGTGAAATTATATTTTAATAAATCATCAAGCAATTGAACAATAAATATATTTGTTTATTTGAAAAATTGATCTTCGATTTCAGTGTGTTGCTTCTTCTTTGTAAAAATGTTAGAGAATATATGTGTCCACGACTGTCCAGTCTCTGAACTTACAGAATTTGTCTCATCAGAAATGTTCATGTTTTGAGTACCTGATAATTGCTTTGTTTGCTTCAGTATACTGTCGATTGCTCGTTCTGGAATTTTAAAAGAATAATCGTAACTCTAATTTTAAATAGAAAACTGTCGGAATTGTTTAAAATTAAGTTCCACCGTGCTTTCAGGTGCTGTGATAGTTTCCTCGTAAGTTGAATTTTCGTCCGCTTCAAAATTTCCATGTTCTTTATTCGCAAATGTTCCTTTTTATTCCCTCGCGAATGCTTGTTATTTCCTTAAGAAGTTTTTCTCTTTCGTTTCCATCTTTCAAATTGCGTTATACAATTGGCAATTTTTTGATCGTCCTACTATATTCGACCAGAAGAGAGCGAAGTTAATTCGACGCTTGTTTTTCGATCTCGAATTTCGAGTTTAACTCGAAATTTCGGGCGAAGACTGCTCTATCAGCGTGAATTAAAAGCGATCATGCGAAAGAGCCAATACAGCATGAACGAAAAAAGGACAACGTCGATCGACGAAACGAAACTTCCGATGGCCTGTTTTACGCGAAAGAGCCTTTTGCGACAAAGCTTCTCGTTTCGCTTTTACAGCTTCTCACATCCGATTCCATCTAATCGACAGCTTTTTCCTCGTCAGGAAGAAACGACTACCATTTGTTCCATTTGTTCTACCGATCGAGGAACAAATGAGTTGTGCAATGTGGGCTGGGTAAGAAAAAGAAGTAGCTACTTCGATATCAAATAAACTAAATAAATGAATGAATACAACGAGTCCATGATACGTAATAATTGAGATTTAATTGAAATCCTATCGATTTATTTAGTTCATTCAGTGATTGATTCATTGAACGCACAAAGTAAATTCGAAATTAAAGAAACAAATAAAAATACCTCAAGTATCCGTGACTGGACTAGAGTTTCGTAAAACGGAGAAAAGAAGAATTAAATCAAACAAACCAATTAATTTGTTACACGATCATACAATACCAATTGATTCTTAACCGAGACCCTACGAATTCGATTAACACGTACGCTCCAGCTTCGATTTTCATTTCGTACTGTGCTATAAGCTGAGAGCAAATCTTCGTACGATACTCTGTCTTTATATCGTGAAATACATTTTCACAATTTCAAGACTTTTATTTCAAATGTCGTTCAAGTCGACACCAGGAATATTCTAAAATAACATGTCCATGTTCTTACTCCAGTTTTCAAAAAGAAAAGAATGAAAGAAAAGCAAATGTAATTAACCAATCCTCATATGTCTGATTGGTAATAATATTGTAAATAAAGGTAACTTTATGACAACACGATGAAAATTCTACTTAAAAGGCAACAGATATTCTTTGATAAGATAAACTTCGCAAATTTTAAACACGGTTTTCTTATTTTGCAAACCAATGGACATAGAACAGTTAAGAACTGGAGTGACTGGAGTATCAGCCGACTCGAGTGCGCGTTGTACGCAGTGAACGTGTTAAGTGAATTATAAAAATCCTTCAGAAATGAAAAAGAATGAATAGAGCAGCGGCGATACGAAGGTTTGTAAGGCGGAGAAATTACATGTTCAGCAAAGAGTCCCAGCTGCATATCCCTAAGGGTAATGCAGGTGGAAGCGGTTGGTCGTAATGTAATAATTTGCCCGTGGCCTGGGTCAAACGTCGAGTTCCGTTCGCTGTGGACTCTGTTCACAGGTGTGTCGTGAACGAACAGAAAATGAGAGAGAAATAAAAAATGACGAGGAAACGTCGCGAATAATTTCGGGCCCATCTACCGATGGCCACAAATTTATGACGAGGTAGTAAAAGTCTGACTGACTAATTCTGTTACTTTTACGAGCTTCGCGGATAAGACCGGACGACGCGACGGTCATCATTTCACGTTTGCCTGCTTTCGTTGAGAATTCTCCTGTTAGTTTATGATCCTTTCGTTTCCTTATCCTCCCTCCTTTCTCTCTGTTTTACATTCTCCGCTTATTTTTCAGTCTTCTTTCCTGTTTTTCTCTTGCTCTGCATTTCTCTTCGTTTTGTCTTCCTAACTTTCGTGTTACACGGTGGCTGGTGAAAATATTATAGGACCACCCCTGGGAATTTTTCAGATATACAGGGTGGTTGGTAACTGGTGGTACAAGCGGAAAGGGGGTGATTCTACGCGAAAAAAGAAGTTGAAAATATAGAATAAAAATTTTTCGTTTGAGGCTTTGTTTTCGAGAAAATCGACTTTGAATTTTCGCTCGGTACGCGTGCACTTTATCACGTCTCGTTATAACGTCACTGTAGATTTTTAAAAAAATTAAAAAAAAATTAAAAAAAATTTTTATTCTATATTTTCGACTTCTTTTTTCGCGTAGAATCACCCCCTTTCCGCTTGTACCACCAGTTACCAACCACCCCGTATATTTCATTTTGAAACATTTTGAAATTTCATTATCGATGTAATGAAAATCATGATACGGTTATCGTGGGTGTGTTGGTCGAGTTTGAAACGAATTTGAAAACGTATTTGGAAGTTAGAAGATATTTATTGGAACATTTCGCAAAAATTACCGAGATATCTGAACGATCGATTGTGTATTATATTAACCCTTTGCACTCCTATGTCGAGTGTGACTCGACATCAGTTTTTCTCAGGAGCTCCTTTGTCGAGTCCCACTCGACGTTCTTTCAGACCCACCTCTTTTTGTGAAACGTGCGAAAGAAAAGCAGGATTGCATCCTGGAAATGATTTCAAGATATATCATACACTTAGAAATTATAAAATACAACAATAGCGTGAATAAAACTGGTATTTAAATGAATTTGTTTCTCCCTTTATTTATTTAAATTGCCTTATTTTTTGGTTAAAGTAAATTTCAAATAAAACACTTAAAAGCGTCGGGGAGTTGCTGCTAACGAAATTGAAATAAAATTCGAAGTGCAAATTCTGTAGTACCAATTCTAAGTTCAAGATTAATATTCACATTGTATACTAACTGCTCACCAAATATACGTTTGTAATAAACGTAACTTCTACATACATTTTTCGATTGCTGTCAAATATTACTATCGTAATTACGATAGTGGTGTCTCACTGTAACGCTAAGGAAGTTTCAAAATTTTTCGTACAACGTATATAATACATTCATAAAAATCTTCTATGGTGAATGTTCGTACACTTTCGTGAGCCACTTTATATCTCTTCACATAGCTACTTTCCATTCTGACTTTGTTATTACAAGCTTCACGTATTTCGATATGAATTAATTCGATTCTTATTTACTATTCTAAACAAGTTCGATATCCTAGTCGTTGGTATCAGTTCCAGTAATAAAAAGCATACTTAATGCGGTGAAATATTTTCATAGACAGGGTAATAAGCGGCATATCTCTATTATCGACAAATGAAGATAAAATAAGACAACGATCGAACGAATTTAAACTAAATATCATTTCTTCTGTACTTTATACGTTCTCTTAACGATTCTCGGTACTTTCCATCGTAATTAATGTCTCTTGCGATTTTATGGAGTTTCTGAACCGAAAGAGGATATTCTTAACAAGATAATAAACCGAATAGCCATTTCTATGCCCGAACTGAACTCTTATCTTCGCATCTAGCACTCGAAATGACTACCTTTCAATTTCGACGCAACCTGTTCGAACCTAATCATCGATCTCTTTACGAGCTGAAATTATCCAGGTGTTCCATCAATTCGCGAACCTATTCGATACATTGACACGTGTTATGATACTTGACATTCAAAGTACGATTCAGGCCTCGCCGTTATAGCCATTCGCGTGTGATATATTTACATATTGTACACGTATATCTAAATAATAATCTAATCTATATCTTTGAAGTTTCAAATAATAAATTGTTTAAGGAATAACTATTACCGATCATGTCAGGAACAATTTAGTTACTGAAAATTCTGTTGAAATTTCAATGAAATTTTCATTACGTCGTTACCGAGATTGTATCACTTACATCTCGGAGTATTATATTTTATTATTACATGTATGGAAAATTATATACTATAAGATATTTATTTATTTTCATAGCAATACGTATATTGTTCGAACGAATATTTAATAATCATGTTTGTGTGTAACTGCTCATCTATTCAAATTTTTCTCCAAAATGACTACCTTCGTATCGCAGCAAATCGTACAATCTTTTATCGATCACCTGTTTACGAGTTCGGGATGTTCAGACGCGACGAGTTTGTCAGCTGCTCCGTGAGGATATCTGATATCGTTTAGAATCAGCAGAGTGATCAAAATAATCAGTTCTCTGAAAATGAGCAAATAGATCAATTGCTCAAAAATTCATAAAATATATGTGTGAGAAATTATCTTTCTCCTGTTAGGTATTTTTCCACACAACTTGCGTTTCGATTTTTCCAATACAGATCGTTTATTAACGTA
This sequence comes from Bombus flavifrons, assembly GCF_040668555.2. Classification (NCBI taxonomy): domain Eukaryota; kingdom Metazoa; phylum Arthropoda; class Insecta; order Hymenoptera; family Apidae; genus Bombus; species Bombus flavifrons. The sequence continues at coordinate 7,278,765 of NC_138446.1, read as the reverse complement.
CATTAATTAATCAGAAATGTTCTATCTGGCAACTATTATAAAAGCATTTTGTATTTATCAGGAAATTCCTCTCGGGCAGAGAGAAATGGGATATTTATTATCAAGAAAGTCGTAAGGAATGTAAAGTCGTAATAACGAAATTAATCGTAGAAACAAATTAGCCATTAACATCTAATTTACAATATTTTACCACATTCTTCGTTTGTCAATACGTTCAAACAACGAATACACCTGACTGCAGCCCGCGCAACTGTTACAAAAATTAGAAACGACTCGTTTTAACATCCACATCGAACATCAACATCGCTTGAAACATTCCACTTGAACATTCCTACGGTATCCCGTAGGAAAAATTCGTCGTCGCGTCGTTGTAATTCATCTCCTCTAACCAACCGATAATGGCACCCGTGCCTTTCGCACTGTAATGCCTACGACTCCATAAACTAACACTCACGCAGTGTGCTTTCGTGAGTATGTGTTTGAATACACGTTTACGGAAACGTGAATATATTTCTATAGGCGATGGTATTAGTGGCGCGTGTAATTTTTTGTGCAATAATAAGAAAATATTTTATAGCGATATTTTAGGTTTCAATGTGATAATTATTTTTTGAAATAATAAATACTTGAATAAATATTATTATAAGTAAATATAATAATGATAATAATAATATTAGAAAGATTAGTATCATTAGAAGTAAATAATTACTAACTGACATTACTAATATTATTGCTATTATTATTATTATTATATAAGCATGTATTAATATTTATTTATGCATTTATTATTTTATGAAATAATTACTATATTGAATATTATTAGTATTCTATGATTAGTGTTATTAGAAGCAAATAGTTATTTGCTAGTATCATTAATATCAGTGATATTAATATTATTAATATTAATAACGTAATTAATATCATTTGGTTACAATTAATTAATTAATAATCTTTTATTCTATAATACTTTTACTGTTTTCAGACAAATAAAACAAAGAGATATTTCATGGCCTGATGTAACAAATGTTTTCTAAGATAATAAATAACTAAAGGAATTAATAATAAGCATATACACTAATAATAATACCAATATGTAGTACAGTAATATTAATAACAATAATACTAATAATATCAGAATATTGTCAATAATTAGTCAATAAAAAATTATGCAATGTATGGTATTTTTATAGTTTCTAGACACCATACATCATAATATTTTGAAGTACTGTCAGAATATAAAATGGTACCTATCTGTTCCATTAAATGTTCTATAAAAAATACGAATGCCCATAATAAAGAATCAGAAAACAAAAATAGGCGGATGTAGTTTGAGTTTTACTTTTCTTCTATAAAATTATACGCGTGGCCGAACTTGTACCGATGACGAAGCAGGTGCCATCCTGGCTCGTAATGTAATAATCCAGCAGGTCAAACGGCTATTGTCGGCTACAGGTGTTGCTATCGAGGAACGGCCACAGTCAAAGTGCAACAAAGTTGACTGCCGACCGCAGCCTTTATGGGACCACACAGCGCGCCACGGTTCATGGGAGAGAAATCGAACCATGCGTTACGCGTAATTTGAGAAGCTACCACCCGGCCAAGAAAAATCGTAAAGGATGCTCCTGCTCGCTTGTAATTACAGGGTTGCCTCTAATTGAAGCGGTATTGGCCGAGGGGAGCTAGGATTTCGACAGGAAGTTCGAAGGTTATAGGTTCGTTTTGAAAATGATTGGAAATTGATTGGTGACTGATTGGACGATTTCAGGATATCTGGAAAAAATTGTTCGTCTATATATAATCTACATACCTACTTGAAATCTACTTGCGCTGTTTATCTATTTTTCAGGACAGTTATTGTAATTCAAAGATTTAGGACAGTTGTTATAATTTTTTCCAACTTGCAAAAGTTACGGATAAATTACGTTGTAACAATACATCCAACTTTGTGCAATAAAGAGGATGTAAATTAAAGAAGAATTACTATCGATTGGGGAACTGACAATCGTAGTAGTATAAGTCAAGATTTTCACAATTTAATCGCAAATCGTAACTTTTATCATGCACCAGATTCCAAGTAGCATCCATTTAATTTTGTAATTAAATAAATTTATTCTATGCTACGGTATAATTTTTTTTTTTTTTTTATAATTTGAGGAAATATAATGAGTTCTTTAGAACAATAAACGCAAAATGTAACGCAAGAATGACAATGGACTTATAACACTATGATTCTTAATCCTTCAATTAGTAAAATAAATCTATATTCTCATCGATCGTCAATTTAAATCCTACTTTGTTGCAAATAAATCTTCGATCAAAATAAAAGTAGCCACTTTAAAATTGATCCCGGAAGCTGTCAAGGTTCTGCACGGGATATTCATTCGAAGAACGATATCGTGAAGTCCACATAAACGGTATTCAATAAAGAGATACTTTGGTTTGATTGACGTGCGCTTGATAAGAAAGCGATAGTGATCGAGGACTTACGACTTCTCTTTCTTTTTTTGATCGCAGACAATCCTCCTGGGCGACAGCGGTGTTGGTAAGACATCTCTGCTGGTCCAGTTCGATACCGGAAGATTCCAACCGGGAAACTTCGCAGCAACTGTCGGCATCGGCTTCACGGTACGTGCCACGTCAATATTCAATATTTATTTGTTTGTTTAGACGAAAGCCAGTGGCCGTGGAAGCATTTGACTTGCAATCCGAATGCAGATTTTGTGCAAAGAGCACAAAACCGATTCGATCAATATAATAAGAAATCAGGTTAGAATTTTGTACAATATTTATTTAATTTTTTTACTCTTTGAATATCATCCTGTGAGAAGATTGGAAGTTTATGTTTGAAAAAGAACTTTGATATTGTACGTTAATATGGATCGGATTAATGAGAAGAATTAAAAGTATTTAGAACAGGATCGATGAGCAAAATTGTGATTTGAAATTTTGCGTTTGGAATAGGATTATCGATACAAATTTTACAAGTCAGTTGTCCGCATCATTGGCTTTCGTTCTTTCAACCCCTTAAGAGATCGCTAAATATTAGGAAAATAGTGTCAATAAAACACATGTCTTCGTTGCATTGCTTTATTAAAGAAATGTCTACAAAACGATATCAAAAATAATTTTACAGCTGAGTCTTGTAATTATTACGATATTATGGAGCATTATGGAGATAAAATTTTCTATCTTTCGCGATACATATGGCAAAAATGTATCTTAAGGGGTTAACCTAATAAAATGATCATGAAGTATCTATCATGAGCAGATATGATTTAGCGTAAGTATTGATTTATTGATTTTCATGAGAATAACAGTGACTTGGTTTTTGAATTTTTTATCGCACAAAAAGATAACATCGATTAGTCTTTATTTCTACGTTTCCTTAAGATGTACTCCGTTAAATGAATAAAAAGAAGTTGATTCTCGAATAACGTTGAAGCTTTGTTGAGAGCGTTTTATGGATATTATTCTTAATTGCAACGAAGAAATACTCGATCGTTGGCTGAAATAAAATTCTCCTTCTAGAGTTCGCTTCGCCAATTAATTTTATTCCGTACTCGATTTTGTTCTACTTTCTTTACTTTACTTACCTGCTTTCATTATACCTACCATTCCTAATTTTCCCCAATTATTTGACTTCATTTATTTTCTAACTTAAACTCGCTTCCTATTTCTACCAGCTGTCTGACAGTCTTCCAATTAATTCGTTTAGTCTGTTAAAGCAATCGCATAACGTATTATTAAACGAATAATACTTTTTGAAAAGTAGCTATCACAGTAAACGAAACATCTACCAACGATATTTGAGTCCGTTTCATTGCACGTCGCGTCGTAAGAATACTTTTCATACCAAACCTATACTTAAACATACCTCAAAACAACTGAATTATGTCAAATTTGCTGTAGTCAGAACTCAGAACATTTGCATTTAAATCGAAGATCAACAGTTAATATTATCATTATATATCTGTGTTATGGAGTATCTATCTCGCATTAATTTCATTAAAAATAAAAAAAAAAAAAGAAAGAAATTCTAAATTTCAATGCGTTGGGTACTGATATAATATATTCTAAAAAATCTTAGAATTCGTGTCGTATATGTTCATTGTACAATAATTTTCCTACAAAGTTTCAGAATACTAATCACATAACCGAAAAGTTCAGAATATCATTCGTATAACATGCGTTTACTGTAAATCACGTTTTTCAGCAATACCTCAGAGGACGCGTATCCATGAAAATATACTTTCATCTTGCGATAACTTTCTTACAAGATTACAGAATATTACATATTTATATATGTCGGATTTGGGTTGGAATTTTGGGCGTTCGATGAACCTTCACTCAATTTTACCATCGCGGATATAGCTGATAATTATTGGTGCAAATGTGGGCACTACAAGAGGCTATAAGTAATAGCGACGATCGGATGGTCGAGATGTCGATGACAACGAATTCAGGTTCGATAACAAATCCAGAGTCCGCGGGATGACGAATGCGATGTGATACGCGTATAACTCCACGTACAAGTAAAACTTATCTGCATGAACTCTACCAAACTCCAAGTGGAACTGCCCTTATACAGGGTGGTTGGTAACTGGTGGTACAAGCGGAAAGGGGGTGATTCTACGCGAAAAAAGAAGTCGAAAATATAGAATACAAATTTTTCGTTTGAGTCTTTGTTTTCGAGAAAATCGACTTTGAATTTTCGCTCGGTACGCGTGCGGTACGTTATAACGGATCTCACTGTAGATCGTTGTCTCGATGGAAAAATTAAAAAAAGAAAATTAAAAAAGAAATTTTTATTCTATATTTTCGACTTCCTTTTTCGCGTAGAATCACCCCCTTTCCGCTTGTACCACCAGTTACCAACCACCCTGTATATTCCTCTCCCCACCTCTCGAGTCAATCTTTGTTTTTAAGGAAAGTCATATATATAATCATTCCATCCCTCTGTCAGGTACACGTCCCTTCCGTGACCGTGGCTACGTTCAGTGACCCGCTATGTCACTTCGAGACCAAGCCCATCGTCATAAAATCGGATTAGAACATTAAAACTATTTCTTATTTTTATTACTTAAGTGTAGCTATAGTAAACGTCTGGGCTAGGGTATTGGGGATTTTCCCAACATTCCAAAAGGGAAGTCCCGATGTCCTTTCATCTCCGACATATATAATCATACGAAGTAATATAATAATACAGTACATTATTCATATAATATATTTTACGCTATAATCCCTTTTTTAATGGTGTACGCCATAAATGTATTTTTAAATCAATAGAATCGCAAATTACGGTTTCTACGGTGAAATATCCTCTTCTGACGTGAATCTTAAACGTATTATAAAGTGCCATTTCCCTTCGTTAACGTGATTGCAAACGAACGAAATTTGATGCAGAGAAATATTAAGAAAGCGTTGCGCGTTTTACAGGCGCAATTTCTTGCGTTTACAGGCGTCGCGGTGACAGCCCATTGCGACGCAGGGTCGCGCGTCACATTTGCGTGTATCAGCGTCTACCAATGCGAACGATGCATTTATGCATGAGGCTGAAAGGCGCGCGCGACGCTTTTACGCGCTGCCTCGCGGACGTTTACTTGCACGCGCTGCCTCGCGGACGTTTACTTGCACGCGCGCGCCCACCAAATTTACGATCATTCCTTGGCTATGTATTTGTCACTCTTACGTCTTGAGTTCTTCGAGTATTTCCATCTTTTTGTACGCTTCATATTTCAAAAAGAGAAGGAGAGAATATTTTTATTAACCCTTTTAACCCTTCAATTTCTACAAGTAATTTAGATTACGATGTGACGTACGTGTGAGTTTTATCAGTTTCTAATGTTTCGCGATGTTTTATCACCGATATAATAGAACGTATTAACGCATTAATTTGTTGATAATAGAGAAATTAATTATTTGACAATAGAATATGTCGATGACTAAAGTTTCGCGATGTTTTATCACCGATACAATAGAACGTATTAACGCATTAATTTGTTGATAATAGAGAAATTAATTATTTGACAGTAGAATATGTCGATGACTTGTTACAGGTACTGCAGAAGTATCAATTTGTAGCGCTTTTTGGAGAAAAATAGTTTCAAAATTCAATGTTTGTTTATCATTAAATAGATATCTGGTCTTTGCATTGTATTCATCTTTATCAATGATTGTTGTTATTTCTATACTCAGAGGTAGGATCACAAAAAAACCATTATTGCACGCGCTTACAAAAACTAGGGATAAAAACAAAAAAGCATCTTAAGTCTATCGATTAAATCTATCGATTGTAACTAGGATTATCTTCTAGTTACTATTTTTTATAACTAACGTATCTGCATATGGATGACGAGCACGAACTCACGTCGTCATTTTCAACAATGATATTGTTAATTTGCTTGGAAATTGTACGTTGATCCTTTTTAGGAGGATAAAATGATGTGTAAGAAGAAGTAAGAAAGTGGATCGTGGTTCTTCAAAATATGTCTATGTACATCAAATACAATAAACGAAAATATTATTTTTGATAAATTTATGAAGCACATATAAATGTAGTTTTTATACAGCAGGAAGAAACGGTCAAAAACTATTTGTTGCATATAAAAACTCAAATTTCAAAGTACACGTACAATACATGTACAGTGAGCCATCGATGTCAATTCTTATAGTTCCTATTGTAGTAAATTATAATAAAGCGAACGAGGAATGTAAAATTGCGAGTAATGCGAGAAAGCAACTTCCGAGTAGTGCGCGTAAAGCTCTAACAATATAAAAGCAATTCCAAAAATATCGTCGGATAGGCTGACTTGCAATTTTATTACAATTTTTAATATTTTCTACTAATACAGTTCGATTCGTAAGAAAAATATCTCACATCGATTAAAGAATTGAACGATTAAATAATTTTAATAAATATTCTAACATAAAGCTTTCAAATGTAAAATTCTACAGTTTTAAACTCTGCACGAATTCTCATTCTGCACTGCATCCACGAACGTGAAATTTTCACACAGAATTAACAACATTAACCAAGAACAATTGCCTAGGGTAAAACACGATTTTACCAATACAGAATTTATAACCTTTTACATTAAACAATATCGCATGATTATATGATATGTGCGATATATGAGGAAAAGTTTGCTTTACTTTAGTCCATCATCCATCGCTATAATTAACGTATCGAATCGCAACAGGGGATAGCAGTCGTTTATTCGCGATACATGAAGTAATATTCAATATCGTCTAGTTAATGAACACGTGAGTCGACATAAATTACAATCGCGAAACGTACCCGCGATAAACACACCGCTGGTGGCTTTTGTTGTACCGTGTACAATGTGCACACAATAATCGAATAAACAAGCATCACCGGCCAGATGAAATTCAGACATCGATTATTTTTAATCTCGAACGGTATCCTTTGGAAATTTGAAATTTTCCCGTGATTATATTATTTGGAAGTTCGGTTTTGAAAGAGCGTAGTGATTCTCAATCTTAATTTCGTAAAAATCTCATCGATTTGTTCGATGTTTTAACGATAAAAATTTATGAATTATCTAAGCTAGCAACTTGTGCGTAAATGATGTACAATATAATGATAAATGATATTTATGCGCGAAGAAAGCTTATGGTCTACTTTCATTAGTTCGTACTTCTTGAACAATGAAATAAAATTGACCAATTAGAACTTTTTCATTAACTACGTGTGAAGGTAATTACGCGACAAATATAGTACTCCTTTTCTATATCTTTCATTGTAAAAAATGCGACGAAACGTTTTTGGTTACTTGACAATTTTAGGATAATTAAGTATATATACCATATTATCTTTCAAGATTTTAAATTTCAAGATTAAATTTCAGGATTAATCGTGATCGATATATGTTCTTTCTTTTAAATTTATCACTTAGAAGCAGTTAACTGGCTTCTTTGATATCGAAAGCTTTAGGTTGAAGTTATTAGTGGAGAATTGAATTTCTTCCGAATGAAAACTACCCAGGGATGTCATAAATATTCATTGGGCGAGAAGGGCACAGAGATTGATCGAGGGAATTTTCTCTAATTATCATCGTCCAGACGCTTTTCACTTGTCTCGTTTCGTGGAATGAGTTGACGTGGTACGAGCCGTTAATGGTTTTCCCATTTGTAGTTCTGCTTCGCCTAACTATGATTAAGGAGAAACGAAGGATTTCATCGAGTCACGTCTGTGAATAAAATAAATAAGTACCTGACGTAATTCTGTCAAATTCTTTATTCTCCAACTATGAAACAGATTTTTCAAAAATCGACGAGCTGGATTAAAAAAAAAAAAAAAGAAAAGAAAGAAGCATTTAAATTATGCAACGTCAACTTGTACAAATTGATCAAACTCCTACTTTAGGAAATGGATACTTCATTTCCTCGCACAAAAGACCCGAAATTCGAATTCTGATTCGGACGTCTCGGCTGTACGTATCGAAATTTAATAGAAATCGAGGGAACTTGCAGATGGAAATCGGTATTCCTCTGGTTTATACGTACACTTTCAAGTCGTGGCGGACGGACAGCTATCCAGGCAGCGGTGCACCGTATCGTCGAGAAAGTTGAAATTGCTCTATCAAACAGCCGTTCCACTCGCAGATTTCTCTCGTAACACGTGTCTATCTCGTGATGGCCGTGTTTCGTCTCACGGCTTTCCCGCGAAACTTTCGTCTCGTTACGAGTGTCTCGCGTCCATACAGGATCTCGATCGAACCTGATTCTTCCATTATACGAAATATTAATTATACGATATATAAACTTATCGTTTGCTAATTATTTGACAAAGTTATTTCTAGATAGTTTGTATTCTAACGTTTCAGCGTTTATGTCGTATCTGTTAGTTTCAAGGTTTGCAAATTACAGCTCCAATTGAATCGTTTAAAAGCTACATTGATTGTCCTCGCGCATCGGAAAGCAAAGAAAAGCAACGATATTAGAAATATCGTGTTTTAAAATGTACGTTAAAACGTATGATCGTTCGTGCTATCTTCTTACGAACGATATATTTATTGAAACAAGCGATTCGTTTTTTGAGAAATTCAGTGTAAACGAAATTGTGAAACTTACACAACGCGGAGCTAATTTTAGTTTCGCTTTACACAAGTTCAATTTCCACCTGGACGTTAACGTTTTCAATTAAAACGGCTACAAACTTTCAATCGCGATTAACTGAACGCTAACAAGAAGTTCGTGGAAAAGTATGAAAATGCAAAATTGTAGGAAGAAAGAAGAAAAATTATAATACAACATTTATGTAGGCTATATTTAAATTATTACAAGAATCTAATATAAATCCATTATGCGCTGCATTATTATACTTCTCACCGTCTGAGAACTCTTTAACGTTATTATTTTCAATTAAAACGGTCACAAGTTAGCAATCACCATTAACCCGCCTTTAACAAGAAATGCGTGCAAGATGTACGAAAATGATAAAATGATAAAGAAGGCTAAGAAAGGTCTCTACACAGTATTTCTACGTTATACTTAAAGCACGATGGTCTGTTGTCACGAACGAGGCCGAAACAAGCCTCGTGTTTTCCTGTAATCGCCGGTTGTAGTTTTACGCGTACGCGGAACGAGGCGGCGCACCGGCGGGCAAACGTCGGTAAAAGCTAATTAATTAGCATGAACTTACAGTTCAAATCCGTTACAGTTAATCACCGTGCACTGGATCGAACAGTACGAGTTTAGTCCTAATTAAAACCTTACGCAGATTTCACGTTGGCCGGAGTTAATTAATTTAACTTGGGTCCAACGACGACGTCGCGTTGCTGTTTGTAGCTGCATAATTAGAGGAAGAAAAGACGTAGGCTGATGAGCCTGTTGCCATCTATAGCTCTAGCTATTTATCTTGTACCGGTCGATTGATTGAGATAAAGATATTTGTAGAATACAGATTATAGTTTCTTTCTTTTTTCATTTTTGTATTGTCGACAGGAATAATGTTTGCAGTAATTATTAGTTAGTTAGTTTATTGATAATTCCATTTTTTATGGCAAAGGTGTGGTTTATGTTAAATATTATCTTTCACTCATCCTTCCACTCCCACCACAAATGCTTTCTTACGTGTATTGCATTTAAATCCTTTCCTATTTTCACTTTATCCCATTTACTCCTTCTCCAGATATTCTTGCTTCTCCTTTTTTTATTAATTATCATTAAATCATCATTTCTAGTAAAAGAATTATTTCATGTACGTATTTCATTGTTATTTGTGTATTTGATTTCTTGAAAATGAACTAATGAAGTTGTACAGAAGAGTTTACAAAAGAGAAGAAAATAAAATTTCTTTTACCTACAAAATATTAAAATTCAGATGTTAGAATTATCCTCTGATGTAAATGATCGTCTATATTTTTTGACCTATATTAATATCGTTAATTTTTTCATCTGTGTTGTGATTCTTCGCCACATGTTCAACATTTGCGATATTTCATGTGCATTTTTGGGGAGTTGAAATAATAGTAGGAAATAAAAATTAATTTCGAACAATAATGAAAAAATGTCATCGAAATATTCCGCTTGTCCAGAATGGAAAACAAACAACATTACATATGTAGGAAAAGCATGGTAAAAAAGAAATCGATGCGTATCTGGGTTAATTAACTTTTCGTAGAATTTCTCATGTATTTTATGACAAATTATTTCATTCCATTATTGATTTAATTAGCTCGGTAGTAGGTTGAAGATGAAAACTTGACAAATTAGAAGAGAAAAGAAAAATGAAAAGAATCTTATGTGCTTTATCTTCTGTGATTAAGAAAAAAAACTAAAAAAAAAAAAGGAATAAACTTACGAAACTTCCTTAAGGCTTATGACAAAACGACAACGACAGTTTGAGAACAGGATCGAAGGCAAGTTTGCGATTCACGAAGCTTTCGCTTCTTCGACGCAATTCCCAGCCAGTAAGACGTGACGTTCTAACGAATTACATAATTATCGAGTCAATGAGATTCAGATCAAGCGAGGCAAACAGATAAGCACCACACAAGCGATTGCGTAATGGTGTACCCTCACTTCCGCTCCGTACGTGCAGTACACGTCGAATATTTACGTCAGAACTCGATTCTGAGATCGTGAAAGTGGAGAAAGAAAGCTCGTAGAAGAGCGTTAAATACAGTTAAGAAATGATATAGTCAAACCGATAAGTCGTAGTGCACATTTTTTTTATAGTTTGCGAGAAAAATTATTTTTTATTAAACTGACGGTTTTCTTGAAAAAAAAAGACTCTATAGATGTATTTTCTATTGAATTTTTATTTACTTCCTAAATATGAAAAGAGCAAAGTTTTTTTTTAAAAATCTACTGTAATTATCAATCTAAAACCAGCTAATATCACAAAACTAAGACGAAAACTCTTGATACGATTTATCCAATTCACCGTTTTATCTTGTGCAACCTTTTCTTAGAAAAGGTTTCAAGGATGTGGAAAAAACGAATTCCTCTACTTTTATATGATTTATAATGATTTATGATGATTTATGATTTATCGAAATAAATTAACGCTATAAAATTACAGGTAAAAAGAATGTGGCTTAGTCCACGACAATTTTCCTCTCGTCACCATAATTGTCTAACAATTTATCGAATACGTAATACGATAAAATACCAAGTTTTTCTTTTTTTGAATAACGATGATTAATCTTTCTTATTGAACTGGATGGTCGATTTTTGACGCGATACTTGGTCGCCCAGTGGAGCACGATGCTCTTACACTTGATCGACCTCTGCTCTATTTTAAAGTATCGCATTTACACTCGGATACTCTTGGCTGGCCGTTGAATCGGTAGCAGTAATACGCGTTAATAACTGTTCGATTATTTTTATTCCTGGTGCGATCGACCAAACGTTAATGCGACTATACACTCGAACGGTTGGATTGTTCGTTTCCGTTTCTCTTCCGGGTATTATTAGATGTGCATATGGTAGGATGAAGGCTTCGGTATATCGTATAAATATATAATAAAACACAGACGTGGCCAAAGAATATTTCATGATTATTCAATTAAATATACCACTTATAAGCTATTAGGATTTTCAGAGGTAGAAATCGAAAAGAAAGAAATGTTGAGAAGATGGATGGAATCGGAGAGAAAAAAAGATGAACAAAGAGTCGAAGGAAAAAGTCGTCGCCACGAGTGACGGAAGTTTTAATCTGAGAAAATTGTGGATGAAAGCAGCGAAACTGTGATAGAAAAATTTGCATGTATTACTGCCAGATGTATTATACTGCTTTCAGCGCGTGGAGATTTATAAGGAGATCCTTTAGATAAATACGAATACTATTGTTTTGTGTACTTGCCGTGATTACTGAAAGTTTTCAGTAATCTGAATTCCTATTTCGGTTTAAATTATGCACAAGTATAATGTTTCCTCTAGAAACTTTAATAACATCGTGTTTTATAAATTAATGAATAGGTCTGTGTATCTGCGGAAAAGAATGCATTTCTACCTTGATACTTTGCTAATTTTATCAAAACGACGAAAATACATAATCGATAAAATTTAGAAATTTATACAAATCGAACAAGTTCGTGTCAATTTTTACGAGACAATGATTAACCGAACTTTGATACTATTAATTTGTCCTATCAATTTTATAACAAAAGACACTTAAAAATAAAAAAAAAAAAGATCCACCAGCAGATACGTGAAATAAATTTAACGACAACCACGGCAAATTAACACGTCGTTCAGAGGAGGCGTGGATCCGCGTTTTTTAAATTTTGTACACGTTACGGGCGAGAAGCGTGAATTGTTGTTTGCCATTTTATTCGAATCGATATTCATCTTCGAAAAAGCATGTGTACGTAAAATTGATCTTCACGGTATATCGTCAACAGTATGTTAAAATAATTTCATCCATTTTCTATCGTTGTAATATTTCTATGAAATTGAAATTCGCGAAATTGTCCTGCATTAAGAAAGCATCCTCCAAATATAGATACAAGAAAGCGTCTGAGTTAACGTGCTCTCAAGTCGCTGATCCAGGCTGAATTAAACGGATCAGGGTTAATAAGACTCGCTTATTTAACCAGTTCACAGACGGTTCGGCTGGTTTCGTGTCGAGTTGCCATAGTTCCGCGTTTCAGAAGCGGTGGCACGAGCGGCCCGCAAATTACAAACTTGCAAAACTTGATTGGCAGACCGGCCATTATTAGGTAATTCCAGGTAGCACCTGTGCCGGGCTATTAACCAAGCTCTCGATCAATCGTCTCGATGGCATACGGGACGAAGTGAATTTCGTGGAGTAACGGCCATAATCAGGGAACACGGGCAAGCGAAAAAAAGGTAAAAGGGGAAGAGGGCAAGAAGCGAAGACGAGGAAGAATTTCAAACGGGAAGGAGACAGGCCATTAATCGATCGGACGATGAGGGTTCCGGGAAGACTATTCTGCGATTAATTAACACTTTCTCAGCTTAAACAGGTTAATGGAATGATTGTGAAGCCAGCGAACGAAACGTTCCATCGATTAATAGAAATTGATGTGGGGATCATTGGGAATTGTTAGGTGTGGGAAATTGAGATACGGAGGTGTATGGTTGCGGTTAAATGGAAAGAAACTGTATAATGGTGTGATTATGGGTATAGGATTGTATGGGTGAGACGAGTTGTATTGATTGTATGGTAGATTGAAGCTTCTGTTTCTAAATTTCATAGTCACGCGTTTGTGCGTTGAAAGTATCATTGTGTGATATTTTAAGGTACGTTAGATATTCCAGTTAGATAGTTTAGATATTCTGGCAGATATCATAACTGTTATAAGACGAATTTTAAAGGTCCTGGTATAAATGTTAACATCTTTAATTGACGAATGTTAGTTACGAATAACTGTTATAAATGGTAAAAATTTGTTTTATTATTGGTAATTATTATCAATGATGGTAATGATCGCCAATCATTATCAATCATTATCAATTTCGTTTTGGTCGTGAATAACCATTATCGATGATGGAAATGTAATTTCGAACACGAGTAATCGATATAAATGACTGGAATTCTTTTTTGATTACCAGTGATCATTATCGACGGCAAACATTTTCTCTGTTCACATTCGGCTTATTCGCGATCAGAATAGTTAAAAATATCTTTAATCGTGTCATGTTTTGAGAAACTTTCTTGAGACCTGGCTTCCGCTTGAACGAAAATTAATTTTTACTCAAAAATTTTTTCTAAGAAATTCTTAGAGTAACTTCTCCTTTTATATCTCAGTGTCTTAGATATTTTAAATATTAATTTCGAATTTTACAAATATTTAAGATTCAGAAAATGAATGTATACACTTTTCGATTCGCTTGTAAGAGAAGATTCATATTAAACATTTAGAAAGCTAATATCAATTTCATATAATAAAATTATATGAAAAAATACGAAATATGCAGAGCAAAGCACTGGTTCGAATTTTTCGAAGGTGAAACAGATTTCTTTGTGTGTATCCATGAAATTGTATTGTAATTTACCTAAGCGTTCACAACTTATGGATATGTTACGTTAACATTCAAAATAAAGCAATAGTCACGTATGATAATTTCACAAGAAACAAGAACACTTCTACAGCACATGCACATCGTCCAAAACGACCTAAACGATGTTTTGAATAAAACACAACTGTTATCATTGTACGTACTAATACGTACGCAAGTAGAAACACGGTTCGCCTTGTTGGCTGAAACGAAGCGCGTGTTTCTTTGGATGCAAACACGTTGAAGAGTATTTCAGACGCGGTTTGAACACGGTCTCGGTTTGTAGAGACGGTACACGAGAGTCGCTGATCTGATTCACCCTTTGTGCATTTTCTACAGGGTAAATATTTGCTGAGGGGCACGCGAGTGCTGTATCCCTTGTTGCAGCGAGGCTGCGAGAATCGATGCGGACTTTATTACTATATATATGGCAAGGAATCCTCTTTAACCATATTAATTTCATAATAGAATATTCCTGTATAATAATAGATCGATTATTATCAGTTTTGTTATAGTTATGAATTTCAAGAAGAATTTCAAGTTAAAGATCTTGCGATTTGCATAGTTCCTTTTCCATTCTGCGTGTTCATTATATCCTCGGAATTTATTATATAAAATTACACGTATTTTACGTTATTTTATACTTTAGTTAGCATTTTAACAAACAACGTTCAGTTTATTTTTCTTTTAGATCAGTTAGCTCGATTACGAAATTTGGAAATTTTTCACATTTTATTATTGATGATATAATGATATAGTTGTCAGATTATTTTATCAAAACCATTTCATTATAACTGTATTATACGTATGCTATTGAACTATGTCAAATTTATTCTTCAGCACACGCACTAAAAGCTTAAATGTTTTTCTAAAAATGGTCTAATAGAACAGAACTGTGTATGATCGAATATAGTCGAACTATCTCCGCCGAAATGAAATTGTCGAACCAGATTGTACGCCTGTTTATCCTTCTTATCATTCGCTTCTGTTTCACTAGTTGACTATCGTAGCGGAAATATCGACCTGCAATCGACCTGTCATGACCCACTTTTCGATTGCACGAGTTTCTTGTTTCATGTTTGTGGTTTATGGATTAAATTTGATTCGATTTGAGAGTCGATGGAGAAGTTTGAAATTCTTAGTCAAGGAATGATTAAAAATCTTAGTCCAGAAATAACTTTATAATTCTATGTGATTTTGTCGTTAGGAGAAGTTTTAACTGATCATTGTTTCTTGGCAAATGATAAATTTTTTTAAGGAAATCAACTGGGCTTCAATATACATAATAAAATGTGTTCTGCAATTAACGCAGTATATTTTCAATTATTACCAAAGTAGGTTATACTATCACGTGCTAACACTATGAGATTAAATGTGAGAATTTTGTAATTATCGGCACATGGATGGAAAAAAAGGATGTGTCCGGGAACGGAATAAAAAAAGGAAAAGGGAAGAAGAAAAGTCGCAAGCGCCTCGTCATGCGGTTCAACCCCACTTGGCGCTGTCAATTTGGCTGATTTATTGCTCTCTGCCCCTTTCGTCGTCAACCCTCGATAGGCTGGTTACATCGCATTAGAGCATCCTGTTCTCCGTCCCTTTTTGTTAAAGAAAAAATCCGTTTTACTTTATATCGATCGTCAAACCGCTGACAGCGCGGTTAAAATTATATCACGGAACAATTTTTTGTATTTTATCAATATCAATTTTCTGCGGTTTTATTTTGCGGAAAGGTATTTTATTCTTCATATTCGTAGTTCTTCTCTGAAGTTTTTCAATATCGATGGAAACAATTATTGTAGCTACGTTTGTCCTACACTTATGTACTTTATCATTTTATATTTGCGCTTTTATCTCAAGAGTTGCAAGTTTAGTACAAGGTCGACTCGGAACTACGCTTGGAAACTTTTCAATTTTCGTATTAGGAAAATAAAAACGAACAAGTTGCGCAATTAAACTCCATAGTACAGTTACGAAACCGCTGTATATATTTGAATGCGTAAGTTTAAAAATCATAAATTTCGATGTATGAAAATGAAATTGAATTCTATAGAAACGTTATAAATCCTAGCGTAAATAAAATTGATAGATTGAAAAACATTTTACCGTTCAATTCGACGATTGAAATCCAGAATTCTCTCTGAAAATTCGCAACTCTTTCGAAAGAGTTGGAGAAATTCTCGAAACAGCACATAAACAGCGATAAAGTTTCTATGTTTACCGCTTCTTCGACGACGAAAAGCTTGATTTATTCGACGAAGTGTAAAGCTTGCAACGAGCTTTCTAACACGATACACTAGGAAGGACAGAATAAGCTGAGAAAATTGAAATCTATCGAGATGCAAAAATAAGGAACAATAAGAGAAGAGCATGAAACGAATCGTTTCGAGCAATGGTAGACGCTAACGAGCTGGAGCAGAAGGCCCGTTCAGAATTTCTCGAGTACCGAGAGCGAATGCCTTCTTGGTCGATGCGAGCTTAAACTCGTTATCGTCTGTCTCATATCGGATCTCCCTTTCTTGGATTGCCGACTCTGTCTCCTTTCTCTGACGATGTCTCAAAGGACCGAGGGAATAATCGACCGGCAATTTTGCCCCTCTGCTAACCTCTGGGCCGTGTTCGATCGTTATCACGGAAAAATCTGATACCAGATTCCGCGAAGAATAACGATCGACTCGGTGGCCAGTTTTTACTTCGTTCTTTCCAATCGTTGAATCACGATGCGTCGATATAGCGTAGTACTTGTAAAAGATCGCGATCGATTGAATTTTTAACTTCATGGCGGATCGTTCAGCTTCCTCGTTTTAGTGTCTTTTATCCCGTTCGATTGTTTATGTTTTGTGATTTTTGGTTTCGAGTGTTTGTCAAAGGATAAAGGGGAAAACATAAAATTAGGAAAATTAGTCGAATTTTGAATTTTTCAGACACTTTTGTATAGGTATGGATATACAAGTCCATTTTGTCTACATTTAAACTCGAAGGAAATAAATTCGCGCAATAAGTTCGCACATTGGTGAACAAGGGAGGTTGACGAGGGGATGGCAATCTTTTTTGCGATTGTTCCACGGGACGGTGCCTCGACGAAAGCAAATCGACATAAATATTGATAACCGGACGGGTTGGAACGAAGAAACAGGACAGAAGAAAAGAAGAACGAAGAAGAAAGAGAAAAGGAGTCCGAGTTCGTGACCAGAATAACGACCGGGCCTCGTGCTGCGGTGCATGCACGAGCAAAAAGGCCCGAAAGAGATTCAAGCAACACTCTGGGGCCGTCTCGAATCGGCCGCAGAAACCGCAACCTCGACCACAATTCTCAAACGTCGCCTGGTGAACCGTCGGTAGTAGCTGAGACTCGAGGAACCGCTTTGTATTGTGGGAAATTCGAGGATGTGGATTTGCTGGAATCCGACCAACTGTATTGTATCACAGACAATTCGAGCACGTAATTCAGTGGAATTGATCTAAATGAGAAACACCAGTTGGACTGTTCAACAATTGTCTATTAGTTACAGCTTCGGCTAATAGGTTTGGTGACAAATGGGATTGGCAAGAATTTGCCCAATTAGAAATTAGTTTCCAGTTAATTAGAAGTTGCTTAGTAGTTCAAGGCGAAGAATTTTCCTATTAATTTGAAAAAGTATTAAAGAACTATGAGAAAATTCAATTATCGAAGCTATTTAAAAAATTATAATTGGGGCGAATAGAAATACGAAACTCTCACAATAGTCTTTTTTAGAATTACAATTATCCAATTGTTCGATTTATATACTGTTTGCTCGAACTGCGGACTTTCATGCAAATTCATACTTTCATGGACACAATAAAAGGAATAGGACTTACGTGAAGATTTCTACTTATCAAAAATTATAATCAATACCTGACTTTGTCTATTTTATATATCTTTGTATATACAATGATTATGAGCATTTTGTAATATCTTCGCATCTTTAAATTTCACGTAAATGCATAAAATTTTGCGATATACTCCTAACAAGTGTTCAAGTTCTAAAGGACAATTAAAATATTGATTAAGATCAACGAAAAACAAAGAGAAAAAGACTACCATTAGTTCAGTGGTAGCATTGGAAAGCGTCAAAGCAGAACGTTCGTACGAAATTTAACGTCCGTAAGAACAAACATCTCGTTATCAGAAACAGGCCGTTTCCGGTTCGCGGATTGCTCCTAATTGCCTGTAACGCGCGTAGCATTACGCGTTACAAAAAGTTCCATGAATATTTCATCGGGGAGACGCAACAGCGTCGGTCTCGCGTGTTCGTCGCGTTCGTCGCGTTCGCCACTCGATATCGTCGCACTGATTTACGTAACGAGTCTCCTGATGATCTCGGCGACGCGTCGCGGTGGACGGAACGCTCGTTACATTCGGCCTCGATAAATTCGAATTACGTTTATACGCGAAGCGGTTCTTTCTACGCTGCGCGAATTGAACTGCACCGAACGAACGAACGAAATCGCGTCGATTTTACAATGAACGAGAGTGCTTGACGATATTGTTACAAAGTATTTTTTATAAATAAACTAGCGGATTTTCATGCGAGCTCGTATTTTTGGGAATATAGTTAAAAAAGTGGGATCGCGGTAGAAAATTGTCTCGCTTACAAAACATTATAGAATACTATACACTTTGTAATATAATTTTAATAATATGACTTTTTAACGTAGTAGAACATACTATACTTTGTACCGTAAAATATGATACTGACACTTTATCGTAGTATATATTGAATACTTCATATATATTTATATTATTTATTCAATTTATTATTTATTATTTATATTATTATTTATTTATTATTAATATATAATTTATTAAAAATTTGTTCGATATTTAAATAGGTGATTATTAAACTTTGTAGGAAATTGTAAGATGCAAGAATAAACAGAAAACATATGATACACAAGAAAGTACAAAATATTCAAAGTAATGTATCTATTATGGAAATTTATCATATGGAAAATTAATATTTGGTATTTTTGTTTTTTCATTGAGGAATGTACTGTGAGTGTAAGTACACTCAGGTAGAGGATTATATAATGTTTGATTTAAGGATCTGGATAGGACAGATACCTGCCTTTGACTGGCATTTCCTTGAGTTGCACTGTAACAGCATATGGTCCACAGATTTGCATTTTCTGGCTGTTGAACGTCATTGTAAACATACCTTCAAATTTTCCAGTAGAACTGTACATATTTTACGAAGGTGCAGTTATTTCCAAAGAAATATTTCTATCACTAGATAGAAAGATACAGTAGTAGAAAATAGACAAAAGATAGAAGATTAGAAGATCTGTTTATTTTCAACTGATCAATTATGAATCGATACTGATACGAATAAGATGACAATCCATAATAGTATGATTATTGTGTTAATATATTCTGCATTGCCTATCAATCAATATCTTAAATTCATTTTTCTTTCAGTAAAACTATTCTATGAAGTTTGTTAAATTCTAATACCAGACATTTCGACAATCGTATTAATGGAAATATGGAACGGAAACTGTTTCTCGAACACTTGAACACCGTATTTTAATCCTTCCATTAGAATGTTACAAAGATGAAAATATGTTGTAACTATAATTATTCATTTGCACAATATTTACATTAAGTCATATATCATATTAAGTGATATATTAAAGTCATCTATAATATATCATACTGAAAATTCTGCATAATTCATAAGCCAAATAATTAGTAACAACGAAAGATTAATGAACTCTTGAAAAGCATTGTAAGTAAATAAACAAACATTTACGAACATTTATGAAACATTCATAAGTGTGTATCTGATTCTTATTCTCGGTGTTTATCTATGATAACTTCATAACCGATCTTTTCACACCGTGTAACTTATCTTAGATTGAATACGTCTTCCATCAGTGTATATTACAAGATTGCGTGTAACTTTAAATTCATGAAATTTTCATGCTATTCAGCGCAAACACTTCCTGCTCGGAAACCGCCGGTTTAGAAGGAACAATTACAAAATTAATAACTATTCATTAGTCATAGCGTTAGATGAAATAACGTATAATCAATATGAATTAACGACGTGAAAGATCTGTTTCAATTAAAGTTTATCCCTTTCAAATACCGAAACATGCCATTTACTTTACGTAACAGCTGGATAGCACGTTACCCGACCAAATTACATTGGAAAGTGAGGCAAACGATAACTTTATATAATCGTCCGTGCGAAATCATCCACGCTATCGATGATATTAATTAAAGAACGAACGAACCAATTAATATTCTTAATTCTTTAAGTTCCACCATCGTCAATAGACAATGAATCGAAAATTTCATGAATCATGGCTGTCGTCAACGAGCGACATTGAGGTTTCAATGAAGTATGAGGAAATTATCAACCAATCTGTTATCTACTTATCATATGAATGATTAAAATTTTATTCTGCACTTCTTTCCCACGAAATAAATATTTATATTTGTACGTCAGCGTATCTTAAAATTTCATTCATTGACGTGTGTTATGTATATTGATAATCATATTCCATTCAACTTTTCATTTTTTCGCGTTTGGAAGTAATGATTTATGTGTCTCTACTTAAAGAATTAACTAACGATTCCGATTGAAATCTGACAGAAGCGTGAGATAATTAAACTTACCCGAGAAACGAATGTAAAAATACAAATGAAATATATCAGTGAAAAGAGTTCTGCGAAAGGACGTTTTTAATCTTTCAAAATGAAATAATCGTTGAAGAATACTACATAGAAAATATCTTTGACATTTCACTGGAACTTTCATCAACCAAAGCGACGCGAACCTATCTTCCACTCGCATTCACGTTAAAATACATGAAAAGGTCGTGCAAAAAATAATCCTCGATCGTTTATAACAATAACGAAATTCTACCGCAGAAATGGGTCATGTTAAACATCTTCCATTGTTACAGAAAAATATGTATCACCGGTGGGATTCATTCAGAAAAGCTCTGGATACATCGTAGAAACGTGTATAATGAAACAAAAGAGCACATATACGCGGACTTTCCAGCGCGCGAATCGATGTTACATAATTTTTTCCTCGTAACCGAGGCGTTTCGATGAGGCTCCGCTAGGATTTATGTAATAGCCCCCCCGTAGGATTTACACCGGGAATTTACGTAAGCCCCCGCCGCGTTGGATTTACATTGGAAATTCGAGGAAGTGCGGCCACGCGTGCACCGCGAGTGCATTAACCGCGACACGTTAATTCTTTCGCGAGGCGACAGACTTTTGCGATTCACGACGCTTTGTGCTCGATGAATTTTTGACTATTAGTGAAATGGATGATAGTTCCAGCAATTTTCCACCCCCTAAGGGCTAATTGTTAGGTTAGAAATTATTTCGTAGGTTTCTTATGTTTTTAAATTGGCTTTTGTTAAAATCTATTAATATTGTTGAAATACACAGCTTTTGTAGAAGTTTTCTTGTCCGTAAGGGCCAATTGTATGATTAGAAATCATTTTATGGGTTTCTTTTATTATTATTATTCTTTTTTAATGGCGTTTCGATAGAACGTTTTGTTAATATTCGTGAATTGGAAAGTTCTTGTTGGAATTTTTTGTGTAAATTATGTAAATAATTTCGCGAACGTTTTATTTCTTCCAAATTTGATTTTGCTAGTTTTTTTTAATATCGGTGAAATGGAAAACCTTCGTAGTGATTTTCTCGTCCGTAAGAGCTGATTGTAGGATTAGAAATAATTTGTGGGTTTCTTTTCTTGTTTCACTTGGATTTTGATAGAATTTTTTAAAATTAGTGAAGTGGAAAGTTTTAATAGGAACATTTGCATCCACGCGAGATAATCACACAGTTGGATAATTTCGTAGGTTCCCTTATTCCTTTAATTGGACTTATCGAAAAATATCATCTAACAAATATCCTTGACGTTTTGCAGGAACGTTAATCGAATAAAAGGAATGTCAAAAGTATCAACAGCACGTTTCATCGTTCACGCTAAAATATACAAAAAAATTAATTTCTAAAATTATTCATAAAATAAATATATATCGTAATGCAATCAACAAGAATAAAAGATTTATTTTTATACACGTTCAGTCTTGCGAAGTTTCACAATTTCCTATTGAACCATGTAACGTTCAATTTCTTAAAGAAGATCGTTGCATCCATTGGATCGCGAATTGCCCGCTATTTTTAATATAATCTTTATAAAGCTAAGCCTTACTTGGCAGATTTTCTAATACTTTGCCGTTTCTTAGCAATTACGAAGCCTTGTTTTTTAATTTCTCGTGGAGCAAATTAAATTATGGAAAATTGCATCAATTGAAACAATTGAAATAAAGCGGCATTTGTATATGCACGATGAATAGATATAAAATCTTAATTTGCACAACTTTTTTTATCAAGTCGTGCGTTTGCCTTTTTTTTTCCTAGTTCTCAAGCACCTCTGATTATACTTTACGTAACTGCTAATTGTACACCGTTATACAGTTTCAACGCAACGTATGATTACGTGAAAAGTCATAATTTTATCGTCGTACGAGCTTCGTACACTTAGAAGAATATTTTACGTCGACGTTCTTATTTCCTTAAAAAACGTTTTAGCAAAAGAAGAGTTTCCACTCTGCTGTCGCTTTGAAGACAACATGTGGCTATTAATAAGCATAATTTGTATTGAAACGAAAACTTTTAACTAAAATAAGTATCAGCTGTACCATTTTACCATTCTATAAGTTCTTTGATCTCAATATCAATCAAAGTGATATCAATCGATCAAAGTGAATTGCGATTTTACATTTATACAGTACTTTGAATTTTAACGTCGAACCACCAAAAGCAAATAATTCTAGACGAAAGCAATTGTCGAATGTTTTATCAATTTAAAATGGCTGAAACAAGACATTTAAGAAGACCAAACTGGTTAACTCGATCTTTTGAAAATGTCTTCATTTTTGTTATTATAACGTGATTACTATTTAACTTTTCAGAAACTAAACGACTCGGTCTTTGCGTCTTCTTCCTTATTCCGCAATAGTCTCCGTAATATCTCGTTGAAAAACCGATTCAAATATCGAACTTAAACGTTCTCCCTGTGCTGCGTTTTCACCTAAGCAACAACTTTCTGACGCTTCTTGTTGCTGCATGTTGCAAAACATTGCCAGCGAACAGCAACGTTTTGTCCACACAGAAGCAACATAATCCGAGCAACATTCGTGCGTTGTTACGTCTTCAAGGCTGAATTTGTTGCTATCAACGAATTGTTCATACATAAATCCCATGTTTCCTAAACTTTCTTTACCGCTGCGAATGCGAAACAGGCGGCAAGCGACGAGATTTGCAACTGGCAACTGGCAACGCGAAGAAACACGAAGAAACACGAAGAAAAATTCGGCAACGACGAGCGACTTTTCCAAGAAAACTAAAAATAGCAACGACAAACAGTTCCTTATCGTTGTTGCAGACGCAACTTAAAACGTACAAAGTCCACCATTGATTTCTTGCCTTCGTCATGGTTCATCCTTCGCTTTCGGTTCTCCAACGACAGTCAGTTTCTCCGACGCTTTTCAACGGAAGAAGACATCGTCACCGTTGCAGCTTCTGTCCTTGAACGTGTGCCACCTCTGCCATTTTGAAAAGAGCAGGCCAGAAGCAAGTGGGAGGCCCATAGACGGACCCGTGTCAGGGGAACATCCAACATCTGTCGACGGGGTCGAGGGTGGCTCAAGAATCGAGTCATCTGACCGCTCGCGTACTGCAAATAAGCTCTTCCTCTTCCTTCCTCTTTTCTCCTCCGTTCCATCCGTTCGTTTTTGCCTGCGCACCCCGGCCTCGTCTCGCTTGTAATGGCAGAGCGGCTTGCACACACTTCACGACCCAAGAGAAACCCGTCCCTGCGTGTTTTCTCTCTATCGTGCCTCCTGCGAGTTCCGCCAGGGAAACCGTGGCGCCTTAGGGTGGAGGTTCGAAAAGTAGCCTAGCGAAAGCTTGGAAACGCCCGCGTGAGACGATAACTTACAACAGTGGAATGTGAACCTTTGCAATCGTTGATTCTTACGAGTGCAACTAACAAAACAGGATCTAAGCAGAAATTTGTTTCGCAGTTGGCTTCTCAAAACTCCTATTTCTTTCTGTTTCTTGAGTTCGGTTCGTAATTTAATTAACAGCGGCTACAGAGAATACTGCTATGTGTATTTTAATCGGCAGTTTGACACCTTCATAGAGTTTACTGTATCGTCTTTAGCGAAATTGTCTTTTAGCAAAACATGGCACATTTCGTTTGATTCTTTTTTATTTTGCTTTTTTTCTATTTGAAGAATTAAAATAGTAATATTTGGTAAATTTAACCAACTTCTACAAATATAGTAGAAATCCTATTACTAAGCATTATCGAGGACAAATTGTTTGTGAACTGGAATTCATATAACGAGGGTTAACTAACTTCTCTCGTCTATGATTTTTCATTTAAACACCGGACGAATCTTCTACGTCGGTAATTTTCAACCAGTTTGCGGCCAAAATTTCTAAAACACGCAATACCTAGCTTATTTAGCAGAAACAGTGACCTCGTTTCCCTTCGATTGTCAGATAAGGAAATAACATCGACCGAAAGAATAAAAGCTACTCGGCATGAGTTCACTGTCTTGGGTCAAATATATTTTTTAACGTGGCGCAAAATGTTGGTAATCGATTTACATGTACCGTGAAAACCTCGAAAACATTGGGAAACATGGAATAACGTTGCTCCGGATAAATACACAGTTTACAATTTACAAATTATATCATTTCGTGTACTCGTCTCATTTTTCGGAAAAGTATCTCCAAGCCCTTCAAATATTATTTTATCTAATATATAGCTCGAAAAAAAAATAAAAATCGAATTGCTTCGAACGCCATATAAAACAATTTGCGTACTGCTGTCTTTTTCTTTTTTTTTTTTTTTTATTTGGAAATAGTTTACAATCAATTCTCATTGAGAATTATAAGTAAATTATTTTGGCGTGATACTATAACGTGAATAATAAATGATTATCGTATGTTTGTCAAGTAATTGAGTAACTAGTGGGTTTTGGTGGTTGTTAATTCTTATGTTATATCTATTACCGAATTTGAATATTTCTTCTTTAACTGTAGGTATCTTAAGCTCGCGATGTATTGTTTCGTTGGTAACATACCAAGGTGCACCTATTAAGGATCGAATTGCTGCTGTATCTAATTTAAAAACTTTGTTCACTGTTTCGTACTCGCTGCAGTGTCGTACCTATCGCTACACGGGGGTTGAGCTAATAAACTCCGGCCCCCGGGGCTCGCTCGCAGTGGGACGCCCGATAGCAGCCTTTAGCCACTCTGTCCTCCCTCTGTGTGGATATAATTCGTACACGCGAGCAACGAAAGGAATCTACACCGTGCAACGGACGAAGAACGAACGTGACGTTTTAACAAAGACGATGATATACATTCTTAGCATAGTAGAAAGAGAGGAACGGTTAAAGGACGTTAGAAAGGCAGGCAAGAAGCGTGGAAAGGGACAAGGTAAAGATAAAGACGTTCACAGTGGCTGGAAACGAAGGGGAAATGACGAGAATCTGCCGGTTTCGACGAAACAGAATGATAAAGGCGATACGATAACCGGAAAATCAGCAGAATTTATATTACGCCAGCCACGCTGTCGGAAGTGGAACGCAATTTTACAGCGAGGATGGCGATAGCAAAGGGCGTTTGCCACGCAGACCGGCACTTAGCCGTTGAAACGTGTGTTTTGTATTCAGGGATGACTCTCATTTCGTAAAAATTCACCAACAACCTGTTTGCAACGCGAATTTCGCGATCGTTCTTCTGATAGTGGCTGTTCGCAGACGTTGGTAATGTGCATGGCAGTGCAGAGTGCGATGCAAGCTCGTGTAATAGAGGAGATTTAAATAAAAGATGATCATCGAGAAACATTTTGGAATCGACGAGAGGGTTTGCAATGTTAGTTTTGGAGGTAGTTTCGTTAAACGTAGTTCGTAAGTTATTCGGTCACGAGTTCTCTTATTTAAATTCCCATTGAGGCGTTTCATTCGAAGTTGATCTGATGAAAGTTGCGATAAAAGCGAACGACGAAAAGCTTTAGAATAATTCTTGCTACTTTTTAGAGCAGTCTTATCAGGAACAATTTGTAAGCTATTTTTCAACCAGTTCTTGTGGTTATGTTTAAATTAAAGCTTTAAAGTTGCAGGTTGCATTTAAACGTGGATATGAATACAAATCTGGAATTTAAAGTTTCTGTCTGAACTCTGACTATGAATTTAAATATAGAATTCGAGATGCAGATTAAAATGTTTAATTCGTCATTTGAATTCGAACGTTATCTTCGATTTTAGATTAAAAAGTTGAAGCTTCGATTTCAATTTTTGCCTTTGAATTTAAACCTTACGTTACGGTTAGAAGTTCGATTTCAGATATTTTTAACTTCGTGGGAATTCGTTAGCAAAGAACATTGCCAACGTGAAGCAATTTGCGACGCGAAAACACGGGCTAAACGAAACGCCTAACGAATTCGAAATTCCATCGTGCAGATGGCAATTAATATCGTACCTGCTGAAACTTTGACGTTCCGAGTGCGCCGAACGATAAACGCGCAGCCAAATAACTGGCAACAAAGAGAAAGCGTAATTCGAATACGACGCGCCACAGTATTGGTTCTCTGCGATCGAAAATAATTCCTCTTCGTACACGTCTAACCCATCATTCTTACGCTCACAAGTAATTTTCGTTCTGTGTTTTCATACGTCAGACGGCGATTCTCTGCTTATTTTTCATCGGATGTAATTTCTGTTTAAATACAATTATTGTTTATTAAAGACGAGAATTTATTGGTTGTTAGAATTTAAATGGGAATTTAAAGGTAATATTGTAGATTATAAGAGAAGAACGTACGTCTGAGCTCTAAAGGAAATTAATGAGATAATTGGTGCTATTGCTTTTGCTGCACTTGAAACAACAATTTCTGAATAATTAATATTAAAAAATGATTATTTTCACGGATGAATACGAGTACTTATTGTTCGTTGTAAAAAATATAATAAATGGCATTATTTGAAGGAAAGAAAACTTTCTCATGCTGATATCACTAATAAGATTTATTTCGTGGAGATGGAGCGTTGCGTGAACATTTGATGGATTCATTTTGTTTTACATTAAGAAAGAAAATCAGGCCAGAAAGTTCTTGTCAGAATAAAAATAGAAGCAAGAAGATATTTGTAAAAGTGAAATTCGTAATTACAATAGTATTAAGTTGTCCGAAAAGTTCCTTTCGTTTTATGAGGAAATAATAGACGCACAACGTTTTTTGGTTTATATTATTTTGTCGAATTACGTACGATCCATTTTGTTCTGTTGAGATAAACATCACGACATTTCACAGATTTAGTTTCACGTTCGTATGAAGGTGCACTGTTATAAAAAACACGTTTGCGAAAGAAAGACACTTTTCGCACAATCTAATAAATATTCCAGACAATCAGAAATTATAATCTTTGGAATCAGCTGGAGTATAATCGTGAAGTTTGCTTTATCGTCCGATTCTCAATCTGCGTCCCCCTTCGGAAAGGTTCAGACCGCCATGTGGTCAATTTCGCACACGCCTTGTATTATTCGGAGACTGTTTTGTGCGGAAGCGACTGAATAATGGAGGCAGCTAGCCATCGGATCAAATGGAGATATCGGTTGAACTGTGGAATATTCATAAGTCGAAGAACATCGATTCATTTCCAGTTGCATTCAAATATTATCTCCAAACTAAATTGTACTCGATCGATTCGCGCGATTCGTAATTTAATAATAAAAATAATAACAAGTTTTAATAACGAAAGTTTCACCCACGTTTTCTGATACATGATTTCATCTTCCGCCAGAAGTTGCTGAGTGAATGAAATTTCTTCCGTTGCTCCCTACGCGATGAACTTTCAGAACAACATTTCCAGTAAAAAGACGCTGTTCCTCTAGGGATATTTCAAGCCAAGTGGTTCGATTAGTTTCAATTAATTCGAAAGAATATTTTTTCCACCGTTCTTTCGTTGCTTTAAAGGAAAACTGGAATGTAAATTTTCAATTCTTTTTTCATTTTCTATTATCTATACATAGATACATTGACTCGCAAAAGTGTTTATAAACTTGTTTATAGCTTTTACGAACGCATTAGTGTGTTATAACGAAATATTCTGTGATTTCGTTATCACTGTAATTACATCCAACTATCGCGATTATATTAAATTTTAAGTAGCTCCGGAAATGTATACAGGAGAAGTTTAGATTTCGTTCCAAACTTTGCCAGTTTATATAATCACAGACGGTCTCATTACGGTACTAAGGAAATTTCAGAATGTTTTATATAACACGCACAATGCACGCATAAAACTTTTCCATGGTAAGTGTAAGAATACTTTTTGTAATCCCATCGTTTATATGGTCGTGCAGAAAGTAACACCTGTTTTGAAATAACAACGATACAAATGCATTTAAAAAAGATTTCTTGATTTGTAACTTTGCTATATATACCAAGTTATTTTTCGATACAACCACCAGCCCTATTTGAACGTTTATCGTAACGTTATACGAGTTTTTGTATATCTACGTCATACGGTTTCGCCGACACTTCACATAATCATCGTCTTACGCAGTCCTTTAAATCATCGTTTTTACGAAGCGTTATCGACCAGGCGTCTCTTTAAGTTCTGCAAAAAGCTGCAATGAATATCATTTGCAATGAAATCGCAGCCACGTTCCTGAACTCCTCTGTAATGAGAGACGGCCAGCCTCAATGCTTACGATCATGTACAGTTTCTCCGAACCTATTGAATTCCGCCAACCACGGTCTTATCAATAATTTATCCATAATTCTATTAACGTTAACTGCTGTAATTCAGTGGCGAATTCTTTTGGAAGAATTTTTCAGCGTTCGAAAAACGTAAAAGCATCGTCAATTCGAACGTGTGATACAACGACGATATTAAATATCGAAACACAAAATTTTGTACGACTTATGTCGATGTATGAATGAAACTAGGTGACCTTCTACAAGTACATTGCATCGTTTTATATGTCTTTTATATGTAAACGAGTAGTACTTTCTGCATGATCCTTAGTTTGCGTGAGTTATCAGCAATGCAAAAGTATGAAAAGTATAGCAATTATAGATAATAATTTGAAAATTGTATTTTGTTAACACCTTACTTTCTTCGTACTTATACACTCGCTATTTTGCATTGTGCGATTATATTTTATTATCGTAAGCACACGAAACCTCATTATGATTATCAAACCAGTAACTTTTGTCCTTATTTTCTCGCCATCTACGGTTCTGCGAGTACAAAAACAGAATTGTCAACGTATTTGCAATTTAATGAAAAAATGCACGCGTTCCAACTTGTAAAAATGTACTTGCTCGAAATTTCCGACTTGCCGACTAAAATGACGTGATTGTAAATTTATACGCCACGTATTAATTGCGAATGACGTTTAAAGTCGCGTGCGCGCGTCGCATGCATGAAACGGCGCGACTCGAGGTATGCAAAACGCGCCGTGAATTATCTCGCGGAAATTTTGGAAAATCCGCGAGCCTCGAGAATTCCCAGAATCTTCCCCACGGCATGGTAATTTTTATTGTAAAGCTGAAATGGCACGAGAATGGATTTTATAAAGAAATTACAAAAATTTTCAAGTATTTAATAACCCAATCATTATTACAGTAAAAAAAATTCCTATGTGTTTTCCAAATGCTATAACACGTTCTTAAGATTCCCCAACATTTTTATTTGAAATACTTTCTCATAATCATCCTAACGCGTCATCAAATTGATTGAAAGCAACACTATCTTTCTAATCTATCACATTCGTTTGTTTAATGTCGAATATAATAAATCGTAAAAGTACATTTATTTATCCAGCGAATCTCACAATCAAAATTGTTCGATTTTTCTTTAAAAAAAATTAACAATGTAACGTACAATGTTTATCGAAACGTAGTATCGATACAATGGAATTTTTGCATGTAAGTCACAGATAAGAAGTAAGAGGAAAAAATGTGCTACATATCTACATTGGAATTAAACTGTAGAAGCTTTTGCAAATGTCTTCATACATGTCGCGTGTCTTGTGATCGTTTGTATACCTGGTCTATCGGCTCTGCTATGGCTCTGCTCGGACTGATTTTTCGGGTCTTGGCAAAAACCTCCAGGTCAAAGGTCCAATACCTCCCTCTCTATCTGTGTGTAACTGCATGTAACTGTATGTACGTATCTATATGATGGTCGTTGTACTGGAATAAAAATTGCTACACGTAAGGTTTATCGAAAACATTGACGCAGCTTCCATGTCGATTTCGTTCATTTAAAATTCGCGACGTGTGCCGTTTCCAGGCATCTGTTTTCCGCTTATTGCATAAGTATCCGCGACAGTTTGTCTCTTCTGAGAAATGTAACTTGCTCTGATCACCGGTAAACTTGGACAGGTTCAAATAGCTCGTCATTTTTCATCGACTTTCGTTGCTCCGACACGAGGAACAATTTCTCGTGTTGTAGCCGCGATATCAAAATGACCGCGATCGTTCGTCCGGAAATATCGAAACGCAAATTCTCTCGAGAGAAAAAGCGACCGTTTGCCTGGAAATTCATGACCTTTTTTCCCTCCAGCTCCAGATAAGCTGCAACTTCGACGATCGTATAAATCGTAGCCGTGTCGCGGCGAAAAAGTGGTCGGTTTCTTCATTCTTGAACAGGCTAGCACGATTGCACAATTTCCACCAAGGGTTCTAGGCAATTCGTCAATTTGCTTGTCGCGTGGAAGTACCGGATTTTCCTTCCTCTCGTTTCTTCTGGCTTTATCGATTTTCTTGTTTGTCTCTCGACTTCCAGCCCCTCATAACGCATAATCCCATTTCTTTGACTATTAAAGTCGCGTGAACCAATTAGTGGCTGGAAAACGAGGTAATGGAGCGACGGATTTTATACTTTGTGTTAATTATTCTTTGCTTTATGGTCTACTCTTTTGACTTTTATATAGCGTTAAGTATATACATATATATTTATATGTGCACAAGGTGTCTTAATCTTCTTTAATGAAACTTTTCAATATGTTTTGTCAGTATGAATGAGAGAAAGGTTTAAAACGTTGTTAAAAAGTCGTTGCAGAAATTGGAAATACTAAAAGAGAACAGTACCTTGATCATCGACATTGTTAGATTTCTATTTAAAGTAATGGAGCGACGGGTTTTATACCTTGTGTTAATTATTCTTTGCTTTGTGGTCTACTCTTTTGACTTTTATATAGCGTTAAGTATATATGTATAAAATATATGTGTACAAGGTGTCTTAATCTTCTTTAATGAAACTTTTCAATATGTTCTGTCAGTACGAATGAGAAAAAGGTTTGAAACATTGTTAAAAAGTTATCGAAGAAATTGGAAATACTAAAAGAGAAGAGTACCTTGATCATCGACATTGTTAGATTTCTATCTAGTTTGTTGTATCATTAAATTATATACAGTGACGAGCAAAAGTGTAAACATACTCCGCTGATTTTATGCAAAAGGCGATACTACGACTAATTTTTCAAGTGATCGGTAAAGATTAGGTAACAGTAACTACAAGCTACGTCTGATTAACGAAATGTAATAGTTCATTTTCATTAACATTAATAATGTACAGAATATTTTATAATAATTGTGTTTTGAAACAATGTTTACAGTTTTGCACGTTTCGTCAGAAACGTTTATGATAGCATGTAAATGTCAGGGAAACGAAACTGTTAATAAGCACTGATTGTCCATTGTTTCGCAGTCAACTGTTCCACACCATTGTTAGATTACTTTTCAGTTTGATATGCTTAATCCAAGATGAAGCCACTTAGTGAAGATAAAAAGAACAGTATTATTTGTTTGTGTGATAAAGGTTTGTCGTTGCGGCAAATTGCAGAGAAATGTGGTGTCAGTCATACGATGGTTGCAAGAATAAGAAAACCGTACGTTAGTGCACTAATTTCTTCATAAAACGGTAGAAAATAATCACGAAAATATTCAAAAGTGCTATCGCAGAATTTTTTTACAAATATATCGTGTGAATTATATGAAATCTTTTGGAACCTCGTTAGTACTGTAACGAAATGCGACTATCGTAATTATAACAGTAAAATTTGAAACCAATCCAAAAGTGTAGGTACAAGTTACAAGAGGTTGCTTAGTAAAATATTAATATACAGTACGAACAATAATCTTGCACGTACAATTAGTGCTAAGAATAGTCTTATTATTATATTGTACTTTACTTTTACCGATATAACGACTAACTGACTGTTTAAATACTTTGGTGATCTTTGCAAAGTGTATGCTTAATTAATTAATAATAATAATAAACAATATTTAAAAAAATAAATAATAATATTTTCATAATCGTTTCAAATTTTACCAATATAATCTCGATAACTGTATCTTATTACAATACTATTGTACTAATACAGGGTGGTTGGTAACTGGTGGTACAAGCGAAAAGAGGGTGATTCTACGCGAAAAAAGAAGTCGAAAATATAGAATAAAAATTTTTCGTTTGAAGCTTTGTTTTCGAGAAAATCGACTTTGAATTTTCGCTCGGTACGCGTGCACTTTATCACGTCTCGTTATAACGGATCTCACTGTAGATTTTTAAAAAAAATTAAAAAAAAAATTAAGAAAGAAATTTTTATTCTATATTTTCGACTTCTTTTTTCGCGTAGAATCATCCCCTTCCTGCTTGTACCACTAGTTACCAACCACCCTGTATATCAAAACGTTTCGTACAGTATGTACGTAACAAGTTTCTCAGATTGTTCAAATATGTAGCGGCACAGTAGTCAAAAGACGACGCGAGAGCGACTCATGTTGTTTTACTTCGGGACATTGACGCAGCCTTGACGTATGAAACGTAATGATAAATAAACTCCGGGCAAAATAATGTCACCGTTACATACAACCGTCGAATAAAGACGAATTTCAATTTTCCGACTCTCCCCCGACCAGTATAAATAAACGGACGCGATCGCAAGCGAGTCAGATTATTCGAGTTATTATTCGAGTTAGTATCCGAGTTATCATACGAATTATTGTACGAGCTATCATACGCGATTAACGCAGTGCACCAGTTATCTGCGAGCGATCATACACTATCGTTCCGAATACCAGGTGTGTAAATATGAAACCGGAATTTTTTTATAGAAAATACACGTTTATTGTATGAAAATGATTAAAAATGTTTTATTCGAAGTATTGCCCATCGCTAGCTATATATTTTTCCCACCTGTCTGGCAATTGGTGGATGCCACGCCAAAAAAACTGTCGCTCTTTTGAGGCAAACCAGTCATCGAGCCATTTTCGCACATTTTCGTAAGAAGTGAAGTGCTGGTCAGAAAGTGCGTGTCCCATCGATGCAAATAAATAGTAATCGGACGGAGCCAAGTCTGGTGAGTAAGCCGCGTGCGAAAGTATTTCCCAACTGAACGCTTCGATCGTTTCCTTGACCGGTTTTGCTGTATGTGATGGTGCATTATCACGAAGCAAAATTACTTTGTGTTGCCTTTTTTGATATTCTGGTCGTTTTTCACGCAAAGCTTGATTCAAATCGATCATTTGTTGTCGGTAGCGCTCAGTATTAACGGTTTCGCCAGGTTTTAACAGCTCGGTGGTCTTTTTCGGTGGTCTTCCACGTTCTTCGTTCCTCACGTCAAAATTGCCACTTCTGAATTTTTTAAACCACTGAAAGCACTGTGATTTACCAAGAGCATGCTCACCGTAAGCTTCGACAAGCATTCGATGCGATTCTGCAGCAGTTTTCTTCAAATAGTAACAGAAAATCAATGCTGTCCGCAAATCGTAGTTTCCAGGCACAAAATTTGACATGTTCAACGCTATTACAAACTATGCTGTTGTATGAAACTTGTATTGTTCTGAGTCGAAAATGTTTGTGAGATGTCAACAGAGACTTTTGGCATCAATGACGCAGTTTAGTGATAACCACATTATCAGCTAGGGCCATCTATAG
The DNA here is from genome assembly GCF_040668555.2 of Bombus flavifrons. Taxonomy (NCBI): domain Eukaryota; kingdom Metazoa; phylum Arthropoda; class Insecta; order Hymenoptera; family Apidae; genus Bombus; species Bombus flavifrons. The sequence continues at coordinate 7,244,247 of NC_138446.1, read as the reverse complement.
GCAAATTCCGGTTTCATAGTTACAGACCTGATACATTGAACGAACGTCTTTCGACAGTATTTATACTTATATTTATTTAATTTATTCCAGATATATTTGATTGGTTGCAACAGCAACCTCTCCCTCCTGTTATTCTATATTATTGATCCTTATCCAATCCACCAAAAATTGGCAACCCCGACGACAGTTGAACACGACTAAACAACCTCTACAAATATTTTCGCCAGCCACATCATGCACATTTCCAGATTGATTTCGAGCTTTAACAACCCAATCACAACAACCTAGTTTCATAGTAGCGTTAATTTCAAAATGTTTCGTATAAGACGCATATTATAAATTATGTCTACATAAATTCAGTTCATAAAATGTGTCTACAGGTGTTCGATTACCTGCATGAACATATGTGCAACGAAGTTACTCAAGTCGAAGTGTGAAAGCTAAAAATGGGTCTTAATCACGCATAGAACTTCCGTTCGTCACAATTGCGCGTTGCAGTTCGTGCCGCGAGCGTAGCTCGTTATTTTACGCGGCGATGGGTGAAAAGTGCGAAATTTCATTTTTATGGAAATTCGAGGCTGGCGTATCGCGCGCTGTCTTACTTGAAAGTTTGCGGCCAGATTTCTTTCTTCCGGTTCCTCGCGCGGAATGCTTCGCGAATAATAATTGCCAAGCAAATTGCAATGGCCGCCGCATGTTCGAGCAGTGCCTTTGTGAAATTGCTGCCGGGCGTATTCGATGGAAATTCAATTTTATATTTCCGCCCTTTTTTCGAAACTTTGTTACCACTGTGCGAGTTGGTCGAAGTCGATATCACGTGATTCTCAGCGAAGAAATTCTCATTAAAGGAACAAAGAAATAGGACTAACAGCTGGTTCTTCTCGATGACGTAACGTTTAATTTAGTAGTAAGTAATTATTCAGTAGAAATTTAAATATTACATATATAGATATATTAGAGAACGAATTGTATATTACTACTCCCTTTAGTTTTTTGAAATGTCTTGTACGACACTTTTCAATTTTCATCATCGTTTTACGCATCCATAATTTCATTTGTCCTTTGTTGAAAATTTGTTCGCCATTTTCGTAATAAGTTTCTCGCATCTTTTACGAACTTGTAAAGTATTTTATTTCTTACCTATGTTCCTCGAATGAATTTTGTAAAGGTTATGATAAACAATGAAATTGTATTATATTCGCTGAGTGAAGCGAACACATTTAACTTAAAATACTTTTTAATACTATCTCTCTCTAAAAAAAAAAAAAAAGAAATCTATTTTATTATAGGAATTTTGGTTGATTCTCTTTGATTCTCTTTGGAAATAAATAATAAAAAAAAATGGATAATAAATTCCATATAAAATACGACAATATGTATTTGTAAGAAGATACTACGCAATGTTGAATTTATATACACTTTAATAACTAACCAACTATTTTAGTATCAGAACAATAGTGTATTTTCCGTTTGTTTCGAACATATGTATGCGTAGTTGAGGAAAAATGAGTTCTATTCGATTCACGTTCTCAAAGCGTACCGTTCCGTAAAACACACTTCAAGCAATAACTCAACACGTTGCAATAAAAACCGTTTTATTTTTACGACACCTGTAAACAGCTAACCTTATACCGTCTAAAGTTGACGAATACTCGAACGTTTCATGCTCTATTTCGTGCACATCCGCAGAATAAAGTGATTGCAGGTTTACAGTGGACCTGAAACTTTATCCACAGATCTGGTTAATCCGCTTCTAATCAAAAGCTGGACGCATCATTTCCCTTATTCCCTTATATATAAATTATATAATGAGTTATTCCACTAAAATGATATAATAACGTACGAACATAATAATCTATTGCTATATTGTACATAAGTTGTATCATTAAACAACGAATTTATCCATTTCTTCCTCAAATCACAAGAATTCAGTCAAACAACATAAATTTCATGAAATTCAAATAAACGACAGTTTAATCAATAGCGTGTCATACATAAGTTTAGTCCATTAAATAATAAATTGTCCCATATTCTCTTCAAATTACAAAATTCAGTCGAATAGCACAAATACAATCAGTGGCGCATTTTCCAAACATTCAATTTCTTATCTCCATCGGCCAAAAATCCTTTCTTCCTTTCTCAAATCTTTCCGCTCTCAATACTCTCTTACAGTGAAAACCAGAAAATATCGCCGCGCCGCTAAATGCTCACCCCCACCCCCTCCCTCCTTCCCGTCCCCCGTCAGAACAGTATCTACGCACAAGCGAAACATTCTTCTATCGTACTTTAGTGAATTTATACAGAAATAGACACGGCTGTTGTATGCAGACAAAGGCAAGAACGATTCACAGCTTATCGACCAAAGGTTCTTCCACCGCTTGGTTCTTACGTAACGCGGCTATTCTTCGCGATCAATGGGGCGAGGCGCGTGCACGAAGATGAACTCGTGAAACGGCTTGATAACGAGGTCGAAGTCTCGATCGAGACTGGCGATAAGTGACAAGGCTAGCCAGGAATCGGCACCTCCGCGTCGAGTGTTTGGCTATAAAAGAAGGCGAACGCGACCTCTCATGGCGCGAAGGTCGATCTCGCCGAGTCTCTCGACCTCGTTTATTGTACGCGGACACGGTCACGAAGACAGTCTCGTCGTTTGTACGGCTACGGTGAAAGGGAACGCTTGTTGTTCCGCGTTGCATACGCTACCGTGCATTATGAAGCATCTTACGACGTTTCGCATATTTGAATCGATGTTATTAGTGAAATTTTATGAGTCAGAAGTTACGAGTTACTAGACATCTCTCGGACAATTGAACTAATACCGTTAGCGAAATTTCATAAGCTACATGTTATTGGGCGATTCTTGCATGTTACAGTTAATATCGTTGATGAAAGTCTGTGAGTCGTGAATTAGGATTTATAGGCACTAGAGATCTCTTGCACAATTAAATTAACCGTTTGAGTCGCAGGGGTGTTTGGAAAAACGGGGTGGAAAAATCCTGAACAGCGCGATAGCGCTTGTCTTAACACTTTGACTGCCATGCCGAAATCACATGCAAACACAGTGCATCGTTAGATGCAAGATTTGTTCTCATTTTGTTTTTCTTTTTTATTGATATTCTAATAAAAATGTTTAATTGTTGAATGGGACACTTTTTATTTCAAAGCATCTTCTGTTTATTGGTTATATTCAAAATGCCCTAACTGTCAATTTTCATTCAATTTTTACAATTGTAAGAAGTTCAAGCGCTCCCCGGTCACCAATGACCACCGTGGCGTCACAGAAGAAACCGTGGCATATGACCGACGTGGAAGTCAAATTGAATTGCGAAGAGAAACAAGCGTCTTGTTTATACATCTATATTATTATATATGCTATTATATTTAATAATTATATATTACTATATATGATAATAATTATATATAACTTAATTATATACAGCTATTTTATAATTATTATATGTAATTATACAGGGTGGTTGGTATCTGGCGGAACAAGCGAAAAGAGGGTGATTCTACGCGAAAAAAGAAGTTGAAAATATAGAATAAAAATTTTTCGTTTGAGGTTTTGTTTTCGAGAAAATCGACTTTGAATTTTCGCTCGGTACGTGTGCACTTTATCACGTCTCGTTATAACGGATCTCACTGTAGATTTTTTAAAAAATTTAAAAAAGATTTAAAAAAAATTTTTATTCTATATTTTCGACTTTTATATAAATTTATGATTATATGTAAATTATATATAATAATTATATATTATTATATATACTATTAGTTTATAAATATTTCAAGTTTGGGACTTAAACGGTTCATATTGCTAAAGATAAGCCGCAGGCTATCAGGCGCCTTTTGGATTATTATCCAAGTCGTAGCACGATAATTTCGAACTTTACAATGCAATAAAATTTTTTCACGAGTACAATAACTACATTGGCAAACATTCCTCAAGCTGCGTTAACTCGTTCAGCGCACGCTACTCGAGTTTAAATCGGCACATGTCTGCTTTACGATACCTATGCGATGTGATGTGAGACGCGAATTAAAAATAACGGAATTCTCAGAAGACTTTTAAGATGAATTATGTACACACCCCTAACATCTTTCATAATGAAATTACCTAGATGACACGATAAATCATAATTGTAATCGATGAAATCATAAAACCTTTTATTGGAAAAAAATTCGTACAATAGAAAATCTGACAGCTTTCGCGAAAATTGTAAAAAGACAGTCAACTGTGAAAAATTCACCTAAATCTATTTGGACTTATCCCGAAACGATAAAAGAGCTACAATAATTATTTTTAGCGTTTTTTAACAGGTGAACGAGTTTCAGTAAAATGCATATATGGAAAAATGTTGCTTTTTCTTTTGCATTATTTATACTTTTCATTTTGATTTCGTTGAACTTCATTCATATAAATTTGACATTTCAACCATCGCTAGTTCCACCGTTGAGTTATACATATCACGTCACAAAAGTAAACTTCACAAAACTTTCCAGATCCATCATTCTCAAACCAGAATCACCTGAACCAAAAGCCATCATAATCCATGAAACAACAAACGAACAAATCTAACAACGGAAACTGAAACTATCCACCATTCTCTGTCGTTTCGTCAAGTAGACAGGCCATCATCCTTCAGCAACTCCAACAAAGTAACGCGAGACCTCGAATCGAAAGTCGAGGGATAATATCTAGTTGCTATCATATATAACTTTATTCAAGTATAATTCTCTGGATTGATACGAATTGGTTGAAATTTCATTTCCATCTTATAATTCGGAATTAATTCGTTTGCCTAAAAATTAAGCGATATATTCTGTAACCTTTTTGCAATTCAATTTTGAAGTTAGTGGATTCTCTGCGAACACCCTGTGCACTAATATCCCCTGTTATTCAACTATTTATTGAATTATTCATTTAACTATTCCAGTTACCATGCAATACTATATCCTCGAACAATCTGCATGTTATATAAGGATAATTCTACATTAGAAAATAAATAATATAATATGCAAGGTTATCTGAGTCAGACTAAGTAGCTTACTTTGTAATTCGTGAAATTCGGTTATGAACAATTTTTAAGCGATTCAGGGTTAAAGGGTTAATGACTAAGCAAACTTCAAGATTGCGTTTTAAGATGTTACAGCTTGGATGATTTAAATAACATTATATTACTCCATCTAATGCAGATTCTACACGAGGAACATAAATAAAATGACTCAAATGGTACACTCTTTCTGTAGTTATTCGGTTTTGGAATATTGTGAATTATATAAAGACGAATCCATGTAGGAAAATTAATAGCGTTTAACGGTTGTTTATAACGTTGCTGTTGTTATCGTAATGGTTGAACCAGGCAAGCCAGGCTTGTCTCGCAATTCAACAACTTGTGAACGATACTTAAGCGATCTAGAATCAAAAGGTTAAACACTGCACAAACTTGGCGATTGAACTGTAAGATGTTGAAGCTTACGTGATTCCAATAATTTCACCTTACTGTTCTATACAATGGAAATTCTACATGAAAGAAACAAATATATTAGCTGAAATAGTTTCGTTGTTAAACAAGTCGCTTTGGGACATTGTGCGCGCCCACGAGCCAGCAAGAGTACGTTGCTGGTAGCAAGGATCGATCTCGATCGTCCTTATCCGGGAATGCCCGGAGCAGCTATCTGCGTTTGTTGGTTCCGGGGTTGGCGAGGGCCAAAACCTGTTGCCAGCGGTTCGCTGGAGGGCACGCGCATGCACCGGCGCGCGGACGAGCAACACGCGCGCGCCGATCGCCATGGAAACGGCAAAGGCTCCTGACAGCCTCTTGCGAGCGTATGAGTCGGTCTCGTGCATACTCGATACTCGCGCACACACACATAGAACTACCCGCGCCCCGAAGGACCCCCTGCGGCTTCAGGTGGCGGCACTAGGGGGTAGAAAACCCCTCGACAAGCGTCACAGTGCCGACAGTTTCCCCGAACTGTCCGAGTCGGCTGCGATCCTCGCGCTCGCGGTCCAATCCCGCGCGGATTTCTATTTTTCCTTTCACTGACTGTGAGTTTTAGAGATGGTTCTATCAAGGTGTAATTATTGGTGTGGAAATATTACATGTATCGTAACAAATATCACGTTTTTGCCGTGGTGCTTTTGTGTATTCGCGGGTCTTGAGATTAATTTACTTGGGATTTTTTATGAGATATAAGTTCTATGGCAAGAAAGTTGGGGTAGAAGTGTCTGTATGGTAGTCATTTTTTGTCGTTTCGTCGATGTTTTAACCTCTTGATGCACGAGTTTTTTTTTTCTTTTGGGCTTTATTAATAAAAAAATGATTCAATTCTGTTATTAAGATATTCGAGTCTGATGATGAAAAAGTAATAGTTGCAAAGTAAGAGAAGAAAATGAATAGTGCAAATAGTCGTAAGATATATTTTTCATCGTAAGACAGTGTGTCCTTGATGTTTCCCTTTTTAATGTGTATTTGTGAACTCAATTAGAGTTATCTTTCGTTACATTACGATTTTCACACACATAAGTTAGCTCGTATTTAGTACGATAATTTACTATATTATAAAATGAAACATTGGTATAGAAATGAAATTTTTGTACATAAAATATCTTAGCTTAATTAATGAAAATCAATTCTCTATAAATTGTGTACGTCACGAGCATGTGCGTTAACTGATCGAAAGAGACGTAGCGTCTTTATCGTTGGAAATATTATTGTTTGCCCGGGCTGTTTCATTCATTTCAGATGAATTACAAAGCATATACTGAAGAGTTAACGCGTTTTTCTTCGACGTGTTCGGGGAACGATTCTTGGAAAGATTTCGTTTTTAGATTGTGATTGATTGGTAGTTCGAAATTTATTGTTTTATACTTTGATAGGATATTTATATTTTTCATTAAATTCCAGGAGAAGTAAGTAAAACACCCCTCAAGCCGTGGGGTTTTGAATTTTCGCCATACAGCTCGATTCCGTGTTCCACTACAATGGTTCTGCAAATCACGAAGAACGCGTTTCTAGAACATCAAGCGCGTGTAAAAAATTTTGGTAACCGTGTCGAAATATCGAAAGAAAGAATTACTTTAATTAGCAACATACTGTTTCGATAAAAGAATTTCGAAAATTTCTTACTAAATTTATTTAAAAAAGTTTCACAATTGATAATCGTCATATAGAAATTTGTATGTCTTCTTCTTTTAACACTGTAACATTTTTCTACGCAAAGTTACGGAAAACTTTTATCTTCAATTGAAATAATTCAAAATTCTTGACGAATTATAATAATTATAATAAAGAAAAAATTACCTAGAGAAATTTACGTAATAATTTCTATTCTGTATGAAATATTTATAGCTTTCTAATGTAATAATCTTTCGATATAATAATATCATATGTGAAAGCTTGTTTTCTTTCTAAATAAAACAGCTCAATGTTCCTGTAAATATTTTTAGATTCATCAACTTAAAATTTCGACGCTAACGATGCTTTTAAAAAATGCTTCCCGCCGTCTTTTCAAATTAAATTCTGAAAAAGAGAAAAAATGAATCGTTTTCCTTGTAATTTTGTCAATTGAACTCTACGAGGAAATGAATCTCTGTTACGATGACGTTTTGTGAATTTCTTTTCCGTATTTACGCTCAACTACCTGCGAGTCCGACTTAGGTGCCCAAGTTTTTCGCGAATATTTTGATAATTTTCAGTTCGTGTATTGTACGTTTGCTTTTGATGTTGCTTCGCTTTGACGTAAGTCGTCATTTGACTGAAAAAGTACTGCATGAGGGTGGCTTTTGGACGTATGTGTCACAAATTCTTAATCGTTAATGTACGTTCATGTTGCGAGTTTGCGTAATTACGAGACGCTTGTGTCTGGTGTTTGCTGTTTACTTCACGAAAATTCTTGAAGAATTTTTCAAGCATGAAATACTATTTAATAAATTTTCCACGATGAAAATTCGAAGTTATCGTCGTTGAAAAGTATTCGTTACAACGTTCTTCCAATTTTTATTCATACAAGGTATCACAAACACAAAGTATCTTTTAGTCACATTTAATGTTACACTTTCATTTTGTTTGCCAGAGTTTTTCAATTGTAGTTGAGTGCTTAGTATTTTTTATGGCATTTAAATAGACGAAGAACAAAAAGGATTCGATTGACTGACTTTTACAGTTTCTGAATTCACATTACATCATTTTTCCATTATATTTAAAATGCTTTCCATTATATTTAAAATACTTGGAATAAATTTAATACCAATTTTTCAGACTTTTTCAAAACAATATAGAAAAGCTGAGAACCTTTCCGCGAAGCTTCGAATACGAGTAAATTACAACTTTTATTTCAACAAAAGAAACTGTATTTCTTTCTGCCTATTTTAAAAGCATTCTTTACTTTTTTATAGTATTTATTTACCAGTAGAATTAGTTAGAATCGACCTAACTAAAATTACAAAAAAACTGCCTCTGTCAATTTTCAATTCCACGATTATACAATAGAAGATTCTTAAGTTAATATCAATAAAATCCTCTAAAATGAATTTACAATAGAATCCCCTAAAAAATTGCAGATGTCATATATCGTTTCCTATAATTATTTTGTTTTTAGCGCTGTTTATTATTACTTTCCGCCGAAAGCCTTAACAAGGGTTTTATTTTTCACCATTTTTCCCATGAAAAAATGAAAATGTTTTGGAGAAGAGAATATTTCCGGAAATCACGAGAGCTTTTTCGCTTGTCTAAAGGAATGATGACGTGAAATCGCGAAAATTTAGACCCTATCCTGCACCGGTAACGAGTTCGGTTTTTCATAAAACGCTTATCCGCAGTCCCTTCCAACGTTTTTCCCCACTTTATCGGATCGAGGAGGAAAACAGCCCTGTTTTCATCCCGGTAACGATCGAAGATATTTTCCTGGAAAACTTGCTCACCGTGATAGATTAGTGCGAAGGTATGCTCGCAAATAATTCTTCTCGTGAATGTAAATCAACCAACAATTCGTTCGTTCCCGTCGATTAAGGTCACGTTGACGACTCCAAGACGGTGCCACAGATGAATTAGGTGAAAATGAACTAACTTGTACGCTGGATAAACTGTCGGCGAGTGAGTATTTTCACTGTTAGATGGGAAAATGGTGAGAAGTGAAAGCGAGAAGATAAGATGAATCTTCATAGGAGACGGCACATTCTTCGGTTTAATAATTCGCGAACGTAGCTGGCTCGTTTAAGCCGGTTGTCAGTTGATTTTTATTATTTATGAAGGAAACCACTTCGAGGTCTTTTGTATTCTATGAGAAAGTGGAAATTTAGAGTAAGAAAGAAGGAGAAAAGAATAGTTAAATCAGAAATTCATAGAATAGTTAAATTCAGAATGAGGAGATTTGAGAATTCAAAGATTTTTAAGTAGAGAGTTTCAAGTTGGTGTTAAGAAGAAAAACATTTAGGGTAATTTTAGTTAATTTATGGCATTTTATTGCGGGATGGCAGGATTTAGAGATTGGGAATTTTATTTAATAAAAGGTTCTTAATTGACGTGATTCAAATTCTTTTTCGTTAAAGATCGACATATTTCTGTTTGGAATTACTTTTATGAGAAATCATCTTACTCCAAGATAACTTTTAATACGAGAAAACGATAAAAACTGTAAGAGATCAAAGAAATACAAAAAGTGCTCAAAAAGAGCCACTTTAACAACTTCAATTTAGCTTCAAGCACTCTTTGATGAGAAAGCTTCTAAAAAGAAGTATCTATTATACATATAGCACGTACAATATGTATAGATATTTGAAATCGATAAGAAAATTAACAGAAGATTTCACAATGGCGTAATCAGAATGAAACAAATGATTTCAAACTCTTGTCCAATAATGTCCATACCTGTTTTTAACTCATTTCTGTGCAATTAATTATCTGATTAAATAAAATATATGTAAGAACACTTCGAAATATTTCACGTCATATTTAACAATCGAGCTGTTTGAACGAATTGTTTGTAAAATGAAACAATCGCGATAATGAGACGGAATTACGCTTCTGTCGCACGAACTGCATTCGTGTTTTAATCATTTTGCTATTATAGCCCTTGGCAAGGAAACGTTCTTGTTCGGACGTTTATTTTCCAGGGCGGGTTTTCTCGTTGTAAAAAGCGACGCGTTGAAAAGAATGAAAAATATTCCAGCTTTGTAAGCGGCTATTTTATAGAAAAAAAGTCACTTCCTAAGAAAAGAGAGTCGTTGTACCGAACGTAATACACGTGGGAGGCAGTTTTTTACCATATGAATTTTTATTTCAAATATTTTCTATGTCGCCGATTTAAAAAAGAATTTTTTCTAGTTTTTTATCAAAACAACATTTAGCGCGGTGAGCAAGAATTTGGTGCAGATAAGTCTGGAAATAATTCCTTTTACATTTACCTTTGGAAATTATTATACCGTGCAAAACTATTATTAATCTTAAATTATTAATTAGTACTTTAGAGATGCTCATACAGAATGTATATTATAGTATGCAAAAATGTTCAAAGGAAAGCACCAACTCAGTAGGATGTTTAGAGAGCAAAAGACACATTATATTAGGTGAGAGAAGAGAGCAGACTCAAAATTTGAAGAGAAAATTATTCATTAGAACTAAGCAACAAATTTTTAGTACGCCGTAGATGGTTCTGTAGTATATACATAATTCCTTTTAGATCAATTTTTGGAAATTATTATGTAGTGAAAAACTACTGAAAAGCTACTGATTTCAATTTATTAATTAGTACATTGAAGATATTTATGCAGGATATATATTGTAATATTGAAGAATGTAGAAAATACCCAAAGAGAAATACTCTTTAGAACATTTAGAGATTTCTAGACAAAGCTATACTTAATTTCTACTATTTGAACTACTTTATTTATAAAGACATTTATTTATAAAGACATTTGTATAGAGTCCACGGTAAAAGTAATAATAATATACACAGTATATTAGTATACTGTAATATTATGTATATTAATACGCAATACATTAGTATACTGTAAATACATTAGATGTAGATACAGATAAAACGATTTCTTTGCTCAAAGATTTCATGTTATCGATCAACGTCGTCAGCTTCAAAAGTTGGCCCAAGTGCTCTCAAGGATATCCCTGATATCCCAACTGTATCGTTAACCAGACGACATCGCCACTCTATCAACGTTGCAACTTTCCCTATCAGAGAACCGAATCACGTCCAGCGTGAAATCAGCCATGAATTTACCCCGACAGAAGACCACAAAAGGGTTGAAGCAACTCCCTGGCCGTGCAGTGGTGTGCACGCCCCTGTTTTCGGCCACAAGTGCAACCCGGACCCAATTCTTTCTAGTTCACAGACACAATGTATCGATTATCCGATATAAGTTCGACGTGTGACGTCGAGGTCAGCCTGGCTCGCTGGCACATGATTAATTAAGCGCTGACAACTCCGATGGTCGACCAATAAAATTTGTCGAAGGATTGGCCGAGCTTCGATTTGAAAGACGAAACAGAGAAAGAGGAAGGAAACGTCGTTTCAGGAAAAGATAGATTTGTAAGAAAGAATGGAATTTTCTTCTTTTGATTTCAGATTATCTTTATCTCGTTCTATCAGTAGGATGGAATAATAAGAATGACGAAAGGGTAGATTAGTTTGAGTGGTGGGAAAGCAAATGGAATTATTCCAATGAAATACAATTTTTGATAAATATCGAAAGTGATTTATGCGAGGCAATGAAATCTTCTTCTTTTTACTGAGCGTTAGTTTCTTTTGATAAAATTGAGAGGAAATAATCGTTCGGAGACAGTATTTATTTTATATAGATATATACAGGGTCATTGGTAACTGGTGGTACAAGCGGAAAGGAGGTGATTCTACGCGAAAAAAGAAGTTGAAAATATAGAATAAAAATTTTTTTTTTAATTTTTCCATCGAGATAACGATCTACAGTGAGATCCGTTACAACGAGACGTGATAAAGTGCACGCGTGCCGAGTGAAAATTTAAAGCCGATTTTCTCGAAAACAAAGCCTCAAACGAGAAATTTTTATTCTATATTTTCGACTTCTTTTTTCGCGTAGAATCACCCCCTTTTCGCTTGTACCACCAGTTACCAATGACCCTGTATATCTACATAATAGGAGAATAAAATTTCTGTAATCATTTTTAATAGCTAGTTTAGTGATGTTTTAATCGCTTTGTGGCGTTTCTGCGTAAACTTAATGCGCATTACTCTGTTTGTTCCTATCTAACTGGAAACCAAACATGTTGCCGTATTATTATGGTAAAACATGATTACTGACCGAGAATTAATTTTGTGGCAGAGTGGCGAATTAATTAACCCTTCTGCGTCCCAATAATTACGTTTCGAAGACTCTAATTTATTGTGTAATATCTCCTCTACGAAGTCGAATCAAACTCATGTCGAATAGTTCTTTCTTCGCGTAACAGGTCGCCAAGCTCATCTTTTAAACGACTGTTGTAACATTTTCTTACATTTCTACCGATGTCCATTGATTCTTGCAAATAACCTCGAAAATTTAATACTTTTCAATTAATCACGTCTCATTATCTTTCAAAACCGTTTATCTAGTTCCCACAAATTTCTATAATTCCATCAAATAATCATATATAGATTCATCGATAATGTAACATCTTCGACAATCAGTGATACAGTATCACGTTTCATCATTTTCCAAGATTATCTATCCACTAATTTCCATAAATTTCCACGATTCCACCAAATAATCACATACAAGATTCATCGATAACGTATAGCTTTCCAATCAATAACGCAAAATTAGATCTCGTTATCTTGTAAAATTATTTATCCGTTAGTACCTACAAACTTAACAAATAATGACGTCCAAAATCGGACACCTTGTAATCGTTCAACCAACCCGAACTCATCGAAATTTCCAATAGTTTGACGCGAAACGACGCTTGAAACAATAGAATTTTCACGGCAACGTGATTTCGCCGGTGGTTCGGCCTGATAATTAATTAACTCGAAAACGATTGACGAAACGCGGTCGTTCGTAATGACCAAGAGCCGACAGACAGATTCGACTTTCGTGTAATTACCATTTGATTAGAGGCTTAATTAGTCGAACGGAATGAATGCGATCCGCGTGACCGGATAGAAGCAGCGTGGGCTCCGAATGAGGAAGCTTGCTTATTGAGAGTTGGTTGAGAAGGCCCGGATTATCGCTCTCGATGTAATTGAGATCGTGTTGAACGAGATACACATCTCGTCTACCCGTGGAAAGTCGAGTTTTCACGTTTCCCGCCGGCTTAACGCTGTATTTGTACCAACTTGTCGATAAAACTAATGCCAAGAAATTTCGATTAGATTCCTAATCTGTCGCAGTTTATGTCTCGGTAACTATCTGTGTAGCTAGTTTGTAATCTGATTTCTAGAATTATTTTCAATTTATTAATTTTCTTTAATTAATTGTTTATCCTTACATCTTCCGGTAAGGTGCTAGTGACTATAGTTAAATTATTTTATTAAATACATGCTTAGTTTGGCACAGTTGCCTTAGTTAGTATCGTTAGTTAGTAAGTAATTAATCAGTTGTTAGTTGGTTAGCAAGTTGGTACGGTTTGTATGTTTTTATAGTCGGTGCAGAAAGCCCAATTCTTTTTAGAAAACTTAGAGACTTTTTACATTGTGTTCTATCAGTTGGAAGTGATTGTGTATTGTTAGATATCTTTAAGCTGCGCCTCGTGTCTTCGCATTTGGTACAGTACCAAGGTAGATATTCGATGGTATTGTTGCAGTATTCACAGAGTATTGGTTCTATTTTCTGATAAAGAGAAAATATATGATATTGGAGTGAAATTCATAGTCGAGTTTACTTCACGTTAATTTTTTCTGGATTTACGTAAAAACCGTACGTACCATTCTTATTTTTATGTTTGTCCTTTGTTACTGGTTAGTTGTCTAAGTGTGGTGTTGCTCTCATTTAGGTATATTATAAGGTATATTTATCTCATTAGGTATATTTGAAATTTTACGTGAAATGGCTTTGAATTTCTTGTTTGTTGGATTAGATCAGATTGGGGTTAGGTTGTCCGAAAAGTGTCTTTCTTTTACAGACACGTCTTTTACAACGACGCATCTTTATACAAACATGAAACCTAATCTGTCAAACGTTGTGATTTTTATCTTGATAAAACAAAATGGATCATACGTAATTCGATAAAATAATATAAAACGAAAAATGTTGTGTATCCATTATTTCCTTATAAAACGAAAGAAACTTTTCGAACGACTGAAATACTGAAATATACCTATGAAATTTGATATTGTCAAATTTTATCCTATCGTCGATTGTCAATCACATCACAGGATACAACATTTTTTATAAATCATATATTCAATACTATAAATATCAATAATTCGAAAATATTAACAATTAACGAGATTAACCATAGTAAAAATACTAAATCAAATAAATTATTGATAGTTAAGAGCAAGCTGTGTATTTCTATTTAAATTCATATATTCGAGAATATAATTTAACAAAGTAGAACCTCGGTGGAAATTTGTTTTATTCACGTTAAGTATTGCAGAAAGTACTAATACTTTGAATATTTCATATGCTTTTATACGTTCATATCACATGTAGTCTGTGCAATTTTGCACTTTAAAACATCGTACAAATGCATAAGAATCCACAGTCTAGTCATGTATAATTAGAATATTCCTATGATTTTATTACACGAGCTTAAATTTAGAAAATAAAGCTTAATTAAAATTTCGTTTAACCATTAACTGCAATTAAAATTTTATTTAAAGTTCATAGAATCACAGATATATTACAATTCTCGATTCAATCTTCCCATATAAATATATAGTTCTCAACTTAAAGATAACCATAATCACGCTGTTCCATCCAACTTTTGCCTAAAACATCATCGCAAATTGTCTTTCGACAAACTTTAACCAATTTCAATCCATTGCAATGAATTTTCAATAGCTAGACAAACCACGAACGAAGGCTACAGGACGATAATTATTTCAACTAATTACCGTGGAATCGGGCTTGTTACAAGCATCCGTGTTACGAGTAGCGTTTGAACGCGTGTAACACACGCGACTGTGGTTACTGCACGCGAATCGGCTTGTAGCTCGTTTACTTTTTCGTGAAAGTAATCGATGTACCTGTCGATTCGAGTGCCGTAATCGTTTCGTGTACCAACGACACGATTCGCTATTTAATCGCCTTAATGAGCGATATTTAATTATTTGTACGCGTTTCCAACGAGGCGAGCTTTCTAATCCATTGATTTTAAATGGGCTATTTCGACTCTTGATCGATTATCGCTGAAAATTGCCAAGTTGTGTGCCAAGTGCCAAATTGGATGTTTACGCAAATTCGTATTTTTATGGACACAATGAAAGAAAGTTTCTGCCATTAAATTCTCTACCGAGTTTTATATTTTAGATATTTTATGAAAGCAAAATACTTGTTTCAAGGAATCGATATGGGGAGTTGTTTTTATAAATTTTCATTCGTTTCACGAATATTCGATCTACCAGAAATTTCGTGTAAAAGTCCAGAACCACAACAATTCTCACGCGTTGGAAATTTAATTTTGAAACATGCACCGATATGTTCTATTAAATTTATTGATAAATCTATTGAAAACCCAGAGGTATTCTATTATCCTGTTGTGAAATGTATTAATATTTATAGAACGAAATTTCACATGTAAAATTCACATATAAAGCAGTATGTTTTAATTATTCAATATTTAAAGTAACACAGTGTACCTACTTCCATTGTTTTCCATAAAAAATAAACATCATGAAATACGTATATTATTATGTTTCGCAGCTCATTTCCATAAAAATAAAAAATGCCATGGAAAAAAGTCTGCTCCCTTTAAAATTCAATATTAAATCGCGTAACGTACGTTTGCAGTCACCTGTTATGTTAGTACGTCGCTTCAGTTTGCTTTTCCAAGTTTAAAATAACCATAGTACGATTTGGCCGACACGTCCAATTAAGTAGCTCCGGACAAGACCTAATTTATGCAAAGTTGATCGTGTGTTTACGTAGCGAGATAGTTCTAGCGATAGGTCGGCACGTCAAGGCGTCGCTTTTAATCGGCCTTTAATTAACTATGCCGATAGCAAACGCGTGTCTCGCGCTATGCTACGACCTGCACTCTTTGCTAGACGTATCCGGGCCATGAAATCAGAGCGGAACGTGGAAAAGGAGTCGCCTTGGAACCCTTATCGCAAGAACTTCCCGTTGCCTGATTGCTTGAGACTTAAAGAGTCGTTCACAATTGCCTGAATATAGAGACGAGGCGAAATTGCCTTTCGACGGATGCCATGGTCGCCATCCTTGGGCGAGAATTGCGATTTTGTACATCGGAGAAGAAGATAAACTGAAGTAACTAAAACCAGAGATCCCATATGGCAAAATGAAAGCTACGTAGCTTTTGAATAACGTCATCATTTGGCAACGTACATAAACTTTGTAGACCGAAGGAAAACAATAAACTAGACTAAACTAAAACCAGAGATCGTAGATGGTTTGTTGGGAAATGATGACTTTTCCCTTTTGATATATCGTTTCCGGGCATACAAACGGAAAATAACAACCATAAATCATAAAAGCAGAGATTTTCGCGAGAATGTTCTGATCAGTGTTTCTAGGATTTCTTGAGAAACGACGTATCTTTGAAGGCGCCAGTTGATTGTAAAATATCAGATTACGTAACAAGTTCCCCTTTCGGTATTATTAGATAGGATTATTTCAGTAAACTATGCTTCAACATCTTAGAATCGAACTTTCAACTTCACACAAAATAGTTCAATCTCTTACGTATTATAAACACTATTTATGTTTAGTTTTTGATATAACAATAGAAGATTCGCAAGATATTGTGTGTTTTAGATTTAACAAGAAAGGACATAAGAAACGAGGAAAGGACTCAAATGTTATAAATTTCATGCTTATGTTTGCTGCAGTGAAACGTACGAGTAATGCGAACAACGGCAAGAATGTTAGATGTAGAGAAAGTCGTGAAATAGTTTACATGCAACTTTAGGTAGTTTGAGAATGTTAAATTAACAATACGAAGGGGAATTTCGGGGAAAATTATAATTGATATTGGAGATGACGAGTGGCAACAAACTTGTTGAAGAATTTTATACCATACGTTAATAATAAATACGTTTTACTGAAAACCGTTATGCAATTACGTTAGCTATTAGGTAAAAGAACGAATCTAAAAATTGAACTGACAAATTTTACGTAAAATTTTGCAACGTGTATTTCATGTAAATGAATCTACATATTATTCAGGAATTCACATAAATTCTATAGAATTATATTACAAAGTAGCCATCATTTTATTGTAAGATATTTTGTTCTAACTGATGAGATTCTGAACTAGGGAATTTGCCGAGAACTTTAATGAAAGTCCTGCAATATGGTTGAAGTGGTCATTCGATACTCATCAAGGATCCTTCAAAGAGTCGTTGGATGTGCAAAGTTAGGTAAAGTAATGGTAAAGGGTAGACGACGAATGAATAGAAAGCCATAAAACGGATATTTGTTTCATGAGCCATCAATAACTATTTCCTATCATGAGAACCCATCAAAGCTTTCTATTGAAATTTTCTCAGGTATTCCCCTACTTTGTTCCTACCATATTTTGAAATTAATAGATTCCAAATTCGAGCCATTTTAATGCTAGAACTACTGTTTCTGTTAATCGTTGAATATTATTTTTCAAATGTTACTTATATTTATGTCTAAGTCATGCTACTTTATAATAATTATTTTATTGTACTTTGTTACAGTCATTTCACATTGCAGAGTGGTAATCCTAGTATCAGGTTCCTTTTATCAACGAATTCCTGAGATTTAATTTAAAGTAAATATTCTTATGCAATTTGTAGAATTTCTCTTTGGTACAGACACGAGATTTTTTTACTAGAAATCGTTCGAATTGTCAAGAATTTCAATTTCAAAGCAACAAAGCATCAAAGGAATGCTATTCATAGACCTAATATCTCCCAGCTTACTTGTGGAACAATTTAACGCAAGTGAACAAAGTCACGCAAGATATGCAAGTTTCCTTCGTTCATCGAATTCATCAAACATTCCTATTTTCAGGAATTATCAAAAGAATACTTTTCTTAAAATGTTTATTCACTTTACTTCAAATACAACTTCAGACGGATGAATAGGACGGTGATACAAGATCGATCTCTCAAATCCGACTCTTCAATGGGACCTTTTGTACGGACCACGTGTAAAAAGTAACCTTTTAAGCTTCGTTTCAAAGCATCTCTATTCTTTGGAAAAAAATTAAACCATTGAAAACTCGAACTTTTTGTTTAATCTCAATATATTTTACTTGTCATTCGATTACATAGAAAAACCCAATAAACAATTTTGTTACTTTATTTGGCAGCCATTATTATACAATTGTCGAAGAAATTCTAAATACATTTTCAATTTGATTATTATAATTCCGTTTGAAAAATTAAATGTTTCCAACTGTTTTTCTTATTACTGTCATTTATTAGAATAAATTTGGGTTAAAATAACGATTTTTTTTTTTTATTTTCATCGTCTTTCGGTTCTATCAAAGAAATGGAAAGAGAATGTTGAAAGTTTTCAGTTCAACCTAACCACCACGTTCGCTCGTTTCTTAATTTAATACTTCAAGTAATCTTCGATATTCGTTTCATTCAATTATTGCAAGCCTGATTGTAATTCTGGTTTCAATTCTGATTCCACTGTGCACAAAGCTTTATTCCTGCATACAGTCGAGGAAACGGTACGGGCATAGAGCTATGCACAGTCGGATACACTCTTATCCTTCTTTTGTGCTCTGTCACAAGAGAGAAAACGCCGCGTATCACGCGACAGACCAGTGAATCGTTCATCAGACACGTTCTCTATAGTATGAACGCCGAGCTGGTGAAACGACGAACTAGACAACCGTTTTCCATCGAAGATTAACTTTCCTATAATTATTTCGCTCATTATCCTTATTTAAAAGCTAATAAATTAAAAGCTTCCTTCCTGTTGGAATGATCCTGTTGGAAGCTATGATCGCTTCACGGAAGGGTGATTTATATTCCCTAGAATTTCTATAGCTATTTTTATATTTGTTTTTTTTTTTTACAAAACAAACACTGATACTCGATTACTAGGTAATAGGAGATGTGATAAAATAAATAAAATTTAAAAGCAGATAAAAATTTCTATATTCTACTGCTACACGTTGATCAAAAATTTCTAAGACAAAGTTCATAAATTTTCAAGCATAGCTAAAAGAAACTGGAAGATAAAGTAAAATTGCGGGAACTTTGTTGGAATTTCCGGAAGTTTGACTGGGCGCGAGCTACCTGGCTACGGTGTCAGAAAATAACTCGAAGCGAACCAGCTGCTAACATTTACGCAGTGAATTACTCTGTCGATAAAACAACTTACGATCTTCCTTGGTCGCGAAGCTGATCCGTATCGTTTTCTAGAAATAAGAGAGAAATGTTTCTCTATGGCCGGCTAACGTTATCCTGTATCGAGAACTTGGTTTGTTTCGTCACATTGCGATTTGATGAGAAAGTTGTTTAATCGTTTGAGCAAACTGCAATCGTGCAACGGTATTGCTTTCTGAATAAGAAGGAGAAAGACACGATTTCTTTTTTAATTAATTAAAGAACTAACGATACATATTCTATGCTCTAGATCTATTTCATTTTATTCATTTTATTTTATTTATCGTATTTTATATTTACACGAATAAATGCTCGTGTATGTTCCAATGATAATTTACACAATTTTGAGTTTTCCTAAAAATTTATAATTTTTAAACGGCTGGAGCATGTGTTATCTTGCTACGCAACCCCTTGACCCGTAGTCAAGAGCGCTATTTTATCGTTGCATTTATGCGAGACATTTAATATGCAAGTTTTAATTTTATACGACCATTGTGTGCTTCGATCCGCCGCTCTTCAATGCATCGCAATCGAATATTATTTAACAGTTGGAAAAAGTTCCGTGAAACGCTGGGCAAGTGACACGTTATTTGTGCTTATTCCATGCGTACGAGTCGAGACGATCATCGGATTATTATTATTACATGTTTTAAATTTTCCACAGGTATATTACAGTGGATGAAAGTTTGAAACATAGAAAATTATATTATTTTATGGATAGATAGTTCTCCTAACGAACCTTGAAAACTTGAAATTATAAAAGTTTCAAAGGATCCGAATATCTTAATCTCAAAATTCTCCTATTTCTAAACTTTCAAATTCCTTAACTTTTTAATTTGTTAATTTTCATGCCCCCGAATTTTCAAATCTCTAATGTTACATTAATATTATATAATAATTAATAACAAACACTAAAAATACAGTAAATATTTTGTACACGGTTCTAAATAATCGTTTCGACATGATGTTTGAAAACTTGAAGCAATGAGCAGTGAATTAAGCGATTGCACGTGAAGCAAAGTTTTTCGAAAAGCAATTTCGTTAGTGCTTTCTACAGTTAACGAAGCTGTCGCAAACATGTTTGTCGCGGCGGAAGTTTACATGAAAAAGGTAGAATAAAGGTAAATGCAAATGCGCTTTCTGAAGGATACTTATTTACGAACAAAACATATCATGAACTTTAAATTATAGTGCTGTTTTATAGACTCTGAAGTAGCGCAATTTCTCGCTCCAACTTTCCACCATTAATATTCTTCTTACTCTAATCTGATATTACTAACTAATAAACAACACGTTTAGTGGCTCACAGAACTCTCCCCTACTTTTCTTTGAAAGCCAATATTAACATTCTACAGCCACCTGAGTCCACCTTAGTTTATTACATTTACTTCCCAACAAACTCAACCCTTTGTTATACCGTATATCATTTATATATTCGTTTACCATTACACAAGCAACAACAAACCTCTACAAACATCGTCCCACAACAGAAACCACGTCGTCTCACTTCGATCAGCGCCGTCCCACAAAGGTTTCTTCACAAAGGAAAATCATGAAATACAAAGGAAAAAAGCTGATATCTATACGTCCACATGGACATTATCATGCAACCCCTGTACGCGATCAGCGATGCAGGGATCAACTTCCGCGCAGCCCTTGCTTCGCAAGATGAAAGCGCTTCGATCTTGCTTCCACTCGTTGAGCTCCTAAGGGTGCGAGAGCAAGGGTGCCGTGTCGTCGACCTTGTTGTTTGTTAGACCATCGACCATCGACAGACATGCATTTTATAATTCAGTCTAGTTTTTATTAAGTAGGTATCGTTCAATCTAAATTTTCACGCTCGAACAGCCATATTTTTCATTTTTCTTAGATTACGCCTTTTTTTATTCTTCTATGCGGAATTTTAATGGTTATTGTTTCATATTGATTTTAATAGAAATCAGGAAGATTCTGAGCTATTTATTGCTAGACCATGGACGTTTATGAAAGTTTATTCTTTATGGAAACAACTTGGCAGGAATTTGCTTCGCTTATTTTTATGTTTATAATCAGATGTTATACCAAGTTCATGGTGTTATACACCATTGTATATAATACATATTATAGTATTTCCATAGTATTCTATTAAGAGCAAGTATGTTAAGTTTCATACCATTCGTCAGTGCTTTCAAATAACAAGAGTTTAATACTATGAAAGTGAAATGTGGGAATTGATCAGAAAACGCTTCAATGGGAAATAATGATATGCACATCTGTGCAGGTATTTACCTGTATTTCCGTGTGTTTAGTGAATTCTTTTTACCTTTCAATTTCTCGTAAACGAAGACATGTGTCTCTGTTAGATTATATTACAAATGTTCAGAGTCGAGTATTTAAAACTTGCTTCAATGAAGATAAAGATTCGTCAATTTGTCTGCAGCAGGTAAATTTCTCAAACAATCAAATCGTGGCCCAAGTGAAATTCACATTTTTAATTTTCTAAGCAAACAACTCGTGACAAATTCGAAGTACACGAAACATAACCGCGCGCGTGTTTTCGAAATCCACTCGGTCTGTAGAATTTAAAGGCTGCTTTCAGTGCAGACACCATGACGACAGCCTGTAAACACGATCAGATTGAAATCGGTGATAAAATTTGGAATTCCAAGCGCCACGAAAACGTGCATGCTCCGTCCTTTCGTAAAACGAGTCGTCGACCGACGAGACAAAGTAGCTGACAACGTCTATGCGGAGGTAGTTGACATTTACGAGGGGTGTCTGGTGCAGAATTGTGTTCGAGGGAAGCAGATTCTTGCGGAGAAGTCAGCAGAAAGTTTCCGATTACTCGGACCGTGGTCGAAGCGGTAAATACTGGGAACAGAGTTGATTTTGTGGATAGAGCGGAGTATTCAAACATAAATGAAACTGTCGAAAATGATATAGAGCCGTGTTTGATGCTTTTTCACTTGATTAAAGATTAATTAAATATTGATAAAGATTACTGTGACGAGGTTAGGAAAAATTTTTGCACGAGGTTAAAAGTTCTGGTGTTCAACGTTATGCAGACTTAAAATGTTTCCATTGTATAGTGGCAAATGTATGATATTTATCCGATTTATACAAAATGTGACATTTATCCCATTTATAGAAATACTTACTTCTGACAATTTAACTGAAATTACTTGTTGTTCACACATCTCGGATATATTTTTGCCTAAACCTCTACGTGTTCTTTGAATTCATATCATAGTTATTTATAAATATCTTATCGGTCTAAAAATGTACAGCGCGTATCTTCTGTGAGTTAAAACAAAATGTTGCTATAATATTTATATGTTTGTAATTATACATCATAGCCATAAAATATATCAATTTTTGAATTTTACGTATCTAACTCTGAACTCTTTAAGTTCCATTCATTATTTTCTTGTAATTCTTGCAGATAGTTTCTACAAACATCCGCTACGTTTTTTGTAATGTTAACAGCGGTCAATAATAATAATAATAATAAAGTTCTAAAACTGTAAAGGAGAAGCCTCTAATCTACAACCTGTAGCCTGTTAATTCGCTATTATCAATTGCTAAATTATTATGCGGAAGACCTTTCAATATTACAATATTATACAATTACGACATTATATAACATAGTATAATACTTGTACACAAACAAAAGGTTTATTAATATTTCAAAACAACAATGCAAATTATAGTTCATAGTCGTTTATCGTTCTATCATTTACGCTCTAATATTTTTACTGAAAGCAAATCCTCGTGCACCTCGATCGTCCAATTACTGCAAACATTGCTTCCTCCAGAAGCTTTATAGCTCATGATTTAATAGAGCGAGCTTAAACCATCATTTCCAATACGAATTCCAGGAGAATGTTTTGGCACCGTTGGAGATTCGCTTCGCTCCGAATTAACTCCTTGGAAAGTGTATGTAAAACGATCGCGAAGCATTTCTTCTCTTATTAGATCTCGAATCTGTATAGACGCGACCTAAATTCCGCCACGAATTCGGACGTTCCTTCGCGAATGAAACAATCGTATCTCGATGAGATCGCGTATGCTCGCCGGGAGTCGGAAATTACGCGCACCTCAAACAGTTTGGATCGAATCTACAGTGGGTTTTCAACTATTAAGGCATCTCTCGAGAAATTTCCACGCTTCTTCCTGACTGAAGTGCGATACCAGCCAAAGGATCGTTTCAATTTCAGAGTTGATCAGAAATTATAGTATTGAAGATGAGGTGTTGCGAAAGCGCTGAACACGCTTGCCATGAAGCAAGGAACTGTCGTTAGAAGTTTGCGATTATGGTAATGCAGGGAATCTGGTTTCGCTTGGTTTGGAACATTCGAATATTTGATAAGATGTGTTTTATCGGCGGCTTTCGTGAGAAAGAATTTTTAAGCTTCAAACGTATATTTTTATGACTTACATAGGACCACTGTGTTTTCTTCGTTACAAGGAAATTTCGGTTTATAATTAATTAAAACGGAGGAAAATTTTCCTGTGAAACTTTTGAACAAGCAATTCGAAAAGCTCGATAAACTTGGCCTGTGAACGAGAATAAAGGTAGTTTATTAATAATTAATAATTAATAAGTACTAATAACTAAAGTAATTTATGTAGTTCATTTCTTTTCGTTAAATGCTCTACTTTTCGTTGATGTTATACTTTAGTTTGAATCTTTTAGTTGAATATTTTATCTTTTCATCTTCAATATCACTTTCAATGTACAATATACAATACACTGTATTTACACTATATAGTGCAATACATTAGAACATATTCCAACGTGAAACTTCTTACTAATAAACCAAACAATCTCATAATACATTGTTCAATTAATTATTTCCAATTCAACTACATTATCACAACTCCTACTTTTTCCATTTTTATCTACTTTTATTTACAACAACAATTTTTTACTTTTATTCATTGGGTTTACCGAAAATCTTAATTATTATCGCGACGCAGAAGGCGTCGAAGTGTGCAAGCATCATCAACGTTCACGAGGCAGTGGCTCGATTACGCGATTGCCCTCGAACGTGATTACGCGGTCTGCAATTAATTAACGACCTCTCCGTGAAACGCGTGCCGGCTATTAAATTATGAGGACGTCGCGCGGATCGTCCAGCCAACCCGAAATTTCCAACTGGAACGTGACGTTGTTCCCTCGACGCGACTAACAGGATGGTTCCCGCGCCCGCAAACCGAAAACAGGACCATAATTCAAGTATCTAGGATATCCTGACGTGGCAGCCTGATCGAACGGATTCAAAAACATCCACATTCGCTGATCCGCGAAAATGTTTGAAAACTTGCTATAGAAAATTTGTATGCCCATATTGCACGTGTTACGTAGAACAGTTTATGGAAGAAGCACCCTTCTTAAAATATTAGAATTGCATACATTAACTCTAGAAATATCAATTTGTTATGCATATCTACATAAATATGTCAATGTACAAATAATTATAATTAAAATATGATAAAAATAAGTGCGTACGTATAATGTCTTAATAACAGTTAATATATAATATATAATATATAATATATAATATATAATATATAATATATAATATATAATATATAATATATAATATATAATATATAATATATAATATATAATATATAATATATAATATATAATATATAATATATAATATATAATATATAATATATAATATATAATATATAATATATAATATATAATATATAATATATAATATATAATATATAATATATAATATATAATATATAATATATAATATAATATATAATATATAATATATAATATACAATATATAATATACAATATACAATATATAATATACAATATACAATATATAATATATAATATATAATATATAAAATAATAAATAATATATAATATATATTAACTTTTATTAAGACATTATACGTATCCAATTATTTTTATCATATTTTAATTATCATTATTCGTACATTAACATATTTATGTAGATATGCATGACAGGTTGATTTTTAATAAATATAATATATAATATATAATGATATAATGTATATAATATATGATGTACAATGTATAATAACTTTTATTAAGACATTATACGTATGCATTTATTTTTATCATATTTTAATTATAATTAATTGTACATTGACATATTTATGTAGATATGCATGACAGGTTGATATTTCTGGAGTTAATGTATGCAATTCTAATATCTTAAGAGGTGTACTAGAAAATGCACGTATGTAATTTCAAATTCATAATCTGTATCATATCGCTGATGCTTGGCAACTCGAAAATTTCAAATTTGCTTTTACTGAGTAGAAGTTCTACTTTGTGTTTCTATTTTTATCGTGTAAAACGTATTATGTATGATATAATGTATATTTATAATTTCGTTAGTTTTGCATCAAAGGGAAAAATTATTATCTACGCCGCTACTAACTTGACCTTATTTTTATGACAACGCTTGGCTCATTTTCGATTGTTTTGTAACGCCACAAGTGGAAGGTTCTTTTGTTTTCGCGAATAATGACATATCTCTTGAGTTAAGTCAACCTTGTAACGTCGTTGAAATGATTCACGAAGATTTCCTTGTAAATTTTAAAAAACCGCTCCTCTAAAATTTACGAATTTTTTTAGTTGTGCCGCTGTTAATGTCAAACAGCGATATATACACATTCTGTTAAAAATGAAAGATATCTTAAGATTTGTTCATTTTCGACGAGTGTAAAATCTTCTCACTCGTAAGAACATATTTCAACCATTATTTGTCTTCTTCTTATCCCTTCAACACTACAACAAAAGAGTGCAAACTTAAAATGAATATACCAAACCTTTTAAATTCAAAAATAAAGAAAGAAACAAAGACGAAGGAATAAAATAAAAAAAGACGAGCAAACAAGAAAAAAAACCATCGAAACAAAAATATATCCTGCTCCTAGTTAAATTCACTTCTAGTTCTTAAATTTCTGCCGCATACGATAACGCAAAAATTTTGAGATACAACCTCTAATTAGCCCAAGCTGTTACAAATGTTCACGCAGGAAATTGCTATGAACTTTCCGTACGACAGAAATTCGTTATTAAAGGATGTTAATTCGTTTTTATCTAGCCTTCAGTTGCAGCCTTGTTCTCCGTCTTTTATCTGGTTAATTAACCTTCCCTTACATGTCCAACCCCGACAAACGGATTAAATGTAGAAAATCCAACCGAAGAAAAAAGAAAAAAAGAAAAGGATGTAACCGCCAACGGCGTTAATTTCGTTGCGTTGAAAACGCTTTTAAGGGAACCAGCTTTTTTCCGCGTTTATTAACGCTGGATACACAGGATTCTGGGCTGCCTCGAATTTAACTCGCTCGTTTACCCTTTGATCAATTTTACTTTTTTCAGAAGTATACGATTCATTTGTCTAATTACGATTCGATTGCGTTTTCTTCGTGTTCGTACAGAAGATAATTTGACTATCGTTTTATGAATGTAAATGAAAATCATGGAAGATTACTCGAACTAAAAATATTTTGTTTCTTATTTTGTTTATTTTTCTTTATACAGGGTGGTTGGTAACTGGTGGAACAAGCGGAAAGGGGGTGATTCTACGCGAAAAAAGAAGTCGAAAATATAGAATAAAAATTTTTCGTCTGAGGCTTTGTTTTCGAGAAAATCGACTTTGAATTTTCGCTCGGTACGCGTGCACTATATCACGTCTAGTTATAACGGATCTCACTGTAGATTGTTGTCTCGATGGAAAAATTTAAAAAAAAAAAAAGATCAAAAAAAATTTCTATTCTATATTTTCGACTTCTTTTTTCGCGTAGAATCATCCCCTTTCCGCTTGTTCCACCAGTTACCAACCACCCTGTATAATAGAAAGATTATAGCATTATTTTATTTAAATGGTATATAGACGCATGATTTATAGAATTTCGCTTCACTGAAGAATGTTTTATTATTTTTATTATTATTTACTTTATTCTTGTTTATATGTAGACAAGATTATAATATTGTTTTATTTAAATTGCATACAGACGCCTTGTAAAATGCTTTCGTTTCTTTTAGTTTATATTATTTTTACAACCGATTGAATATCATACAAAAATCAAATGTGTAACGATCGACGCAAAAAGTTTCTTTTTTTATATTTATCGCTTGATGGATTTAAAAATCAAAACGTATTCGTCAATAAATCCTCATATGTAATATTCATAGCTATTCGTCAGTAGTTGTATGTCGTGATGTTTGCACGTCTCTACACTTTTGCGCAAATCGCAGTCGATGTTTAATGTAAACATCACGATACGAAACAGCAGCGAATTCCTGTTCGATTGCATCAATATAATCGTTGTTAAACGTGAAATATCCCATTGAATGGCTATCCTTTCTATCATGAATCACTAAATTTATCTGAAGCCGATAGCTGTGCACTTACTGTTATTTCCCAGGTGTGCCATTCATCATCTGCGTTCTCTCTTAATTCAGGTATGCAAGATGTTTCAAAATATTAGTGCGTTACATATAAATCTTTATAAAACTTTCAAGGTTTGTTTTTTTAATTTAAAAAGAGAATTAAAATAATAGTAACTCAATTAATAACATCTCATGAATTTATTCAATTTATTTGATTCCTAAACCTTTACTGTTTTTGTTTACGACATATTATTCCAACTTTTAAACTATGTAATATTTATATACTTTTCTGTAATCTCTGATTAAAATTTTCAATTAATCATTGTCCATCGTTTTTTGGTCTTTCCTACTTATTACTTTTAGTTAATAAATTCTGAATGATTTTACACGTTTATGAAATCGACCATTTCATATGCAACAACCTATTAGTATTTAAATCTCTCGAGTTTAATCGGCTGATCGAAGCTTACACTCTTAGCGGAAATTATATATTTCGACGTACAAGTGCTTCTGGAAGCTTGATTCGTACTTGTTGGTCGAAATTACGTTTAATTAAAAATCATATTCCTCGCGTTATATGCAGTCGAAATTATGCTTTCTGGATTACGCGCGACTACAGAGTGTAATGTCCATAATCTTTTGTAATAGCTTCGATTTTAGCTCCACTCGAACATTAAATTATTCTGGTCTCTACGATGTTGATTATTCATACGAAGTATTGTAATTTTCATTATAATTCAGTAGAATATTTTGATGAAAGAATCCTATTAAAAATACTTTTCCAACTTTTGAGAAATACACGTAGATAACCTACCTAATTGGATTATTTCATTAACTCTTCTTTAACACGAAAAACCTCCTATATTCATTTAGCCGCCAATTTCTCTGCGAAATAAAAAATATATAGAAAGAAGACAAGATCTTCAAAACCACATTTCGTATGATATTTTCATGACACAAGAAATTTTTAACATCATATCTTTATACATTTATGGCACAAAAATTGACGTTTTCTAAACGTTTCATCGCATTTGGAAAATATTATATATTTAAAGGTCAAATTGAGTCGCGTAATATACACCAGAAGGATCAACGAATCGATATCATTTTCTTTACAACCAGCAGACAAATATTCGACGAAATGTCGGTGAATTTGCTTGGAATAATTCGCGTGTGTCAGAACGGAAACAGCACGAGTCCCATAGCATTGGCACTTCCGTTTGCTTCAAGTAATACGCAAAAACACGATGGAAAAAGGAGCAAATAGTGAACAACGTTAAGCGTGTTTATACGTTGGCACGAAAATGAAACGGATCTCTGTAAGAATTCATTGACTGTGCGGGGTCTCGTTATCGCGTTTTTCTGATATTTTTGTCCGTTTTTACACACAGCCGAACCATTGAATCTCCCGCCCATTTTGCTCGCCTTTTCCCTTGCCTCATTTTGTATTCCTTTGTTCCACTGATAGGCTGTGCACACGTGGCTGTGGCTAATGAATTTCGTTTTTATGTCACCCGAGTAGAACCTCCAGAATATGTCAGTTTGTTTGAATTTTTGTGACTTGAAAAGAGAATATATTTCTATGATGAAATTGCAACTTCCTCGCATTTATAGCGAGCCATCGAAATATTCGTAACTGTCTCAATTGGCGAATTTGAATGATTGATATTTTCTTACAGTACTTTTT
This sequence comes from Bombus flavifrons, assembly GCF_040668555.2. Taxonomy (NCBI): domain Eukaryota; kingdom Metazoa; phylum Arthropoda; class Insecta; order Hymenoptera; family Apidae; genus Bombus; species Bombus flavifrons. Next base: position 7,214,713 of record NC_138446.1, on the reverse strand, counting down.
CCTTAAATTATTCGATATATTATTATTGATAAGAATCTTGAAACTTCCAATGGAAAGAAGTATTAATCGCTCAAAACTGATAAATTGAAAGGAAACGAGAACCTTTGTAATTCACTGCATTTGTTCTAATTTTGCTGAAAGTTTGGAAAATTCGAAGGAAGATTTTTCGAACACATATGACAATAAATTTGCCATGATCTTAAATAAAATATTTGCCTTATATTGAGTTATTAGAGTAGCGGTTCTTAACGTGTGTTTCGCGGACTTCTGCAATCCAGGAAATGCTCAGCACATACAGGGTGGTTGGTAACTGGTGGTACAAGCGGAAAGGGGGTGATTCTACGCGAAAAAAGAAGTCGAAAATATAGAATAAAAAATTGTTTATTTTTATTTTTTTTTAATTTTTCTATCGAGACGACGATCTACAGTGAGATCCGTTATAACGTGCCGCACGTGTACCGAGCGAGACTTCAAAGTCAAACAAAGCCTCAAACGAAAAATTTGTATTCTATATTTTCGACTTCTTTTTTCGCGTAGAATCACCCCCTTTTCGCTTGTACCACCAGTTACCAACCACTCTGTATAAATCATTATTGGAGTAAAAAATATTTAATACGTGTATTTATTTATTTATTTATAATTTCTTCTCTACAAATTTGATGTTTGTTGATGAACAGTTGGTGAGTGTTTTAAATATAATTTGTATATTTGGCACACTACGGATTCAAATTTTGAGTTAAACATTCGGGTTCTGCGACAATAAAAAATTACTTAAAGAAGGTCCGTGATAAACAAAAGGTTATGAACCGCTGTATTATAGCGATAAAAGTGTCCTTTATACACGGCAAATATTTATGGACGATGTTATGTAGAATCTGTTTCATGGGTTTAACATCTACAATTTATTGCTGCAATACATTGATACGTAAGTTACATTATTCAATAGGTATAATAATTGTCTGTAACGTTAAATATTACCAGCGTAGAAGGTCAATATCTTTATATTTATTAACGATCCAAAATGATTCATGTAAACTATGGTCATATAAATTCATACACATCAATGAAACAAACCATAAAATAACTCTTTCAAAGATTAATCGAATCGTTAGGAAAGACATAAATATAATTAAAAACCATTCTCTTTATTACAATATTATATTAAGAGTGTACAAATTACTTCTTGAATTAAATCTTGAACCCAAATAGCGTTTAAAATTATTTCCAATAACTATTTTCATCTATCTTATCCATTTTTCCTTGTTAAATTTTTTACATTCAGGCTGCCAAATAAAAAATAATAAACCGCGTTACACAATTATATTTTATACACGTGTTACATCGAACATCTTTCCCAAATGTAAAATTGTCAAACAGCCCATCAGCTCGATTTCTATCCTTCAACCCTTGTTCGCACCGTTCGACTGATCCATTCACGAGCCAAGTGCTACACATGCTCACTAGTACTCATCTATTCTATACTCATCCGGAGCGACATATAGCAGCCACTTTCGATCTCCCAACGGTTTTCCAAACAGCCCACTCATCAAAGGTTTCCATCCTCGCTTTTAGCCCGTTTGAAACAAATTTTAATCGAATACCAAAAAGAGGCGAAGTACTCGTCAAATCGTAATACAAATAAAATTGACAGAAGCAAAGGCTGAGGAACAGGAACAAAAGTGAAAAACTGTAGAGGAGCAAATGAATCGAGAAAAAAGAAAGGACAAACGAAATCCGAGACGCGGTAAAGGAAGGGATGATAAAAAAGTCAGAAAGAGAAAAAAGAGAGGAGAAAAGAGGAAATTAAGAGAGAGAGAGAGAGAGAGAGAGAGAGAGAGAGAATAAAGGAGAAGAAAAAAGGTAGAACGAAGTACACGCGTCGGTATACGCGTCGTTCTGCGAGCAACATATTTTCCAAGCCGATACGCTTTTTCCCTCGCCCTTTTTGAAACGCGCACGCCACCCTGTGCGCCACCCCTCTCTCTGCTCTGCTCTGCTTGCCGCCGGTTTCCCTTTCTCCCGCGGTATCCAACCTCCTCGCTGCCTCTGGAAATAGTCGCCACAAAGCGATTCCCTGTGCTCCGTGTGTTCCGCGCGATTATCAAGCTACCGAGTGCCGCTCGGTTCGTCCTCGCGTCCCGCCGACGCGTTATCGCGACACGTGCTTCCGGTCGATTCGTGGAAAACCACGGGCCGTTCGTTTAACAACAGTTTTCCGTATCGAGGAAAGAGAACGGACCTCATCTACGCGCGCTAATTGCGAATTTATTGCAGATAAGCGAGGATCAGGGTTGTTTAAAAGTGAGGGAGAGTGTGGCGTGTTCTGGTGTTGTTGATTTTAGGGGCGAAAGTTCATCGAGATTGTGCTTTTTTTATTGTTTCGTTGAAGTTGGAGATCAAGGTGGTCGGAAAGTTTGTTTGGAAAACTGTGAGGGGTAGGTAGCATGGAAATTTAAGGTAACGTTTGATCGTGGTAATTAGAGTTGAATGAAGGAAAATGTGTTTACTGTGAAAATATGTTGTGGAATAATTGAACGTATAGGTGGTGGTGAACTTTGAATCTGTGAAATTTATACGATATAATATATTGTATTGTTTGAGATAAAATGTAATGTGTCAAAAAGCACAGTTGAAGGGAGACGTGTTGATTGGAGCTGTGTTTTTGACATAGGTAAAGATAGATAATGGGAAAGTTTGGTTAAAAAAGAAGTGATCTATGATATGCAGTATGAATATTTCAGATAGAGTATAATTGTGGTAGGAAAAAGCCTGACGATTATAGTGCAGTTGAGGAAGATACGTTGATCGGGGTTATATTTGTAAAATAATTAAAAATGTAGGTTACACAAAAATTTCTTTGACAGAAGAAGAGTTTAACTCTTCATAGTTTTTTTGTTCGCAACATATTATACTATCGATTATAACTTCCCAATCCAAGTAGAGAAATTTAAATTAACAAGTGTAAGGACAACTTTCGCGATAAAATACTTTAAATATATATAGATATAAAAGTACGTAATTGTATGACGTTATCGAGGGTAAAATGGGGTGTGATTGTGTTTTGAGAGATTTTTACAGCTGTGGTTAAATAGAAAGTTAATTAAAGCTGCTTTCATGAAAAAAACTGGAAGTCGAGATACTCTGAGAGGAAAAATAAATGGTTTGTGTAACGTTGCATAAAATTAATTCTACAGGGAATTGCAATTATGATCGAATTTAATTCGAGTTTGACAAGAATATACCTACATCATTTTTCTATTATTTTATTTCTTGAATATCAAATTTTGCTAAATTCAGACAATTCCGAGAAATGATAGAAGTTGTATTGTAGCTCATATTGAAAATATGAATCATATCTAAAAGCAATATCCTTCTGTTTCATAAATTATGTTATCGATTGATATCTATAACTCGGTAAGTTCTAAGTATTATAATCTGTTTTCTTCGAAAATTGTTCATTTTTTCATATAAAAGATAATTTTCTAATTGCTTATTTCTCTCGTATACACACAGATATAACCTTTTTATTATTATCAAAATTGTTTAAGTGGTGTTAATTGTTTAAGTTAATTGGTTTAATAGGTTAGAAAAAGAAAAGTTACACTAAAGTTTCTACTACAGTAGCTTTACAATTAATTATTTCTGAAAGGTGGTTGTTCTATTTCTACACAGGAAAAGTAGATATTAGTGAGCGATATAAAAATCATTAACACTATCTTTCGACCATATGTGGGTCACGCCAGTCTTCAGAAATTTATGATTCTCACGTAGTTCATAGAGCTTTGTGACTCTTTACAGTTCAGAGTCGACAATTCAAAATATCTTTAACACGTAACACTTTCACACTCAAAAAATACGCAACCGGATAAAATAATTATAACTTGAATATAAGAAACAGAATCTTTGTTAATTCTAATGAAAAATCTTAAACTACGTATCTATGTAGATGTTTCCAACCAGTATCTATTAAACTAATTTATCAATCTTATCAATCCCGTAGAAAGTACACACCCTCTACATTTTCTAAAACAACGCTTCTTCTATATTAATTTTTGTTTTTAAAAGGAAAATACTTTGGTAAATCATTTTATTATTAAAATTCTAAAAACGCTAAAACGTGACTTTTTCTGATTGCCAGCATTCAATTCGCTAGCATCCATCGTCGATCCACCGTTCGTCTTCGATCACCAGAAACGATGCAATATCCCTCTGCAGCCATTCGTGACGCGTCGTTTTAATTACCACGTCGCGTTCGATCATTCTTCGCGAACATAAACCATCCTGCACCACGATCATACCAATATGCTAGCCACAAGCTTGAAACTAGCCACCTACGTGTATACTAAACTGGGAGCTTCGAAACTTTGTAACGAGCCTTACAAGCAATAGCCTATGATTTATCGCGCGATCGACCTCACAGGAGATTGACAAGAAATCGCGATCTGAAATTCCAAGTTGCAAGTTCTTGCGCATCTAACATGAGCTTAAGGATCCACACGATCATCCCGCCGTGACAAAATGATGATTTATAACCGTGGTGACCGAGCATGCGTGCAAACCAAGTCTGGTATCGTCGTCGTTTCCTCGAATTCGCGATAGACACCGGCGAGTAATCGAGATTTGTTAACGCACTGGTCAGCACCACGTGTGCTGATAGAATTCTGATCGACAGCGGGACGACGATAGAGAAATCGTTTCTGCATTGGTTCGTCATTGGTTCCGAGTTCTATAGGTACAATGGCAAGGATATAAGAGAAAGCGGAAGAAAATTGCGCGAGAAGATAATTGTGCTAAGTGAAAGAATTTATTATAATACAATAAATAACTGAACAAATAATAGTTAACAAATTAATTAGTGTAATTAAAAATATAGGTGTAGAGTTACCGCGAAGAGATCAGAAGAGGAAGTCAGACATAAAGGGTGAGTTCCAAAAATTGTATTGAATATAATTCTGCAAAAGCTAACGACCGATCAAATCTTTCAGAATATTCAAAAATAGAGTAAATTTTAAAATAACGTTTTTCTATTAGTCTAAACGTAACATTCTATTAGTTAATAATGATAAAGAATTCGGTCCTGAAGGAATTAAATTCACTTTAATTTTGTGCGATACCAGATGACCCCAATCATTGTTGATAATGTGGGTTACGTACATATATCTTTAACAAGCATATAAGAATCGTCGGTGGAAAGTGTCGGACTGTCTTTCCTGTCTCGCGACCCTTCGTCGAACGGGACAAAGCGAACACTAATGTGGCGTAAATGGAATCAAAACGGTTTCCACCCCTAAGCAACTACACCGAAGGGTGTTTGCGTCATTAATGTCAAGCCTCGACCGCTACGTGCAGAGGCGTTGCTCGATATTATATGATTTATAATTAATAGACAACCTGCATCTCTTGTTACGTAATAACTTTTGCCCGGTTCGTCTCATCGAGTTAAGTGTTCTAAATGTATAGATTCGCGAAATTTTAATGCTCATGGAAATAAATATATTCGGTTTAATGACTGATGCCTGTTCGTTTAATCGTTTTTGCAGAATACTAGAGCTCAGTTAGGAAGTGTAAATTGGGAAACTATTTCCCAATTAGCAAACTATTGTAGCTAATGGCATTTTTGAAACTAATATGTTGTGCTCTTCGTGAAATATAATTTGTGAAATGAAAGTTAAATTCTCAAGAATATTCTCTGAATGGAAATTTAATATATTCCCAATAATTTGATATATTTTCAATAATTCAATAATCGTTGGACTGACAAACTGATTAAAATGAAGATTGAAATTTAGAATGTTATGCGTATAAGAGATATAAAAGTGCTAGAAACAGCACATAATAATAACTAAACGAACTCTTTTTTGCAATAAATATTAAATAATGTATCTATGAATATAGGTTATATAATTACTCATTAGAATATAAAATTAGATATTATTAAGATCAGAATAAATATTAATATATATTAACATACATTATACTATGACTAGTGACATTTTTATTATAACAGGTATTATAAGATATTATCAAAAATTAGATTGATCTTATTATTATTCATTTTAATTAATCTTTCTTTTATAATGAAGCTGTTAAAGAATCATCCTGATCAGCTTCATAAATTCGAAAGTTGGAAAAAATGATTTAAAAATTTTTTTACAAAAGTTTTTTAAAATCTTGGAATTTACTCTTATATATATTAATCAATTAATTGATTATTTACTTATTTAATTAATTGATTATATACTCTAAATATTTTCGACCTTTTATTTTAAGATCTCTCTTGCGATATTTCTATTTCGTCTTTTGTACGGGAAGTTCGGTTATTTGAACACAATATTATTTTTACATTTTCAGAGTCTAGCTTGATTTTCTCTAATTCGATCTAAACGTTCATGACTTTCTCCAAAGCACAGTACACACGGTGTACAATAGAAGATTCGTCGAATATATTTTTTACAAGCAAAAAGGGTTCGGAGCTAAACCTCTTTTTAGCTGGTTACCGTTAACGTGTATACGTGACTTTTACCTCTGACAGAGACAAAAAGTATAGTAAGGGACCGTAAACGAAGTCAAAATGAAATCTACCCCTCGGTGTTTTCCACTTTTTGTCTTTCGAGAGATCGTTCGCTCCGTTAATTACAGTCCTTTGTACCTCATCGCCTCGTTTGTACGAGTACGAAAGTTTGCTCCTGCGTCCAGTTACGGTTCAACAAATCCTTGTTTCTATCTCTACGGTTATACCTTTATGACAATAGTTAACAATCAATATTCTGAACCGTAACGCGAATGTTTCAAATAAAAACGCACTTGCGTGCAACAGAATATTATTCACTAAAATTTTTATTACTTGACGCGTCGCCCGCTGAAATAGAAAATTTAATCCTACTATACCGGTATACATACCAGGAGAGAAATATATAATATATATGTAGAACTTATTTATCATGAAACCATAAGTTAATCCTATAATTATAATATTTTAAAAATATCGAACAATCATATTTATTTTTGGATCGTAAAAAATTCCATTATGAATATAATATTTCATCATTTTTTGACACAGCCTTAATCACCCTCAACCTGATCTAGCCATAATAAGAATTCAGAAAAAAAGAAGGTCAACTACATAATCGCACTCACAATTAATAACAACTCATTCATATTTATAATCACAATAATAACGTGTATGAGGTAGTTTACTCGTAGACATAATCGTAATTCACAACAGTTCGTTCATAACCATAATCATAATCATAATCATAATCATAATCATAATCACAAATCGTCCAATTTTATAACAACATACGCATTCTTCATACTACATTATTATGGAAATTCTAGTACAGAAATATTTTAAGATTACGAATAAACGAATACGTTTCTTTTCATATTCGTTGCGGAAAGACTTGTGGAAAGTAGCAATCAGATCGGACGCTCTGAAATTCATACGATATCTACCCCTATGTGGTCGAGGGGTGGTTGCGTCGTTAATTTTTGCCGCGATTCCCCTGTACACAGTTACACATACGCAATATGGAGAACAGCGGCGCAATATGGAGAAGGAAGTTGTTATCAGAGCTCGCCATAGTCATCCAACGATAAAGAGCAAGCCGACTCGAATTTATTGAAGCGAACCGCGCACCGATAAACCTGTTTATCTGGAGAGAAGAGAAAAAGCTGGGATACTAATCACCACTGGAAACTAAAGCTCCGATTTGATCACTCGGTTGAGTAATATCGCGCGATTTTCAGCTTTCGAAATTCACCTTTCATTTTGAGGGATGTTTGCAAATGGTGGCATTATTTAGAGGGTGGTTGGATGATTAATGATAATGGTGCGGTCGTCAATATAGGATAGTTTTTTTTTGTAAAGGTGTACGAGCACGTATGTATGTAATAAAAAGAAGAAATGTTGCAAAAAATAGATATAGGATATAGAGTGACGGACAAGAGAAAATTTATGAACTAAAAAGTATAGGAAGACGCTATAATTTTACAAAATGAATTTATATCTAACAAAGGCAATGAATAAATAAGTATAATACTTCTGGGAAGAAGAGATAACTGTTATCAATATTGTAAAAAATGTTTAGTACAAAAATTACTAAGGTTCATAGTATATCAATTTCAAATGTAGTAGAAATTAAATGCAATTCTAAATGTAGGAAAATTTATAAACAAGAAAATAGCAAAACTTTTTATTGTGATCAGATTTAGAAGAAAATGTTAAGAGAAAGGGGTAGGACAATTTCTTGACTCGTTATCGATAAATCTTTTAAATTTTAAATTACAGAATTTCCATATGTTGATAATCTCCAAAAATTTTTATTCCCATTAAATTCTATTGAAATCTATCAGAAAATTTTAAAAGCACATGTTAAGAAACAGAATTTAAATTGTCAAATTTTCAAATCATGATGATATTTCCAGTTACTCGTTCAATTTTATGAGACTCAAGGTTTATATTAATATTCAAATTCCATTAGATCGAACGTGACTCGATGATTGGAAAGGTTATTAATATTAAAATTCTACGATACAGAGGCTCATCGATCGAAAATCGAAAATTCCCGGTACAGATTTACGAATAAAGAAAATTCCTCTTCCGTAGGACTCTTATCAGACTGGAATTAAATTCCTATCAGAGAATTTGCAGAAATTCGCAAGTGCTATGCTAAACAGGAAATCAATAGCATCAGGTGAAACTAGCTCGATTCGGTCGAAATGAAACCATTATTGTTGAATCGCGAACCTCTTTGTCAAGATCTGACTAACGCGGTTAACGTCGCAGAGAGTTATACTCTAATCCATCAACCCTTTAATTGCTACTTCTCTTATTTCCTTCCTCTTGACCCAACAGTATCTGTATAATGGCATCATGGTACTATTATAATATGGTACCACTAACAGTATCCATATATGTATATCAAATTAATTATATAATTACATTTTTATAAATCTTAGTAAATAAATGATTAATATTAACAAAGCATAAAAATATCGAGACATTATATTTTATTTTCGCTATATGATTTTTTGGAAAAATATTAATAGCTTTACGATGAAAATTGAGTGCGATGAATAATTAATATGTTATTAATGAATTAATTCATATTGCTTATTGGTTTTCTGCTACTTAGTTATATAGTTTCTTATATGTGTACACTCCTATTTATAGATGATAGAACATTTTATTAAATTATTCAAATCATTAATAATTACTATTTCATTTGAAATGTTAAACTCTAAAGAAAATTTTTTTGTTAAATATTGCGATAATCACCTTATTAATTATACCTGATTAAATTAAATTTTTACCTCATCTCTACCTATATATATTCATTGCGTAACACGTCGGTTTTAATAAATTTCAGCATCCGTATCATTAATTTACCTGTTCTATTTATTCTTATTTACTAATTATTATAACTATTTTCATTTCTACTTTTTTTTAAACTGTAAATCAGGAAACTATTGATACATAATCGTTAATTTATTATTTTTTTTTTTATAAATCTTGCAAACAGTTTCTGCTAAATTGTATTACACATTTTGAATCGTTATTTCGCACGAATATAAAATTGTGATCAATTAATTGTCACACGTTTCGATAAAATTTCTCAGGCAAATACAGAGAAAACGGGAAAATATTAAATCCATGTTCTTCTGTCGTAAAAATGGAACCATCGACGGCGAGTTATTTTATTATTCCCTTCCATTGCCTTTGTTTCAGCAAGTTCGAATGAAAAAGCGTAAAAATGGATGATATTTTATATCGTCCAACTTCGTAGCATACTGTCGTCACCGTTGAAGTTTCCTTTCCGATGCATGAATAAAAAAGCAGCTGCAGACGAATATTTCTACGATATTTAATTCTACGGTTGATATTGGAGTGCTTTTTTAACGCATACCAAAAAATTCAGAAGAAGAAGGTAGAATTCAGATCAAGCAAGATATTGTACGAATGTAGCCTGCTCAAATATTATTTGTTAAATTTCAGCAAAGTGAAAGAACAGGATAAAATAAATATTACATTTTAATTAAATATGATTTCGATTTTGCATTAGTAAAACCCAATACAATTAACTAGCGTGAAAGGAAAACAAAATGAACAACAAACAGAATGCATTTCCTTTAGTAAATTATTAACTTAACTAATAAAACCTTTGTAAAATTGAATAACAAATTGAAAAAACACAGAACAGAGGCAATAGCTATTTTGTTAAATTTGCTTCTAAAATCTTCTTACATTTATGCAAAATATGACTCCAACAAATTTCATAAACAAATGCATCCAACATATAGCCAGGACATAACAACGCCAAACAATTTCGAACATCACTAACATTTCCTCTAATTTGCAATAACGTAACAGCCAAAGAAATCAAGCTTACTCAACTTAGGCCAACGGAATACCTTTCTCATCTTCTCACCCTTTTATCCTTTGACATCTCCAGAAGTGTCTAACAATAAGAGCCACCCGGTACATTTACGGACCTTAACGGTGCCCCAACGGAAAAACGTTGAAAACGTGGCTATCCTTCCGATAATTTAAAATCCAGTCGACATCTACGGACGCGAGATGAAAAACGTCACGCGATTCAACCTGAACGACGATAACAACGACGCTCGCTCGGACTCGAATAGTTCAGCTTCAACGATGATACGGCCGTGCAACGTGTAATTGGTCGTAAAAGCAGCCAGTTACCTTCCTCTCGAGGATAATGTTCGCCGTGGCCGCCTTGTTTAGGTGAATTCGCGGGAAAACAACCAAAGAGAGGATGAATTATCGTTCGACTTCCGATAATATCGTATCGAGATAGGACGTTTTGCGATAAAGCGCCAAACTTTTGCACGTCTTTCATCCCACTGTTCGCTTCCGCAATGAAACCGTTCAATTTTCTAATTAGTCGAATACCATGGCGATGGTTTCATTTTCAATGTGTAAAAAAGATTGAACAATACGCCGATTCGTAATTGGAAACTACAATTCGACGCGAGTTAATTTGATCCATATACGTATTTCGTTACTACGAATTTACGGATTTGCAAGTCGATTTGATGCGAAATGTGAATCTGAGTTTATGAAAATTAGAAATGAAGTTAGAGGATTTATGAAAAAGTTAAACTGTTAACGACTACAGCAAAGTTACAAATAGAGAAGAATATCTTTATGATTTTATATGGTCTTCTGTGCAAGTTTATATTTTTGTGTACACAAACTGGGCAACGCATCTTAGACAGAGGTTCGTTTTATCACACAAAAATAATAACTAGTATTCTACTTTGAATATTTCGTATATATACGCATTCTTTGCATTTTTGCATCTTTCGATTTGACATAAGTGTATGACAATCGGCATTTTATTCGTCTCAATAATTAATACAATAATTAAGAGACAAAAGTAACAATTTCGTAATTTAATTTCGTGGCCACACATTTCCTAGAAAATATTCAACACTATTGTGAGTCGCACCGATAATTTGCAACGTTATGCAACAGAGCAACAGTAATAACAAATAGATTATTAACGACCCCACGTATCATATAATTTCTCGCTAAAGAAGTTTGAGTTTCAAACTCAATTAATAATGCAATATGAAGGCAATTTTTTCTTTCTGAGCTTCTCTTTGATATCGTGTAATTAATAATGATCAATTCGAAAGAGCATTAACGTCGCCTAAGAGCATTACACAAAGGTACAAAGATAAAAATCGCCATAAGCGAGCCGCATGATTTGTTATTTCGAGGTGCCAACGACGATGGTCGAACTGCTAAACAAATTATTGCAGCCGACTTACGCAGTTAGACGAGCGACCACGAGCTTTTATTCTTCTTACACGTGCGCCGCGTTTGAACAAGTGTCGCGCTTCGATGATGTGGCCATTTATGTGACAAACACCGGGGATCCCTGAACGTCGTAAAAAAAGAGTCAAAGGGTCCCTTGGGTTCCATTTTCGGTCTGCATGTCGGTCTCAATGCTAAACCGTAGTTACGTGCGTGTAATAAAGAGAACATAAACCCTCGTGATCGACATTCGAAGAGTGAGTTTTTAGATCTGACTCAAACAATTTGCTTGCCATAATTTTTGAAAAAGACTCGTAAAAATATATTGGAAATTTGAACAAAAAGTTGAAGATGTTCTATGTACATTGTGCGGTTCTTATGAGAGACCATCGTAAACTGATGTTAAAAGAAATTATCGTTTTTCCTTCTGCCTTTAATAAGTGTTACTACCTTTTAACAGTCTATATATTTTAGTCGATGATTGGATCATTAATAATTTTCGAGTTTGAACTTTGAATATTATTTATAATTACGTTATTCTTCGTAAATTAATAAATTAACAGGCAACTGTGAAAGATGATGAAATATTATTTTTTTATTAAAAATTTGAAGTAGAAAGTGCAAGGGAATGTTTTTGGATGAGGTACGAGGTATGATATTTAGGTTAAGAATTTAATAGCAATAGTTGCAGGACAAAGATCGATCGAAGATTCTCGTGTTGCATTGTCATCAATCTAAAAGCAATTTATCTAAAATGTTCCTATAGAGTTTTAATTTATCCTTCCTCGCTCTCTCGATCTATTCATTTTCTAATTTCAACTCTTAGTTTAATAAGAAGTAATGTAATAATAAAATCTTAATCAATGTATATTTGGACTCCACAAAGATGAAAAAGAATATATATAATACGAATATACAGCAATATACAAAATTTATATGCCAATGATAAGTACATATTACCATTTACTTTAATTGATAATTAGACTATTGAATCTCTAATTCAAACTCTGAATATTGTTCACTATTAATGTTAATTATTCGCAAATAACATTAATAAATATTTTTCCTATGAATCGCATAAATGGTCGAAAATCCATAAATTTCGAGCCTTGACTAGCGCAATTGCATTTCAGCGCAATTTCTTCGTAACGATCTCAGGTAACGGGTAGCCAATTACTTTCCACGTTTCTCGTGAATTACCCAATACGTGAATTACCGGCGATTTTCTCTTTCCACGGCGTGTTGCTAGCATCGTGAAGTCGTGGCTTCGTTATCGCGAAGCCGACTTTGTTGCGCAATTAGATGCACGACCTATTGTGCGTGGAAGTACGCGATATCCGTGATACAATGTGTGTCTGCTTTAGGAAATCGTGGTAGATTGTTTTCGGTACCTTACATCAATCCACGTGAAGTTTAACGAAGGTAAATTTATGGTGACTTAACGTGAGCTTGCTTGAGATTCAACCTGAGTTTACATTTCACTTAGTATTTACATTACATAGAATCTAATATAACTTTTGAATACATTTGAAACTCAATGTAGACGCCATTCAAAGGTAAAACTACTACTTAGTATTATTCTAACACTATAATTATTTTTTAAGAAATATTTAATCCAAGAATTATTTCAAGATAATTACCTCGTAAATGAAACATAATTAATATATCTTGCGTCCTTTTGCTCTTTCTGCGCCAATAACTTCTTTCCATATGCTTTGATTTCAAGGTAATTTTTTAATAGAATTCTTGGTTTCTACTGATCTGAAAAGTTTTGACAAATTTATAGACCACGAAAGATCGCCAAGGAACATGTACACACACATGTAGGAAATATCCGTGTAGCTATGTAGATTCCATTTTATAAAACACGTTCAAACCTTTTTAATCTAACGTAGTTAATCTTAGAACGTTTACGCGGTATTCTAAATCTATCTACAACTCAGCCTACTTAAACACGCCAAAGATTTCAACCATAAATTTCTACGTAGCTTAACATCAACCTAATCCCGACTCACTGCGAAGCTACCCCTAAGCTAGTGATCGATTCGTGCGGCGGAAGCTTTCGTTAATTGACAGTTGCCGATCGACGGTTTTAAACGTTGGATCTCGTCAGTCTTAAGCGAGTTTTCCTATTCTGCTCGTTCGCGGCCAACGACTTCGCTTCCTTTCTCACGGTTCGCCGCCGCTCAAATCGCTGAAATAATCGCGGACACTTTTTCAAATTAGAACTGTACGCCTTTAAATGGAAAGCGATTTATTAATCAAATTATAAACTACAGTCAATTTCATGTAGAGTAATGATAATTATTTGAACGATAGACTTTTTATCCTTCACATCATTTCTACTATAAGAACTAAATAAGAGTTCTTTGCTATAGTTAACAGAGTTAGAATCCTTTATTAGAACAATGAATACTGTTTTGAATGTATATCAATGGTTCGAAGTTGCACGTGTCTAAAATTTCAATTATTCAAAACATTTACATCGATTATAGGATGTTGTTCGAATAGTTATCCAGCGACAGTTTTATAATTGAGTTACTAACTTCGAGTTAATGGTTTAATATAAAATATTTTTCTTTTACGAAGAATTTTAATAAAAACGTAAAGAAAATTTTAAGAATTCTACACGATTATTGCACATAAAATTACTACATGTTACAATGTAGGTTTCCAAACTGTTTTAAGAACCACGTCACTCATGTAACGATTTAATAAAAACAAAATAAAAATCCCGAGCAATTTTCAATCTCTTGAATGCGATAGATTCGCATAAATTCTTCCCATAATTCGTTCTTTCTGATATTCAGAAATAATGAATTTATCCACTTTGGCAATTTCTTCTCTCGGTATAATAAAACGTAACTCGAACTCTCCGCCATTAATTCGATCACTCCACTTCTTCAGAACCCTAAAAATAAGATTGCCCAGCTGATCACCCTTCAACATACGCGTTACAAAAAAAAAAAAAAAAAACGAGAAACAGCCTATTGAACGGTCGACTGAACAAGATTTACAAGACCGATCGAGCTGGATGAAAAAACGAATCCGTCAATGACCTGTCGATAATTCAATCCACCTCTCGTTCAGGCCTTCGTTATACATTCTATTAAACTACAACTGAGTTGATAACTGTAAGTCAGATAGAAAGAACAATTCGCAGAAATAACGTTTGCCCTGGCTCGATGCGTGTAATGTATTCCATAAATTAGCGGCGGAGCAAAGTTTCGATTAGGAATTGCTTCTATCGAGCCACGTGTTTTCGTGTTCCTACGTCAGTAGAACAACGGTTCAACAAGCTACTTATGGATCTCTGACTGTTCGTTTCACGTCGAATTAGCATAATGTAACGGAATCTCTGAATATTCATCGAGCAACGACTTGCCTGGATTTCGCGACACGATACGCTACATGAAACTCGGATCGTGTCTTTCCAACGCTATTTTATTCTACTTTTCGTTGGTGCACGATGATTTAAGTACATAAATGTTTGTAGCAAGGTTTGTATCATTCGAGTTACCTAAGCTTCAATATTTTAAAATGCAATCTTGAATATCGCACAGAACAATTGAACTTGCGTATCATGAGACGTCATTATAAAAGGATGAGAGAATATCGTGTACTTTAGATGCAACAAAAGAGAATATCGAAAAGTAATCGAAGAAAGTAACGATTAGATCCTTTCTTTCCCCTTGCGTTAATCACCTGTCAGTTCTACTGTTACAAAATAAATCAATTTACAAAACAGAGAAACTAATTGAAAATCGAAGACTCCGACGAAAAGATTTCTTAAAATTTCAATTAAAGTGTACACTATATCAAAATATTATTTGTGTTAACAATTATATTTTTGGTTGAACCTAACGGGTTCTGTTCGTGTTTATTTACTTTGTATTAAAATATTTCTCCTTAATTATAAATTAGTATTAAAATAAAGAAAAATGAAGATACATTGCAACTAAATAGAAGTCCAATCAAGCAAGAAAATGTCGCATGTAAGTATCTATTCGTTCGAGTGAATGCAAAACCGACACCAAGTATTCGCGATAACAACGTTCCGTTCGCCTCGCGAGCGATTTACATTCGCGCGATCTCGCGATTAAAACGGGGAATTCGTGGAATTTAATCGGTCGATATTCACCAGCAAATGGTCGCGTTATCGTTGAAAATATGCAGCTACGAGTCGCTACTGTTTCACGGACGAAGATAATCTCGCGAAGTAAAGAATATAAAACGAGTGAGGAAACGAGCGGAGAGATCGAGGAATCGCAAAAAAGTATCCAACCAGTCCTCGTGAACCGACTCCAAATGTGGCCTTACGATCGAGTCGACCTAATGGACGTATTAATAATGATTTATGGCGACGATTATGTCGCTCCAGTCGCCCATTGAATATCCCGTCGGGATTTCTAGTGACTTAATTGGGAGACACGTTTTTCGAATGAAGTCCAGTATTTCGGTTTCTCTACCTCTTCCTTGAAGATTTGTTAAGATTTTCGTGCAAAGTGCTAGATTATTATATTGCGGTCGTTTATTAATAAATTTGCCACTCTTTAGTGCATTTTTGACTGATCGAAATAAATAAGAATACGTAATATACAATGTATAGTGGCGTACGAAAGTTTCCTGCCAAATATATCTTTTACTTTATATTTTAAAAAAAGAGAATTTTAAGTAATATTATATAATTATATAAGAATTCTTATGTGTTACGCTGTTTTTGTTTATCATACTCTTTAGCCCAGTATTATTTAAAATTCTTTTAAACATCAGCTTTCAAATTTAAAGTTAAATGTTTATCGTGAAACCGGAAAATTTTACACGTCACTATAACTTAATGTTTTCCATATCTATTCTTTGTAGACATATATTTCTACTGGATAATTATATTATTATGTGATTGTAGTTATATTTATATCATCATTAATTATAAATTTCTATAATCACTATCTGAAATTTTAGAGATTTTAAATGTACAATGGCAATAAGAAAAATGACTCTTCGATATACCGAGTTAAAGCGCGATTTTAATTGCTTTGCTAATGCTCGATAAAGTGCAATTTTGAGAAGATCGAAAAGGTTCATGAATTATGCAAGTTTTCAAGACGAAATTTCAGTCGAATGGATTATTTTTATGTGAATATTCATGGCAGAGTTTCATTTTAAATGTGCATATTTATCTGAATATCGAGGTGAAAGGGTTTCCATGTTCGAAATTAATTCGTTGTTTGTTGTTATGTTCAAAGAGGGAAAAATAGAAGATATGCTCTGATCCGATCATAAGTTGAGTTTTAATACGATCCAATAGTTTTCATTATTTAAACATGTCCGATCGATGTATTACGAGCGAAATTCATGATCATGCATGAAATCAACTTTAATTGAAACATATTTCGAGTATAAAATTAACAACATAATATGTAGAAATTTTGTTATACGTAAAATCCAGTTTTAAGAAACATCGACCACCATCTATCTAGGAATTTTCATAAAAAAGAAATGAAAAGAAAATTTTCAATTTTCGTCCATATTCATTTAAATGTCTATTCAGGGTTATACAGAATTATAGAAATGTGATTTAAAAATTACATCTCATTTTTCCTTTGTATTTATTTTATTAAGAATAATAATAAATAGCATTGTTTATCAAATAGATAATTATGTATGCAAAATAATGTAATAATTATGTATTTCTATAAATATGCTAATGTTGAACACACATTATACGACACAGTAAATGTTATACCTGTATCTGTTACGGCAACGTTGTGCATATAAGTGTTAAATTGTAAAATCATCAATTCTCTCTACCAAATGATACAGGTCAAGTGAGCTCCCTAAAAAGGAATCAAATGACAAACTTTCCATCTAGAAATACCCGACAATTCCACAAATTCCAAACAAGGATTTTCGACAACTTTGTATATTGTGAATACATTCTCTTGCATTTCAACGAAAAATCCAACTGTTTATTTGCTACTGTATGCGAGTAGAGTGATGTCGACGATATTTCATTCGAATGGGCAAAACGGACCGGTTCGGCTCCCATTTTACGTGGAAACAAACACGCGAATCGGTCAGCTTTCCACTTTTGTACAACGAGAAAGATTTCAAAAGTGAAAAAAACAGAATGCACTGCTGAAAAACGCTACGTTTCTAGTTGCTAAAAAAAATTACAGTGATATAAATCCACATAACAACCCAATTAATTTTCACCAACCAATTCTAGGTGCATCAAAGCCACAGATCAACAAAAGTGGCCTTGTATTTTTCTCGTATGTAAACTCTTATTCGTGAAGTTTCACTCGCCATTTTGACGGAACAGAAATACGAATGTTCGTCTGTTTGTAACAATTCCATTCATTGATCGAACGACAACGACATAAACATTTCGTAAGAATCTAATTTGTATCCGCTTGAAACCCGCGACTGTCCGTTAAAGAGCTGGATCGTTTTTAATTGTATTTGACACGATTAAACAAGCGATCCTTTGTCTTAACAATCCCCGTTTCTATCTTGTTTCAATAGTATGAATCCAATGCAAATTCTCTTACGTAAATCAACGTCAATCGCTAAAAGAATGTTAATATCCTTTGTCACAAAGCAGATAATCCTAACACATCGAATGTTACTCGTTTTAAAATATTTACAGCCGTGCCATGGATATAACCTGCCCCCTTTGAAATATCGCCGACGTGTCCTCTCTCTGTAAACGCGTCGCTGCTTTCGCATTTCCCGATTTCCTCTTTAATAACGTTCCGGTAATACATCAGCCGTGAAAATTTCCCATCAAATTCAACGTTTAATACAGGCGAATGTAACCTACCCCGGCGCTCAAAGAAAATTTATAATAATTATTTCGCGCTTCAAATGGCATTTTCTTTCATTGAAAATCGTTTTCTACTGGAAATATCGTTTACTGTGATTAATTCTTTAATTTCCAATTCCCATACATACTCATAGTTGCCATTTATTTATTCTATAACTTCTAATAATTTATTCTATAAATAAGAAAATATATCCGCATATAGTTTATAGATTTTGATGGATTTTAGTGAACGTGATTGTGATCCGCAATCTTCAAATATATGCGATAAAGAAAACTTTGTTATCAGCGTAGTTTGTTGAAATTTAATCGATAGGTGTACACTGATATTATTTTGGCAAAATGTAGATAGTTGAGAAATAACGAGGAAAGATATTATTTAGAGAGAGATTTATGTACAAAAGATATTTATATTTTCGAGGTATATTAATGACTAACATCGATCACGAAATGCAATTTCATCGGTACCGAAACGCTGATGGATCGGTTGATAAATTGATAAAATAACACGTTAAAAACTAATCTCGAAGTTACTATAACGCGTCCATTATTGCGTTTTCGAATTTGTTGGTGATCAGTATTTCTGCGTGTGATTAAAATCACTGAGGCAAAGTTCGTTATATCAAAAGCGAGAAATTCTGTCGCGTTTAATTATGAATTTACTGGACTTCTGATGAAATATCTTTTCGATTCTAATAACGACGATCACTGAAGTCTTAAGTATAGCTCGGAATTGTTATTATCACAATATATTTTAAAATAATAATCTTCAATCTTTTTAGCTTCAAGCGGCCTTAAAAAATCTCAGACGTGAACGTTAAGGTAACGCAAAAGTAATGATAACTATTAAAGCAAACTGTTCGTACAGAAGGATTAATTGTCCGTAATTTCTCGTCGTACGCTTTCTCCTGCATAAGAAGCTTTGGTTAATTATATACGGAAGACGTAAAAAAAGGAGAGCTACGTAATTGAACGATGCGTCAGTATACGGTGGCAATACGCGAGTGAGCCAGTGGAAATTTAATCAAACGCTGTTCCCAATATCAATACGCAATGAAAAAAAGCATAATAAAAAATGACGGAAATCAGTGGAAGCGGAAGCCGTGTTTACTTCGATTAATTTCGCTGTCTTTTTAATTCGATAGAATACGCGCAGCTTCAACGGAAATGAAAACTTTGCTCCGCTATGAGTATCAATGTAAAAGTAATCGAAATAAAATACTAATTGCTTTCCCAGTGGATCGTTATCAATCATTTGTAATAGATACTTCGAACGATGAAAAATTGCTGCTGTTTTCAATTTCTTTCGTTGTGTCCTTGCTGTTTGTTTAATTAAATAACAGTCTATATTTTTATTAATCGCGTTATTAAACTTTATTAAACTATATTTAATTAATTAGTAAAAGTGCTTAGTGCTTGAAGTTTTCAAGAAGTGTTAAATAAGCAGCTCAGTTAGTGTTCTAATATAAGAACGATGTTTATTTAATATCCAATTAAAATTGTTATAACGATGATATATTGATTCTTCTTTCGATTTCTTTCATTTTACACTCGTGGTTTATTTAACTAAAGAAGCATTTGTATTTCTATTATTTAATTTTAGTGTATTTGCTGTCTGTACTTTGTAATTTTAGTTTTCAAAAATGTAGTTCAATTATAGAGCGGCCCAAGTTGTTGTTTAAATGATCAATCAAAATTTTTATAATAACTATTTATCGTGTTATTACATGTATTATAATGTTGTAACATTATAATATAACAATATAACTGCGCCATGATCTTATGTAGTGTATACTAATTGCGTCGCGTCGTAAGCCTCAAAGTCGTAAGAGAGGAATTTTCCTGTATGAGAGCCTCACAGTGCCATCTGATAGTGCTTGAATTAACTAATCGAGTTATTCTCTGCTCTCTATATATGTATATTGTTACTAAATATAACTCAAATACGATATAGTTAGTATATCAAATACGCCAAATTGATATGAAAATATATAAGAAACAAATATTACAATATTTTGTTGATATTTAAAGAACAGAAGAAGCAGTTTTGTAAAGGTTACGTTAGCGAAGTGGCTATCGTGTCAGACGTTAACATTACTTTAACGCTATGATAGTGGGTTCGAATCCCGTTAACGTCAGTGGGTTTTTTTATGGCAAACAAAATTTGTGTTATGTTAACAAAGTTGAAGTTTGTTCGTTGTTCACGCGGTGATGATATCCAACAGTTTACTATTGAGCCTTGTTCGATCGAACCTCGGAATTTCTGGGGATCTCGGGCAGGACAATGAGTTTGTAAACGAAGTCATAGTTACTCTGAGTGTGAACTTTTCTTTTTAAATATTTTCATAAAATTTTTATTGAATCCAACATCGAGCTGTATTTGGCTTTTCATTCTATTCCCCGATTCCATTCGCAAATATTATTTACGATGTCAAACATACTCTTTCGCGTTCGAGCTTAAGTTGATGGAAATGAGCTATTGGTTATGAAAAATAGCCAAATTAATAAAATTTTCATTGTAATATTTTATCAGTCACGAACTAGTTCATTTCAATTTTATGAAATCGTATCAATAAAACGTAAATTTCTTATTATGTTAGTTTACATAATATTGCTAATGGAAAAAAATTCTTAGAATTTGAAACTTCTACGAATTCTTCTTGGATGTAATTTTACAAAATTACTAATTAATTACTAATTAATAATTAAATTGGAACATACGTTAAATTTGACATTATTTCTCCTCGATCATTTTTTTCACGATACTGACAATGTTTCGTATCATATACAATGCCTGTTTATGCAAACTTGTTATTTGGAATATCACGGAACAGACGATGCGTCTCTAAAATTCAAAACTCGTTATATGAATGAAGGAAAGGGGTGGTTACACACAATCCCGGAAATAGGTCGGTCCGCGGTCAGCCAGCAATCACCACGTTAATTACTATGTTAATTAGTGAACAGCATCAGAATGTTCTGTCAGTCAACGCCTCTTTGCTGACCTTACCAGGCTATTCCTTTCTCCTCTTCGAGCTACCAGGAAAACACATTAACCAGCCGTTTTCATCACGTCGTCGACAACCAATACGCTTATAATATCCAATAGCACGTTACCAAAAGGGCGTGATTAGTTTTCATAATGGCTGCTGGAACTTAACAAGCACTTTCTCATCTTCAACATCAAAAACATGAATCCATAATATTTTGAGGGAGAAACAAAAATGAAGAAAAAATGCGAGTGGAAAATTTCGAAAATCTCCTTTAGCTTTGACGAAAGAATTCACTCAACACGTACATAACATCTTTGTAATTTGATAAATATTGGAATTTTAGAGAAATTAATTAAAATATGGAAAATAACTCGTTAGCTGTCGAACAAATTTCACATACACTATCAGTTTAAAAGTACCGGGAGACTCGTTTATTTCTCATAGAATGTAATTTAACTACAATATCAGAAATAATATCTAATTGATAAATAATATCTATATTCTGTTTATTGTATTTTTATTCCATTCTTTATTATTTTATTATTACGATGTATTACTATTATGTACTAATTTGTCCAAAAGCTTTTCCAAAATATAATTCACGAGATCATGGAAATGGATAGGTGCAGAATTAATATTATAAAACCTTCGTAGAAATTATTTTACCGAAGCTCAGAAAATTTCACCAGCACTTGAACGGAGACATTGAACACATCGAACACAGGGAAAGTATAATTATCGTATTCAATTTGCAAATTACAAATACAGAGAAGCTGAAAATTAATTTCAGAGCAAACACGCGCAACTAAATTATCGAAGCAGCGTACCGTAGAAGATATAATCTTTTATACTTTTGTTATCTTCTTGAAAACCATACATTGGAGAATAAAAAATATTTATCTGTTCGCTCGTACCTTTTTAATGTATTCGTGCACTGATCTCTAAATAGATCCCCATTCGAAAGTCTTGGAAGAGTTATTATCATAATTGCCTCAGAATTGAAGCAAATCATGAACGAGCTATGTTGCAACATTTTACTTAATTTGATATATTTTTGATAATTTTTATTTAATTTACTTTATACGATAAAGAAAGTATACATTATTAATGTCTTAACGACTTTACTAAAAGATGTATGTAATTTAAAATTCATAATCTGCATTAAACATCCTCTCTGTGTTAAAAATAGACCTTCTAAGATTCTTCAGCTGGACTATACATACTAGTTATTAATTTTTACATTATTTTATACATTTGATGAAATTCATGCCGATATGAAAAAACTTGCAAAGTGTCGGAATACTTATGCACGGTAGTGTACCTCTGGAAAAAACAACCGACAACCCGTTCGAAAGTATGCCAGGCTTTATTAACCTCGTTAGGTTCGAAGCACGATGGTCGAATGATATTTCGTCGGCTAACAGCTTGAAAACGCGGAATCAAAAGACAGTAACAAGGGCGGAGTTCCTTTTGTGACAACAAGGTTACCTCTTCACCTTGCCTCCACTTCCTTCTTCCAATTTTCGTTTCGTAACTCTGACACTCTCCACGATTCCCTTCGCCTAAGTCTCTTTTTCTGAAGCGTGCCACAACTGTGGTTACGCTTCGAATGATCGACTGTAAATAGGAGAAAGAAAAAAGGAAATCGTTGCGCTCATACTTGGATTTATGGCTCCTTTTTTCAAAGCTCCTGGAATTTTTCTCTCCGTTCTGCCGCGAGCTCCACAACTTTTTATCCAGCGTATTATTTCTCGTATTAACTCGGTTCTGACAGCTTCGCGTGAAACAAATTGCCTTGATACAGGTTTCAAAGTAACTTGAAACAAGGTGGAAGACAGTAACTCGGAAGAAGATATTTTTCTCTTACGGAAGACTGAAAATTATCAGGATAATCGCTTGTAAATAGACTGCTGGTCTTTACGCAAATTCGTGTTTTTGACAATTTAATTAAAAGAGTAAACCCTTGATAGAAGAGTGGATATTACGTACAAAATATCGTAACAAGCATTAAACTTTGGATACTTTTCTACAGTGTTTCATACTGTGAACATTTTATGCATCGTGCAATTTCGAATTTTCAAATTTCTCACAAATGCATGAATATTCACGGTAACGCTAATTCACTAACGTCTAATTTTTCGTTCCTATAACTATTTAGATTATTTTGCGCATCATGTGTATTCTATGCATTTTTGTATCTTGGAATTTTCCATAAATTCCAAAGTTTGATCACGAACCTTTTCGAAATTACCACACGAGCTATTCGAGGAATAAGAATTGTCTTTTAATATGACAAATTGTGCTAATAGTGAATTCGCTAGTCTGAATCTGACATTCGGAACAGTTCGAGTTACTTGATCCTTGATCCTCTATCCTACGCATGTAAGAAAAAATCGAGCCCGTGCAACCGGATGTCTTTATGTAATCGGGACAAAAACCTCTTGCGCAGGTGAAAGAAGGACGTTCAACTCAACCGATTTTGGTTGAGCCGCGTAATCCTTTCGACTACGAGCGATTTACACGTTCTTTTCGGCACGTGCACGTTCGTCTAGCAGATGTTAGATGGAAACGTTATTGGAAAATTAGAAATAATCGAATATAGAATAATCTTATACAGGTAAACAGAAAATTAATTTCATCCACAGAATATTCTTGTACAATTGTTTTCTGTACGAGCGATACAGAGAAAGTGACACGTTCATACAATTATCATTTAACTTTTATAACAATTAACGTATCAATTTATATTCTAGGAATTAAGTTTGCAATAACTTTGGAATATTTTTCAAGTTTATTAGCATATCGAAGTTAATAAGTTAAAACCAAGTAGATGGACTACCTACAATATGGATTATCAGATTATCTCTTAATTGAACATCGCCCAATGGAAAATTGACGTTAGTTAAAATGTTATTTATAATTTAAATTCTCTCTCGTTTAAATATTCTTTATTTTAAATTTAAATTCATATGAATTTCATATATGTTTTTACCTACGTAAATTAAACTTCGACCTGATTAACTGAAAATATTATACTAATTAAATGACTACATTTTATACTGACTTATTAAATGCAATTATATCGAATTGGTTATCGCTATTATTTAAAACTACACATATCCGAAATACAGGGAAAAAAATCGGAGCAATAAAACCTAGTTGAAGCTGACCAAAAAATAAATTCCACAATTCAAAAGAAACAAATCTTTTACTCCATCGCTAGGATGTATGAAATATAATGTATTTCATTTTTTAATTTATCATTTTGAACAACAAGCACGCGATTTTTCGTGATCATAAACGTCCAACAGCTGCGACATCGTCGTTAACAACGTCACGTGTGAGTTCGTCACGGATCCGTCGAATTGATTAATTGCAAACCAGCCGCATATCTGTAAGGATTCATCGTGTGCTTTTAAGTGCAACACCGTGATACCTCTGTTTGTCGAATGTTCTAAGCGTCCGATGCGTCCGATGTGTCCGATGCATCCGATGCATTAATTAATTACGCATCCCCGAATTAACGATCGATCGAACGTACGGGTCCGATCAATAATTAATCTCGCGTACAGGTGTGCGTGCTGGTATTCGACGTCTCCGTCAGTTCAGATAGCTGCAGTAATAACAGACAATAAGACAATACAACACGAGTGGCATCATCGAATGGCATTGTTGTGTGTATTATTTGAAAGATGAAATCTCGTTTTGTTTCCGTTCTTTTCTTGTTTTCTGTCAATGTAATTTGAATCTTTGGAAATATAATACGACGATTAGAGGCAGTCTCTTCGAAACAAGAATACATATTTCTGATTTTCTTTACTTTGGTTACGTTTG
This sequence comes from Bombus flavifrons, assembly GCF_040668555.2. Classification (NCBI taxonomy): domain Eukaryota; kingdom Metazoa; phylum Arthropoda; class Insecta; order Hymenoptera; family Apidae; genus Bombus; species Bombus flavifrons. The sequence goes on along the minus strand of NC_138446.1, from coordinate 7,189,275 downwards.
CTATAGAGTGAATAAGAGAAGAAGTTTGAAGTTTGAAGAAGAGTGAGTAAGAGAAAAATGAAACGATTTTGGTCACTGCGTGAATTTAATAGTAATAGTTCGCATTATCGAACTGTCGAATATGGATTGGATGTTGTCCAACAAAGTTTATTTCAATTCGTTCTCTCTTCAAAATTAGCGATCATTCGACGATTTACGAACGTCAGTGGAAATCAGAAGAAGAAAATAGAGAAGATGTCTTTGAAAGACGATCTGAATGAATGTGAAAAAGGCGACGAATTTGAAAAAAACGAAGTTAGAAAATATCAATCTAAGTTTTCCTCGTCTATTTTCTAAATTTCGTAACAATATTTTGCCTTACATGGTTAGAATATACAACCTTTTGCGTGAAATTTGGCGAACGCTCGACGCTTAATGCTCGTCATATAAAAATCCGAAGTTTTCTAAAAATCCCTAAGACAAAAATACCTAAAACTGAATGTCAAATTAATCCACAAAACCGACGAGAACTAAACTGAAGCTAAATACACACTAAGCTAAACGATTCGTTTAATTATTCGCCTTTAATTATCAGTCGTACGGTGCTGGCGAAAAATTTACATTTTTATCACGTCACGCAAAACCTTCGTTCGAAATATTACTGCACGCGAAGATCTCAGATGGCTTAGATAACAAGCACAGAGGAATCTGAACACACGATATTCCGCGCTGCGTTCGTTTCGCCGAGGCATTTTAAAGGAGCGTCGCGCGTTCATGTAGGGCAGCCGTCAACGACACCGGAACGAAGGGTGAAAATAAAGCTGGCTTGGAGAAGAGAGAGGCTGAAACATTGGCAGTGACATGGAAAAAGGACTCCTTCAGAGGTAACCGATGCGAAAGAAGGAAATCGCTGGCGTGTGACGCGATGACGCAACGGGGACAGGTCATCCGTGTCTGGACAGAAGATAATGTCCGAGCGCAAAGCCAAGGGCGCTTGCACAATAGTCAGAATCCACGGAGAAACGAGACCGTATTACCATCGGTGGAAACACCTATGAAACACGCTCTCCTTCCTCGACTTTATATTCCACTAAAACAACCGCTGTTCTTAAAATGGTATAAACGTGGAACCGAAATCATTGCGAGGGAGAAGAGTCTCTTTAGATTTGTGTAGTATAAAAACGATATAAACCGGGGAAAACGATTGAATCGTAATTCTGGATTTAATACGAAGCAGTGGATCGTTTGTCAGTTTGATCAAATTGATCTAATCGCATATAACGATTATGGGAGAAATCTCGTTTGGTTTGCGTTCTATGAAAGCGGGAAAAAAATGATCGAAGTCGTAAAACTTCTTGATTTAATGCAACAGTTTTGCAGAACGTGAATTTCGTTAAGTTGATGTAATCGTTTATGACAATTACATGGGAAGACCCTTTGAGACTGTGTTCTACAAAATGAATAAATCGTAAAATTTCTTGATTTAATGTAAAAATTTCGGAGTTATTGTACGTATGAATTTGGTTAAATTGGTCTATTCATCTACGATGATTATAAGAAAAATTTTGATTGATTTGTGTCCTATGAAAAATATATGAAAGCGACGATTAAATCGTAAAATTACTTGATTCAATGCAAAAATGGTGGAGTTGTATGTGGATCGTGTTCATTGTGATTTAAATTGAAGTTTATCTCGTGTGGGTGTAAGTCTGATACATTTAGAAAGATTGCAATGAAGACATAAAATTTCATAAAAATTTAAAGGCACTGTGCAATTGAAATTAAAATACTAATTATCGGTAATAAGCACTTAATTATTGGTAATAGTTGGTCGCTGATAACGAAGACTTTTAATCAGAGAAAGTGTATTATCCAGATGAAATGCAGGTGTTAATGAATGATTAGTACTTGGCGACGGTTATTCAGGACACATTTTCATTAAAGAGATTACGACTGCGCGTCTTGATTGAACACCGTTGTATCTAGATTTTGCAATTAGCGAATTGCAACAACGAAATGGAGACCTTGGTAAATGGAAACGTCGAAGAAAGGATCGATAGATTTAAAAACAGAAGGAATCTATATAAAAAGACCATTAAAGATCCACTAGAAGACCTTTTAAAAACTGTCAACATTCAAGTTGTCGAAAATCTTCAAAGCTACGCTAAGAATATCTCGAAAAATCAATTAAAAGATAACTCGCAATAATAAAAAAAACAAGAACAAACAATATTCTTCGAATATGGAAAAGATCTAAAAATGACAAAATTTCACGGTAGATTTTACGCTTTTGGCAATTTCACTCTTTGTATTTCCTTGATACAAGTTTAGTCGTTCGAAGTATTAGCGCTAATTTACTATTTTTATTAATTTTAACTATCGGAATAAAAAAATAGTATTAAACAGAAATAATTCTATTAGAAATGGCAAAATGAAATTATCTTGCAATTGTTCTTCTCGAAGTATAATGGGCCTGTCTATTGTAGCTTAATTATAAAATATTCTTGAAATTTTTATTTGATTGGGTGCTCGTGTAATGGAATGCTTCTGCTACTTCGAACTCTTGGGATCGTACAAAGTGTAGGAAAGGGCGCCACCAGTCGGGTAGAGTCCGCCGGCAACAGGGCCTGTTCCATTGTAACCTCGAGGGTTTTTTTGACGCTAGGTACGGCGTGGGTGGGCCCAAAGCGGTAGGCTGGACCAGCCAGCCTCGTATCTGCATGAGGATTCGGTTTTTGTAACGAAATCGCCCGGGGAATCCCCGACAGACTGGATTTCTAACTCGTTAATTCGATTGAGCTCCATTTAATTTCAAATTTCCAATCGAATGGTTTTCTTCCTTAATCGCATTTTGTGCAATAAACAAGGACAAACAAATAAGTATAAGATTGTTATTTACTACGACATAGATTTAGCTTACTCCCATTAGTTCCACTTTGAAGAACTAAAAACAAGATTAGCTTCAACCTGTTACTGTCGCAATTATTTTCATCGATTAATAGAAAGGAAAACTTGGGAAAGTTTAGCATAAGAATCAAGAATGAAACTTGAAGCGGCTGTAGAAAAACAATAACGAACAATAATCGACGAAAAGCTGCAACATCCTCCCTTTCGCAATTCTTTTTCCTCCAGCACCACCGGTAATCAATCTCTAACTACCGTGATTGGGTCGAGCCGAACATCAAACAGAAAAAGAGCGGCGTTCGAAGCGGTACAATTTCAACTTCCCTTTCAATCTTCCACGCCCAACGAAACGGGACGTAATAGGAACGCGTTTCAACAGCGTCGTTTCATGAACGCACGTCGAAAAATATCAAGGGAGGGAACCAGCTTGTGGTAATTCGACGAAATCGTGGATATTCGAGGCGGAACTACTTTTGACATTGACACCATCAAGCTAGTCAAAATGATCGAGTTACGATTTTTAGTGGGTGTGAAAAACGAGAAATTTTACTGCGAGTTCGTTAAATTATTTCGATGCATCGCAAATTTTATCAAATATTTGTGAGAAGTATTATTATTTAGTTAATTAATAATATTATAAAAACATGTTTCCCGATGTATACAAGGCATAACGCAGTAAAATTTAAGATTATACAGTTCTATCGATGACAAATATAATAGATCTATCATTTAGTTAATTAATAATTTATTACAGTATACGAAGTACAGTACTGCGATCAAAGGGTTAAGATGGCAACACGACGGACACAAAATTAGCCAAAACATCCAGCCATTCCAAAACAGCCAGCCAAAATGTAATTTAATTCGCGATCGTCTCTTCCCAGCGCCAATATTTGCGTCGATTATCCGCGCAACTAACCGTAGCCCAATTAGCCATCGGAACAAAACACCCAAAAGTCAGAATTTACTCTGCTAAATATTAAGGAGGGGTCATTAAATTTGAACGATATAACGATGGGGATCGATGTTTCGCGGATTAATTGAAACACCCGGCCGCTGTTTATGTAAGCGGAGGCGTAACGCGCGAGCGCTGAAATCAACATAGGTGTCGACCCGTTATATAATCCATCGCGTAACAAGCCAAGCAATTACGAAGCTTTCAAGTTGCCGCGAATTATGCCCGTCCGGCGTTCCATGTACGCGTTGTTGATGGAACCAGCCCGTTTTCCCGGGTTTATCGATTATCCGGCCTCGAACGAGGAACAATGATCCTCCGACACGCGATGCCAACCTTCATTTTCCCGTTGCTTCAATCGTGGCACGTCTTCAACGTCGAAAAGTTACACGATAGACACTAACAGACAGCTTTAATGAATATATTATTATGCATGTTACGCGAAACATTTTGCAATTTATTAATACTAATACGAGAGTCGAGCATTATGATCATGTTGGTGAAGTTTGAAACAAATCGGAAAATATAATACAATATAAATATTATTTCACGGGGATTTCAAAAATATTTAAACAGTCGATTTAGTATAGATAAAGCAAAATTTGCTGGGTTTTTTTTTTTTTTTTGTAAATTTAACCAGTTGGTGTATCGATACATATGGTAGTGTAGATTTTGCATCTGTGAAATGCTTGTTGCAAATGTTATCCGTTTATTCGATATTCATGGCGAAAAGCGTGTTTCAAATATTCTGCTACCTGTATACATAGATTGATTGCTGCTTGTTCTGTCGAGTTCTGGCCAGATTACAAGATCCCGGTAATTCGTGCGATTGTAGATACATTTATTAGGTTGCAAGCTTTCAATGGGATATTGATTAGCAAACCATGCAGAATATCTGTTTGCAATGTAATCTGACATCTTCTACTGCGTGTACAATGCTGTACTGTGCTGTTTCGAAACTTCAAACGTAAAGCCTCTTCATTACATATGACAATATAGGTATAGCAAATGTAGGCAATGGGATTCATATACCCAATCCGAAACATTACACAAGGATCATCATAAACTACTTTATTCGTATTCGCTTCATGTAATGTATTAAATCAAACCGTTGAAACTTCTCCTCTCGAGCCATGTACAATATAAAAGTCATTCTCCCGAAATCTTCTTTAAAAAGCAGACACAGCAATAGTATTCATCCCCTAATTTATAATTATATCCATAACCAGAAACGTTAAATGAACGAATCCCTGAAATTGAACCTGAACTAAACCTTACTAAACCAAACCTTCCAAACTTTCTTTCTTGAGTTATGTCTGAAAGTCATACTTTTTGAATTACACCATGTCTGAAGGTAATTCTTCTTGGACTGAACTATGTCTAAAAATCATTCTTCCTGAATCTTTCTCCGAAAAAGCAGACTTAACAACATTCGCTAGGTTCTTCTAAGGCCATAGGTAAGCGATAGAGATAAAGCGATGAAGCATTAACATTGGCATTAACAGTACTGCAGCTGCTGTACAGTCTATTCTATTCGAATTTATAAGTTGTATCTATTTTGTGCTGCTTTGGCGCTCTATCGCTTACCACTCTTCATGTGCTCACAGCCTACCTAACCATGTTCATAGATAACTTGAAATATTACATGAATCAACCCCCACAAACTTTACGCATTAGCATCTGCCAATCCATTAGACGAAGCAAACAATGTGTGCAATAAAACACATGCTTTCTAAACTCAACCATTTCCAAATACCTTGAATCATCCCTGAAAAAGCAGCCTCATCAATAGTACTCATGAGGTTCCTTTAATCCAGGTATCTCTTAAGAACCGCGCGCAGCGTACAGCCAGCTCTCGCGAGCCTAGCGCGTCACTGATCGGCCTCTCGATCCAATCGGTCGCGCGGCTCTTCTCGCCGAGCGGACTTTCACTCAGCGTTCGTTGATCAGCGGCGGCCGAACGAGCGGGCAAAGCGGAAGGCAGAAGAGACGCAAGGTGAAACATCGTCCCCTGTGTCCCTCTTCGTCTCTGGTCCCGGGTTGACTGACCTCGATAACGAAAGACAGGAGATAGGCCGCGATCCGCGCGAAGTGAAGGAAGGAGCGAGTCGACGACGACGACGACAATCACGACGACGACGAGCGCGACGAGGAGTGGCCGAGAAGAAGAAGAGCAAATTGGTGCTCCCGGTAGCAGGGGCCCATGAACACCATGGAGGAGAAGCTGCGTAGCATGACGAAACGCGCCAGCAGACACGGTCCGCGTGGAACGGGGCCAGTTGCCTCCGATTGGTCGGCCGGCTCTGGGTCCGCTAGTGGAGCCAGGGGCCCGGCCCCAGCTACTCCTTCCACCTCTCAGGCTGGCGGTTCTACGTTCAACCGGCCCCAGGAGGCGACGGGTCCGACCAGGCGGCAGTCCTCGCGCGACAGCATCGACTCGACCGGCCAACAGGCCCCACCCGAACACGGCGAGCTCCTTTTCAAGGTCCTGCCCTCTCTCCTGATACTATAGCGAACCGGTTCTTCTACGAGAAAGAGACAATCGATGGAACAGGGTTGCCTTTTGCGGTCCGATCGAACTTGGGCATGGACGCTTTAAGCTGTTGACGGTTTAGAGTCTTTAGACCTTAGGGCTTAGGCTATGATTATAGTGGACGCGTATTTTGAAGATTCGCTTTAGCGTGTTTAGTCCAAGCAAGCGAATGCTTTTGTAAAATTTAGTAAAATAAAAATACAAGAGAACATTTGTTCGCCGTTTGGTGATTGCTCGCCGAATCAAAAATCGAACATCCGAGTGCCTTAAGAATGCTGCGAAAATGTTCGATTGTTGTAAATTAGTTTACGAACAATTGTCAGAGTTTGTCAGAGGGCCAATTCGCCAAAGTGAATTTATGTCCACTGCAATCACAGCCTTATGAGGGAGGAATTTCAGATCCATGCAATATATGTATAATTTATTACAACGTTATAAATACACAGCTTTCATGGACAGAGAGTTATCGTACACGTTAAAACACGGTCTTTGGTATGTTGCTTAAGAAGGCCGAAAAACTAAAATTAATTGATGCATTGTTATCTTCATTTAAATACTATTGCAAATTTGCTCTCTTACGAAATCGTAGAATCTAGAATACATATACGTAATAATAAATAATAAATCTAATATTGTATCGGGATGTAAAAATTACAAGCTGACAGAAATACCTTACAAACAGACTGTTTAATTGTCTTATTTAATTGATATACTTCTATAGAGAATTAGCGAGACTCGGAGATTTTGATAATTTACAACGCTCCAATTTACAAACGGTCTTTCAATTAGTTTTCGATCAATAATAAAGCAATAATCAAATTTCTCCGTTTCCAAGCGCATCAACAAACTATGGAAAGACTAAAAACCACAGTAATTCGATCAGCAAAAACGAACTTTTCCAATCAGAGTTGTGCTTCTAACTTCTACGTTCAGAATAGAACTTTTCGCAATCATTATCTTTTTAGCAGCGTAATTTTCTGAAAGGGCAATCTCCTAATTTCAAGCTTACAATTTTAGTTTCTCTTTAAAAGGAAACTTAATTTCAGGATTACTTTGACAGCGGCCAGTAGCCATGTTCTAAAATTCATGACGAACCAACCCCATTTCTAATACTTGTTCGTGGCTACTACTAATTTTACCACTTCTTATCACGTAACCTTTTACACGCTAATTGAGGCATAACGCAAATAGTACACATTTTTCCAGCGTAATTTACGACTGATGGGGAACGATGATTTGCGGTTATTAATCTCTGTTAGATGGTTCATCGGTATGTTCAGAATACTTTGCGTTCGGTTCAATCGTAGATCAATCTCAATCTGTCGACCATGATATCGCTGGAATCTAGTTAATTACACATTTCTGCGCTTACTGAGTTTTCTACAAATAAGATAACTATATGAATGCGTTTGGACACGGACTCGTTGCGTGATACACTTCGATCTGATTAACTGGTTTTCGTTAAACGTTTTAGAATAAAAGTTTCATTGGAATTAATAACTAAAAATACCTTTTTTTATCTTCTGCTATATTTCCTTTTATCATAAAGAAATAAATATGAATATGATATTTAAAATTGATTGAGAAGGTTAGGAAAACTATTTCGTTCTTCTGTGTTTTCTTTTCTATTACAGAATATCAGTGGTAAACGTATAAATCGTGGAATGTTTACCCGTAAACTCAATTAAATGTATTGCAAAGAAGTTTTATTTCCAATTCTTTTTATAATAAATCCCTTCTATCTTTCTTTTTTTTCAAATAGATTTTTATATAATTTTAGGTTTTAAAAGTACAACTGTTGTACTTTTAAATACTCTAAACGTAGAATAGCTTTCGAATATTTTGCAAAGAGTTTCCTTCTACGGTATTTTCACAGAAAATTTTCACGTAACATAGGTGATGCTACTTGGTGACAGTGGCGTCGGGAAAACCTGCCTCCTAACACGATTTAGAGATGGCAGATTCCTATCTGGCAACTATATAACCACCGTGGGCATTGATTTTAGGGTGAGATATTCTAAATTCTTCCTAGAAGTGCCACAAACAAAAATGAATTCATTTTAAAATACGAAGAAACAATTTACTAAGAAAAACCAAGTGACTGTTACAGTGTTAATGTAGGTGAGAGAATCATTTATCAAACGGTATATATAAATGCTTTCTGTGTTTCAGAATAAAGTAGTCGTCGTCGACGATACATCTATCAAGCTTCAAATATGGGACACGGCCGGGCAAGAAAGATTTCGAAGCGTGACGCATGCTTATTACAGAGACGCTCATGGTAATTATACCCTTATCGCAGATTTGTACACGAAGTTGATAAAGTTGTTGATTATTTATCGTAAGAAAAGTAAAAAAGGTCTGCGAACCTCATTGAATAATGAAACTTTCAAGGACAAATATATAAATATTGAAATATATAGCTAGAAAAATTTACCGAATGTCCAGCTGAGTAAATTATAAAGTACAAATTAAATAATAAAAAAGAAAATATTGTAATATTATATAAATTTCTAAAGAAATAGGAACTAAAGTGTGCTAGTTTAATTACTTAGTTGATTTATCTTAAATTTTGTACAATTAATTTTAACATATATTGTTCGTTACATATAAAATCCTCTAATTTATGTACTACTTACACTCTCTAATTATAATTAGAATCATCTTAAGTAATATGTATTATAAAACTAGACTAGTATGCGGAAGAGCAGCTTTCTTGCAATTGCATCCGAAACATAGTTAAAACAATGAAAATTAAGTAAAGATTTGTTTATGTATTTTACTTTCAATAATTTCTACGTCTTTTTACGCGTTATACACGTTCTATATATTTCATTTATACACCTTTAAATTTCTCATAAATGCATAAACGTGCGCAGTCCATTAATATGTATTTTCTTCGTCTGTATATAGCTTCTAATTGCAGCTTAAAAAAATACAGCTAAAAAAATGTTTGTGACACAATTACATACGTTAAAGGACACGTTTCAAATAATTCATGATAGAGAAGTTTTCGTTACCAGTGTGCAATCAGTCTTCCATTTACAAACAGCATCGCATCCAGTAATCATGACACAAGGCGATAGCATAATTAGGTACTAGTTGGACAGACTTGTTTGAGACAAGAATAAAGGACAATAACTGACAATTCATCGCAAGGCATAAATTAGCAGTTTCTCTGCTGTGTTTATGATTTCATTACAATAATAATGCTTGGCGGGTGTCTCTATTGAAACTTCAATTTTAACTACGTGTGCTATGAGAATGATTTTAATCAAATATTACCAATCAAATTTAATTACATTCCTGTATTAGTTTACTAAAAAGTAGTTTCGTTAGAGTTAATTCTAGAATAAGTTTATAATGATATCATGAATATTTATTAGTATAACGTTTCTAGTAAATTTACATTAATTTTCTCACTCTTAAAAAAAAAAAAAAAGAATAAATAGCTGACTTATTTCCCTCGATGAATTGTCGCCAATTGCCAGGTTTGTGCTAAACCAACGACCGCTGAGAAAAAGAACGTGTCCCAGATAATCGAAATGCTGATGAAGTTTTTCACGTAACCGGCTAAGTAGAAGGCCAAAACGCTGAGAACTCTGAACTGACTGGATATTATGTAAATTGCGTTATACAATGTGACATTACATATAACTGCATTCCAAGTATGTAGAAATATGGTTTCTTTACTGGAAAATACGAGATGAAAGTCCGCCTCTGATTTCTCTGTAAAGCGTTCTGTTTCAATTTAACAAGTACTTATAACTCTGCTCGCTACTCTATCATCCTGTTCACAAGTCTTTTATGACGTCTCTTATTTTTAATAAAACTTTCATGATCTAAAAATGATAAAAAAAAAACAATAAAAAATACAGATTATTCTGTAAGCACCAATAACATCTTGACAACAAACTATTTCACTATCGGTCAAATAAAATGAAGTTCGATGAACGCATTTTCGAGCAATAACGGTTTAGCGGGTATAGTGGTGTTAAAACAGGCCATGAAACGTTTCAAAATTCAAGGAGAGCGTTAATTTTGGGAAGCTACTTAAGCGAATTCAAGGGTAAAGGAGCGGAGGAGGAAACGCGTTGTCCGCCGTCGGGGGTCGACCATTGTTTGCACGGAGAAACCCTCTTTCAGCAGAGACGCGACAATAGTTGGACGTTTCAAAGGCGTGGGTAACAATTACGCCTCGGAGACACTTCGACAATAGTGTCTCCATCGTCAGATATTACTGGAACGGCCAAGCTTTTCTCCTGTGAGCTTTAACCCACCGTGGTATACTGATGAGAAAACAAGCTTTCGAATGGAAAAACACTTTCAGTTCTTGCGTAAATAATTGATGAAAATTTAAAGTAAGACGAGCACGAATGAGAAGTATTTATTTATTGATTTATCTACTGATTAATAAAACGGGTATAAACCCGATATATACATACAATTATATATAAGGAAAGAAATGAACAAAAATAGAAAGGGCAAGAAGAAGAACAGCAATGGCTACATAATATTATAAAATTAAATTTAAGTGGAATTACAAAAAATCCGCGGTTAAAACATAATTTAAACAGTGTGTATAGCTCTGTATAAAGATTCCTTGAAACAATTAGCAGAGCTACAAAAAAGAAATTAATCTTATCCGTAAGCGTATTGACTAGTTTTAGTATTCGATTAATTGGATATGCTCGAACCATATTTAGTTTTTACGGTAGCATCTGGAAGTGTATGATTTTATTTTAAAAGTTTTTGAAGCAGCGTACAAATAAATAAGCTGTGATAATTGGGGATACATGAAATCGAATGCTGTAGCAAAATTATAATTCTTCAGTAAAATTATCTTAATAAATATTTAAAATCCAAGACACAAGAAGAAGAGATGAACGTTTGAAAGGATATTTTTCTGAAAAAATCATATTGAACAAAGCATGTATATCGCATATAACAAAGCAACCGTTTCAGAAACTTCCAACCGAATAATATTCCCAGAGAGACTCTCAAGTACAAAGGCGCACTTCATTTTCTTGCGCATAAAAACACACTTCATTTTCTCGCATCTCAATTTGCCAGGCCGTGAAAACGTCGTTTGACACAACGCGATGTTTATAAAAGAACGGCGAAACAGACGCGTGTAAATTTCTCTGGCCAATGAAAAAGGGGAGAACAAACGAGCTGTAGCATTTTACGGACACGTAATAACATGGACAGCGTCACGTGGAAACTTTTGTTTCCGCGTGTGTCTATCAATTACTAGGATCACGGCCGGTTGCACAACGATCATTATTGGTTTCAGCTCTTTTATTGCTGTACGACGTGACGAACAAGACGAGTTACGACAACATCAGAGCCTGGCTGAGCGAAATCCGGGAACACGCGAACGAGGACGTGGTCATCATGCTGTTGGGTGAGCTTCGATTATTATTTGAAGATCACAGTACAAAACTTCATAAATCAAATCCTTCGTTTTTTTATAGCGAAACAACTTTAAAATTCAATGTACTGTCAAATAATCTTGTCTTATTAACCCTCTGTAAGCAAGCATGTTTTCATATTATCCAACAAGCTTGTCTAACAACAACAACAACTTTGTTTGTTTGTTTTTTTATGCCCACATCCACATATGATCCCACCAAGTTATTATATTTGCTTTAAAATCGAAAAAGAAAGGATAGAGAAATTTTATCGTCATTAAACCTGACCTTATAAATCATTAAACCTGACCTGATAAAGAGAGCATATTTTTAGATATAACAAATTATTCTTCTTTTCAACTGTGCCATAATTTACCATGCTACCTTTTAGTTATTATAACTATCCTTTTAGCAAAAGTATAACTTAAAAAAAGAAAGGATATCAACAAAAATTAAAATGAACATATCTCTTACCTAGTCTTTATTTGCATTCGTCTGAAGAGACTAAAGAAGGAAAACAGAGAAAAAGAAAAGAGCCACGATTGCTTTCTTTGTCGTCTCGTTTGCGAGAAAGTTGCCAAGATGATCGATACGTTAGCTGGTTTTTGCATAGTTTCGACAGGTTTCTTACTTTCGTAGAAAGTCGAGAAAGACGTTCTAGGAAGAGCAGAGTGTTGGTTGAGGGAATCGTTAAAATCAAGAACTGTTCGCTAGCTTGATTGGATGATTTGATTGAGTCATGTCTTGACAGATGATCAATATCTGAATATGAATATTATAAGTCGTAAAACATTGAATGGAAGAATGTCAAATATTTATAACAATTTTTAATAAATTTCAATTGTTCCTTTTTAAAATTGTAAATAGTTATTCAATTTTTATGAATGGAATATTCATCTTCAAACCATTTATATTGAAATAGTTTGGTTGAGGATATTTTAGTATTGAGTAAGGAGATTTATGGCTACTTAATTATTTGCCATAATCTTGGTGTGGGCGAGCCGGTACCTAACTCTATATTTGTTTTAACACTTTTTGCTTCCTACTGAAAACATCACGAAACCGCTTAGTTCTAGATATAAATATTTAAATATAAAATAGAAAATAATAAATGTAAGATAATAAATATAATAATAATATAATAAATATAAGATAATAAATATAAGATATAAAAATTTAGATATAATTTTATATTTTTGAATAGTACTTTTAGTACTATCAGCAGTAGTAGTTGAAATACTTTCGAAGTTTTGTATTAAAATTTATATACTTGTTAATAATAACTGCAACATTTTGGTTCTTTATATAAGAGTTAAATAACGTTTCAATGATCTATTTGGTAGCTTTTCATGAACTTTATCACAAGGGAATAAAACTAGCTCTGTACCTCTATAAGGAACATGTATTCTAACTATGGATCTCAACTGAAACTTCTAATTGAAACGACAACTCCAAGAAGTGATTTATGAGAAAGCACCGATTACCAGCTTATTTTTCTAAAATAAGATAAATAGAACATGATAGATTTTATAGTCAGATCAGGACATCAACTTCGCAGCAAATGATATGTTTGACAGCGTGCAGATTTACTTTTAACGAGATGTAAACATAAACCTAGACTAGACATAGATAAAATCACTATCAATGTCAACTTAATTCCATTCCATCAGGCTAGCTCACGTTAAACAAACATTTCCACTTATTAAACATTATGTTCACTTCACCAAGTCTAATAAATTAAAATAAATAATTTTAGGCAACAAGTCTGACTGTGGAACGGAACGAGTAGTGAAGAGGGAAGACGGAGAACGATTGGCGCAAGAGTACAAAGTTCCCTTTATGGAAACCTCAGCTAAAACTGGCCTGAACGTCGAATTGGCCTTCTTGGCCGTTGCTAGGTATTTCCATTTATCATCACCAACCTATCATCTGTCAATCTTAAACAAATTAAATTTTAAGGCAGCACTGTACAAATACCAAGGCGTAATGCAGATGAACGTTTTTAGTGATGCAATCATAACACGATTAAGCATATTGCAAATAAATTCGGACCTGATTGGATAGTGTTAGACAGTTCATGAGTATATCGAGAAGAGAGAGCGAAAAACATATTTTGAAGTACATTCGAACCTATATAACATGAGTTCAAACACTTTAGTAGAACTCTATTGTAATATCCCGGTTCCGAGCTCAGTAAAGCCTAGTCTACACTGGCAGATAATTGTAGACAGTAGTCTACAATCTACATATGTTTTTCTGCGGATTCTTCCCTGGAAAATGTATACGAATTGACTGCGGACAATTGTCTGCCAGTGTAGACTAGGCTTTCACAATGATCCAAGTAACGCTACAATATACTTTGCAAATACCAAAAGATCACCATTTCTTATGAATACTAGATAAATCCCATAAAGTGAAACTTATTGGAATTGATTTAGATTCGTGGAAATATATTGAAATTCATCCCGTTTCTACATGCAATCCTCACGAGTGTTCAATCCTACCATTGGCATTGGAAGCATGAACGTTGCGAAATCGCAACAAAGTCAAGTGACTGATTCTCATCAGACTTAAGCGGCTGGAGAACACCTGATAAGATAAAAAGCGAATTTCTATTTGATTTCAGAGATTTGAAGGCGAGGAAAAGCAACGACCCGGACGACACGAAATTCAACGTACAAGACTACGTCCGTCAGCAGTCGCAACGAAATTCCTGCTTCAATTCCAATTGCCTGACTACCTGAATTGCGCAGTAATCCTGCGCACACACTTCCCTGCGATAGATTCAGACGAATGGTGGAACATGGACCGGAACTGGTTGGCCATAAAAATGGCGCGAAACTATCGTGGGCGTTCAACAATTCGTCCCTTATGACTCATAACAGATAATCATTGAAACGTTACTCGTTGCAGATGTCATTCGTAAAACTAGACGAATTTTCGTAATATTGCACAATTTGTTCACGAGAGCTTGTTGTTCGAACGAATTGACTCTCAAACGAGATCGAACAAATTTGAGAGAAATCGAAAGAAAACGCACTAATGAGATCGAAAATAAAATTTTTTATTTTTACTGAAAAGAGGTTTCAAAAAATGTCGAAACAACGTTTCTGTTCCACCAGAAGAGTACCTTTATCGAGGCATAAACGAAAAAATTGTAGATGGATAGAAAGCTGATATTTTTCAAAGAGACCGAATAGGAAACTCTTGTTGACGATACGTGTATAGAAATTTATTTATCGATGGTTAATCCTATACTGTACATTAATGTGAATAGCTGATTCGGGACAAAGATCCGCGAGATACATAGATTTAGGGAATCTCTTAATGGTTCTAATTTGTGCACTGTATATGATCGTTACGGTATTAATAAAAGGAGGGGGAAGGAAGAGAAAAAAATATTTAAAATGAAATTGTATTCAAAACGTGCTATCGATAAATTAACGAGATGTTCACGTGGAAGCTCACCATGTACCAAGTAGCTTTGCGGTTTTAGAGTGGCCGCCGTGTAGAAGAGCTTTTCGAAAATATACCATAGCTGCCATATATACAACACGTTTTAGAAAACAACGCTCAATAATATTTTGTTCGAAAGCGTATTCTCGTAGTTTTCAGGTACGAGTGATTGAAGCTTTTCAATCGATGCTACATGTGTATGTAGAAACACATTCATAAGTCTTTTAATCTTTATAATCATTTAGATCGATGAAACTCTTTAGAAAGTTTTGCATAATTGTATTTTGTTTTCAAACTTTATCCTGTATCGATTCGTTTTGCAATTAAATAAAGCTCGTGTGTGTATAATCGTGTAGTTTGTGATAACGGTTGCATTAGTTACGTGACCATATCTGATTTCTAACCTTTTGTATGTAATAGTCCTATATATGACGGGATATTTTAGATCAGCCCAATTTGTATTGTGAATTTTTGGATTTTATACACTGTATTACTTTTATAACCGCATGATGATAATTTGCTACTGATACTTCGAAATTGAAAAAAAAAAAGTTAAAATATTTGATTTCGTTAATTCGCGGTTACCGAATGATTCGTTGCGAATGATAAAGGTAAATAAAACGAAATGTAACCGTGTACGTTACCTGTAGTATATGTACAATGTATCTTATCAGCATGTACAAACGACAAACAGTTACATGTCAAGTGTATATTAATAAATAATATATATAAAATAAACGACCACTCGACCAACTATATAACCATTGCTTTGTAATTTACCACTGCCCTCGTTTTCTTATTATAGTAACGTCATCATTTTTGTAAAAACTTTTGAAACCATTTGGCATCATACATTCATTATCCAGATCAAAATATTTGGTTTTTATCACTGAATATACATTCCACATATTTGTCATTACATATTGTCACGCGAAACGTGACAATATTCGGCCAATAAATAAATATCGCGTTAAAAAGCAGCATGCTTTTACCTAGCGCGCGCTCGTTGTCTAATTTTTCCTTTGAACGCCAGGAACGTATCGAAATGGACCGCTCGGGCTCAGTTTCAAATGTCGACGTACAAACAAAACGCTGCGTCCCTAACCTGCTTCTGAGGAGCGCGCATTATTGGCAGGCAGAACACCTGCCTGATATTCATTGAAGAAAAGCCACGAACATCTACGTCCACGATGGGCGAGGTGGTGGAGTTGCAGAATATGGAAGATGTGTGTAGACTCTGCCTGTCCACCGATGAGCCAAAATTGTCGGTGTTCGAAACGGGCGACTCTTCGGTGTCCTTAGCCAGCAAGATACAAGCTTGTCTATCGATTCAGGTGCGTGCGTAGAATATTATTATTTAATACTTTTGTGTCCGTCATCTTCCTGAATGTTTATTTCTCTTCGCGTACTCTTATACGCTTCGCATTTTGTTACTGCGTTGAAACGAGTACATTGAGGTTAGGTCTATACGGATCATGTTTGAGATGGGAGCATTGGCAATGGTGATTATGGGTATTTCATTGGTGTTTATTCTTATTAGTAAATGTTAGATAGACAAATATCAAATGAAACGTGTTTCTATAGTAATATTATCTTTAGAGAAACCTAACTTTTGTTCGAAGCTTGGTACATGCTTATATTTTTATTGGGTTTATGTACTTTTTAGATTTTAATAACGGATAGATTATCAACGAAAATATGTGCGCAATGTATTAAAAATGTGAATGAGTGGCATAATTACAAGGAAACATGTTTGCATTCACAAGACAAGTTGCATCGGTGGTTGGAACAACACATGCAACCAAATCCAGTGGTAAATATACGTGTTCTATTAATTTTGTGAGTATAATATATGAACTTGCAATCAATGTATTATTGTCATGTGTCATAGGTTGTGACTATTAAAAATGAACCTGTTGATTTGGACTTTTGTGAGGACAATGTCGAGGTTATTTCTGAATCTACGAATGGTTCGGATTTGGTGAGTATGATATGCTTCAAAACAAACTGTAAAAAAATAAAGGTACATTAAAATTGGTTTATTTTATAGGAAGCCACTAATCTTGAAGAAAATAATAATCCTTTAGAAAATAATGATCAAGATCAGCAATTACCTGATGATGAAGTAGCTTTAGAGAGAGATCAACCAGCTTTAACGAAAGATATGGACATTTGTATAAAATCTGAACCACAAGATGATTATGACACAGATTGTACTATAGAAATTGAATCCGTTACTGGTAGTGAACTTGTTTTGAATCCCCTTTCAAGTTCAGAGGATAGGATTATGGAAGCTGATTCCACTCAGAAATCCAACGCATCCACATCACCAAGCAAGAAAAAAGTCAGAAGAGGCCCACACACCCATTTTAGGGGTGCACGTGTTTTTAAACAGAAATGTGTACATTGTCAAATTAATTTGCATTCTAAGTATTCTTATGCAAAACATATGGAAAGATTTCATAGTGACAAACAGAATGGTAGTGTTAATCAATTGGAATTGGAAGATGAGGAAGAGCTTATTGAAGATTTGGAAGATGAATTAATGAGCATGGAGAAGGATGCTCCATTGACACAAGTGCAGCAAAATATTATAAGTCAATTGAAGACATATTCATGTTACTCTTGTGAACAAAGTTTTAGCGATCGTAGAAGTACTCTTTTCCACATTCGTCAGCACATGCCCGATCTAAGACCGCATACGTGTATCGCGTGTTTGACGGAATTTCCGGATCGATCGATGTATAAAGTACATTGTAGAGCATCGTTCGAGTGTGCAATGAAAATTGCTCTTGTTATACCGAAACAAGGCTTGCAGAAATGCTTCACGTGTAATATGTGTTTACGTTCTCTGCCGGACAGAAAGCAGCTGCTTACTCATCTATCGAAACATTCAGATAAACAGTATGAGGAGCTGGTATCTCCAACACGATCTCCTCCTAAATTAAAACCAGTAACTCCTCTGCCTTCTTTGAGACAGGAGTCACCGAAAAAATCGTTGAAAGGAAATCGTACTCTGAACATACCCAGCCCTTACAAAAATGGTGATCCTGCACACAATCATGTATGCGACCTGTGTGGTATGATTTACAGGTACAAGCCAAACATGCTGAAGCATAGAGACTTGTGTCAACGTTTATCATCCGATGCCAGAACATCCTATAGATGTGTCCATTGTGGCATGACATATTTGGTGTTCAAAAAGTTTCATTCTCATCTAACACTGGACCACAAAAAGAGTGATTTCATATGTTCTGAATGCGGCAGCAAATTCAAATCTCCTAGTGATTATTTGAACCATCACAAAGAGCACTCTAATGATCTTAACAACGAAGGAACTTCTGAATTGAAAAACGATATAGTAAAGGCTACGCAGAATATTTCAAAACCCATCAAGGATTGGGATACATTTGAAGCTGAAGTGAATGCTGGTAAACTATCAGACAGTAATCAGTATAGCTGTGCCCTCTGTAATTTGGAATTCACTACTAGAGCTGAACTAATGGAACACAGAAATCTTCATCTGAAGGTGAAGATTTATTCTTGTGTCATCTGTCGTAGTATGTTCAGCAGCGCAGGTGCTTTGGAAATTCACATGAAAGATCATGGTATAGAAGATCCGAATGAAAGAAATGCAAACATCTCCTGTGTGGAGTATGGTGCGGTACAAGAAGATTCACAGGACTCAAATTCAGTAAATGTCAGCGCCACCTCGGATCCTGGCGATAAAAAGAACGAGTGCGACGTGTGCGGCAAGGTATTCTCGAATAGCGCTAATCTTAAGAGGCATATCAGAAATATTCACAATGTTGTCAGAGGCAACATCATCTGCACCCACTGTCGGCGAACGTTCAAGAGTAAAGAGTCGCATGACCGACACTTAGCAACTGATCACCCAAAGATTGCGAAGTCCATACATCAGTGTTCTAAATGTCGAAAGACTTTCTTCTTCAGAGCTAACCTAAATCTTCACTTTGAAACTGCCCATGCTCAGGAATTAGGTGGTCACGGATGCGACATTTGCGGTAAGATTTTCATGGAAGAATCATCTCTAAAGATACACAGGAGCTGGCACAATCGAGCAAACTCTAGATTGAGTTTACGATTTATGAAGAAAGATGTCCAAAAGCCATTGACCCAGACTAAACAAGAGGAATCTTTCAATTCCAGTATGACCCGACCAGCTAGAGCACGAAAATCTTACCCAAATTTACCTCCAACAAAGCCAAATGGTAATTTCCAATGCCAAGTTTGCAGTGACAAGTTCAATGATGTAACAGAATTGAGGACACACTTATGGGATGTGCACTGTGCTCGTAATAAAACTGAGAAGAGCTTTTCAGGTGACGAGTTTCAATGTGAGCTTTGCACAAATGTTTTCCCTGACAGGGAGACATTAGACATGCATACGCAATGGCACAAAGCTCAACCCATTCTTGATGATGTAAAGAAATCTGATCACATTTGTGACATTTGTGGAAAACTATACAGCTCCAAAAAGATACTGTCAAGACATAAGAAGCTTCACAAATCCACAGTTGTAGCTACTGCAAAGCTACAGTCAGCTGGCAAGAACTTAGCAGGTAGTCCACTTATGTGCACCCTCTGTCACAAGGTGTTCAATAATACTCGGTCGCTTCAGCGTCACAGGCTCAACCTACATGCTAACACATTTAATCAACAACCCGAACATGTATACAACAACGCGAGAAGACTATCTCAAGAAGAGCCAAGATCTAAGAAAATAAAATTAGAAGAAGAGGATAAAAAAGCACCTCTCCCCATGGATGCCATGAGCGCAGGCAGGAAGTCAGTTATGTGCCACGTCTGTAGGAAGTTCTTTGCAAACATGAGCGTATTGTATAAGCACAAACAATTGGTGCACAATAAGACTCACATGAATCTGTTACAGAATCTAGCCAAGTCATATAATATCGAATGTATACCATTACCCAGCAATGATGGTAAAGTCCTTTGCAACATTTGCTACAAAAAGTTTTCTGGTGTGTCGAATCTGCGCCAACATTTTACTATAAAACATAAAAATGCTCCTCCCAAATTTGCTTGTTCTGTAGACGGTTGCAAGCTCACGTTCCCAACGCCGACAATCGTAAAGAACCATGAATTGTCGCACAACAGCATTATCTACAGTTGCACCTTATGCGATAGACACGTGTTCAACAAGACAGCAATGTCAGATCACTTGCTGACGACACACAATACTATCTACAATGCTGAGAACAGCAAGAACTTCCACAGAGAGATGGATTTGACCAAATATGTGGTGGAGGGTGCAGTAGACGCGACTTGTCCTCAATGCAAGATCAAGTATCCGAACAATAGGGCTATGAAGATTCACTACTTCAAGTTCCACGAGGGTACAAACCAGTAGAATTGTGTATTTTTCCATGTCTGAAATAATTTGCAAAAATACCAACGAAACGTATAGGTGGTTAAGAAGAATCGAATGTGACAAATACTTGGTCCTACGGGCGGAAAAACTCTCCGAGTTGACTAAATGCTGCCTTACACACATTTTTTTTACCAAATCCTCGATTCACAACTAATTGTCTGATACATTGATGATAACGTTCATAAGAGTTCAAAGAGCACGTAATATCTCCTGATGTTCTTTTATTTCAGAGTAGGTGGTTTGAATATACTTTGGCTGATTTTGTTTCTCTTTGGCTATCGCGGGAGATGACTTGTTCCCTAATCAGGATCAGGGCACAGTAGCCTGATCTTTCACGAGCTTTGTAAATAAAGCACTACATATTATTGTAGAAGAATGAAGATACACGAGAGAGAGAGAGAGAGAGAGAGAGAGAGAGAGAGAGAGAGAGAGAGAGAGAGAGAGAGAGTCTATATATTTCTTCATTTAATGTTATTCCCTGAGTTACAGATTTTAGGTCTATTTCTGTATTGATCGCAATGTTAGTTATTTTTCGCCGAGCGCTAATCACTCAAAAGACATCGTGAAAATAAGAATAGCACTTATTGACACGTGTCGAATCAACTGGTCAGACTTTGTAGAATATTAAGCGATCGACGTGTCTAAAAGATAATTGAGCTTGATTGATTGGAACTCTTGATGAATCTCTTACTGATTATTGAATATTCGAAGAAATTTTTTGGTTCGTTGAGATATAACTTTATTTGTCGAATTGGAACGTGTCAATCTGAATGTGTTTATTCAGGAAAGAATGAAATACGTTGCGAGACCTCTATTGTACGAGGTACATTTACAACAATATATCTTATCTTTTTTCTGTCTTATTTTTCTTTTTGTTATGGAACAACAGCTATTCTTTCCATTGCAATCTGGCTGAACGCGTTCACTTGACTAGTGGAAAACAGTGCATCCCTAAATGTTGGACTCTAATGTAAATGAAGGATTGACATTTTCTATCGGTGCGGTTACATAAAAGGTATGATTAACGGTGGAGGGATCAACAAACGTGGTCAGGTTTTGCACATTAATTTATCAGAGATGCTGTTTTCTGAACGCTAAAATGGAAAACGATTTTTAAAATGTTGTTCTAGATTTTATTATTAATACGCATACTTGTATTGTATAAGCTGTAGCGTTTTTGCATATAGTGAACAAATAAAGGGAGAAGTAATAAGCACAGATCCTCGATTTTCCAAGAATCACTTGACGTTGTTCTTGTTCATGGACTAACGTCGCAAGGATAGTACTGTACAAGTTCTTAGATCGTTATTTTCTGTTTTTAAACTGCTCATAATAATTAGGCGATCATGTTTCTGAGCAATTTACCTCGTGTCTGTGATGATAGTTCTCGTGATGGCCATCAGAGGGCTACCATTGCTCATGATCCTATAAGTTTTTAACCTCTAGTTCTTCCATATGGATCATCGATCAGTTAGATTTACAGATGAAATATCTTACATTATGGAATGACCAAAACCTTTATCAATATGTGTCTCTAGGAGTTGTCATATCGGTTAGGTATATTCTTATATATGGTTAGCTATAACCTTTGTCTTATGGTAGTGCCGATGACAGCCATCTTAAAGAGCAGACCTAAAGAGGAAGAGTCTGAACGGACAATGACCAAACGTGGACAGCTCGATCGGTTAGGACAGACAACTCGCGGATGAGAACAATCCGATTTAGAATCATGGTTCAGCAATTTGATTCTTCTATTTGTACTAAAACGGGAGAGGGATTTAACTCCTTGGACTGATTTTAGATCAGACTGATATAGATCTTCTGTTGTAGCGTATTCACGACACGTGTTCATTAAGTAGCTCCTTTGATAAGATCATCAGTAAATATAGGAGATGTACATAATGATTTGTCTGGTTTACTAAACTCTTTAATTGTTGGTTAAGTTATATTCGAAGTCTTGGTTAGTGATAAGGCTATCTGAGCAGGCAAACTTCAAAATTGTTCTGAGCAGTATCTACACGCGTGGATAGGTGTTAAATGTGAATTTTATCTTTAACCGTTTTGTAATTAGAGAAACTAAATGGGGGAAATTGAAGTGCTATTCGGAGAAATCTGCAGGTTCAACCATTCCATCTACGTTAAGTTTCTTACAGCAGATGTTCGAGACGATGATTACACTCTCGTAGTTATCGTTCTACGTAACTACAATAGTTCCGAACTTCTCAGACGTAATTGTATATTCGTAATCATTTATCCGTAATGAGGATACATAGAATCTATATTTCTGTACATGGAATGTTTTTATATAGTGTGTTTTTATGTGCATTTTGAAAAGAAAAGACTGAGAAAATAGGAATGTTTTATCGAATATTCTTAAGTGATTCAGGTTTTAGAGATGCCACAACGTGCTGAAAAATATTCGTTATTTTCTCCTTTTAATTACAATTGCACGAAACGTATTTCATTAGCTGAAAGAGATGAGACAATGTGTACATTTGAATGTTTAACTGATAATAATGTGAAAATCTGAAATATTATATACATGTATATATACGGATACATATATGTTGCATTTTAACTTCTTGCAGATGATTATGAATAAATAAATGTATGTATGTTACATTAGTATAGTTAGCTCACTTGCTTTCTCTATTTCTTTGTCATACATATCTTTTTTTCTCTATTTTTAATAATGGAATGCTAAGCGAGAAACTTCTACGAAGCACGTAGTTACGTATTAAATTTAAGAATTTTTAAGAAATCAGATTTCACAAATACAAGATGAAAATATTATTTCTACTTTGGAATATTTTCGAAATTTCTTTGGATGAAAAATCGAAAATTTTTAGATGGTCTTTTAGTTATAAGATGCAGTATATAGCAACGATAAAATGTAAAGATGGAAGATATTGAATCAAAATTGCATCTGTCTCGAGGTTGGAGGTGCCTTGTTGTTTGTTCTATTTTCACGTTCACGTTCACGAACTTGTCACGACACAATCATAACGTTATCGATAATCGTTGACAATGGTACCAGCCGTAGAACTATATTTTAGTTGCAATGTTTCGCGTCCAGCGGCACTTATGGTATCCTAGACGAGCGAATAGTCGCTAAATTACACACCATGTGGATCGAGTACGTTATGTGCGTTCCTTATGTGGCTTTGAACGCAGCCATCCACGTCGAAAGAAGTTATGCACGTGTGGACACTGAATGCACATGTGCAGCCAGTGCCTTTAAATTGTTGTAAGACTTTTTGCACAGACCACCTGCACGTACAATGTACATTTTGAAAGAGGATGCGTTGATTGAATGTCTTACATTTTCGAAACTGGGATTGCTATTTGTATGAAATCAGACCGACATGGATAACAGACATTATCCAAAACGTTTTAGTTTTACAATAATGCTCTTCTTCCAAAATATCAGGCAATGATAAAATGATATTTTTCTTTAAAATATCATAGATGTAAAATTACAAAGATATTTAATTATAGTTTTAAATCTAGATCCATCATATTTAAAGGTACAATAGTATTTAACTTTGGAAGAAGCGCAAGAACTTTATTTAACCAATATTTTTTATACGTCCTTATGTATACTTTTATGTCAATATCAAAGTTAATGTTAGGCGAAGTAAAAGAACAGAGATCTCTTAGTATCTCAGTATCTAACCAAAATTAATTTTAACTATTTGGATGCGTTCTTTTAATTAGTAAAGTAACTTGTACTAGATTGGAATATCGAACCCTAGGAGCGTAAAATTAATGCGTATTGCATATCAAATTAAGTGTATTACGCCATATGACACGATATTGATTACTCCAGAAGTCCATATGTCGAATACCATAACCTCGCCATCTCTAGCTGATTCGAAGGTTTACATTGTTTAGGTATCTATATAAGAACTTGTTACTTTATTCATAGCGTGGAGTATTTTTGAGATATTAAATCGTGTGCTAAATAAAAATTCGACGATTTTATTATTTATCTTGGTCGGGTTTTGTGATGAAATTTTCTGCGTTGCGGCTGAATGAGAAATTAGGTCGCTAAGTAGAAATGAATGACATCGAAGCAGACTAGAAGGTCACGTGGGCTGCTCCATTTCAGTCTTGCAACATAATCACGCACACGTTTCGAGCCTAAACATACACGAGTTGTTTAATAGTCTCACGATGGCGCAAGACACGTGTTAGATACGTAACGCAGATTAGACCAAAGATTTTTGTTAATTATTTTTACCTTTACAGTCGTTGTCTCTTAGAAATCTTTACAACTGAAGCATTTAAGCACAGTTTCATATTCGATCTTTTAGAAGCAACCCTACGTCTTCTTTTATCATTTTAAACTTTATTCTTTGTGATAGACCAGCTTAGAGTCGTTTGTTTAAGTTATAAAACTGATTTCCTTATCAAGTGTTACATAAATACTGTTAGAATCTGATACTTTTCCAATAAAATATCGAAATATTTCTTCAACTAATTCTATAGAAATTAAAAGAGTTTCAGATTCGCGTTTAAATAAAATCTTCGTTCTTTTTTTCTGAAATAAACGGAATTTTGTTATTATAAACTGTGCGTTAGTTTTTAACAAACGTTAGAGTTCGAAGGAATTAAGATCGGATTTTGTACAGAAATATTATACGCGTGATTATAACTCTATAATTATAACTTTTTGTTTGACGATAAATCGTGTCGTCAAGTGTCCTTTACTTTGATTACGTTGTTCACAGTGACGCTATACACGGCTGACTTAGATTTTTTTAATCAAAGACACTGGTATCTGTAACGCTGTTAATTATTCAGTGCGCGAAAGTTAGGTCACCGGGTGTTTATCGATTAGATTTTTAACTAGCTCGCTCGTCGTATACACGTCAAGTTTCTAATCGCGTTCTAACGTATCTCATCCATCGCGTTATAGGGATTATGGCTTCCTTTTTAGTGGATCTATCTACTGAAGTAAATACATATTTTCCTGTAAACATTGGAATGACCGCTTTTCCGTTAAAAGTGGCTTTTATGTGAGTTTTAAAAACAGCTATATATATGAAATATTGAAATTTTCTATGTATTTTGCAAAGACGAAACTTCCTTTCTTATGCTTAAAGTAATTGGTGAGTGTTCGTAGAAAACACTGTAAATACAAAAATTGAAAGATTCTGATTTTTCATTGCAAAATGTTCTACATAGCAATAGGAATACCGTGATATGGAATTAAATTAATTGTTTTCTGCAAGCACTCTTCAATTGTGTATAACATTTATCTATAAAATACTATTATTTCGTAATACGTTGTGGTGTTATAAAATACGTTAATATATCGCAATGTATATGTGCGCGTTTGGTTGTATGTATGAACGTTTATACATATGTACGATATATTTAGTGGATGTCAATAATCTCCTTTGTAACAGCTGTGAGTCTGAAATACAAATAAACATTCTATTCTCTATTTTAATCTATAACACCTCATAGTTAGTTTATTTAGTATAAAACAATAAATTATTTGCCAGAAGATTTCTCCCTTTCACAATAATAGTATCCTTGCATGTTAAATAACAATCGTAGGAATTGATCTTCCTTTGATTTCGACAGGAATATCTTAAACGTGAAAATTTATTCGGCGCATTTAAATTTATCCATTTGCGTTCTGATCGTTTCAAATAACAGCTTGGTATTTTAAACGACGAGTAGAAATGCTGAAGACCGTGTACAGGAAAGGAAACGAAAATTGCTTCACGTCGACCCACGGTCCCATGTCGAAAATGTTAGAAAGGAAGGAATTTTTAACCTTGGTTAACAAGTATTGCCACACCTAGCGTATTCTCCAAACTTGATTCCAACAAATTTTTACTTGTTTCGTTCTCTACAATTTGGTTCACATGGCCACGTACTTCAATACAATCGAAGATGCAGAAAACATGTTGTACAACGTGAACTCATTGAATTCAAACAACATAGAATTCATTGAATAATTCATAGACTCATTGAATTCAAATAACAATCAAGTACGATGTATCGTGCGATTTATAAATAAAACGAATTTCGTCTCGTTTAATCCATAGATAAAATTGAACTTTGTTTTAGTTTACTTTACAGGAGGCATTTTTTCAATTCATTGTACAAATTATCATCGGTGATTATAATAAGCGAGTGTTTGATTCCAAGAGATATAGTTGCGTCAAACATGTGTTTGACTACTATGCAAATTATACAAATTTCTTCATCGACATTTCGCACGTACACATATTTACCCGTATTTTATAAGCAAAAATTATTATAAAAATTAACGCAGATATCTGACAGAATGAGAAAAAAAGTGGAACGCCAAAGTCTTGTCTATGAAGGACCTTGAAGAGAAGGTTGTAAAACCACTATCATCCTGTTCAGGCAACAAAAGATTGTCGAGGTATTATATATATATATATGTATAGTTAGTTATATGAACTTGGAATTCAATGATCTACGTTCCATGTGGATATTGAATTAGACTGACTCACGACTGGAACGCAGGCGTCCCATAAAAGACTGAAGTTCCAACACACTGATTTGATTGTGATAATGTTGCAGACGAGGCATTGACACGCATTGGGTTGTTCGAACAATTTGACCCTGACCATATCACGATGGAAACGCCTCTATAAATCTGATCTATCAAAGTTGTTAGTGCGACTAAACTCCATGGTATTGTGTCTACCCTACTTTTGTATTCTCGTACGAATCAATTATAAACATACTTTCAGTGGTTTGGGTCAATTATGTGATTCGACCATTTAATAAAATGAAGATTTTATAAGAATTGGTTCTGTTTCTCGATTGTGGTTCGTTTAATTGGCATCTAACTTATGTAACATGTGACACCATGTATATATACTACCAGTCATAAGTATTAGGACATCTACTGATATTCACTATAAATTAAATTTTCTAACTAATCTACCATCAATCAGTCATTTTAGTCGCAACATATGTGCCGTGTAATCTGAAATGTTATATCGTTTCCAGTTAAATGTAACCAGTAAACTTTAACACTTATGGCTGACAAATTATTCGTCTTGCACTGCAATAAATTTTCCGCAGCTAGATGAGATCTACGAAAGATAATTTAACAAATATTATAATTGCAACGATTTTTGAAGCCAACGATACGAGGCGATCTCTAATTATTTAAAAATGTGAGAAGAACAAAGTTCTTTAAGAGCCATTTGTCATTCATCAATTCAAACACACCTGATATTAAAAAACTAAAATTAAAACTTCCATTTTACCTTGCAATCCTTTCGCCAGGAAACCTCTCAATTACAAAGAACAAAACTCAATACAATCCATACTAGATATCATTTCCTAATGAAAATTAGATATTTGTAAAAAAAAAAAAAAAAAAAACAGAAATTACCAAAAGCCCAGTTACGTACTTTGAAACCGTACTGTAACGACTTTCTACGATTCTTTCCATTAGTTTCATTCAAATCCCGTTCCTTTCTCCTCCAAAAGCCTCAAGATAGTGCAAAATGACGTGAACCAACCCCTACAACTACCATATCCTTGATTCCGAACCGTAGATCCGAAATAACGAGTAATTATTCAGTGACCATGATTCGACACCGGATGACAAACGGACGTTGAAATTGCGATCGAAGGCGTTCCTTGACACCAGTTCGATCGAAATCGAGATCAACCGCGTTTGAAACGCGCGTTCCTCGATTCGGGAAACGTTGACCGCTCGTTCACCGCGATTACGTCACCGTCGATCGTATCCAGCCGAGGCTGAATGGAAACGGGGCGTCACTCGATCGATGATCTATCGATCAACGTCACGCTTTGACACGGATCTACCGTGACTGGACCGACACGAAGCGTTCGTTTGTTGGCTAGCCTTAACCGTTGCCTGTGGTACAATGGTCGGTACTTTACTCGGTAAGATGGTGTAGCTGCGCTGTTCGAGACTGCTCGATTAATTAGGCACCCTCGAGTGACACGCCGTTGCCTCGCCGTTTAATTAATCGATCACGAATGTCCTGGACCCTCGTGGATCAGCAACTGCGACCCTTAGAGAATTGGGGAACGATGGCGACTGCTGGGGGAAAAATTAGATTGGAGGTGTCTGGAGATTGGTTTGGTAGCTTGGAGAAGTTATTATGGCAATGGACGTAGAAATATTTGGAAATTGCTTGGGAAATGGTGGAACAGCATAACCGCAATACGATATATCGAACAGAAACATCTTTAATTAATAATTTTAGGTTTTAAACTTTCAGGATGATTAGACGAGCACATCTATCAGATGATCATATCTGAGAGTCTTTAGGTTTTGATCGTGTTCTTATTAGCGCGCTTCGTTTCAACGTTTCGTGAACGTTGCAGTTCATTTGTTCAAGACAGAATCGAAGAGAGAATGATGATCCATAAGTGCCAAATTAATTGAAATTCTAACAAGACACCATACATTGTATACTTTGTCGTTGATGATCGTTTTATTGAAAAGCTTGTCATCTGAAAAGGAAGAGGATGAGATGTAACAACAATACATTCGGTACATGTCATCTTGTTTTAGAAATAAGTAATAACAATCGTATTCCATACGATATTTGCATTGTGATATCTTACCTCAATTTGTTTCGTGTTACCGTTATCAATTCACAATCTGAGCAATATGTTTTTACATACTATATAGATATATATATTAAGGCTATCCTTTACAAAATAGCGTTTGAATTTCTGCATTCCACTTCAGTTTCAAGTTATCATCGTTCGAAGTCACGAAGCTCCAAGCTTCAGCTTTCGGGACATTGTCAGTTCATCTACATTTTTTACGACTTTCCCATCGCATTTGCCAAAAGTGATTGCACTCTTATGATACCTTAGAATCTATTGAATCTATAGTGTAGTATCATGGACGAAAGGCCTAGGAGATATTGGGTGAACCATAAACAATGTGTCGTCGGTCCTTCAATTGAATAGTTTCGTAGAAAAGGCCTACGTGACCTTGGCCAAGAGCAGATGCGGAACACGTGTGTGGTGAACCTAAGAAAAGACAAAGGGATGCTAAGGGAGAAAGACGAATTAACAGTCAGTGCCAATGGAGAAGTCAGAAAGTGTGAATCGAGAAGTAGGAGAGTGCGAGTTGCGTTGTCGAGATAGTGTTGGATTCGTGGTGACGAGAGTTGCAAATTAACTATTGAGTTGTCTAAATTATGGTACGTTATTGTGATTAGTTCACGTTAAACAGCCATCATTTCCTATTTAATCAACATCTATAAAATCTATTCATTGTAAATAAATTAATCTACATTATAACGATACTACATTATCATCGTTCGAAGTCACGAAGCTCCAAACTTCGCCTTTCGGGACACTACATCTACATTTTTTACGACTTTCTCATCACATTTGCCAAAAGTGATTGTACTCTTATGATACCTTAGAATCTATTGAATCTATAGAATATAAGAATATAGAAATCTATAGATATAGAATTAGATCTATGGGAGTATGACGCCATGTTAAAATTTTAGATGCCTGAAGGAGCATATAAATTTGGTACTTTTCGATCGCCCTTCTTCCATCAAGACAAAAAATGAACAATTTAATTGAAATTTCGCGAAACCCAAAGTATCACAAGTATGTTATCTTCAGTTACCACTGTTATTATGAATTCGCCACTACAACACTTTCTCACTATTGCAAGGAGGCTCGATCCGAACGAAATTCGATTATCCTCCGTATGCAAAGAAAGCTGCACCAAATCAGCTTTTCTCCATGGTAATTACAATGTGATTCGTCCTCGAAGCAAATCGAGTTAGCGTCTCTGCCGAGACATGCGAATCACCGCCACTCGTACATTTTCTGACACTCGATAATGCGATCGGCAATTATAGCACACCCGGTAAACCTGGTCACGGTCGACACAGCTTCTAATCGAATTATCTTCGTTCCAGCTTGGAAATCGATCGTAATATATATATATATATATATATCGCTTCCTCAACTATTTTCTGTCGAGCTGACATTGAGCCGTGAGCAACGGATGGAAGAGCGTTCTCGATTTCCTTCGGACGTAGCTGTACACTACATTCCTATTCTATTGCGAGGCGTTTCCTTCCCCGAAGGAAATGAATAGGCGGATTTGTTATTCATGACGTGTCGTTGATCTTGTTGGCACGGTATTTAGAATTCCAGCTACTTCTTGAGATCAGTATTGGTAATAATAGGTTTATCATATTACTTAATTTTATGAACAAACGAGGAAGTTTGGAACTGCCGTGTGAAGCCGTATTAGGTCAATGCATATGAAATGTCGCTTTCTTCTAACAAAATTTTAATTGAACATAGATTTTTCAAAATGACATTCGTGTAATTGAATCTTCACAGTTTCACATAATAAATAATTTTTGTATCATCTTTCTAATTCATGTAGGTTCTCTAGAACATGATACGTTTAATCAAAGTAATTTCCACATTATTCGATCTAGTGTATTCTTCCAATGACAGAATAGTTTTATTATTTCAGGTGAATAAGAATTATCGGTTTTAAAATAAAACATTTTTGTTAGATTCTTTTAAAATAATCTACACGTTCTAAGAGTTAAACGTTTGTTGGAATGAAACAGTTACAGTCTCTTTTAAAAATATTTAACATACGCATTTAGAAAGTTCAGTTTCACGCACATAGCTGTATGTTGTTTGTACCAAGCCTTTCGAATTTTGTCAAGATCGTGCACGATTCAATTGTCGCTTCTTCGATTGTCGATTTTTCTAACAAACGGGCAAGAAGATAAAAAGTGAGCCATTAAAACGGCTCACGTTGAGCCAGTTTCGTGTCTGTTGATCGACACTTCAACGACCTCGCTCTCAATGCATCACCGCGTGATGCACATGCACTTCAGTCTCCTGGCAATTGCATGATCATTTCCCATTGGTCGTTGCGGCGTACTCGATTTATGGTGTACTATTATTCCCGTTGATCGTTTCTATCGACGACCTGTTCTTTTATTTTTACACTACATTACTCTGACATTTTGCTCACAAAAATAACACTCTCGCTTTTTTCTACACACCGAAGATTATTCATAGACGTCATTCTCAAAATATTCGTCGAATTTTTCAAAACGACTCTTCTGTTTTATAGATTATAAATAGAACGATCTTGAAGCCTCAAGTTATTCAAAATTGTTCGACGTTCCTTTAGAAGTTCATACGTGGTGAATTTTTAAGGCACGTATGGTAAATCGATATAGTTGATGCAAATATCGAGCACGTGTGGCCTACGTCTCGCGTTCGCTTTTCGAAATCGTTAATCCACCGGTCGAAAACGATCGAAGGGGCTGTAAAGCGAGACGCTGCACCTAATATCATTTTACGACATCTACGTGCCACTGATTTCTGTAACGTTTCGCAATATAGTGTTTATGAAGTAGGTAAATTTGTGATTGCAGCTAACGTCTACAGTTGGTGGCGAAAGTATTCCTATACTTACCGTAAAAAACTTCGACAAACTCTTTTGTACGTATCGTACGAAATATTTTGATATTTCATTAGCACCATAATGAAACGCGACTGCCATGATTACATATATTGAACATGTATTGAACTCAAATCTGAAAATATATATAGAAGTTGCAACACGTTTGCTGCAAACTTGTATTCAGTCAAACGCTAATATACCTGCAGTGTGAATGCCACCTTAAAGGTAGCGCAGCTGAATACCGAGACTTATTGATATTGTGTGATAATTAGCTGTTTAGATATTTTTGTAATCTCTGCAAAATATTATATCGATGGTCCACTGTATAAATACTGTATGTCTACTCTTAGCGTTCAAAGAAAGAACAGTTTTAAAATTTAAAAGACGATTTAAAATGAAGCTTGACTTTAAGTTATAATTAAATTTGAAATAAATCTTATAATGAAACTTTGTGTATTGTACTTATATTTGCTGTTGTATTTATCAATGCTGTTATAAAATTGATTGTAAACTGTCTATTGATCCCTTTAAGGATGGATTCAGACGGATCATAGTCCTTAAAAATATCTTATACCAGATACGATAAACATTTCTGACAAATTTAGATTTACTTAATTAAATTTAGATTGAATGTGATTTTTATACAACATAAAGAAATAGTCAACAACTGTTTGTTGCATACGAAAGCATAAATTTCATAAAGAGTGAATATACAGTATTTGTATAGTAAGCCATCGATATATTCGTTCCAAATATGCTGCGGCTTCTATGTACATTTTCAAAATCGTTTCAAATCTTATAAATACGATCATGATGATTGGATGTCATCACAACGTTAACGAAATTTTGAAATGTTTCGCCTGACACACGTAAGATTATTCATCAAAGGTATCGACAAGCGTACGAATACTTGCGAGCCACCAACCACCCATCTGATCCAGAAAAATTATTTGAATTGAACTATGACAGAGATCCTTGAGAAGCTTTCTAAACATCGAAGAAAGGAAAAAATGCGGTAAAGAAGACAATCTTAAAGATTATCCTCGGCGTACCAAACTTTGAGGGCATCCGCAAACCGGTCACAAGAATCCAATTGCGACGGAATCGGATTTACGTAACGCGGCGATCACGCGAAACCATATACGCGACCATCGACGAGTAGCAGCATTCGCTCGTTCGCATCTGGTCGGTTCTCCAATTTCAAGGCCGTGCGTACGCGTTACATAAAAGAGTTTACGCGATGCAGAGGCCGCAGAATCTCGGAGGACGCGAATTGTTCGAGAATCGCGATACTCGATCCGACGAAGCGAGGCTGTCATTTGCGTTACGAACAGGCGGCAACGCGAGGACCATTTGAAAAACTTACGGATTACAAACTTACGACGTTGATCGATATTAACTTAACTTAGCTTATGTTACGTGTCGATTAATATTAATATAATAATAGTGATACATCATTTTTGTACTAATTCTATTTCACGATTTGCTTTAGAATTATTGAAGATACAGGATGCGAAACAGAAAAATCAATTAGGTGTATATATAGTTATTAAAGGCAATCATTGAAATAATTAAAATAAAGGAGCAATTACGCACGGTGGCGGGTAAAAGAAAGTTTATAAAATAAGAAGTATAAAAAGGCATGATTTTACAAAATGCATTTATATCTAACTATTTTGAAAATATACCGCCTACTTGTGTGTTAACTGTGAACTTTAAATTCACACAATTACATCGTATTTCATTTAATATGCGTTAATATATCGAGGTTGATCAAAGAATTATACAACAACTGGCTGTGTATTTTATATTTGCTTCATAAAATATGTTTCCTTAATTTATAATTTTCAAATTATCAGAGTGCGGCGAATTTATCTTTCTCCTTCTCAACTGACAATTTTGAGTCATATTGAATATTTAATGTATATATTGTACCTCGAATATTTGACTAGTCGTATTGCACGCTTTATCTGGTCGCGAAATTTTCAAATCGCCCTCGTAAATCAATGACTGTATCGTTGGCATACGACACTACTTATTATCGCTATCGGTGCTGTTATGCACGTCGATATGTTGCTTAATTTACGGCAGACCGTATTCGGATCTTGTAAAACGCTGAATAATTTCTAAGGTTTCTTTGTATTTTTACCTTTCGGTAGTGAGTTTTTATAGTTTTGCGACAAATGCAGATTCGTGAAATTCGAAATATTTCAAGGGAATTGTAGGGAATGATGTCGATGTTATGCAGGATATAGTAAGAAATTTATCTGCTGTTCTTATACAGGGTGGTTGGTAACTGGTGGTACAAGCGGAAAGGGGGTGGTTCTACGCGAAAAAAGAATTCGAAAATATAGAATAAAAATTTTTTTTTAGTTTATCTACGATCTACAGTGAGATCCGTTATAACGAGACGTGATAAAGAGCACGCGTACCGAGCGAAAATTCAAAGTCGATTTTCTCGAAAACAAAGCCTCAAACGAAAAATTTTTATTCTATATTTTCGACTTCTTTTTTCACGTGGAATCACCCCCTTTCCGCTTGTACCACCAGTTACCAACCACCCTGTATAACAGCGCTTTATAAGACAGTTAATTATAAAGAAGGGTGGCATATAGAGTCTAACGTACACGAAATCAAAACTTGGTAAGATTGTAAGACGAAAAAGTTGTCAGGAATAGGCTGGAAAATTGAAACTTAATTAAAATTTCCAACGAAAATATTCGGACACTAGCATAACTTTGACTCCTATGTTATATATCTGAAATAAATATAGATAAAATAACAAAGATGTTTCGCAGTATATTGAAGTATAGTATTTGGTCGTCCGAAAAGTTTCTTTCGTTTTATAAGGAAATAATGAATGCACAACATTTTCCGTTTTATATTATTTTATCGAATTACGTATGATCCATTTTGTTCTATCAAACTAAAGATCACAATCGACAGATTAGGTTTCATGTTGGTATAAAGATGCGTTGTTATAAAAGACGGGTCTGTAAAAGAAAGACACTTTTCGGACAACCTAATATGTAGATATCAGGAAGTAAATAACTGTCGATTTAAAGCAAACCGTTGTTTAACATGTAAAGAAATATTGTTTATATATCGATGGATTTATACTGATCTTTATACATCAAAAAATTTAAAATGGTAACTTTTTGCTAAAAGTTTAATATTTTGTCCGTAACACGTTTTACTGTTTGTCATTTTTTTACTGTCGTTTTTCCATTGTTATCTTTTACTAATTTTACGGTTCAGTTCTTAAACAGTAGTTTACGTTTCTGATTATGCAAACAACTCATTGTTTCAGTTCGATAAATTAAATTTATAACGTATCGGAGTATTCTCGCAAATTCCAAATTCATTTTTCTTCGGTTCTATTCTTTTATTGTCAGTCCGAATATTTTCGAAACACGAAGATTCACTATATTACGTTTCTTTTAATTCTTTTTTCAGTCAAAAGTTTCTTACTTTCTAACATCTAAGTACTACACTCCAGTATACTACAAAACATATTTGCTATTTTATCTGTATTTATTTCAGATATAGAAGATAGAAGTCAAAGTTATGCTAGCGTGCGAATATTTTCGAGACCAGCCGTATACGTATTTCCTAAATAAAGCTCGTAATATTAACATTTATTTTCGACCTCCATTCGAATACATCTCCGTGATGCCAAAGAAACGTTAAATACGCCTCAGCAAGCATAACGTCACTGAATTAACAAATAAAACGAAACGTCCATTTT
This sequence comes from Bombus flavifrons, assembly GCF_040668555.2. Lineage (NCBI taxonomy): Eukaryota > Metazoa > Arthropoda > Insecta > Hymenoptera > Apidae > Bombus > Bombus flavifrons. The sequence goes on along the minus strand of NC_138446.1, from coordinate 7,153,409 downwards.
CATAAAATACCAGACGATCTAAATAATTTTCCCCTTGTTACCCATTTAATAAATAATTCAACAGGAAGGCAAAGTAACGAAGATAAATCATTCTCTCGCATTGAAAAAGAGTAAAAGCCAAAACAAAACGGAATCGCTGCCATTAATAAACCATAGCGAGGTATCGAAGTGAAAAGGAAAAAAGAAAGGCATATCGATCGACCAGCGAAATCGAACGCGTTTCATCTCGATACGGTGGAAAATAAATATTTTTTCCTGCCCGTTTCCACGCGTTTCGTATGAAATTCCACCTTTCACAGCCAGACAGCAACGAGTAAACAGCGAACGGAAAATATTTCGACGAACGTACATATATCACGGTCGAACAGTCGTGTTCTAACGAAATATCATTTTGCAAACGTATCACACGGCGATCTCCGCTGAATTAATGCGACAAGTATGCCAGCTCGCGACCGTACGATATCGCATCGCGAGAATTTCAAAACGAATGCAAATAAATTTCTCGATACGTTTTCCGCTGGCTCTGATCGAAATGTCAACGATTCGTTCGTCGGATAATCGTCGTATTCGCAATTTTGTCCATCGTGAAAACGAAAGTTTCTAGGAGAGACTGCGATGAATTTAAGGCTTGGAAAACGTAGGAGGCAGTTCGAGGAGGAGTTCCAAAATCATAGGAATTTTATCGAAGTGTAGAACAGAAGGTAGATGAAACGTTGAGGTCCTAGTTTCCGTCTCATTTTTAAGGGCTGTTGCATGTTTGGTTTCTTATTTAGATGTTGATAGAGGTTATTTTAAAATTAATGATTTTATTACTCAACTACTTCCTTTCTCGAATCGATAAATTTCAATATCGATATAAAAATGATAGCTGTGTCTTAATTAGTATGTGATTGTCTTAATCAAAGTTTTAAGGGAGGATTAAGACAGTAATCATCTATCGATTAGAACGAGCCAAAAAAATTAACTTATATGTGAACACTTGGAGAATTTGAAGTTTACAATTTAAATTTCGATTGTAAATTCGGAACTTTTATGAAAGTTTCAAGCTCCAAAGGTTTTGAATTTGAGCCTGAAATTAGCTTCAGTTTTGCATTTAAACAATATCTCGACTCTCTTGAAGTTACTTGAATCGAACATAAATGAATTATTTATTTTCGATCGCCCACTACAATCATCCCAAGCAATTGGATTATATTTAAATTAACCATTCTGACTCCAAATATCGTATTCGTCCGATTCTGTTAGTGAATTAGTATTTTTCTACTAACTGAAAATAAAAAAAACATCGCTCATCTTTTTATTCAGCAGCTTTTTTATTGTTTTAATTATAAAGAAGTAACAAAGAATAATAATTTCATGATATTACCATACTTTCTCTCTCTTCGTCGTTCGCGCTCGCACACTCTCCCTTACACGCTCTCTCTACGAGCTCTCTCTCGCTCTCTCCCTTTCATTCTTCCACGCTTTCTCTCTCTCGCTGTCTCTATGTATTTATATCAATATTATTTTAATAGATATACTCATTCACGTATTGAATATCGTGGCAAATATATAGATAAAGGTTTCATCTAACGTTCACACGTCGTGGATTAGCGACCGTGCAACAGAGACGCGTCTCTATCTCCTCCCTTCCATTTCCAATCGTCAAACCCGCAACCCCAAGGACTTCACTTTGCGATTTTCACTTTGCGAAATTTCTCTGACCTTCGATCCTTAACACGTTTGGCTATGCGCCAGGTCAATGCGTATTTTTAATTAATTATACGAGCAAATGAGAATAAAAATGAATTATCTAGTGGAATAATCATGAACAAATGCATAAAAATCCACAGTCCACTAATAAGTTCACGTGTTGTAATACTAAAACAAAGGAATTTTCAAACAGTGGAATTGATCAGTTGTTATAAATGTCTCGTATCTCGTAACAATATCGCGGCCCATTTTACACTCCTCTTTTGCTTAACAGTCTATTTTTAAACAATTCATTCTTCTCATCTCTCTTTCCAACTGAAAATAGATAAACAGAAAAAAGACAACTATCGTTAAGGAAATACGGGGAAGGCAGACAACCGGAAGTCCGTTGATTCGCGGGTTTGAGATTGATGGTCGCGTGTCGAAGGAGGCGCTGCACGGAAGTGTCCGTCCCAGTCAAGAAATTTCCTCTTGACTCGTCGCGACACTTCGAACGGACCTAATGACTGGATATTCGTCGCGACTTAACCATACATCGATTCGCGGAGACGAGTCGCTGGGTCTCGAAGGAAACCGGAAATCGGACCGGAGAACAGGATCTGCTCGGTCGTTTCTTCAAGGTTCGATTCATTTTTTCCTATCATTTTTCTTTGTCTCTCCGACAAGCATTTTCTATTCAACTCTTGAATTTAATTTCGTTATTCGGTTATTAATTCAAGAATTCGTTTCATTCCTCCCTTGCCCATTCAATAGAAATACGAAAATAGCTTCTTAACCTTAAACGTTGCGAAAATTTCGTCAGTTTTGTTTGCTTATTTCTTTTTTTTCTCTTTTTGCTAGGGAACTCCTTCTTTGTTCTCTTTCTTCTTTTTCGAGGAAGATGCTTTTGGACTGTTCATTTGCAACGATTCGGAACATGTTGATGGAGATGGACGAAACTCGCAACGAGATAACAAAAGAATTTTCCCAAACTTCCTCTAAACTTTCAAGGTCCGCAAGGTTTTCGTGTCGCTTGGATCGCTAAGTAGTTGGAGGATACTGATACTGTGTCGAGGTGTGTATAAAATTTCTATAAAAGTCGAGGAAAACTAGTCTAAATCGGCAAATCTATTCTGCGTTGTTGTATCAAAATCAATATCAACGAATAAAGTCCTTCCAACTGGTATTTAAAGCGTCCTCATATATTTCACGATCCTCTAGTCGAATCGGATACTAAAATCGTATAGATCCTGCCATTGAAAATTCCTAGCTTCTTCTTTTCACCCATTCCCTGCTATTTACATTGATCGTAAAACGAAATTAAATTCGACGAGAATTAATTCATCAATTCGGTTCCATTCGATGAGAAGCAAACCTCACCGAAATTTGTTTATTTTCTCTTCTTTTTTAAAAAAATATAAGAAGAACTTTAAATTTCTGCTACCATATAGAATCGACACCTGCAAGTTTCAAGCTCGGTTTTAGAGAAACAAACGCGTTCTGCAAGACGTACGATGATAAAACACGTGCCTCGGTTTCCCCAGAACAGAGGACGAGGCTACGTTTACGTAAATCCATCGAACGCATTATCTTCTCCAAAAATGTCGATCAAAACTAGAAGACACTACCAACGAATTGGCTTCGGTCAATCGTTCGATGATCATTTGCGTACGTTCCCGTGGTTTTGCTTTGTTCTAGAAAGCTCGTAATGCTTCAACTAATTATCTCAAAATATACTTTACTAAAATCTTACATTTTCTCGTCTTTGTCTCTCAAGAATAGAAAACTGGCTTGGTTTTTTTTTCTTCATAGAACGTAATGCCTTTATTCGAAAAACCATTGAGCTAAAGATCGATCTTAAAGCGTGTTACAGCAAAATACGATCATCTTTCGTTATCGTCATCGATTTTTCAAACGAATATTAGGAACAAACATCGACTTAATTCGCGAGAAAAAACGCACACTCGATTATCAAGCGATACGTCGACTCGAAGCACGTCGTTGTCATAGATCGTTTTGAACACGTGACTGACCGGAAGCACTGTCGAAATCCCCTGGCTCGTTCCGGTTTCCGACGACAATCGTGCGCGTTCGCTCGCTCAACTAATAGAAACTCGACAACATTGAACTATATCGAGAATTATCGCCTAGACTACAAAATTCCAACAACTAATTGGGCGCCTCCTATCGAAGAAACTAATGTGTACTAATACCAGGCGCCCTCCCCTTGACCTCACCGACGCCATCCTGGATCTTCTCCCTTCGATCGTTTTTTTCTTTTTTATAATAAAGAGATCTGCCACGAAACTGCCCCCTCTCGGTCGGGTTAATTGTCTATTTATTCCTGGGCAGAGTACCAATTGTTTCTGTCGTCCATTCCAATCGATAATTAAAATATTGCCGACTGAACCTCTTTCTATTAAACTTTATAAAACAGTAACAAACTTTAACTTAATAATATTTTAATATTCTATCGGAGTCAATAACTGAAACGTCCTCGAGCGAATATTCTTGCATTGAATATCGTAAAATAGTGGAATATGGAATATCATGGAATCTTATTGAAAATCTAAAATAAATTTCAGCAACGTGTATCTATGGATCTAATATCAAATTTACAAGTTTCTGCACGAAGTTCACTCTTCCTAAAATTCTCATAAAAATCTGTAGTGTCGCTGTTTCACTGAGAAAAATAGATTCATAAATCAAGTCAGCAATGTTTTTTTAGAACGGAACAATATCCAGCGATTCTAAAGGTTCAGAGATATTTTATTTTATTCCAAAACTAAGGTTCACCAGAGGATTGGACTCTGCCCAAAATTGGCGAGAGAGAGAGAGAGAGAGAGAGAGAGAGAGAGAGGAGAGAGAGAGAGAGAGTCGCGGCACGAGCTGCAATTCAAATCGATTAATGGAGGTCCGAGCGACATGGGCGGGGATTCGATCCAGGAAGCGAGATTGATCGGCACCACCCTCGTCCGCCGTATTTGCACGAGAAACTATATGTAAGAAAGAACACTCTCTCGCGAAAAACGAAAAGTTTCCTCCTTTACCGCATGCACGCTCGCATATACGCTCATGCAGGCAAACAATCAGGAAACGTTCTCTCTTATTCTTTCCGCCATTTCCTCTTCGCCTTATTAAACCCATTCGCTCGTTCTTGTACGCGTGAAACGAAATTTTCTTGAAACTTTTCTCGGCGGATCTCCGCAGCCAAGTACAAGGAAAGCCACTGAACGATGGAGACACGAAACAACATCGCGAAATTAACAGCGCACCTTCGATCGTTCGAACCGATAAATAATGACACACGTTGATCGATCTACATTGATCGAGGAGGGTGATCGTTTGCTTGCGAAAAGTCGCTATCTGTAATGTAATGTATAATTTTTAGCGACTTTTAAACGCGTGTGAAGCTCGATCGAAGCTTTCGTAAAAGAATCTGCGATCTAATTTCTCGTTTTTTTTTTTTCTAGGATTCCATGAACATCGAGCTCGCCCGGAATCGACGGTGTATTTTTTTCTATAAAATTATAAAACATCTGGATCCGTTTTCATCATTTTTCCGCTCGTTTCTCCTCCTCGATCCTTTGCTGATTTTCTTTCGAAGCGTTCACCACCCTCGACCGGTGTTCGTGCTCCACGAATTCGTGTCTCGGCCGGAAACGCATGTCGCTTCCGTTCGCCAAGCGGCTCTAGCGCACAATGTTCTTAATTAATAAAATGAACAGCACGCCGCTGCTTCTCTGGGCTTTACTAAATACGACTAAACTGGTTGTTGCGAGGTTTCCACTGCTGTCGCATAAGTCGCATAAGTTCTCTTTGGAAGCGATCGCGATACGTCTTTCTCGTTTCTTTGTTATTTTCTTAAAAATGTTTTTTTCTTTTCTTTTGTTTTAAAGAAAAGAAACACGTGGCTGCGAGCCGGTGTTTCGATGGACGTGCGACAAAAGAGTGGCATTTATACGGAAACAAGGTCGACGAATGCGGCACAATATCTAAAAAATTGATAGCAGTAGAGTAGCAATAATATTAATAAGAATAATCATTTTTATATAAGAGTAATAAGAATAACGAGATAATAGTAGTAGTAATAGTAGTAATAAACAAAGCATTTGACAAGCTGCAGAATACAATACAAAGGTACAAATAATAGGGAACAAAAATCCATTATCATTATTCTCGGGACATTGGTCGTGTCACGAAATTAACATAAACAATATGTATTTTGTGAGATTGTGTGTATGTCTGTGTGTCTGTGTTCACGAACAGGCTGCATACAGGCGCATTGTATCAACGCACGCGTCTTTTACGCTTTTTCTCTTAATTTTTTAAACGAACAGCATCTTTCCTGGCGCCCCTCTCGATCAACGAAAGGACGATTTTTCCTACATTTTTTTTAATTAACGATCGATTTAAATATCGTCAGTGTTTTATCAATGCGTCACGAGCTTTTTCGTATTCTTTCTCTCTTTTACACATTCTCTCTCTCTCTCTCTCTTTCTCTCTCTCTCTTTCTCTCTCTCTCTCTCACGCTTTCACCGTGTTTCCTACATGACACTCTCCTATTTCGTTTACTTTCCAAACATTTCAAGCAATCACTCAGAATTGTTCTCCCCACAATTTTATTCCCTTTCCCTTTCCACCTGTTCTTCCATTCGTCCTTTCTCTCTTTCTCTTCGTACGCACAAACACTGTTCCGCTTTTTGTGTCGTATGCTTCGATATTTATATATATGTATATATATATATATATAAAAATACAAAAAATAATTTACAAAATGATATTATAAGTATATTACACGCGAGTTTCATTTTTGTCTCACACTTGTCTATTTTTTGGTTTTCTCTTTCTACCTTCGTTCGCTCACGTCCCTAGATTTCAGCCGGTGTGTTACTTGTCGATAGTTCGTGTCTTCTATGCGTATGTGTACGTGTGTGTACGTGTATGTTCGTATGTGTAATGTGTACTTTCATCCCTCTCTTCTTTCCTCCTGTATTTTGTTCCGAAATTCACTAACTTTTTTTCTCTTCCTTCTGAAAGAACGGCTCGAAAACGCTCGAAAAATTTCAAGAAACGCTTCTGTCAATTCTTCCTCTCTCACTCTTCCATTTCATCCTTTTCAAACTGATGTTTAATTCAGAACAAGCAACACGCCGAAAACTCTGATTCTCTCTTCTCTTTCTCTCTCTCTCTCTCTCTTATATCTCGTTCCCATTTTTTTTTCTTAGATTTTTCGTTTTTTTATTTTGCTCTTTTGGTTTATCTCCTCGTTAAACAAAATATAATGTAGCAGTGTATGTATATGTATATAATATATATATGTATATATAATCGATATTTTCTCATATAAGTATGTATAATGCTCTATACATATATATTTATACTTTTATATATATGCACGTGTCCTCTATTTGTATACATATATATATCTACATATATATATGTATATATATATGTATTTTTATATTAATAACGCATTTGTGGGATTCATAAAGAGATATAGAAAACAAATCTGTTACAACAGAATAAATTACCGTAGTTATATCAAACCACTGTATTATTAACAAAAATATATATATGTATATATATAGCAGTATGTAATATATTATTTGGAGGAGCGAAGCACGCTGATATAATCAAATATATCATACAAAAAAGGACAAAAAGAAACAACAATAACAAACTATCAAAAAGAAAAAAAATAGATTAAAATAAACGATAAGAGAACAAAAAGAAAAAAGAAGAAAGTGATTCGTGAAAAGAGTCACCTTAAAAACTAAGAATATTCGCGGACGTCGCTGATCGTTTCGCGAAATCGTTGAACAATATCATTGTTCTAACAAACGACTTTTGTCAACGATCAGCATCGTGCGCGCGATCGATAGATCCACCATAGATAGATCTTTAAATCGATGCAACGGTAAGAAAAAAAGTGTTCGTGTATATAAATATATATATATATATATAAATACATATATACATATATTTATATATATATATATGTATATATATACATATTTATAGCTTACATAATGCACACGTAGTAAAGGTAAAACGGTTTTCGTACAAAAATAAAGGAACAAAATCTAAAGCCAACAGAAAATACATCTCGATTACAATAATTCTATATATAATCAATATTAATAATAATAATAATAATAATAATAATAGTAATAAAAAAAGGATAAGAAGTAGTATAAAGGAAACAGCGGTAGCGGTTGAAAAAGGTACCTATATACAGATATACATATATAGGCGCACAGTGTCTCGCTGTTTGTCTCGCTTGCAGACATCCTCATGCTCACCCACTTGCACCATTTATTCTTTCTCTCTGTTTCTCTCTCTCTCTCACACGCATACATTTTCATTCACATTCGTACGTACACGTATCATTAAATCGTCTCTCGTTCTTCCATTCGATACGAGTAATAACAAGTGTAACACGTCCATAAAAAAGTGGTAAAACGACGATACGGTGGAAAGAACATAGGCGCGCACATATGTAAACCGCCAGCGAACAGAACGAAAAGGAAAACGCGTCGCGTTACGCAAGGGGTTGAGAAACAAGGGATCTGCACCTGAACCGAGAACCGAGAAATTTTCTCGCGCGGTCCTCAGCCACCGGAAATTTCGTTTCACCGCGTTGATCTTTCGTTTCTTCGCATACTCTGGTTATGCGGTGCTTCGAACGATCGTCGATGCACCGTTCGCGACTAAATTCATCGAAAATTCACGCGATTCGCATCCTTTTATTCGCACACGACGCATACACATGTGTATTCTATCTTTCTCTCATTTCACGCTCTCATCGGTCATTATTCTCATACTATTATCTCTTCTTTCTTCTTGTTTCTTTTTTTTTTCATTTTTTCCGGCCTCTCTGCCGCTTGTTTCATCCCTCTCTTGCTACGTACGAAACGATGAAGACTGGGGCCTGGGGTGGGGCTTCGGAGAAGGGGCATTTCGTAACAGTTACATTTAGGATGCACTTACACGAGTAACATAGTTGCTTGTTTTTTTGGTTTTTCTTTACCGTTTCGACACCGAGAGTGTGACTTGGGTGGGGTACAAAAAGGTTTCTTTCTTTCTCTCGTTCCTCGTAGATCTCTTCCTGCCCGGAGGACGTAGCTTTAGAGTCAACATGGCGCGCCGCCCTCCGGTCCCGCAATCGAGGATTGATCCGTTCATTTCCGGTTCTCCACGAACGTCCAAACGATATTTTCTTCTACATCGATTGAGTCTTGCTTCCTTGTTTAGCTCTCGTGTTTGATAGGTATAGGTATGTTTTCGTTACCGGGTCAGTTGCCACCCCGTGCAGAACCGGTAATCGACGGGCCAGCCCTCTTCGCCACGCTGTAATCGAGGTACAGCTCTACGCGGTATGTGTGTGTATATATAATATATATATAATATATATAATATATAATTATATGTATATAGTTTACATTCAGCAAGTAGTTAAAGTATTGAAAAATATATATGTAATTAATTACAAATCTAATGATCATCCTCTTGTTAATTCATTACTTGGTAGAATAATCGATAGGTTTTTTTTTTTGGGTCTTTCTTTGTGTTACTCTGTGTGCATGTGTGTGTAAGAGTGGGTCTGTGTTTCTGTGTATATGCTCGTGGGTGTACATGTATGTGCGTGTGCGCGCGCGTGTGTGTGTGTGTGTGTGTTGCATGTTGTAGCTTCGAGTGTGTCCGATACACAAAACGCATATTTAATATTGTTTTCTTCCATTCAACTTTTCGTTTTGCTCTACTCTCGCTGTTTTAGCATGAAACGGCTTTCTCTTTTCAACTGTGCCTGGAGATCGTACCACGTTTGCTCACTTCCGCACTGACACGCGTGTGCTAGGCGCCACTGCTGTTCACATCGTTCTCTCTCGCTGTGTGTGTTATTATTCTCCTTTTGTTACTTTTTCCTTTTTTCTCTTTTTTATATTTAGCTTTCGACAGAAAAGAAAAGCGAGAACGAATCGATGATATACCGTTTCGAGTTACTTTGAATTTTTTTCTGTTCCACTTTTTTCTATTTTTCTCTTTTTTTTTTTTGAGTGATCCTTTTCTTTTTTTTTAATTACGCGTGTCAGAGCCACGCACAATTTTCCTATTTTCTTTCTCTCCTTCTGTGTCTCCTCTAGCCAACCTTCCATCGCTTCTCCACTCTATAAATGTATGAATATATATTATATCTAATATTGCAGTGTTCGGTTATCGCTATGACATTAGTTACGTTACCACGATTACTTGTTTCTCCATTTACGGTTAAAAAGACAATATCAATCGCTATAGTTTATAGACACATGATACTTTAAAGAGACAGATTTACCGTTTGTTACGTCTCTCTCGCTCGCGCTCGCTCTCTCGCTCTCTCTCGTTACTTCGTGTTATTAATTAATAGTTTACTTTTTTTTATTCTTTTTCGTTTACTTCTTGTGTGTCGTGTACCCGAGTTGCTTCGAACGGTTATTCAGCTGTGTCCTGTGTGTGTACGTGTGTATGTTACGTGTCTGTGTGCGTGTGTGTATGTGTTTGTGTATGTATTTAACCTTAACCACTCGTCGTCATTATTTTTTTTTCTTTTTTTTTTGTTAACGAATACATCCATTACAGATTATGGAAAACTATGCATAATTTTTTTTTGTTTCCTTGCTTACAAAGTGTTTCATTACAATCGTATTGTAATCGTATAATACTATATGTTTATCTTTTGTGTATCTCAATGTATGCTCTATATCAATATCCCGTTCTTTTCTCTGCCCTTCTCTTCCTCCTCCGTCTCTACTCATTTTCTTTCAAATATCTCGCGTCACATTAACCGTTCCATCTCTCCATTCGTCCGCCGTTTCGATTCGATTCAGTATCTCTCTTTCTCTCCCTCTCTTTCTCACTCCCTTCCGATTCGTTCTTTTTTCCCTTTTTTTTTTTTTTTGGTTTTACTAGAAGAGTATACATCGTGTACGTGTGTTTGATTCTTCGCTGAGCTGAGCCTCTCGTCTCAAGCCGAGATCCGCATTTGATTCGCAACTTATTGCAACACTTGCTTCAACGCCTTTCCTACCCTTTTAAATCCTTCTCGCCACTCCACTCTCCTTCTTTTGATCGTTGAAAAAGGATCGCGACGCCCCGAGACGCAAAGATCGACGACCAAAAAGCGCGACGAATTTGTCTCTCTGGGATCTCCTTTCTTCGGTCGAATCGAGGATATTCTCGCGGGTTTCATGACGAACCCAATTCGTTCGATTACAAAGATTAGAAAAATAATCGGCGCGAGAAGCTCTCTGCGGCTATCTCTCCGCGTCTCGAGGCTAAATCGTCGATCCATTGATCTTCACGTTCCATCAAAGTTGTTTCTCTCTGCGGAAAACCAACGATCCACATAGTAATCGGACCTACAATTAGATCCGAATACGAAGATGACTTGCGTCTTCCGCAACGAACCAAACCTCGAAAATCGCGATTCTTCACTTCTCTTCCACCTCTTCACTCTTTCAATCGATTTCTCTCGCTCGTTCTCTCTTGCTCTCTCCAATCTCTCTCTCTTTAACAATAGCAGGTACTAGCATAGCTACCACAGTCGTACGTATCGTTAATAGTTACAATTAAGTTTAGATATTACTAAAGGGTACTGATCTCCCGCCTTATCCCCTCATGCCACTGTTCCCCGCGCTTTCTCGCCCCCTCTTTACCCTTGTTAGTTCCGCGGTTAAAAACTTGTTTTTAGCACCCCTCGCGTGGCCGGAAACCTGCCGACTCGCTCGCCGTTTCCATCTTTCGTTCGATATTTCTTCAAATCCCAAAATTTCCAATTGTTCCTAACGCGAAGCTTCAATTCAGCTTCGATCTTGTCATCGATCCTTTTTTGTACATCTTTCCTAGATCTTCTGAGCGACGTGTTACTGAGAAAGAACCACGACTCTTCGATGACACACGTTATCTATCGAAGAATTCTTTTTCTCTCATGGGAAATCTTGTATGATTCTCGATGTAACACGCGACTCGAGTGTTAAAGCATCGGATGAAGGTGAACGAAGACATCGATTCGTTTTCAGAGCCGGTCGATCACTACGATATTCGGTCCAAGACGGAACGACCGCGATACAGGAAGCTGCTGCTTGGCGTCGGTCATACAAAACTGGCTATATAAAAATTCGTACGAAAGAACGACGAAAGTTACGCCTAAAAATTATGCTACTTATACACTTACACGATACAAAGTCACGCTAAGGTTTCGAAACTAGTCTAAGAGAGGACTCGGTTGGACCGAGCTGATCGACCAACGCAAACGTTATCTATCCTCCATCGTTTTATGCTGTTAAGAAAAAAAAGAAAGAGAAAAAAACAGCACACGAGCTAGTCGACAATCTCTGGCCGCGCGTATTCCGTACGTTTGTCCCACGACGACAAGATTAAACACTTTTTAATACTTTTAGCACCTAGTGCCCGGCCCGCGGCTCGCGACACCTCCGCCATCGTTGCTGTCGTGCTTTTTCTACGCTGCTCGACGGACGAGAACGACCATGACCCGATCTGACAAGCGATCGAATAAGAAGAAATTATGATTCATCAGGTTAATCTCGAACGCTGACTTTTGGGTCTGTAGTTTGCGGTCTTGCGTTAAGCTATTGGACATTTTTTGAAACTTCTTCGCTAGACTTGTTTTATACTGTACGATTTTAGATGTCTTATCGATCAAATGGTTTGATACTGTCCGTTTTTAAATATTTCAGATCATTTATACAAGTGGAATGATGATTTCAGAGTGCCATAAATATGGTTTTTATTGAGTAATCAACTTATCTTCTACTGGACGTTTTTAATTATCTCAGATGGTTTGTAAGAGTAGAAGGTCGATTAATCAACTTGTCTTATGCTGGACGCTTTTCGATATTTCAAATGGCTTGTAGAAATAGAGCAGTGATTTCGAGATATTATTTGCTTGTTTAATATGGAATAATCGATTTGCCTTATAGTGTGCGTCTTTACATATCTCAGGTTGGTTTGTAGTAAGTACTTCTACTTATTCATTATGCTGTTCAGCGAGCTAAAAGTATTATTAATTTTCTTTAAATCGAATAATCAATTTGCCTTCTACATTTAGATATCCAAAAACAAAATTGAAATAATTTCATACATGATCGATCTCTTAAAGATAAACGTACAAAACAGTCTAGCCATGCTTCTTCAATCGCTAGATTTTATCAACTTTTCTCGGTAAACTTATTCGTCAAACAGACAATATGGCGATTTAAAAAGGTGCGAAATCTATCATACATCGATGAAAACAGTGACTATCCTAGAAAATTGAACTTGTCCCGTATAACGCTCATCGCAAAGAGGCCGCAAGCGCTTGAACGCCGTGAGGTGTGTTCGGGGTCACGAGCACGGTCGTGGCACGGCCGTCGAGGACAGTAACAGTGGCCTTTAATAACGTAATCACCTAATTAATCTCGCGAACGCGAACCGGCTGGTTGCTCGCTGCTCCAACCCCTTCACCGCCGTGGCTTTGTTTCCCTTCCGATGCGTCCTTTGTCCTCGATCTTCCAACATCGTCAAACCGGAGGCGACTAACGGAAGTTCGAATAATCGTTTTGCCTCCGCCAGTAGAATCGATATAAGGTATATATATATATCATATGAATCGAAGGAGAGCCAGAGGCTCGATAGCGGTGGAATTAAGAAAGTTTACGAAAGTTTACAGACGTTTGCTGATGTATCGCGAAGTTTGCTCGCGATCGGATGATGCTGTTCCGTTTCGAGAATCTCAGCGATGTCCGGTTGAACGTCATAGGTGCATAGAATGGGGAAGAGGACGTCACGTTGAAAGGAAATCGCGCCTGGAGAGATTAAACTCGGGACCGGAAGCGGTACGGTTTCATAAGCGGGGCAGCGACGCAACGCGGCCATATTCCCGTTCGTGCGAACACACCGCCACTCTCTATCTCTTTTTCCCTTTCTACCTCTTCCGCTCTCTTCTCTCTCCTTTGCTTTTTTCACTTTTTTTTCTTCTCCTACGCTCTACTGCATTTATTATAAAAATAAAATGTAAAATCGTACCGAGGACGAGTTCTCCGAACGGTATTGGAACCGCGAGCACCATCTGCGTCTCGATCGAGAAAGAATCCCACGGCAGCCGTCTTCGCGTTCTTCGTCGCATTTTAAACCGCTTCTAACAACTTTCCTCTTCGTCTTCTTTTTGTCCTCCTTCTTTTCCTCTATTTGCTCGTTCGCGTATATTTTCTATTCGATCGTTCTTCGTATCGAACAAGAGGAATAAACGGGAAATGCGTGTACGACTACGACCGGGGGTGTTCGTTCGTCGATGGTTCGACAGAGCGGATACAGGCCGTCCCTATACCGTTTCGCGACAACCCGCGAAGTGAGTGCATATTTTGAATATAATACATAGGCTCTACAGATATATTCAATATCAATTCTCCGACTATACCAGTGAAAAAATAAATTATTACACGTTGGTAATATCTGTGTGTACGTGTTGGTGAAGTCGTGCGCGATATTAAGTGTCCGCACACCCCGCCCTCCTGTGTCTTTTGCACGGACGCGTGATGCACGCGTATGTGTATCCTGTGTCTCTGTGTAATATGTGTGTATGCGATCGTGAGTGTCGCCAGCGCGCCACCAGCCAGGCGGGGCGTTCCGTGTGGTTGAATGTAGACGTTATGTGTTGTGTAAGTGTGTAGATCGCCAGGTAAAATGTTTCGGGATTGAGTGTGCCCATTGCGTGTGAATCTGGCCCGTGTGAAATTTTACGCACGCTGTTGCACGTTTCTGTGTGTATGTGTGTGTCTCTTGGCTCTTTCGCTGTCCCAGGTATGGGCGCTTGGCGCATCGTTCGACATTTTATATTTTTCTCTTTCTTCTTCTCTACCTCTCTGAAACCCCGAACAAAAATTACGAATTGGTCTCTCTGTGTGATCTATATAGAGTTACGTGTACATTCTGTTCTCGACAATTTTATTTTTCCAGCTTGTTTCAAAATGGCCCGCCCAGTAGATTAAACGAGACACACAGGGAGCAACCATTCATCGAACGGGCGCCCAGCGCCATCTCAATCGGGGTCCATAGTGTCCGTATTGTTGTTTTACAGTTACAGAATATTAGATACACGCGGTTTTCTATTACGTTAGTCGGTTGCAAAGTTCGCGTTCGCGAGTCCCATCGCTTCGAACAGTTCCTCCTCCTCTTTGTTCCTCCACCATTCCTCTCCTATGAACGTCTTGCACGCACGCATCAGCACACAGGCGCACCGAATTCGAATCCCTCTATACACGCTCTATATAATCTCACTCTCACTCTCTCGCACGTTCTCTCTTTCCTTTTTCTCTCTTTCTCTCTCTCTCTCTCTCTCTCTCGTACTCTCCCGCTTTCGTTCTCTCGTTCTCATTATCTCTCTATCACGCGAATAGTCTCGTCGTCTTGACCCGCGCGCGCGTCGACCCGGTGCCTCTTCCTCAGTGCTGATTGCGTCCTTTCCGCCAAAGGTATCTCTTTTCTTCCACTCCCTGTCTCCCTGCCTTAATCTACACGTTGTTCATACATATACTATTGGCTGTCCATCGTACGAGAGAGTATCACGTAAGAATCCTCTCTCGGCCATCCGGAATAGGATCGAATGAGAAAACAGGAGTCGATGAGTTTTGGATAGTTCCTCGATGAAAAATTCATCACCGTCAGAGTATCACGACGAAGATGTTTAAGAGGACCGATCCGTTAAGGATTTGGCTATGTAGAGGTAACATGGCAGCTTCCGGTTGGATGCTCCTTTTGCCAGAGAGAGACAGAGTGGGAACTATTTAGTGGGTGAGCAGGAATCTCGACGGCATCGTCCGCTGCGTGCGCGAGAAGCCCTCCAATCAGATGGTGCAAGCGAAATCGGGTTTGTGTATGTGTGTTAGGGTTACGGAACCTAGACTCTGGACGACGTCTCGACGCATGAGGGAGAGACTGGAACGTTGTCATGATGATGACCAGGAACGGTTACAATCGACCCGGTCTCTCAGACGATCCTCCGACTGTCCTCCTGCCTGTCCGGCGAAGCAACAGAGGAGCAGGCGCGAATCGAGTCGCGCCAGTCGCTCGGTCCTCACTCGCGCGGGGTATTAGTTAGCTACGAGGAGATGCTGGTATTGACTGGCCGGATACGGCGCCACCGAGCCGAGGCCAAAGTTGTTCAGACCCTCGACAAGCGCTGTTTTATCCTGTTGCTGGCCAGACCCATTCACGTTGCTATTCGTCGCGGCTGAGCCAACCGGGCCGAGATTGCCGGCGCTCTGCGAGTTCCCATTGCTGCCTGCAGCGTTGCTGGTTCCGTTCACGCTGCCACCGTAGAACTGGTGGCCAGCGATCGTCGTTGGATCGAGGTAAGATGACGGGAAGTTCACGCCTGTGTATAGATCAGCGGAGAGGTAACCACCGTGGCTGGACGAATCGAAGATGTTGCGGTGAGGAAATTGAGGATGATACGCGGCTGGACCGTGCTGGAAGAAATACGCGCTTGGGTCTGCGTGTTGTTGACCGGCACCAGTCACTAAGCTTCCTGGTGACAGGCTGCGACTCCGAGGAGAACTCTGCGACACTGGCAAACCACCAGCACCAGCCTGCTGCTGTTGTTGCTGTTGTTGTTGCTGTTGTTGCTGCTGCTGTTGGTGCTGTTGGTGATGATGATGATGATGGATCTGTTGCTGCATGGCACGTTGCTTGATGTAATTCGAGAACTCGGTGGGGGACATTCTGAAATTATACGATTACACATAGTTCAGTTGTACGATCGGTAGATTAGTTACGCGGATTGTGGCTAGGGTTGCTGTCGGGATGCTGATCTTTGGATTGAACGATACACGGAGACACTGAGACTGTGACTGTGAATTCTCATCATATATGTTAAAATTTAAAGTTAAAAAGGGAGTCAAATAGAATTTCAAATTCACCTCAACATCCGCAACATCCAACTCAATCCCCAAAAAGATACACCAGTAATCAACCAACCTGTTCGCCCGTTTGCTGCTGGTTTTCAGTTTGGTGCTACCGAACTTGGTCTGCGCGAATGTGGCGGTGGTGAATGTGAGCGGTGCGGTAGTTCGTGGGATGAAAGCCGGGACGGGACTAGGCGAACCCTTGAACGAGCTGGTGATAGGCGTTGGCGAAGGTGCTGACGAGGAACCGGACCCATGACCACTTTGCTGATTATTTGACGATCCATTGCTCGCATTGCTACCGAGCGAGCTTGGGAAGGGCGACGTGGACTTCGGGCTGAGACTGAGCCCACCCAAGGAAGTGCCTACGGCTTCGATAGGCCTGAAGCACTGAGCCTCGGGATTGAAGGTCTTGGTAACTTCTCGATCGGCCGAGCTCTCGTCGTGTGGATCTCCGGTTTCAGAGTAGAGGATCTTCACCGCGTTCATTTCGCCAATTCGATAGCTCACCTCTCCGGGATCGACCCAGATGGCCAGTTCGGCTGGTAGGTTCTCCAAGATATCCTGAATAGGCACGCCGCTCTCCTTGGCTGCCCGTTCCAGAACCGGATCCACTGGGTCGCCAGTTTTCAGACATCTGAACGCGGATCCTTTGAACGGTTTCTCCGGGTACCAGTGACCCTTGAACTTGTCCTTCAGCGCCTTTTCCAGTTCCTCGCCGAAGATATTGACTCGCCGTCGCGGCAGCTTATTGTAGAGGTACGATATCACGAAGTTGAGCGCCACCTGCACCTCCATGTGCATCTTGCCCTTTGCTGGGAGAATCTTCGGGCTGTTGCTGGTACTCGCAGCCGCGGAATAGTACTCAGCACGTCCGCACGATCGGCCGTTTTGCCGCCGACGCCTCGCGACTCCTTGATGATGCGCCACTGGACGACAGCAACGTCGACAGTGGCGTCGAAGATTTAGATCTGGTGTTGGGTGATCGTTCGACGATTCTCTCGGATTCACGAGACTGTAAAGAGAAATGTTACCTTTTTTACAAACTTTGTACGTATCGTAAGAAAAGAACTTTTATATTATTAATCTCGACTTTAAGTTTTTAAGTCTTTCAATCGATGGACACGTCGTTTTTCGACAGTGATAATGATGTTCAAAAATATTTGATAATAATGGTTTGTAGAGAAGCTGAGACGCTAATTTGTAAAGACAGAAGTTAACACGTTCGCTGCAGATAAAATATTTTTAGCAACGTTTTTTAATAATTTTTAGAGTTACGAAGCAGTTGATGATATGAGATGATTTACAACAAAATTAATTAAAATTCTAGTAATTTCTCCCAGAAACAAAACATTTCGTTTCCTGTATAATAATTTAATACGTCTATCAATCTTATCAATCATGTCCTAAATTCTTGAACTTGTTTCTAAACAAATATCCCAATAATTATACATCGTACTGCGATCTATCATTTTGTGACAGTATCGCAAACAATTCCAAAAGCGTAACAGCCTGTAACGAGCTTCCAGGAAGAAAAAGTCACGTATAAAAATTCACGACTCACGCACAAAGGAACTCTTTCTATCGAGCGTTCGAGTGATTTTCAATAAGTGCAAAATCAAATTAAAAGAGTGCTGGGACGAGTATCTTCGAAAGGTGGTCGCTTTTACCACGGCTGGGCCTGCGTTATCGGCTCCTTTTCACGATCGCGCATTGATACGGAACGCCGCTTCCGGTTACTCGGCCCGCTCTTTCATCCTCTCAACAGAACGTCGAACGAGAGCCAATCGTTCCCGTATTCGCATAATGCCCTTCCAGGCTCTCTGCGCTTCGCGACAAAGCCCTCTTTTATCTGAATTCTCACCCTTTCTCGCTTTATCTGCTCGGTAATTTGGAACTCGTTTACGTGCCAAGAGAATCTTAATGATTGGCTTGGATAGAGTAGAAACGTCTTTCCCGTGAGTGATTTTGAAGAATTTTAACTAGTTTGATCGAAGACGATGATAAGTTAGAAATTCGCAGATGGTGTTGCAAAGATTCAAGATATTTATGCATTTATGGGAAACTTGAAAGTGCGAGGTTCACATAACGCGTATATCTAAAATGAGAAAATATGTAAAATATCTAAAGCGATAGCACTAGTTCCAATACTTGCCAATTGAAACAAATCTTCACAAAATGAATTTCCAAGAGCTACCTAAGGGTAACGATACGAACACACACGTACATTCCGCTAACTCAGCACCGATTCATTACTCTAAAACTTCGCTTTCGACAATCTTAGATTTCCCCTACCAACATCTATCTACGACATTGAACGTACCCACCAAAAACCCATCCACTCGGCGAAGTTCCGTCTAGTACAATCAATTCCGTGTCTACATCCGACAAAAATGCTCGAGAACAGAGACACTCAGACAGCGTAACTTCCTCAAGATTCTCATTTCCGCTCGGACTGTCAGGTTAAAAGTCGCCCGAGAAACTCGCCAAGACCCGAAGAAGAGCCAAACTGTCCCTTCGAGAGACCGATTCGAAACGCGTTCACTCTCCTGCAACTCTCGTGAACGCTCGACATCGTATCGAGAGGAATATTCAGCTTGGCCGCCCGATTACCGTGAAACGAACGCCGATAAAAAGGGTTGCCCTTACTGCCGTGGCCGAGTGGACATCTTCCATGGTAGCATCTCGTCGCAATTGCGGAAGTTGCTCTCTGAACCTGAACGACATCGAGAGGGAAAGCCTTTCCTTTTGCTGCCTGCCCTCTTTGTCCTCCTTTTCCCTCACTTCTAGCCACTTCCTGCGTTTCTTTCCCCTCTTTCCACCCTTTGTATCCATTCCGCTCCCTTTGTTTCCCGTTATAAGTCAGTCTGTTCTTTCTTCACTCTACTCTTCACCGTTTCATCACGAGCATCGTCTAGGAGTCGCGTTCCTATTCCCTTCTTGAGAATCGCTGGACGACCATCGAGGATCTTCTACGGTATGTCTTTCGGGTCTGTCTGTAGAAACTCGATTCCGACACGCCGATGTTCCTCCTTCTTGCATGACATAAGGAAGAAAGGGAGAGAGCAAGCAGGAGTTTCTAAGGAATTCACTGGACCGGCTGCCATTTTGTTACGGTGGACGACGGAACGTTCGTAGCATTGGTACTTTTACATTTTCCTTCTTTCTCTTTTTCTTTTTATCCTTTTACAGCTCTTTTCGGATTCAGAATTGTGAAACATAGGTATAGTAGGTACTTTGCTTAGAAACTGGTCGTAGAATTACAGTTCTCTTTTTTTTTTTAATTAATCGTAAAGCGGTATGTTACTCTCGTCAAAAACTGAAGTATCACATATCATTTTTATCCTGATTTTCGTACTTCTATCAATCACCATCGAAACTTTTTCCAACGCACCGTACGCGTTTCTGAACGTAAAAGCGTTTCTCAACGTTGGAAAATCGAAATTTATAAGCGTGAATTCTTATTTGCCTCGATGTATTCGCTTAGTATATTACAGTAATATTACCAGGGAGCGTTTATGTCTATAAAATGTAATTCAAGGATGAAAGGATAAACTGATTTTTTTTACTTTGTTTCTCCCTCTCATAACAGCACCAGAGAGGTACAGGGGCGAATTTTGTCCCTTCTAGCCGAAACGCAGCTGCAGACAACGCGGGACCATGGGTATTTTTTCAATTACGCGACTACAGACCGTCTTTGTGGTTAGTACGCGGCTAGTTCGCACCCCCTGTTTGCGGTCTAAGCGTAAAAAAATACCCAGCCACCACGGGCGTTTTATCAGCGAATAAATAACCGGCGCTGTTTAAATTTTCCGCCGGAAGTCGCGAACACTCGCGTTGTGGCGAGGGGAATGAAAATGTTCAAGAGCAGACAAATTTCTTCATCTATCAAAGGCGAATTTCGCATTAACACGATATTCTATTTACAATCCTCTTTTTAGTGAACGCAATTTGTTAAATTTTAGCTTTTAAAACTGTAAAAGGGAATTTCAATAATTTGATTTATATCTTTTTTCGTCGTTGTTTTCCATTTAAAATGGATAGACGATGTTAAAATTTCCAGTCAAATTATAGTCGTATTTCGGCATAAGTTATAAATATATTAATAAAATTTATTCTGCCAAGTTTTTACAATATTATATTTTATATAATGCACTACATGCTATATATATTTGTACGGTAGATTTTTACTCCAGGAAATTTTTTGTTCTAACTGCATAATAAAATTACAGTTTGACACTACTTTCCCTTGGTAATTTCTATAATATATCGTAAACCAACACGTTTTCAAAATAATTCTATTCAAGTATGAATTTCTGCGATAAATTGATATATGTATTTATTTTAATTGCTTATAAGGAATAAGAAACGTGTATGCAATTTTCAAGTCTATATTCTGCTCTATAGAGGATTAATAGCGCGTGGATCAGTATGCGGACGAATCAAAGTTGAATAGGATGTGAATGAATTGAACACATACACTTCATTCTCGTTTGGCATTGACGTTACAATTTAGGGTTTGTACAACCTTTACACACGACTACTTGCACAAATTAGCCGGCTTGATTTATGTAACTCGTTCACAATGCGCTGGACCATGTTTGTTTCCGTTCTCATGCACGTTACTTTTAATTTCCATCGATGCTTTCTTTCCATTCAACGTAACAAACAATCGTATAATTCTATCATAAATTTTGACTTTGGAACTGAAATATATAAAACATTGAAATACTGAAAAAAAAGAAGAAACAGAGGCTTCGAAATGTTTCATCAATTTTCATGTAAATGTACAATTTTAGTTTCGATACTAAAAAATTCAATATACAAAAATATTAAATACCATCCACTTCAAAACACTACATCAAATTTCCTACGCTACTATACAATATAATATCATTGTCTTTTAGTATGTATACAAACAATCAAATAATTTCATAATAAACTGACTTTTCTTCCAAAAGTAAAACACCGAAAGTATACAGATATTTGAAAGACGACCGCTTTAAAGCACTACATCGATCTTTCTGATCTCCTAATTCGTTCAGCATTGACAACAAACCAAATACACAAACTTCCGTAATA
The DNA here is from genome assembly GCF_040668555.2 of Bombus flavifrons. NCBI lineage: Eukaryota > Metazoa > Arthropoda > Insecta > Hymenoptera > Apidae > Bombus > Bombus flavifrons. Next base: position 7,131,717 of record NC_138446.1, on the reverse strand, counting down.
ATTCGTAACAATCTAATTTTTCTTCCAAAATTAAAACACCGAAAGTGCAAAAGCATTCTAAAATCAGCCACTTGAAACAGCTACATCGCTCGCTACAACTCTGCGTTGTACAATTTCCAACTCTTTCACCATCAGCTCTCTTCCAGGCGAGCGCGCAACAAAATTACCAAAACCATCTCCGGCAAGTAGCCCCCATCTTTCTCGGGGCGCGTATCTTTCGAAACGCGACAGAGCTCATTCCTCAAGAGCCGTCGATACTTGCCAAGAAACGGAAGTGGAGTCTGAAACGCCTCCACCTATACACCATCTCTCCCCTCACGGAATTTCCCCTTTCGTTTCCAACCCCCACCGCGGCCGAGTCTTCGTCCGAAGGGAAAATGTTTTCGTTTCAGCCAGCTCCTCTGGCAGCCAGTGGCTGGATATGTAGGTTAACCCCGCTGCACCCTTTCTGCCTCCAGTAGTACTACACGACGACAGGGTTGCCGGTGGTATTGATCCCGACCAGGGTTGCCGGAAGGTTCTCAAGTTAAAAATACACGGCCTTGCGAGTCGTGCGGCTACCAGGCGTTTTCGTGGGCTCCCTTTCGTCGTTAGATATTTTCCTCCTTCCCCGATGGAGGTACAAGGGGTGAGAGAGGGCGCGTTGAAGGTTTGGGACGATTAAGGGTAGCCGATAATTATCACGGAGGCAAGATCGTGGTGGACCAAGTTCAGCCGACCTCGAACGCTTTACGACGCGGTCTTAACAACTATCAAACAACTGCACCACAGAGTAACTACTAATTAAGAGGCAAGGCACTTGGGTCCACCTCGACTGACTGTAATTAAAAACGAATCGCGGAGACGAGCTACTGTGGGCGTGTGAAATGTGACTTCTGAAAGCGACGTGGATAATTTTACAGCTACTTTTGGAAGGAATTTGTGGGTAGAGAAGAGACTCGAAGAGCGTTGATGGTCTTTATGAGAAGATTTAGGCGATGGTAAATGATTGTGGTTAGGTTTAGATTCGCAAACTATATTTATAACAGAAGGGATTTGGTGGTAGAGAACGGAGAAGGGAAAAGTGTTATGATGTTTGAGTATGCTAGAGGGGCGTTGATAGTCTCTGTCAGAGGATTTAGGTTATAGTAAATGATTTAGGTTAAGTTTGGATTCGATCCTAGAGTTATAAATGTAGAGGATTTTCGAGACACTTTTAGAAGAGTTTTATATTTTGAGGAGAAAGAAGTCGGAAGAAAGAGATTGGCGATGTTCGCGTATGTTGGATGACGTTCATAGCTTTTGTCAGTGGGTTTACGTGGTAGTAAATGATTTGGAAGAGGTTAGGGTTTGGTTACGATACTACGAATACAAAAAATTTTCAAATCACTTCGTAATAGAAAGGTTGTACATTTAGAATACGAAGAAGGGAAACGAGGTTATGCTGCTTGTGTATGTTTCACGGCGTTGATAGCCTCTGCTAGCGGATTTAGGTAGTAGCAAATTGTTTCTAAGAAAAGTTCGATGTACAGAAGGGTACGTAGAGTAAGCGGAACGAAATGGAACTGGGTTAGATCCAAAGTAGGTTCGAGCTAGGCCTGATGCGAACACGAGAACTGCGAGAGTATGTTGAAAATAAGATGCAAGTAGAGTAGAAGTTGGCTGAAAGGCCCAAAGAGGACTCGAAGTGGGTCGTGTCGACTAGAATCGAAAGGAAGGCCAAAGTGGGCCAATGATGCCAATGATAATCAGGAAGCGTCTAAAAATTGAGAGTGAGATTTTAATTATTTCTTCCGCGCGACGAGGGTACTCGTTGAACTTTGGGATGAGTAGATCTTTTAATTCAAAGCGATCCACGAGTTGCTTAAAAAGAACAAACAGCAATCCTTAATTCCCAAGTTTGAATAGAATTATTCCTTTAAGCCTTACATTTCGAACATTTAATATCGAATAATACTAAATATTTTGTATAATATATAAGTGATTATAATTAAAATATCACAACGCGAGCAAATAGCTAATTGTCTTCCAACAAACTATCTAACAAAACATCAACATTAAAATCAAAAGCATCTCTATATTTTTGGCAAAGTGAAAAGGAAAAAGTTCGTCATTTTGATGATTTTGTCTATATTAAGATAACATATTCATTTTCTTCAAGTATCCTATCGTAATATTTAGACGCAAAGATGTAACTATTACATCCCCAAGAATTTACTCTCAAGAGCTCTTCACTTTGCAGAAACAATTCAAACAAAACAGGTGTCGATTATTACACACAACCCTATGGACGCGTTCCCCATCTGTCAACTAGCCGACTGCAGAAGCCACGTTGAAGGGTGACGTGATTCAAAGGACAGCCTTTTTTTCCGGCCTTCATGAAACCTTGGGGGGTGAGAACTCCGGGGTTGGTTGCAGGTGCGCGTAAAGACCTACGAGTACGCCCTTTCCCGTCTGCTGAATGGAGGCCACGTGGCTCAAGGGGCACTGAATGTGGGCCAGAGAAGTGTTCTTCAGCGAATCAAGTCAATGGAGCACAGATCCATCCGATTTTATCATTTCTTTCCTTAGCTTGTTTCCCGTATTTTTTTTTTTTTTTTTTCCTTTTTTCGTTCCTCCGCCTTCTTACAACGTTATAGAGGGACGAATGCAAGAGACCAAGAAGTCTGACGATAATTATGTCACTTGATACGTCGCGCGTTGAGTGCTCGCTTCGATCGAGAGCTTGGTGGCGTCGTTTCGATGAACGACGCGTAATTGCGCATCCGTGCATGGGGGAACTGTGCTGAGCGCTCCACGTGGAGATTGCCAGCGATAGAATCGATTTTGGGAAGGCGAGGCTCCGTTTTTCGTTTTGCCTCGTTCGTTCATTTCTCCGCAGCATAACTGGTAGATATTTATGGAATGTCTTTCCCAATATATCGCTTTGAAATTGTGGTTATAATGAAATACGAGAGGTTGATTCTTGGTGATCTTTTATGCTGATGTCATTTAGTGGTTCAGAAGAAACAGTTTCAAAATACAAGGATCGTGTTAAGACCAAAAATACGAGTTCTGTAGAAATCCATTTTTGGCAATTTTCTGATTATTCCTCAACATCGAATATATATACGAGAAAATATTCAAGTTGCTATATTTGTTTAAAAACAGAACTTTGCTTTCTTCATTAAAGATGTTATTCACGGAATATACAAGTTTACAAGAAAAGTGGAAATGAAATTGTTGACATAACTTTTTTTCCATTTATTGCGAGTAATTTGATTTGTAACTTGGAGAAGGATTTAATGAATATCTTAACTGTAATTATCACGAGATACTAACGATGACAATTCTTTTGCGCATTTTTTCCACCAACGCAGAGGATACGAAAGGGAAGGTTACAAATTCCGAGGGAAAAGTATTCGTCGAATGAAGAGAGAAGTATGCAGCCGAGAAGCGGTGGAAAGTGGATTTAATTACAGCTCGACCTAAATAGGGTCAAGACACGGGTGCTCGACCCGACCTGGTCGCCCCTGCCTTCTGCAGCTCGAGTGGAAAGGTGTTTAAATTGCTTCCTCGTCAAACGAGAAAACTAACAATTCTCGTAAAAAATACCACCGTAGTTAAAGGCACAACCCGTGAAAAAACTCGAATAGTCGTAATCAAATAATCAAATAATTTTTTAAACGAATATAGAAAATTGAATTTTGAAATTAGCTGATGCGAAAAAATATCAAAGATCCAGGGAAACATCAACATCCTACTTTAAATCACTATCACGATTAAAAAATTATTGTAATTAGAAAATTATCGACGAAATGATATTTCCCGGTATCATAAATTCTACAATAAAACTTCCTAACTATTATAAATTCCCTTTATCAGTAAAACTACGCACCTCACAAAGTTACCAAGAATTTAGTATCACCAATGACTATGAATACTATCTACCAGTCACCAATTCGGGAATCATCAAAATTCCTATCCAAATTCCCACTAACATCCGCAATTCAATTGAACTACACATTTCGTAAAGATACCAAGGATTTAGAATTCCCGATGGAATGTTATATACTAATATCATAAATCTTATAATAAAAATTCCCAAGAAAAATCCCAACAGCATGCACAATCCAATAAAACTACGAGTCTCATAATGTCAGCTAGAAGTTCGAATTCTTCGCTGAATTAATCCCGACTGTATTCGCCTCATCCTGTTCCTCGAATCTCTGCAACAACCCCAAAATACCCCGAAACTATCCCCCTAAAACGTGGTGTATTTCACCACGAGGCGAACAACATGTCACAACAAGTTAAAATTAGGTGATGGAAGGAGATCCGACTCCTGCCCGAGTTGCTGCACACCAGTTTACAAAGTTGCAGTTTGGCCTGTCGTCTTGCTGCTCATCTTTCGGAAAATTCAAGGCTGGCAACCTAATGACGGGATCTTCGAGGGTCGATTCATCGAGCCGAAGCTCGTTCGTGAAGGACAGTTGTTGAATAAAGAGACGACGTGGCATGTTCTCTCTCTGCTGCCACTGGCAACTCTCCGATTACTCTATTCTGACAATGAATAGATGGCGGACGGGAGGAAACCGTGCGGAATCGACGTTACGTAACGACCGGTTATACAACAAATCGCTGCGCTCACGTGCGCGAACCAGCCGTCATGGCGATATTTTAAAGGTCGTCCTGACGTCGCATAAACAAATCGCATCAGGTACATGCCGGTAGGCAAATATCGATTCGCGGACTCCGCTGCCACGACGACCTTATGCCACCCTTTGACGCATCCAGACGCCAGGTCTGCGCCACCCGATTTTGCAGCGGATCGATCGATCGTCTCTCGTATCTCGCATGTTCTTGCACTTTGCAAATTGATGGAATAAGCGAACATTTTATCGCGTTTGTAGAAGAAATGTTTCATACAAATGTCCTAGTGATCATGGCAAGAGAGCGATTCTACGTGAAAAAGTAAGTTGAAAATTGTTGTAGATATCACATTTCTATCTGGTAACAGGCACAGACATTTTCGATGGTGGTTTGTGTTATCATACGACAACTAGTTCGTTTGATAGTCGCATAGGTTGATAGGCCGCTTACTTGACGCTTAACTTCCTGCTCGGTTCTAATTGTTGGGCACGTGGCTGAGAGTTGAAACATCCCAAGATTAATTACCGTTTATTTCTTTTAATATGTTATCATTTACGTTAAAATTGTGTAACAAAATGGATTATGCTTAAACACGAACTGTTGACTTAAATAAAGCTTAACGTATATTTTCCAGTTTAAAATGATGTATTTTAATATAAACTAAAGAAAAATATAGAATAAAATTGTTTCACATATAGACTGCAGATTGCTATAGGAATATTATTAAAAAAATAAAATAGCGATAGAATATTGATTTACCTACTAAGAATAAGTATTATAGAAAGCACTATACTTTGGATATTTATACTATATCTTTCCATATTGTACGCATTTTGTGGAATTTTACACATTCAAATTTCCTATAAATGGATAGCAATCCGCAGACTATTTATACGTCAGTTTGTTTTCGAGGAAATCGCGTTTAAAAGTTTGTATTTGGACAGGAATGAATAAATAAAATGATTGATAGGATTAATTTGTGCTACACGTAGAAAATTAATTGAATATGAAACGACAGATTCCTTTTAGTTTCCTTCTAGCCATTCCAGAATTGAAAAGACGTCACTTCGAGGAAAACAGTAACCGGACTAGAAGAAATGATGAATATAAAGTAGAAAATTAATCGAATGTGAAGCGTCAGACTACTTTGTTTTTCCTATTTTCCATAAAAGACGTTACTGTGTAATAACAAATAATAATCATAATCAATAATAATCATAATATCGTTTGATACGATGTCGATAAGACGTTTTTAATTTTCTTGTTTTCTTATGTTAAGAGGATTTACCGATCGAGTTACCAGAGGTTTGTTCAAGGAAATGAAACCTTTCAGCAAAGCTTCATGCAATTACGGAACCTTGATATCTATCGATAAAATCTTTTGGGATATAGTGGTTACCTTTCGAAGAATACTCTAAAGCGTAGAATATTATTTTCAGAATGAAGTTTCATTTCGCCGAGGGAAATCTTTTTTGCTGTGCAAGAGTGATTCCTTTAAAATCCTTCGACAAATTTGTACGTAGATGCGAACGTCAACTCTGTTAGTTATTCCTTCTTAATAGAAACCTGTTTCTTCGGTAACAATAATAATAGGAAGAGATAATACTGTAGTTTACTCTATGATTTTATGGCCACAAAGGAATCGTCAAACCAACTTTACGACCAACGGAATATTGTAGAATACGTAAAGCAATTTTTTGTACCTTTGTTTCTTTGCTACCTTAACGTGGAAAGTTTTTTTACTTTAGATACGATTTCTCACATTTGTTATCTTTCATTTCGCAAATAATTCTGTTTCTGTTATGTTTGCCGTGAATCCAACGAGAATTGACATAATTCTGCTTCAAAAGCACGACAAAGTAAGATAATACTAAAGTAAACGTAAATTCTCACACCCGTACTTACTTTGTGATTGTTTATTTCATTTCCAGTTCGAATAGAATAAATTTTGAATAGAATAAATATAAATAGAATAAATAGAAGTAAATTTACTTTAGAAGCAAGGATAATATTCAAGATATTATATGTAAGATAAAATAATATTGAAGTAGTCACGAATTTTCGTATTTGTTATTCTTTACGTTGAGAATAATTTCATTTCTCTTACATTTTACTATATAATACTATACTATATAATAAATAAATTATATATACAATACTATATAATAATACTATAATACCATATAATATAATACTATAAAATACAACTATCAAAGACATATTAAAAACAAAAATTCTTGCAAAAATGCAGCTATATCTGTACTTTCCATAATTCCCGTCTTATCCAACTAAGAGTACGCTTTGACGCATCGCGATCAACATTCCTCGCGTCAACTCTGACATTAGATGAGAGACACGTGCGAAACGAGTCGCATGACGTCGTGACGCGTCCCGACAATCTCGTTTTCAGTATTTCAGTCCACTTTTGGAAAACGAGTCGACGACTCCTTCGTCGGTTGCTGAATGCGCCACGTAATTAATAATTTCTGCGCGCGTGCCTCGACGACGCGACGCACGTGACAGCGTGTCGCGCGACCGAAAACTCGTCGACGTCCACATTTTTGCTCGTTAACGTTTACTTTATCAGCTTGTCTACGTTTATTATTACAATCACAAAGTCTTTCGATTCTGTCGCGTTAAATCGTTTTACCAATTTGGTAGTATATGTTCGAGCATGGTGAATAATATAAACTACCCAATTTGCAGAGTCGCTATACGAACCCTCTCGGAATTCATCGACGCATTATTTACCACATTGTAGACGGATCGAGACTTGCTCAATCGTTACAATCGCGTCGCCCTTGAATTTTGATGAGTTCGAACGGAGGACGGTGAACCGAACGAAATGGAATCGATCATCGATGACGAAATCGTGGAATTATTCGCTATGGGTCTGGTTGTACTTAGGATTTATTATGGTGTAGGTGTATTTTAGCTACTATATGTACCGTTTTAATGTGAAGGATATTAAAGTGACTGGAAATTTTTCGTATACCTTAAATCGAAGACATATATAGCTTTTGGAAAAAATGTTACCTCTCACACGACGTAATTTAACAAAATATGTATATCATATGTATATACGAAATGATCTTGTTATTGTAACATCTTAAATCAATGATATTTTTTATTATCTCTCCCTCTTCGTCTCAATGTTATAAATAAATTACTCTACAAAACTCACGCTATTAAACTGCATTTGCTGTAATTTGTAAAAGAATGCCTACTTTTACAATTAGAATCCATAAGCTACATCATGAACATTCACATCATTGCAAAGTACAACATCAAGATTCTAAACTGTTGCTAACAGAAGAGAACTATAGCTCGATATACAATGAGAGAAAAAGGGAAAATTAGAGCTGAAGCTAAACACTTCCTATTCCTGTAACCAGAACCCATAATTTAAATTCTACTCATCATCGTCACTCGGAGATACTACAATGCTAAATACAACATGTTTTCCATCAGCGAATAAATCACATAGATAGATAATGAAAGAGGAAGTCGCAGCCAAAGGCATATTTAATTCACAGAAAAGTTCCAATCTGCGTATCAAAAATCCATGAACAATATCTGAGTCATGAGAATCCGAACCACTGTAAAATACATACTAAACGCAAAATCTGGCCAACAGAGAAGGATATAGATATTTATATATATGTACAGAGAGAAAGCTAGAGCTTTAGAATGGCGTTTCATCTCGCGCCTCCAATTAATCGTCAGTCGAGCTTTTCAGTCGGATCGATCGCGCGTGACCGAATTATCGGTTCTAAAAGGGAGGGAAAGAGAGAGCATGAGAGACAGAGAGAGGGAGGGAGAAAGAGAGAGAAAGAGAGGCAGGCGTCACTGCGCGTCTTCGATCGGATCTGTTCGCGGAGGCGTCGCGCTCGAATCATCTCGCTGCCGTTGACTCGCGATAAATTACCGAGACTCTCCGCTTTTCCCTCTCTTTCTCCGCGCTGCCGAGCGACCGACCGAGCGACAGATCAATACGACACAGCCTCCGCAGACACGGTCGCTGCTGCTCCAGATAACAAGAGGCGAAAGAGAGACAGAGTAAGAGAAATAAAGTCACTGAGAACGCAAGAGAGAGGGAGAGAGAGAGAGAGAGAGAAAGAGAAACAGAAGCTGCCCTATAAGCCTCTACTTAAATAGCGCCCTAAATCCGACAGGGAGGACGCCCTCTCGTGAGATACAGAGAGGGGTAGAGGGCGGAGAAAAGCCCTCGAAACGAAGGAACAGACCCGACCTGGGTCAATCCGTTCGACTTCGGCCTCTTCCGGAAATTACTGTGCCACCGATGCGATGGGGATTCCGTTTGCCGGATTGAATATCGACGAGCTGGAACGCGTTCCCTTTTTTCGCGAGAGCCTGGATTTTATACATAGTGTTTGCGCGGTGGAAAATGATCGCGTGGAGTTGGTGGAAAAATGGAGCTCGCTTTCTTTGGGATTGGTTGGAGTTTACAGACGATATTAGATTGCGACTGAATATAATTTCGGTCTATGGGTTTTCGAAATCTTCTCTTTTATCGTCATCTCATGCTTGTCGTGCTATATCGTTTTAATCTGAATTTAATCGAGAATTTTCTATTCTATTCTATATATGATCAACATTTTTTAATATCCAGATACATAAAGGCACCTCTGCTAGAATTCAGTCAGGTATAGATAGATCGTTTAGGATTATGTATTTCATAAGTTATAATTTAGTAATTTGGCGTTGGTCATGGATAATATTGGACATTTTCTTTTTCATGTATGATTTGTATTGTTTAATATTCGCATACATAAATCCCTGTTAGAATCCAGTGATCGTTCGGAATTAGGTATTTCGTATAACGTTGCTATTTAATAAGCTGTTGTCGGTTATTGATTGTATGGGAAAGTTGATTTTCTGTTCGAGACAGAATATTGTATTAAGGTGTCTTTTTATTGGAAATATGTTATAATTTGTGCATTTATAATTTGTTTCTTCATTTGAATGATTAAGTAAGATGAATTTGCTCATACAGCACACAGAGACTAGCTATCTTCAACTGAGACTTTCTGGTTTAGATCAAGGAAGATCGATTTAACGTAGTGAAAAAGTTAAAAGAAACAGGGGTAGCCTATAAGTATACAATCTATCAACCCAGACCTTCTAATTTAAACAATAAACTAATCTGATCCCGGAAGATAAAAGTAAACGCATAAAAACTGTTTAAAATTGGGCAGCGAAGCAGAATTATAAATACATTTTAATAATAACTGTTTTATTAAATGGAGGCTGAAATTAAGATATCCAACGCTGTATTAGTAATCAACATCTTTTTTCATTAAAAGAATGTTAATGTTCTTAAGTAAATATAAAATAGTCATAATATTGTGACATATTCGATTAATAATGAACGTACGCTTTTTAAAATCCAACACATATGAATTGAAACAGTGAATATTCAGTTCTAGTTTTAAGCTTAATTATAATTTCAACAATCAAGTCCTTTCATCATTGAAAGAAATTAATCTTCGTAAAAAGATGTAGAAATAGTCGATTATTACGATAACCGACAAAGAACCTATTTCTTTTACTCCGAATTCTACATATAACCGGAATTATTCAATTCCACAAAACAACCAATAAACTCAACCCAAAAAAACCTGGCAATCACAAAACATCATCCTTCACGTTTAACGACCAATCAACGCTAGAACTGACTAAAATTTGCTGGAAAAAAAAGCTTGTAGGAAAAACGAGTAAAAGGTCGAGTCCTTGAAAGATCATCGAGTTTCGTTGACGGACGCGGAAGTAAAAGCAACGACGACGCGATGGTCGCTCGATAATTTGGTCGTCTGCAGCGAACGTTTGAATCGGTGGCTGCAAACTTAATAGCTAAAAAGAGAGTATCGGTCCTTGGGCAATGCAGAGGGGAATAAAAGAGGAAAGACGAAGAAGAAAGGCAAGGCCATTATCCCTGGAAAATACAGCCGGTTGTCATCTTCAGGACTCGGCTCCAGACGATCCAAGATTCGCCTGTTATTTCGTACTGTCCGCGCTTGCACGATTTCACGGACGATCCTAGATTTTCTAAACGATCGAAAAGGAACGACGATCCAACGATCGTGAAAGAGTTGCTTTCCCTACCTATTGATCTTTCGACACATGGTGCGTTAAACTTTTCGCCGGTCGTCTGTTTTCTCTGTTCATCGACGAAATTCGCACCGGTTTGCGCGCGTTTCTTGGTGCGGAACGATGAATCGAGGGTAATGAAAATGTTCTCGTCGGCGTGGATAAATATTGTGCCGATATTCGACAGATGAACGAGTCTATGGAGTTATTTATGGCAAGTTTGCGTTGCTGGAAAGGAATCGGCAATGAAATTATAAGAAGATGATCGATGAATTAAGAAATATTTAGAAGGCTGGTTTTCTTCTACATGATTGGTTTTGCAAAGTATTTAGAGAACTGGTTTTCCTTTTCATTTTAATTTCGTGCTCTGATGGGGATTATAATTGGAAAATCTTTGTATCTCGAATTAGCTGATATCATTAAACTGTTGGCTTCTCAGTGGCTAAGAGAGCGTATCAATGTAACTCAATTAAAAAGAGCAATAACCTATTCGGTTCAAAGATATAAACCTTCTAGCTATAAACGCCAGATTCATAAATTTTCTGGAAAAAATCTAGCGGTACACCTAATATCTAATATCTAAGATACGATAACCAATACTTTGAAAGAAATGGTACCCTTTAGTCTTCGGTAGTTTTAGCGTTCGAAGCGCAGCTTACAAGATTCTTCGATCGGTGCCTGATATTCTCTTCTTTCCGTTCCACGAAAATCAATTGTTTCGCCTCAATGTTATCTGACAATTATCGAGCGAACGGCGCCGTTTCTCAACTACTTCCTGCAATAACCAGGAACGATAAGGTGAAGCAATTCTCCCCGGGATTTCCCAAGTGTCCTGTTTCTGCACTGTTCTCCCGATTGCGGTCGCTCTGTTCCTCGTTTCGCGGGGCAGTTTCAAAGGACGATAATGCTCGCTGGCTTAATTGATAATATTTTAGGGCAGGCCTCGTCTGCTGCGATGGAAAGATCGCTTCTCGTTATGCGGATTCGCGAAATTACGGAGAATATCGGAAAAGAAGGCGTATTAACCGATTAAATGAGTTAGACGAATTAACTCGTCGCTATTGTACTTTCAATCTCTTGCACGTAATGATATCTTTATTTAAGGATCCTTCATTTTTTCATACATCGTTTTATCTTCATTCAAGATGAATCGCAGTAAAATTTCGTTTATCTGAACTCATATCGAATTTAATTGGCAGGATGGGCATCGGCTAAGGTTTCCTTCCAATAAATCGAATTCTATGGTAAATCATATTGACAGCTGTAAAAAATATTTATTACTTCTTTATCTGTTATTTCAATTTTGTTAATCTAATCAAAATGAATCTATCCTCGTTAGGTTTTAATTATGGAAGTTGGAGAGATGAGCCGGTTAACAAGTCATAATTGTGAAATGAAGAGCAAATTTTCAGACGTCGATCGTTATATGATTGTTTATAATACTGATTTAAACTTTATTTTTAATTAAAATGAAATTTGTCAGTATATGATTGTTCAAAATTTTGTTTAATCAAATTGAGAGATTTAGAAAAACCCAGCTCTTGAAATAAAATTGCTACCTAATATAATTTATCAAATGAAAATTTAATGAAAAATCATTAAAATTTGAAAAAATGCTAACTGTTATAAGCTACAAATGTAGGAACTTTCTATGAGAAATTATAAACTGATTATTTTGTTTGCTTACTCTTATAATCGTTTCTCGTTTACAGTGAATAATACTTATTTACAAATAAAAACAAATAACACAACTACTATTAAAACTACAATGAGATACGATATAAAACGAGTTTTTGATAGTAGAAAAAGATTCAAAGAACATATATTCGAGAAAAGAACATGTGTATACATATAAAAAAAAAAATACATTATTGATATTAATGGGAATCCAGTTTATTTCTTTAAATTGTGACCTTAACGCAGCCTTTCTAACATTATCCTTTACACTTTATATCAATAGATACACTTTTATTGATCCGTGTTGATCATGGATGAGACAAAAACGTTTCATCTTTGTTAATTCGCAATTAGTCACCAACCGGTCTGAGAGAATGTCCGTTCACGGAATCTTGATTAAAGGCTTCCAGTCGCCGATTGACATCGCTTCGCGATCACTCAACTGAGATGTTGGATTTTTCTTTCGAGAAGCGTTCAAGGAAATATGGAAAAAAAGAGTTCTGTGAAATGTTTTCCATTTACGTTCCAGTAATTGAGAGAGGAATTTATTGGAATTTGTTTTGTGAAACCGATTAGAGAAAAAGAGGTCGGCTAGAAATAATTAATGAGTATCTTCTCGAGGCTATAGTAAAAAGTTTTTAAACTCTTTGATCTATGTGGAAAGAGAGCAGAGAAGGAACAGAATGTTTCCATACCTGAAGGCATATAGGAAGAAAGAACGTTCAGTCTAACATTTTAATCTTCTTCCAGTTCAATTTCTTCATACTTCAAATGCTTCTGGAATACTTGGAAGATTAATTATTGGTAGACATGTACGTCAGAAAAACACTTGTTCATTATCGCATGACAGCAAGTTGCTATACAACGCATCGATAAAAAGATTACAATACAAAGTTACAAGAAAGAAACGGTATTTGTAGTATAAATTCTTGAAGAATAAATATTCACTGTGTTAAAAAGTATAAAATATTTCTCGAAAGATCATTTTGCTGATGCTACTTAGTTTTATATAAAGGTAGAAAATTCTTTGTGAATATCTTACAAAAATGAAATATAAACAAGAGTAGAATATTCCTCAGAAATATTTTACAAAATGGAAAACAAGGGAATATTCTTCGTGAATATGTCGCAACTGATTTCGGTTTATATCTCAAATAATTGTATGCCGAATTCCGAAAGAAATCACTAAACGAGTTGTAGCTCGACGAAATTCCCGTGAACGTGATTTTCCACGATTCGCGAGGTGAAATCTTGTTCACAACCGTTTCTCGCGATCCTACGCCGGAACGATCGACGAAAGCGTCGAACCGCGTCGTCTTAGCGGTGGAACGGCGCGTCTCGCAGGATTTTCGAGACGAGCTCGAAAGCAAAGGTAGCTCCTTGCCAGGGAACAGAGAAATTCTTCGTTCATCCGTGCGGAAACCGCGCGTTCACGGAAATCCTATCGGTGTTTGCTCTTCCGTATCGTGGTTTCGGATACTGCCGTTGTTTCGACAATCATCTCGAACGCATGCGTATCTCCGCGGTAAACGAGTCACACCTTTCTCGTCGAACTCTGTTGAAACATTTTCATTTCGTCTGATTGGAGGAAAATTAAAAAGAAGTTGATAAGTTATTTGAATTACTCGTGTTGGTTAAGAGAGAGAGAGAGAGAGAGAAAGAGAGAGAGAGATTTTGGATGAACCGTTTTGGAACATCGTTTGAGAATTAGAAAATTCGCAGTAACATTAGTCATATGATCTTATTGAAGATTCAGTGGTTATCGAGAGAATTATTCAAGAGATTTCCTTTTTCAAACAACATTATATTTTTATATTTTTTCTATCTTCGGGAAACCTACATCCTCTGCACAGGTCTACTAAAAAAGAGAAAAAGTGACAGGATTGCACTAATTTACAGTGTCTAAAAAAGCTTTAAAATCCACCTTCAAATTACTTAAAACCTGCAACATAATTCACCTTCACCACTGGTAGACAGAAAAGAGCCCTCGTCGCTTTAAACGAGCAGCGACGACCGACCGCCAAAAACAAACCAATCGAAAGAAGACAGCGGAAGAAGGAGGGGCAAAAAAAAAAAGAAAGAAAAGAAAAGAATAAAGAATAAAAGGAGAAGCGCCCAGTGTAATTTCAATTACCACGTTAAAGGGAGCCGCAGAGTTCCTCTCAAGTAGCTGACACGGACTGCATAAAAGAAAAGGCCGCCCCTAACGAGGCTTGGCCTGGACGATGAAAGCCGGTCAAAGGGTTTTTGGTGCGGGGCCGACAGTTTTCCGCGGGTTTTCCACGAAAACTGGCTGCTTTGATCGGTGTATCCAATCAAAGGAGGGAGTCCTTTTTGGATTGGCCACGATTTCCATCGCGAAAAGCGGAAGGAAAAGGATGTGGGCGGGATGATCGATCGGAAGCCGCGCCCGCGGCACTCCAACGACCACCAGGGTCGATCGAGAAAACGAGAAAGGGCTTTTCTCTTCGCTGAAGGCTCACGGAACTTTCCCGGGACAAACTTCTGCTAGATAGACCGAGAATAGAGGCGAAAAAGTGATTTGCGGACGAAAAAAAGCGACGATCCTGTTCCACGTGGAACGCTCGAGGGTTAGTCGCAAGTTTTAGAACGCCTTCGAGGTAGATTCTTCGCGCACGCCACTCGGTATGCTCTCGAAACGGCTTTATTACGCTTCGGAAATCGATAACTGCCGCGCTGCGTGCCGAATGTACGACTCGAAATCGGCAACCTTTCGGACCTGTGCATCAGGGGTTCTTAGTTAGGTTTGGAAGAATTTGCGAGAAAGGAAGCTCGATGGAATGATGAAGAGTTAGACTACATTACGTGATAAGCAGCCCAGGATGTTTATGCAAATTAGTTGAATTAACGAAGAAATAAGGAAGAAAACTGTAATTTTGTTATTAAAGATAAGAAATTTAGGTAATTCTAGAATTTAGATATAAAAGTATTTACTATCGTTACTATAAATCCTCGATTTATTCTTTAGAAAACAAATTTTTTCTTCGCCACCCTCGCCAGACAGGGTGTTACGAGTTATCGAAAAAATATAGGTTATCATTAAACGGAAACGAAAAGCTACGGAAAGGGCAGCGAGATTCGGATGTGGTGGATATCTCACCGGTACCTAGATCCTGAGCTCGTAAATCGAGATTTGTGGCTAGCAGGATGCAATAACTCTGACACCAGGCTGCACTAACCCCGATTACTTTCGTAGAAATATTTCAGCCGAAAGTTCATTGACTGAGGCTCTAAAAAACCGTTCAGATCAGGGGAAAGAAATAACGAGGACCTTAACCTGTCACGAAATCGAAATTATTTTAATTAAGCAAACTAAGGAAATTAATTCGACTCACAGTATGCCTTCAACATTTTTATTGTTACTTATAATAACGATAATTCCTGATTTCTACAATCTCACAGATATATGAGATATTCGATTTTCGTTTTAATTATTATATCCTTTACCTATTTGCTACATCCATAATATGAAATAATATTAAAGAATATGAGTAATCATCAATCAGTAATCGGAAAGTTATACACATTGTCAGGTTGTTATAAAAGGGAAATTACCAATTTAAAAATATGTAGAAAAATTAATTCCAAAAATGAATTATATATTTCCTAGGAGTGTCAATTTTTTACTTAAGAAATTTAACGCGTTTAACGAGAAGAATGTTACAAACCAAAAGCTATTTTAACATCGCTCTCGAGGCTAAGAAATATATATAAACAATATTTTATTAAAGGTAGTCAGAGCTCAGAGGCTATTACCTAAAGCGTAAAAACAGAAAATCTGGCCATTACGAAAGTTCAAATGAATAATAACTATCTATTTTAAACTTTCTACTATATTTCAAGTCGATTTCCTAGAAAAGATCACCGTTTCTAACTGTGTCATTCTTCTAAAGTCTGATTTTGCCAATTTCGGTTCAAAAATTCATTCTTAGCGTGGTAGAAAAGTAGTTAAAAAAATCGTTGCTAAATATTATCGCTACTTTCGCTCGCTAAACCATAGGAAATACGCGAGTCCCTCCGCGGCACGATACTCCAGAGAAATAAACCGTCGACTACGGAGTTTTAACTCTAGATAAAAATGGAATAAGAAACAAGTAATAGTCGGGGAATTAATCCCGGACTCTCCAACCAGCCAGCACAGGGAATGGCACACGAGTCGAACGCGAACGAGAACGGGAGCGAAAAATAAAACGTTTCCAAGACACGGACCGATCGATAGCTTCTTCCCGTGCAACGAACGCAGCCCTGCATCGACGATAGTCGAAGCGAACACCGTAGCCAGCTTTTGACCTGTTCCATGTTTCTTCGCGATATACCGAACGTATTAAAATTTCCTATTGGCGAGGCGCGGCGCGGGTCTCGTTCCTTAAAAGCTTCCGCCATCCGTCTGCTATCCTCTCGTCGACGGATGGCACATACCGGCAGTTTCCTGTCATAAAAACTGTCTGATCGTACGACGAATTTTTGCAGGCTGCGTTGATGCGCCTCGAAGAGACTGTTTCCTGTTTAAGTTCACTAGTTGCTGTACCTTGCGACTGGATAATTTTTGACGGTTTGATTTCGAGGATTCTAATTTCGGGTAAATTGCTTCGGATTTTAACTCTTGGTTGTAACTTCGAATTTTATTATCGTTTAAAATATTTCATACGAAGTAATTTTGTAAGACGCGTGCTTCATTTATACAAACAGTATAGCTTTAATAAAGATATTTGTTGTAAAGGTTGGTACATTCGTTTGCATTCGGATTTTGGACTTTGGCCGTTCGACGTAGTTTTGAATTTGCTATTGTAAGAAAATTAGCGCAAGGTAGTTTCGTAAGACGTGTGCTTGATTTATACGAACGATATAGTTTTAATAAAAATACTTGTTGTAAAAATTATTTCTTTCAAGACGCATTTTTAAGATCGTTTTTAGAATGCTACGAATCGACATGTACATATAAGTTGTATTATATGTATATGTCACTATAAACAAACATTTCATGAACGATCCGCCTATTAATAAGCGCCTTTGATACGATAATAGAAATGAAAGGTGACTCGTCAATCTCAATTCACCCCCTCACGAATTCCCTCTTCGAGGCATCCGCGACCAAATCGAACGTTCGATTCTAAGAAGGAACGGCTCGAGTCGCGCAACCTTTTCCTAGCGTAACCACACAAGAGACGAGGCTCACCTAAAACGCGACGCGCTCACAAGACCTGTTTACGTAAGTGTGAATAAGACGTGCCGCATTCTAACGGTGATCTATTTACGTCCCTTGCTCTTCGAGATCCCAGCGCCCGCGGCTCGAACAGACCTAATTTTATATTCGGAGCAAAAACTCCGGCACCATTGCCAAGTGGAGCTCTAACAATCGCCACCACCGCGTTGCTCGCGGCCTCTTCTAATTCTTGTGTGTTAACGCCGGCTCCTCTAACCCGGATACCCGTCACTATATCGCGAATAATTGTACTAGGTTACGAGTAAAGCTTCTGTATCGTGTCGTTTAATGAAAATTTTTAGGATTACAGATGCGAACTTTTCTGACTTTTTGCAAGTGAAGTGTATTGTTAATGTGTTTGGTGGTAGAAGATATTCTTTGGGCGACTGAGCTGTCTCAGTTTGAATTAGACTCGAAGTGTTCGCAAAATTATATTTAGTCGGAGTGTTCTGTTCATTCTAGAAAATAAAATGTATTCATATTTTATCGGAAACGTCATTTTTTAATTAGTAAGTTATGTTTGTCCTTGCCCAACGATTTGCGATTGTGCTGATTATTTTCTTAATTTTAATTAAGAATATCTTTCTTTCTTTGGTTGCAAGCTTTTTATTCCAGTCTTCTATTTTACATTAAAATTCACATTAAATTTATTAAGTTCATTTTACATCCAGTTACATTCATTCGGGTAAAATCGTATCAAATAGTTCTCTGTAATTTTACTACCCGTATAAATGGAAAAATGAAATTCTCTTAAATGTCAGTATCAATTAAAATGTTTCGCAAGTATAATCCAAAAATAAGGTTAAAAATGTAATAGAGTAACAAGTAAGTGAACCAAATAAATAGGTATTTCAACTTTTCTATGTGTAATTTTCGAACGAAAGTTTGCACGCATATTCAAGTGGGATACTCGAGGCGATCCCGAGCGAACAATTTTAAATCGGAACATACGGAACTTTCGTGGAAAATGTCAGGACGGAAGTCGTGAAAATCGCGGGCCGACCGCGCGGAAACCGTGGAAATAACAGAATTGTCGTTTTTCTATGGCTTCTGATCGCGCTTTCGGCCTTAAGCTTCCTTTCCCTTTTGTAACAGGATCGGTGAAACAAAAGAACGAGGGTAAAGTTTGGTGGTAGAGACAGGATTAATGCCCACCGCGAGGGAAGCTTTCGAAAGCTCCGGATCCGGAATGGAAACGGCGACAACGAGCTACCGGGGATTTACTCTGTGAAAGCAGAGGGAAATGGTTGAACAACGAGCCCATCTGCTGATACAATTCCAATTGACCGTTGTTGTCTGCATAAAAACATATTTGAAACATATGAATTTTCGCTCTTTAATATAATATTCTAATAAATTTATATTACAAAGTGTCTTTCATGATTCAATGTTATTTCGATATCTAATTTAATCAGAAATATATCAGCGCAACTGAACATTTTTTGAAAAGGAAATTTATATTATAAATGGTCGTTCTTAAAACGAATTTAAATCATAAATTGCTTTTTGCGATCCAACGGTATTTTGATATTGAAGAAATAAATTTAATAGAAATATATTGGAAGAATTTACGTCCTACATCCTGTTACCTCGAATTTAATATATTTATCGTTAAATGAACAAGAACTCAGGTGATTTATCGGCGTTCATCGATAACGTTATCGTCATCGATAGCTCCTGCCACGGCACTTGGCAAGACACAGCGGCTGTTACGCATCCAAATGCAATTATTTATCGGCCCGTGAAAATAGAATGCTCGCGGTCGTGCTATATATAATAGGTGCACGTAGCTGACAAATACGAACCAGTAACACGAATTCGATGTAGCAATTAATAATGACGAACGAGCATGCCGACCTCTTAGTCATCGTTCGAGTACCAGCTAATACCAACCAAGGGTCACCGTGTCGAAGCGACATAGAACTGCAATAACCGAGTAATTAACACCCGAGGAGCCAGACATCGCATAAACATTAATCACTTCGACGTGGTATTTAAAATCTCACGCGCTAATAAACTAGAGTAGAATCTTGTAACTTCTGTAACAGGATAACCTAGCTTCTAAATAATGAAATCAAAATCAGCAACAAAATATTCTGTCCAATGGAAAATTGAATTAAATTATGGGAGTAAATATTGGATGCAATATTTCTTGGGAATCGATTAACCTCGAGGAAATGAATTTTCAAGACCTTTACGACCTTGCACTTTCGAAACGATTTATAACTTGACCGATAATGTAATTTTACCAAAATTCGTCTTAAGGTCAGTAAGGTCGGATGGAGTTAAAAGATATTTAGAAATTGATCACCTTTGAGAAAATTAAATTAATAAGAATATTTAAGATCTCCTATGTTTGGAATTATTTATAAATTGGTCTATTACGTAATTTTATCAAAAGATGTCTTCAAACCAATATAATCAATTTCCTATATTGCTATGGTCGATCTTATCAATCTATGCATTTAGATGTAGCCAGTTGTAAGTTTAAAGAAATCTTCTCTCGATTTCGCAATGTCTAAAGAAATGTAACGATGCTAATAAGATAGAAGTTGTGCACGTAGAAGTTTAAGCAAGAAGTTTCTTGCATGTCGCATCCTCGTGTCGTCGGTCAACACGGAAGTGAACCGAACCCTTGAATGTGCAAACATTGAGAAAAAGAGAGAGACGTGATGTACGCCATAAAACACAGCGAATTCTTGCTGGAGACGAGGTACGTCGTGCATCTCTATGTATACGTCGATTAGCCACGGCAATAAAGCATTTTCATGACGCGACACGCTGTAAAATTTATCAGGCGGGATCTTAGTCGTAATAACGTCTCTTTGGCACGCCAATTAACCAGTGCAATAAATTGCTTTTTCCCTGTTCCTGCTGGCGAATGCGCACTTCAAATTGCGAGGAAGCTTCGTGGATGACCTACATTTTTCGAATAAATTGGAAAATCCATGCTGCACCAAGAATTCAAACGTTTCATCCGACTTCTGATGGAATTTGAATTATTTAATTATGCTGCTTGTTAAACTGATAGTCGACTAGATATCGTTATTGGATTAATAAGAGAGACGTTTGAAAAACATTTCTTCAAGCAGTTGGGAAGAATACGAAACTATTCATTGCAGAATAAAAAATTTGTTTTAGAATTTATAAAAGTCATAAAAATATCTAGTTGGCTAAATATTCTGTATACGATGACTAATATACAATTTCTCGCTAGTCATTCTATTTTATTTTCAAACCACCGCGTTGATAGTATAGTCTGGAATAATAAACATTTGCTAAAAATACGTTTCGAGTTATTGCCCCGTTACTTCGTTAATGTCTATTTTCAGATTAAATATTTTGGACATTTTTAATGAGGATTGAATACATTGGTATAATATTAGAAAAATGTCATTTTCAAATGGCGCTATTTATATCTCAAAGATATCGACACTCCATGATGTCAGGTATCGAGATTTCTAACTTCTGAATAATTCAATGAAATTAGAGAAACGATTTGAAAAAGAAAGAATGATCTCTTGTACTTCCATTCAGAATCGAATTTTCCATGACATGCATTCCGAGATATCAGAAACGCGTGATGTCACGACGAGAAAGATTTTATGCCGTGAGATTAATTAACAGACAGCAAGACCGAGATCTATTCCGGTCGAGGCCGACTATGTTTAGAGAATTCGAGAACGTTTACCTAATATAGAGCTAAGTAATCGTCGTGCTATCGATTGCACGAATTTTGGCCAGACTTTCTGTAAGCTCAGGTTCTTTATTCCCTCGTAATTGCGGCGCGATTTACTTGGCAATCGACTTGCTTGGCCACTGCTCAGGCTTTTAGGCGACCACAGTCGATGCAACGCACCCCTCGAACGACTCCGCGAAAAATAAATCGATAACATCCTCTAATATCAATCACATTTAAAAAACTGAATTGTAAAACGAGTGAAAACTGTTATACCTCTCCTAAACTTTATAACAAGCAAAACTATAAGAAATTCCAATAGGAAGTTTCCGATAGCACTGTCCCTCGCATCAGCCATATCTACACGCAAAAGAATTGTTGATTGATCTTAAAAAAGATTAAAAAGCTATTATAGCGTTATAATGTAAATCTTCATTTCCATTTGTCAATATTATAAAAAACTTTTAATATATATTTAAAATCGTTCAAGAATGCCCCGATTTCAAACATCCACTGCATCAGCACGTTTTTCCCAAAACCAAGAAATAAGGCAACATCGAACGTGAAAGAAATTGCGCGATAACGATCGTTTTCTCATAATGCAGCGTTCGAAAAGAAAAAAGAAAAAAAAAGAGGGCACTTATCGAGGTTGGATAATGTTTCCAAGTAACGCGGAATGTCACGTTGGAAAACGTCTTTCCTTGTTATCGCTGAGCGGCGAATTTTTATCAAGCACGGCGCGATAACGTGCAACACTTTGCCAACGAAACTCGCTCGACACCGTAGTCTCTTCTGTAAAAACCGATCGCAAAATCGCTGCTCGCTTCGTTAATTAACGATCGTCAGACGCTGCGTGGCCGCGGTTTCAAGAGACTCGAGCACGCTCGTAAGCCGACCTTTGCAACGTTCGCAAAAATCCTGACAGGAATTACGCTCGACCATATATCAGCGTGTCCAACGTGGAAAATAATTACGTGGCATACAGCCACGTTGAACCGCGGTTGCTTCGTTCGAGAGTTACGCTTCGTGTTCGACGTTGAATGATCGATACGATCGGTTATCGCGACGTTACACACACGATGCTTGGGAATTTCTGACGAGAGAGATGAGAAACAGGATCATTTCACGAGCGATCCAGGATCTTCGACTCGTGAAAGAGTTCACTGACAGCCTATGGTTCATATTTAAGCTTTTTAATAAGCTACCTTAAAAAAAGACTAATAAAGAGTACAAGTATTTCCATTTCATAGGTAACGAACATTGTTAATTAAAATTTATGACGAAGGAAAGTAACCAAGAAAATGTTTTGTCATCGATAACTGTTATTGGTAATTAATGAAATGTTTCTTCATAGATAACAGCTATCGGTAGTAACATAAGACAATTTCTATCACCGATATTGATCACCAGTAACAAAATATATATATATATATATATATATATATATATATATATATATATATATTCCAGCGGTTATAATGATTGTTCGCAAACAGGATTATCGAAACTGAAATATGAATTCTTGTACTATGGACAATGGGAAATTTGGATTACAAGGTAATTTTCTATTACTCGATAAGATATTAGGAAAAAATACAACTTGTTAGATTCAAAGATATAAATAGACGATAAATCTATAAAATTCCTTAAACAATCAAGGATATACTTAATATTACAACAATCGGTATTTTTGAAATACTCAATTCGACGGAAAAATTCGTATTTAATCCCACGATCAAACAAAAGAACATTTAACATGGAACTCATTATCGAATTTTTAAATTCATCAGCATTGTTATTACGTTCTCCTGTTCTATTCTAATTGTGTTTACTACCATCATTATCTTAATAAGTATCAAATCGATACCTTTACATACATCCACATACAATTACATAGATTTTACATACACGTGGCTTTGGAATGTCTGAAGAGAAAAACAAGAGGATTGTTTCATGAGAGATTCAAGACCTTCGACCAACGGAAGCGTGTTCGCTTATAGTCGAAGGTTCAACGATCGTCTATCGATCGAAGATCCTTGGCGTCGCGTGTTTGTTCTGCTTTGTTTGCCGGACGAGAACGCGGAATGCCTGAGACACGAGAGGTCTTCGCGTTGGCCCGTCGACGACATACGTTGGCCCGAGTTCGATAGAGTTCATCCAAGCTGGCGTTTTATGTGCTCGACGTTGATATCGAGTCCCATGATCTAGGTCAGCAGGTCGGGAATCGATAGATGGGACAGAGATGAGAACGAGGCCTAAATTAGAGCTCGAGGGAGTCGATAGGGTGGACTATCGTTCCTTTGGACTTTTACAACTCCTTGTGAATTGGAAGCTACCTGTGTCTCTATATTTTTAGAGCTTTGTTTCTGTAGGCTTATCATTGTGCCATTGTATCGTCTACAGGATGGTTCATTCATGTTATAGTAATTATTGGTTCTTCTTTTGTTATATCGATAATGAGAATTTTTGTTTGTAATTTTTGCAATCCGCAAATTTTTACGTTCCAATTTCACTTTAATTTCAAGAAGAATTTCAAGTCAGAACTTCTAATCGTTCAAAATAGGTATAATACCAGTGCGATATTGAAATGAGAAATTATGACTATCGATAATTAATCTATCGTATTTTTGTCAAACTTGAACAATATATTAAGAATAGAAAAACAAGATTGCGCGTGGATCGAGAAAGGAACGCATCAAAAGTAATCTGTAATTTTTACTCTGATTTGGTTTTTGGTATGGTATGTACTTCGTGTTACACGGAGTTAAGCGTAATTTGAGTTAAAGTATAATGAATCTTGACTTTAGACTTTTCATAAAATTGCTATTGAAACTGAACTTTATTCCACTAGGGACGGTATTTCCTACATAATTGATGCACCTACATACGCCTTTTCGTATGCAAATGCACTGATGCAATAGGCACGTCATCCACGTGTAATTATTCGCAATAAATTATCAATTGCACAACGCGTGTCTGCAGAAAACAATTTGGCACACGTATTTGTACTTTAGATGTTAGGGAAAAACAGTTGCTGCAGTTACTCAATGATCTCAGATGTTCTAAAGCGGAACTATCAGCGTGACCAAAGTGTAATAGTTTCGTGCAAGACAGACAGTCGGGAAAAATTGTTTACACGCGTATTTCGTGAATTTTAGAGAAGATAAGGTTCGTGAGTAAGATTCGAAATTTACTATACGTTGCGTAGCACTGTGTAGTGACAGGAGATTAGCTTGAAAAATTGCACAGTGCTTACGAAACAACAGAAAGATTTGTAGTCACTAAGGTTTTGAAATATTTCTGTTATGTCAAACTTTTGACGTAGTTTTAACGAAATTTTGCGAAACAAAAAAGCTATTGAAGTTTTATGAAGATAAAAATTATTCGAAAGAAAGAGATTAGAAAAGGAAATAAATATAAAGGATAGAATTACTGAAAAGAGAAAGGAATAAAGAAATTTTTATTCAAATGATTGGAGCTTCAGGAATCAATTTTTTCCCTACATTTTCATATTTAAAAATTATATTCTCTCCAAATAGCAATCTACAGAATATAAATAAAAATTCAGGGGTTCCATAGCGAGGTTCAAAGTTAATCTGTATGAAGCTCGATGGAGATCGTGCAGTTTTAAATATTACTGGCAGTCTGCGTGATAACGCCCAACGAGCAGAGAGGAGACAAGTTGCGACAGATGTCAATTTCCACGATGGCGTGAGTTTTGTCGATAACGACGCTAACAGGAACAACAATTATTCCGCTCCCTCGCTCCACATTTTTGTTCCCTTGTTTCAATTAATTCCTAGATGTGTATGAATTAAACACATCTGACGAACTTAATTCTCTTTAATAAAATATGAACGCGTCGCGTTTTAACAGAAACATATTAGACGTTACGTAACGTTGCTTTACTACTGTTTTAATAAAATTTTAACGTAACTAATGTATATTTAAGTATCAATTAACAAAGTTAAAAATAATATTCAATTGTCGTATAACAAAATTAAATTTTATAAATTTCGTCAATCATTTTATCATGGATTATAAATCACTGACTATAATAATTCATACTAGAAAGCAGATGCTATCCTTATATGAGGATATCTTCGAAGTTACTTGTGGTAAAGTATACCTAACGAGCAAATTTAACATCTCTCATCCAACATCAGGTTTTACGACTTCGAGGTTTATACTATAGAAACTGCAATACTCTCCAGGATACTAAAACTTTTTCTCACAGTGATTCGTGATTGCTTCTAAAATTTTAATCCGCCTCCGTGGTGTTGAACGCGTCGCAACGCCGTAAAAGGAGAGACAAGCTGACCAAAAAAAATTAATTATCTCGCTGTACAGTGCTTCGTTTGCACGCTGAAAATGGAGTAAATAAAATGTTACTCATAAACGAGTAACATTCTCCCTTCACTCACGGCACTAAGAAGAATGAAACAAAAATTAATTTTTTAATTCCTCTGTATACATATAATCTATTCACGTTCGTAAACTCTGTTACGAACCATTACATAATTCCATAGTACAGTATCGTCCTAATATCACCATAAATTACTCTACATATCACAACGAAACGCTATTCGAAATTCATCTCCAAAAAGAAAAGAGGGAGAAGAACGATAATAAAGAAAAAAAAAACAGGCAAAGAGTACTCAAGGAAGAAGGGAGTCGTTCGATCGTGGCATGTGAACTTTCGACGAAATCGCAAGAGAAGGAACACGGCATGCTCAACCGAGGGAGATAACCCCCGCGGGTTAAGGGTTGCGATTCACGATCGATGTTATCACGAAATTGGGATCGTGGGTGCGCGATACCGTCTCTATGATAACGTTTCGCCGCCCCTCTTCCTTATTATGATATCAGTATGAGTTCGTCCTTCTCCGACGCGGCGGATCTCGAGCTACGTAATATCGCGCGACCACGTTCATCGCGATGGAGCCGTTACATCGCGATAACCGGTGCGTGCACGCGCGCAAAGTACTTCTGATAAGCGTACGCTCGACCGAATCGTTTTCATGAGCCCAACCAGATTGTGGATTACAATTTTGCGTGGAAACACCACTGATATTTGGCAATTGAGTACTTTTTCATTTTCGGCTGGATTTCGAAAGATTATTTGATACGGATCGTGTTCCATGAGCATCGAGTCATTCTTAACTCGATTTTGTTTCGTGGCTGATACAAAGTATCCTTAATTTTGAAGGAAAACAAATTTTTAAAAATTTGTCTAACTTCGTAGAAGAGGGAAAATTCTCGTAAATTTTCTTCATTTTCTAGGGAACAGACTCGTTTGTATTTTGTGGGAAGAAAAAGAGTCAAGAAAGCGAAGGTTCGTTTTCTTTCAAACATAAAAGTATTTTTTCTACTAAGGAAAATATTCCGATGGGATTCGATTTACGATTAGCTTGTAAAAGATTTGTAGATCTAGCAAAGTTGAATGATTTGAAGCTTGATGAAGATTGTTTCATATTGAAATCTTCTTAATTGAACGAAAAAGACTCAAATTTGAAAAATTTCAGAAAGACGTTCTTCGGTTAACTAATATTAAATTTTGGAAGAGTCACAGAAAGACTTTTGGTTATTCGATATATTGGGAATTTAAAGGTTTGAACATTACTCAGAATTTCGGCCTTTTCGTTGCTACATCGCGTCTAATTAATGGTCTTTTAAGTGGACCACAAATATAGCACGTTGTATTTAAATTCAATGAATATATGAAACTGAATATTTACAATTATTTGATCGTAATGAGATTACGCCGAATACGTTACGCGAACAGACAATGTAATTTGTCGGAGTAGACCTTAATTTTATTAATGTGAATCGTAACAAAAGCGTCAATTATGTAATAAACATCGAGTCGTTGTTAATTGTAGCATTGATTCGAATAAAGATAACAAGAAAATCGATACGTCAGTTATCGTACGAACGTAAACCAGAAAAGAAAGGAAAAATATTACGGACGTTATCAGCGTTAATAAATCGAGCAATTGTATTATATTCTCGTTTATCTACAAGCACGAGGTAGATGGAATAAAATATAGGTATTTTTATCCATTGTGTTCAGAAGAAAATAAAAGTTGATTATCGCTAATACACGATGCATTCCAATAAAATTAATCGACGATATTTCGTCGAATAGTACAGATAAGCAGCGTAGTAAGAACAGAAATCTAATTTTACACGTTTCGAAAATATTATCAACAAGACATATATATATATATATATATATATATATATATATATATATATATATACACATATGTATATTATACTTGAAGAAATGATCAAACTGTTGTTAATTATTATCACGTAAGATCGTCATAATCTTTTTGATAATTCTACAAGATTAATTTAGCTTAAACGCAAAACTCGATAACGATGGACAGCTACTGCTCGTCGAAATTTTCTTTACTAGAAAATAAGAATTTTTATTCATCATCAAAGACTTCATTATAAAATATTCGAGTAGCAGATTCAAGAAACCTTTTCGTATAGACTCGATTAAGACGCGAGTTTTGCATAACTTGAAAGTACGAGATTCAAAGTACTAAGAATACGTTGAAATGAGAAAAACTCTCTAACTGATACGCATCAAATTTGTAAAACTCCAAAGTACTAGAGAAAACGACGTCAAAGAGACGCTAAGAAATCACTGAATCTCCAAGCCACGACTCTCAAAGTGCATCGCATACATTCCACTTATCCTAGACGTAATCTCGGCACATTGTTCGCGTTTCATTACGGTTCCTTTACGACACTCGTTCCTTCGATCGCGACCATAAAACGACGCTTACGGAAAACAACGGATCTCGTCGCGTCGGTTTCCTGGAGTGGTGATACAGGTGCAAAAGTACGTTTCTTTCATGAAGTAGAAAATTAAATTGAAGCTGAAAGTGCGGAATTGAAAATTATAAACTATTCAACTGTTTAATAAAAACAAATTTTGTTTGTTTTACAATTGAGCTAACAGCTTTTAGATTTTCAGACTTTCGCTCAGACTCTATAGAAAGTCAATAAAATATCGTTTATAGCTACAGTTATTTTGAGGGATTTCAACAAATGGATTTTTGAAGAGGTATGAAAGTACTCTGAATCATTATTGAATGAATCATAATAAAATTGTGAAAGACATATAGTCGGAAAAAGAAAAGGAATTCGAAAGCTGTAGATTTCCATACTTTGGTTTCTTCAAATTTCTCAAATATTCCTCCTAGTATAATATCATTAAATGACCATGGTCTTGATCCCATTAAATGGCTCACATTTAGTATTAGTTTTTACAGACATATATCAAAATTGTAAATTTTTCTTTCAGCAATAAAAAAGGTTGATATAACCTTGACATGCTATCACACAAAATGGCAATTTTAGAGGTAATTTTTGTGGACACGTCGGTAGTACCTATTTTTCAAATGTGTCACTATTCTAGCAAACCGATGAAACAGACCTATTAACTTTTACGTCGTTTAACTTTAATGTCGCCTCCTATTATCTACGAGCGAATCAGACGGACGGTTCGCGGAGGATTACGTAGCGCTGCAATGATAATGCGAATCCACGAAATTCCATCAATAAATTTACCAACTGCGCAATTCGCCGCGTTTCCCGAGACCCGGTGATAATGCTCTTCGCGTTTAATATCCGTCCGCTTCCCTTTTTACGACCGTTTTAATTTCATCCTCGGCCGTAACTCGCTTCTGCTCCGCGAAACGAACGACGCTCATTCAGTTCGCAAGTTGCTAACGTGACGCGTGTCCTCAGTAAAAAGATACGAACGATAAGATTCGGCTGTTCTTGATAAAGTTTTTTGGTAAACCAATTGGGGAAAAGGAAGGGAAGGGGGACTATGTATGACGAAAGCTGATCGAACTGACGATATATTCGAACGAATTGCGAAATTTTATGAAATAGCCGATGAAAATTCGATAAGACTGTGTGTATTTTATTCTTGCGGAATTTTTAATCTAGAGATATTTGTTCAAAGTAGATGAGCAATTTTTGGAAGATTTTTGTGATTAATATTAGTGGAATTTGTAGATAGAATATAGAGATATGTGATACAGTGGATTTTTATATCACCAACTGCCAGATCTGACTATTATCTTGGCGAACTGACAAAACACTTTCCCAAAATGTCAACTGTGAGAGAGAATACCTATACAATGTCTACTATATAAAAGACGACTACCTTTTTTTGTTGCTAAAAATACATTTGGCTAAAGAATGTTCCATATATTCTTTAACTTTATTTTACAATATTATATTTCCTACTAATGTGTATTTTTTAAAATTTGCACAATAATATATTATATATGTGTTCCTTCATCTGAAAATGCGCAAATATCTTGAGCATTATGAGCGATACGGAAAAATGTTCCAAACAAATGTTACGCGATGTACATGTCATACCAATATTTATTTTATATTGGAAAGCTGTATGAAGGCTACATTTTTAGATGAAAACTATATCTTTCACATAAACCACTATCGAGATATTAAATTTCAACTTTGATATGATCCGGCATTGGCGTCATCCAATGTACATCACGAGAAAATTGCTTTGACAAACTTTGTGCATCATAATGGTTCTAAAAAGAGCCGATTGTGTGTATACGCATTGTGTATGTACTAAATACTACCCTTAAAACAGTTAGTCGCTTCTTTTCTACGTATTTACCATAAAATAATATGACTTTACCCTTCTTAAGAATTAATATTTCGATAGTGGTTTATGCGAAAGGTACAAGTAAAGCGTTTTTAAAATGTTCCAATGTCGACTGCAAGAACACAGGAAAAGAAGATATAGTCCCCATTTAAAAATATAAACGTGACATTTATAGGGCTTTCCAAAGTCATTGTTTGATAAATTAAATATCGGTACGATATGTCCTCCTGGACATCGTACAACATTTGTTTCAAACATTTTTATTTTCGAGATATTTACATCACGAGATATTTCCCAGACAAATGGCACACGTCTTACATTTAATTCTGAAACCTAAAATCTCAATCTGAACAGTACTTGAACGAGTATATGAAAAAAGGATGACTTGTACATTTATTAACAAAAATCTAGATCATTAATACCAAAATAAGTATCTACTCTAGAAATTATTATATGAAATTTTCAAATAATTTCCAACCAGTTCCAAAGGAAATTGTAACATTCTACACAGTTTTTTTTCGGATTTCACTCTGTTAGGTAGACTCACAAAATATTATACTTCAAGGTAGCACACGAATTCCTAAAATAACACACGTGCTCCGCAAAAATTCATGCCAACGAAAATCTTAACGCGTTTATGTGGAACGTAAATCCGTAATTATCGAAACTTTTTTAACGATCTTCTTTGTAAGTTGTCCAAGCCGGTGACGAGGCTGTCAGAACAGCGAAAGGCTTCGTTTTAAACTCGACGCGAAGCACCTGGGCTGGTTATAGTCGATAATGCTTATGCACGACTTGCTTCAACCACTTTGAACTTGGAGGGTCGTGTAAATCGCATGGAAAACGGGCTAGTAGGTCACCCTACTTTCGTCCGTTACATTCCACGATACACGTTCAACATACCGTAGAAATTTCCTTTGTTTATCCACTTTTACTTTTACGTTTACAGCTGGCAGTTCGATGGCGCCGCTATCGTTTTGTTCGCGTTTACACTCGATATCTGGCGACGTTGATGATTCAGGATTTAATGGTACTTGCATGACATGTGTATATGAAATTTTTATTTTTAAAATGAATACTGGGAACGGGATCTTTTTCTTTCGACATCCCTGTAAGCTTATTTTTCGGGTATCTTATCATGTATTTGCGAGGATAAACTTCGTGAAACATAAAGTTAATATGTAAGCCGAGAGAGAGAGAGAGGATGTTACCTGATAACGTATTGTGTTGTAAATTCGAAGATCGATTACATCAGAAATTCTCATGTTCGTTAAAAACTCATTTAAATTTCATCTAAAATTCTAATTCCTCGCTCGGCCAGCAAAAGATAATTCAACGTTCCGCTATAGTTAACAATACGAGCGGAAACTATGTTAACATCTACTGACGAATTCAAATCGTTTCCGATTAAAAGCTTCCATTTCGTGTGAATGTTACGTTTCATTGTTTGTATTCATAAAGCAGTTAGTTTATAAGAGTTGGTTTCGAACTTCAAGATGAGTGATTGTAGAGTTCAAAAATATACTTATGAGAACTTTGACATTTGAAAAAATCGAAGCTCATAAAAGTAGTACTGGAACCTTGAAAGATTAGAAACTATACCACAGATATATCATACTATACGACATGCACTATGTTCGCTACAATTCAATACCGTAAACAGAAATCTATCTTAAGCCTCTGATTAAAGTATTTAAAAAATATATCTGACGAATACTACTCGCGTTAGTGTTTCATATGTGTAATTATCGAAGTACTTATAAACATCTAAAATCTTACTTCGTCTAGCTCTAAGGTTATATAATTAAATCTCGAATTATTTAGTAGTACTTTCGTATAAGCGAACAAATTTGATATTATGAACATGGAATATAGAACCTGATAAAAAGAGGCTTCGTTGAAAAATAAGGGCATACGCAAATACTTTTTGTAGCCACTGTACTTGATCCCATTCTTAGTCAATAAACATTCGAACATGAACATTCTTACAATCTTATCGTTGTGGCATATGGTGAGACTTACCTGACCCACAAAGCTAAAAGCTCAGTACACCGATCAATCTCCATAAATGTTCCAATTCGAAATGCGACTAGCTTCCTAAATAGGCGGCTATAAACTTAATCGGACTGCATATTTACCAATATCGCTGGAAAGCGTTTCGTGTCGCATGAAATCGAAAATAAAGACGCTTGTCACGTAACCACAACGAAAATGTTCCACTGTATGTATGTATACACGCCGTACATATATATATATGCAAGACTGTTTTAAGCACGAAACGTCGCGAAGTCTCATAATTTTGATCGCACGAGCTACGGCGATAAAACAGGGCGAAATTGCCAAAGCAAACACACACAGTCGGTCGACATACGCGCGTACCACCTAGCTGAGGGTTAAAATTACGCTCTGACTACAGGTCAGGCTCGAGATTCGTTTGGCAACCCTGTCATTTTCCTCGAGAGCCCTTAACGAGTCCCGGCCCTACCTTCCTCTTCATCCCTGTCACCCTCGAAAAAAAGCAACCCCTCTTCTCGAGCCAAGGTGAAATAAAAGCTGTTACACTCGGTAACGAGCTCGGAACAAGCAATAACGTCGCATGGAAATTTATTACGGTAAACACGGACGCATCCCGAGGTCTCGTTGCTCATCGCGATCGCGCAGTAAAACGCGTTCCAAATAATTGCCCTGCTTGCCCTTTCGTACTTCTTTGCCCCCGCTGGGAAAAGACAAGAAGTAAATTTCTCTTGAAAACCTTTTCAAACTCTTTCCATACAGATCTCCTCTTCAGGATTCATTTAGGTTTTTCTTTAGGTCTCATTACGTACTCTTTTTATACTATTTTTACAATTAAGGGATTTATTAGATTTGGATTGAATGGAAAGCTTATGTGTTTTCGGAATATTGGATACAGTTGTATGACCACAAAATTGATGTATTGTAATCAATAACGTATAACGCCGACACTATCTGCCAATATTCTAGGTTGCATAGAAAGAATTATAATAATAGCAACATAATTCTTTTCCCATTTCCAATATCCTAAATAATAAATCAACTAACGATCACAACTATTACAATATATTCTATATTAATCAACATTATGTTCCTTAAAATTCTACTTTTCTCAACTCAATACCGAAACGACAGCTAACCATTATCAATTTTTTAAACAATATATAATACAATTTATCCTTGTTACAATTCTGTGCATAGTAAAATCAACATGACAGCCAACGATAAATCTATAAATCCAACTAACAGTCCCCCATAGCTCGTCCTATTCACTGATTATCAACTGTCCCAAGTTTCAAGTAGAAAACTACCGCCACTGATCAGACCGAGCGTTACACGGCACCGTGGTACTTCTGGTTCTATCGAAGCACTTCATAACACATTAAGAGGCAGTTTTCTTCGTTTCATAATCGATTACGTAAAGCAACGACGAACAGTTATGGTTCCGTTTTTGCAGGGAATATTTCGTGTCCGTGGGAGGCTCGAGAAGAAATGGGTCGACGAAGTCCGTGGAAGCTGTCGAATCTCAGGTACGCTCGAAATCGATCGTTAAAAGCGAGCTCAGACGATTTTTGCCAACAATACGAGCGGCCTATAAAACCACAGCAGATACCTCTCTCCCCCGCGTTTGGCTTCGTTATATTGGATTCTGCGAATCAATAAACCTCGCTTGCGTCACGACCATGCTGATCCTAATGCAACGAGCTTGCAACGCGTGTTTCAACGCTTCTCCACAGAACAGAGGAATCTTCGATTCGTTCGTTGATTGCACACGCTGTAAAGAATGCGTTGCCTTCATTCGTTTTTCACATAGAATACTCGTGGTTTATTATTTCAGGTATTAATAATGGAAATTATAATTCTTCCACCATCGTGCTTCTTTCTATCTAATTTGAGTATTGCATTAAACAAAATATTTTTAGGTATATTCTGAAATGTTTCTAAGAGTTTCTAACAGTAGGTAGAAATGCCACTCGTTAAAACGAATAGTGATGCACGTACAAATTAAGATAATACATATCGTACTTGTTACTAAATAGCGAACAAAATGTTTACTCATATTGGGAACAAAGTAACTTTTATCGTATTATAGCTATGTTTAAAATGTATTAGTGTAGATAGTGTAACTAAGAAAGGTCAATGACGTGTTAAATAAAAATTTGCAATTTTCGACTGTTTTATGTTTTAAACTGTAAGGAATTTCTTAGGAAATGTCTTTTTTTGAGATTATTTATAATTATCCGGAAATTTTCTTATTTTCCTTAACGATGAAGTTTTCTTATTAGAAGAATCGATGAAAAAGCAACGCGTAAACATAACTTTCTATTTTTAAATCACGTGTTGTTTCAGACGTTTCGTTGAATTTGTTCAGTCATTCCCGTCATAGGAATAATATTTGTTGATTTCGTGCGAAAACGTTGAAGTTTCCATGAAATAAACAGGCATTTGTAAAAAAATTTGAACTGTTATCCCATCGATGAAGAGTTAAACGGTGATTACCGTGGCAAAAATTAAATCTCTACTCCTGTATGACATCAGGAAATTTCAACTGTAAACAAAGTTCACAACGAGCCACGGGCAATATTTAAGGACTGCGACCTTTCGTCGTAAGGAAGCAAAGCTGAGAAAAACGATATGTCAAACAGAGTTCACGGATGATTACTAAAAAGAGAACACTTGTTAAATGTCACTGCTTTCACCGTCAGCTTTATAATCATACTTGACGATCCGATGAATAATGACTTTCCCTCTTACCATTTTCCCTACATTACCTATAAAAAGATCATTATTCTTATTATATCACCTTAAGAATTAAAATTCTACAACTACATACAATCTCTATCATCGTGTGTCTTGGAAATTATGTACACGTGTATCTATACTTTTTTTTCATCTATATTTTTACATTCTAGAAAAAGAATTTTCAGCTCTACTATCGAATAATCTCGGTGTTTCCACGCCAGAAATTTACCAGGAATCTCACAAACAACAAAGCGCTACCCATCTCAATCGAAATAAAGAGTAACATAGTACACTATAAATATTTTCCCGGGGTTAAAGATCTAAAGTTTCTAAATCTTTACGTGTATTTACATCCACAAATTCCATTCTTTCTAAAATTCTCAGAAACTACTAACAATCACAGAATTTTTCAAAGAAACTCAAGAGATGTTTACGTAAGTACTTGCAATTTGTCATTTCGTAATCCTTTCATGCAGCTAGTTTTGCCTAAAAGGAAGAGCAAAGTTACCCAAAATTGGCAGAATCTTCGAAACATATTTCCAGAGATGTTTACCTACGTCTAATTTCCTATTCAGAGTCCATTCACGTTTCGGTTTTTTTCATAAAAACGGAAACCAACGAGGCCTTCATGGACCAACCGAAAAGCGATTTATTAGCAGAACGGCGTTACGCGTTCGGAATGGAACAACGACCAACAATGGCGCGTCTCGCATTCGGCTTTCAGCGCTATTCTTGGCCAACCCGGGAGGCGATCCTGAAGTTGATGGATCGGTTGGTGACGCGCGAAAAGCGATCGTGCTTCCGCGAACTTTGTTCTCCTTCGACGTTCAAAGCAAGACGTATCGCGGTTGGAAGGGAGTGATTGCCAGAACTCTTCGTGAATTAACAAATCCAAGCTTGTAGATCAGATTAAAGGCTCGAAAAGCTCGAGATTTCTCGTTTTCCTTGCTGGAACGTCGTGGAAAATCATTTACTACTTCTTGTTTGATTTTATTAAACAGAGAATCGCAAGTTTCCAATTTTAATGCGCTGAAGAAAAGTATACCGACGAATCGGATAAATTGTAGAGAAATCTCTTTTTCTTTCTGTATTTTCATCTTAGAATTTGAGATTATTTTAGTCGTTTTCTTTGAAAATTGTTAATGAAAACGACATGACATGTAAATGACTAAAAATTATTCGTTTAGAATAAACTAGAGATTTAATATCACGTTATTATTCTAGTCACGATGTATTGCATACATAAATCATGTTAATTACAAACCATTAATTTTTGCTTTCTGAAATTTTTCTCATGAGACTTTCTTTCCGAGTTTCCCTTCGGTCTATGACGGATAAAAGAAATACATTTACATTGTATAACGTCCTTTTTCATATGTAAAAAGGGCATCGAAAAAAAAAACAAAATAGGCAAGGTATAATATACAATAAGTAGGTACCTACATTATATTATAAATGCCTACGAATACTTTATATTACATGACAGTATACTTTTCGTCGTATCGTTTGTTTAAATTTAGCAAAGCAAAATTAAAAAGAACAATTTGGAACAGCGCCTAATTTCTACATTATTAGCAAAATACAAATAATCTATTATATTCTATTATATCTATATACACCTAACTAACTTTACAGAAAAACACATTACAACAGAAAATAACTTTACTCGTTTCTTCTATCCATCACATTATTTTCTTAAGACTTTTTCACTCCGTCCTTCGAAACAAAAAGAGGAAGAATGCAGGAATAATTATCAGACTTTCGCTTGTGGATTCAACATAGAAAATCAGTTTCCTCCTTACAGGGATCCAGGCTTTTTACATGGAGCAAAAAACGTGAGAAATTGCACCGGAGCGTGCAAATAGTAGTCGATTCTCAGCTTGGACTAAAAGCAGACGCTGATTTACAAGGCCAATAGCGTTTATCGCGTCTAGCAAAGTCTGTAAAACAAAGCGGAGGTCCGAGACCCTTTTAAGGGACGATAGACACGCTGTTTCTCACCCTATTTCGTTCAGGAGGGAATGCGAAAGAAGTGGAAGCGATGAAAATTCGACTTTTCTCTCACTCCCTGGTAAAACGTGTCTACACGCGTTGCTTGATGGCCTAGTAAAGGCCGAATGTGTCAAGAAAATTTATTTCGATCACGAGGGTGGATGAATTGTAGCGTCAGCGAGAACTCGTCTCGTTTTTCTCGCTTCTCTGCCTGTAGAATTTGTGTTCTACGTTTCCAGCTTTCTCCGCGTTCGTTTTTCCGCGAATTTCCCGATGAATATATATGTATATACGCGTGGCCTCTATAGTGCAAAAAGAGCTCGTCGAGATTGAATTCGCATTATAGTGGAGATCGGTCGAAAGCGTAAAATGCAATTTCCCTGAAAGTGCTTCATAAATGTTGCAATTTATTTCTGTTAATTGGTACGGGAATGAGAACGCGTGAATCAATGGAATAAAAGGGACTAAGGTTGAAATACTGAATCTCTAAATCTGAAACTTAACATTGCACAATTCGTCCTAATTCAATCACTTCTACATTTTCTCAGAATCCTGTCATGTTCAAATCTCAAAATCTTGTATATAATTATACATGTACACAATAATATATTATATACACCTATATAAACTTCTACTTCGAATACCTAATCTATCAATCATTAAAAAAATTGTCAAAGTGATACTATTGTACATATCGCGATTAATCAGAACAAAACGCATTAATTTTCAATAATCGTTGTTTCAACACTGTGGTAATGAAGAGACGACGAATCGTCACGTAATAATTGGCAGAGGACACTAATTCCGAGGACAAGCACGATTGATTTTATACTCAACTAAACTCATCTACGCTCCGTGTGCGCACCTGACCAATCTCCTTTTTTCATCATGGCGACGTTTAATCTCATCTTTTTCTGTCGTAGAGAAACATAGCTGCCGGAATTTATTGCCAGTACGAATTCTCAGCCTTCAATATCGGCATATTAATTTTCGGCTGGCGCACGAGAGACGTTCGATCGCTTCGTTAATTATTAGCCGATTTTTCACCGTCTCGAGGCTAAGACCTGCAGAAATTCATGCCGACATAACGATGTAAAGTACTGTAAGAGTTTTAGAAATATTGTGATGATCCACGCAAAATTCTCATTAGATAAATGGTTTACGCTAATTATACGTACTTAAGAATAATATGTCAAACGATAAATATTTCTTTCGACCTCGTTGTAGTCCTAGAACTTGTATGTTCCAATCTCGCTCTTCTCTCAATACATAGAAACACTTAACTTTTTAAAGAAAAACTTTATCGTAAAATTTAAAAGAGGAGATCGCACGCGTTAACAACGATGCTTTCAGCAACGATAAGATTGAAAGCGCAAAATTCAAGTATCATTGATGTTTTTAGAAACGAACTGCTTTTAACCTGCGAGAGAAATTATCTTTTTTACGAATTACTAAGAAAGGCATAATATACTAAAATTTCAAACCAGTTTTATCAAAGATCGATAGGTGTATCTACCGTTTAGTTGATGAATAATTTACTAGAGTACAATGTTACGTATATACAGTCAACAAGAAATAAACTTGACTTTTAACCTTTAACGAAAAGTTTTTCTCGAAAGGGTGACAACAATATTCGAACGAGCTTTTGTTTTTTCGTGGATACAAACGAGAGAGAGAGAAAGAGAGGGGGGGGGGGGGAGAGAGATAGGGACAGGGATGAGATGAGAGTTCCGGTGACCAGGTCTGACTAACATGTTTTTGCGCGGACCTCGAAAGCTTTATTTGCCGAGCGAGATTTTCCAATTAAACCGTGATTAATCCGCGCGACGAATGCTTAGGGCCGAATGTTTACGGCTCAGGGGAAATAAGTTGCTGGTATACAGAGCGTGGAAAATCGATACACACAGTGAGGGCAGGGTGTAACGGGTAGGGTTTGGGTGCAGAGGAATCGACGATAATCCGATTTCGATGGACGGCACGAGTTGGATAATTCGTTTGCCTCGTGCCACTCCAAATAGAGAAAGAGAGATAGAGAGGTAGAGAAAGAGAGATAGAGGGATAGAGAAAGAGAGGTAGAGGAATAGAAAGAGAGGAGAAAGATGAGTGTGTTCTATCTTCGTCTTCATCCCGCTTTTCTGTATTTCTATCTCTGTTATCGATGGAACTATTGAATTCCGTTTTCCTCGACTCGCGTGACTCGAATCGCAAAAAAATTCGAACTACGTAGAGAGGAAAAGCGCTTCGCGATCGTTCGAGATGACTTTACATTCCACGAAATAGTTCGAGGATAAAATTCTTCGATCAAATGGTTTCGTCGTTGCGATTTTTATTTGTTACTTCTTATTGGGTCTTCCGATTATCTTAACTTGGGGATTTACTTAGTCGCGATAGTTGGGAAAATAGAGAAATTGTGTTTGTGGGGAAACTGATATACGATCATAGGTACTGTATAAAAACATGATTCTAAAGGAGAAATATGTAATGTATGATGTTAAACGATGGATATAGTACTAGAATTACATTACATATATCTAACTGTAACATGTAAGACAGCGTTGTTAAATTAAAAACATTCATTTGTATGTGCTATATAACATCCTCAAACTGGTTGCCTCGTTTGCATAATGTATAAAACATTTCGCAGCGTATTTTACGAGCGAATAAAGATGTTTAAGTTGGCGATTCTCTAATAATTAAATAGTGTCTCCAAGAACTAGAAATTATTTTGCAATGTTTCCCTTGCGTAAAGAAAGAAGCGAAAGATCACCTATACCCAAACGATGTTGTCACTCTAACAAACTTGATATACTCAATGCTTCATTCATGGATCATTCAAAGTAATAATTTCATTATATGAGAATAATATATTATACATTATATGAGAATAATACTAATAATAATAATGAGAATTATATGTATTTTAATTTACAAATTGTATTCAATGATTTAATCATTTTGAGTATCAACCTTACAAATACTATGAGTAGTAAAAATTTAAAAAACGATTACAATGTGCTCATAAATAACTGGATTATTACTTTAATTACACCTTCTATTATAATAAATATCTAAAAAAGAGTCTAATAGAAACCATCACTTAAACGAAAAAAAAGCTTTCTGGTTTTACGTTTTATTATAATCCAACAAGCAATTTCAATCAATTAATTCGTCAAACGCGAGTCGCTGACGCGATACGCCATCTCGTATAGCCAGCGGCGACCTTGCTATTATTGTCACACTATTTTCATAAGCAGCTCGGGCAAATCTGACGTAAATAAATGCGTAAATACCTCTATATCGCATTTTGACCCATTAATTAATTAACGCACCTAATCTGCTAATTCGTTTGACACACACACACACACACACACGATTCCTAAGCGCGAATGGAAATCGTCATTTCCGCAGTAGGAAAAGCATGTTCCAGACAGCGTTACGACCTCAACGTAATTTGTCGTAATAGGCATGTTTGTTTGATGTAATACCAAGAGACTGAGTCACTACGATCGTTCCAGATCGCGAGCGACCTTGAAGAAAAGCGAAACGCCTCGCATCGACTGACGACGAATACAATTTCTAGATCGATGTGTCGAACCAATGTTATTATTTACCTTTTAAACGAAGCTGCATTGCAACGGACGATTCGGGTTGTCGTCACAATATTCTCACACCATAACTCTACCTTTAGCGTAGAATCACAATTTTGGTATCTACTCGATCGATAATTTCATTTGTTAATATACCAATAAACTAAATATCCTATTCTCCAATCGCATATAAATGACATTTTTAAAATGATTTTACAGTCAGTTATAGAAGTCTATATACGTATACTTAATGAATTCTTTGTACATATATTATTTACTGAAAGAAATTAGAAAGGTATTTTGCATTAGGACCATTAAAACTCACAAGCAGTGCCTTATTAAAGTATTTGGTCACTTACAGAAATCTTTTACTAAACGTATCATGCGTCTTATATAAAACATTTTAAAATTTCAGTAGCATTATGTATAATGGAACACGTTTATTATATTAATAAAATTTGAAACAAATGGAAATATACGTACGTATACATAGAAGAATATAATCATAGTATTTGAACGGTCAGTTATTTATTATACTAGTAAACTAAAAAATATTTACTGAGATCACTCTTAGCACTAATTATATACTGAAGACCGTTATGTTGCATAGTACGTTTTAAACTAAATATATATTTACAGCAAATATTTTGCAACTTTTATATACACTTCTAGATTCGTTTCAAATTTTACAAATAGAATCATGATATTCATGTCTCATTATAGTGTTAACGAAACTTTAGAAAGTTTCGTATGACGCATGTAATATATTCATCAAAATTTTCTATGTTAATATTTTTTGTGTTTCGAATATTTTCATGTGTCACTATACGTATAGCCTATATGAGCTCCTTAAATGTCAAATTGATCAACTCTTTCTTAC
The DNA here is from genome assembly GCF_040668555.2 of Bombus flavifrons. NCBI lineage: Eukaryota > Metazoa > Arthropoda > Insecta > Hymenoptera > Apidae > Bombus > Bombus flavifrons. Next base: position 7,090,527 of record NC_138446.1, on the reverse strand, counting down.
TTCTTTAATTTCATTACATAAACACACGATTAATATACAATTCTTGAGAAACAAATGGTTAATTTTTATACGTCGAGATAAATTTAGAAAGCAATGTTTGTAAGTTCATCAATATGTCTTCTGAACGGCTCATGTAACATATAACAAAGTCTCTAAGTCCGATTAATATAAAATATGGTACAAAAAGATTTTTAGAACTAACCTCCTAATTAAAAGAGTGTAGGCAGGCTTTTCTAAGACATTACACATCACTGTCACCTTTTTTTATTAATTTAAGAAATAAAGACTGAGACGTAGATCGTAAAACCGAAACGAAACATACATATATTTTAGTGTCATCTTAAACGGTGATTGGTCAAAGTAGTTAGTTCGATATATCGAGTGGTGGTTGCGATAATCGAAGGATCAAAGGCGCGATTACTGCGCCACAGACGCGGCAGAAATGCTCTTGAACCGTTACGAAGTGGAATCGTGCTCCGATCGCGTGACACATTACGGAATTCGCACCGTGACGGGTTCCGCGCATAAATTATCTGACCGTGTGACGCGTGTGTACACAGAGAGTGGAAAAAAGAAAAAAAGAAGCAGAGTGGCGAGCTCACGCGAGCTACGGTTCCGTTTCGCGATCATGATCAAGAAACGTCTAGAGTTGTCTCGAATGAAGAAGAGTTCGATACTCACGTGTCTTTGTCGGGTCAGCGAACACTATTCTCGTCCCTCGAATGAAGCACGAAAGTACGAAATGACGTCAATGGAAGATCACTAGTTCCGTAATACCCTCGGAATATCCTCCTCGTTGCGTATCCACAGTCCTCTTCTCACCGTGCTCCTGCGTTCTCCTACAAGGTACGATCACGAAATATTCCTTGCTGTCACACTGCTTTACAGATCGTGTAGCTCCAAAAGATAGAACAAGCTGTCACTCGCGCAATCGATTTTCACTTTTGGTGAAACGATGTTACGTTGGGAAATAAGGTTATGGTACACGACCGTTTCGTATCGCTACACGGGTTACGTATAAAAGTAAAAAAAAGAAAGACGCGGAGATTATGGGAAGAAAGGAAAACGATCGGAGCAGTAACGATGTTACCGTACTGCTTCCCCTTTCTTCACTATCTTTTCTATCGATATTCGGTCGTGTTACTCGCTGCAACGACGTTCGCGGTGTGTGTCGTGTCAGTTCTCGAACGCAGCACTGAGGAAAGAACTCGTCCTTTGCGCGCGCGCGTTACTGTACACGCGTATATCTATATACATATATGTATATAGAGACAGATATAGATATTATAGACAGCACGCGTGCCCCTGTAATGTCCTTCGTTCCGTTTTTCTTTTCCTTCTTTTCTTCGATCAGAGCAGTTATCGTTCCACGAATTCACACGAACAGTCACTCGCGAGTGCCGCTGCGAGACTGGAACGCGGGGAAACATGTGCGGCCTCTTACATACCGCTGTGGACGAAGGGGGAGTCGGGGAGGGGAGTAGGGGGAGCCACCAACGAACGAGACGAGCGGTGGGGGACGATCCCACTCCTCGTACAACGAGTGGGGTAACTGGCAAGGACGCGAGACCTCGACATGTCGCGGTCGCTCGACGTACTACTTTTTTCCTAACACTCGTGCTTGCTTTCCTCCCGATCACATTGATAAGGGAAGTTATCGGGTGCCGCTCTCTTCTCTCGAGACCTGAAATTGGATGACCGAAAAAAAGAAAGAAGGTTGTCCCATTTGGATCGCGTTTCTGATCTGTGTAAACGTATACGAAAATCATTGCAAACGCTAAAGATAGTAAAAGAAGTAAGGTGAGAGCTTGTTCCTTTTAGAGCTGGTTAACTATATTTAGAGCCTCGTTTTCTATCCGTTGTTGAAATGTATCGAGCAAAATAGAGTAATACCTGTGTATAATGTCTACTATTAGACGAAAATGAGCTTTTTTGTTATCTACTCGTAAATAAATTATTAGCAATTTTTAATTATCGCTACTGCCTTTCGTACTTAAGCCTTTTTGTAATTTCGTCGTTATCCATGGATCTATTACACGAGCTCTAAACGAGCCTAGTTTACTTATCTGTCATTAACGATGCACGGGATCACGAAAGATTTAAGAGGTTAATGTCATTTAACCAATTTATTTTTACTAAACTCTTCGTGAAGATAAGGGACTTAAATCTTCCAAATTTCCTCATGTATATGACATATTAAATATATCGCTCGGCCAAAGAGAGATGTTCACGAAGGAACACCTCGATGTCGGAGTATCATTTAATCATGTCTAGATAGGAAGACCTTGATTCACTTACGCGTAAGCACAAACCGACAAACCGAACGTGCAGGAAGCCCGCTATCTAAAGACAATCGCGACAAATCGCAAGGTAGATTTGTATCGCAACTTCCGCGATGAGGTAAGACCGGCGAGACGTAATCGCGATTATAAAGTCGTGTCGGCCGTCGGCCATGGCTCGGGGAGGAATCCATTTTTCTCTCCGCGTAACGCAGAAGAGAAGCCGGATGATTGCGATGCAAGTTATTGTAAATCGCTCATGAGGATTGGACAATCGCTTCTCGATTCGACACGTTCGCTTGCATGGTCATTGTTGCGAGTGTTTGAACATTTATTCATTTTAGTTTTACACTTTATTACAATTATCTGATGGAATGTTCGATAGCAAGTAAATGATATTTTGAATTAATTATCTCAAATCAGTATCCGTTGTTTGCGACAAACAACGTCTTTTACGTATAGATGTTATTGAATTGATTAACGGTTCAAGTAGATTTAAGACAAGTGGAGTCTAGATTATTTAGTTATAATATTCTGAAGATTACAATCGGTCGATCGTAAAGGTATCGAGGCGATAGACATTCGATATGTGGGTCAGAGAACAATATTTTAAATCAAAGCAACAGGTTACATAATGAATAACTTCAAGAGAGTAGTGGTAGAATAGGTTACATAAGTTTGCAATAAAAATATCAAAGTTGCGTGTTAAGGTAGCGAAAAAGAAAAGTGGTTTTGTGAGTTTCCAGAAACATTCATAAAACCGGTAGTTGGTAATATGTAACAGTAAAAGTAGCTAATCTCCTTCAGAAACAGGACACACAATTTGGTTACTCCATTGAATGAATCATACTTGACTCACAAAAACGGTGACTCCCCTACAACTGAGGATATTTGACTCATTCTTCAGAATCTTCTAGAAACTCTACTCTCCATTTAAATACTATATTGCATCACTTGTATCTCAAAATGTTTCACACTTCAAATTGTTACAAATTATTGCAACAAAACGATACACAAAGATTCAACAGTGAAGTTCTACGTAATCTCGAAATCTGATAATTCACCAGCGCCAAATTTGAACATTCTGCACGACAAGAAGATGTTTGCTACTCGCTACTTGATATTTATATCAAAAGCCCAGCGTAACGTTTTTAAAGAATGCCCTCTTTGTATTTGCCATTCGTGGTATAGAATAAAATGTGTCACGCATACACGAACAGGGATGATAGAAAGAGCACGCACGAGCGCACCCTTCGTACAAGGCTCGGGCACGTGGAAAGTTCAACAGGAAGGAAACATCAGAAACGCACACCACACACACACCCTTCATCTCTCCATTTCACTTTTCCTTTCACGCGTGCCTTTTAAAGGTCCCATGGAAAGCAGCACGCGCTCAGTAAATAAAGGCCAGGGCACATTGCACTGTTCGTCGACTCGTTTCTGCAGCGTTTAAGGACTCTCCACGGCTATCTGCGGCGTTATCTGCGGTTTCTACTGCCTTCTCGCCCGCCCATCAGCTAGCCACCCCTTATGTCTTCCTCTTTCTTCTACCAGGTTACCCCTCAACCACCCTTTCCCAGTTCCGCGCTCCATTGAATTCGATTTAGTTTCTTCTCCGGCACTATCGATCGGTGCCGCATATTTGTTCTTTTTTCTTATCGTTTATCCCGTTTCTCTTATCAATTTTTCTCTAGAAACCCCTTCTTCCACCCGGCGTACCGCTGACTGCGAAAGGCACCCCCGCTCGATCCAGTTACACCCTCGTTTGCACATCCGTACGGTCCTAGCCCCTGTTGACTTTCCTTTTAGCCGTATTTACGGATCCCTTACTTGTTTCTCCCGCTGCTCGATATAATTTTATTTGCAACCACTCTCACCGTGTTTGCGATCCCTGCCTTGCCAAGTATCTGGTGCGAATTACCGGTATCCTCCAAATCACTCTCCTTCCACGTTTCTTCCTTCGCTACAAGATTCGTTTTATTTGCTAGCGTTTGAAAGATCGAAAAGGTGAGAACCGTATTGGGGAGAATGCTTTTTTAGTCTCAATGTCAGAGCCAGTGTAGTAAAACACGGTTTATAATTTTGGGAATGGAGGATTCCATTTGTAGCTTTTCCGACAAATAATTCGTACATAGAGGGTAAGATACTATATATGTTACATATGTAGTATTGTTAGTTATTGGGATAAGTTATATGGACGCACTTCTCAATCAAAAGCATCGCCAAAATAATAATATTATTGTGGACGCGTCATTGGTAGAGCTTGGCGATGGTTTATCAAAAGCGGTGCTCGCATAATCCATCAATTTTAGTTTAGAAAGAAAATAGTAGAGGGAAGATCTACACAAGCGATTAAAGTATCCAATTTTTAACATATCAGACATGAATTTTAGTCTATCATCATTTTCCACTTGAAACAGTGATTTCAGAACGATTGACTTTTTCAGGTCCACTTGAAAAAATATTTCCTCTACATACATTTGTCCCTAATTACTTACTTTAACCTTTGATTGAATGAATCTCTTAAACATTAACCACAAAGATCCATTGTACAGAAATGGCCAAAAAGAAGAGAGAAGAACAGAATTAGATAAGATATTAATTAGATATTCTGTCTTGTACCAGTTGCATATCTACTCACAGAAACTTGAATATTTCTGCCCTTTAATCACTAACCCCTGTATTAGGACATAATTCTCACCGATTTTCTCTTATGAGATAAACCAGTGGTTCAACCACCATCAAAACTGATCCACCATTCCCCAAGCGGACGTAGTTAAATATACGACAGCCAGGCTGTCTTTTATAGCTTCATATTTTAACCTTTCCTGGGCATACTCCCCCTTCCCTGTGTGCCTTCCTTCCGGTTTCTATGGCAGTTCCACGCTCGGGACGCTCTCGCTCGGTTTTCCTTTCCTTTGTTGCATCAGTAAACAGGTTAGCCAATTTTTCTGACGCAGGAAGCAGGAACGTGAGAGAAGCACTGGTATAAGAATGTATAGCAGGAGGAGAGAAGGCGAGCAGTTGCTTTAGATGTGCAACATTTTACGTACTACACGCTCTAGCGTGCACCGGCGTACAATACACATGTACGTGTCGCGCATATTGTTCGAGCAGGTTTTTCGACCGAGATTAAGAGCGAGCATGTAGCTCGCGACTCTGTCCGGCCTAAGTATGCCAAGGATTACCGGTATGAACTTTTACGTTACAGCCCGCGAACGCAATAATCCGATAATACGTGCCGCGAACAGGAAACCAACCGTACCGTCTTACGTTGATACTACCCATGGTGACAGATTAACAGGGAGCAGTCCGAAAGTCACCTCAGGACTTGGCTTCTTGGTAACGAGAAAAGTATAGTGTTTCAAAAATTAAATTCTCATTTTTTCTCAACGAATTCGACTTTGGAATAATTTTTGGGATTATCGGGTGTTTTGTCAAATTTTTGACCAGCCTACTGATATTGTGGATGTAATGAAAGATTTTGGATTATTTGAAATAATTTGGTATTATTCGTTAATATACTACGGATAATTTAAGCAAATAAGGAAAAGATTCGTATATTTACTTTCTTATTATAAACTGTAACAATAGAAGTATTTTCAGCAAAGAGATATTCATACAATTTTATAAATATTCGTACGAATTTTAATTTACATCGGTGTAGAATATACATGTTTAGCAGGATGTTTGGAGGAAAATAACTTTAACAGTTTTGAATAAAATCCCTTCGGTTTGCCAATCAGTTGTAGTAAAATGATCGAATAACGAGATTAGTTGATTACGATTGTAAATGAATTAATTGCAAATAACATACATAATTGCATTAACATTTCCTACAGATGTAACTGCGGACCACCGGTTTGAGTAACGTATAGCATCGCGATACGATCTGAGCAAACATTAGCTGGTTGCGAGACGAGCAACGGAAAAGTTCGTTTCCTTGATGCAACCGCGTTGTGCGTGAAAGAAACGGAAATAATTCGTTCTCCGATTGCCACGATTATTTTCACCTTGAACACGTCCAGCAATTAATCTGCGAGCGTTACAAGCACTTAACTTACGATCACGTAGAAATCGATCCACTGATGAATAAATACGAACGAGATAACTATTAAGCATCATAATCAAGCTATAGTTTATCATAATTTCTTGAGGTTTCATATAATTGTAGAGCTTATCGTAGATGGGAGAATTAATAATGGGAGAATAAAAAAATTAATCCTTCGAATTATTTTCCATAGCCGCGATCTTAAAAAATAAATTAAGGTGGAATGTTAATTAAGAAATGTAATTTAATGACATAAGTTGATCGTAAAAGACGAGTCAACTATTCTCGTCACTCGTCATAGAAAGGAGAGAAAATAATTAACGAATTAATTGACAATGTTGCGACTCGATAAAAAAGAAGGAAAGAAAAAGAAATACAGAAGAGATAGAAAAAGACAAGAAGCAGGAAGAACAGTTGTACGCTTCCGCGTAACTAAAGTTAAAATTAATCGTTCGTAGACGTATGTAATCGTTCGCGTAAAAATTTATGCAACTTCAGTACGCCGGTGAATCGTGACTTGATTAATAGCCACCGATAACCGGGCCGATAATCATGTTTGTCTTTTATACGAAGGCGCCAGGCTGCTAGCCAGTTTCTATTTTCCAGAGGTAAGCTTTTCGTGGTCACGGCCAACCAACTGAAAACACTCGTATTAGTATTCGCTCGCCTGTTCGCTCGTTCGTCGTTATTTTGCGTAACAAGCTAACGTTCTTCCAGCACCGTTTTACGGCTGACCTCGTGGCACGTGTTTGAACAGAATTGAACTATGTAGTGAGATATTGCGATCGAGCCGTAAAACTTCCTACCAAGCGATACGAATTCTATTTTCCATCTTAATTTCCGTTTTCTACATACGGTTATCTGGCTTAATCGAGATTAATGGACTTATCGAAGCAGTTCATTTATTACATATTATAATTTCATTTTGTGAAATACGGTTACAGGAGAAGTAATACAGAATTTTATGATAATCCGCGGTGATGATTTGTGACCAGTTTTCTTAACAAAGTTTTATTTGTGAGGTTTTCGAGATTTGTGAATGAAATATTTCTTGAAGAGAGATATTTATGTTCTTTCAAAGAAATCAAAAATATTGGAAAATGTTTTGCAGAAGTCTCTTCATTCATTTACAATATCGTGCTGGCTAGACTAATAAAAATGCGGAAATCTGGATATTATAAATAATATCCATACAACAATATAATAATATATAATGTATAATATTAAAATGTATATAATTAGACAATAAAATAGGTGCAAGTAATTCTGACAAACGAACTGAAATTATTTCTTCTACGTATATTTCAGATGTATTTTTAACTTAAAACGCAGTGTATTCATTGAATATTTAAGTCATAATACTTTGTTCCAAAATACGATAATATCAGTTTGCATAAAAACAATACACATTTTAGCAAATTGGTAAAACAAAATGCTCCTATTTATATGCTGTAACGCTCCTATTTATACACTGTACATGCTAATTTTTGTTTTATTATTCTAACATACGCAAATTTAATATTATAAATATACTTGCTTATATTATCTAATCTAATCTTTGAATAAATTTTTCCGATCTTCTCAATATTTTCAAAAAAACAGAAACGTCTTTTCTTAGTTCACATTCATTTCAAATCGATGCTACAACAATCGATATCGAGGTTCGCCGTTCGAGCTGCGATCGTTTTCGCAAAGGATAAACAATTCCTGAATATCGCGATTCGTTCCGGTGAGTCGAGGAAAAATCCACGTTCCATTCACTCTCTTTCGTTGCCGAGGAATTTGATGAAACGTACGTGTCTTTCTCAGATCTTGGCGTGCTTGCGATAAAAATACGGTTTTGTGAAAATTCGTAGCAAGAAACGACGGGAAAGACATTCCGATCGAGCGAAGTCAAATATTTGCGCGAGATGTGCGCGAGCTCAGGCGAATGCGATAACGTGAGTTCGCGCGTGCGAACATCGTATTTCCACGTGTATGCATATTCATAGTTTGCCAGGAAACGAGAATAGTGACGACCGAACCTTATTTCATAAGCAATTATTTATTTCTTTTTTTCTATTTAAAGACGTCAGTATTATACGGAAGAAATCTCAATTTACTGCATCCAACTCACATAATAATAAGCACAAATAAATTTCAATAGACTTTCCCTGTTCACAATTCTCTTTCAAGTATAATATTAACAGGATATTCCAATGTTTGTGATAATAGGAAATGTATTTAAATAGGATTTACACCAGCAAATCAATAATTTTATACCTTATATACATATATATGTATGTGCATACATAATATCATGAAAGTGTTCGAAAGTTTATGTAAATTTTCTGTGAATACATCGTGTGTATTATAAATATTTTGAAATTTTATTAGCTAGTTCCAAAAGCTCAATAATGTGAGTATATTTACAGATATCATAAATATTATCCAACTTCTTTTTAAAAATTTCTTTTTGACGTTTCGATCAAGTTTTTGAATCTTTCTTTGATTTCATGATAAGATTAGGTCTTTTAGTGAGTGTCATTACTAAGCCTCCATGGAACAATATCTATAATGCCTTGTTTGTTTCTATGTTCACGTATGATCAATATTGTTTGCCATCGTGTAAAAAAATCGATAGTGTTATTATAAAAGTAAATACCTCCACGAGGGAACGTTTCCACATGGTATTGCGGGTAAATTCTATCGAAGCACAAGTGTACAACACAAACTCTAACATTGTTGATCGATACGCGTATCTTATCTGAAGAACTCGTTTCACTGTATCGATTCGAACGATCTAATTCGATTGACGTCTCTTCTATAGAATTTCCTATACATCGTCGAACAATGGCGTAATTGAAAACTGTATCTCGAATATCGTATCTCAGACTGACATTTTTAAATCATTTCTTTATTATTGAATATTTAGTGTTTAAACAAAAATTAAATGGTGTAGGTACGTACATCCACAACATAGTGGAAATTAAAGCCACAAGGAAATTACTCACATGAACGATTTTATTGTGTTATATATGTAAATTGAAATTTTTCAAATGATAAATTATGATTTTTTGAAATTGAAAAAGCATTTAAATTTTCCAAATGTGAAACTGAGATTCCAAGTTTAAACAAAATAGAACTAACTTTTCCAAACATAGATATGTGACTCCAAATTTCCACTCGATGGTATAAGATACGTCGCTCGCGTAGCATTCCAGCAGCATGAATTTGTCGAAATGGAAACTTGAAACGACAGGAGTGCAAAAATTCTCGCGAATGCAGAATTCAGTCATTCGTCAGCCGTTCGGGCTTTTTCGCGGCGATAAGCGACGCGAAGACCGCTGGCGATAGCGCAAAGCTTTTATCAGCGACCTACACAGACCAGTCACGACCATGAAATTGCACATCACGAACAAAGCCATAACGTGCGCGCGCTCGCGTCAAAAAGTCCACCAGTTCCGGTTTTCCCCCGTTGAAAAACAATTTCCATTTTTCCCAGTTCCTCCATGGCCCCTGATTTCGCTTATCGATTGGGAAATACTGCACTATATATGTTGTAATTGCAACTAATTACGAATTCAACGAGCAAACGCCGAGAAATACCCGTGAGCTATGTGCTGCTTATTTATCGCATTGCTATATAATTAATTATGATTTAAACGCTGCGTAACAAACACATGAATTGGTCATGACACGGAACATTGGGGATCAAATATGGATGTCGGTTCACATCACGAAAATGACGTTCTAACGTTGCGCACTATAATATTGGGACCAGATTTTGATTCGAACTTTCTATATGTTTTTTGTTGTGTTACGTAAGCTAAGTTAGATTTTCTGCAATATCTTTTTTAAGGAATGAATGACTATTGTTTAAAATAATCACTTGAGTAAAATATCTGTTGGTTTCCTTGATCTGACTAATATGCTGCTCTTACGATTGCAAATCATGGTATGCACGTTGGCGGATTATGCAATGTTCTAGAAAAACGTGTATCTGCAATAATGAGGTAATAAGCACTGCTTCTAATTATTAATGTGTGACTAATGTTTACTTTATGATAAAATACATACGAAATTTTCTATCACTAGTTCATAAGTCATTCGTAATACCTATGGTCAGTGATGTAATGGATGTTGACAGAAAAGGTTATGGTCTTTGCTATTTACGTTGTTGATTTCATACCGCAATCGTAATATGACAAGGTCGATTTTGGGAAATTTCATTAACAGTATCGAGCTAAATAAAAGCGTGACGTACTATGAGATACTATTGCCATACCAACAGCAACGTTATTTCTCGGTCATTCGATGAGGAATGAATCGTGACCTCATCCTCTCAAGACGAAGTAATTAGTCAATACTCTATTATTCAATTTGCTCGGGTTAATCCAAATGCGGGTTAATCGAGATGTTTACACAATGGGATTAATTAATCCTCGATGGAATTATAATTAACACGCACTACAAACACTGAGGTACTCTCGTTTAATGTCAAATTCACAGTTTAGCCTAGATGGAAAATTGACCCGACAAGGTATCTACCAGAAGCTGAAAAAATTCCGAGTAGCGAAACGGAAGAAAAAGCCAAAGTCCATATACTGTCTTAGAAATCCATCAACATATCATTTGAACATTTTCTATATATAAAAGTTCACATAATTCAGTACCATCTAATCTTAACTACAATCCTGAAAACAAACCACAACTTAGAAATGTCTATTCTTTCGAAATATTTGAAAATCCAGTCTTATGTACAATACTCAAAAACAAACCAAAACTAGAAACATCGATTCTTTGAAAAAAAAAGAATTTATTAAAATCTCACGCGAGGAAATTTATTCAGAAATTTTCCACTGACACCGAGTCCTACGACCTTATATGATCCGACTTCGAGCGATGAAGCAGCAATTTTTCATTCGAAAGCCACCACGCGTCGCATCAAAACTAATATGACGCGGCCGACGACACGTGACCAGCCAGATTAATGATCGTACGACAGCCGGTTAACTCCGTTGCGTAATTCGGTGCGGAGCACGAGCCTACCATGCCGTGCACAGCCATTCACGAAGAAGTGGTTCTGGTTTAAGGTGGATCCGCAGCGAACCGAAGCGGTGGCAGTAGCGCGCGTATGTACGCCGGTGAACCGGTTCACTCGATTTCATTCATTTGCCGGATAATCGTTGTGTTCCTGTTTGCGGCTCAGGGACGTACCGACGCACGAGTGCATGCACTCAAGGTCTCGGGTTTCGTACTCGAGAGCCGAGCTTTCGCCTACCTCGTCTCGTACTGCAGCCGCTGTTTCTACTGCTGCAGCTGCTGGCTAGTCTTTGCCATTTCTCCGTTTCTACTTGCTGTTGCTGACACGGAAAGTGATACGAGGCGTGTGAAAGTCAGACATGACGCGATGCTGTTCCGTTAGAACGCACAGATTCGAAGGAACTGAAGAAGATGTCTTTCTTCTTTTTAATACTTTCGTGATTCCATTCAACTTTATAAAAGGCATTTAAAAGCCTAGCGAGTCGATTTTTGATAAATTTTTCAATTTTAGTATGTGGATCCTTTTGCACGATTGGCACATTGGTAGAATATTAATAATAATATTTTATGCAATTTTCTTATTAAAATTAGAAAACTAGAACAAGTTTAGATATTGTTAACTTGAGATGTATAAATAGGTTATGAATGTTTATAGTCTAATTTTAGATTGAGAATGATTAAGCAAATATATATCTTTCTAGATATTGAAAAGAAACTGAAGTTAAATGGAATATTTCCTGAACGTAATGTATGTTTCACGCTTGATTTTATATATTTTTGCATCTATATCTACTCTTGAACATTTTTGTATATTTACTTCGCGTGGCAACATATTTATACGTCTCAAATAAATAACAAGTTTGTTCGTATAATAATAATTGATAAACTGACTATGATAAACAGCTTCGAAACCAAGTAACAGTCCATAAGTCAGTTAATTTTCCTATTCGATTTAAAATTGTAGTATTATTTACACAGTAGAAATATATACTCTACAACTCATAATTTCTTAATTTATTAGTATCAGTGCTTAACGATTTATTTAAATAAGTTGATCATTTTAGCTTTTGTGTGATTCATGTGGATTTTGATAAAATATTTGTTATGAATTAAAGATCTATTGCACATATTAGATATCAGTTTTATGTTACCGAATATTTTCTCCGATTTTCTTGAATTTTTCAATACAATACTGAAATAGCATATATATTATAGAACATATCATAATAAGCTGTAATAATAAACTACTGAGAATGTACGTATAGGAAGCGAAAAGCCTGCTCAGTTTTCTATTTTGGAAAGTATATACGCGTTAAACTGTTAATTATTGTTTTAATGTCGTACCGACTATCTTAGTTATTAGCGATAATTACCACTTGTTACAGACTACCGTAGCATAACAGTTCAATTTAAATTTATGTAACTTCGTAATTTATGTACTTGCAATTCATTATTCGATATTCAAATAAATATCAAATTAGAAATTATTATTTATAATGTTAATGCTTTGCACATAACATAATAAAATTAAAGCTGATGAAAAATAAAACACTAATTAAAGAATAATACTTGCTTATACTCTCGTAGCCAATGAAGTTCAAAAGGAAATCAGAATTACCATATAACAGAAATCGAAAATAACTATTTAGAGAAAGAAGCCAATTCTATTATCATCTTCTTCAAACTGATAACTTCCTGATTCAAACGAATCTTTCCCAACATCTTCATCTGCGTGTACCAATTTTTGGACGATTGTCAACATCATTTAGAAATACTCCTATTACAAATGGAAAGCTGCCTGTTATGAATGAACGTCATTTTCCTTCGTATCTTGGTTCCTGATCAATTACTTTAAACGAGGCCTCGCCTGCCTTCGTCGAACTTTGCGCAATCTCGATCGAATGATATGTTAAAATATTCTTTATTTTCAATATAGTCAGTTAAAAGATTTACCAACGGTAAGAATCTGTCACACACATCTACAAAACGTAAATTCGGATCTCGATTTCCGGGTCACGAAGCTTCATAAACAAGCGATCACACGCGGCAATGTTGAAATCAGCAATCTCATTGAATACACGTCACGATCTTGAGTTGCGTGTTACTTTCATTAAAAGGACTACGATGTCAGGTGCAGTGCCATTTATAAGTATTTAAACAGCTGATAATTCGATAGGAAACATAATTTGATCAGAAGATCGATAACTTTTGTTATATCTTCAAAATTAAGATTAAAGAATGTTTCTCTACCATTAGTCTTTTACCTCTTGCTATATGTGAGATCGAAAACTCTGTTAAATTTCACTGAAATACGAAATATATTTGCATAACTCCAATTCCATGTTATCTATAATGAATGACATTTCGTAAAATCTGTATAAACACTTACAGTACGACTGAAAATACAGTTTTCGATCGTTCTAAAATGTCAACATTGAACGGACACACTTAAAGTCACTTAACTTAGAAATGCACTTAGCGCAGGATCAATGTTCATCCACCTATTACTTTTTTATTTATACTAATTGGTATTAATTACTGTTTTTGTCAATATCTATTAATTTTATGCTGTTCGTTTGAGATAGGATCAGAGGTTAAAATTAAATGAAAATGTTTCATTCTTGAAATGTATTTTATATCTATATCTAAAATGACTTGGAAATGTCGAAGTACTTATGGGCGATAGCGTTATCCTGGGGCAATAAATCGAACCTTTGAGAAAAGTCCGGTGGAACGCAACTGTACGATAGATCAACAACGTGACGCTGCCACTGCAAATTTATCGGTGTCATAATCGATATTTTTACCGTTACATAAAACGCTTCCGAGGTTGTTTTCTTCGTGACACGGCTGTCATGCGTTACATAAATCTATCGTGGAAGGCTGTTCTCGTGCGTGGACTTCCTATTTCTCCGCTTTCTACGGCTCGCGGGCTAAAACCGCGCGAAAGAACGCCCTCGGGAATGCGCGTCGTCGCGACGCTCTAACGCCATACAAAAAGCTGTTCGGAGCTAAGCCAAAAGAATGAGTATGTACCTATCGAATAATGGAATGCTGGAGGATGATGTGGCTAGAAAATGTTATTTTACCCGATGAAATTAAATATAATTTAATTGTTATAATTATATTAAAATATTATTATAAATGTATAAATAATTTCAATTTTAATATTGCTCGGATATTATTCATCGGTTAATATTAGAACTACCAATCAAACTGGTCAATTCGTAATTATTCTTAGAAATTTTAGATGTAGGATTTATTTTAATGCATATGTGGCGATTTAAATTGATTTTTGCAAAGTATAACATATAGATAAGCTATTGTATCATATGTATATTATTCATGTACCTCTTATTTCAATCTCTCTTCTGTTAATTCAATTATAGCCTTCGATGATTTTAATGCTAAATTAAATTTCATCCTATCGTGGATTTAATTATTATGATTTAGTACATTCGAGAGATCTTATTGCAGGATAATATCATTCCCTGGAAATGATACATTTTAGATACTCTGATAATTCTGATTGTAGACGGTTCATGTTTTATTTCGCTTGTAAGTCAATGTTAATTTTCTCTATTATACTTCCTTACCATTTCATTTCTTCCGTTTAATTTTATTACCGTGATAGTTCTTCATGTATTGATTTCTCGATAGAACACCGCGCTACATAAAATCTATCCTGCTTTCTCTTCTCTAAATAAAAAATCACGAATTAGTCATCCAATATGATTTCTGTGCGTAAAATTTGCAAGGAATTCCTATACCATAATCTACATTTTTTCCACCTCTTTACGTAAACGTCTTCTAAATTGTTTTCATAAAACACGAGCATTATGCATAATCGATGGTCGAAAAGTCGCGCTGACGTTACATGCCGCTTCAGATATTCTTTTTCTTTAACAGTTCGTTTCGTAACAAATCGTACAAGCGTGAAATGGTATTTCGTATTGTAAACATGGCACACGTCAGAGAAACGATTATTTGCTACAAGGAAACATGTCGCGGCCGCTTAACATGACGAATAACGTTCTTGCACGTTAAATGCATGAGACTTCCCCTTCGTTCGTTTTCTAGCATGGTCATGAATCGCTAATCTCTTCGATATTTCGTCCTCGAACGTAGAACTCAAAAGTCCACGATGCGTCTATTGTGATGCAAATGTGTTGAAAGCAGTTTGAGAAAAGTGTCATTCAAATTGAAATCTGACTTGCGAAATATTATCTTCAGATGAAAGATAAGAAATATATTTAGAAATTTCGCATTATAATCTGAATTATAAGATTTTCCTTAAAAAAGAAGACCCATAAAAACGTATCCACACAAACGATGAATAATCAATTTCTATGAATAAAAGGACCTTCGAGGCAGTGTCCGAGTTTTTAGAAACGACAGTTTCAGATTTACCTAGCCGTTTCCAAGATTTAAAATTTCCAAGCGAATCGAGTGGGTACACGAGTGAGCGTTCGTTTGCTCGACCATGATCATCATGAGACCTTCATTGAGCAACATTCATTCTTCTTTGCCAATTAATCTTCTTTATTTCATTTTTTATATATCCTGTATGATATGTAACATATATATATAACTTTATTCTGTTCATTTAATGGTAATTTTAACGTGATCATTTACGTGACGTGGAACGTATTCAGGAAAGTCCTCTATCAGATAATATACTACTCGCGAAAGTCGAAACGTACTAGACCCGTTTAAATTGCAAATGTCGAATTTCCTAGAACACGACGCGATAAGTTTATCGACGATGGCGCATGGAAAGAAACAGAAGCCAATTGGTTATTCTTCTCTTTCGTTTTTGTTGCCTCTTTCTCTCCCTTGTGCGTGTCTTGTCGCCACTGCCTTTACATTGCTAATTACATCACGGGAAACGGTATTTCTTTCTCATTAATATCTCCTCTACCTTCGGAGTTCCCCGGCTTTCAATGCACAGAACGACGGACGTTCTCCGGCTCGTCTCATTTCCGTATTCGTTCGTTCGTTCGACGCTCGATTCTTCGAGGTAAAATGTTTGTCGATTTCTAAAAGCTAATTGACTCCGTTCTAAAGAAAGATTAATGCGTAACAGGAATGCGTTTTTAAACAGTTATTTCTAATCATATTGTTGAAAAGGTTTTGTCTCACGTTGACTGTTATTTTGGTTACTAGACATTTTAATTATCTATATAAACAATTATCGATATATTTATACTACTTATAGGATGTATGAATTTATTCGCTAAATATTTCGTAAAATTTTGCTAGTTCCATAGAATCGAAAGATATTTTGTTTTTGTTTATCTGAAACACGATACATGAATTTTGATTGGAAGAAATCTAATCGATATGCAGATTCAGAATTAGTTTCTAGTAATCAGCAGTTTCTTATTTTTATGATGCTTGTTCGGAAGAATTTCGAAATAGAAATTCTAATTTAATACGTAGCACCATTAATAGATTATGGATGTTTGTGTGAATTTATATTTTTATAAACGTAACCAAAGATAAAGAACCTAAAAAGCGATTTGTATACATTTTGTACACGTTTGCATCTTTAAATATTCTTTCCTACAAACACATAAATAACCACAATATAGTCGTTAGTCATTAGGCACTAAGATCAATTAGCTTTCACCCAACCAACAAATGCAACCTTGTAAACTCTAGCAACATCCTTCTTCTCCTAACATCAGTGAGTTATTTCGTAACATTACGAGTATTACTGGCGGGAATATCAGACGATAATTCGAAGAAACATGCCATACCTCGCCATCAGTCCATTGAACAACATGAATGTGTTTAAAAAAGTATCGGATAGTATTCCAGGCGGGTGGACAGAAGCACATCGACAGGTATTTCTACATCGCGCGAGCAACAGTGTTGCAAAACCAGAATTCTTTCAATGTCCTCCGCTCGTTAGAGAATCGCGATTTACATAACACATGCATACCTCATGCTGTTCAACATACAGTACTGTGCAAAAGTTTTTGGCCACCGACTAAATGGAGGTATTCTCTTTCTATAAAGAAATATGAAGGTAAGTGATATTACACTAAGCTTGTTGTTAGTATATTATTTAATTTCTGTCCAAGATAAGTTATGTCATATGTTGTCATTATATTTGGAGAACTTAAAACACTATTGACTATTTATCGAAATATTTCTGAAAAAGTTTGTTAGACCCTGGAAAAGTCATGAAGAAGTAACACCATAAAAAAGATATCTAAAGATTCGTTTCTGCGTAACAAACTTTTTAAAAAGATAATCGTTGCTATTATGAGATTACTAAGGTAGATGAATTTTTGCATAGCCCAAGGAAAGTCCAAGAGTTTTGCGCAGTACTGTAGCTGCATGAGCACCGCCTATGAAAGAAGACTTTTTTATTTCACGCGATCTTGAACTTCTTGAAATGTCACCAACGCGGCGCACGAAATACGCTCACGCTGATATCGAGGCTTTCGTAACTGGCTTACAATTATCGCGGAAAATGTGCATATCATTCCCTCGGTTATTTTCACGGTCATATTCACCACTGCCGATCGACAGTATTTACCAAGTATTCGTGTCACCGGCGACCTTGTGTGATTTCCTCTTTACCAAAGGGAACGATGATATTAAATCTTTTCCGTGTACAAAGCTGGTGCGACGAACTTTGAACGTTACCAGAAGTGAAGGATTTTAATTGAAACAAAATGTACATTTATCTTAATTGTACCGTCTATGTCATCTATTATTTGAATGTTGTAGACCCAGCTACCTTTACAGATTTTTAGGAAGAGAATAAATGTAAATAATTATACAGTTTAACCTATAGATCATATGATGCTAGTAAACAAGAAAAAATCTGTTCTTCTCCATTAATTCCATTGTGTCAGTCTTCGGGACATCCTCCACTTTACACGAGCCAAATTGCACAAGTTCTTCGTCATCTCAGTCGTGTTTCATACAAGTGAAAGAACCTATGAAATCACTACTCTTTTGTATTCCTTTACCGACGTGACATTAAACTCAAGAAATTATTAAATTTCCAAACGTTTGTCTGTTCAGCAATAATTCGAAGATTATCCTTTAATTGTTTAATCTTTGCTTTAGTTAAAATCCCACGAATCAATTCCATAAACATATGACGGATCATCGTGTAAAATACAGTTATATCGGCTGTATGACCCGCAATATTGTGTGTGTTGTCAGTTGTTTCCATCCCTAGGAATTACATAACGCGGCGATTGCGTGGCCGGGCCAAGTACAGCACAATGCCACGATGCGACGTTAAATGCAATGGCTACGTTGCAGCGTAGACGCGCGCTGCCTTGATAGCAGGCCACGCACGTGCGTGACAACCGTACACTCTGCCACTGAGACGTATTTCAAGTGAGATTCAGTCTTGTCATTCATTAACCATAAGATCAGACTCGAAATTTCCTCTCAAAGTCTATTTCTAATCTTAGAAGATTCCACTGCTCGCTCAGCAATTTGCAATGGAAAGGTCTTGACCTTTTATCGACGGACTTTTGCCGAAGGTTAAAGAAAGCTGTTTATCGGCGTGATTAGTCAGCGTGGAAATTTGTAGTCGTAAATATTCGCAGACATTTGTACGCGATTATAATTACTTTACGTTCATCTATTATTTTTTTAAGAAAAATGAACATAAAATAATTTTTGTATTTTATTTGGTATATATATTATTTTCATATATTTGAGTTTCGCCAAAGACATTTAAACTCGTTCAAGAAGTTTAAATTCGTTTAATTTTGGTAACTCATCGTAAAATCTTTATGTTTGTTAAACCAACGTTTTATTACCTCTTTTTTGTATACTTTGCACTAATTGATGTATTTATTGATTTTTAGTTATACGAGTAATTTTTCTCTTTGTTTTATTGTTTGGAGCACAACGAGCGATGTCACTCGTTTTGCAGTTGTTTACAAAGGGACATCGGCAGATGTTGATATGTTAAGTCACGATTTCGCCTTCCTTTTTGTAATTGTGTTATATAATTTTACTCTTCGTTTTCCGGTTGCGTGACGGTTAGGTAACAATCGGCTAATACTCCGAAACGATACGAACAACATTCGACAGAAGCGAACGACAATTAATTGCGTTTCCTTGTGTCACGCAAATTGCAATGTTCGTTTCGAATCTGCTCATTAAATCTCAGGAAATTTATACGCATACGTAACAGAGTTACGACTTTACAAAAAAGCTAATAGGGATATTTTGTAACTCTTGTATATATTTTCTTTTATCTGACCGGCATTGTAGTCGATCGATAAAGTGTTACACTTCGTATCACAGAAATGTTGAAAGCAAACCATGAATGGAACACGTTTTTGGTCCACTTATAAATATCTATCGCGATATGAAGACGTTCTTTTTAATCATTTTTCGTTTTTTAAGGAAAGATTGACAAATATGCCATATAATTAATATATAATATACCAATGAATTTTTAACGATAAACTATTTTATGTACTTTATTTATTTTTTAACATATTCTTTAAAGAAATGGGTGTCTTAAAAAAATCTTGTACAGTTTACTTTTAAAAAGAAAATAAATTACTCGTTGCTGGGAGGAAGGACATCCTGTTTGTCTTTTAACAAGGGTATCATTACGTAAAATTGAAACAATAAAAACATTCGACATATTTACAGATGGTCAGGGTTTCAAAATGAATAAGCTTGTATTTCTTATGCAATACGGAAGATAAAGATTCTCAAAATCAGTCCATTAAATGTATTAAACAAGAACGACCATTTTATTTCGTCGAGTTATCTCTAACAAATTAAAAGAATACATGAAATCTGAAAGCAAACTTTTTATCTATCTGTCAACGTATAACTAAATCTTGTTTCACTATTATATGCTGTGAGATTTTATAATATTCAAAGGTCAATCTGTGTCAGTACGATTCAGATAAAAGGTCAATCTCCGTTCCTGGTTTCGTGCGTTTAAGTCATGCTCGGAAGTTCAGAGGTATTCAAAATAAATCAGTCAGCGTGCAACGGAGCAGTAAACTATGCAGCAACAGTTATCGTAAACTTAAAACAATATTATACATACAGTGTCGACTACATAAATAGGGAAATGCCAAATTCAATCTAATTCAGCTTACAATAATAATTAAAAATCTGCAACTCATTCTATATTCATAATACCTGAAAGTATAAAAATTATATTTTTAAACCTTGCACCATAGAAAAAAATATTATTTTCTTTTCCTGGATATTTTATAATTTGTCTATACAAGGACATTTGATAAATTGTCTATAAAAAAAAATAGAAATAAGACTTTTCATAATATAATTAGTTGAATTTACACATGTAAGCATTTGTCTGTTAAAACACTGGCCATTGTATAACACAAGATCTGTTTAATTATCTGTTTCTCTAAACGAAAGAAGCATTTTCGCGGTTTAACTTTTTACAATACCTGCTTTTTACATTTACATAGCTTTCTCACTAAAGAATGCCCATATAGTAGAAAAAATATGTAAATGAAATTTAGAGCAAAATATAATTCCATAATGCTTTTTGCAAAGAATAATTTCTTCTGTTTCTTTTTGTTTTCCTTTTTTTTTTCTTTCTTCTGAATATAAGATAACTTTCACTTAGCGCGTCTTCTCACGATATGCATAAATTAAACGAGGTGATCTGTCTTTGGCAACGAGACGAAGACTATAAATTACAGAAAAGATTTCGTTAATCATGACCTATCGAGTCATCCAATCATCGAGATTGCTTAACGAAATGATGGAAGCCTAATAAGACCGGCGGTTTGGTTATGACCGAACCTCGAACATCGAGGAGAGACACGCAAATGCGTCGTGGATAAAAAGTTTCCGTTGTTCGACGAGAGAAAAAAAAAGCGTGGACTCTAATTGAATTCGTAATCATCGCTTGCGTTTGCGTCAGTTCCGTTAACGTGACCGTGGAATTGTACGTTTGCTCGCTGTTTTGACGTGATTCCTTTCGTCACGTGCTAGCACCTGACCTCTTCGGAACCCAGGATGCTGGGTTAATGTGTTGCAAATTGAGTATAATATCCCAATTCTTCTATCACGTGAATAGCTAACGTTCCGAGAAAATCATATATTATTATTAGCATACGGACTTTTATACATTTATAGGAGATTTGAAAATGCAAAATTGCACAGAATGTACATGATACGAAAAAATATGTAAAATATTCAAATTATAGTGCTTTCTATAATAGCTACCAGGAAAAACAATGTTCCACCGAGGTGCTATTTTCTTAATTATATTGCCAAAAATATGAATTTGCACAAAAATCGCGTTCCAATTATTACTACTATAAAAAATAAAATCGGTATTAACTATAGTATTATTATTTCCGATGCACACAAAACTTTTTATCGAGCAAGTGATTCATTTAAGGAAAGCTTTATTGTTTTTTTTTTTTTTTTATAAAAAAAGCGAAATCAAGTAAAATATCTTTGCAAACTTTTCCATCCTTAATAATATTTCGAATATTTCGATTCGATGAAATTTTCATCTTTACTTTCTTTTACAACGCTAGTTTAAAGTTTGTTGAAGGTGTGAAACGAGTGTAACAAACAGTTACACATTCGATCGAGCGGTGAACTATAGGAATGCGACTATCGATTGGCACGTAGGTTATCAGAAAACAACCCACGCTCGAAGAAGCGTACGATCGCAGCGAAACCTATTACACTGCTATTACGTAATATCAGTTGTGATTTTGAATAATTCAGCGATACCTATGTTAGAGTCGTTCTGTTTCGTTTGATGTTCGTTACTGAAACGCATTTTGACGAGAATTTATGGTTTATACCATTAAGACGTAATAAATAACGGACGACAGAAACTTTGGTCGTGCAATCTTTCAACTTTCAATATTCGACGTTGCAGTTAATAAATATTCAAGCGATTAAGGCTTTAGACGATCTATCTAGTCAATATATTATAAATAATCTTTAGACACAATTAAGTCTTGGTTGGAAACATTCAATTATAATTCGTTATAAATCGTCGGATTTTTTAATGACTGATTATATGGACATTTTACTTAAATACGATAATTAATACACAAAAACAGAAATACGTTCTTTACAAGAAAATGAAAAAGAAATGTGTTGGGTATATTATAAAAATATTATGGAGAATCTCGTTTCTTTCGTTACTATAAAATTTCTTTTAGCTCCTTTTAGAAAAAAGGAAAAAAAATATACGGTCTTAACCAATACAGAAATATTACTACAAATATAAAAGCATTGAGGTACATGTGACCAAACGTGTTTGTTTTAAAAGATGTCCTAACTTTAACTTTATAAAGCTTAACGTGTGAAAGATAAAGAAAGGCACAAAGAAAAAATACATGCCACTGTATAACACCCTGTACATTCCTATTATTATCTCTTCCTCCTTTCGCTACCGACACGAATAACTTTGCAACAAAGTAAACATCGTGCTGCATAAGGGACGATTATATATTTTTAGCCTTTGTAACATATTCATTCACTGATAAACGTCGTGGAAGGCGAGATTCATGGAAACAAAGGATGAGATAATCGAGATCTATCATGGTTGACACCTCAACGATGGTCATAAATATTTCGATCCTCGATTAACGATCAATCACCCAGGCTTAACGCGCTTCTTAGAACAACGAGTTTAATTGTTCCGCGGAAAAATGGACTTTATTCGATGGTAGAGGAACAAAGTAACTGACGATTCGAGACGAGCAAAGGTTCGATCGCGATTATCGTTGTTAACGAATCGGAGGAACGCGATGTTGGAACAATGGAGGCATCGTTCGGCTTGTTTCTCTGATTAACAAGGGGAAACTGTAAAATTCGACACGGTTCTGTTCAAACGAAGCCGTTCGTCTAGTTTCTAATCGATTTCTGTTCCCTGTGTTTTCCTCTTCAGCGACCGCCGATTGTCGGTATAATCCTGGCAATAATCGATCGACGATTGATCGGCCTTCGAGCGATGAAACATTGAGCGCGACATACTCGCGTCAATCCGAGCTCTTATTATTAGTGGGTCAGTCAACACCAGTGAAACTGTTTTGGTCGATCAAATACGGATGACCGTTTCGTTTGCTTTGATTTTCCTACGAACCGCTTCCAGTTTTCCAGTTCTAGACGTTTCGGCTTCTCATCAACCTGAATCGTTTCTTCGTATCTGAATACGAGCAAGTAAAACGATAGGGTTGTGATATTAATTTCTATTCGAAAAAATGACACTTTTATGGAAGTTTTCTAAAGAAGAGATTCTTAACATTCTGGATTATAAATATCGATATATTAAACAGAATCGACCGCGAGTTTAATATTTGTAATATTAAGTTACTAATGATTAATATAATTTGAATAATCAATCTTTCAAATTATAACTGATCTTTAAAAAATCAAAATTCGTAAGACTAACAATTAGCATATCGGAAAATGAATAAACAGGTTTCATTAAATTAGAAATAATATTTCAATAAATAATTTATCATTTTTCTGCGTTCTGTCGGAAAATACTCGGCAATATCGAGATATATTTTTGGTCAATCTCGGTCCACAGTCGATAAAGAGAATGACGAACGAGGAAGGGAATATAGGAAAAGAGAGCGGTAGATTCGATCGGTAAAATTAACTGGATATGATTTTTCGAGCCGTCAACGAGCATGGAATTGATTAGTGAATTCTTATTGAAAAGCAGTAATCGGACTCGCTTCGTTATCATCGCGAAAAAACGATTTATTTCGCGCGCCAAATAGATTAAACTCCCGTGACTTCTCGTACCTCATAGTCATAGCCTCGTACGTTTTTCCTTGCCTATGTTTGCAAGGTTTCATCTTCCAATTGTGTGAACATTTATATTCGAATGGAAATTTTTCTCCTTGTATTCAATGTTATTTCTACTGAATATTATACTCAAACTGAGAAATCGTCATTACGTAAAATAGTTCGACGGCAAGTGACAATCGTAAACGAAAAATGAACGACAAGTTATACAATAAATTTCCAGCCTGTTGCAGTAATTTTTCTCTAAGACGAGATGTCTTGTGGTTTTCTATAGTTTCTGGAAAATATGAAGTGTCTTAGACGTTATCTAACCTGAATTATGAGATAATTTAAAATTTACGATAAACGTATTAAACATTGGTAAGATGATATACAATATTTGTCAGAAGCTTTCAGTAGAAGTGTAATTTTATTATGTCGTTGAGATAAAAATCACTAATAACGTGCAAAATAATCGAGATACTTTAACAGAATTTCTTATATTCTTTTATGTTTATAGTCTTATATCTTTCTAGTATTTTATTAAATATTTCTAGTTTTATAGCGCCCAATTTATATCCCATTTATCTAATTTTTATTATCGCTTTACGAACGACACATGACAAATAACTGAAACAGTCTTCATAATCTATTAATCCTTGACGATCTGTTAACAATAAAATAGAAACGATTATGAACGCTGGTCTTGATCGACGAGGTCAGATATCGCGAGAGGATCGATCGTCGAGACGTAACTGAACACGGTGCTTTGACCCATAACAGTGTCTATAATCAGTCTGCCTCCTAATTTCCGATTATGGAAGGGTTCAGGAACTCGTGTTTCAGTAACCTTGAAACCGAGTGTGTCCGTGGTGGGCCGACGATTATTTAACGCGACGGCATAATCATCGTCGACGTAACGACAGCGTAATTTACAAGGTTACGTTATAACCTGTCCCCTCTGCCGTTCTATCCGCGTCCTTGAATTTCTTTTTCCGGGCGTCTAATAAATCGATTGCATGACTGACACTTCGATGTTTTTATTTGATTAATCCGACAATAATCATCTCCCACGATAAACTCGTCCGTGAGAGTTTTCCTCGCTATCTTAAAAGATCGATGCTTCGATCGTTGGCAAGCTTCCGTTAGCTTCATTGTTGGATAAAAATAGCGATTCTGAATTGAGATCCAACAGTACTCGAGTAAAATATGAATTTTAATAAGCTAGAAAATGACTAAATCGTAGTAATTTGTCAGTCAGATTTAAGCTTCAATGGAATGGAACATGGATTTATTAATAGAAATTCGATTTCTGATTTCAGTATTGTTTATTACATATATTCTTCATCTAGGAGAGACAATGTTTGTCACAAAAGTAGCTATTATGGTAGAAAATTGTCGATAAAGTTTGATTTACGTAACTCCGAAGTAACAAATATTTTTTATGAAAAGTGATAAAGAGGAAGAAACGACAAATTCAAGAACAAAAAGATATGAGACAAAGAAAAATGCCAAATTTTATATGTGTACTCTTAAGAAAATTTGACCGAAAAATTAATTAGACACAGGTACTACTTTAATTCTACAGAATTGCAAATACAAACGAAATCAATTCCGTAAATTTGTACCTCTGTAAAAACTTCGCCGAAATACAAATTTGCAAGACTTGATTTCGTTCGTGTATACTCAATGCGTTAAAATTAGCAAATACATAGAGATTAACATGAACACAGTAACCAATTATCGTCAACAGTCCAAAGTTATCGTATCTCGTTCTCCATCCGTGAAAACCAATTCGCAACAGCACCGCCTTTTTCCTTCTCAAAAGTTCAGACAAAATTGCTTTTTTTTAAGCGGCATATTCTCTTTTCCTCCGAAGTCTAGTTCGTTTAAAGCAAATTCGTGCTAAAGATAAGAAGCATATTGTCCGCGTCTCGAGCGAAATATAACAGGCTGGCTCGTAAAAACTCGAGCGAACGACGCAACGATTTCGCGTCACTGGAAACGCTCAAGACCGCGAATAAACGTGCTGCGTTCAAAATATAGTAGTTTTTGGAAAAAAAGCAACATTCGACCGCTAAACGACGGCTAAGTCGTTTAAATACATATTTACGTATACACATATGTTAGATAGTATGTTATATATACACGTAGGTCACACATGTATATTGTGTATTTATATTGTATACATATCGTATATACATCGTAAAGGCTGGGTGTCAAACAAGAGCAGAGAAAAAAGAAGGCGAACGAGAGCTCGAGAATGGCCACTGCCAAAAAGTCGATGTGGCAATCGCCGTGTTCTTTCGTAGCCGCTGCCAGCCCAGACCGCCCTGCCATCGTTTTAATTTAAGACACCCCTTCAAATGTCACGAATACACATTCCGTTCTGTGCCGTCTCGACGTCGAACTGAAAACACGCGGCGTTTTCCTCTTTTTTCGACGTATCTCGGTCGATGAGTCACTTTCGGAACTTTTGGAAACAATATTATGCAAGCTACCTTGAAACAATACGATAAATAATATTTTGGTAACGAACTGCGTTAATATGTAAGAACATAAACGTTATTGTGATTGGTTTTAATCATTAGTGATATTATGAGAAAATGTAAAATCAGACATTTCGTTGTTTTTCGTTTCTCTAGAGACGTGCATGTTATTTATAAGAGAAATAAAGCCGAAGAAGTTATAGTTTGGTAACATTTGATGGTTTCTTTCGCATTCGGTATGACGCTGCTTAGACTGGTTCTAGAAAGATGCAGAGAACGATCCCGATGTTTTACAGTTTTGTTATTCTCTTTCGATGTCATACTCGAACGTGCCTCCAAAAATAAGATCTAAACACTGCCACGTACTCGGGGATCAACAAGCATCTTTCTCTTTCTGTCCAGACAAAGCATTCGCAAGCAAAAATGCTGAAACAAAGGCTGGAAAGTTTGGCATTCCTTTCTTTAAGCTTTGTCAACTTCTGTCATCTTCTGTCGGCCCCACGCAATTTTTTCGAATGCTTAAAATTAAGTTTATAATTTTTTATTGCACTCGACAAGATGAAAGAACATTTGTACTAGAAGCCTTTTTTTTACCAAAGAAATACTAGAAAAGAATATTAATTTTTGGAATTTATATACCAATATGCGCAAACTTATTTTTCTTCACCTACCAATTAATCCAATAATTCCAAAAATTAAACTTCAAAAAAATGTTAACACTTTATTATTATTTTTACGGATAATAAGAAAAGAAAAGAGAGAAAGAAAGAAAATCGCATTATATGTAGTTATAATATAGTTCATAGAAATGTATAATGTTTCTTTTACTCAAAAATCTTTAATTTAAAAAACTTGCCTGCAAAAGCGTGACAGAGTTGTCGATTGATGGTATCATGGTATTTTCGGATAGCAAAGGGTTCAATCGATTCTGAAATAATCCAATAGGTCGCTAAAGAATCTAGTATGAACAGAACTAGGCGAGGGAACGCGGTTGCTCACTGTAAAGATAAACAGAGTATCAGTTTCTTGTTTACAGGGCGGACCAATAATTTTCTAAAAATAAAAGACCGTTCCACGACCAAGGCTGCGCTAACCGATTGATATATATACATACGTTCTCGCCGTTCTAATCAAGCTTCTACGAGCTTAACGAACGGAACGGAACAACGGATGTCTCTCCTCTATAATGCCAAGCCATTCAAGAAATCGACCTTGCGATCTATGCGCGAATTCCGCGCGTTTAATCGTATTTGCGAGTCCCCTGTTGTGATTTCAAATGGAGTGGAACGATGACATCCTAATGGTCGAATTAGCCGTGTATATAATAATGAATACTGACGATTGAAACATTTTAATCTAATGAAAAACTTTCCTTTCGTGTCTTTCTTAAATTTCTACATGTAAGTCGAAATTGCCTAAGAATTGATAATCCAGCAACAGAGAAATCGATGTTTAAGAAACATATAACAGTTGACAGCTATGATGATCATCAAGGCTCTACTTTATTATAAATGTATACTTTATACTAAATTTTTTACAATGATTAAAATGAGATAAATTTCATGGATTGAGAAATGTCCAACAATGTGAATTGTTTAAATAACAGTGACTATTTTATAAAAATTGAAATTTATAGTGCACTGTATGTCTCAATGTATTGCAGCTTTTAGGGAAAAATATATAAAATTCATTCAACATTCGCATTCAACGTGTCAACAAAATTTCACGGAGAGTCATTATTCGAAGAAGGCTGGTGAATTGTACAATGGTTGCTATGTGTTTTTTTGATAGGAAACGGTAAATGGAATATGTTGAATTGGAAAAATTTCAGTCGGTAACTTACTTCTTTATTATACTTGTCTCGCGTCTAGACAGATTCGATGGCGGATTTCATAAAATTTCTATATACCTCGTAAATACGGTTCATATCTATGTATGGTGCACAAACGAGGCGATATGGTCGATGTTAGTGTTGAAAGAGAAGTTCGAAGTAGCATGACACGTATACGGCGTAAAAGAGTCGGATCGATCGAGGTTGTCTGCAACAAGAAATATCTTGTCCTTTGAAGCGGAGTTCCTGTATCTTTTTGCACTTAGGATACAAGTTTGTTTTATGTAACAGTAAAGGATTTTCTATCATTTGTTTATAATGGCAACAAAAAGGCAACGTGACAGGTATGATAGAAGAGATATTCTACAAGCTACATCTTGGAAGTTTTAAATGCTGAACGACAATATCGCGAATAATATTCCGATAATAGATGATAAATATCCCGCAAAGATCAGAAAAATCCACGATAAAGGTGACACTTTCACTTCATCCATTTATGGCAACAAAGAGCAACATTTAGAAAGTCGAAAGCACAAATTTATAATAACATTATAATTTATTCACAAATACGTTTTACTCGTGTCAGAATTCATCCATCAAACATATGAAAATTCCCAACATTTCTCCTTTTCTCAAACGAAATCGAGGAACAGTACTTGCGAAACGATCAGCGATCGGCCTGCTCAACAAAGAAATACATTTTCAGAAATACCTACAGCCTGTTTATAACAAATCTTTCTTCCGTAATCAGTATTCACCAAAATTCATCGAACTTACAATAATGCCCAATATTTCTCCTCTTCTCAAACGAAATCGAGAAGAAATAGACGCGAGGCGACCAGAAATTGTCCTATTTAAAAAAAGGATGCGAATATGCATAAACATATGCACAGTTTAATTATAACAAATCTTCCTTCCTTCGATCAAGATTCATCGAAATTCATCGAGTTTACAAAAATTCCCAACGTTTCTCCTTTCCTCAAACAAAATGAAGAAGCGATAGTCGCGAGACGATTAACAATCGCCCTATTCCAGGCGTCGAGCCAATTAATCGTCATTCTGTCGCGGTATGCATCGAAGTCCACGAGTTGGATAGAACGATAGAAAGAAAGAGGAGAATAGTCGGTTTCCGCGCGGACTCGTAATAATGACGAAACGAGCCGGCTGCGCAGCCACGTCGACCCACATTTATAAATAGAGAAGGCCTCGTCTCCGTCGGGGTGACGGCGCGGTGTGTGTCACCCCAGGAATACCACGCTCGACCGAGTGACCGACCGCGTCGCTGTGAATGGGCCGTCGTCTCTGCGAAACGGGAAACGACCGGTTCCTCGCGTGAAAAACCGCTCGTAAACCGTTTTCACGCGCGTACTTCTAGCAACTTGCGAACTCTCCCAGGGGTAAGTTTTACGACGTGGATAAAGACGATTAACGTCGATCATTTAGTAACAAATGGCAACACAAGCAGAAGCAGCATGAATGCGTCTTACCGTAGCCTGTTGTTTACCGCTGGTCGTGGTCGTGAATAGAGACGATGGTCAGTTGAGTGGATAGCTGAGGTATCGTTTCAGAATGAGATCTGTATGGTCCTTTCGATGGAAGTTCTTAGTTAACGCGCTGAATGTCACGGTGACCCACGTTATCAGATATTTTGAAATGATTAAAAGAAGATAAATTTCGTGGACTAAAAAATTGCCCATAATGTTAATAACTCAGATAGCAATGTTAAGAAAAGGGGTGAAAATATTTATTAAAATTGTATCTTCATACGATATTTTGGAAAAATTAAACTTTATGTAGGATATTCCAATTTATTACAGCCTAGGGTAAAATATTTTTTTTTTTTTTTATGTGTTAAGATTATTTGAAGATAATTGGGAGCGGCGATGATCATTGATGAATAGAAGGCAAATATTTATGCGAATTCATGTTTAAAATGTGGAACCTAGGTAAATAATCGTTTTATTTACTAAATATTATGACAAGGTCAATCTTATTCTCGTAGATTGCAAACTTTCTAATGTTTCTTTTATAATCTTGTAAAATCGAAACATATTTAAAACATAAAGTTGTGATATCGACTATTACTAATTTTGTCGTGTTTAAATGTCGTTCCAAAGAATTCACCTAAAATTTCAGAAATTCAAAAGAAAGTCATTAAAACGTCATTCTCGGATATCAAAATGTTATTACAACCGTTGACGTAATTTACTCTCCACGCGGAAAACGAGCTCCCGTTCCGCGGACAAGATACTTAACGCACCGTCTCGTTCACCGGACAACAAAGCTATTTATGCCACTTGCTCTGCGAATAGTCCGATTGGCCTGGCTCCAGATGGTATTTTTCACTTCCATCTAGAGGCCGCAAGAGCAAAAATTCATGAGCGTGGTGAAACATATGAAAAGTTGTATTGGTACAGGAAAATCACCGTGGTGAGTCAAACGGTGCTAATATTAGTATGATTGGTTACGTAGAGTGTCGTTCATAGGAACAGCCTTACTATATCGAGAAACGACTATTACGACTACATTAGAGCTTTAAACATAATTAAAAATGTATGTACATAAGAGTTACTAAACATTTAGTGCAAGTATACAAACACTGACAAAAGCATTCTAACGCTTGCATGACACCTCTTATGAATGCACAGTGGCTTACGGAAATATTCGTAAGCTCGTAGAAACTGCTTACTGAAACTGCATGTTGTACGAAACATTTTGAAATCTTATTAACACAGCAACCGAGACACGGCTACGGTTTATATTGGTAATATTACATTGATAAAAATTTGAAACGAATCCGAAGATGTATATAGATGTTATTAGGTATTTATTGGAAGTATATACTTTGCAAAAATCATTGAAGTATCTGAACAATTATCTGTGTTTTATTAATTATGAATTATTTACTATATTAATAAGCCAGAATATTTAGCGAGACTATCTTTAACACAAATTGTATGTTTAAGTTCAGCATTCATGCTGTACGCTAATTTTACAAGTGTATATTTCCAATGAACGCTTTGCGACTCCTACACGTATTTCCGGATTGGTATAAAATTTTATTAATATAATAGCGATAGTCCTGTCTTGTACAATGGGAACGAAGTTTCAAACAATGTCGTATATCACACATAATATATATTCGTAAAAATCGCCTATGGTAACTGTTCAAATACTTTCGCGAGTCACTGCATTATACATATGTATTGTATAAATTCTAATTCCAAGGCCTCGATGCCGGGACGAAACATCTTCGACGTGCAGGTTATGCAACAAATCGATCGTTACTGTTGCTGTAAGTATGCAATAAATTTCCTCCAAATATATAATCAACAAAGTCCATTAAAAATTATTCGTTACAGCTCGATAGAAGGTTAAAAATAAATAAATATCCACAATCGACTGAGATCGATATTTGAACGACAGCTACGCGTGTAAAGATCCGTGGCACGATCGAAGCGTGTGCACGCCGCTTTTGTTGCACGCCTAATGCCGCGCGGTGTCTAATAATGTAGCAAGGCCGTTCTTCTCGCTGTACCATGAATGCCGGCTCGTTACGACACGTTCCGTTGCTCGAAACTCGAGGAACGTCGACAGACGGCCTAACGCGTCCTCATGACGCTCCGATAAATCAGCTTCACAAGCTTTGTCAGGACGCGCGACCAAGCTGGCTCTCATTGTCTTTTATTACACGCAGACCGAGGGAATATGAAAATTCTGAGGAACACGCGACGCGGCCGAAATCGCTGTGAAACACGGCCACTGCGGAAACACGCGGAAGATGAACGTTGTTTGGCGCGCGGACACGTAATGTGCTGTGAGCTTACATTATGTGGCGCGTCGAGGTGCTTGAGGTTTGCGTATTTTGGGTTTGTCATGCTTGTGGTAGTCTTTAGGAATGAGTTGCTGTTGACATGCATTTTTATTTAAATTTGAAATCGAATTGGAATTTTCCTTGGTCTCGTTCCAAGAGTTTTGGATCTATTCTGGCACAGGCAATTTTTGGCACTTAATTTGGACATTAAAATTTTTAATGATATTAAAAGAGGTTATTAATAAACGGCTCAAGATTTGCATTGTTTGGATTTCTTGCGCTCGTAGAAGTTCTTTTTTTTTAAGGATGATTCGTTTGATTTAATTGAATGATTGATTAAAATTTTTATTTGGATTTGAAAACTTGAACTTGGAAATTTGAGAACTTCGACGTGTATGTGAATTTGAATCTTCTTTAAAATTTGAGTAAAAGGTTTGAATTTCATTCTAATTTGAATATCAACCTTTATTTCGTATGATGGAAGTTCAGTGACGCTGCCTTGTATAAATTATTATTTGTTTCTGAAACTAAATTTGATGATATAGATTCATTTCGTATGAATTAATATTTTGGAACGATTTGGGAATACGATACATCAACTGCATTAAACGTTTGGGAATCATATTTCGACGCCCTTCCAATTAATCATTCATCGCCATCCATTCTATGGGATAATTCTCTATGTTCAATTGTTTAATATTTAACAAACGCTAAAATTCTCATGACTCATAGAACAATTCAACGATGATTCCTACAATGTATTTGCTTATTTTTCCACACAAAATTCAAGAAAATGATGATGATTAATGGACCTGGCGTTCATTCAACGTAGTAAAGTAGTCGACTTTCATTGTTATTGTTTGTTACACTAATACGTCTTAGCGTTAATATGTACAAAGAAACAGCGTTGAAAAGCCAGACTTTACGTAAACATTGGTTAAGTATAATACCGAATGCCATTGTCGTTCGTAAGCTGGCATATTTCAAAACCGTGCAATTAACTTGACAGTGGTCCAGAAATATCACTAAACACTACCAATCCGATCACGTGAAAAATAAAACGTCGTTGCCAACAGTTTCCATACGAAACTTTCTTCATTGATTAATCGTCGACCTCCATTCGGCTGAATACCAAAAATCATCGAACTCAGAACGACATTTGCATTCCATCATTTTACGAAATATACATAAATTCACGTTAACCTATCACCTTCGAGCGAGAATGACTCGAAATGTTACTTATGAAAGCCTAACTATTTTATCGATTACCATGTGATTCATTACTTTGAATTGTACTTACAGTCTTTTCGCGCCATTCAGAAACATATTCTCACGTAACGTGAACATTGAGTCACATTTCTTGAATTCAAGTTGCTTTCGCATCGGAACAATTTGAATTCAAGTAACTTCAACTCGTATGGACACGAAGTTCAAATAACATATTCGAATTCAAGTTACTTTTGTCATTTAATTAATTCTTAAAGGTTGCCATAGGTGAAATTTCACTTTCTGCTTTTTTCACTTTCTACTTTGTATCTAATATTGTATAATAGCAAAACATTTAATTACATTTATTTTATTTCATTCGTAACTAAAGTAAAATAACGTTGAACTTCACACATGATAATAGTATCAATGATTTCCTTTGATGATAGCTATTAAGGATTATAGTGAGTTAGCGTATAATTTTATAAAATTTCTTGACATCTTGTGTATTTTTGTC
Source organism: Bombus flavifrons (assembly GCF_040668555.2). Taxonomy (NCBI): domain Eukaryota; kingdom Metazoa; phylum Arthropoda; class Insecta; order Hymenoptera; family Apidae; genus Bombus; species Bombus flavifrons. The sequence continues at coordinate 7,056,559 of NC_138446.1, read as the reverse complement.
GGTAGTACCATTTACTTGATTTTACTTTTTACTCGTTCTACTTGGTTTCATTTGCTGGATCCTTCAATTTTAGACTTGATGCTATGAAAAGGTTGAAAATCCTCGATGTAGGAAATTTTCATCGTCGATAGAAACTATGGAACTGAACTTCTTCGCGGTAGTCCTCGATGGGTGGCCGTCTGACGATTTATTGGTTGGTTGGTTCGTTTGATAAATTAACTTTGATGAATTACTTTCTCAGCCTTCGAATATTTACCGAACACATTACCGATGGGATGAACGGAGGAAGGGCGTGCGTCACAGCCGGAATATTAAACTAAAGCGGCCGGAAGTGAGTCAACGTTATACGATATTACTCTACGCGATTATGATGTAACACGGGCCGAAATCGAAAATAGTTTCAGCTTTTTCTCTTCTCATCGAATTGACCCGAATGTTTCTCTTCTATGTCAGGTTCCACGATTCTTTTCCGCTTCGTTACGTTAGCGAAACGTTTCCCGTGCATCGTTGGATAATTCAGCGATTTTTCAGTGTTTTGCGATTGCTTAAACGGTACGACAAATAAAGTGAAAGCAGTGTTACCTTGCGTGGTTTTGCCGTGCTCGGTCACCGTCCTCGAATTGTTGTACGATCTGCAAACAGAAGAAACGGAGTTTGTTAGGTCGATCGTTTTGTTCGCCGGGCAAGAACAGGTTAAGCCGTTTTCACGCAACTTTCGCGAAATGCAAATGATAGCGATTTTTTAAAAATATATACGATCCAAGTTGATTTACTGAAATGAGTAAAAATAAGAAACACTTCTGTATAAAAAAAATAATGATCGCAGACAGTCGATGGATAGTTCAGATAAATTGGACATATTTTAGAACCAGGTGAGGGAAGCTTTATAAAAGTGTCGAAGAAAATTAACATTGAAATTCTTGTTCGATCGTGCCGTTCAACGATTAGGCGATTTTATTAGCATATTTAAAATAAATTTTATTGTTCCATCTTATAAAGTACTGTGAGTTTCTTAAGTCTCTCTCACGAGGAAAATCACACAAGTGTTGGAGATATTACTTAATAAGATTACTCCTCTCTCAGTTCAGTACAAGAGAGACTTAGTAAAGTTGTTCAATGTAAGATTATAAATCTCACGTCTTAAATTTCATCATACGTAATACCATTATTAATATTTATCGCCTATAAAATGTTGAAAGTATGTATTTTGTATGCCTCACGTTATTACATCGCCCAAGAATTAAGATTGACAAATCAACCAAAAATTCTTAAGAATGTTCAACATTAAAAATTTTAAAACGAAATACCGTTGACCGGTTTAATGGATAGTAAAAGGAAAAGAATTCAGAATGAGCTTACAGAATAACTTACTGAATAATTATTTTTTATCGTCACATCTTTTCTGACACGTTTTCTGCTTCTTCGAGTCAATACATTTTAATAATTACGTTGCATACAGAAGCATTAAAAACATATCATTTCTAAAACCATTTCGCTGAAGCGTCTCTCGTACTACATTGTAAAAGAATTAATGTTCATAGACTATTACTTACTTTAGTAAAAATATCTAAATTGAATTGAATGAAAACAAATATCTAAATCAAATTGAATGTTGTGACCATAATTGAAACCGATTGAAACTCTATGAAAAGAAACGTTTCGATCGTATCGGCGATTTAATATCGCTACGTTCGAAGAATACTTTCACTGGATGCCACAATAGATAGAAAAATGACAATAGCGATCGTAGAAGCGCGAAATCTCGACGCGGTTACAGGCGATCGACGACTCTTGTTTTACATTAAAAGAACCGCTAACCGATTTGTAACGATGGATCAGTAAATACACTACTAATTAACGTACGCTGTCATGTAAAACGACAATAGCCTTTTACAATGGTTTCTTCACTTTCACAATTCGTGTGATAACAAGCATGAACGACAAGCAAATAGTATTCTACCATGATTCATTTGGAAAGTAGAAACTGCATTAAACTATGTCGACCATAGTTGAACTTAGCAAACAAAAGTCAATGGAAAATATAATCTTAGAATTCTATTCTCTCGTTTCGGTTTATCCTTAATTTATCTTATTAATTTAATAAACATCAATTTTGTTTTAACGTTACTGTTACAGGACATACGAAAAAAGGTATAAGAATTACTAACAGTTTGAATTTTAAATCTTTTTGAGTAATATATTTAACAATATTAAATATTATGTAAATAGGAAATAAAAATATTATAAATATATGAAATCGTAGAAATTAAAAAGAAATTAATTACACAGGGAATAATAATTTAACAATAATTAGCAATGCCCGATCATCGTATAGTCCATTGCTTCTGAACGTTATGTGACATTTGATTGAATTAACTGAAAGAAAAACGACGGATGTACTTAGTGATGCTGACCGTGAACTAACGAAGCCGGGCGTTACGCGTTATTACTCAAGTTCACGGGTCAAAGTTCGAACGACTATGCGTGAGTTTCGTGTATGTCGGTCATGAATGTTTATACCTATGTCGCTTGGCCACGGAACAATTGACCCCAATATATAGGTCGCTTTCCACCAATCAGCGTATATTTCCCTCATATTACTTCCACAAATGTTGCTACATCTATAAATACGTCCTATTAACTAAACTATTTATATTGAAATTTACGATTGATCATTCTTTTGAAGATGGATTAATTTTAATAATACCATTGTGATTAATTCATGTTTATTGTGTTTGAAATTTTTCTTAACTGTTACGTATTATAAAATTCTAGATGCAAATAAAATACAAGAAAGAAAGTAATTGCTTTCGTTTAGATTGTTTTAGAGAATTGTCTTCATTATTGTGAGCTAACTCCTACGATTCTTCAATTCTCTTTAAAGAAATTGCTTTCAAACAACCGTGTTTCATTCGATTAATCCATCTATTATTGCAAAGTTGTAGACATAAACTGAATACAAAAGAAATAAATAATTTCCATCCGATTAATTCAGAATGCTCCCTAGAAGCCTGCCTCCTGTAATTAAGCATTGTAATTAACCGCCCAATCTTCAAACGTTCAAGCTCTTACGAAAAACCATCTCAACTTGATTAACCCTCGTATCGTTCAACAAATGAAAAAGCCTCTTAAACGTAAAAGCCTAACCTGTATAAATGTGAAAACTGCATTACCACTTCCTCGAACGTTCAAACCACTTCCAAAAATATATCAAACCCAGCTTAATACCTCTGCAACGCATCTCCGCTGAACAACCATACATACATTCACCATGCTACCAAGAATATTCATCAGGAAGAACGTTGGAAGGCGAGCCACTTCCATTCGTTGTCGCGAAACCTCGCTAGACAAATGACTCAGCCAGACCGACCTGGTTCAATTTTTAAACCAGCTGAAAAAGCGATGGAGGGGGTGTAAGCGCGAAAAAATCGAGTGCAACGAATGCGTGCATCGACGTCGGGATGCGATCGCACGCGGCCGAGCATCAGAAATAGCCGGCGCGGTAATAAAAGTTCTCGGAAGACGTGCGAACTCGTCGGCTGTCACCAATTATGGAGTTGTATGAGACTCGATGCCGCGCACCGAAATATTGGAAGTAATTGCTGGGATCGTATTACGTGGAATGTAACATGCATGTGGATGCAAATCGTGGAACGAATCATGGTGGAGGATCGGCTGTTGAAAAGTATGTTTGGAGAGTTGGCAAGCTTAGAGTACTAGGGTGCTTTGGGGCGAAACTGAATTTGGAAGAATCCTCAGAACTTTATCATTCTGGATTTTCAGCAAAACTACTCTGGAAGCAATTGTCTACTTTTGAGAAATGTGTAATGGAAATTTTAGAAAATAGAATTATAGGATATAGAAGTAAGAATATATATTAAAATTGAAATGTGTATATGTTTCTTGTATTAAAATTGCTTAAAATCTATCTGAATGATTTTTGCAAATTCCCAAAATTTGTATTTCTTTTTCCGTTTCCGTTGAAATGTTTAATAAACAGCGGGCTGTATAACTTCGTTCGTTTATTTGAAAATACTTATTGTGTAAATGTAGAAATATTATTATTTACTGGAAAATAAGTGAAATTAATTAACACACCATTGTATTTCACAGTAAGCAGTTTCACAATAAGCACGTTAAGTCATTGTGTTTCTGACTTATATAAAGAGACCTTTTATAATGTACCTATTATTCTTTTACATTGTTTCATCTTGACAAAACAATACGCAAATTACTTTATATACATTTCTCAATAATATCGCGTTTAAGCAACTTTCACAAATTATTTCATTCAGTGGGTTAACTAGAAATGAATTCTATTCCTTCTAACATCTTACGCTTTCCATCACTGCGGGAAACGTCGTAAGTAGTTTATAAATTTTACGTTCAATAAACCCAAGCGCGTATCAGAAATTTCATTTTCCGACGCGTACCCTGTAGGAAGCGGAGCTTTATTAAACATCGATCGCGACGTCATTACGGTAAACGCGCGTTTTCGAGGTTTATTGGAAAATCGGTGCAAAGTCTTCGCCGAAACGATCGTTTATGCCGTGGAAGGCGGTCGTAACCGTTCGACGAAATCATTCGACGCACCATGACGTTCCAGAGGTCGGGATTTGAATAAGAAAAGACAGGGAAAGTCGGCTCGCGGCACGATGACACCGAGCGTTCTCCATTGTTTCCATTGTCACTCAGACTCGACACAATCGTCGCTGGACGACAACAAAACGATCGAACAATGGGCAACGAGTCCAGCCACGACTTCCAAGTGAAATTCCATCGTGGCTCTCGTACTCGTTTCGAGGAAAGAGCTGATCGCCACGATAACGAGGGATTCTCGTGAACCTGGCTGCTTTTGCATCATCGAACCAGCTTGACAATCCTCGTTTCGCAATTCAAGCTGCTTCGTTGATGAATCCATCATTCCTACGATTTCTCTTTTGATATGTTAATCCTTTTCCGGTGGAAAGTGTCTTCTTGGTCTTTCTTAGTTTGAAGAATTCGATTTTTTAATTGGTTGTTTCTGCTTCTACTAACTACTATAATCAATCGTTGGCGAATCACTTGATATTTTAGGTGGAGTTTTGTCATTCTCAGAGAAACTTGCTTTGGATCAAGTACCTTCGTCGTTCGAAGAATTTGTTCCTTTCGTTGATCGTCCACGGATTTATCAACTGTATGCTGCAGTATAATGGATTATTAGCGATTGGTTTCGATTAGATTCTTTTGTTGTTCGAAAGATTGTTTTTAATCATAATAATAGGTTACCGACGATTGTTTGTATAATTTATGGAAAATATTGGCGAAAAATAGAAATTTACGTAAGAAAGAAACGCACGGAAATATTCAAGGAGCAGCGACAAAAATACAGGTCACGCAATGGAGGCTTCTTCGAAACTCCATTAGTCCACCTATGCGTCATCGTTCACGAGAATAAAACTGTTTACTCCAACCTAACCGCGAACCAAAATCACCGAAATTTCTTTCTTTACGATCTTCGACACTCAATCACACGAACTACCCATACCATAGCCAAACTTGGAATGCCGCGGTATTTCCCTAAAGGAAGGGAAATTCCCAACTACTGTTCCATAAAATCGCGAAAGCTGCAGCGATAGCGTAATTTTCCTAGTCCATTGAATCGTTTGAACAGCCACTACTCAAGACGCTTTGGCATTCCTTATGGACTCTCGCCAGGATCTCGAAAGTTCCAAGACAATCGGCTCGTTCGAAATACCTCGTTGTCCTCGAGAATGCCTAATTTCGAATAATAGCGTGAAGCGATTCGAAAGTTTCGAAGGGATCCGGTCGAACGACAACGAGGGAGAGAAGTCGACGTGATTTCGTCGCGATTCTTCGAAAAGGGGTGCGAAAGGGAGCGGCGGGAATCTCGGAGGGTGAGAAGAAACCGAGAGGTTGTGGTATTGATCGGTCGCCGGAAAACATTCCCTCTCGACGACCGACTTTTTTCCACGAGACGGAACAAGGAAAACAAGAAAACGGTCGGATAACGTGGCTCGATTTTTGCATGCACGCTTCACAAAAAATCCACCGAAAAAAGAGGGTTGCTAACCTGTTAAGGGGTGCCGTGTTATCCGCTTTACAAAAGATACTGCTATAATAGAGATAACGATTTAACAGTTATAGGCGTTCCAGATACGTTTATATTCTCATCGTAGCGACTACGCATTTAGAGAGTTTTCTTTTGCCGTCCAAGCTTACATCGATCGTCTGTGTCTACTTCAAATTTTTTTCCTGTAATATTTGAAGCCAGACACGTGACGTGCGAATAGGAAGTTGGAGATATACAAGCAGAAGCATTGGAAACGAATTTTAATCTTCTGATAAAAATTTTAATTTTTGTAATCTATCTTTAATCGCTTTTATAAATTCTATCATAATCCAATTATTATACACACACACGCGCGCGCACACACACACATATATATATTAAATAAAATTATCTAATCATTTAATTAATACGAGTCTGATTGTCCAATTTTAATCAAGATTCAGTTTGACAGTTTAATCTTTGTCATTTTTAATAACAGTCTTATCCAAGGCGTAAATTTAAATGTAAAGTTACGAGTCAATCATAAAGTTTCTTTCGAATAATATTCTTGAAAATTACTACGCAGAAGGTTTTTCAAAGTTACAGCTGTATTTTGCATACAATGTACGCAAACTTGCATGATGTGTAACGAAGGGATGCTGTACACACCCTTGACTCGATTAAATGACCCCTAACTCGTGGAATCTGTTTAAAGCTCCGCGTTGCTGTGGATTTACGATACGTCAATCTCTATTAAAAGGCGTGCACAGGGAAGAGTTAAAGTTTCCCTCTCCATGAATAATTGTATCAAGCATCGAGCTACTGGGGTATAAAAGTCTTTAATCTCGACAATGGAGATGAGACTGTGTTTGTACATCGAGTGAAACCAATTTGTGTCTCGGACGTTGACGCAAACAAATATTAGAATATCAGGAAATTTGCAAAAAGGACACTCTCAATTATTATGTCTTAATTTATCTTTTATTTTGTTCGTCTCTTAGCTCACTTAATTTCTTATCTGTTTTGTTCATCTGTCTTTTGAAACCACGAAAATTTTGTTAATTGACAACAATCTAATGAAACTTTTAGTTCATCTTAATTCAACGTTTATCTTGTGTATGCTTCTTACCAAACTATAAAAATTGTATTATCCACAACCCTTTCCGATTGACAAGGATCATCATGAAATTGTCAGTTCGTACATTAATTTAATTGATTTCTTTTATTTCGTTTATCTTTCCTTTCGAGTTATAATAATTCTATATTGACAATAATACGAGTTTCAGTTAGTTAAATTGGTTTTGATACATTGTATACTTTAATATATTCTTGATCAAACCTCTACCACTTTTAATCAGATTATGAAACAAACATTTGCTTTTCTTCCTAAACTTGCTAACCACATTTTCCATCTAAATGTCAAATTACAAAAGTTCTATTAACAGCCACTCCAGACCAACTAGTACAGAACTCTCGATCCATCCCCTACGTCCACCATTTCCCAAATTTCAAATCTAAACAAAGTCAATCGCTCAATCCTCAAACACCCCACACCAACACACCAATACACGCTTAATAAACCCTCGCAAACCATCAGCGAACCCCATACCAAGGTACGATCCTTTTTCCACACAAGCTACAAAGGATGCTCGTATTTAGCCTATCGGAGCAAGGGGGTTGAATTCTCTCAAGGACACGTCAGTGACGTCGTGGAAAAGAGGGAGGGGTGCTATTTTAACAGGCGACCCTGGACGATCGATCGACTCGAATTAACGACGGCGTGTCGACCAATGTGACGGAACACAGAGAAGTATTTCGTGCTGCTTCCCATCCTTGGTGATTTGGCACCGCGCGGCCACGCGAGGTCGTCGAACTCGGGGCGTGACTGACTCCGCAAGAGGGTAACTTCAACCACCATGGCGAACTTCTACTTCGCGCGGCCGATTGATCGACCGCCCGATGGGAGTGTGGGCCCCGTATCTCGAGGATTTATCTAGCGCGGACCCCCACTGAAATTTCCAACTTGAACTTCCCTGTTTTGCATCCAGAACGCGTGATTCCCACGATAACGTCGATCATTTTTTGTTAAGGTTTGAATTAGGCTCGTGGATAGAAAAATGGGCCTTAATGAGCGGTTTTAACGTCTTAAGCATCGAACAATGGAAGCGGTAAGTCATGCAAATGCAAGGAATGGAGATTTTGAATGGGAAGAAAAAACACATTTGTATTCGTTCCGATACTTATGGCAGTTGTTCCTTGAATGTTGTGGACTTGTAGCGTTAATGTAGTTTATGTAGTTTATCATCTTAACTTCTTTATTTCTTCATATTTCTCGAAAATTAGCGTTTTCAGATATGTGAATTTCAATACAAACTATATTTCGGCATTGGAATTAAGTTTCCAGATAAATTGGATCATATTATGATAAGATAATTAAAAAATTTCAATCTTTTTGTTGTATTTATATGTATGGAATATATAAATACACCAAAAGTGAAGAAGAGTAAAAAATAAAAATATGGAACATACAGATGTATCATACAAGTTGTTCGTGGATGATATTTCATGGCATTTCCACTTTCTTTTGTTCCGTATAGACATAATACGCGATCCCATAAAATCAAGCAAGTCTTCTAGAATCTAAGGTTACGGGTACTTTAAAATAGAACTACACGCTCGAAGTCTTTTTCCAGAAACCAGTGTCACAAGCCATTCGAGAATCTTCGCGACATAATAACACTGTGTCATTCTATTTCGTACAACAGAGATCGTGAAAATGAGATCCATTTCTATCGATGTTTTCTTTATATCATTCATAAAATTATATTTTATGTCATCAAACAACATATTATTGAAACTTAAATACTGAGGCTATTTTTAGGACAGAAACTTCCAAAATTCTCCTCCCAACGATAAAGGAAGATAATGAAAAAAAGAATTAAAATTCGCAAAGAGAATCAGGAAGAGATAAAGTAAATGTAACATAATAGAAGATAAAAAGATAAAGTAAATATAACATAATAGAAGATAAAAAGATAAAGTAAATATAAGATCGAAATCAAATAATTAAATTACCTTCGCTAATCATATCACGTACAGTCCTGTCCATAAATCGTACGCTTGCTTGTATTGAGCAAAATGATTGTTAGAGTGTACGCATGGTCTTTTGGATTATTTACCGAATACTTGGTCGAATTAAAATATGCAAGTTTTTATACCATCAAATAACCTGTATTGTGAAATAAAGTCAGCACTTACGTCAAATGTGCAGGTGATTATGAAAGTGGCCTAAATCAATAATGAAGAAGAAAATGAATTTGTCGCTCATTTTTCTTCGCGTCTATTTGCATTATAATAATCTGAAATCATCTTTGCAAAGCTCTTTTGTAAAAATTCAACTGCTGGAGCGAATTGGTTGTTGCATCGTTTAACAGAATTCAGTTCATACGTCAAACGCAATACTTTTAAATATCTCGAGACGAAAAATCTGTGACTTAGGCCACTTTCATAAACACCGACACAAATCTCAAAATAATGGACGAAGCAATGTGAAAAGAATTTTTTATACAAATATTTAATCTTAACAAAATCGTCTTGCACAAACTAGGCAAATGACTTATCGACGGAAGTGTATATTTTTCATTTTATTCTATGTCTTCCGTATCATTCGTCAAATTATCTGTAAACAATATTTAATTCTAAAAAAAATCGTCTTACACAAACTAGGCAAATGACTTATCGACGGAAGTGTATATTTTTACTTTATTCTATGTCTTCCGTATCATTCGTCAAATTATCTGTAAACGATAAAAAAATAATTTTATTGTTGAACACTAACCTCTCTCGAAACTTCTTCCCTGAACAATCGAAAAAAGAAAGGAAGAATGAAAAAGGCTCAGAAGAAAAAGAAACGACAGAAAGAAATGAAGATACTCTGAATTTCTCTCGTATCCCGAGTTTCGCTCCATTACACGCGGCTAAGGATGCATCAAAGAGAGCCGCGACGCCCTAAAAGCTGGCGGATCTCGATTTCTGACCACTCTCGAATTCCCCGGAAGCCTTTGGGGCCGCGCGGCCGGCGAGAACGCTTTCAACCCTCTCGCGCGAGCACGCGGAGCCACGCCAGCCCGGAAGGCGGTTTGTAACGTGGGCGGAAAAGCTCAGATCAATATCAAGCGCGAATTGGAACGTTACGTGGTGAAAATCGACCCGTGACCTAGTGTGGACCCGCCCGTAGGTGCCGCGCTGCCGGTGGCGCCATCCGAAACATCATTTCTTCACACAAAGCCTTACACATGTAAACACACGTACATATAAAAGCGAAATATTCGACGACCTACGTCTAGGACGTCTACGTGGAGTAATTCAACGGGTTCCCTCAACGTCTTAATTTCGTCGCAGAGTTTGTTGAAGTCTCCCATCACCAACGCTGCAATTTGGTTAATTCTCATCCAGAGTTCCTGGCACGCTTTTAATTCCCATGAAAGGAAATTCTCGTTAGCACATTCGTTACTACTAAAATACAATTATCTATTCTTCGAACTGTAGTTTTCTTTCTTTTCTTTTCCTTTTTTTTTTTTTTTTATTGGAGATGCATTTATTTTAAGTGACAGAAGAATGAAAATCTTTTACTGTTCTTTGGCGGAGAAAGAGAGTAATTTATTTTAGCGAAGAAGAGGGAATAGTTTATTTTATTTACGATAAATGGATGAAGTTGGCAATTAAAATGTGCTTGTAAGTTCTTTTTGCAGGAATTGTACATAAATGGAAAAAGTACGGTGAAGTTGTTTGAAGATTAAAATTGAGAATAGAACTGCGTGGGTTGGCTTCAGATCGTTTGTTAGTAGAATGAGTAAGTGTCTGGTCAGGCGAAGGACGAAGAGCGGGACCTGTGTGAATCGAAGAAGCGCGCAACGGAAACGATTGATGTGGGCGTTAATTGCGTGGATAGCAATTATAATGAATTGGAAATAAAGGGGTTGCAGGTTTTATTGAAGAATAATATAAAGATATATGAAATTATCCTTAATCTAGAAACTATATTAAGTCTGTGAAATATAAGCGACACAGCTTTCGTTTTCTTATCGAATAGATAAGATAACAAAGATTATTGCTAATTATGCAATACTCTCATTGTTTTCATGTTTCTTTCATGGAATTGCTTGCTATTAATATTTGCTTTCTGAATCTTCCTGCACAATTATTTACGATCTAGTAATATTAGCCAATTGAATAGGTGATCAATTTTATTGCACGAATAATATTATTACAATATTATAATGTTAAGAGTATAATGTATAGAGAAATAAGTAAATTTAACTAATTCCAAACATGGTAAATATCAAAAGTCCACAGTTTTCATGTAACAAGAATACATTTCTTGTATTTATTGACAATATTTATTTCTAAAATCTATATTTACCATTTTATTTTCTCAATTCGTTTAAAACCCACGCCTAATCAGAAGACTATAAAGTATAGGGATAGAACTGTCACAATTAATCCGTCATATTTTCTCCGCGTCCTAATCAATTTTATCGTGGTACTACCGCCCCAAATACCAACTTCCTCTCCAGAACAAAAAGGTTCATCAGGAAAGGTCGTAACAATATAGTTTCATGCGCCAGTGTGTATCGCATAATGGGTGGCAACTTACGCTCCAGCTCCTTATTTGCACGAGGAAAGTTCCGTGTGCACATCAAGGCAACATATGCGATGCGAAGGAAGACGTGGAGGATTACTATTAGAATAGACCTAACATTAATTCCGCGTGCGGTAGATTAGGATACTCTCTAGGTTTCCCCTTCTGCCTCTATTTTCCCTCGATTTCTCCGTTAAATACGTGGATTATTTACTTTTTCGGAGTCTTTTCTTCTCTTCTGCGTGCTTGTATCCGACGTAAAATAATTTCATTCATTTTATTTTCTCGAGCAATTATTATTCTCTTTCTACCATTATCATTCTTTTCTATTATTATTCTTTTCTAAACTCTACTATACTGGTTCTTTGGATCTTTCTCGATCCGGTCTTCTTCATTTATTCCTCCAAAGTCTCTTAAATTTTATGCAGCATATGCAAAAATTCCTTCTGTTTGTTTAAATATGAGCCTTGAAACATAAAAATGGAAAGATTCAGAAAGGTCAGAAAGGTTACAATGACCAATGACTAAAATTGGTCAATTAGTAATTTTCCATGGAAATTTTTATAAATTTGCCACATTTTTGGATACTTGAGTAACTCTTTTTGTAAAATATATAGACGGAAGATTCTTTTTCTTCTTATACCGCACGTCTTCTTCATGCAACTTTTATTTTCATTTGTTGAACGCAAGTTTTATGTTTCAGTTATTAGCAGTTCTAACGTTGGATATTTTTGCAAGTAACAGCATTTTTGTTAGAATCTCTTTCTAATCCTCGTAGGGCTTCGATTAATTCTATTTGGGCCTTGAAGTTGTATAGCTTTTTGCGGTGCACGAAGTTTGAATAACAATATATGCGTTATATTAATACGTGTGTAATATTGTAACAACGATATTTGTATATTACGTATATAATGAAGATGCTAGGTTTCCGTTTGGATCGATCGATACTGTCGTGCAACTACGATATTTAAATTTTTCATACGTATTGCTTTTGACCCCCTCTGGGAATTGTAATTTGAAAGGTAGAAATGAGACACAAAGCAATATCAACGTGAATTAATGATATACGAAGATACCGTATAAGCTCATTAGCATACAGAATGTGACAGATGGGAATATCAATTGTACTTTCATTAGAACATTAATGATGCATGACCGTATCGCTTAAAGACGTATCATATTCCAATTAGATATTCATCATGCATAAAATATTGGTAGCAGTTTATCTGGAAATTATTCTCTTTGGAAAACTCTAATACCTTCGATTAAAATTCGAGCTAAGTAATAATCAATTCGAAATAGACAAAAATAAATAAAAATAGTTAATATTTACAACCATGAGTAATAATGGAATCATTAACAATCTCCATTCGCAGAAAAATGTTTGTGGTTTACGCAGTAAGAAGCTTGTAGAGCAAAGAATACACTCAAAGTGGATTATACCGGTTGCGGCCGGACAAGGCGTATCAAGTTCACTCGTTTGAAATGAAACTCGCATGGGCACACTTTCATTCGAGCGTACTCAAGGAAGACTAAACACAGCAAAAACACGTCAACTTTTTAAACAATTGTTTATACAATAGATAACAGATGTACGAAGTGCTATGGAAAAAACTAGGAAGAAAACAAGGGGCCAGACTTAACGAAGATTACGGCAATGCGTGGAACTTTTTCTCATTGCATTCTTATTTCTTACGTAGTATAATAATTCTTACAATGATAAAACCTGTGTGCTGAATCTTAATAATTTCTCGAAATTTACGTTGACAAAAAACAGGTGTGAAATAGTGCAGAAAAAACTGGAAGAAACAAGGCGCTCTGCGTGGATAAAGATAATTATCACTTACATAAGCGAGAGCATTGAAACAGCTACTTGTTCGTAAAAAAAGCTGTGAAATACTAGCAAAGAAAAAAGATGGAAGAAACCAAAAAGATTTGTATGAAGATTGAAAAAAGAAAAGAATGCGCAGACACACGTTATGCATAAAAATAAAAAATACGAGAAACGATGCTCTAATTGTAAGTTTTTTGAGCAGCGTATATTCATGAAACTCTTGAAATATATTCGCAAGTCGCTATATATTCTTCAACTTTGCTTTTTGTTTTTTTTGAAGTCAACGCCTCGTTCCAATTTTCACCAATCCCTTGACCGACTTTCACTCGAATGCTCGAAAAGGACGCTTTCTGCCTACAAACCACACTGCCTTATCGTCAACTACCATCGATTTCCTCATCGAGACGAAAGGAAAGATGAAAATCATCGTTGCCTGGAAATCGAATGAATTTCTCAGCCACGTCTTCCGGATTCCATTGTGTTATTGAAACACTGTCATTGACGTAACTATGGCTGGGTCAAGGTTCGCAGGTTCCATTATCGATCTTACTGTATTTCTAATGAACGCTGTTCTGTCACCGTATTCTGTCTCGCGCAGTGGCGACACGTGTGTAATTACTAAAAATAAATGGTTTTCGACGAAACGGTGCTCCTTCGAAACGAACTAGTTGAAATCGTTTAATTATAATTCCACTAATGAGGTAATTAAGGAAGCTCGTTTTTCATTTAATAAAACATGAAATCCAAAAATCCAATAATAACGTGACGACTCGCGAGTCAATCAATTTTTAATGAAACAATATTACATAGGAATTATTGCATAGAGCAATCGAGTTAGCTCTTTCAGATGAAAGTCTATTACGATTATACCGAAGAATTGATCGAATGAAGCCAATTTATTTCGTGCGTTATATTTCCTCGACAACTCTCTATATATGCTTAAGGTTATGATCGTAATACGACGAATGCCAACGATTGTATTTGAAATATTGCACGTTGAAATAAATGATTTAATTTTGCAAATTAACCATCCAGTCACGAACGATGTTGAAATCGCCTTCTATTAGACATATTGTGCTAATTTCATCAGGTCACGCCATTTGTATGTTGCAAGCTAATACAAAAAAGAATATTTCCCTCTTCTTCCTTTATTTTCATTCTTTTTTCTTGCTGCATTGAAAATCTCCTAATGATAAACCTATACAAGATATGTATTTTGTTCGCGAGCTCGTACAGAAAAATATGAAAATCGCTCGCGACTCGAGACTTAGGTAAGGCAAATCCATCCAAGACCAATTTTTACAAAACTCACGATTCCTCGCCTACCGCAAACCTTAAATGATCGAACAGCGAATCTTGGCAGACGCAGCCCTTAGAAAACCTATAAAACAGAGCGAAACGTTTGGAGTGACTCTCGATTTCTCGGTAGAACCGGTCGAGTTTCGAGAAAACGTTCTCGATGCGGCTGGAAAGGGGGCGTAACCTCTTCGAAGATTTACTTCCGACGGCAGGGTATACGCATTACCTGGATGCAATTTATTGCCAGCAAGCACACATATACGTGCAACTCCATTGAATAATAGCGCATTACCCGCGTGTTGCGGTCGTGTACACTCGCGCGCACACGGAGGCCATACTAATTCCTTGTATAAATAAAGGACTTATCTGCGACCTGCACTCGTTCTCTAGACGTTATGATATACTAACCTCATTAGCATGAGGCGCAGCGAAGAAGTATGGCTTCAATAACGGCGACGCTGCGTGAGGATCGATGATGCGGTTGAAAGCAACTCTTTGTGTATTAGATTCGTTTGAACGATCGATTGTCAGTGTTTCTGATATAAGAAACGAGTAATTTAGCTACTTAATTGTTTGTTGACGATTGAAGCGAGTTTGATCGTAGATTTGATACTGATCTTAATGGATCTTATGGTTATTTGAAAAATATTGAAGATTAATACAATTTAGAGTAGAATTTAGACGTGGGAAGCACTGTTGTATTATTAACATCAGATTAACTTTTTTTTATCTTTTGTTTTATTCATTTGTTGAGAGTTAGGCGACTATAGGTAGCTGTAAGTTTTGGGAATGGTATTCGTTGAACGTAGTTCTAGTTAATTCTTTAATGTAATTGTTGCGCTTTTGTTATAACCTAAAAATGTTGTAGAAAATAAAGTATGACAGAAATACGATTTTTCTTCAAAATATTTCTCTCGCAAGATATTTATCTTTTAAAATAATCCGCCTTCTCGATTATCATCGTTATCTACTTTTTCCATAAGTTGCTTTATTATAAGCTGCTAAATTAAGTCTAATTTATTCCTCGATAATAACGATAATAGATAAACGATAATAGATACGCTGATTCACAAATAAAAATATCTAAGAAACAAACGTTTCATCACAATTAATGATTAGCACTGTATCGTAATGAGTATCAACGAAAGCTTTCTTTGTCCATTTAGTAAAGGTGTTCAATTAACGTATCTTCCACCTGCTGTAATATAATGTTTGTAGATAAAACATGTATAAGGCAAACAAGTACGTACGTGTATTACAAATATAGCACATTATTCATTATAGATGAATGAATGAAGCTCATTAAATATTTCTACAAAGACATATGAAATTAAATTTCACACTGAGAGTAGAGATTCTAAAATCTATAGTGATCGAACAATTTTATATACTTCTTAGTAAATAATATAAATTCTTAAAAATGTATAACGTATATTATGACCACAATTCTTCATGAACGCACAATTCATCCTTCTAATAGAAGTCATCTTGTCGATCATCGTGTCAGTTGTCTTATCCGGCTTCCAAGTTACTTGCAATATTCCCAATCCAATCCAGTCAAATACGAGTCCCGTTAAAGTGTCGAATCGACATGAAAATTCACGATCCTATGACACGCGTGTAATTAATAATCGTGTGTCATTCCAGCCTCAAATTACACCAGCTGCATCTGTCACCGTGTGTTATCGGTACCGTTACCTTTTTCCTGCTATCGCTCATTAATACCGCTATTACCGCGTTGTATCGACCTATTATCGTATATCTACTGTTCGTTCCGTTATCCCTGTGAACGCCAATTCTTTTCTTTGCTCGACTTTCGAGTTGGAAATTATCACGTACAAATAAGAGAATACAATAGTTTAGAGGTGTGATACGTTAACGGTGTAATATTACCAATATGTAAATCATTTAAAATGTAATTCGAGATTCGCGAAAGGTTCCAACAAATAACGAAGAACTATTGGGTTGGCAACTAAGTGATTGCGGATTTTGTTATTACCACCTAATGACAACATCTGCAATCACTTAGTTGCCAACCCAATAGTTACCAAAACCATCATACAGCTAAAACAGCTTAGAGGTATAGCGTTTACTCTACAGTTGTGTAATTATATGAATTATCCTTTGATTTATAATTATAATTGTGTAACGAAGTGTTTCCAAATTGTCATTTACTCTGTGATTCCGTAAATAAAAATGCGATTCATTTGTCTCATACCCCTTTGAATCGGATGAACACAACGATAAATCATAAAACATAGAATGTGTGATCCAACAGTTCAAGTTTTATTACAAACGTTTAATCGTTGAAGAACGAAAAAGTTCACATTATGCTAATAAAGAACAGGCTTCGGAAATTTCCAAAAAATCGAATAGCGGAAAGGGAAACATGGAGCATATGGTGCGCGCGACCGATGCAAAATATGTATAGGCTATAAATTCGCGCGGATATCAGTGTGATCGTGGCCAAAAATTATGGCTTGCCGGAAAACGCGATGGATGATGCCGAAACGAAAACGAAGTGCACCGGCGTGCATCGACCAATCGCTGCGGTCTTGTGTAAGTCGTGCGACCACTGATTGGAACGGGCGTGGGTGTATCGAATCGATTAGACCGGCGATCGATTATCGCGCGAACCACTCCGCGCGCGTCCCGGAAACTCTCCTGTATTGCTCCACTTTCCACGTTGTCCGTGATTCCGTCCTCTCTTCTCTTCTCCCCATTTTCCCTACATTAGGTATTCCTTTTATTAGTCGGTGGTTTACTTTTGGCAATTTCTGTACCGATTATTAACTCGTAAGGGCGAAGTCTATCAGATTTCAATAACTTTTACTTTCATGGTAATTTAATAAATATGGATCGTAAAGTGTTGTCTGTATAAATATCTAATAATCTATAGATGTACATATAATTTAATAGTGTTTAAATCATGCAATACGTTTAACATAGAATAAAATAATATAATACGTATAACATAGAATACTTCTTTATTTTTTAATCACATATTTGTGGATTTCTGAACATATTACCAATACGAGGAAATGATCAGCCATACCAGTTACAGATCGACTCTAATTGGTTCGCAATCAATGAGATAAAACCTAAGTAAGATTGATATAGAACACGCAACGAAGATTTGTAAAAGTTATTTGCTACCATTCTAGAAAAATAATCAATCGAGAGTTAGACATTGGCGTGCTCAATTCTTTGATTTAAAGCTGAGACCTCGTCGAAAAGATTTTAAATAAA
Source organism: Bombus flavifrons (assembly GCF_040668555.2). Taxonomy (NCBI): domain Eukaryota; kingdom Metazoa; phylum Arthropoda; class Insecta; order Hymenoptera; family Apidae; genus Bombus; species Bombus flavifrons. The sequence goes on along the minus strand of NC_138446.1, from coordinate 7,038,484 downwards.
GTAGAGAAAAAGTTCGGAAAATTCTAAACGTGTTATGTGGGATCAAAGAACGCGAAATATTATAATATAAAAATTCATCGGCTATACAACGTACATATATACAAGGTAAGATATTAATCGTTTATAATTTACGAGATCCTTCAAACGAAATAAGAATCCTGCAAGTTTCTACAGCTTCTAAATATCTTCTCGGATTAATTGCTTTTCTGTAAATATTCTAATACTTGTGAGTGTATTCATGTACTTTTGCATCTTTAAATTGCTTTTAGTGGAACAAGAGATTCAGCCAGATACCAGATAAAGTTCATTGTTTGTGCATGGAAAGTTTACCGCCACAGAGTCTAGACAGGAAATTTTCGAGCCTTGAACAGGTGAACAATTAGCGTTCTTCGTTTTTTATAAACCTATAATACACGCTATGTGTACATAATATTCTCTGTTATCGACTGTTAATTGGTCTTTAACCAGTTGCTTGGAAGTATTCCTTCCAATTATTCCCCGACGCGTTTGAGCAACTCATTAACATGTCTTCAGTCAATTTCAGAAATTACCTGTTTTAATACACTAACCGAGTAATTCGTTGTTGCATGAAGCAGTTATGCGATCGGCGAGAATATTGCAAACAATGAACAGACGTCATATTCCAATTAAAAGAAACTTACGTCAAGGGTATAATGAAATAACAAAATGAATTACCTTAATAAATAATTATCATTTTTTTTTATCATGAAATCGTGTGTGCCAGAATAGCAGGGCGTTCGAATAACACGTGCAGCCCAGAAAAATCCAACAGCCGAAAATCAAACACGCCAAATCAAACGTGAAATAAATTCAACATTGATATCTCTGTGATAAATCACTCAACTCCAATCCGTGATTATACGTGGTAATTATCAATGCTAGCAGATATTCTCGGTAAATTTAATTACAATATTTGTACGAGTTGAAATTATCTGCGTTGAAAAGCCTCGAACAATAAAAACGATCCTAACAGCGACAATGAAAGAAATGTAATTGAAGATTTATTCGGAATAATGCAGCAGACTGATTTCTCTGATGGATACGCCCTTTGCTATTTACATACTCGTATTTTTCTTTCCTGCTTTTTCATCGAAAATATGAGATTGCACGAGAGATGGCCGGGCGAATAACGGTACCGAACTCTCCGGCACGTTTGTATTATGTAACCATGTTTTAAAAGCCAGTCGAGGAGGTAATTAACTACTGTTTGCCGTGCAATTATAGGAAACGAGGTGTTTTCGATCCATTGCCGCGTACTTGAACGCGCGGAGAGCTATCGTTGTCGGACGAACGGGGAAGCATTACGAATTCATGGTGAAAAATACAGCGCACCGCGCTCTGTAATTGAGCAAACCGGAGATCAACTTTTCGAAAAATGTCAGAGACGTATTAATGGTAGCGTTATTTATTTAACGAACACAGTCCAGACAAATTGAAATGGATTATTTATTATCTTGCGAAATTATACACCAGAGGATGAAATTTTCACTTTTAAGAGTAGTTATCGCTTTTTTATCGGTAAATTGATTTTGCTTGTTGCATAAAATAGCTGCGGTAGAATCGCGAAACTTTCAATTTATATATAGAAATTGATGCAATCGTGTTGCATAATTTGTTTGATAAAATGGTGAAGATACTAAGATGGTCCATAAGCTCGTGCATTTTCTTGATATATTTCCTTCTACTATTTTTTTTTAGAACGAATAAAGTTATTTGTTTTATATGTTAATGCTATGTCGGTCTTGGTTTCTTGGTGTCCTATATCTTATTCGATTAATTCATTGTATTTCATCATTATTTGCTCAGAAAGGAATATGGAAAAATTAGAAGATCGTATACTTCTGTTTCACTACTGGAGGCAGAACTTCAAAGCAGGAGCGACGAAGAAAATAGTATATTTTTCCACGTATAAATCAAATAACTTTAGTCGTTCGACAAAATAATACAAAGGAATATATTAAAAATCGTAAGAGCTTATGCATCACCTTGGTACTAATCAATTTGGGAAATTATTTGCAACATCATTTTTCTCCACTCGTCAAAACAAACTTTATGAATCGAGTGAAGTGGGTGTCAAACGTGTTTGAAGACAGGTATGCGTAAATTAGGACATTGACTGGGAAAAGAAGGAGCGATCAGATGCTACCCTGATGCACAAACGAGCGAGACGTGGGGTAAAGTGTAGTACAGGTCACTTATGATAATACCTATTCCGGCAATGCACACCGATGTGGGCAACCTTGGAGAGATAAATTTCGCGATAAGTCCGATAATTAACGCCGCTAATGGCTATTATTATCTCAGTTCTAAGGGAAAAACGTTCGAGGAACGCGTGCAAATTTTAGGTGGAACGTGTTAATCGCAGCACCTCCGTTGCACGACTTTTGCGACTGTTTCCTCAACGATAATAATATCCGAAATAACAGGATTGCGAAATTGGATCTGCCCGCGACCGTGAGAAGAGAAACGCGTGATCTGCAAAGATGTGTCTTTTCGCTTTCTCTTTTTCGTGTTATGTTCTTTATAAATATAAATACAGATGATTATTCGAATTTTGGAAATAAAATATACTAACAAAAATAGATTCTATAATACATGTTGGCATTTATTGTTAGAGTAGTTTAATAACGAAAAGCATGCGACTGACTTCTTCTGTGTATGAACGATGTCATTTTCTAACAATAAGTGAAATCTAATTCGTATTTAAAATATTTAGTTATTTATTTAGAATTTAGATGACAGATTTAGTATTTAGATATTTGAAGAGCTATTTAAATTTATTTAGAAATTATTAAGGGAGAGTTTGTGCAATGTCAGCTTGGATTTTGCAATATTTTTTTAGAGTATAAATGTTTATTCTTATAATAATAATGATAATAATATCGCTTAAGAACATTGGAAAAGTTTCTGCTTTGTGGTATGAGATGTTTTGAAACACAGAACTGTGATTCAGTTATGCTATTGATTATAGCGTGATTAAAAGAAGCTTTTATTTTCCTCCCTATGTTATTTTCCATTGCAACCAAATACAATTACAATTTCATCAGCACATAATCGAAATATTGTTCAATGATTTACTTGTATCTGATAATTTCTTTCGCTGTATATTTCGATAACTGATAAGGAAACGATACTGATTGATTTCCTACTTACATCATTTTTATGTCATCTACTTTTACACATGGATTTTATCAATCTTTATAATAGCTAGAAAAGAACCTCACAATCTGTCATATAGTATTTTCTAAACTCTTCTGTCCTACAGCGTTAAAACTAATAAAAGCTTCAATATGCACAACTTCTTAATTATCAAACCTATAAATTCTAATAAATTAATTGTCGATTCTACCAAATATTAGTATTATTCCAAACACAAATTTAATAAAAAATTCATATTTAAATGAATTAGGAATACGAACGAATACAACGTTGATTTTAGCAAACTTTAAAATATTCCCGTACTATACTCCAAACACAAATTGAAAATTTACAAATGAAAAAATCTTGTTAAATTAAAAATGTGAAAGATGGAGTTTAGATATATCAAAATCCCCTTAATATCACAGATCGTATATTGCAAATAGATTTATCAAAGTATGACCTCGAATCAAAGCTCGAACCGTTAATTACCTGGCAATGACGCATTACGAGAGATAACAAGTATTATAAAATGTCAGGCAATTGCTAACACAAAGCAGTTTTTATGCAGCAACTTTCTTGTTGATTATCACACGGTTCATAATTATCGCGACAGAAGAGCAACGCGTTAGATGACGCAGATGGTATGCGATTTACTGACGACCAAGTTTATGAGCAACGCAGTAATGACGCTGTGATAATGTATCAGTAATATCTGTAATATTACGTAACCTGTGCATGGTTGAAGACGCAACAAGCGCTGAAGGTGTTTGTTGCTTTTCGACGCGTGTCATCCTTGCTCGAAGGAGAAACAGTTGCTGTACAAATGACGACTACTGTTAGCTTATCAAGAACCTCAGTAAAGAAATCATAGATCTAAAGTCTGAAGTTCTTTCCTTCTTTCGATCATTTACTATCCAATTGTATCTTCTTTATATCATTAAACAATTTTTTCAATTCGATAGGAAAATATTATGTGAAAGAATTGATGTTCATATACCTGAGATTTACGTTCCTATCTTATTGTTAAATTTCTTAATACATTAAGAATTTTGTCATTTTTCTTAGTGTATTCATTTGATAATATTTTTTACGTTAGTAAGTCTAGGATAATAATTATATACTATTCTTTTAATAGGTACATTAATATTTGTAATCTTTTTATTTTAATTTTATGCTATTTTAAATGTTTGTTTGCTTGCTGAAACAAAAGTGACATTGAATCATAAAATTTCGAGTATCTTCGTCAGGATACATGTACGTGAATTAAATATAGAAGTAGCAAGTTTTATGCTAAATTTTGTTTTTTGCGTTACGTTTATGGTTTTTGCATAATTTATGAATTTCCGTAATTTATTTCTATTTTCGAATAATATTTTGACATATATGTATATTTTCGTATATGGTCCAGTTAATATTTCATACACAACTTGTGTAATAAATCATCACGAATGCAATGAAATCGGGAGAATGACATAGAATTTTGTTGCATCTTTAAGTGAAGATGAGGAAAGTAACTGAAAGTGAGTTGTAAGATTAAGGAAACACGAAACGCTTTGTCAGTAATTATGCTGATAATGAAAGAACCGATTTCAAAGTCATTTTGATATCACTTGTCACCTATCTACGCAATTAGCTTTGAAATTAAACACGTTTGGCCTTGATACGCTTAAATGTCATTTCGTCGTCGATTTCTTCACAATCACTAATTATCTAAAAATAACATGCTGGAGCATTAAAATTCTTAACACAGCAGTTTATAAAAAAAGACATAGGAAGGCACTGATTTTCAGAAAAAGCCACAACTAAATGCGCTCTAAAACATTTAAGAGAAGAAAACTAGGTTTCTCATTTATCACAAAATCCTCTTATCAAACAATTCGTCTGCGATTACACACAGAATCTAAAGCCTCTAAAACTCTAAAACGTTAACCTGTGTAACATGACTGGTGGATTCGTTTCAGAATCACGAGACATCGTCGCGAAAATCAAAAACGACATTTCTGTAAGCGATGCGTCGCGATGTAATTCACGGAACGTAATTGGTCGAGGCGGGTTCAAACGTTCGCGCAGCGACATTCCGTGGCTTTTGGTATGCAAAAATCAGGCAGCGAGAACCGTACAAAAGCTCGAGCTCGTGGCGATAGACAGAGAGAGAGAGAGAGAGAGAGAGAGAGAGAGAGAGAAAGAGAGAAAAATAAAAAAAATATAGAAGAGCAAAGAGGCTCGGCGGCGAATTGAAATCACGCTGCGGCAACAACGAGCTTTCGGGCAGCGCGGCGTTTCCGCGCAAAAATCCAATGGTTGAATCGCGTAATTATCCCGAAGACGATTAACGACGACGTCGCGACGCCTCCCTTTTGTTCGAGACCCACCAACCGCCGCCAACTTTCTTCTGTTTTATTCGGTGCAGGTAATTAATTGCTAGTGGTTATTAATTAATTTCGCGGCATTGTGCGTCCCGCTATGATTTACGAGATGTTTGAAACCTCTAATTGATTTTGATGGAAGTTTATTTTTTCAATTCTGGATTTGTTTCGTTGTGGAGTATTAAGAGGTAAAAATTCTTATTCGATACATTTTATACATATTTATATGAATCTTATGATATTAATATGACGATATTTATGAATATATGGGAATTTTAGATACTAAATCGCTCGCTTTATCAGTGATATTGGATGTTAATTGACATTTATCGATAATTAATTCGACGGAGAAAGATATTTATGTATATTAATAATTGACGAATTTTTATTGCTATATGTCCAAGTAATAGGTATCTATAAATTTATAAAAAGGTACTCAAGCACATATTTTTTGATAAATTTAATCTCTTCTGAGGATCCATAATTTTTAACTTAATTAATCTGTCTCTTACAAAATTACCATCATCGTTATCGTTATCTTGACCATTACATGTTACATAAATTATACGCACACCACATTTAAACGTATATATATATATATATATATATACATATATCTACTTCAATTTAATCAAATTTCATATTATCTTTTACAACTCGCATCATGATCAGAGTACTTGAAACGACCGAGCTTCTAAAACAAGGCAAGCATTTAAATGCTGCACGTGGACGTGTCAAAAATAGCGTGCCGTATTCCTGCCTTGATAACGCAATAACTCAGCGAGTAATAAACAGAAAATTACGGAAATTAAGTGGTTGCCACGGTTACTAATGCCTCGAGAAGAATTCTGCATTTTCAAGGAACAACCTTCCGCCATTTCTTCGTCCCTACGGACCAAACATCTACAGAAAAGGACAGAAAGAAATATCCAGCATTTATAATTGAAAAAATTACTGATATTACTAGAAATTCTACACCACGTACACATTACTATTAAGGTGAAGAAAACGTTTGTTCATTACATTTTTCTTGAACATTCAAGACATTTTAACGCATTTCCCCACTTTCTACGTAATTCAACTAAGATTATTTTAATTGTTAGAACGTAAATCAGAAAACGGTGATGTATTGAATTATTTGTTAATAAGATTCCATTGATGGCATCTCTTAACGATCAGTGAGAAATAACAAATCGTCCTTTATACACTCCTGGTTTTACGTCGTTCAATTATTACTTTCTTAGATCCGCATAAAATTTCTTGAACAGAGAAAGAATTACAGATTCGCTTTACTTACGCATCGTCCCTGATGACCTCGATTCCGCCACTTGTAAAACCCAAAACAACTCACTCAAACGATATATTCACGATATATCCACTAACCTAAAAAACCAGCATCAGGACTACAAAAGATTCAGCCAAAGACATTGAACTTTTCGCAATCTATCAATGTCTTATTCGAAAAGAACGCTGCTGACATTTGTGGACCTTCATCTCAATACTCGTAAGAACAACCCTAACCCAAGCGTCAAGTATCAACAATTCTCATCGCTCATCGTTTCAGTTTCGAATTACGCGCTTCGTTAAGCGCGTAGCTCCGGAAACTAGCAACAGAGATAACACGCGAGATGCACCGTAAAAGCATCCAGCCACAAATCCCAAAGATGAATAATTAACACGAACGGTAGATTCAACTCTAGGACCTCTACAGAGTCCTTTCACAAAAAAATCTTACGGACAAACTTCCTGGTCCTTTCACAAACGCAATCAAAGAAAACGGCTGAATACACGCGAGGCGTTTTGCAAACTTAATTGGCGGTCCTCGGCCGCAGATCCATGTCGGTAGATTGCATTCTGCTGCCGAAAGATGCAAACGTAGATCGACTTTCCTTTTCGTTTCGCAACGGGGGCTGGCTGTGCTGGCTTGGCTCGATTCGGCTATCGATTTGACCGATCGCGATATCGATTCGCAAGGATTCCGCGGACCCTACCGTTGCGAAATCGACCGCGCAGCTGCTGATATATTTAAGCGAGACTGTCTATTGGTAAACGAACCGGAATCTGGGCCAGTTACAACACCTGTCGCAGCGTAGTCCACGCTGAATCGTTGTCGTTTAACTCCTATGCCAAATTTCGCGTCGTAAACACGACCACGAAACGTTCTTAAATGAGAAGCAGGATTCTGCTTGAGTTCTGAGACACGGTCGCGAACTAATAAATGGTCGTCGAGGGATGAGATCAACGATAACACAATTAGCGTTGAAAGCCAACGAGTTTGGCTTGAATCCGGTGATGGATGATTACGATACTTAGCCGCGCGCATTGTGCTAGGTTCATCTGAGGCTCCGCTCCGTTGCCGATTGTTTCGTAAGTCGGCGGAGAAGGGTTCTACTAAGTGGATATTTTGAAACCATTTGTTTCTGTGGTAAAGCCAATTTGTGAATAAAAATGTTATAGTAGAAGGGATAAATAGAATTTTGTTTTTGTTTAACGCAATATAATTTAGAGGATTTTTAAATAGATTCAGATCCCTATGGATTTGTAAAATCCATCCTTGGGCGTTATGAAATTCATAATCAGAAGATTGTGTCAAATTGACAAACGGCCTTATCTCATCTCAGCAAAGATGTCATATAGCGTAATGGTATCAAAGTGCACGTGTGATCGAAGATATTTATTTCCTAATACACAAACTCTTAAACTATCCATTCTGTGTTTTACGGATCGGAGATATATGTACGAAAAAGAGGAAAACACGATATACACATGCATATATAACTGTCGTGCAACGTGATACATACGTACGTACCCCTTTTATCAATAACGTTACGTGGCATACATTGATTTAAGGCTGTACGGTTATGCTGGCACCGAGAAACGGTTTACTCGCGAACAATGTAAACTGCAGACGATACAAATTACAGCTGTCAACGAAGCCACTCGTGGAGCACAAATGACGAACCGATCTTCACGCCTACTCGACTGTAAGTCAATATTTACGAACCGTTTAATGTGAAAGGGCGAGGCGTGTACGAGAATGGGAAATCCCCCTTGCTTTTATTTCCCTCTAACGCTGAATGGTTTCGTAGATAAATAATCGTTCTTGACAGATCTCCCTAATATTTTATATGATTTTCATTAAGTACTTACTTAAATCTGCAGACAGTGGAATTTTTCTACATATTTACTACTATTGACTCATATGGAGCGCTGATTCAATTATTTCATTATTATAACGACACAACTACTGCATTTTGGTTTTTGTGTATGATCATGAAATAACATAGGGAAGTAACCAATGCACTGAACAGTGTGTTGCAAAAGACATTGTTATCTAAGATAAAAACATTTCTGACGAAACGAGAATACAAAGAATTCGAGTAGAATTTGAATAGCAGCGAATATGTTCGACGAAAAAGTATAGACAATTTGGAATTGTATTCTATGAGATGAAACATCAACTTCCCCTACTTCAATTCCTACTAAATGACAATGATACACTAATTTCCATTTTCACAATATGAAAACTGAATGATTTTATTGTGAATTAAATTTTAAAAATATTCCAATTGTCACATGTGTATGAAAAAGTATTCAAACATCATGTGAGCCGCATGTGTTATCATATGCATAGTTCAACCTTCAACGACGCAATATATCTGTATTACTATATACAAATCGTTTTACTGAAACTATGCGAGTTACCAATTTCTATTTTGCAGTTTGATAATATTTAGAACATGCTTTTTCCGACTTCTAATTAGATAAATTTCACGTGATGGTCTAACGATGATGAATGGAAAAAATGGGAACCAAATAATCTATCGCTTATATGGAATAAATTGATCAAAATACGAAAAAAAAAACTATTATAAATTGCATCTGAACTAGACAAAACAACATTCCATCGAAAGAAGAAATGCAAGATCTTCGTTCTGATCCATGACAATGCATCCAAAACAAAAGAACAACGGAACCATGAGATCCACTATGTGTAATCAAACTCGATTCGTCGTTTATCCACTCCAATTACATTTTCACTAGGTTTTCCTCGAACAATCCCTGGTTCTGGAGTTCGAAGCGGCCTCGAACGACCGCTTCCGGTTTCACTACGTGTTCACCCCCAATGCTTACGCAACGATCTCTTTCAACGTGTACTCGCGGGAGAAGCGTGCAACTCACGTCTTTAAAGAGGCACACTCACTCGCCACGGTTGGTTATCCTCAAACGTCCAAGTTTTACAAAAAAACAGCAAGACACCACCGTAAAATTGGCTCACCAATTGGAAACCGACATTTAAGGAACAACAAACACTTTCGAACTTCCACGACGCAATACATTATACATGATCGTACACAAATCGAAAATATTTGGGCCTAACCGTCTGAAACTTTAATTTGTAACTCGGTTCCTTTGATTTTTCAGCAGAGAAATCTCACGTTGCAAGGAACTCGCCTATGCCTACCTGTCTGTGTCGTGCTAGATTCTTCCCCTGCTCCGATCGCCTAAATCAGCCAAGCACACAAACACACGTACGCACACACAGCGTGATACGTATGTATGCACGGGTATGTAGCGTGACGAGCGTACGTCGTACACGTGCGCGCGTTCGGATACACACCTGCACGTGTTACTCCTCGATGATGAAGGCCGAGGTACGGACGACTAACCGGAAGGACCGTTTGCACCTGGCCACACCGTGTATCTCTCCAGTGCGTCCCGTATCCTTTTTCACTTAAGAGCCGCGATCGCGCGTGTCCGATTAAACGTGACAAGCGATTGCCTTGGTCTTCGCACTGCTCGAACACCCGCGTCGGATTTTTCCTCCTTATATCCTTCCTTTAGGATCTTCTGTTGGTCGGTGGTCCGTGTGCGCGCAAAGGTGCGTGTGCCGGCGGATGATGTGTGCACGGACTTCGTATACGTTCGCGTGTGCGTGTATGTTGCTGGGTCACCTGTGTATATCTCTCCCTCTCTTTCTCTGCCTCTACGTATATATACACATACGTATGTTTTGTGTGTGTATATATATATGTATACAGGGTGCGCGCGTGTGTGGACGACGACGTGCCGCCGCGACTACAGGTCTGTCAGATCGGACGCGCGTCGACGCTGATTACGGCGAGAACGTGATACAACAAGCGAGGAACGGTAACACACAGCTCGGTGTACCAGAGGAGACTGCCGGGTCCCCCACGGTTTCGCCAAGTGCTGGCCGCTATAGTGGAAAGATATATAGCGTACTCGTAGCGTGTGTATACGCTCCGCGCTGCTGGATTCTCAACGCGGATAAGGTGGAGGGGTTGATCGTGACGGTCGGGGAGTACGACGGTTTGGTGGAAGGAGAGAGATCCATTCGAGGGGGAGAGAGAGCGCGAACGAGTTAGAGCGGCGCGGAGCGAAGCATGGAGGGGTTCGGGGGGAAGGCGCACGCTCTAGGCGCTATGACGTAACTCGAGTCATCCTGGATGTACGTGCCACGGGTGGAGGGGAGACGGCGGGGAAACAACGGTGGCGCTGAGAAGAAGTGGGGAGCGCACCATGGAGGGGTGAGAGTGCAAGGGCGTGGTAGTGGGGAGCAGTAAACGGAAGGAGGGGAGGATGGCGGTCATTAGTGCTACTGGGACACGGAAGCGAATCCTCGCTACCCTCCCCGCCCCTCCGTGCGGCCCGTTTCGCGACCCGGCACCAGTAACCACCCACTCTTTTCTATTTTCCTCTCGGTCGCTCTGTCGGTCCTCTCACGCTCCCTGTATGTATTTTCCACACTCGTTCTTCTCTTTCTTCCTTCTCGTGTCTCTCTCCGCTTCGTCTTCCTCCGCGCTCCGTTCCGCTCTTCCTCGCCTCTCCCTCTTTGCCGTGCGACGCCTCGCGCGTCCGTGTATTATCTATATAACGCGAGCGGCCCGGGGGTGCGCCTGCACTCTGCAGCTGCATACAACCCCCTTTTGCAGATCTCTGTGCCAACTACGAGAGAGTACATCTACGAGCACGAACACGATTAGGCCGCGCTCGCGACCTCGTCCTTGCCTGCCAGCCAAGATCGGGGCCGTTACGTTGCCTCGTGTCCGTCTGCTCGTTTCTCCTAGTTCGCTTGCTCGCTCGCTCGCTCGTTCGCCGCGCGCGGTTTCTTTGAAACGATACGCTTCCGCGGCATGGAATGCGTTGACCCTTTCGTGGTCCACGGCTTTGTGGCCGGGCTCGCTTCGTCGACGATTCCGGCGGGTTACGCTCCACGACCAACCGCTTAAGGGACGTGCGGCCTGTTGTAAGCCGATGATGCATAATGTATCGTGAGTCAATGAATTAGGCAAATTATTTCGTATATGAGATTTTTGGAAATTCTATTTTGTGAGACGAGATCGTTTTTATATTTTAATAGATTCAATAAATTAGAAAAAGTAAGTCATTTAACGCTTTCATACATGGTTTCGAATTTTCTTTCAATAAAATAAGTCGACAGGATCCAAGAATCCCATTAATGAACGTTGTAGTGATTTTTAGATTACATCGACTTACTTAATTGTATCATGGATCATTTAGAAGCCATAATACCAAAGCTCCATCTATTAAATCGAAATAGAAAAATTAGCGGCGGCCGATTGATACTGTGGTTGATAATCGTTCGGTAGCGAGATTTCCATAAGCAGATGCAAAGCAGTCGCGGATACTTCCGTGGGAGGCGAAGATCGATAGGAAGCCGGTCGTCGTGGGATTTAAAGGCCCGTAATTGATTTCCTGCCGGTGGTCGCTGGAATTCCAGGCTGCACGCGCCCTTTACCCTTTCAACGGTGCTCAGGGTTCAGCCTACGCGTGCCTGGGCGTGGCGAGGAATCCTTGCGGCTGAAATCCCGCGGAAGATGCCTGTCGAAGGTCAAACGACGTCCGTCCGCTCGTCTATTCTCACTGTGAAAGACAATCGCATTTCAAAGTGCGCCAATGGCAGCCGAATGAACACCCAGCAATATTGATCAGCTGAACTGGTGTACTGAACTTTGACATTTGATAGAGCCCGGCGAAAGCGGTTGCATGTACTCCGCCAGAGCGTTGGCAGTTACGTTTTGTACGGAGATTTAGATCGTAATGATGGAGACGCAAGGGTTGTTCTTTAACCATGCGAAGGTCGAGGTTGATCCCACTGATACATACGAAATATTGTAATAAATATTTTTGAATGACCTCGTAAAGCTTGCTGATGAAGAGCAGCTGGTGTGTGATACATCTTTATGTGCTTATTTCTCGAGGCTAGGCATAATATAAGTACTATACTTCTGAGTTATGAATATAGCAGATCTTCTGTTAATTTTGTTATTAAATCGAAGTTCGTATTAAAAGTATCAACAATAATTTTCTTTGTTTCGGTAGAGTTTCGTGACAAAATTTTCTAAGGCAACCGCAGTCTGAGTTAACTCCTTTGTTTACGTTCTTCATGTCTATGGTAGATTTACTGATTCCAAAGTCTCGGATTATAGCGTATAGTTCCACCGTTTAGAAGCTATACTAATTAAGACTATACATACAATGAATAGTAAAGGAACGTGATGACACGACGTTACAAGTACTTTTTAATATTTTAAATGCATTTTTCTAATGTATTTTCCAAATGTGTCAATATGTACTCTACTTTTGATATTTTACAGATTTTTGCATTCGTGTACATCCTTGTACAATTTTATATATTTACACTTGTCATATATAAACATCCACAATATAATCGTATCCCACCAAACTGTCGCCAGCTTAAACTGCAAACTCTAAGCTCTGCCAATAACTTCGAACATGGTTCGATGGTAAACAGTGTTCTCAGTGAGATACTGTACCACGGAAGACGGCCAAATTCCGGAATCATAAAACGTAATTGGTAATAAAGGCGGAAGCAGTTAACAACGATGGATTCTCGGTTGACCGAAGACAGAGATTTTGGCTGTTTTTGGTGATAAAGTTTCCGGATGGAATAACCGTTAAGCCGAGTCGATCTAGGGAGAAACGTGGATGGTTTTGGGTCAAGGCTGCGATACTGTCACCCTCGAACGCCTTTGTCCACCCTTCTCAAGGTGATCCCCGTCGTTCGCTGAATCAGGTTGATTCTGGGTTTCCGTCTATTGACAGACGACGTCCAACCGTCGCCGTCTGTAATTCTATAATTAGGCTCGCGCGTTAATTAGAGAACATCGAACGAACGTAGCGAAAGTGGGCTGTCCACTTGTGCTTTAGCTCCAAGTTTACCTGCCTTTGCTGATAGGCGAAGTTTCGTTGCTCAACGGGAGAACGTTGCTTTCTACTCGTTTGATCGATCGACCAACGTAGAGTGGACTTGGTTTCTGATTTAGCGGCTTTGTCGGTAAACCAAGATGTGATGAAGATTGAGAAGGGCATTGCTTGATACTCCGTTGAATTAGCCGATGCTATCACGTTACGAAAAATTCGTCTGCTTGTGTACTTATTTTCTTCTAGATAAATTCGAGTGAAATTATTATTGATATGTTTCTTGGAAGTTCCAGATGTCTGGTTTTGAATCTATAAAAATTTATTTGTCTTTTATTTATTGGGCTTTAATATACTGTCATGAATATTCAACAATATATATGTAGGTAAATGTACGACATAATTAAAGCATAGAGAGAAACCAAGTAATGCAAAGTAACACTACATGAGTATGCGGTGGAATAACATGTACAAGTGGCACATGTAGCGATTCTTTCTTCTACACGAACGTGAAGCGATTATTTACGAAAAAAAATGAGAAAAAAATATAGGATAGAATCTTTTTATTTCCGATTTAGTTTTTGAGAAAATCGAGTTTGAAAATTTATCGGAAAATAATCGGAAATGTTTGACCAAATATGCTCACACTCTATTTTCTTAAAAATGAAACTTCAAACGGAAAAATTTCTTTTCACATTTTCTGTTTATTTTTACATCTAGGATAACCTCTTATCGATTGTTTACTCATATCCAGTCGGTAATTAGCCAAGTTTAAGCATACTTGACAAGTTTTTAAATTTGATTTTCTTGAAAACGAAGAATTATATGAAGAAGTTTTATTCTACATCTTCTTACTTTTTCCATAAAGGATCGCCTTATACTCTCTCGTTCATGTTATTCGGACACATCCTGTATAATTACCGAGCTGTAATAGAGTACGATGAACATATGACATACATATAGGAAGGAATTACTAGGAATTATACATAGTAGGAATCTATAGTACGAATTAAATATTATAATCCTAATATCTGATATTAAAATATTAAAATTGAAAAATCCTTAGAAAATATCGGTGTTTGTACCCAAATGAAAGACAGGATTAATTTTGTCAGAAACATTTGCATACTTTTAGTAGATATTTTTAAAAGCAATCTAATTATTATTCTCTATATACTACTTTTTAAATCTACCAATTATCTTTTATTTCCAATGTTTGTAACAAGCACACTTTTCTGTTTTAAGTGAGAATTTACGAATTTACAAAAACATTCAATTCTTCTGGTAAAGTATACAATTTGAGATTTTCTAAGCTGTAAGTCAAACATTCGTACTTTCCTAGTCAGGAAGAAATAATTCTTAATACAATATTTCCAGGACATCGTATTACCTTTCATTTATATATTCATAGTAATTAGAATTTCCTTCATAGGAAAATGTTATTATTCTACCTAACACAGACTAAGATACGCTTTATATTCTTCCTTATTATGTAACATTTGAAATGGAACAAAGCTTAAATCGATTGCCAAAATCATTTTAATCTGATCCTCATTGGAAAGCATTGATGCATTGAATTTTCAAAATACATCGAGATTTTCGAAGAGGAGTTCTGAAAATATCGTACGGTTTACGATAGTTCGCGTAGTATTTGTTATAAGCAACGCATGTCGCAGCGGCGAACGACACTTGCGTGACATCGGTGTGCATGTTCACAAATACGCGAAGAGAGCGTCGCCGATGGAACGTGCAATTTAATTGAAACACGCTCTGTTCATATGCATACGATTAACGTTGGTCGGCGTGCGTGCCTCTCGCGAGCTATTCGCGTGAATAACGGAACGACTAGAAACGGTGCGGTTAACGTGCGTGAAAATTCACGGTGTTCCTTGTACGCTGTTGATTGTTGATTGTATGCTAAACAGCCCGTTGCTTGTGATTTGCTAGACTGTTGGTTACCGCGATGGAAAAAGCTTGTCGGTTTAGAATATCACATGTGTTACGTTCTAACGCGAGTGTGAAGTAATTTAAGCGGGAATTTCTTGAACCATTCTTTTGTTGAACTTTTGTCTCGTGTGATAAATAGCACTTGCATTCACGATCAAGTTCAATTTCTAGCATAATTTCAGAGTGAAATTGAAGTATGGATTGTTTGGTAGAATATAGCGTAGTATGTATACATAGGACTAACATTCCACTGAATAATGTATGATACTGTTTATTTTGCTGACCTTTCAATATCAGGTATCTTCACCTTTAACTTTTAACTTTTCACATCTAAACTATGCATTTTTTAAAGTAGTTTTAAGGTATTCAATTGCCCGTTATTAGAATATAAATGATAATGGATCTATGTTATTATTCGACGAATGAATGCATGAAAGTTTAATAATTTTCACCTATTTCTCATCGATACACGAAATACTGGTTTGTATAATAACGTAATACTGTTTCTATCGACTACTTCCGGATACTACTCTCCAATTCTATCTTGTTGCATTTACTATGTAACTAGAACAGTATTTATCTAAATTCCATATTTAATTATTTGGCAGATATGCAGAATAATTCTCCCTCAAATATACAGCAGAATTTAATGATTCTTAATAATGAAACGCGACGCTATAAACTATCCGAATAAATTGGCAGTAATAAAATGAAAGATTATTAAATATGAGTAATACGTTTCATATTTTAAACTGTCCTATTTGTTATTTTAATCTGGACAATTATAGTATTTAGTCACTGAAAAGCTGATTCAAAGAAATGCATATATTGGAAGAGACGCAGGATAAGTGGTTAAAGACGATCATATCCAGCCACTTTTGTACACTATGTGATACGTGATGACCTTCAATTATTCTGCAATTAATGGACTGATCGAAATTCCTTTTACATTTAGAGGAGCTTTTTTTTATCAATATTCTCTCTTTTTTTTTTTGCATCTTCTCCAATTCTTTCATCTTGCAATAAATCCATTATATACACGACTGCTTTATTGAAATAAAATTAAAATGAAGTATGCAAATTTATATGTTCTGTGTGATTAAAATTATTATAAAGAGCGCTACTATAAAGAACGCTATGAGCTTAGAAAATTGAAATTGAAATTATTACAAAAGAGAATACCATTAGACTATGATGCTTCGTTTATTAATTTACTAAATATCTAAATCCCCAAATGGGGGCTAATAATGAAAAATGAGTCAAATTCTGATGAACTAATATGTAGCTCAACATTTTTCAAACAGGAAAATTACTTCAAAGGAGAAACAAATAATTTGCACTATCGATGGTTCGCAAACTACTAAGATGTCCGTTGAATATTAATCGCCTGCGAATAAACTTCTTATCACGGTCGTCGTGTATTCAATACCTGACCGCGTGTAAATCGTTCGCTCAGACGGGTCCAGGTTAATCTCGAAATTTCCTCTCAGCGAACTTGATCGATCAACGGTGCGGAACACGTGTACTGGGAATTTCGGCCATGCAATTATTCTGGGGAAAAGTGCGACCTTGCGAGCAGCACCGTTCGCGATAATGCATGGTCGCTTTTCGGTTGACCCATATCCAGTTTCCGTAGGTTTCGTTGAAAAGGGAGTTTCTATTACGTTAAATTTACTCGGCGGATCACGAGGAAAAAGAAAAAATCGACCTTGTACTGTTGGCGAAGGAGCGTGGCATTTTCAACGAAGTGTCGTAGTATCAGGTTACTGGTAATTTAGAGAAGTTTCAAACTGCAAACTTTGCAGTGTATTGAGCAATAAATTTTAATAAATTTGAAGGAAATTTAGTTTAGTAAAACTTATTGTTAGTGAGCTTCGCTGCATTACTTCTTATTCTTCCCTCATCTTTCTTTGTTGTTAATTCTGTCGCGTTTCTCGAATTGTTGTGTTTCAATCTTAATCTCGTGTTAACAATTAAATGACATTTTTATATCGATAAGAATTTCATTTTCAAACTTAAGCGCATTTTATATATCTGTTGTACTTGTGCATTTAGTATGTTAATAACAATTTTATTTCTAAACTTAAGAAATTTTTTACTGATAGGAAAATACAGTTGAGCCGAGAAAACGAAGAACGCAACAAGGTTAAATTAACATAATGATAAAAAATTCTTCTATTGAAAATAGAAATAAATATTAAGAAAGTGAATCTTTATATATTTGGGTATAAGATTGTTTGTATTGTTCATAAATAAGAATATTTACATTTATAGTAATGTGTTTCGTTGACATAGAGAATAGATGAGAGTTAAGTAAGGTTCATGATATTAAAACAAAATATTAACTGTGGTTGGAGATACGAGCTTTACGTAAGAGAGACATACAATGGGTTTTGTTCCATTAAGATAGCATATAGTTGCATAAATTCTGAGAATTAGAGTGAGAAATTGGGCTTCATTCTCGTTACGTACCAATGCTACCTCGAATGATCGTAATCCCTTTTGAAAGCTCGTGTGCATGTACATCGAAGTATCAAAGTTAGTTACATAGGTTCGCAGAACTAGGAAGGTGTAATGAGAAACTGTAGATTATAATAAAACCATCTTCTGTTGAATTAATATTTGTTTTTATTATATTAATATGTAGTTAATTGCTCCAGCATTATCTGAATTTGTTGCAATTAAACATCCCCGTAGCAAGCAAGAAAATTTGAAAATTCTTGTGGTTGCGGTAAGTCAAAGAGACATCGACGCATTGCCTGTCCTTTCTTGAAATATCTTTACAAATTAAAATAACACATTAATACTAAGCAGTATATTTTTTAATCTCTTAACGCAAAAGAAGTAATATATTCTTTCAAAGTCCTCAATAATATATTTCAAAAAAATTAGACAGGAGAAAATGTAAAATCCCATGCACGTGTGACATGCTCCACATAAATTCCAAAGCTATTTCTCCTGTCCAAACAGTCTCCATCGTTCCGATCATCCATTGCTCCCCGCCTTTTCAACCCTCCAAACCAAACACCATTTCCATATTATGCCACCTCCTTTCCTCTGGTTCACAGTCGTTCACTTCTCCCCTTCGACGTTTCACGCTTGTTTCATTACCCAGTTGAAGCCAACTCATCTAAACTGAAAACCCAGAGCCCGAGATCAAATAATCGAAAGCTCCTTATCTCCTTTACCAAACGGTTCACCGTGACCAGGCGAAATTGGCGTGCACACAGGCGAAACACAACCACGCATTCAGCATCCTGGCACACGATCCCAGCAGACAGATATAAGCTGCCTCTCGAGCCGCATGCTTCCGGAGCCAGCACCCATCCCTTGCTGCTCGATTTCCTGACCCCTTGTTTCCCTCTGCAGTTTAGGATCCATCGGGACTCCTCTACGAGGCCACGATAAGCGTCCAGAGTTTCGAAACTCATCCCGATCACGACGAAGAGTGCACATTCGAAAGCAATCGTATTGGCGTTCGTCGATGTGCCTCCTCCTCCCTCCGGACGATTATGCGGGTCCGGCCACTAGATGGAAAATAAACGTACTCGACAAGTTCCTGCTAACTTTCAACTCTCCTCGCTGTTTCTTTCCGATTCTCCATTGTATTATTTCTTTCTTGAACATTCTTCCCTTTGAGTTGCATCGTAGTTTGAAGGAAATAGATTTAGCAGTTTGTGATTCGGATCTGTTATATTTTGAATTTTGTAAATTAGGTTAATTCGTAGTTGATATTGTCGGTTTATAGATGATCGTTACACTGTGGATTATTATAATTTTATAGTGGCGGATAGAAAATAATTACAAATCGACACGCTTTTTGCCATTTTCATAACAATTGTGTATTCGATATATTATATTTATTCGTTGCTTTTGCTTAAAATAAATCCATTTTGTAAAATTATCGTGTCTTCTCGTACTTCTCATTTTACGAACTTTCTTTTGTCTGCCACTGTTCGTGATTTGTGTAAGATGCAGAAACGTTCTTGAGTTTGATCATCGTTGTAGTAGACGCGTATTCGAAGAAACTAGTGTTCCGACGAACGAAACACGACAAAAAGTTTGAAGACTGCAGCGCATATATTCACAAAAATCTATTTCAGATTTGATTACATTGACGTGGTGAGCTCGTTAGAACGTCAATTCATCGGAATACATAATCGATGTAACCTTAGAAGTTAAAGTTATCGAGGTTCAACAGTATTGTCTTTAAGAAATTGAAAATGTGATTGATCGGTTAATTCGTCTTCGTCTATTAAAATTTGATAAATTCGCTTTGGCTAACAATCGATAATAATTTCCTATTCGGTCGCGATTTACGTTCCCTTTTTGTATTATACGCATGATAACCGAGGTCAAAGCGCGTGTCAGGTCCACGTTTCGAGGTATCCAGGAACAGTGCAGTGTATCCAGCTGGGATTTCCAGGACGTCGACGAGCTGAAATGCAGATCCGTCCGTTGTTGCAAAATAATTCGCTTTTCCGTGTCGGTGAAATTGAAGCTTGTTTGAAGCCAACCGAGTTTACGTTGTTAAGGTGTCATATCTTTGATGAATAGTTTGTCACGTTTATCACTAGTGAATAAAATCTGATATTTGATAAAAAAGATATGGAAATACCATTTTTAAATAGTCGAGAGATTTTATGTTATACAAATATTTCCGAATGTGTGTTAGACTGGATTATAATTGTATTGTTTGCGGTGGTTTGAAGTATTTATGAGGTGCAAAGTTATTCTCTCTTTCTTTATTTTAAAATGTAGGTTAAAACAATTCTATATCTGTTAATTCTGTGGAATCAACGTTCCTGTGACAATTTATTTTTCATTTACTTACGAATGAATAGAGCTTAAAATCGGACAATCATAACTTCGATGAATTGTCACGTTTGTCACGAATAGATAGAATCTAGTTGGTGATGAAATTATTTTAAAAACCAGTCTATGTTATACGACAAAGTATCTCTTTTATCTTCGCAAGTGGGTTAATCTTGTGTGACATGTTCTAATTTTTTAAATTACGACCTAGTTCTCTTTCGGAAAGAAACTTCACAGCTTGTTTCCACGGAAACTAAAAAAAAAAAAAAAAAAGAAAAGAAAAAGAGCAAGAAAACAGAAAGATTAAAAATTACAAAATAAGAGAAGTCAATAAGATCTTCTAATTTAAATTTCACATAAGATGTCCTTCTTTCTTATCGGTGAATTACGATCACCAAGAACAAAAAAGCTTTTTCAGATTATAAATCGCCAGAAAGAGTCTATTGGGCAAAGACCATATCATCGAGCATAGCGAGTGGCACATGATCGTATGTTGGTCGTTGTACACGCGTACATACTAACGAGATATTTCATAACGGCAGATTAGCGGGTTCCATAGTCCCCGTGGCGGCAATTAATCCCGAGGCTACGAGCGGGTGCAGCCGCGAGCACGAACAATTTACTGTGCCCCCGAAATTAATTTCACTCGTTCGACATCGACGCTTCGTAGAAATCGCTTTGTGGCCTTTTTCCCTTCTCCGAATTGGAGATTGAAAACCACATTTTTTGCTTTTGCCATTCGAATTCGGATCCACCTTCCGTTCAATGGTACACGATATCGGCGACGCGTGCTTCTTTTAGTAGACAGGAAATAAATGTGGACGTATAAATTTCGTTCGTCTGAAATTCTGGTCAAACAGTTTTTCGTACGCGTGAATGAAACTCGAAATGAAGTTTCAATTTCACTAAAGCGATTTCTATTTTCTTTGGTTTTGGCTCCTGTTCGACACTGATGGTTTTTGCCGAACGTCGATTCTAAAATTTGTCTCAGTTCTAAAAGCCAAATAATATCAACTCTATCAACTGTAATTATTCGATTTATGAAAGATGAAATACAAATCATACCCATATTAGTATAATTAAAATTAAGAACTTTACCAGAAGTGGATCAGTTTGACTTCTGAGTGGTTCGTAGTGAAACTTCGTAGTAAAATTGAAAAATATTGGTATGATAATATGGTTAAAAGATAACAGATAAAAATATAACAAAGATAACAAAGAAGATATAAAAATAACAAAGATAAAAATGTTTTAACGACAAAAATTCATGAAAATAAAAAATCAGGCTCAGTTAATACGATATTTCATTTTCACATGCTTTTTCGCTCAATTTTAAATTAATCTCACATCAAACAGGATTAATTCGCAACAACATTTTGTTCAGACTCCTGCTGGAATTTCATCGTCTATCCTTACACACCTCAGCTAGAATCGACTCGTTATTTTAATCCGTGAATGACGTCAAAACCGTCGACCATTGTTCGATACTCATTCGGAGCGAACGGCAATTTTATTCAAATTGGTGCAAATCGTTCCCGTGGAAACATGACACACGTCAGATCATAAAATGTCGCTGTGTTCGCGACCCCTTCGACTTCAACCCTTTTCCCTCCTGTCACATTTAATTATCCCGGCCATTTACGTAACCCAATTCCCCAGTAAATTATTGCAGGGCCACCTGTTAAATCACGCATACGGGAATGCTTAATTGTGCCTTCACCGCGGTGAATAAATCAGACGATTAAAAGAACGAGAAAACGAGCTGCAGAACAGGGAATCATGAGTAACTCATCCTCTGCGAAGTCCTAGAATTTATTTGGATCGCAAAATATGTTCTACATTTTGTTATTAGACTATAGCATCAGAGAAAAAGTTTCGTGAAAATTCTTTAATTTCTTCAATCTCTAGACCTTCTTCGAAACGATTTTTATTGCAAACTGAGGTATCATATGTAGACGTATAGACTACGTCATGTCGTTTCCTATAAGTTGCAATTACGGTTTTAATAGTGGTTTTACTTTTTATTTATTTAATATACTGATATATTAGACTAAAACTTGATCAAAACTATTATTATACAGAATAATATAATTTTCTATTGCCTGTAACTTGGTTACATAAACTGAATGTAATATAGGAACAAATGTAGTAATATACAGTAATGTAATAGATTAGATAAATATCATTGGATCGAGGTTACTATTATACAAAATAATATAACTTTCTGCCACTTGATTAAACAGAACACATACGAACTGAATTGTAGAAGGTACGTGAAACAAATATGATCCTTAACGAGATACCTTCACTTATGGAGCTTCTTTTCAAAACGTATACGCGTCTAACAACAGTATTCTTTGCTGAGTACGCTGATCAGAGAGCAGCCTCTGTTCTTTAGGGTAGCAGAGATTGTTTCGTAGGGAATGTTCTCTTTGTTCAGGAAAAGTGGAGCGTCGTGTTCTATGGATCAGCAAAGATTCGTGATTTTGCTACGGGCATGTTGTTCAACTTTGTGGTTTCTCTAGCGTCATCATTTCTGAAATTCGGGACATCTCGTTCCATGAGTCTTTCAGTTCTTCAAAGTACACCTTCCATAAATCATTCTTGTTATGAAATTCGTTGAGAAAAATAGAACGCTTTGTTCGTTTTTTAGTATTTTTCAAATTCTTTAACACTGAAACTGCCTAAATCTGGGAAATCCTTAGGAATTTATTAAAACCTTCGATATTATTGTTTGGTTTATAACCTTCAGCTAAGAAGAATTCGTAAACTCTGATAAATAATATAATTTTCCTTTTTTTCTTTCTTTCTGCTCTACACCTGTTTCTTAATTATTGACTTATTTATGTATACATGCATATGTCACACGTCATGAAGTCACACGATGGTCTCATATAAGCCAGTTTAGTTCTCTTTTCAATTTTGTTTAAATTACATCTAATTCGTGAAATAATTTTTTTCAATCTCTTGACATGAAATTTTCAGCTCGTCGATAGTTTATTGTTAATATACTATTATTTATTATTGGAGATTTATATCTGCAGTCACGTAGGTTTCATTTATACGTGGTATACAGATTGCACGAATTTATATTTAAACATGAGCAGAGACAGATTACCCTATATTTCAAACAAGCTATAATTGGCAACCGGGAAACCAAAATTCGTCGAGCCTCCTTCGGCCAGATTTAATCCAGGAATTGCCGTTTCCGTAGCCACATCAAACGGACTCGTTCCCGCGTAGCAAACCCATTTAATTAATGAATTAATTATCGCGAACCGGTGTAATAACGACCATTAGTCCGTGACTCAAAGCTTCTCAATTATTTACGTCATTTTCATACAACGATTGTTAAGACGTCGAGCATACACTTAACAATGTTTCATTACAAAAAATCCCCAGCTGAAGTTCAACGTGACTGAGACAATATTCCTATCATGAATATGAAATATGTATATTTTATGAATATCGTTAAGATTCCTCATTATTAATTTAAGGAAAAGAACTAAGTTTTAATTTTAAATCCGAATCGATACCACAGATAAAAATTCACCTAATCCGCCATCTGCATACTGGGTCGTTTTCAAACAGTAATTTTAAGTAATTTCCTATTCTTCCCAAATTTTTGGTTGAATTTTGCTTCGCTTAAAAAGACCGAGGTAGCATGTTACCATAAAAACTATCAGATTATATGGTAGAAACTTGGAAGAGTATTCGAGAATTTTTGGGGATTTTAAACCCCAAAAGCCTAAGAAAGAACTGCATATATACTTAAACGACCAAGTATGCGGGAAACGCCATTAAAAATAAGTTTACAGTTAGAAGGTGAAATTAAAAATTATAGTATATGGTTTATACTATATTATTTTATTAGTTAAATTTTCTACTTATCGTTCTTCTATTAATAAATGCGTGTTTTAATTGGAATATAATTGGTACGATCGCTGATATTTCAAATATTAATATACGCAACGAATAATAAAATTGCAATACATTGAAAGTATTAAAATTTGTAAATTATTGCAGAATATTATTATAGAAATATTCCAGTTTCTCATAATTCGATTCTCGCTACTCTTTCTCAAAAATTTAATCAGAATTTCATTACCTATTTCATGACTAATTTCAAATAATATCCACCGTTGCTGTATTGTATCTGTATGAAATACTTTAACATCGAAATCAGGTTACAAAGCTTCATTAGCCTGTAGATGCGATTAATCGTTTCCACGCTTCTGCATTCCTTTATCTCCGGAATAAATAATTTCTCGCACGGCAGATGAACCGTGCGATCGGAAAGTAATAAAAGGGAACTTCCCAGATGCTAATTACTTGGAAATCGTTAGGCGACGAAGGGACCGACGGCGTTGCATCGCTTAAAGTCCCTCGGAACTTTATTATATTAGGATGAATCGGCGAACCGTGAGATAGTTAAGTAAAGTAGAGTTTAATGTGCTGAAAGGTTTAAACGGCGGCGAAGTGTGGACGGTGAGCTAGTGCTTCTTTCGACCCGAATAACGATTCCATAGTCCACGTTCTCTATTATTAAATCGTTGGATAAAGGAATCCTGTTCTCTGCAATCGGCCAGGCACGCCGATGTTCCAACAAAAGGGATGCAAAATTCAATAATAAAACGAATTCTGTGAAATTTTCTTAATCATTTGTGATAAAAGAAGCGAACACACGCACGCATTTTCACATATTTATTTCTTAGTAACTATTGCTTCTTTAGAATTCTGAGAATGTTTTAACAATTTTCATTTCTAAAGGATTAACCTCGCACGTTAGATAGAATATTACGGCAAGCACATAAACGATACATCGAGTAAAATACTTACTGTTCCACTGATATTTGCGATAATTGCACGTAAGTGGCTGAAGTAAGTGAATGAAATAAGTAAATATAACCTAAATTAAATTGTAACAGTATCGTACGTTAAAATAAAATTTCAAGTCGTGGATGGCAGGGTCAAAATAATCCTGCTTGTTCACTTATTTCGCTCTTTTGCTGGTAACAATCGCAGTAACTCCGCGAGTAAAAACGGAATAAATTCCAGAAACTTCATGTATCGAATAATTTCCCAATTCACAATCCTATCTTACGGGCCCCTATTCCACGAGATTCCTCAATTATTCATGACAAAAGATCCCAACAACAGTCAGCCTGCAACCTAAATAATGCATTAACAAAGAGGCCGAAGAAAAGATGGAGCAACAATCAATTTTCAATGAAAATCACAGCGCTCCTTATCCGTCTGAAACAAGTGTAAGCCTGGTCCTGGCGACAGGTCGCTTTGTTTATCGCAAGAGCCAACGCACCAGACCATTTCAGCTTATCCACCCCCTCGTTGTCCCAACCCCCCGACCGTTCCGGACGCAGCGTTCGCGAACAAACGATACTCTTTCTGCCTGGCGGGACACGGCACATTCGTGAGTATGAAAAAGAATTGCCACCCCCCGCCCTCACCGTGCTACCCTCGCCCAACGGTAACAAGAGCTTAATCTCTGCAGCTTTTCTCCCTTCCCGAAAGCTACGATGGAGACTCGGCGTTTGTACGCGCACACTGTAGCGGACGATTCACGCAACCGACGTCGGATTATACCCCTTTTTCAGTCGAAGATAGGGAGGGAGAGGGAGGAGGAAACGGGAACAGAGAGCGGGCTGAATGGTTTAGCGAAGTTTAACGCTTCGCGGTATCACTATTTTCTTCGATTTTTCATCGTCTTTCTCCAACTCTTTCACGGTAAATCGGTAAAATGGTATTTTTTGAACTTTTCGCTTAGGTCTTGTTTGTTTTTCGTTATCATAGCTCAGACTTAAGCGAGTGGCTCGAAATTTCAATGGGAGAGTAGTTTTCAAGTTGTTTCGATAGCCTCGAGGGTTTTCGAAGATCTTTGAAGATATTTGACTTTCTCTTTTGGCATTGCAGTGCGGAGCTTTGAGTTTGGAACTCAATGTATTCAAAACAACCGTACATGCAATTGTTATAATGAATGCTGCAGTACAGTTTCACTATTGATGCCTTTAGTGCCGATTGTAATCAACCTTAACGAGAAGTATAGAATCTTCAAAACCTAGAAGCAAAAATTTCTATTATACCAGTAATAAAAGATGGGACCAACGAGTTATCAATTTAAATCGTTTCTTAGGAATTTTATTGAGAATAACAAATATTTCTGACTAATCCAAGCGAGAACTATATTCTAAATAATATTCCCAAAACCCGGAAACAAATATTAAATTTTGTATAATTCTAGAAAATTACACAATTTTAGAAAATTATACGATTTTTACAGTGAATAATTCCAATTTCACGCGTAATTATCAGAGTTTCCATACAGTGGTCCCATAAAGCTCCGAAAATCAAGATCATATTTTCTTCCTTCCCCAACAACTCGCCATCTCTTTTACGCGAGATCGCATCCCTCTGGAATCCCTGCCTAAGACCTTCATTCGTCAAAAGAAAAAGCTTCAGAAAGAGGCCCGTCGAAGGTTGCCGATGAGATCGTGAAAAGAACACGCGGACGTGAATCGACGAGCAGGATCTTCTCCTTTCGGATATTATTAATCCATGCCAGCAGCGAGTTCAACCCTTTCGCAGAAAGGATTATCCCGGTAATGCAGCTTCTTCCGTTGGTCCGTCACGGTTCTTCTCCGCCGTTTCTTTCCAGTTGGATCTCGCTCGGAGGGATGATGAAAACGCCCCGTTGAGTTGCCGCTGCGCGCACCCCCTAACAACGACGACGAGGGAGGGCTGAGAAGGGGATATAGGGGTGGCGTTCGCGTGATACGTAGAAAGCACGCTCGCCTACTACCACGAATTAGGTCACGAGCCAGCTGCGGGGCACGCGGAGAAAAATACCAACGGGCTACGAGAATGACGAGGGATGGCGGGGGTGGCGTACATCGATCGCGATTGTCCCACGAGCTCGACTTTTGCCAGGTCGCCGGCGAGGGTGGTAGTAAACAAGCGTGGAGACGACCTGCCTTTGTTAAAGAGAAGGACTCGTTACTTCTCGTTCTCCATTCCCTCTGTTTTTATTCTTTTCTCGTTTTGTTTCTTTTCGCCTTTATTATTTTGATGTTGTTCCGATTCGTTTTGTTACAGTCGTTCGTGCTCTCGAATAGGTGTAAGGATATTTTCTTTGAGTTAGGAAAACGATTGCGGCAGGAGTTTGTAAAGAGGGTTGTTTGTGGTTCGCTTGCTGTGTATGGTAGTTTTCCAGAATTGTTATACGGGGAATGGGAAATTATACGTTTCGGACTTGAGGTTTTGAGGGTTTGCTATTGAGAGTTAGGAAGTTGTGTTAGGTAAGCAAGTTGTTATTATTTATTACATATAATGGAAAGGAATATGTACATAATTATTATTTAAAATATTAGTATTTAATAGTGTACTGTAATATATTCTATATTGTACTGCGTGGTATTGTGTTTTTAATATCGCAAGCGGTATTGTTACTCGTATTACTAGCACTCGATACTATGTTAAATTAATTAATGCTGTATTTCCAATGACCGAAATGTTGTTACTATACATACTATAGTATTCTGTATACCGTTTACCTACTGCGCTGGTATTGTATTTTTAACGCTGAAAACACTATTCTAAATTCCAGTATTTGCATTTTACCGCTTTGTGTGATGAAGTTATTAGATTTTTGGTAAAAAGAACAGGCGTGACGATAGTGCAACGTTTTCCGTGATACATTTTCGGTTTTATCAGTTTTTAACGGAGTCGACGCAGTTTGCCTGCGAGGTGATAAATATAAAAGTAGGATAAACTCGGGCTTTGTTTCGCCTCGTTTTATCATTTTTTAATCGCGTCGCGATATCTTTCACGAGTGCGCCGATGAAGCCAAATAGCTATTTGCTTTTCATTATATTCTTATGGCAATTTTGTACATCGTAAATATGCCAATAAAAGTTGGTGGTCCTTTTTGTGACGCGCATTTTATTTACCTGCCGTTCATAGTCTTTTTATATTTACTGATAAGAGTGGCCATTCGCCAGCCATTCGCTAAAATGGAACATAAACGCCCACCTATACAAGCAATCACAGATGACATTCATATATTTTTTTATGCTTTTTAGGATCGTTTGCTTCCCCCGTGTTGTGATTCAAGTGACCTTTTCGTTTCGAGTGTCGAATTTGTACTAATCCCCCAGGTATAGTACGCTGTTCGAGTTAAATTAGTTGAGCACTCCGTTGAAGATGCACTCTCGAGATTACAAAGCGTGCTATAATTAACGTTAAATGCTTCAGCTGCCGCTAAATTTGTTTAAATGTCAATCGTTCCCAACATTACTCCTTATAAAACCAACGATATAAACAAATGGATGGTTTTATCTGTGGAATCATCTGCAACGCAGCCTCGTCGTTCGAATTTCACAGTCACATGTCCCCTGATTCATTGTGAGTTTTCATTTCAATTTCACGTTAAAGTCTTCTCCAAATCATTCAAAGTCTTTTTACTCGCCGAAATGAGAACGAGTTTGAATCGTAAACGTAGGTAATTAATATAAAATAAATACAAGTTACATTTTAAAATGTTGAACAGATCTCTGTCCAAATTCTATTTCTTTAATTGTGTTTATAAGAGTATGAATTCGCATAAACATATTTATTCTTCCTCTATTACAATACCCTATTTGACACATTTTTCATCGCTTTATCCCAACACATCCTATTTTAAACCATTCAACCAATGATTGAAATCCAAAGTAAAATTCGCATCCAGCTCAAAGCTTTTTCCACCAAATCGATTCCCGCCTCGATTATTCGAAAATCATCCGAAACTTCGATGTTTTTCGAGCCGGATTCAGGTCAAGAGAAGCATTTCCCCGAAGCATGTTCGCGTGACGATAAAGCAAACGAAAAATTCGCTCGGCCAATCGAGTTCAGAATGAAAGGCGATGCAACGGATTCAGAGAAACTTCTGCACGATTGCGTGACTTCCTTGCAACGCGTATGTGTGTCGATTCAGAGTGAGGTGGTCTGGTCATGATTTCGCGGTAGTAACGTTCATAAAAGATCTCGACGAATCAGCCGGAATCCGAGCTTTTGAATCTTCGTCTTTTACTAAGTCATAATATCGACATTGCGTCGGAACGAGCAGGAATATCGATTCTCTATCCTGAATGGATCATTTCTCCCGAGGGAAGATGGTGCAATTTGCGTCACGAGACCCGGGGCACGTTTATTTTGCGTGTTCCCGCTAGAGCAGCTTTATGGTCGCGTATCAGTTAGTTTAGAGACGAGCTGACGGAAGAGAATCGTCTCGATAGTCTTGGCATAGGCGTAAGCGGGTTGAGAAGCCACGTCGGCTCTGAACGGGGGATGAACTAATAAAAGTCGACAAGAAGAATTTCACCTGGAATGAGAACGTTATGTTAAACGTTTTCATTTATCTCTGGCTGGCTACCGGGTAAGGCAGAAGGTGGAAGAATTTTTCTTCCTATTTTTTTGCAGGTTACTTTATGGAGGAGCAGTTGGTGCTGGTTGTATTCTTCGCTATGGCGCTGGAAGTAATTACTTCGAGTACTCTGTAACGAATAACAGTGATAACTATTTGAAATTTATTTGTTTCGAATAACGAACAATAGCGTAGGGCAAAGGAATGAAATTGGCCATATGCCAGTAATACGTGGGTCTGTTCCAAATTAGTCATAATCTGCTATCATTGCTTTAAAAATTTGAAGTTATAAACTTTTTTGGCTCACCAAGAGACGAACGATGAAATAATGAAGAAGTTGTACGAATGTGATATTATTAGAAGGTAATTTATCTGGTATTTTATTAAGACACAAAAAGTCTACTAAAATAGCAAACGTTTTACAAAATTCTGTCAAAAAAATTGTAAATGCGACCAAAATTGTTGTAATTTAAACATCATAGAAATATCATAGTGATCTTTAAGATGAGCTTAAATTATTATTCTCAAACGTTAATTAAAAGCAAGCAGATCTGGGAGAGAGAGCATAAAGCAGTTGGTAATTAAACATATTTTCTCTGCATATCTTTCTAATGCAATGGTAAAGATGAACAAAGGTATTTCACGATTATTAAGCTTTACAATTATTCAATGTTCGTAGAAACTATATCTTTTTAGTTTATTCTTAAATCTACCCTTTTATATTGTACGTGACTGTGAACACAATAAAATCTTCGCAAGATTATCTATTTATGTGATCTTTAAATACTGTCAGTTACGCATCAATCTCCTTTGCAATCAAATTCGTAACAGTTCCATTAGCATTTTCATATAGAATGATAGACGACTGTCAACGCTGGAGATCTCAATGAGTATTGAAAGAAATCACGCGACACGCGACAGAAACGAACGCAAGCAGCATTCGAACAAGAACGTGGAGGTAAACCGTGAACTAAGTCCGAACGCTACGTGTGCAACGAAACGTAAGTAGACTACAATAGATTGCTAGATTGGTCTAGAAACTCCGTAATGCTGAAAACGCAGGCACCGTGAGCGTGTGTGAAAGAAGCTGACGGAAGACGTGAACGAGGGCGAAAGGAAAGGTGGCTGAAAAGCGAATGAAAAGTATAAAATGCGACAAAGGCGGCAATGTTGGAGCAGCTCATCAACGTTCGCCCAGAGAACGAAATTTTTTTGTCTTTGTCGAGATGCTGCTTATTTAAAGTCAGCCCTCCTTTACAATTGCAACGTAAAAAAAGAACTGAAATTTCGCTCGTTCCCAGGCGTATCTTTAACGTATAAGCATTGTAATACGTGTTTTTGTTTTAACGACTCTTAGTTCTTGTAGTAGGTGCTTTGCCTTTTCTTTCATTCCCATATTGAAATATCGTGCTCGAGAGATTTCGAGGCCAGAAGTTAATGTTTCAGTGAAAAATGTTCTAACCTTGCTATGGCAGTGGTAATTATTAGGCAATTTTTTAAATGAATCACGAGATGTTAAATTATAATTGTGAACATTGAATATCGTATCTTAGTTATAATGCATATAATTCTAACTTAAATTCGACTTTATAGAAACATTTGAAATTGCCATTATCGAAACAATTGTTTCGTCGTACGTACTTTTGCTGGTTAATCTTGAAAATGAGACATACGAGTTTAATGTAAATTAGTACGTATGTATTTACGAATCTGCATCTACATATCAGACGAAAGGTAATTAGAGCATATTTCTTGCCCTTGCATCGTCTCACTAGCTAACTTTCTAACGATGTACAGTATCAAACATCTAATCACTCATGACCTCAATTTTTGTAATCATTCATCCATTCGCCCTTAACGATCTTACCAAACTAAACAATCTATACCTTCTAATTCATTCAATGTTTCCAATGTGCATCTACTATGAAACTCACATATCAATAGCTACATTCAAATCTGTCGATCAATCATTCATTCATCCATTCGTGTTTATGAGACAAGACTCAAAAATCCAACTTACTCGACACTCCAATAACTACAACACTTACATGTCAATAGCTGAATGCACATCTGAATCAAATATGTTTATACACCAGAGAATTTTCATATTCTAACAACATAGTAAATCATCTTATAACATTTACATATAAATAACAATATCCAAACGTGCTTTATTCGCCAGCTTACGAATTGAAAGAGGGGATAACCAGGCAAAAGGCCAATATCGTCGTTCTTATTACCTTAAAGAAACTCGTAGGCTGCTCTTCGAGAGGAGGAGCGACACGCTGCCGTAGTTTCGCATTTACGATTATTATAATGGCGACCGGTGGGCTCCATTACCAGGATAGCCAGGCGCGTTCCTGGTTTCCACCATTAGGCCCCTTCTTCTTCTTCCTCTGCGTTTTCTCGCCCAGTTCGCGTCCGCTTTCTTTTCTCTAGAAACGATCCCTGTAATAAACCGGCCACGCTAAAACGCCGCTATAAGCGGCCCTCCTAATATCGCGGTGACTTTGCCAGATGGTATTAATAACGCGCCTTTAGTATTCATGGCTTTAGCTCCCCTTTTCAGCCGCTGGATAATCGTTGAACCCCTCCAGAATGCTCTTTTCCAGGCGGACTTTGTCTTCGGCCCCCCCATCAAGACGTTTTCTTTCCACAAGACAATGATCTGGATTTGTTCCTCGTGGATGATTCGCGGACCCCTAGTTTTGATTTTAGTGGTTCGTTGTAAAGGTTGTACGATAAGGATTTTTGGGGTGGATGGCGATTAAGACTTTATTACAGAGATAATTTTTGAAGAAAGCTACGTGGATTAGAGTGAACGATACACGAGCGTTTTTCGATTGTTAGATGTAATTAGGGTTGTTGAAGAATGGATCTTTGACCATATCTGTTTGTATGTATTGTGATTTAGAAGGTATTTGAAGAATTTTTAATTTGAGTAGAAAGTTTCTATTTCTTTAGGAACATTCCAATGAAACGTGGTAGAAGTGGAACGCTTGATTAATATAATTTTCCAGGTTTAAGTAACTCTAATACTAAGAACATGTTTTGTACAAAATTAATCGATGAAATGATATTAAACGATGAATTATCCGTAAAATTCCTACAAAATTTATCAGTTTGAAGTGTCTATGAAGATTATAGGGGATATTATGCTTCAATAGCAGTATTGATATGAAATTGTTAAATGTTATTGGTCACTGTAATAAATTGTCCAATATATGTGCATATTAAATATTCTAATATTGTGCCTTATAACGAGATGAAATATTTTGCTAATTGTTATTTTATATCGTACGTATTGGGATTGCACGTGAACTGTAACGACGTTAGGTGTGAAACAATAATGCCAACCATACTATCAAATTTGCAAAATATTAAACGATGTAATATTACTGGCTTAATTACGTTGCCTCCAATAATATTTAATCTTGATCAATAATATTGCATAATATTGTGCAATTATACGTATTGCTCGGCAATGAATATTTTTTCGTCGTTTCATTTAAAATGAAAATTTATAATAATGCAATATGCATTAAATAAATTATGCATTAATAAAACTAACAGACATGACGTTTTTCTAATTTCTTTGAATTTTATTATTGATAAACTGCGGATGAACGCAACTGAAGGAATGAAATTTAAATAGAAATTTATCTTATCTATCAAACACGTAATAAATACTTTATTTTGGATATTTTACTTATTCTTGCATATTTATATTGTTATATGTGTGTGTATGTGTGTGTGTGTATTTATTTATATTGTATGGATTTTTGCAACTTCAAATTATTCATAAATGCATAGAAATTCGCAGTCCAATTATTAGGAACTTTCCCATGATTCCCAGTTTCATTTATGAAAAGAGTCTTCCATTTGTTATAATATAACATTTTAAATACAGCGCCAATCTCCACTGAAACACAATCAGAATCATCCAACATGTACTTTTTTAATAAATTTATTTTTCCATTACTTTTCCATCAAACGCAGGCGAATTTCCAGCGAAGCCACCCCCTTCTGCCCGTATCGCGTCGCGTAAAACAGAACGAAACCAAATAAAAGAAATGGCAACAAACCAAACACGGGCAAAAAAAAAAAAAAAAAATAAAGCATGGGAGAAAAAGGAAATTCGTACAATTTTTCACAAGAGAGATCGAACGAATACACCAAGGGAAGCGGGGGCGATACCGGTCGGTTGTCGATTGGATTCAACAATCGAGGCGATCGCATCGCTGCCCGAAAGTAAATAAACGCGCGATAAAACGAGCGCGTGTATCGCCAGCGAATAATGTTATCGGTGATCGTGCAGCGGCCACGTTTGAACGAGTCGCCTGTAGATTAATTGGCAAACTTCCGGTATGGCGCTTCCAACCCGCGGCACCAAGTGCGACCGGTTTAGTTATGCGCATAACGGATGCACACCGGCGCAGTTTCTGCGTGCAAATGAAGCGGCGACTATTCGACCACCCACGCTCGTTCGTTCGAATAAAATATGGAAAATTCCGCCCTCGTTATCCTACACCACTATTCCAGATTTCTTTCTTCGTACTGAGTTTCATTTTATCGATTATTCATCCGTTGTTGCTTGTCAGTAGGATTAATGGTTTTAATTTATTCGAGTTTTTCGCACAGTTCGAGGATGAGAGAGGAGAAGAAATCCCGAGGTGGCGAGCATTGTAGTTTGAAGTTTTTGCGGACAGAAGCTTCTGTTAGAGTTAAGGAAGTTTTGTTAGATTCTAGATATTGCTGGCGATCTACACGCATAATTTTCTTTGCTTCTAAAATAAGGGAGTCGCTATACATATAATTGAATATAACGTTTTATTTTAATTTGGATACTAGGAATCAAGGTGGTGTAATTTTACTATTTAATATCAGTGCAGTGATACAATAAAACAGTTGCTGGTAAGCGTTATGAGTAATAGGATGAATATGAAATTTCTAATAACAGTTAATAATAGCAAATAATACTGAAATATTTCTTTGGTGTAGTTTCGAAGGAGTTTGGTAATCGACATTAGACTTGAAAGATTTGTTTGTATTAATTATATGAAAAACGATGATCGTTCATAACGTGACACAGAAGTCAAGCTATATATAAATCCTTGTGAAACTCATTCGCATTTCGTAAACATTCCGCCTAAAAATACGAAAGGCCTCGTCCTTGCCAGCTCTTTAAAATGTGCAAGTGAAAGTGTCTAACCTTGGTCAAGGAGACGATCCGTTTGAATTGACCGTCGAGCAATCTTCCTGCCTGCAAGCCTTTCCTCTCCGCGGGGTGAAAGTTAAAATTCCAAAGGGCTGGAAATTACCGTCTCAACGGGGATGAATATTTCACGTCGCGTTAGATTACATTCGGCTCGAGGGGTTAAATCCCGAGTCGAAGGGCATGGCGGTTCGTATTTTCCCGCTGCGGTACGATGGTCGACGACGACCTTACTACCCTTCCGAAATACGTTTAAAAATCGGCTGCTCGACAGTTCCAGAAGAGAAGAGCCAGCTTTA
Source organism: Bombus flavifrons (assembly GCF_040668555.2). NCBI lineage: Eukaryota > Metazoa > Arthropoda > Insecta > Hymenoptera > Apidae > Bombus > Bombus flavifrons. The sequence continues at coordinate 7,003,057 of NC_138446.1, read as the reverse complement.
CGCTGTGCTCGAATCGATAAATGGGGTTGCATCCTCACCCCTTGTCCTTCCACCCTTTCGTTCCCCTCGTTTCTACCACCTCCGGACACCCTTAAGAGCCAGAACGTGAGATGACGGTTAAAGGTCAAGGCCGGGCTATTTCCTGCACGACCGAACCTCGAATCTGTCGGGCTACGAAGGTCCGCCGAGGAAACGGGGGATGAAACTGCGTGGGCACGCGGGACACGCTACTGAAAACGTTGTGATGAACGAAGTCGTTCGATATCGATCGGTTTGGAAAACCCCTTTGAGGCATTTTTTCTTTCTGATGAATTTGGGGAATAAAGGAAAATACGTGATATTTTTTGTTGTTTGTTATTTTTGCTGATACGATTGGGAGTTGGTATGGTTTCTAGTCTGGTAGGTTTAGTGGAGTTAATGGGTGTTCGGGGAATGATATCGAAATTGACGGATGTTGGATTTTTTTATATTTAGTTGTTGATAGTGTATTTTTTAACGATATTGTTAAAAATTAATGGGTTTTTAGATTATTATTTATAGTGGATATCGTAATGGGATGGATTCGAAATTTGGTTGTCCTATGAAACTGGTGCATGTTGAATTTCATTTGATCCTGTAATTTCTATATACATTTCCAGATTGATTTTGAATTTAACTAATATGACAATCGTGCTTCATTATAGTACTGATGAAATTTCAAAATGTTTCATATGGATAATACACACAACATGGATATAAATATTTTCCATACTAATCGTGCGATTACTTTTCTAAACCAGTGTACGTGAAATTTTGAAAATAGTCTAAAATGATATTTAGACTTCAGGCATTTGAGAAAGTCACTAACAAGAATAAAAAATGGTAGCTGCGAGTTTAAGCGAGAAAATAAACAGCCGCAAGTGTTTCGAAATCCAAGGCGTGCGAGTTCAAAGAACCGCGAAAGAAATCACGGACCGGAAGCGGCTTCCGTGGAAGTTCGCAGACGTCAGGAGAGGGCAACGTGAGTTAGAGCCGGCAAATGCAAAGTTATGGCTTGCAGAACACTTTAAACAGTCGTAAAATATGAGACTGCGACGAGCGTCGCTCAACCCATGCAGCGAATCCTCAACGCCACCCTTCAGCCCCCTGTTCTACATCCAACAGGGGCATTTCTGCAGCGAGAAAAGTAGAGGAAGACGCCAAGGAGACACAGGGGAAGAAAATACCGCGGTTGTTGAGCATCCCGCGGGCTCGTTTGTATCGCGAGAGCAAAATGTCGCGAGCAACTTCGTTTGAAAGAAAGACACGTCGCGCAGGGTTGCAGTTCGCGATTGATCGTGCCAAAATTACTTCTTTCGATTATATCTAGCGATGAATGTTTTAATTTTTCTCTTTTTTATTCTTAGATCTTTCTCATTTGTCGTTCTTGTCTCGAATGTTAATGACAGTATATTAAACGAATGGTTAGTATAAAATGGTATAAATGGTGGAGTTGGTTCGAATCGATGAAGATAATATAAGAAAGTTGTACCGTAAGTCTATTAACAATAAGTTTCTTGTCTCTCGACCATGTTTATTCTTGTTACAATTAGTGCTCTTGTTAAGGTTCTTATTATGAAAATAAGTTATTTAACTTATTAAGAAAGTAGTTCTAGTAAAGGGTGAGACTGATGGTAGGATTTCTTCCTGACTGAACAAAAAGTATTTTTAAATATAAACTATACATGTTTTTTCTTCATCTTTTTATTATTAATATTTTTATTCGGAGATACGGCATATTGGAAATGTAATTTAGGAATAATGAATGTAGAATGCACATGAACAGAAATAGAGTTACGTGATCGCTGGTCTTCTCGTTGGGAAGTCGTGTTTTCGTAAAACAGACAACGAAGTCCGCTTTCTTTCGTAGCAGAAAGCACACGGCAGGATTCGTTCAATTTATCCTCATTCATAATTCAACGATCCGAGACGCGATCCTTGCTAGGCGTTTACTTAACGAAAGGAAGGAGCTACGCGATACCTGGTATTTTGTGATTCCAGCCTTTTTATTTGAGATTCATTTACGATGATTGGGGAATGAAATTCCAGGAAAGTTGGAATCAATTTCATCGATATGATATTATATTTCGAAATTTTTCGTTTGATTTTTAAAGGTTCCTCGGGAACTTTAAAGTTTATTTATCTTTCGACGGCACTTCGTTAGAAGTTTCAGTATTAAAAAATTTATCGCGATAATCTGAAGACAATCGTAGAATTTATTAATTAAATATTTTTTTTATTTTCGTACATTTTGAAACGAACATATTTTAAACTATATATGGATAAAATAAATAATATGTACCTCGACAAATTATTTGGGATTGTGATTTATTCGGGAATTACACCTCAGTGCAGTTTACAAAGCGCGTTATCCCCGTGATAGATAAAATAGATGATGCAATAAATACTAACTACGTAATTTTCCGCATCAATTAATTTAAGCATAATACAGAAATTTGACACGGCTGTGTCAACCAACGAACCAAAACTTCAATCAAATTTCCAATTACCACACACAACTATTTACCACTTAATCACCCCCATTAAATCCTGCAACAACAATAGAATTTACAACCACCTACTGAAACAACCGCAAACTCTATCTTCGCAAAACCACATCAATCAAAATGCACAACCCATTAACACCCAGCCAAAAATAGTTCAATGCTCACCTCTATATCCAATCTCGTTACCGCCGTACCTCCAACGTAACTCATTATCATCTCCCAATTTTCTACTCTTTGTTGTACACTTTCTTTCAGTAACAAAACACTGTGCAAGTTGCCTGAACATTCTTTAACCTTACATCGCCAGTGTCCCGTTACAGAAACCTTCGGTCGTAAACAAAAATTTCACGGCGGAGACAGGATGGGAAGCCTGTGTGCAACACAGTATCCACCCTGTGACTCCTTTTTCTACCTTTCCGCATCAAACGCCCTTTTTTAACGTGGATTTAACGAGGCGGCCAGTTCCGGTTATCTTTGCCCGGAGCACCCCGGGAAGCCTTTAAAACCGGCAAGATGGCTGACGATACGTAGCGAGTGCACGCCCACGTGATCCTGCAGCCACCACTACCGCTTTTTCATCCCCTTTCCGGCGGCTAGCTGCGTCAGCCTCGTTGCATGGATCGACAACGAGGGGCAAGAAGTGGCCAGCTTTGCATAAGAGGGAAAACACTGGCGCCACTTTCTCGCCTTCCTTCGGCCTCACCCCTCTCCTTCAACCCCCGATGCACCACCGACGTGACTTCGTTTAATGGCAAAACGATGTACCTTTGGATTGATTTCGAGACAAGATTGCAATTTTTCGAACGGGGATACTCGTTCTTGCGGATGATGGTTGGTAATGAGGTAGATTCGGTAAATTCTGAGGTGAGTTTGGAATGGGGTGATCGTGGGGGTAGGTGGGTTGTAGCGGTCAGTTAGGGGTGTTCTATTGTGGCGAAGGGGTTGGAGCTGTGGTTCAGCGTATGGGAGAGCGTTGTGTTTATGGCATTGATACATTGCTCTGTTTTAATGACTCGTTTCTTGATGGATTGAGGCTTTGAGGGTGGATTTGTTTGGATGATTTCTTGTGGAAATAAGTGGTACGAGTGGTGAATATTTAATAGATCACGGAAAGTTTGAAGGTACGTATAATTCAGAAATTAATAATAGTATCAATTATCGTCCAATGTCATCGTGTTGCAGCATGGAAAATTGATCAATTTTTAATTAATCAATTCAGGTTTCTTTTTCGGACGAGTAACAATTGTCTTACACAGAACATTTAAATATTTGGCAAAAATTTAGAATAAATAATTCTCTTCCGAATATAATGCAGAACTTTGCGAATAATCTAAGAATCAAACGTCCCTAAATCATCTTCTTGAAATAGTCTATCTTTTAACAAAATGTCTCGTAATAATCCTTCGGGAAATAGACTTCGAATAATATCAGGACTCTGCAACCCGTTTGAATTCATCCGATACAATTCAATTCGTCCTCTGTTCAAAAATCGTTCGGTCGAGAAGCGACCTACTTTCGGCAGACAATGAAATGGTCCTGAAACAACCCTCTTCGGGAGAACGAATCACATCTGCGACCACAAAGACCCCAAACGAGAGTATCCCAAGCTGTAAGATCCTGTCGTGAATCAATAATTCTGCTAGTAAACGGTAACGAGCCATTAAGAGGTTGGTTCGCGAAAGGCACCGACGTTAATGACCCGTAAATAAATCCGTCGAGCCACTGTCACGGCCATAAGGGCGGCAATGACGGGGATCCAAATGAAATTAAGGCTTGGCCAAAGGGTTGGTGAGTTCTGAATCGATTTTAATCATTTCATTGTCACAATGCGAATATACATTTTCGTTTCGAAGGATATTCTTCTTTATTTTATATTCGAAGAGAGGAGGATTCTTTATCATTATTTTTATTATTAAGAAAAAGAAGAAAATATATGAGAGAAATAAATATCAAATTTAGAATAAAGTGAAGGTATAAAGATTTCCTAACTTTTTGAAGTGTATAGTGTGCAGTATTGTTTATCAATCTTTAAAAATCTTACTAATAGAAAATAGTAGTTTAACGAAAATGAAGGGTTGTTCAAATAGTAAACCAACCGGATATAACAAATATTACTTCGACATGTATTCTGAAAAATTCTGGAAACTTCTTTTATCGCTCTAATTTTGACAGACAATTTGAAAGACGATCTTGGTTGATATATTTCTAATAAGTAAACTTTGAATGCAAATCAATTATTTTTTGTATACTGAAAGAAAATATCAAATTTAATTTCTTTACGACGCACACGCACACACAAAACTTCAAAAGATTCATAAATTCATCCCTAAAAACTCAGGACCTCGGAAATTCGATCCTCCTTGGCTCTTCATCAACAGGAAAAAATTTAATTCAATTTGAAAAAAAAAAATTACAGAATATCTAAGCGATGAATCTCTCATTGATAATCATGAAATAAAGATAATCTTCATCGATAAAGAGAAATTAATAATTCTATTTAAGCAAACACACACAGAATGTCAAAACGAAAGGGTTTGAAAGGGTTGATCGCGTGCGTTCTGGAACCGTGTCAGTGGTTTCATTGTCGCGGCGTGGCGCTATCTCTCATAACCGGCTTGTTCTTACGGGTTTTCTCGGGGAGCTGGTCTATTGTCGACGACGATGCCGCGTCGACGTAGCTGCGCCGTTATTGACGAGGCGCTGTGACCTGTATTCGGTAACTGCGCGTCCCGAAGCTCCTCGTCCCGACACTCGTCTCTCTCCGACACTCGTTCGACAAAGACGACCAGCTGCGACCGGTTACGAGCGTTGGTATTACGACGGACGATTCGATCGAGCGGCCTTGAACGGACCACGACTCACCAACCCATGTATACCACTTCTTCAGCGGCTCTGAGATTGATTCTTCTAATACGCATACTACCAATACAACATACTACACTGACTCATAATAGTATTGGAACATCTTTATGAATATATTGTTATAGTTAGAGATACCTTTTACGAGTAAATTATGTGCGTTGTACGAAACATTTTGACATTTCATTAGCATGTTATAAGACACGATTATCATAGTTACATCGATAAAGTTTAAAAGAATCTGAAAATGTATATAGAATTTTCGAAACATTTAGTACAAGCATAGCTACATTTAATACAGATTACAAAAGTATTGAAATTGTGAATTATTCATTATATCAATAAATCTCGATATTCGGAGAGACCGTAATATATTTGATATATTATACCATATTTAATACATGTTATGTAATATTTAACACTTATTTCATGCTTGAAGTGACTATTCGCGCTGTATCCCAATTCTTTTTTCTTATATATACATTTGCGATAAATATCTAGCAAATTTAGAAATTCAATTTGAGTCCAGTGACTAATAAAATCGTAAGTTGGAAGTAAAATTTATTTCACCCTAAAACACACAAGTTTGTATCTCTGGAGCAAACGTCACGATTATACACCTCTGAAAAAGCACATGGGACGATTAACGGCAGAATGTAAAGAACCGCGTAAGCAGTTAAAAATCGCTAACCCTTGTGTTTTAGCGTGCAAACAACCCTTCGTCCAGGGGTTGTACTTCCAAGCACTCAACGTGTATCTATAGCACACAGTCCTTTGCGAAACTCTGGTAAACGTTGTCTAACGTCTCTCGAAATCCTTTGTTAAAGAAAAGGCAAACACCTTTCCCTTAGAAAATACGAACTTCGTTTCTTAAAGAGGGTTTCTTCGAGAATTATTCAGCGGAAAATGTAGGCCGAAATGAAGCATAGTTCCTGTAATACGAATTTCTTAGCAAGTAATCAAAGTTGATGCATTTTTAAACGAGCCATCGTGGCTATATAGTATTTCATCGAATACAAAATTCATTCAGGGCTGTCGATCTCTGGGCTGTTCCTGTTATCAGAAACTCCTTATCCTTAGGAATGTGCAAATTATTTAAGAAATTTGATCTATTTTCACCTGTAATGAAATTTCATTGTTTCATTTTGTGGCTGAGCAATAATAGGAGATCTCTTACTTTGTTATTTTAGATCTTCAAAGAAGGATTTAATCAAAGGAGAAGAAAGAAAAGATGATAGCAATGATATAACAAAATTAATCTGTTCATTCGTGAGCATTTCCAGAACAATTTCACTTTTTTTGTATATTTGCTACGATTAAAATCTTCATATTTCTTCATTGAGTGTTCTGAAAGAATTCTTTTATACGTCAAAAAATATTAAAATACATATTTAATGCTAACGTATCAATTCTATTTATAAAGATGCTTAGAAAAACTGTTTCTTTTATATTGAAAATCTGACCATAGCCATATTTATTATTCATGTATAAAAATCTACTATTATTGTCGTTCTAATACCATCCACTGTAACTGTAGAAAATAGAATATCCCTTGATACAAACTTCGACATTTAGAGACCATCCCTTGGTATTATTTTACATGTTAAGTAATACAATAAGATTCGCACCCCTGAAGATTGCTCATAAAGGCAACTCTCTATAGACAATCCTCGCATCAAATTCACCCTTTAACAACGAAATCATCCTAAAAGCGTCCTTACCCAAACCCAACATGAAACTTCACTCCTTGAAAGTATCAACAAGGAAAACCAGCCTTCTACCCTTCTTTCTCTAGCAGTTATCTTTAAATTTTTCGACCCACGCCTCAAGGTACAGAAGGTTCGTTCACCCTGCCGTTAATAAAACGTGTTTTATCGCAAAACCGGTTATCTGCTGGTCTTACAGGACGAATTCCCTGCGACGTGCTTTCATGGGGAGGAGGGTGGCACTGTCCCAGTTGGAAACGGAGTTACGATATATCCCGGTCACAATGCCGGTCTCCTGGAAAGTGGGGTTATTTGTCGAGGCACGAAAGCCTGCGGAAATAGTTTCTGCGTGGTTCAGACGTATTGATCTTCGCGTTTTCCGTAGCTTTTCTTTTTTCTTTTTCCCACGTTCGCTTCCGCGCGTCACATTCTTCGCGGCCGTCGCGTTTCCTGCCATTTTACTTTCCGATAGATCGTCTTGTACGAGAAGTTGGAAAGGAAGAAGTAGGAGAAGAAGAAGAAGAAGAAGAAGGGAAAGAAAAAGGACGAGAATCGAATTTCGTTGCGAGGAAGTTGGTGAGAAGGATGGAGAAAAATAGAGGGACAGGTCGTTTAAGCTATGTAAATGGAAAAATGGCGGGGCAAATCGCTTAAGCTATGCAAATGGAAAAATAGAAGAGCGAGTCGGTCGTTTTGTTAAAAGGCGGCGGGTTCTTTACGTGAGAAACCGTGGGGGAGGGGGGAAAGCCGGAAAGTCGCAACCATGCGTTTATTCCTATGTCTTTTTTCTCCTTAATTCTTTATCTCTGTTTAATTCTGAGTTTTGTGGTCATCATCAGTTTGTAGGATCGATTTTTTCCTCAGTAAGGGACTATCTGATCGAATTTCATTTTGTACGATGCATACAAAGTAGGAATATTTACACAAATTTCAATTAGACTTAAGTTGATGTTTAGGGTTGGTTACAATATCGGTTTGTCCTTGTTTAATTCTGTTTGAGTTCAAGTTTGGTGCCCACCATCTATTCGTGCAATCAATTTCTGGAGTTTTTTTCACTTGCGAAATGGTTTTCTCTAATGAATTTGTTATTCATGATATATATATATACATATAATGAACAGAAGCATTTAATTTTTTATATAAATGCTTCATCCCTAATACTATGATCACCTACTATTATCTGTTTGATCAAAATCGCATATAGTTTTATTAAATTTGGTCCTGCAAGTTGAATAGAAATTTTCGTACAACCTAAATTGCTGTTTAAAACTGATTAGAAGGTCGGTTTATTAAGTTCGAGGCCTGGAACACGTAGAATTAATTCTGAACTGACGTATACTAAGTATAAGACGGATTTATTGCATAGTTGAAACTTAGTAACGTGTATTTAATATAAATTGGAGGTAGGTTTGAGGTCTGTATATCCAAGATATCTAATGCGAGTCTAATTTCAGTTTAACCCAGATCCACCGGAACGATGTTCGAACTTTTGCAAGTATCATCGAACGAGTTGATGGTGTTTCTAAAGTTATCGCGAAAGGGTAGCGTCGTAGGGTAGAATGGATGAAACATCGATATCGCGTTTCAAAGTCGGAAAGAGGAATTATAGAACGACGTGTTTCCGTAACAAATTTCCTAATGTTTTCTTACCTAAAATTTCTCACAGCGATGGAAAGCGTTTCAACTGTCGGAAGAAAGCTCATGCTCTCGTTAGGATAAATATTTGCACTTTCCAAGTTTGTACTTTCGATTGCATACTATTTCGTTGGAGAGAATGTTCGCTCTTTACGAACGAGATAAGTTTCAGCATTGAATTAAACAATTTTTATACATATGGTTATATCGATTGTTGATTTTGAATTTTTTTATATTTTCATTCTATCAATATATATTATATATTCATCCATATATCGCATCCAAATTTGGATACAATTAAACTTTAATCCAAGATATCTTTATATAACAATTCTCCCTCTCCAAAATACAAGTATCAAATTTTTCCAATAATTTAATCTTCAAACGCATAATATGCATTGTCATTTGATAATATTTCTTAATGCAGATATGCTATCAACTTTGAAACCAAATTCGTCATCACCAATGAAACAAAGCTTAGGTTCAATTTAATTTTTATTATATTTGGCTTTCTGAAAAAAAACCAAAGTTTTTATCGCTCTGCTAATAAAATTACGAGAAACTGGACTGTGCTCAAACTTCGTTGTGACGAAGTTTGCATGCTTCTGTCGAAAGAAACGGAAAGTGCAGCTGCGTGTCGCAGGAATGCCATTTTTGCTCGTTATTTAAGTCCAAACTCACCGCTTTTCCACCCCTTTTCGCCGACTATATTTATCTTTTTTCTGTTGAAATATCCAACGTGTTACGCTCTATTTAAGCGGAGATCCGCGTCGAGACGAGCGGAGCGGCGTGTAGCCGATTCGCTTGTGATAACCGTACGTGACTCGTGTGGCGTTTTTGCTAAACCACGCAAAGTCAGCTAGAAAGATCAGACAGGTAGTAAAACCACGTTAAAGAATCACCGTGTACATTTTGTTAGAGGAAAGAGCAACCGTAAAAGGATTTTCCTTTTGGAGGTTACTATTGAACCAAAAATAATTGAGGAATCGTTTATATGCGTAGATTATGAAACATACAGATTTCGTTATAATCTTTACTCTGTAAAATTTGTAAAATTAATATCGTCTGAAGAGACAGATTTATTATTAACTATTATATTAACTATTACAATTATTAATTAAATAATAAACATATTTGGTTTCGACAAAATTGGCCTGAAACTCTCGTTACTGAAAAAATATGACAAGCACAAATTTCCTTCTAAAAACATCTTGGTCCTACAAGGATTAATCAAATTCCAAAAGTAATGAAATTTCTATTACTCGACAAACCTCCTATTCATAGACCTCGTGTTGGGAAAATATGAAAATCGGAACAGCAGTCAATCCAATGAACAAGGATATATCGTGATTTTGTCAGAGGCATAGCACGTGGCTTGGATGAAACCGTGTGCTGGCAATATCGAACTGCAAGACCCAGGAGTTGTGGAAACCACGTTGGACTGTTCCAAGACCATCTAACTCACAACTTCAAGATCCAGGAGTTGCAGAATCCATTCTGGATCACCTTAAATCTTGGGACTCCAAACACTAAATCCTACGAATCGTGGGGAGTCGATCGAATTCATAGATCGTCAAATTCTAAATTCTAAAGTATTCAGTTAAATCATAATATCATTAATTTAAAAATCTAAGAACCTCCAGGAAGAATTCCTACCCGAATTCAAGGAACGAATTCAGGAAAGTGTATAGACACGACAAGAATAAGTGGACAAATAGTGGAAGTAGGTATCAATGAAATTAATAATATCTGTTACTTAAGTTCTATTAATTATATATCCTTATGACACACGTGTAGTTTACTTACAACTAATAAATAATTGAAATTAATATTTTAACATTTAACACTTTTATATAAATGGATCCTGTTCAACGAAACTCCATTCGCACCTAATATTTTCACTGCCTGTCTGCTTATTTTTTCCCATCTGTCTTTTTTTACGAAGGTGTATATAATCATGAATCTAGAACGTTAAATGCAAGGTTTTGGCTGTGGCATTAGAAACATGGTGGCGGTTTGGGGTCTGATCTTTAGAGATCTCTTGTGGTCTGATCTTTAGAGTGATTGAATCGAAGGTCCTTGAGCATTTGAAAGATTAATGGAAGTCTTACGAAATTTGGTATCCTATACCCTGAGGTAATCCTCTATGGGTTTTGTAGTTCCAGTCAGGTTCACCGTATTGGATTTGGACATTCTGTGGCTTTCGACTAATTTTACACGGGGCTCGTGAATTTGTGCTTGTCACACAGTTCGAGGATTTTGGAATTTGATACAATGCAAGATTATTCGGCGTGATTTCGATGTACTTAAAATATTTCGATAAACGAACAGATTGTATAATAATTAAATGTTAGATTCATGTGATTCTTTTCCTAAATACAAAGAATTTCAGAAATTCTAAAAATTTATATTGCTAACGAATGGCAACTGCAATGTGATTGTGTTATTCTTGATCTTCGTTTTATTTCGAACCGTACAGCCTGCCGACTTTGATCGTATGGCGAATTCAGGGAACGAATTCAGAGAAGTATATAGACAAGAATAAATGGACAAATAATGGAAATAGGTGTGAATGAAATTAATACTTTTATGTAAACGGATCCTGTTCAATGAAACTCCATTCGTACCTAATATTTTCACTGCCTGTCTGCTTATTTTTTCCCAACTGTACATACTTTGTAAAAGAAACGTTTTTAGAACGCGAACATACAACTAGACTATCGATACTTTCATGAAAATTATAAAAGCGTGAAAATATAGAGAACGCACATGATATGGAAAAATATACATAAAATATCCAAAATAAAGTGCTCGTTAGAATATTCAGTAGGTGAAATAAAATATAAATTTCACTTTTTTAGCTGCATCCATAAAAATATAAAACTGCATAAAAATATGCAATCTACGTACATAACGCCATATAACCACCATCTCCGACGACAAGAAAGAAACTGGTGATGTAATTGACTAGTCGATAATCGAGGTGATCGTTACATGGCCGCTTATTACAGTAATCGCGAGGATACCGCAACAACGTGCCGTTAGAGCAGATCCGGTATCGGGACGGCTGACGAGTGGAGTTTGCCGCTTAAATGGAAGTTGGCTTAAGTTCTTAGCCGATCCTTGCCACTGGATATCGGCAAGTTCGCCTCGAGGTTTCACTCGAGGCACGCCTGGCAAACGACTCCCGCGCGGATTAACGCGCGGGGACCTCTTAATCCGCCATCGAGATACTGGCAGCCTCTTCTCCTGCCAACTCCTTGCTCCTTTCGTCGCTGTTTGTCTGCTTGTAATTAAAACAACCCTTAAATAATCGACCGGCCGCGAACGGAGGTTATACGCTGCGCTCCCTCGCCCTTCGTCGATTTAGTAAACTCGACAGAACCGCGTTGAAAGTTTTGGAAACGATAAGGATGCTGGTTAGTCGACTTTCTTTTATCGACTTCAAAATTCTCTTTGGGATTTTTCTTCGGAGGTTTGTTGTTGTCTTGTTGTGCCGATGGTTTGGTGGCTTGATGATAGCTTTTTGGTTTTATGAATGTGGTAATTTGATGGAAGTGGGCGTTTTAGAAATGTACCTATATATGTAGCTGAGTATACTTTCGTATAGAATATGTTTTTAGCGTTGTAAATGGTGAGGATGTTTATAGGAATTTGACGATGGCTTGTGGTAATGTGGAAGATAAGGAATTTGTATAATTGAGGTCGGAAATTTGTAAACATGATAATTTTACAATTACATCCGGATCGAATTAATGATAAATTAAAATGAAGCTTATCCTTTTCGACTAACTGATTGCTTCATTGCATCAAAGGATACTTTGATATAATTTGATTCGATTAATTTAATTTAATATTTAATAGTTCAATTCTAGTAGATCCAAACTTGTCAATTGATACCTAAATTCACGTGTAACCTGTTGACTTTCGTCCCGAAAATCGATAGAAAATAAATCTCATTCCTATCTCAGTTGCAGTTTCTTCTAATTAAATCCTAACGAATTTCCAGTTCAAAGAAGGAAGTCCCAAAAATCATCTGTAAAAACTATCTCTATCATGTAGGTTCGTTTGCTCAAGGCAAACGAAAGTAGCCAGCAGCTCTGACCAGAAAATTCCATTTGGGATTGCTGAGTCAGTATGTTATCAGCTAAAAGAGCATAGAACAAAAACTGTTCTATTCTAGTGCACAATTTTACCTTATCATTTTCCAATATAGATTCACAGATTTTTGCATTTCGAAGTTTTATTTCAGATGAAGATAATATTCTTATTCGTGGTCACTCTCGTTCACAACTTCGAGTAGCTACCATTGTTTCCTACATTCTCGTTAAAAAGAAACTCAATTTTTTACTAAATTTTTCCTCGTTCATTTAACATAATTACCAAGCTGCGGATTTTTATGTAAATTCATATTTTGAAAATATTATTTAAAAAATAGGATCTTGGTAGAATATTCTCTACTAGATACCAAAGCATCATAGAAAATACTATACTTTGATCACTTTATACATTTTATAGGCCATGTACATACAAATTCTGCAATTTTACGCTTTCAAATTTTCAATACGCGTATAAAAATCTGCAACCTAATAATAATAATTTGTGACTAAATTTTGATTATTTCATCTATAAAATTCTTCTATCTTCGTTCGGTACAATTATTTCAAAAAATTCAACGTCATCCAACTGTAATCCTACTTTCCAGAAAAATTAAGTATTCTATCACAGAAATAGGTTTTTCATCGATCCGTACGAGAATTTACACTACTTCGACGCCACGACTAGGAAAAACGCGAGAATTGCTCGGACGAAGATCTAGTTGGACGCGAATTTCCAGCAATACAAGATCGAAGAGCTGTCGAACACGTGGCTGCAAACGAAGCGAGGCGCACAAGCGAATTCCGTGTCGCGTCGTCGCGTCGTCGGAAAGTTTATTCTCTTTGCCGAAGCGGACTTATTGCGAGCGAACTTGTCACCAGCTACAGCTGCAATTCCTTTTCTCTTTCTCACTCGATCAGCCTTCTCTTTTTCCCGTACCGTGTGAACGGTATTTGTTATAGTGTCGCGGCGGTCGCGAAAGTATTCCTACCTGATCACGTCCGGTAGAGTCTTCGACGAGTTTCCGGGAGAAGTTTAATTAAAATCAAAGTCACGTGAAACGACGTTCCGGAAAGAGGAAATACGATTTGACTGTCGACGAACAAAGAGATTTATCATGTCTGTTTCGTTGGGAGAAAGGAGAAAGAAGGTTACTACGTGATGTGTCGAGGATGTGACAACTCGAGGAAGGATTATTAAATTTGTTTGTCTTGCTTTCAGAAGTAAAGTCACGTTAAAGATAATGATATAATTTCAGTTTGCTGGAGATTTTTTTAACATTTGAAAAGTAGTTCTTTAGTTCTTTAGTATTGCTTGTTAGTTCTTCTTGGTTTTGGTATTTCTTTCTTGTCGTTTGTTATTACTTTTATTCCCGTCGCCGTTTCTATTTCTGCAGTATCAACGAATCCTCGTACTTTGCTACTTTCAAGAATACTTGTTGAATATAACGAATGACTAATCTATGTCGATTCGATATTTTATTTCGCTTAATTTTCTTCGATTTCAATATTTCATCCATACTATACGTTAATTTAATAAAAATACATCAACGTAGATACATTATTAATCGGAAAAATATAAGAGTATATTAAAATTCGAAATAGCTTTTAAAAGTTCATTGACTGTGAACTAGATAGAATTAAATATCAGATGCTATTTGGAGCGTAAAGTACGTTATGAATCAAACCTCGACATCTTTACATTTCCTTCAGAACCAACAACGAAAAAGAAAAATCGCAACTTCCATTTCAAGTTAAATACAAGAAGACATCTCGAACTGAACTTGTCCAATGGCCGCGGAACAATCGGGCCTCTGCGATGAAAAGGGGCGTTCGCCAGAGGGGTAATTAATTTTTAGCCACGTTCAAAGGCAATCTCGCTCACGCGAAACAGCTTATGGCGGCGAGGAGCCGTTTTCCGGCCGGGGCTCCGAGAAATTCATCATCGCCAATGCGGAATAGATTAATGTCGCCTCTCGCGGCTATAGCGAGGAAGGGAGTAGCTTTCATCCTCGTCAATGCTGGAAACTTCCAGGCTCTGCCACTCAGCAAGTTAGGACCAGGCCGCTAAATTACTTCGAATCGAGTTGCTCTCAAAGGGGTCCCCGCCTCTTCCTCTTCGTCGTCCTTCTCCTTCGTCATACCTGACCTAACTGTCCTCCAGCCTGCGTCGTAATTCCACAGCCAGGGTTACCAACCGATCGAAATTGCGAGTCGCGATGCTTCTCGATTGAGTTAAACTGCGTAGCTTAAGAGGAGAAAAAAAGGCGGAGACAGGGATTAGAGAGATTGTTGATGAAGGAAATTGGAAGCTAAATTAGTTGCGAAGATTCAAGGTACGATCGAATACGACTGGTATCGAGGTTCAGAATTTCGAGAAGATATCTTAGAGAAGCGAATCTTGATGCTGGAAAGTTGCGTTTAAGGTCTTTGAGATCTTATCCTGGGATTTTCCAGCTTTTCTTTTCTTACAACCTATATATGTCGGTTATAATATTCGAGATTCTTTTTGTCAGCGTTGTCCGAGATTTCTGGAAGATTCTGGCGAGAGTTCGAACTCCGATTGAAATTCTTACAATGTTAGTCGAACGTTCAAATTCAAATGTGATTTCTCGACTTTGCACACCTACGCAAATAACAAAGAAGAAACAAGATACTCAAAGAAACAGATAACAGGAATTAATCCACCGATCAATTGTTAAAGAATTATTAAAGCATTTTTAAGAAGCATAAATTCACATCCTACACTGCAAAATATCAATCCACATTTCTCACCTGATCGTTTTAATAAAATTCTTCCATCAACAATTTCGAAAGAATCTCATCCCTGGTTCTCTTTTTCCGTGTAGAAGCGGGTAGGAACGTAAAAAGAGGAACGAAAAGGGGATTCCTACAAGTTCTAAAAAGATCGCGCGATAACACTTGGCGAGGAAAGGGAACTCGTCGTCGTGAGAGCGATCGGAGCCCTCGTTCCCTATTCCAGTAGCACGATCGCTTCGCCAGTTATTTGAGACGTTGGTTTCGGCGTGTACCCGGCATGGAAACCACGTTGCAGGCATTACTTTCGTCCGGGACGTCGGTCGACCCTATTCTCCAAGCAGGCTCGCGTGCTCGCGCCGCATTGTTCGCGACTTTCTCGCCAATCCACCCGCGTTTTCCGAGTTCTTGCCGTGGCCGATATCGCGGTAAAAATTACGAGGTGTACGCGACGCGTTCGCTGTCCTTCTTCGCACGAAAAACGAGCCCGCTTTTCCAAATTACCGAGCGACTTTTGTATCATCGAAACAGATTTTTTTTGTACACGCTACTGATATGTATTTAGAGATATTTATTTATGTTTTTTTTACTTTATTTTTATTCTGATAAAGTATACTTTCAATGATAAGATATTAATAAAAATTGGCGGGATATATTTTTATCAACATATATAGGTATATTTCTTTATTTTAAGAAAGCTACCTTTGTACGTTAAATATTATTTGACTCGGTACGTTATTTTATTCGCAACGTGGAGTAACGTATATCAGAGAGTGTTGAAAATTTCAGGCTTGCAACTGAAATTGCTTAAGTTGTAATTTATCGACGAGGCTAGCCTCCTTTGAGGTCGGATGATTCAGGGTGGAATAAATTCGCGGAGATTTGTAGAGGTAGAAGAATTGAATGGCTAGAAGTTTAATTAATTAGGAGGTCCGTGTTACTTTAGAAGGCTATTGGCGAGGAAATGGGGAAATCTGAAGATGATTTATTTCTTGAGAAGAATAATGTGTTTGAAATTACGATGCTCCCTTTTCTTCTCAAGAAATTCGGTCACACGTCCAACATTTATTTAATAAATGTTATATCTTCGTTTTCATTTATCCAATATCAAATATTCTAATTCTCTTCTTTTTATATCGCATCAATTAATAGAAAAAAATTGATAAAGTGTAAATTCTTCAGGGAAATTAATAATTCACTGATAAAACGGACAAGCCTGGAAAAATTCAATTCTTTCTCCGGCTTGATCCTCACTGGTGTATTGCTGGCGAGTGGTTAGAGGCGTGCATAAACAGAGGGGCTGCATCGATCTGGCCCCGTCGGCCATATCCGGAACGGAGGCATAATTCAACAACGGCCACAAGGGAATCCCCGTGGCGAAACTTCGAAAATCCGTGCAACCAGTTCGCATGCGAATTGGCCGGCAAACGTCGGCGTTAATCACCGTTCAGCTAGCCACGGATTAACGATATCCACCACTAACCCACATTCTTTATTTCCTCGCCTGTGTGACCGAAATATCTTTGCGGCAGAGTTTGTACGCGCCCCTAAATTCGTGGCTGCGAGCTTGAGGAATTCCTCGCGGGTCGATGGCTTTCGAGATCCTGAGGATCATCTTTGAAATTCTTTAGCGTAAGTGTCTCTTCGTTTAACACTTTGACAGTGTAACAAAATGTCGAATAATTTGGAATAAACGGTTGAAGATTATTAAAAAGAGTTTTTATTAATTGATTATAAAATTGTATACTCTACAGTTAGTTGTCTTAACCTAAAAATACCAATTGAAGGTTGAAGGATTTTGAAAGAAAATGAATTTTGCTTTCTATCCGCTGTATGAATATAATGCTATGTTACTTCAAACTCATCCATTACTTTCGGAAGATTTCTTAATCTTCTTACGAGGATGTATAATTAGTACATATTTAATCTTCTAAAATTGAAATAATTAGCTTAGAGATTAAACCGTCGTCTGCAACCTTTCTAATGACGCCATCTGCACAGTGGGTCGTTTATGACCATGCAGTTTTCCTTAGGTTTCTGTATTCCAAAAGATCTTAAAAAATTCTTGAATACTCTTCCAAGATTCTAGAATACCATGCTATGGTATTTAGTGCTACGTGTTACCGTAATTCTCTCAAGCGAAGCGAAATTGAAACAAAGATATAAGAAAAATTAAAAATTATTTAAAATTATTGGTCGATGACGACCCAGTATTCAGATGGAGCGTTAATTTCAACTCATTATCGAGAATTTATATTATTCCAATATTAATTTTTATCGACAAAATAAAATAAGATATCGACATATTATAATCTAGGATAATTATCTTCCGTTTCAATTTAAAAGTAACATATATATACGCTTCTCTCATTTCACTTGAAATATTAATATTTTGAACATTTTTTCGAAATCACTAATAACAAAATTTTCATAAACTATAAGATTTATAAGTCGGTCAGTTCGCGCACAAATAAACGAGAACTAAGCTCGTATAATCTCCGACGAACGAAGAGAATTATTAAGGAAAAAAGAGACAAGGGATTAGCTTAATTAAAGAGAAAGCGATCGACGAAAATCACCTAACTCGACGTCGTTCCGTTCGCCATGTTGTTGCCTATCCCTTTTTTAATTATCACCCTTTATCTGCTGCTATTCTTCCGCTAGCTTTTCCAAGCCATCGTGGCAGGCTACAAACACCAAATCTCCATTCTCAGTTTTCTCGACCTTATTCGCAGAGGATGATCCTCGCGAATAATAAATTGAATCTCGGTCTCATCCCTGGTTAGAGGGAGGAGAAGGGCACTTTCGGATGAATCTCTAACGAGCAGGCACTTCTGGAAACGAGGGAACGGGAGACGAACGGCTGAAAAGGTAGACGATTCACCGAGGAACAAAAAGAACCGATGAAAAAATAGACAAATATCGATCGCTTTGTTACGGAATTTTTGAGCAAATAACACGGATAAATGTGGTACACCTGGAAGAGGGAATTTTAGAATTCAGTAGAATTGAATTAATATTCGATTGGCAATTAAGCATGAAGAAAAATGATCTGTGCAGAACGTAGGTGGTAGATTAACCAGAAGAAAAGGGAAAATTATTGGCTTCGAAAGGAGTTTTAACCGAAGTAATTTGGAAATTTGAAGAGAGGAGAATCTATTCCAAGTTTACGCTTGTAACTCCATTTAAATTTATACGATTCTTCTTAAATTTATTTAATTCGTTCGAATTTATATGATTCTACAAGATGTTTCATTATACCCGTGCAGAGAACTATTTGTTATTAATTTATTTGAGCGTATTTTATATCGAAATGAGATTCATTCACATATAGAAATGTAATTTTCATAACGAAAATTGTTAACGCCGATTAATCTGTATGCTGTTATGAAAAATCTAATGTGTAGGATGAATAGAAAAAGGAAACAATAAACAAAGAATGGAATATTATTGTAGAAATTGTAGTCTCTTAAAACACGGTATCTTAAAATATATAAAACTTTTCAAAGATGAAAAAAAAAGAAAAGAAAAGGTACCGAGGGACAGAAGGAGATTTCGTTATATAGTACTACGAAGAAAGGTATAAAAGCTAGAAGGTGGAAAAGGCAATAACTATAGGGGGAACGAGATACGACAGGTTTCGATTTAAACTCGACCAGCCTTCGTTCGATTAAATTGTGACTTCCATTCAGGCCGTTCTCGCGATGTATTTCTACGGTGGTCGATAGCGTGGCGTCGATTCGGGTTTCTGCCGATTAAGCGGAAGCTGCGGACCGCTCGATTTCGAGACTACGTTTCCGCCGCGTCGAACTTCTTGTGCGGCACCGTACTAACCGATAACCGTGCTCAAGGCAAATTAAATTTACGTCCGCGTACCTATATCGGGGACACCCTTTGTCCGCGATATTTGAATATAAAACCGTGCACGTAATTCGAACCCAGCGTTGCAGGATCTACGAAGATGGAGTTTGGTGTCTTGGCACAATTGTATTTGCCATTTGCGAATTGGAAACGAAGGAATACTTTTGAAAGGAAATTTCATTGCGATCTCAATATTGGAACGATCGCGTTACATGGTGAAATTTCTTTCAATAATCCTATTTGAAGATGTGATTTTTAGGTAGCTTAACCCTTCGATTACTGGAGCTCAGATTATAATGCGATATGAGAAATTTGCTAATATTTATTTCTATTTATATGAAATAACATGGTTTCGAAATAGGTACATGTGAAATATCTTCCTTTAGGATTTTGATAAAGGAATGTTACATTTTACCAAAAAAGCGGAAAACATTTGAAAAATAAACGAGAATCAAACATGGCATGCTCAATTTGTTCGTATTGTAAGTAGAATAAATAGAAGGTAGGATCTGTTGGTGCTTGTGAAAATTCCAGGTCTGAGTTTGGAATTGTTTTTAGTATCATAGATCTACATTTTTTCAGAACGATATCGTACCATAAAAAATATATTAATCTGTCCACGAGGTTAAATCTACATAATTATATAGCAGTAATTATTATTTTCAATTATTTATTTACTCTTACAGTTGAAAACATTTCTACGATTGTCAGATCCAACTAGTAATTTATTCACTAACTCACGTATCTCTTTATGAACCTAAATTCCCGATTATCCTCTGTTTTTGCGGCAACAAAGCATCAATTAAAATTCGAATTGTATGAAGAAAGCGTTCTATAGCGACGGGGAAGTATAATACATTTCTCCTTCGACGTCCGAATTAATGGCCGCCGACGGTGAGATTAGCAAACCGGATCGGAATAAAAACGCGCGGCGAACGGCGTCGAACTGCTCCCGACATTATTACGACGCCGCGCCGGTATAAATGAAATTTTCCAGCGAAGTAATTTCACAGAACGACGAATTCTTTTGATTAATGGCAAACCGTTGCTCTGCCGCGACTCTCGCGATCTCGCGAAGACCTCGCCACGTTCAGAAAGGACACGTACTTACTTTGTAGTTACGGACGCGGAAAAACTCATTGAGGAAATTTAATAGGTTTTCCGCGAGCAGGCCAAAGAACCGTTTTACGCGTTCTGCTGCTGCAACGTTTTGTTAACTGTACGATCGCGTGAAACGAAAGAAAATGAGTAATGATTTTCGTTCTCTTTATTTTTCGAGAATTCTTCGGTTCTTGCGTTTTAGTTCTTTCAATCATTTGCTTGACAAGATGATTTAAGCGAGCTGGGAAATTAAATGGGAATAGGTGAGATATACCAATTTTCAGATTAGTATAGCTTTTTGAAGGATATAAATGTACATTATCGACCGAACATTTTTGATCACTTTTCCATTGCCTCAATGCTGAATCTTCTGCTAAGTTTTGTTTTATTAATCTTGAACTAATTGTAGTAGCTAACGAAAATATTCGAACGCTTTTATATTATGTGTATTTATACGAAACTTTTTGAAATTTCATTAACACTGTACTATCGTAGTAATAATAGTAAAATTTGACACCAATTCGAAAATGTATGTAGAAGTTGCAAGACGTTTATCGCAAACATACACTTAGTGAAAGATAAGTGTATAGCGTGAAGAGCAGTCATAAATATAGAATTAGTGCCAGAGATACATAGACTACATATTTTTCCTTACTAATATAATGAATAATCAATTGTTCAAATACTTTGTTGATTTTTATAAAGATTATGTTTTCAATAAATATGCTGTAACTTCTGTATACATCTTCAGATCCGTTTCAAGTTTTACTATTATAATTACGATATATTTGTCTCGTTACTGCTAATGAGATTTTAAAACGATTCCATAGTATTTTTATTGTAATAAATTTTAATAAATTTTAATAAACGTTATATATGTGATATTCATAACAAGGTTCTAAGAATGTTCGAATACTTTAATGACTCATTGTGAGTAATAAACGTATTTCTCTTTGATAAAACTGACTCAAAATCTTACAACATTATGTACGACGTACAAAAACACGAAAAGAAATATATTTCTATTATTAAGAATTTTCGAAAACAAATTTAACGAATCGATTATTTATCTTATCAAATCGATATGAACTTCGTAGAATCAAGGACTCGAGGGACAGACGTTCTCGCACGATCTCACTGGATATGAATACGTACCGAACAGCAAATAGATAAGGATCCTTCTCGGAGGAATTTAATATTTCATGGCGGAAGATTTGAGCTAATTCGGCAGAGAAAAGGACGTCGGGAATACAAATTATTCTTGCAGTCGCATTCGAGTTCCGTGAGACTGTTCGCGATAAGATGTTCTATAGGCTCGCGTCGAATTTTTCTTTCGAAGAGAAAAAAGAAGAAGCGCGGCGAAAAAGTTTCTCGTTGCCCTTGGCTGTGTCTTTCAGAAAATTAGAATCGTTCTCATCCGACCCGTGGAAGGTTAGCCTGCGTTACGTGTCTCCACCTCTCCGCGGCAATGAATAAATTTGCCTGAAAAAGTAACGAGCACAGTGAACCTGCGACACGATGCACCCTCCACTTTTCACCGAGAACACTCATCCCTGCGATTCCAGGCTGGAAATTGCAAGCAATTGCGGAACTCGTTGACGCACGACTCCGCTGATGGAATCTTCTCAAGGCGTGGGATATTGGCAGGAGTTTGGTTAGAATCGGTAGTTGAAATTTAAATAGATAGATAGCGGTGCAATTACCGTGGAATTAGATGATGTTAGAAATGTTACAGAGTTTTCTTCTAGTTTCCTGTGATTCTTGTTTAAATCTTTCGCAATAGAATGCTTTTTGGATAGCGGGGAAACTTCTCTTATTAAGTTATTAATGATAAAACACTTTTTCAAACGTTTTCGTAAGTAAGATATTTCTCGTTTTATTTAATTATATTAGCTTTGTTTAATTCTTTCGAAATTAATAATTATATTAGTAATTGATAATAAAAAAGGATATTCTTTTATACTTTTGTAAAAAATGTCATAAGAATTCGAATGTATTCGTTGCCCAATTATTAACTATTTGGCTTATCATATCAACCAGAAAGCAACAATTAAAAAGAATATTGATCTTGTCTCGAATTGATACGAGTCTTACTATTTTGATTCACTAAATCCTAAAATAGGATTTTATAATTTGTGACGAAGATTAAGATATGACGAATAGAAACTGAACATTCATCGACTATGAGGTATCAGGAGTACCATCAATAATATCTTTCACCAAGCCATCTAATACTAAATTTCAATTTCGTTTATGAATATACCCAGAAGAGTTATTGGAAACGCTACGAATTAGCTAAAATCAACACGTACTAGTCGATAACTCACCCAGCCACTGATTGCATGATTAACATATAGTACAAATATTCCCATATCGAATATATGTATAATTTTCAGTGTAAATCACGGCAAGTGCCTTCATACTACCAGCAATCCCAAATGATATATTCACCCTCTGCTGCAGGTAAATCACCGATCCATCCATCATATAACAAATTATTTACATACTATTATCATACATGAAAATTTCCAACTAACCATTTACTCCTTTTCAATTCTACTTATCGTCGATCCCATCCCGAATGAGAGTCGACCCGTTAACCTATCAAGAGATGAAAGGTTGCATTCACGTGGCATTTAATCTGCAACATCTTTCAAACAATTGGAATTTCAATCATTACTAAATTTTATTTCTCACCACTAGATCACGAATTTTTGCAGATACATTTGCAAGGAACGTGGCATTTTTCGAAGTTAAAACACACGTATTTTTTAATCTAACAAGTCCTTCTCATTTTCGATAACGCGATATTACAATCCTTCTGTTTGACCATAAATTGGGATTAAGTCAGAAAATCAATAAAAATCTACTTATCATACGTTTCTTACGTGATTTTTGTCTGTAAGCTACTTTATTTATATGTTTCAAAAATGTTTACGCAATTTTTGAGGATAATTACAACTGCTTGAACCAGACAGCTGGCTCTCCTGGTAGCCGCGAGCAACAAGAAGAGGCCAAGGTGTGACAGAGCGTGAATCAGTTGCCTTGGCGTTTCTTTCGTGCTCAAAGAGAGCCAATTACTTGCCGAACGATCCCGGAATCACACGGACAGACCAATGGATGGCGCTTCTGTTAGCCAGGGTCGGGTACTGCAATGCAGCTTTCACCCCCTCTTTCCTTCTCTTTCTCGCAACCAGCCAGCTGCTTCTCTCGTCACCCTTCGCGACACCCTCCTTTCTCGTTTCTCCTCTCTCTTTCTCTTTTTTTCTCTTTCTCTTTTTCTCTTTCGTACACACGTCTCTCACCTCCTCGAGCTCGCACTTCCATTTTACGTGATTCGCCCTCTATGCCACGTCTATTTTCCCTCCGCTTTCGCGCACCGTTTTCCTCTTCAAATGTCACCTCGCGAACGATTAACTTTTGCGCTGCACCCACTCACCCCGTTCTCGCGTCTAGCCTACCCCCTTTTTCACGGCCGTTTGATTGGAGCCAGCTCTTGACCACCAAAGGGTGGTCCATTAACCACTCACCCTGCTAGCTTTCCGTGTTACCTGTCGTTTTTCCCGATTTTTCCAGAGCTGACTTTTCTTTCGAACGTTCGTTGCCGGCTGTATCATGGTACGTGGAACGAAATATATAGAGAAAATTTTGTTAGGCTATTCGTGACTTCTAACAATGCGCAGAAAATGTCTTGCATGTAAAATGTATTAGACATATCAGTGGTGTTTTTCTAAGTTGTTAAAATTTGAATTTCGTCGATAGATTTTGTTGTTAGAAGTGGAAGCCAGAGTTTAAGTCGAAACTATTTATGTTTATAACATGAATTTTTAATGGAGACGAGAAACCAAAATGCTTTTCAAGGACACAACTGTTGTTTCGGATTATTCTTATCGACAATAGTATGCTTGTTTTTCATTATCATAAATACCGATGAAACGCAATATCGACATCAGGAATCTCCTCTAAACCATCAAGTCTAAATCGAAGCTCTGGCAGAGAGCAAACAATGCTATCCAATAGGTTCCAGCCTCATACATCGAAGTTCAATTTAACTTTGAAACTCGGAGCTTCCAAGTTTCTTCGATCATTTATCGAGAATTTACAATACCGCGACATCCGATAATAGGAACCTATGTATTTCGGAAATCTGTTCAACTTTAATTCCACTAAACTCAATTATCTTCCATACACCGAATAAAAAATTCCGTTGCTTGAAGATAAAACGTTTAGTTATGGTTTCAATTATTTTGAACAAAATTTATTATAATATTATTATATTACATATTATATTATATATTATTACATTACATATTTATATAGTTAAAATAACGAAAAAATTTTACTAAAATTAATAAATATATCCACATATCATTTGTTTGATTTTAGCATATTGTACTATCGATAAATTTCCAAAAAAATTTAACCACATGATCTATTAATTTCGTAGAAGAATGATGAATATTTCTTTTATTCGTTGACTTGCCACTAGTCTATATAATAACTAGACTGCGGGTCTTTGTACAATTCTGAGAAAGTTAAAAATACAAAAATATGCAGAATGCACGTGATATGCAAAAACGTGGAAACATATAAAGTATAATACAGCGGGTTTTATAATATTTAATAAATAAATCACATTTTTATTTAGGTCCTTTGCTTGTATCCATGAAAGTATAAATTTACATAAAACTCCGTGAAGTATAATAATGGCATTTATTCACTTTTACTAAAAATTACGCAGCATGTTTGAATACTTATAAACGTAGTTTGCGTATTCGACAGTATAAAGTCGGAGACGTATAAGGATTACGCAAGCGAGTTCATCGCGCAAATCGTCTTCCTCTGACATCCACTTTATTCATCGTCAAGCAGGGTTCACGTTTCGAGATGGTCTCTCACAGGGAAACGAAGCGCCGCCAATGAATGGCCAGTGACGAACGACCTCGTAAAGAAGATGGATCGAGACTGACAGGAATAGATACGCGGCCAATTATCTTCAGGCCGCTTCAGGTGCGCATCTCGCGAAAACAATGAATCAAACGACCTACTGTCGCCTAGTTATTTGTGTTTTACGAGGGTGTCGTTCATTCTCTCTTTATCAAATTCTACTTTCTTCAGAGCACGTAAAAATTTCTGAAATTGAAAGTGTTACAATATATTTAACAATATGTTGGTAGTTTTAAAACATGTATTTATAAATATACTGTGAATATTATAATTATTATCTGCAGAATGTTCTACATACGAATCGTTGCATTATATGTAATTAGCCATAAAAGTATCTAGCCGAATTAAGTATTTAGTATACTTTATCGAAATAAAGCAGTGGAAAGAAAGTCTGAAGGAAATGAATGTTTGACAAATATTCATCATCGCAGTACTGTTCCAATAAGTTGAAAATAAAGTACAGTGCAAAATGATATTTTAGAAACTACTGCTGAAACTACTGATAAAATAAAATGTCATCGTAGAAATAAGATTTTAGAGAGAATCCGAAATAGAAACTGGAATTGTGAAAGAAACTATTTCAGAAGAAATATTTAAGTATAAATTCGTCTATTCTTTGGGTCAGACAATACATGTTTCTTTTACGTCTATGTTTTAGCTAAGATTATAACAATTTTTAGACGATATTATTTAGTTAACTAATCAACTCTCAAATACCAAACAGAAACGAATACCGAAAGTTTCTAGCAACTATTACTATTACCGCTAATAACTAATTACTATTACTGAATTAATTGTCAAAAATAAAAAAATTATCAAAATTATCAAAATTCGATTAGAATGAGTCATCTTCAAAGAGAAATTTATCGGTCTGTCTGGACTTTGAATTCTCAATGTCTCCATATCCATGATTCAAAAGTAAAAGATAAAATGAAGAGGAAGAGAAAAGGAGGAGAAGGGCTGTTCAATATTTTAAAAGACGACGCAGAGGGATGGCAGAGCGTGTTTATTGAAATCGCAGGATCAGCCGAACGCAGGGTATGAATTTTAAGCGGACGCGGGCGTTTTCTGCGTGTCACCTCGATCAGCCGTAGCATCGTTCAATTACGCACGTCCATCGGAGGGGACATTCGATCCGCATGGTCGACCGGTTTCCAATGTTGAAACTCCTATCCTGCCAGTCGCGATTTCGCGCCGCGATATATTTTTCAATACACGGTTAAGCGTGGCCGGGAACGTTCGAGAATCGTAGCAGCGAGTTTCAATATCTATCGCATGAACGTCTTTTATCCGAACCTGTTACGCCATTCATAAAAATTATTCCCTTTAGTTTGACGTTATTTGATTTATGCGTGATGCCTTCAAACGATACGATGTTTGAGATTAGATAACAGAGGCATACTTTATCATATAGATATTGATGTTTATTTTAACGGTGTTTTCTATGATATACTAGAATTTGTAGAAAAATTCGTGATATAGCGAGTAAACTAAAAAGAGGAAGATAAGTAAGAAATTGATGTTGGGAAAGAGAGTGAAATTTCTTGAAAGTCTTAAATTGAAGAAATCGTAACAACGCCAAGTCATTATTTACACAATTAATTTCACATTAATTTCCTTAATTAGTTATCATTTTCATAAATTTCTTATTAATTCCTCATTAACCTCTTACGTACGGTTGAATTTTGTGCGGGGCTGTTCCTCTGTAAGACAGAGTTTGATGCGAATTACGCGTAAACGATACAGCACTGCAATGTGTGACGGATAGTGCTGTTCTTTACGCAAGCACATTGCATTGAAGTTTTTTGATAATTAAATCATAATTTTTCTTAATGATATGATGCATATACTTTAGCTTTAATAATGTACTTTAATAATTAATAATACAATTGAGTGTGATATATTTTAAAGCACGACGCATAGACTACATCACAAATTTCATACTCGTAGCGCGATAGTGTTTTTCAAATAGCTCTTCGTTTTCTATTTTGAACAGACATTTTGAGGTTGAAGATTCTAAAAAATTAGAAGGATACGGATCGGCATGTTAAAAAGAGCATCTAATAAAGATATATTTATTTTAACGGAAAGCAACAATTGATATTTGACACTGGCGTATCAAAAACAAAGACCATATATTCTGCCTGTGTATTGTTAACGCTGTTATAGAGCGTTGCGAGGACAAGAAAAGTGTGAAGTAAGACAAATGAAAAAGATCATGTAATTCAAACGGTGAGCGAATGAGTAGCGGAGTGAGCGACTATAGTGACGCGTCGTAATATAAGGTGACATCCGCAAAAGCCACTATAGCGGTGCACCGTACCTAAGAGGTTAATCAGTCTCAAATTGACGCTTAGAATTATTTTACCAGTTTTATATACCATTAGTAGATTGCAAATTTTTATTAATCTATAGAGATTTGAAAGTGCAAAATTCCACGAAATGCATGTAATATGACAAAATATATAAAATATCCAAAACATAGTGCCTCTTACGTACAATAGTCAGTGGGTAGACTACTTAATTATGGAAAATATGAATTTGCATAAAAATCAGCAGTCTAATCATTACCTTAATTTATTCTAAGATATTATAACACTATTATAAAGACGATTTTGTGTTATTCAATTCTTCTTGCATAAAAATTCTGCAATTCACTAACGCTTACTATGAGAGAATCTCGCGGTAGATCCCTCTAAATCTTCAAGGGTAGCTCACCCTCGAATCAGCAACAATGACAGGAGAATAAAATCGGCGCGACAGGGGTCTGTTACCGAAGAAATGGAACGATCGTCAAGGGTGTGCCTTAATATGAAGAGATCCATTTTAAATTCATCCACGTCACGATGATTACACCGATTCAAGGGTCTTCCCTTCGCCAATCGCATTTAGGCCATCGAGCAGGGTGGATGTAGACTCCCTTTTGTCGTTCTATCTTATTAGTGTAACAAGTCACCGATCAATCGCTGTCTTGTGCTTGAAATTTTGCTGATTCGCCATGGATCGTTTTAGAAATTTCTTAAATATGTCACTCCCCTTTTACTTATCCTTTGAATACTAGTATGTGTCATGTATTTTTATCGGGATTTCTGTAACATGGTTCTATGAGGGACTGATTGATTATACGTTTGGTGTTTAGAATACGTTTGATTATACGAAAATGGATTTGGGGATATCAACACTACAGCTTGTTATGAGAGCAAGAGACGATGTTTCGAAACGGAGAAACTGAACAAAGAATGAAGCTGCTTATTCCTTTGTTTCTCTTCTTTTAAATAACTCATAGATATATGTAGAATTGTTTGTTATTTCATTCTCTGGTATTCTATTAGTTCTTTTTTATATTTCATAGCACGATATTATCAGAAACACGAGTATTTACACACACAACATACAGTTAAAGGATTAAGTGACCAAACAAATTTTTAAGCTGTTTAAAACTTTAATTTCTCTCAGTGATTAAGAAACTACTCGAAAGAAACTATCTTGCATGTTCTCAGATTTCCGCAAGGTCCTCGATCCGATGTCCGGCAATGGCCATTATCATTCAAGTGGTTGTTTCTCGCGCGAAGATTAGCGAGAATTAATTTGGGAAAACAGCAAAGCACGGTGACGCACACGTTAGACGACGAAGAAAGGAATTTTCTCATTTCCGTTCCGCATCACCAGTAACTCGACGAGTGTACGAGCTTCGACGCGACAGCCTTCGCGCGTAAATTTTTTGGTTTAACTGGCAGCGATCTTACGCGGTCGAACTTGAAGAAACCGTGTTTCAACGATGCGCCGGGGTCAACGACCGCCATGACGAAATTTTCACGCGAGAAATCCACGAAAAACGCTACTTTCACTCGGTTTATCTTGATGAATTTTTGTCAAATTTTTCTTTAAAAACGTTTATCGAAACAGAATATCAACAGAACAGAACTTCCACGTGTAAGTAACAAACAAAAAGCGAGAATAACAAAGAGCTATAGTCTTCTTTGTATCTTGAAGAGTCTTAACATCTTTCGCGCTGTTGCATGTGTGTGACTGCACGTATCTGTATGCGTGTATCTATGCAACTATCATTATATTCCAATAATTTTCATAAACTTATGGTTTAAGATTATTTTAAGAAAGATCAGTGAAATTTTTATATCAGGTCATTATTGAAACAGTAGAAATTATTTTCATTGGAAAATAAAATTATTCACACGTTTTGAATTTATAAAGGAATATAAGTGTTAGAAAAATTTTTAATGCGTTTGGCGTTTTTTGAACTATTTCGATAGACTTTTTGTTAATGCAAGCAGCAGTAACTTCGAAGATTACATGGAAATGAGAACCAGAAGAACAGGCGTAATCGTTTTCGAAATGAAGAACAAATCTCAGCGCGAACGAAATCCATTTTAATGAGAATGGCAGGTCCCTTGAATATTAACCTTTTAACTGGGACGTTCCTTAATCAGAAACTCCTTTGGATATAGAGTTGGAAATTGACGAAGGCAAATTAATTGTAGCTATTCTAATTTTAGTCCTTAGTAACATAAATGTGAGACGACATATTCTTAATTCAAATGAAATAATTAAGAGAAATCTTTGGATAAATAAATTATTATTTCTTATTGTTACCTTATTTTATCTAGTTATTATCACTGATTCTAAATTTTAATCGACATACATGGTACGTTCAGATCAGAAGAAACTTACTACCATTGTTCCATAATAAAAAAATAATTCAATTTTAATTTAAACCATTCTTCCTGTTCACTAAAAATATTTTTCTTTCTCTTCTTCGTTTATTTTATATTTTGTTACCTAGAGCGTACATTATTTCATTTTATACGTTGTACTTCTAAAGGAACTAAACTCAGCTTATAAATCCAACAATTGCAACTCTATCGTTCGAATTGAAAAATTTCTTGAAACAATCCCAAAATCTCACTGGAACATTTTTAAACAATCCCATTGCATATTTGCTGTGTTTTTCCGCATGGTGCGTTGTAATAAACAAAACAAAAGATTGAATTGAGAGCGTCAGTCAACAAGCGAGCTCGACACGATATAACGAATGGAACCGCTGCCAAGAGCAAACGATCGAAAGTCCATATTTGTTTAAACAAATTCGACACGAGAGAAACGTATTTTCTCGAAACGTTTCCGGGCTTGACGTTCCATTTCTGCATGTTCGAAGCCACCAGTCGTTAATTATCTGTCCCGTTGCTGTGTCTCTCGCATCTTTTGATAGACGTAACCTGATTTCCATCGAAAAATCTAGCCTCGTGTCACGTTAGATGAAACCTAGTCAATAATTATATCCGTCGTGTGACAGAAAAGGGTCGTTCCTTTTCGAAGAACTCGCTACGACCAACTTAATTACGTAGCAGAACATGATCGGCTCTCGATCAGCAGAGCTTCTTAGGATTTTGGAAATTACAGAAGCGATCTCTTGATGTAACATATATAATTAATATAGTTTCGTACCTTTTTTCAGCGTTAATCATATAATATTGATAATACTGATATATTATTTGTCATATTTAATTTCAAGGCTGTAAAATTCAAGGCTAAGAAGTTTCTGATTAAGGGGGTGTCCTGAATTAGAATGTTTTAAAACAGCGTTTCCTTTGTGATTTTTTTAGAAGGGAATGAAAGAAATGAAGTTATTGAATTTTGAGGTATGGTTTTATGTATATTTAAAGAATAGAAAAAAACTTTTTTAAAGAAAAAAAATTATAACAGATTTCTAAGCCTATTACATGGGCGTCTTGTCGCCGCAGGGCGGGAAAGATCCACCTCGTACTTCTTGACAGAAACAAAACACCAAAAGAGGATTAAATTATTATATATTTTTCTTCTGGATGAACTAAACAACGGCAGAAAAAAAGTTTATTTAAATAATTGTTATAGCACCTTAAAGTTTATTTTTTTTTTTAAAGAACACTTTTTTTTGTACCCGCCAAAATTTTTAATTTCACATTTTTTTCTGCCGTTGTTTAGTTCACCCAGAAGAAAAATATATAATAATTTAATCCTTTTTTGGTTTTTTATTTCCGTCAAGAATTACGAGGTGGATTTTTCCCGCCGATTGAAGACTGCAGCGACAAGACGCCCATGAAATAGGCTTAGAAATCTGTTATAATTTCTGTTTTACATTAAAAAAAAAATTTTTCCTTTCCGTTAAATATATATAAAACCATACCTCAAAATTCAATAACTTCATTTCTTTCTTTCCCTCCTAAAAAAAAATTACTAAAATGCGCTGTTTTAGAATATTCTAATTCAGGACCCGCCCTTAAAATTTTTAGCTATTAAGGAATTAGCGTAGAAACGAAGATTAGGGATTAATTTCTATTGATCTTTTGATTAATAATATACAATACACGATGTAAATAATCTTGTAATATCTACGTAAGTTGTAAGTCAATGTTGTTACTGATTCTTCTGTGAGATAATAGATAGAAGCGTAGAAAATATCGATTCAAAGTTGCTTGGTCGAGACGCGAAAGAAGCGCTGAAAGTGCAAAACTCGCATTTTATCCTCCGTTTCGTAAAAGTTTGGCGTAGCAAGCATACATCAGAATAAAGAAGCAAGTGGCGGTCTGTAGCTAGCGAATAATTGTGTTCGAGATGCACCTCGCGAACAGTAGATAAAAAATCATAAAAATCCTGAAGTTTTATTAGCCAAGTTCGAGACATCTTTCTTCAAAAGTATCGTTTTTTCCCGATATCCTACCCAAGAGAAATGAATTTGATCTTCAAGTTTTCTTCCGTTTTAAACTTTCAAGCCCTTGTAATTTGAATTAATTAATAGAATTAGCATTTTACATAAGGGTATATAATTTTATACAGGATTAAAATCTTACATTACAATTTTCTTATACGTGTGTCGCACAAATTAGTGTCGCATAATTCTGTAAATTTGTATAGAATCTTTTTAAAAATTTTATATCGTATATGCATATTTGAAGATAATCACAAATTTATTATACATCTAAAAATGTATATATGTAAACTGGTTTACATTTTGTGAAAATTCATTTCCCACAGCACTATAACCTTAAAAGCTTTTAACCCTTGACTGATATTCTTGGGTCATGGATAATCACAATTTGGGTTAGGTTAGATTACTTAATTTTAATCTTCATCGAATTTCATTTAAAGTATACGAGGACTATTAATAAAATTTATCGCATAGAATATAGAATACCAGATAAGATCGGATATTCTGAAATTAAGAAACCTGTAGCTCAAATTATTGTGGTTATCTGTAACATGTATAATTCAGCTGAGAGCATGACATTCAATGAACTTTCAATTCTTCTAAAATACCAATTATTCTACCACTATTTCTTTCTCTCTATGTTACTTCAAGCTTAAGAAATGTTGCTATTCTCCTTAAAAGGATATGATAATATCTTCGGATAAAGATACTTGTTCTCCAAACCTTCAAAACTCCTATCGAAATCACCCACTACAATTATACATTACAAACCAAAATCTCTACTAAAATTGCAATTATTCTTTCGCTTATCTTTTTTCCCACGCTATTTCAATCTCAACAAACCTTCTCATTCTTGGTCCAGACATGCAACAACGTCTTCGAATTAAGATATTCGTTCTCCAAATGTTTTCAGAGGCACCACCTTAAAGTCCTATGAAACTCATCCACTGCATTTATACATTGCAAGCTCTAACCAAAATCTCCACTAAAATTGCAATTATTCTATCAGTTTTCTTTCTTTCTATATTATTTCAATCTTAACAAACAACGCGTTTCCTCTGGACGTGCAATAGTACTTTCATATTAAGATAGCTCTTCGTTACATTTTCCAACTGTGCCATTTAAACTCCTATCAAAATCATAAAATTGAGAGAAAACTCTTGTTCGAAAAACAAAGGTTCGTCCTTCGATATCCATCATCTTGCAAGAAATCCAGGAAAAACACATCCCAGCATCAATAAGATCTCTCAATAAAGGATCTGGAATCTGCTGGTCGTCTGTTTTTTCTCGCTCGAAACTCGATGGTCTGGGGATGGGTAAAGCGAGGAGTCGAAGAAAACATTTCAACTCGGATTACCAGCTCGGTTATTCGTGTCCCTTTCTCCTCGTATCTTCTTCTTCCTTTTTTCTCGTCGGACCAGTGGAACGGATCCGATCGGATAGTTTTTGGCAGAGGCGCGCCCCTACCCTCTGCTAGGATTACGCGAGAGAACTGATCGTTGATTAAAATCTCGAAAGAAGCGGAATTAAAGCTTTTCGCAGGGGACGCCGTTTAATCTCCTCTTCGCGGCGTTGCTTTTCGTTGTTCGGTCGGTTTCCACGAATCCCCGTTGCACCAACTGATCTCGAACGTTTCCGTTTCGCCACCCTGACCAGCTGCAGACCAACAGTTTGCCTCTTCAGCTAGCAGTTCTCCAAGAAAACGACCCAACTCGGCGAACGGCTTTTGAAACTACACAACTTTACATCCTGTCTTTCTCTTTCTTCATTTTCTCTTCCATTTATAGTTTGACGCTTTAGGTGGTAGAACTGTAGGTTTAGTGATGGATAAGACACGTGCTTTTTAGGGGTTCTAAACCTTCGTATCTTTCACTCAGTTGTAGATCTAACTCTCATGATATTTTGTGACAGATTTCGAGTCGGTGGACAATAGCCTCAAGTATGAGATTTTAGAATTGATTACAGTTGATGATCGTATTTGGTGCATTATGCAAATGTGCGAACATAATGCGTCTATGGATTCTTGATTATTACAGACACTACAATTACAAGCTTAAAACGATATTAAAAAATCAACTATTTAATTTATATTAAATTTATACTTTATTTAATAATATTATTTTTTAATAATAAGTGATTTGAATATTTGGCCTTAATATAAGAAATATTTTATTTATGATAGTAAACATACATTGAAATAATAAGAACGGAAACTTTACATGGAAAGCAAATTTAATGTTCATAAGTTAATGAAAAGATTGTCATAGAAAAGGATAAAGATTATTAATGATAAATTATTAAAAAACGAATTTTCTTTTTGGCGAACAGAACTACGTTGACGCGAATTTCGCGTTTCGTAGTTTCAAAGTTGCACGTTTTCTGGTCCAGACATTTACTAACGAAGATAAATTATTCGTCGGCAAGCGGAGAGAAAGTGCGGGAATCGAGCAAATATAAGGAGGATTTGTAAACGAACGTCGTAAGGATTTTAGAGTTGCCGAAAACGCGAGACATACAAACGGAATCCTTCATTTTGTTGACCGGGAGTTGGCAGACGGATCTTTGGATAAAGGAGGGGTACGTCGAACAGAAATAATTAGGCAAACACCTATGTCGCACCGCTTTAATCAAACTTGATTTCAAATTTAACTTTACCAAACTTAACTTTTCATTTTTTGCCTTATCTAAAGATATGCTAGGTTGTCCGAAAAGTATCTTTCTTTTACAGACCCGTCTTTTACAACAACTCATCTTTCTACAAACATAAACCTAATCTGTCGAACGTTGTGATCTTTAGTTTGAAAGAACAAAATGGATCATACGTAATTCGATAAAATAATATAAAATGGAAAATGTTGTGCATCCATTATTTCCTTATAAAACGAAAGAAACTTT
This sequence comes from Bombus flavifrons, assembly GCF_040668555.2. Classification (NCBI taxonomy): domain Eukaryota; kingdom Metazoa; phylum Arthropoda; class Insecta; order Hymenoptera; family Apidae; genus Bombus; species Bombus flavifrons. The sequence continues at coordinate 6,967,971 of NC_138446.1, read as the reverse complement.
TTGGACGACCTGATATATCTATTTTTGTTCCCTTAAATTATAGATATCTAATACAATATCCAATGTTAATATGTTCTACTAGCGATTATAATTTTCTGCATTTTCTAACGCAATTAATTATTGAAGCAATTAAGAACACTTGTTGAGAGACGTAAAATTTCATAAGCCAAATATCATAAATTTGTTTTCAACTGCCTTCTAAGAATAGCCGATATTCCACTATAATAAATTACTGCCATACGTATCTATTAACAATATTCTACCTATTCTACTAAATATTGATACATCATTAAATATACTGGTTATTATTAATTATTATTAATACATTAAATATATACTAACTGGAATTATTATTAACGTACTAATATTCCAAGAATATCCAACAATTCTCAGAAAATGAAACTATATCTTACAATTTCTGTTACGTTTACTCGTAACTTTGTACAAACAGTATCCACGTGAAGTGATCCCGTCATAAAAATTTCAGTGCTTCACGGTCTATCTACAATAACGAATGTAAAGAGCAGAACATCAAGAACAGCCAAAAATCTCCATGTTTTTAGCTAGTATCCATGATACTTGCATAGACTCCAGGCAGAGAAGGGTTCATGGAATAAAAACTCGTCGAACGAGTGAATAATTCGATCGGGAAAGCAGCACAAGAGCATCGTGTTCCGAGCTAACGAGATTTGTCCTGACGCGATTCCCAGGCGTGCCAGCGTAAAAGTGCAGCCGAATGCGTAATTCGAGGAATTGAATTCCGAATTAACAGTTGGCAAGGGCCAGGCAAATCCGTAGAAAATGAAATTCCATCCGGATCAACGAGAGTCGAGACTCGAGCGTACGCAACGACTTCGACGAGAAAGAGGTTACTCAATCCCCGTCGTATCGATGGTGTATCGATACTTTCCTAGGAGCATCGACGCCTTCAGGAAACTAGAACGAACAAAAATTAGACGTCGAACTTCGAGCAGGAGGATTGAGATAAGTTTTCTACCTTCTTCCATGTTATCGCCGGAAGTGAAGTGACCCACGTTTCAAAGAAAATACGGGTTCCATATGTTATATAGAATTACTTTGTTTGAATAGTCATAATTTGTTGATTTTGAAATTAGTGGACTTACCTTAGTTGTTGTTGGCTGAAGCTAAATTTCATCGTGAATAGACGTATTGCATACATTATTTAAAAGTTATACATTTTTAAAATTTTAATATGGAACAGTGAAATTATTTTGAGAATAAGAAAATGTTTCATTCACTCATTGATAATTACGTCCCACGATCAGTAGGACATATCTTCAAGATATTAGTGGTCATATATTCAACATATTCAAGAAGATATTTTCAACAAAACAGTTTTGAACTAGTACTAATCCAAAATAAAATATTCTACTTTCTTCCTTAATCTTTCCTGCTATACTTGCTTCAATGAACCGTGTTCGGTCGTTCCGTTGGCACCGGCAAACCAATTTATGGATCTGTTCCAACTTATTTCATATAATTGATCCATATAATATCAATATAATTTCCGACCGTAGCCCAGTTCTCGTATAACTCAAAATCACTTTACGCTACCAGCAGATGAAACAAAATTTTAAAAAGCCAACCAGAAAATTCGCACAATAAATCAACAAATTTCTTTCGTGCAATCGAAATCAATAAACGATCGCGGAAACAAAGATCATTCGATCGAATCGGTTGGACGAAATCAAGCAACCCTTGTCCGATCGAGAGATTCGACGGATACAGGAGTCATGTTGGAACGATACGAGCCGGCTACAAATTTCCACGGGTCGACCAATTTAAATATGCATGAGGGACACACGGAGGCAAAAAAAAAAAAAAAAAAGAAAAAGCAGAGGGGAAACGAGATCGACAGGCAAGACGAGGGTGACTGGGTTGTTTCGCGGCCGACCTCGTTAACCCCTATAGAAGAGTGTCTCGTCGGAAGTGACGAAGGCAGACGAGTTGCAGGTGGCAACAGAGCTGCTCTCACGGATTATCGCGAAGGGTAATCAGCTTTTGCCAGCGAGACCAGGCACGTTGCCGGCCACGGGGATTTATTATTTAGCTTCACGTTCAAATGAGTAAATTAAACGTCCTAGAGGGCGGGACCACGTCGAAGAAACGCTTCGGATGAGATTTTTTTTTTATCTTGGTTAATGCCGATGGAAAGAATTTTTTAAGTTGTCTGGATAGTTCGTTGCTTGAACGTTGATGACTAGAATGCGGAATTTTATACATTTGTAAGAAATTTGAAAGTGTAAAATTGCACAGAATGCATATAATATGAAGAAATGTATAAAATATTCAAAGTATAGTGTTTCCTAAGATACATGGTAAGTAAAACAACCTTTTATCGAGGTTCTACTTTTCTTTTTTACGTTCTCGAAAGTATGATAATTTGATATGATAATTTGCAGAAAAATCCGCAGTCTATTAATAACGTTATTGATGTATAAGAAATTGAATTGGTCAGTATAATTTGATCAACTGACTTTTATGAGTGTTTTATTTTTAATTAATTTAAAATAACTAATGTGGTTAGAAAAACATAAACTCATTTCTCTGTCATCATTTGACAAATTATTTGATTAATTATTTTTGAGTAGCGTTCATTTAAAAGATGATTATACAGTTTTAACTTTTATGTATTATAACCATAAACATTGAAGTATACGAGTGGTGCAATAAATTATTTACTAAGTTGCTTACATTTACAATTTTTAAATATATTATAGAAACATTTAGTGGCCATAAAAAGAAGTATTATCTCGTTGAAATATCGATAAACAATCATAAGTATCCTTAGAAAAACGACAATATATTCGAACGTAAAGCTTTCCTTGAACCGAAATCCACTTCTATCTTCATACATAAATCCATAGCACCCGTAAATGCATTTGCATTCTCGTATCGTATGGCACATAAACCTCGGGCAGGATAGATACTAATTTTTATGACGTGTCAGTGGAATTTAACGATCGTCGTAAACAAAAACTATAAAATTCCGCCGAGGAAATGTAGAGACCTGCCGAGCATCAAGTATTTTTAACGACTCGACGATCATTTCTTATAACTATCTAAAATGTCTTCAACCGAATAATTATATAAATATGTATAATAAAACAGATAAAAGAGAATGATTAAGCCTTTTATATAAGCATGATCTTTCCGAATAGGATAAAATATCTTGACGTTAAGAATTTATAAGACATTAAACAGGAAAAGTGATTTAATATATTCATCTTATAATCTTGAGACTTCGTCATTAACGTACATTAATATTCTGTAAATTTTTATCTAAATCACCTCTTCGTCTTCTTGCTACAGAACATACTAATTATATGGTGGACGATAAAGTTTTATTTCAATAAAGATAGTTTTCCTATAGAATGTACAAAGGCTTTTGTAAGTGAGTGTAAGTATTCGACATTATTAAATCATATAATTATAAATTTAATCGAATTTAAAAAATACCAAATCATTGGCTCTTTTAGAATGGGATGGGAAAATGATAGGAAGAATCGAATGGAAGCTGCTAACACGGCTGCGTGTTGTCGTTGGTTGCTCACGAATCGCCTGTACAGGGCGATACATCCGTGAATTTCATTCGCGTAGCCTTTATCAGCGGGGCTTTATCGTGACAGGGACGGCAAATCGTCGATCGAATATGCAGTGGGAACACCGAGGAAATTGACATCGATGTCGTCTGACCTCGTTTAGCTTGGAATCTGTCGGACGACGTCGATAAATTGCTACATGATCGCCGCGATAAATAATCGAATCGGGCGTTGGCTTGTCATTTCCGTGAGTCTGACGCGCCCGCATAATAACTTTCCGTTCTGATTAGTTTGACAATCGAATCAGACAGGAATGCCCGTCTTTGTGAGCTTGAATAAATCAGATTTATTTCGTGACGATCACTTCCGTCTTTTACCTCGTCGTAAAGATTCTTCTTCTCGTTATTCTATCGCTTCTTTTATATCAGGTTCGATTGGAAATCTTGTCGATTTTATTTTGAAAATTTGACTATTACTTCGGCATTTGTTACTGCAAATGTAGAAAGATCGTCGATGTAGTTAAAACTAAATTGCATTTGGATTATCATTGTATTATCGTCGTTGGTCTTTGGAGGCGGAACAGTCAGGTTTTACTGTCAATTACAATTCAATTCATTTTAGTTATTTTGGTATTTGTTACTGAAGATACGGGAAGATTATTTTTACTACTTTATTTTACTCTTTTACTTTTTAATTTTACAATCATATCGTCATCCCTTATTGGCCTTAGGATGTAGAGTCGCCAGTTTCTATTATGCAATTTAATTCTGGATGATTCGAATTAACGTCAAATATAAAAAGAAAGAAATCACCATAGTTGAGTCTAACCAGCGTATTTCAATTACTGTGCTAAATTTGAAACGGAATCTCACATTTGAAAACAACGCGTCACCGAGCCTCTATTCGCAACAACAAAAATCGTGATAAAGTAACTCGTGACTAACACGAGATCGGTGCCCGCGAGCAATCGCGTGACCAAGAGACAGGTTAATTTAATTCTCCTACTCGCGACGCAGATTCAGCTCGTTTCTCAGAGCCACTAATCGGAAATTACTTCTAGCAGCTGCACCGTTGTTCTTTCCAGCAGAGAAAAACGAGCTTACGACTCGATACACGTGAAAATGTTCACGCGTGGGAGTTCGAACGTCATCGTGTCGTTTGAAAAATACGCGATTCCCTCTGTCGTCGTCGCGCTATTGTCGTCCAAGTTAGCGCTAAGTTACGGAGGTCGTTGACGTTGAAGAGAAACGTCATCAAGGATGAGATTATTGAATATTCAACGACGTAGCTTTAAATGTTGTTCTGAAATTATAAATTCTTGATGGAGTTTCTTAAAAAGGAAATGAAAATTTCCTTGGAAGTAAAATGAGAGTTTGTGTTTTTCTTATACGAATTGAACTCCAAATTGAATTTGTAAGTGAAATGAAAATTTGTCATTTATTATATGAAATAATAATCGATTATATTTTTATTACATTCTAGATAACATTATTTCAAGAACATACTGTTAACTTCTTATTTCTGTCCTTTGTTTAAATTCATCAACCACATATTCCACATTACTCGCCGTATTGGCCTATAGTTATTTCAGCCAATTGCAAAATTGATCTGACGTTCATTATCTATACAATCTACTTAACTTTAAATTTAACAATTTATTAGGTTGTCCCAAAAATTTCTTTCATTTTATAAGGAAATAATAGCAATAATTTGTTCCAATAGAACAAAACACATAATTCAATAAAATAATATGAAACAAGAAATATTGTGCATCTATTATTTCCTTATAAAACGAAAGAAACTTCTCATATAACCTAATATAATTCGGATATAATATATTTTTACATAATATTATTATAATATATTTCGGAATAAGTTATGTGATAAATTGAGAGTTCAAAAAGTGAAATCATTTTCAAAATTCAATGAATCAACGAACTACCGTCCTCAGTCTATGCAAGATACTCCTTCAGAAAAGTCTAGACCTCAAGATCTGGAAAAATCGGGAGTCTTATTTTAAATAAAATATATTTCCCTGAGACTGTATTAAAGTTCGATAAATCCACTATCTACAATTCTTCAATACTTCTTAAATTCAACAATATAAAGTTCATGTCGAGAACCATCAAATCCTCAAGATATCCTCACTTACCACGCAAGTCGCTCCGAAAGGCGATAAAAGAACGCTTTAAACTCCGACCCTAATACCCATAACTACATTCACGGAAGTAGCGCGAACCTGTTTCCATTAGCATCAGATTAGCGTTAGACCTTTCGTTCTCGATGGGCAAAGGGCTGCCGCTGAAATATCACCACGATACGGAACGTCCTGCAGGATCTCTCGACCGCGGTCATAACTTTCAATTATCCTGGAACCGGGCCGAGCCTCCCGTCGTCTCGATAACATCGTTTCTTGTCTGAATCTCCTTTCAGCCGGACAGCCGTTTCAGTCAGCTGCTCCAACGTGACTGGCCCCGTCCATCTTCAGATTTTTCATCCACCCAACAGCCGCTTGTATCTTCTTCTTTTAGTCTGCCCTTTTCTCCTCGAATTTATATGGCGAACGTGACACGAGGAAAACACGCTTGCTCGCGGCGAACAAAGACGAGTTTCATTCATATTACACGTCGCGGATTGCGAAACTACGCGGAAGAAGAGAAATTTCTGACGTGTCACGCGACCAATTACTCCTTCTACGATTAGTTGTGTCACTGATAAGCCGTGCGCTTCTTACTCTTTGGAGTTGGTTCAGGTTTGGAAGCATTGTTTAGATCTTGGAACTTCGATTTTCCGGTTACATCGTGCTTGCTCTCGGTTATCTTGATTGTTGGGGAGTAATTAAGGGGAGGAGACGGTTGAAGTTACTGGAAAAAGTTTGGAAAAACTTTTGAATTCTTGGTTGTGCTGTGATTACATTGAGTTTTGTTGTGTGTGACTTGAAGAAAGTATAGCGACTTTGTATTATACGTATTTATCGTTTACTGTTCCAAAATTCAAGATCTTCTAGAAACTTCTTCACTTTTCTTTTTGAAACAGTACAAATGTCTGAAACTTTAATGTAAATGGTCACACGTCTATCGTAAATCTCTATCAATCTTCCTATCAAAGTGCACTCTAACCATTATATTCAATCACAGATTATTACTATTTAATAATTTAGGAATCCATGCCTTTAATTATCCCTTTAATCACATTCATAGGAATCATTTTGACAAAAGATCATTTTTCCGAGATAAATTCCTCTCGAAGAAGAATAGAAAATAAACCATGAAATCGTATAGTTTTTTACTCTTTCGGTCCTTTCTCTCGAAAAAAGGATATTATTTAAAAAAAAAGAGTCTAGATTCCTATAGAAAAGATAAAGAAGGTTTCCAGTGAAAAGTTGGTAGATTTCGTAAGAAGATCAAGGATCGAGGTGAAGACGCCCGCGCGTCTTCACGCGCGGGGTTCGCGCTTTATATATCCTGGCCAATCGATGGAAAGGCACAGGTGTGCACGCACCCGCTCGAATAATAAATTCTAATCGGATCACGGAAGCGTGGCGGTGCATCTTTGACTGCGAGTGGCAACTACGTCGCCGGCTGCAGCTGCAACTGACGCCTCTGTTGTCGCCTCGAATTATCCACGAAATCGATAACTGTTCATGAACACGGATTCCGTCGAAGATCACGCAGATCCACGTTATCGATAAGGAAGTACAGACTACTATGTCAGAAGAAATCTAACAAGCAGTACGTAGAAAGTAGCATTATAGTCTGACGAAAGTCTGACTGATAAAATTCCTACTTAAAGGTAGTTACTGAAAGTTCTTTCCCACTTGAAACACAAAATCTAAAAATCATTCGCCTTGTCACAACTATAATAGTTACAAAAATTTATCGACAAAAATCCATTCGTCTGTATTTCTTCTCCATCATGAGACGTTCTTCTTTAGCTTGAAATCTACTAAGATCTAAAAATCACACTCCACATGCTACTATCGTTACAGCAACATCAATCAAGAAAATTCAGCCACAAAAACCCTCTGCACCAATTACTACTCTTAAGACTAACCCAGACGAAAAACGAGCCTCAGACATCAGCAAGCCATCTACAATCCAAACACCCCAATTAGTTCCCCTTCGTGTACAATCAAACGACCCCATCTAATTAGAAACCTCTATCAGATAAACCACGAAGCTCCCCTAAAAACCATAAGGATCTCGTTTCTGGTTTCGTAGCGTGTCTTAAATCTTCGCATATCTCCACTGTCGTATTTCGCGGTGGTGGTATGACACAAAGGAGTCACAGATCATGGAACCTCTCGACCGCGAGACGATCAAATTGACTGTTGGAAGCCGAGGAAACTGTGTCCCTCGCCTTTACACGGCTTCCCTTTAAGGCGAACGTAGGAGGAGCAGGCCAAGTCCGCAAGGTTCACGGAGTTATCCGGAGAATTCGGAACCGCGAAAGCCGAGATTGCTACCAGGATACTCCATCAGCGTTGAAGAGACTCTTGGTGCAAATTGATGTTTGCCGTGTCCGATCGAATATTGGCAAAATTATTCGACTACCACGGCGCTGATTCCTTTGGTGCTCGCATCGAGTCGAGAGGACCTCTTGCCGGAAGCGAACAGCTTTTCTTTTTTCTTTGCTTCTTCGATTTCAGAGCCTGGAACTCTGCGACGTGTGAATTTCCCGCCTGTTGACGCGAGTTTAATTAGTCTGGACGATATTGTGTCGAGCCACTCGTCGAGTAATCGGAAAGCGTTCGATACCGTGGGGTGCTGACGACTTTCAGAGTTGCAACTTTCGTTTTGTTTCGTTTTTCATGTATTGGGTTCTGTGCGAGCGTGATTCGTTCGAGTAAAATATTCTTTTGATAATCGGAGGGATGGTAGCAATGTTGTAATGATAGTTAATAATTTTTCTATTTATTCTCTATTTATTCTTAACCCCCTCTCAGTTTAATTTTGTCTTTATTCATTGAAATTTTCTATTATCTTGATGACAAATCCCTTATATTGATATTTTTCCGCCGTAATTTCCTTATATTAAAATTTTTTTACGTTTGCAAATTTTCTTATTCTTCTGATGAAGTACGTATCAAAAATTGTATTAAAAATAATTCCAGTATCACGAGATTCGAATAAATCCGGAAGTAGGTTGTCTATAATAATCCACGAAAAATATAAAGAAAAAGATTTCTTATAATATAACAATATACCCATAACAATAATCTCACAAAGCTAAAAAGATTTTTTTATACTTCCAATTATTATATTTTACCCTAACTTGTCGCAATAAACTCATGTTAATCTCGCGATAAAGATCACATCTGACCCATCGCAGCTGAATGTAACAGTTCACGTGACACTGTGCGGTGCATTAATTACATATAAATAAAATAAATCCTGTAATTATGACACGCGTTACGCGTTTGCGCTTACTGTCGGTGGAAAATCGTCGAAGCACGGTGATTTGCCTGAGCCCGGTAGCATAGCGGATCCTGGAAGCCAGATACATCGCTACGAGACTAAACTCACGCTAATTAACCCTTTGGGTTCTTTGGGAATGAAGATCGTCGAACATAAGTGTCGAGATCCAGAGATTACGTGTGCATTTGTAGCACGTGCTGTGTTTCAAGATCAACTTGGTTCTAGCGTCAGTTAACTAAATTATGTCTTATCTGTCGACCATCGAGTCGGTCAATTGACAAGTGTAACGATCGCTGGTTTTCCTGTTTCTGTTGCTCAAGTGTAAAGGTACTGTAATTTTCTTTCTTAAAAATTGTTTATTTGCAAGTGATCATTCACTATCGCGCGAAAAGTAGATTATAGATGTTACAGGGCGGAAGTTGTTTTCATGGTGGTTGAATTAGTGCACGTAAATAGAAGCGAGCAGTGCATTCTGCGGTAGCGATCAGGTACGCGATTAGTCTGAGGACGTCGAATTGTAAATATTTGTGTTTCTTTAAATTCATTTAAAGGCTTCAGCCTTTTAAGCGAGCGATAAAAATTCATCATCTTCCATACAGAAGATACATTTTTTGATAACAATTTCCATGTTCCAGTTGGTTGAAAACATGTGCATTTTACAAAATATTTAAGCATCTGAAAATACTACTAGAAAGTTACTACGTTTAGAAATCCTGTATGAGAATCTTTTATTATTCTTGATGTAACTAAACAAATTTTGAGTCACGAATTGTCAAACTTGCAATTCGAAATTGACCATGACCTTCGAAACCGACGACTAAAAAAAGATTCGTCTACAAAAAAGACGACGTAACTGGAGTTGAAGGTGGATAATTCGAGCTGGTATCAGATGATATAGAAGACAACCACAAACTATTGAAATTTAACCACAGAAGAGACCGGATACTAATCTGTGCAACAGTTTGACTCTACCTACTCCTAAGGTCAATTTCTTTCTTTTCTTTCTAAGCGAAGGCTTTCAACGAGGATCGCATTGTGTATCTCATTCTGAAAACAGACCCGTGGCAAATTGTACGATCGAGAATTAATACATTCTTTCAGAGAAGCAGGATGTTCTTCTTTTATGCTTTGTATTATATTTTCTATTTTTAAACTTCTCAAAATTAAACAATTACTTAGATCCATAAATAACTTCGTAGATATAATCAATTGAAATAATCATCTGAATGGATAACTCGAAGATATTCCAAGAGCTGGTCGTTGCATAATTATTTGATAAAAATCAAAGGAGTCTGATAAAAGAAACTACGAAAGGATACAAATAACGCTATTTTCGTATAATTCTATTTCATTAATAATTCATTATGCTTGGAAAAATCTTTATAATCTAAAATGCTTCTTTAAATGTATAATTGTTCATACATAAGCGAACATCGATGAAAGTATTTCAAGTGGACGTCTACCTTTGTACCTGACTGGAAGATACCGGAAGCAGTTCTAGGGTTGTTATCCAACCGTCGACGTATTTTTCACCCGTTTGCGAGCAACCAATCGCGGAAAGAGGCGTGTTCCGACAAAAGAGCCGCGATCTTTTTCCCATTGTACGAGGCTCCATCTTTACGCCTTTTCCTTCTTTCTTAGTTTCCTTTCATGACGATTTAATGAGCTTGAGACACGAAGACGCCGCAGGCATCTCGCGATTTGTAAGGATTCACTGGGAAACGATGCCGAACAAGTCCTGTTACGAGACGCATTTTCGTTTCTTCTTGCAACATGTACTTAAATATTTTTTTAGTGACACGTCAGATCGATCCAAACGTCGGCAACACGCTGAAAGGTTTCAGTATCTCGTGATCGTATCAGGTGAATCTACAAATTTGTATTTCTATCTCTAACGAAGAAGCAAAAATACAATTTAGGACATATAATCATTTTGTATGATCACTTAGCATTTTAGTATGGAAAAGTGATTATTTTACAAACACTGTTTTTTTTTTTCAATTTATCTTAGAACTGGTCATTATCTGTGTCATCCTTTTCCAATGAACGAACTTATGGAAGTAAATCGTCTGTTTCTTGAAAACACTGAATATTAAACACGTATAGTTAGGAAACGAAGAAATTAATAAAACGTATAAGTGATAAGTTTGATTCCTGAGAGATTCATACGCAAAACGATACTAAAAGAACTGATCAAATGTTCTAGGATTACGTAGAATCACTTTAGGGTGGTAAACAAAATTCTTTTCTCCAGATCAGAATCGAATAATCTGAAATTAGTGAGGAGCAGACAACCGCGTCTATAATCTGGCGTTTCGCCACTTTCGTTTCCGGGGCCACCCTTTGTCTTCGCCATTTCTCTGCGTTGGCTGAACGAAACACCAGCGCGGAACACGCGCCTGCCCACTTGCATCGCGCTTTCATCCTCGCCGAGGATTTATTTGTTTGAAGGAATCGATCCTTTTCACGCAGCTCGCTCGCCTGAGAACCTCCTCTCGTCGAGCAGCTTTCACGTTGATTCTTTCTCATCCCCGTTGCTATGGCTCTTCGTTTCGCGTGTTTCAAGCACCACTAATTCAACCGCGGCAAACGTATCACAAACGAACTCTTTCCACGAGCGGAAAAAATTGCGTAAGGACGCGACGTTCGAACATCATCTCGCGTTGACTAACGGTAATAAATTGCTCGACTCTCTCCATCTGTCTGATCAGTTCCGTTGAAGTTCTGCAAGATCTTTAGCTTTCATTCATTGGGGGAATGTTATTTTAATAACAATGATACTTGTCCTCTTTTTCACATTTTCGATTGCTCAGACAGCTGGTGGAGTACATTTAGTTTGGAAAGAAGAGATGGTAGCTTTTGAAAGGGTGTTTGTTGTAATAACTAGATTCGCTATGAATTTAAGCAGCGTTGCGAGATACATAGCATACTGAAAATAGAAACTTTTATTAAGCGACATTAACACTCTATGTTATAGATCTTCACTGTCAATCGCATTTATTTTTTACTTTTGTCTATTATTTTATAATTATGATGCACTTTTTGAGAAAATCGCATTGAATTCATTATCATTATCCAGTCTTTATCATATTATCTTAATTTATTTCGTACGTTAGCGTATTATATGAATTTTTTTATTTATTTCCTGATTGTCCCGTGTAGTTACAGAAATCGAGATTATAATCATCTTCTGACCATTAACTTTCACTGGATCATTAAGCTCAGAAATTGCCGGTCTTTTCAGCGCATTTGTAAATCGTTTCGTTTCGATAGGACGCTATCAAAGGCCAGGAATCATTTGTCTCACTCGTAAGTAGCGATTAAATTAAAAAAAGAAAAAAACTGAAGTCACGTAAACGTGACTGCGGCTGACAATAGATGGTTGAGCGAAATCACGTTTACGTGACAGCGGTCGTCAAGGCGTTAAAATTGCATTAAGTATCCTATTCAATTGGATGAACTCAAGTGGCAGTAAACTCGGGTTCGTGTAGTCTCAGTTAAAAACTTCTCCTGTCGTTTCCTTCTACGATTTAGAACCCTACATAAAAATAAGATTCATCAATTTGAAGCGATGACTGAATAAATAGAACTACGAAAATTACGTAGATAATATTGTTGAAAGGTTATACTTCCTTATTAAACCATGACGCTGGATATTTATGTCAATAATTAATTGTGATCACGAGGTTGAAATATCTTGCAAGACATTTTACACAGGTTATATAATTTTCAATATCTCTGCGAGAAATAAATTGCAGTAAATAACACCAATGATACACAATATCGTGTACAATGCCGATGTTTACTGGAAACGAAAAGTTTCGCTTTCCAGGCAAACATAGAGTACAAATACCGTGGAAAATATTTTCTTCCTGAAGAAAATACCTAGCGGTTTCCAATGTTGGAAACTTCTTTCAGGATAGTGTTCAAGATAAACATTTCCCAATCTGCATAATAAAACCTTTGTCTTATTTTTGAGAAATTCAAGAAGCATAACGCGCCTCACATTTCTTTCCACTTTTTCGCAGACAGTGATTTCTAAAAATATCGGTATATTTGTAAAAGCTTCTCGTAATCATGTATATTGTGTGAATTATGTGTATTCTATGAAATATTTCGAAATTTACACTTTAATGAGATCAGATTATTATCATTGTATTTGTAAAGATTGAAAGAAAGCTGAAAAAATACGTGGAAGCAACAAGGTATTTAATGCAAGTAGATATTTCACAAAAATTACAAGAATATTCAATGGAGCTGTATTTAATGTTTAAAATGGTTGTTCATGCTCTACTACTTTCTTTCTGATTACATATTTTCAGTGTAAATATCTTGGAAGCTTGCATACATTTCCAAACTGGTTTCTTATTTTACAAATATATTCACGACAACCGTGTTTCATTACAGCGATAATGAAATTTCGAAATGTTTTATTTAAATACGTTCGTGAGCCACCGTTCATTTAAAATTCGAAGATCTTCTTCTCCCTTGCTAACATAGCAAACAAGAAACGAATTCGAAGCCAGATCAAGATATATTGCGGTCTAATTACGGGTTTTCGCGTATCTTATAATTAAAATCCTCATACCGTGACTCGCCAAACGCCAGGGTGTCACTGTTCCGTCGACAAATAATTACGTTACGGGCGCCTTCTCCTGCTCGACGCCATGATTTTAATGCTGATCATCTCTATGATGTCGTACGGTATCTCAATTACGATAAACCAATTTCCATCACTGGTATATCATTAATTGCAAATAAAAAGATATTAAATTCACGTATCAACTTCTATCGTTCCAATTATTCAAATGGTTCGTATTAAATTCTCAAATATGCTATTAAACATCCAAATTCTATGCAAATGTATACAGAGAATGCTTAGAATGAAACCGATGTGTCAGAGATGATATCCAAAGAGGTTAAAATTCATCGTAAAATACAACTTTTGTTGAAAAAAGATCACCCGTAGATAAAGAATTATCGTAGCAAAGGAAAAATCGAAAATTTCATCGTGCCCGTTGTTTCCGCGACTCAATTAGGCAAACGATCGTTCCGCAGCCTTTTTTCATCCTCTTTCGGGCGCTCGGTTCTTTTAATTTTCGGTGTGGTCTCTCTGGTCAGTCGCGGAACTCGCCTCTATTCGCGGCCCCATTGTGCTCCAGGGAACAATTAATGTTCCACGCTTGCGGGAATCGTTAACGCGATTCACAAAGAGCGCGTTCGCATGCGACTGCGTGCGGACACGATCAATTCTCTCTCCGCGAAAGGGACAATGCCCCGAAAACATAATTAATCGGCCAACAATTTTGGTCCTGTCCTTGGGAACGTTGCTTCCTTCCCTTTGGTTCGCGTCGTTGTTTGAAAAGAAATCCATTTGATTTATTTCACGCGAAGAAGAAAGAATCAATTTATTAGTTTAATATGATATTTGTTATTAAGTATTCATAAGCGTTTTTCGATGAATGTCTATAAAATATAAATTTATACAGTACCCTGACTAAGTATTTGGACACTTCAAAAGTGTTGCGAATATATAAAGTATACTTCAATGTTTCTTTCGCTTCTTATTTTCTCTCTGGCAGCCATAAACAATTAATAAATATAGACAAAGACGATAGCTGATATCGATTGGTATAAATAAAAATGCTTTGATCTACGAACCTAAGTTAAGTGACTTTAGGTGTATCTGATCAAGATTGTTGAGATGTTACGATGATTGGAATGATAATTTCCGACTACGTTTTAGAAGTTTATATATAGATTTTACGAAGTGTCACCTATTTATTAGAGATAAATATAGAACTTGATTGATCCAGGTATATTTTATGTTTCAGTTTCAATTTAGCAGAACATTTGATTTCACTTAGGGCAGGAAGTAGAAGATTGACAATAGAGAAATATTTTGCTACATATCATAATGTTGAAGATACAATAAAAATATAAAAAAATATAAATGTTTCGATTGAATTGCACCAAACGTGCGCTTATGCACGGTAGCGTATGTACGAAACATTCTATTTTTATTATTTAAATATTCTGGAGCCTGCCTTTTTGTATTTTTATAATAATTATTTTTATAAATAATATTTCTGTCTTTCCAATTAACCGATCACAAAGACAGGCAAACTCAATATAAATGAAATTAATTCTCCACAATACTGTAACAAATACTACGTATCCATGTTTTATGAAGTTTACTCTGTTACTGTGTTCTATCATTGCATTACCCTGCAAACAAATCATTCCATCTGTAACAATTTCTCGTTCTGCCATAGAAATGAACTACTGAAACCAATTAAAATTTCTTTTCCTATAAACAAAGGAATATCTGATCGTAAGAAGTCAAGAGCGACACGAGTATTTTGTCAAGCAGCTGGTTACCAGTTTCCCTATTCCCACTGACGACGTGTTGTACGCGAGGAACGCTCGTCAGGAAAATACGAACGATCGCGTGATTCCATCCCGTTTGCATTAATGATGCGAACGATACGGTCGAAGAAACGAGCGTGTGGTTTCCTCGTATATTTCCCCGCAAGCTCTGCCATGGCGAATTGAAACCGCGAAACATCACCATCCTCTATGACGTTTCCCGAAACTCTTCAAATGAAATAAAGAAACTTACTTAAAAATGATTTTGGAAATCTATAGACCGTTTCAGTCTGGCGCTACGTTTACAAGTGTATATCGTTCAATAATATGTGCTGACACACGCACAGGATCCTTAGTTTCTATGTATAGCCACGCTTTGGTACATTGTTGATAGACATAACTGGCAGATGACAGCTATTGATAGACATTAAACTGACAGGAGAAAGAGACGTTTAAAGATGTGGCAGAAAACTTCTATAATTTTCATGTAACATACAAAATGAATCTGCAACGACATTTTCATTCCTATATGAAGGGATAGACGTCGGCCTGTCAGGAAAAATTAAGAAAACATTTGAGGAGTAACGAAAGAGAGGAAATGCAAATGAACGGATCTAAGCGACAGTGCACGTTGGTGTCGAGTGACGCAACCCGACGCCATGGCCGACAGTTGGTTGACCGACGGGTGAAAGGTGCTCGTTTCTGTCCTATTCATGAGAAACGATCGCCGTTAGATTGTTATTAAAACAATCGTCGTTATTTATCAAGAGTGGGATCCTTGGATCGCAAGGCGAACTCTCAGGGGGAATGGGTTTCTAGCATTATGAAATCTTCTTATGAAAGTTACAGATGGTTCGAACGATTACTATGAGAAGGAAAAATTAATATAATTAAGTTTGAAGGATGAGACACGAGACATTTCATGAGCCGTTTTAAGAGGTTTCAGAATTCACATAGTATGAAGGAAAATAAAATTCATTTTAAATGTTATTTACTGATATGAAAATTAACAGTGACAAGTACTCGTGAAAGTGCTTGAATTTTTAGACAATTTTTATGAATATATTATACTTATTAGCTATATACAACTTTTTATAATTTTACCAGCATTGTACCGAGACTCGGTTATTTCATTATATCGGTACGGCTTGAAGCAAGTTTAAAAATGCATATTGAAATGAGAAGATATTTATTATAAACATACATGCTGTATGTTCGCATAATCATTTTTTATGAAGTATATTTTTGCAGTAAATATCTTGTAACTCTCCATTGTAACTTATACATTTCTACATTGCTTTCAAATTTCACTAATATAACCATGACAGCCACATCTCATTATACTTGCAATGAAATTTCCAAGTATTTTACATAATTTATCATAAAAAATTTCCGCTGTAAATATTCAAATATTCTCTCATGAGTCTCAATATGTATATTTATTTTTTGCCAGTTGTTCGAAAGAAAGAGTTTGTGAATTATATAAAATTCTCAGATTCGAAGAAAAAATTTCTAATCGAAATAGAAAACAAAACCACAAACGTACCACAAACGAGACAATTATTTGCTTACGGTCATAAGAAGTAATAGCGATTCGTTTGGAATTCGCGTTTCAATGATCTGTAATTGTTTAAAGCGCAGGCTTTCCTTCGTGCGGCAATCCGCACGTTTCGAAACGAAAGGGACGACAATTGCATTCCGCGGCGTCCATCCAATTGATGGGACGATTCGTTCCTCGTTTGTCGTTTGCCGACTCGCGAAAAAATGCTGGCAAACGAACTCTCGTTCTCGTACCGTTGCGTCCGTTGTTCACGTCCGACTGCTCGTCGTTGTCTATTCGCGAAACAGGTTGCATGAAACAATGATTCCTGACAGAAGTACGGAGAAATTTATATGAATTCAATATTTCTTTCATTTTCCTTTGTGAATTTAAAAATTTGAATGGTGTTCTAATTGAAACATTTTTGCACGTGGAAATTACACAGTACCTCTTAAATCTTATTTCTTTTAATTCGATTGAATCGAATTCCTTATTAGATTCAAGTTCAGAGAATTCAGTCTAATTGAAATCGAATAAACAGATTTAATTATGGTATAATCACATTTTACATATGTCTAATCGTGGTACCTCATTGTTCTTAGTTCAATTATATTTCATATTCATAAATATAAATCTGTATCAATGATCTACGATAATTCCAACTATTTTAATTTTGACAATATTCGAACCTAATGTATAATTCCATTTAACTCATTAAAGGTTAATGTTACGGTTATGGCATTTATAATGATGACATTTTATTTGCAACTTTTTTCAGTCAATGTACATTGTCAAACTCTATTTTTTAACATTGTGATAATGAGAAGAATTTCCAAGGATTTGTTCAATTTTTATTATAACTTTTCTTCTTTCACATAGATCCTATAATCTTACAAATTACAAAGAAACTGAAATACCTATTTATAGTACTATGGTAAACTATGTTCCCCGCGTCATGAAAATTGTCCATCACTGAATCGTATAATACGCTTCTTTAAACTATCTATTATTTTAATACATTTATTAAATTATTAATTATTAGTGTAATAGTATTTCAACACGATGTCTAACAATATATATTAATTCATTCACGCTTTAACATTATTCGATAACATCATGCTTTGTGCTCTATTTCAATGATTAGTCCTTAATGCATTAAACATCTTTGTTTGCTATCATTCTGATATAATAATTTATTTACATTTTCACATTATTCAGTAATGTCATGCTTTGCTTCAATGCTTCGTTCTTAACGTATTAAACATCTTACAAAATCTAAAGAAAATACTAGAAACGCGAGACGTAATAGCACCCTGGTGCATCCAATTTCTTCCTCGCAATAGACCTCCGTACAGAACCTTCAATTGTCGATTTCTGAAAAGAGCCATCAACGTGAAACGGCCTCATAAATAACTGAAATTACCAGCCACCTCGACAATTAACATCACCGACGTTCATTCGGCCAGCGTGTAATCCTCTTAATCGGGCAGCTTAGAACGCGAAACGTTTAGCTATAGTTCGCGGCTGCCGTCGTGGAGCGATTAAGCGGGCCGGCGTGTCTGGTCGCGAATCGATTCCCACGCCGTTCTTTCCTTGCCGCGATTAGGTTTCCCGAGGAGCAAGATCGAATTTAGCGGTAAGGCTCGGCTGTTAAGAAATAAATTGCGAAACTGCAATGGGAAACATTGCAGTAACATCTGGAAATGGATAGAGGAAACGGGCGACTTTGTTTCAACTCGCAGTTTGTCAATTATTAATTACGAAATATCCCCTTCTGTTCTTCACTGGATCAGCGCTGAGGAATTTCACTGTACCGCGATCTTTGTTTGAATTTTATAAACTTCAGTGTTGCAGTTGACAGAGGAAAGAAAGAAAATGTGCTAAATAATTAGAATTAGAAGATATTAAAAATATTTGAAATAACTAAGAAACTGGTCGAAGCCACATTAAATATAGAAATCGCATTAATCTACTTCGTCAGCTGGGTAATTATTATTCAGCTTCTGAATAGTTAAACATTTGTAGTGTATCTTAATGCTAAAATTAAATGGCGTAACTAAATAACGAGTAAATTAGTGGTACATTAGTTTTAGGTAGGGCACTTTAAAATAATGAGAAAAGGGTAAATTAGATAGTTCTTATGATTGTAGCTACATGAAAGAAGATGAAAATTCTGGCAAATATTGTTCGCTAACTCCATAAAAAATGTACCTACATATCCTATTATACAGGGTGGTTGATAACTGGTGGTACAAGCGGAAAGGGAGTGATTCTACGCGAAAAAAGAAGTCGAAAATATAGAATAAAAATTAAAAAAAATTTTTTTTTTTAATTTTTTTAAAAATCTACAGTGAGATCTGTTATAACGAGACGTGATAAAGTGCACGCGTACCGAGTGAAAATTCAAAGTCGATTTTCTCGAAAACAAAGCCTCAAACGAAAAATTGTTATTCTATATTTTCGACTTCTTTTTTGGCGTAGAATCACCAGCTTTCCGCTTGTACAAGTTGCCTTGTACCGCTTGTATACTAGCCTAACTTGCTTGATAACTATATACATATGCCAGAAACAAAAAGGAAATTGAATATGTAAGAAAATAAGTAATAATTTAATTAAATCTATGCAGGTACATAGAAATAAATAAATTCCTCAAAGTAACAAGAAACGATGAACACTAATGATACGTAAATCAGAGGAATAAAAATACAATTCCGACTAACGAAAAGCATCTCTAAAGTAATTCTCTCCGCTTGGCAACCCACTCACAAAATCCTCGAAATGACAATAAAACGTGACGCAATTTTCAAAAAGATCAACCCCAAGAAAGGTTCAACCCTTCGCTATACAACCTTCTAACAATATTTCGTGGGCAGATGCCGTTGAAACGATGATATACATTCGGAACTGTAAGTGAAATAGACGAGCATCGCACACTGGAACCTCAATACAGCCAATGTTTTCGAACATCATAGCCCGAAGGTAATTTGGAAAAGGATGCCTTTGCTCGGTTTCATCGGATGAAACGCGATAGAAGGGAAAAATAGGAAGTGGTACGAGCGCAGGAAATTCGAGAAATCCCGCGCAATATCGAGCTCGGTGTATGCCGGCCCGGGCAATTTTTCCGCGGGACGTATTCGAAATCTCGAAATCCTATCAAACTGGATCATCTCCCTACGCGGAACGTTCGAATTGCAGCCGACCGTATCAACCAACGATAAGCCAGCGTTTCCCTGATTACCATAATTCCAGAAATAGCTGCGTCGTTTCACCGAGCGCGTAATATCGTTCCACGCTAACATCGCGTTATGCCTTCGCAACGGAATACGTGTGTACACACTTTGCTCCGCCAGTCTGCGACCAAGTTTTAGAAATGAATATCTGAAAAACCGTGGAAACGTGGAAGGTGGGTTAGATACTCGGTGAAAGAGCCGGTTACGATTTGTTTGCGTATAGATTCGATTCTACGATGGGTTCAGGGGTCAACTGCGAGTAAAAGGATTTTCCGAAAATAGAATTTTCATATTTCGCGGTTGAATATACTTACGGGATGCGTATTATTGCGTATTATATAAGATGGAAATCGCAGGTTAGATGATGTTCTTGAAGTTTTTAATGTCAAAGTTTCCATGTTTGGCCGCTATAGTCGGCTGTATTCCTAGGCTTTTGCGTGATAAAATACTTTCCATACAGTAAAATACTTACTTTATGCTGCTTTAGAGCTTCGTGCAAGATCTCATTTGTGAAATTTGGCCGCTATTTATCTCGTTTGGGTAGATTGTTGCAATAATAATCCATGTTAAAATAAAAATCTTCAAATATTCAACTTTGCATCAATGATAAGAACTTTAAAGCGTGTAAGGTACCTAATTCCACAGAGTTGCTATTTTACCAAATCCATTATTTACTATCTAAGTGATAGATTTTTTCTGAAAAAGAGAAACTTGATCTTTCTACAAAGCTATTTTATTTCGTATTGCTCTTCTGCTGACTTCGAAGGAACTCGTGCAGTCTATCGATAAATGTATCCAGGACGAAGCTTTATCAGAAATCTCGTAGGCCATTTTCCATATGCGGAAAAGGAATCTTCGCATCCGCGTCGCGAGATGGAATCCATTCATCGATACCAGAATAGTACTGACGAGAATGGATATTTCATCGTATCTCCCAGCATCTCTTATCTCAAGGAAAAATAGAAGAAACGAGATGACGTTTTTTTGGATCAGGCCGCGTAGAAGAAGAAGAATTTCTTCACTAGAGTCGCGTACGACTTTACGTCACACTGGTAGCGTCGTAACCGAGCATAAATCAACCGCCACCACCCACGCCATTATCTCTTTTCCTTTCTCTGTTCGCTTGTGGCCATGAAAAACGCGCCAGTTTTGCGCGAAAATTGGACATTTCGGTCTCAAAATTGAAAGAAAGTGTAATAAATGAACCGAGGATTTTTGTGCATCTATGGCAGATTTGACAGTGAAAAAATTTACAGAATACATACATATAATGCTAAGAAGCAGACAAAAAATTGAAAATAAAATACTCATTATAATATTTAAAAAACGGGAAAAATATCTTTCTTAAGTAGCTGTAATGTATTTACAGTTATCAATACGACGTAATTTATGAATTTGCTATTTTACTTATATATCTAACTATATACGCTTAAACGTTAATGTAAATATAAATATATGTGAAAAATTCAATTTGAATATGATAAATAAATTATGGTATCCTAAATGACAAATAATCCTCGACTTATTGATTAACACCATCGTTATCTTGAATAGCAACGAGTCCAACGTTTGATCTTCGCGTTACCATAAAAAGTAGTAGGAAATATAAAACGAAAATACGTAAAATTCAGTAGAAAGCAGGATATCTCGTTTGGGTGAAGAAGGTTCACGAGCGCTGCAAGAGGGTTAAAAGTATCAGGATGGCAGATGGTGGATATCCCAGATGCCAAAGTTGCTGACCCGGAAGTTGGAACCGGGCCAACGACGGAAGTCCATCCGTGGTTGCAAGCCGCGTATGGAATCGCAGTTATTTACCAAGCAAGAGGAAAGAATCGCGTACGAAGGCCGCATTAACGTCGAGAGTTCTAACCGTATTCTCGTGTAATATCGACCAACTCACCAGGAACTGTCTACAGCCGGCAACCTTCACTTTTTTATTCTCGATTTCCGCCGGCGAAATTTTATTCGTGTTACTGGAAATAGCCTGGATTAACGAACTGTGAAAACACGCCGTTTTCTAACGTGTTCTAACGAGACGGCAGCCATTATGCCGCTGTTGCAGCATACTCCGTGCATCTTCGCAGAACGTTTTAATGTTCTACAGGAATTTCTAATATTCTTAAGAAGAAGAACGATGGTGGAGTCAAATGAAAGGTGAATTTCGTGAGTTTAAGATGTAGATTGGTCCGAGGTCCGAATTCCGTGGATAGAAATCTTTGGTATTTTTATTGTTTCATTTTTGGATGCTGGAAAATTAAGTTAAAAGAAAATATATTTTTATTATTGATTCATAGAATTTGTAAGTATTGTAGGTGTGGAAAAGATATTGTAAAACGTGGAAATCTCGCTCAAGAATCCGTGTCGGTCATCGGTGTTCACGGCTGACCGAACGCCGATAATCGAAACATTCTCCGACATCGAACCGTTGATGATCGGTTTCAGTCAGTCGCCGAGCGAACGTCGAGAGGTCCAGATTCGAGACTTCGCCATATTAAATAGCTAAATAAATGAACGTGACTCGTTTTATTTTTAAATCATTAAACCCTCTCCTTACGATATTTTAATTAGTTGTTTTTAAGTAAAATATTTGTGTCACGTGAAATTAATAATGATGTTTGCAAATGTTATATAAATACTTCAATCACAAATTCAATTAATTTGCAAAGATTTATTATTATTATATCACCTCTTAAAATATCTAATACCATAAGAAATAAATCTAGCACATTGGAAAGAAATGCACGAGCATATAGAGCTATAAATTATATTTCTATTAAATGAGAAACTAATTTAGTATGATCAGAAGAACCATACATATGTGCATAATATATTATACTTGTAAAACAAAATTACCAGCATACCCAACTGATTATCAAAAGAGAATGGAACTGATGACCATGTAAAAAGGTTTCTTTCCACGAAAATAAATAATGGAAGAAACCAAGTAAAACAGAGACAAGACTAGAGAAGTACAATAGAATGTTTAACAATCCCTTCCTTTGATCCCTCGCTTCTCCGCCACCACGTGTAACTGGGTTAACGAGACAAGTCATTCACGATTCGGCCAGCAAATTGGATGGCACCGCTTTTGATGTCGCGGCAACTCCATTGTGGTCATTTGCCAGCCCGACAACGGGAGATCCATGCGTCATAAAGTTATCAAACAAACGTGGGAGTCAATGTATTCGGCTATGGAGTTATGTACGTCTCTATCTTCCTCCTCTCTATATGCGGAAACTTTCAGCTCGTCAAGCTACCGGGAACAAAATCGGGAAAGCCAGCCGATGTTCGTTTGCCGCAGTTATGATGCATTGCGTCTTTGCAATCTCTTGTTTGATGTCTATCGTTCTTTTTAACTCGCATCTTTATACTTTCACTTTTCTTTGCTACGAAGCTTCCGCCGAGTCCCTTCGAGGCGTTTCACGGGAAAAATATTCTTAAAATACCATACCTTGTTGACTGGTTAATCGATATATTATCATGAATGGACTTTCTACCCACAGAGGATTTTTCTACTCTTCTATATAGAGTTGTGAGCTGATTTAACTAATTTAGACTCATTAATTAATGTCATTTTAATGGGTAATAAAAAGGGAAACGAAAATTTCCGAAGAAATTGAAAATTCTATCGATACAAAATATTAAAATACTAATCTAGCCCATGAAATTTGAGAAGCGAGTAGAATTTTACAAAATAAATGGAGCGATTTTCACCAGATATTTCCACCGGAGTATCAAAAAATTCTTAAATATAAAATGTCAATTGTTTTCCTGCTCGAAAGAATTCAGTAACACGTGTCGTTCGGAATTTGGCGAAATTCGACGGTCAAAGCGAGGCCGTCCGATTAAATAAATTACGGTGTCACGGCGTTCGTGGGAGAGACAGTCGGCTGCATAATCTGTCATTGTGTCAGACGCAGGGCATTTCCACGGTCGTCGAGTTGCATGCGTAGGTGTGTACGCGGTCGACGACAGGCTCGCTCGCGGCGGATAATGAGTGTCCGCGCGGGAACACGCGGGTCCGGCACCGCCATAACCCAATTTCATCGTGGCTCGACCCCCTCGATGTCGATTAAATAGATCCAGCAAAGGGAGCGTGGCTTGATCGACCGCTTTTGCCTTTCATTGGTGCTAGGATAGGCGTCGAAACATGGAAGAGTAAGCAAAATGGAGATCATGGGGGTTGCATTGTGCCGTTGGCTATTGTTATAGAGTTGTCTGACTCCGTGTGATAACGAGGCAGTTGTTTGATTTTGCTCAATTCGGGAAATTTGTTAGGAAAGTTATCAACAAACTGCGGATTTTTATGCGTTATATGTATGTATATGTCACGCACATATGTAAGCTATAGAATATAAAAAATTAAGTCATGGTTACAGTGGATACGTATTCAGTCGAACTGGCATGACATACTAATGAATGAAACATCTGAAGACTGTAATACTTAACTCATACAAATTTACATGCGTGTTCGATTAACTTTGGCATACTGCGCTCATCAGAACACGAATTCGTTTAAATGCGCATTCATCGTAACCATAATCTAATATAAGATATTCAAAGTATAGTACTTATTATAATACTTAATAAATGAAAGCATTTTCTACTTGGATTTTTCTACTTTCTTTCCAATATACTGACAGCCAGTCTCATTAAATAGGAAACACTCGGTTCCAATAAATTTTGTTACGCATAAGGTATAATTAAAAACGGATAATTACCAACGAAACACAGTCATCAAATACGATTCGACGTCAAACGGACGCCAATGATTAATAACCTTGTTCTTCTTTCCGGATAATCGTGCGTGAGGAAAGCGCGCGAATGCGATGCGTATTTAATACGCTTGTACGAGAGAGAAGTATCAACGATGGCGCGTTATATCGCCGATACGGTGTGCCATTTAACCGGTTGTTTATAGTAGCTGTCGTCACATTTCGATGCAGTTACATCGCGAAAGTTACTGTGCACGCGCCGCATCCCATCGTTCGACGTAATTAGCAATGGTTCGTCATTAATCCTAGTCGTGCCATATTCGGCTCGCTGACGCAAATGCACGGCCGTTGCGCGAAAACATTCAGCCCGGAATGAACGCGTGTCGGAACAATTGCGAGTAATACGCGGACAACGACTGAACGGACAAAATTAGTTGGACGCCGTGAATTTGTGAATTTCGTCCGTCTTAATTGGACGAAACTGGGTTATGCTTTTTTTTGCAGCTGTGGATGATATTTTTAAATACGTTAGTTTCGTGTATGTTAAATTGCTGCTGAATAAATTACAGGAAAAAGCACTTGATTTTTTTCTGGGAATTGGGAACTTTCGTTCATGAAGTTCGAGCGTGGAACTTTTTTCTAAGACGTTGCATTTCGCAATGTTCTTTCAATTCGAAACGTCGAATTATTTCCTGTTTCTTTATTTTCGTCTGAGTTATCTTCTTCTAATTACCATCTAACCATTTTAAACTGCAATATCCAAAACCAACATCCAAATAATCACATTCGAAACTACTCTATCGACACCCAATTCACTTGCGATCGTGTATGATCGGATTGTTGGATTCTAGCCAAAATCTGCTGAACGTTCTTCAATTCCTGAGACCTATAAAATTCTACCTAAAATTATAGCCTAAAATTATTTATATATATATATATATATGTAACTGAAAGGAAGCTCAAACCAATCTTTGAACATCGTTTTGTACATTCACGAGTTAGACACTTGCCAGAGAAGAAAGAAAAACTGGAAAGAAATCAAGGGGAAGGGGGTGGTAAGTGGTTGTCGAGCAGCAATGAAATATCACCGATATACTTTGGCCAATAATCGTGGGGACAGAAACGATCTATAGCCGTTTCGACATTGATTTATCGCTGCGTAACCAATATATATATATATATATATACCTACATTTATACCGACTGTATTTCTTTCAACGTCACGTTTCGATGGTACCCCGATGGTTTTTCCCGGGGTATATCGACTCCCCATGGAACTCGATGGCTCGGCCTCTCGTTCTGATTAGCTCGATCGCGTGCAACAAGCTTAGACAAACACCACGAGGAACGTTTTAGCGGATGGACGCGATAACATTTACGTAACCCCATTTCGTTATGATGATTTATCCCCGAGAGGCGAACTTGTCGATGCTCGTTGTTGATTTACAGCGCAACGATCGAGGAACGTGATTATGCCTGATATAGAAAATTGCTGATCTTCTGATTTAACTGTGGTTTCAACTATTTTTATTTACTCCTGTTCGATATTTCCCCGATTAAATGTCTCTGGTTTACCCTTATGCGTTTTACGAAACACTTTTTTTTATCGATACAGCGGTTTTTTCAAATTCGTTAGATTCAACCGAGTGTCAGATGATTTTAGGTTTTAAAATGGATAGGGGAAATTCTTGGACCGACCTTATCGAACAGGTTATTACTTCTATTTGAAATCGTTTTAAATATTCTAAGTAGTCAGGTTTAGTTTGTTTCTGGCTCGAGACCTGTCTGACTTCGTGAATTGCAATTAAGGAAATCTGGTTCACGAAGCATCATCGAGTCTTACATTTTTAACGAACACACTTATTTCTTGCAGTTCCATAAAATGTTCTTCTTTGATTATTCAGTTATTATTAAATTACAGTCAGTTCTATCTAAAATCATGATACCATCCTAGAGTATTCTATCATAGGAAAGTAACAGCGACATGTAATTTTTCCTTGTTCTTCTCATTTTTACTCTATTTATAGAAATGACGACATTTTCTCCGGTGTTCTTCTTACTTTTACTAAAGAATCGCGTTTCTATTTTATAACTCACAGATCTAGAAAATCAATCGAGGTAGATGAAGGTCAGAGCATGGAATAATTCTTGAAATCGATGTTCGTCGATTTTTTTGTCGATCGTACGTACACCTGAGAAGTTGCAGTCAGAAATCGCGATGACTAGCGCGGAACAAGTGGAACGATCGTCATTAGTAGTCACGTTATTATCGTGCTGGCACACCGACGTGCCTCTCTAATCAACCCTGTAGCAAGTTAGTTACTGCGTTACTTCGTCGAACTCTGTAATCAACGTCACCATCCGTAGCTATCATTAGGCAAGCACCGTCTAAAACTATTAATTGCAGGATTCCTCGAAAACCAGCTTCAAGTTACCGCAGTTACGGCTCGATAACAATTTCTTGGCAATTCTCTCAAGTTCTTCGATCATCAACGATTCATATGTCTTTCATCTAGTTACTTTCCATTAGATTGGTTAGGAAATTTTCTTGCCTTTTGTCCATTGATAAGGACAATATTCAATCGATATATTTTAATTAATTAGTTTTTTTTACATATTATTTATTGTTACTATGAATATATCAAAATATATAAAAATAAAATTATGAAAATTATCTTATTAAATGGTCTCGATTAATAATGCGGTAGAAAATATGTAGTAATGGATTGAATATTATAGGATGTTACAGGATATTATAGGATGATTAATTTATTCTTTCTTAGTGGAAATTTCGAAAGAAAAGTTGCAAGTAAAAATTGATTGTTTAACATAGACAAATTAATTTAAGGAATTTGTGCCATGGCGAAGTATCACATGAATATTCGTGGATAAGTTTCCATTTTTTCCAGTTTAAATATAATTATAGAATTCTTCAGAGTCGAAAGTTCACAGACGTTTGATTTCTTTAACGTCCAGATAAATGTAGTGTATGGTCGTCCAAGAATTCCACTTTATCACATTGACACGTTGCACGCTGGTTATCGTTAGTTTACACGTGAGAATCGCGTAGCAGCAGACACCGTTAGATCCCGGGAAAGGATAAACCCTAGATGCTTTATTAAAACCAAGACCTGTCAAAGTTGATTGTAAAAATGTCTATAAAATACTTCTAATACGTCGTTAAAAGGTGACGTTAATCGCTGTAACATTCTTTATAAGGCAAACTTATCATATTGTAATTTAGAATACAGTCATGTTTGACTTTCTAACACTGGATTTATGAATTCATTCAAAATTCACACTCACGATCAAAAAACCAGGATCCCGTATCGATCAATGAACTATCCTAAAAACGCAGAATTGTTGCGTAAAAGGATACTCAAATGACAAAAAGTGTAAAAAGGGTACAATTCTTTAACAACGTTTCTTATTTCTGTTTCACACGAATGCTTCATCCCCTTTCCCGTTCACCGTGAAGCGAAACATCGTTTCACGGCATACTTTTCACGGTAAATCCAGATAAACTCGTTTAACTGCATTTCACAGGCAGGCGAGGGAACTTTCGGTAACTGCTTTACGTACTTTCGAAAAGAAGCGTTGCCGGTTGAATCACGTTGGGGAATCGGGATCTCGTTTAATGCCCGACGAACAAAATAGAACGTCGTCGAAGTAGTTTCGGGTGTTGTCGCCGGATGGTGCAATGGTGCATGTAATTTCCCATAGAGATTAACATGCAAAACTACGAGCCGAGCAACTAGCCGTCGCCTAGATAAGCAGATACATACATTAAAATGCTAATTATTTCGGGCTCGTGTCGGAAGCCCGACGATAAAAGTAACAAATGCCACCCCTGCTACCGACCACCCGACCCTCATTAGAACGCGGATGATGTTCTGTTTTGCTTACGTGGGCCTCTTCTACCATGTTACTCTTCCCTTCCCCTTCTACGATCGCTGTGTGTATTTTTAAAGTCTAGCAAACAGGAAATCGATTGTCATCTCGATAATTTATTCGTCCAATTTTCGATTACTCGCAGAAGTTTAAGAAGCAACGATTATTTTTGGTTTGATCGATCGTATTTTTCTACTGATAGTGGATAATTTGGATCGTGAAGAAA
The DNA here is from genome assembly GCF_040668555.2 of Bombus flavifrons. Lineage (NCBI taxonomy): Eukaryota > Metazoa > Arthropoda > Insecta > Hymenoptera > Apidae > Bombus > Bombus flavifrons. Next base: position 6,939,020 of record NC_138446.1, on the reverse strand, counting down.
ATACATTCCACAGATCATTTATATAAATTTGGAGTAATTTATGTAGTCCTTTCACTGTTCTTCTTGCTAATTTAATATTTGTATATATTTAATATTTGTTTGCTTATCAATTTTTTAAATGTACAAATATATGGATTTCTTAATTGATGAACTTTTTCGTTGGAAATAAAATGATAGGAAACAGTGCACATAAAGGCAAATTAGTATACAAAATAGTATAAATATCGTCTATCTTTGTTTAATTAATTTGGAAAAGACTCTTTACTTGTTGAAGAGAAGTTTGTTTTAAGAGATTCTCTAGTACAAGAGAATTAATCATGTCGTAAATTTTGATATTAATTTTAGGTCAATTTCTTCGAAACTTCTCACGATCTTGATTCAATCGTGTATAATTACATATTTAGTCGTTTAATAAATGATCGTTTAATCGTGCAGAATTATACATTTCGAAAGTATGTTTATTATAATGAATAATTCATACCGATCGCCGGCTGAAAATGTTTAGTATTTTATCGGAGCGTTTGTACGGGTCAAATATAAATTTACGCGTGTCTAAAATATGCACGAATACGTGCCAGAAACAGCTTCCCAAATTATTATTACTGTTGGCACGTTGCATAACAATCATCGCAATCTTCGTGAATTCTCCCTGCAATTACGTTTCATACAATTCGCCGCCTCCGTCCTTCGGCGTCGCGTTTATTTATCCTTTTTGTTGCCTGTGCCTAATTATTTCTACGGAAGGATTTATAGTCGAAATGCTCGTGGAACCCAATGATTCTGAGCTCATCGACCGGACGAGTTTGAGAAACCGAGTTGAGTGTAAGCTGAACTTTCAGTGATAAGATGTTATCTATCAATATGAATTAGATATGAAGTATCAATATGAAGTAAAAGTTTTTCTGAAAATTTCTTCAAATAATAAAGAACAGAATCAGTATAAAAATTAAGGCTATTAAAATTTTTCTATCGTACAGACATATCTCTTGGTGGACATTCTTAGTGGGTATTTGTCAATGAATTTAAATAAATGTTTAAAATAATAATTGCTGTCTAAAATAAAAAATTAGTCTTATACATAACAATTAGGTGAGTTTTAGAAGGAGAATCTTCTTTGTGTTCAAAATATATAAATGAAACATCAATTCATATATGAGCATAAAATGGAAGAATTAACATTGAAACTTCTAGGTGTTCTTTCAAAACATATGCATATTCTAAAATTTCGTTCACAATCTGAAAGAAACACATGGAATTTCCAAGTTACAAAGTGTGCGATAGCCAATAGTATACACAAAATTTGGCCACGATTGAATCCGTCTCGACTCGTTTGGATTAGTTAGTCTCTTGACTTCGCTGCAAGGTTGTATAAACGGCTCTTTGTAGATTCTTACATAAATCTCGCGTCACACGGACGCGTAATTACGCGCTGATAACAAGCGTTAACGAGCCGCGGAATTTTCACGACGACCGTTTCAATTCAGGTCCACGTGCTAATCGCAAGCGTTAATAAGGTCTGCGCGCATCTCCCGTTAGATTATCTTCCTCTCTTCTGCTGCCAAAAGTCTCTGCTATGCCCATCGACCAAATGACGTCTTTAATTACTCTTGATTAATATCGGGAATCAATTGAAACTTTTCAGCTTTGGTCGACGAAAAAGGTTTTTCGGTCAACAATTTCTTTTCCTCGTCTACCACTTTTAATTTCCATTATGAAGAGCTAGCATCATCATCTTTGTCATTATAAATAATTTAAAAAATAGAGAAACGATTTTCTTGAAAGTCATAATGTATCTACGAATGAACCGATCAATCTCCCTTCTTAACGTCTATATTAAATAGATTCTACTTAATATTCATGAGTTGCATAAAACTGCAACCATAGAAACCATAGAAATATGAGAAACCGTTCTTCAAAATTCCTTTTCCTTCTGCTCCATGTGTTATATCCAGTATAAGGAATCAGCATCGTCATCTTCATCGTCATCATGAATAATTCAAAAAATATAGAAATTCTAACCCCAATCTGTTTCAAAGGAAATATATAATAAATACTACATTTATGAATGTACCGATCAATCTCTTTTCTTAATATTTCCTCACAAGGAGTGCCGGAAAAATCATAAAGCTGTGACCACACCGTCCTCGCAATTTTATTTCTCCTGCATTACATTTTATTCCCATCATGGAGAACTAGCATCATCATCTTCGTCATCGTCAAGTAAGCAAGTCGACCGTGGTTTGTTCACGACGAACGGTACCGCGAATGAACGCGGGCCAGGTGGACTACGAGTCCTTTCAGAACGTTCACTCTCGATTACTGAATGGAACGACGGGGAACCCGGTGTGTACGTAGATTAACGAACCGTGGTCGACCGCCTTCCGCCTGGTGAGGCCGGTTAAGAACCTGTTTGCGTGCGCCCGGGCCGATAGCTTCTTTCAGTGGGGGCCAACGACTAGCAACATCGTGAAAGATGGGACGGCGCATTAATTCAAGCCAAACATAATTACCCGTGTAAACGGCTGCAGAACCGTAACGCACCATAAATACGCCCACTGCCTGTAAATATGTTGGTTACCAACTCTGTATCCATCTCTGTGATGTCTCTCTCTATCCTCATCCTCATCGTCTTTTTCTTCTTCTCCCTATTCCTCTTCCTCTTCTTCTTCTTCTTTCTTCAGTTATGATTCACGTTTTCATCTGTTTCCTTTCTGCGGGAAGTAATCCTATCTTCGATGAGTATACCGTGCCTAAGAAACGTCAAAGAGATTAAAGCGATGGATCGGACTGTTCGTTAAGATGGCTTGCACGTGTTGTGACGGAATTTGTACCACGTTTGTGCAAAATAGGTATTTATTAGGAGAGGCGCTTTTTGATGTGATAGAAGCATTTGTGTTTTGAGCGACTGAAGGCTCTGCAATATGGTTGCTGGTCTTTTTAAGGAGAAAGTATGATAACATAAAATCTGTAGTAACGCCTTGTGAAATTTGACGAGTTACGGTATTAATAGATGTTCTCGCACCATATGTCTAATAAGACAAAGAAACTTGCAAGTCGTTTAACTTACAAGTCGGTTGATTGTTATATTTGACATTTTTAAGTTACATGCGACGACAGTCATAAATTACGACTAACTGTTACATTATAATATTGCAACAATATTAACAACAATAAATAATTACAAACAAGTAGTGTGACTAAAATTAATAATTTAAATCTAGAGAAATAGAACAGGGAAATATTCAATTTGAAGAAAATTTAAATAATTCATTTTTATAGGTTGACCAACACGTTAAATTAAGTTCTATAGGCATTCGTTCTATAAAGCAACCAACTCTGTACGTTTACAACAGAAAAGGAAAATAAAATAATACAGACATGATGTGACTGTCGAAGTCAGATTCTCCTCATTACATTGTGGCGTAATTGTTCTGGCGTTTTAAACGTCTATCGAGAGCAACAATAGCGGAAACGCAACAACGGCGAGGCCGGTAGGCAATTATCGCATCGGGTGCAAACTCGTTAGTGGGCTTTGAAGCTGGCCGTTATGTTTTCGCGGAAGTAGAGACATATTTGCGGCGATAACAAATTCCATAGTTGAGAAGAACTCGTTTGCGGTCACGACGAAGCTTCTATTTTGAAATTTCGTAACAGCAAGTTTCCGTATATGAAAAAATTTGTTCTCTATAATTCAACATACTTGGTTATTTTGCATTCAGTGCAAAATACTTTTACTGCGTATATTTACATATTCAGAGAAAAATATAGAGAAGATTACGTTCATTAGTCAATCCTTTTATCAGTACGTTTTACATTAAGAAATTTTGAATTCGTTAGCTACAATGAAGCTGTTACGTTGCTATGGCTGTTTATTTGGTAAAAGTTATACCTCAAAGAATAATTTTACCAATTCAAATGCAAATATTTATATACGAATTGTAGCTACAGAAATAAAAAATCCGCGCATATGAAACTTCAATTTGCTGAAACAAACTTTGTATTATCTACGATCCTGCAATTCAAATAAAAAAATATGATACACCTGATAAATTAATAAATCATTTGGAAAATAATATATCAATGAAAACTAAATATACGAAATATCATTCATCGCAATTGTTAAATCCTCACATACACAAAATCAATCATAGAACTGCATATCAAAAAATCTGAACCTAAACTGGGTTGCTGGCAAACCTCTGGCAGTCGTTTGGCAAAAGCAAACCGCCTCGAAAAAATTCAAAAAAGATGGGAGTCAAAGCTGCAACTGTGCACCAAAAGAGAATCGAAAATGAGGATGTAGCAGTGTGGTGAGTTTGAAAATGGAAAAATGAGTGAAAAGGGGGAAAAAGAAGGAAGAAGAAGTGGCAGTTCTGTTGCTCTCGCAAATATTTGCACGACGTCGACACCGACTAAAAAATTGAGCCAAGGCTCGTTCGCTAATTCGCAAATAAGCGCCACAAATGTCACCAAAAACAACCTTTTTTTTTTGTACGTGGAGAAATCCTCATGGACACTCTGCTGTTCTAATAATCGCGTAACAGCAGAGCAGTGTCGGACTCCTACCAACTAAAACTCCACGATGACCATCCTACGCGTATGACAGGAGTGCTTTAGGAACCTCTTATGAATTAACTTCTGTTGCACCCCTTCCCGCGTCCTCTTGTTCGAGCCAGTCCTAATAATTCCTGCCTATTGAATTGGCGTTAGGGCGGAGAGGGGGGCCATTGCACCTAGCGCTGTCGCTCCTTCTAGTCGTGGTCCGTTGGGATGGCGATGGAGCGGTTCTAGGTCGTCTGACTGCCATCTTCCTCCATCGTCCTATCCTGTAAGGGTGAGAGCTTTTCTTTCTCTCTCTTTCTGCTCGCTCCTTCGCGAGCATAACTCGCTCGCAGAAAAAGAATTTTTTTTTTTACGTGGAGGAAATCTTCATAGACACCTTACCACCCTGTGGGGCGGGCAGAAGGTAGTGCCGGATTCTTACCGACTAAAACCTCCACGGACGGGACGGTAGACCAGTGCGAGTTGATCATCGAAGCCCCCGTGTACTTAAAGCCAAGCACCTTTAACCAACACTCCTAGAAAGTACACCTACAATACACGCAAGGGAGGGGTTGGCCGCTTGCCTGTTGTATATTACTTTTAAGAGAAATTTCGGTTTTTCCTTCCCTTATGGAAACCGTATGCCGAGGATTCGAACTCGCGACGCGTCGTCTTCAGTTGTGGACCTTAACGAGCTTTTTTTTCGTTTATTAAAACCAAGTTACATATTAATACATTTGGGTATTCACAATAAACTATGAATTTGCTAATATGTGTTAGGCAAAAGTACCGATACGCGACGGTACGACATAGCCATACTATATTATGTGTCGACGCTTTACATTTTTTTGTGTTAAGATCTAATCTTTGGATTTAAGCCGCTGTTTTGTTGATTTTGTTTTTGGTTGATTTTTCTGTCCTGAAAACTTGGTCGCAAAAACAGGACGCTTCGGTAGTCTACTTTTTGGGTGCTGTATAACTTTCGGATGATAGGGAGGGGGAGGGGGAGGGTGAGGGGGAGGGGATGTTAAATAGGTTTATTTACAATATTTACAATAATTACACCTGTGTTATACAGGGGCAGAATTGAGTTCTGTCGGTTTAATGATTTTCTCTATTATTTTATTATGGATTCGGTATCCACCAATATTTTCTTGTGTTTTTTCTGTGTTTGTCTTTAGTGTCTTTTAGAGGGAGAGCCAAGGACCTTAACGAGCGTAGCTGGCTGCCCCGCACGAAAAACAACCTGTCAACATGATCCTACTGATCGCGCGTTACTTACGTTCTTCTTTGCATGGCCGCGAATTGCGCGCGACCAGAATTATTGCGAGCGAGTAAGTACTTACACCTTACTTATACTTACACGCTTAGCACGATGCGTTAACACGCTTCAATTTCCCTCACTCGTCCTTCAAAGAAATTGGCGAGCTATTAGCTACGACTACGCGAAAATGTGCCACTTGCGCGAAGTGTAGCAGAATATGAATTTCGTTCAGGGATTCCTAAGTGCTTTACTTCAAATTTAAGTCTTGGAATTCTTGTATTAGATTGGTGCATATGAAATTCTGTTTCTATGGAATTTGATGATTGATATTTAATTTTTATAGTCGACGATGATTATTATGTCACTTAACGGCGTATAGTAATAAAGTAATAAATATTGCGTTTAAGAGTAACATTGTTTATGATATCCTTCGTAGAGTCGAAATAAGGGCTGTTACTGGCGAAACACGTAGTGCACAGTTCACCCCTCATAAAGGCTAACGTGTCAATGAAACAATGATTTGTGAGGGAATATAGTACAATATTAGGTTCAAATATCAAACTATGACGTACGACTTCTAAAACTTCGTATGTTTCGCAGCTACAAATATTAATAAATATCCTTTCGAACATTTTTTTGAAATTATAGTGATATATCTGTTGCAAGATATCTGCATCTAAAATTCAACGTCTAATCGAATATTCCACGTACCATTTCGCAAACACAAATTCCAATTAGTGGCAGAAACGAACCTCCAATTTTGTTCCAACTTTCTAGCCACCTGAAGCGTGAAAACAGTCATAAAACGTAACCACACCTATCGCCACTTTCCCGAATCGATTCTCTGCGAAATGCAAACGCCGAACACATTCCCATGGAATAATCGAACGTTTATTCGATTTCCATTTTCCAACACCGGCGAAGGCAAGAACAAACAGATGTTTGAGTAGGCAAGGTTCAAAGTTTCCCAGGTAACCGCGAGCATTTCTTGCGTACCGGCATGAACACTTAATCCCGCTCAACCTCGTTTCATAAAATTTTCAGAAACGAGAATCTCTCCCTCGATTGCACGCGGTCGAGTCACGCGTTTACGTTGACCGAGCTTGGAAATTGAATTGAAATCTCAAGCTTTGCTCAAACCTTCTGGTTCAAGTGTAGCTGCATGGCTGGTATTTTGTTTTACCCCCGCTGGTAATATCCCTCGACCATTCCCCGACCGTTTGATATCGCATTTCCAACAACCTGAAAGCTCTTGTCCTCTTCTTTCTGTCTACCTTGTTCTTCCGTTTCTGTCGCTTCCTCTTTGTCCTCCTCACCTTTCTTTCGCGTGGGTTTTCTACAGGGTGCCATAAAAGAAGTGTTACGTTTCTGTTTCATCTTTTTTTTTCTGTTGATATTATAGCAACTTCGTGATAACAGTCATATAGTGTGAACCATCCAATTTTATCATGGAACGTTTGACGTCGCAACAGCGTGTTGCAGCAGCAAAATGTTATTATCAAAATCGATCGTTGGAACTATTCTTTCGTCTGATTTAACGGATCCGGTTTTTTGTCTTTGAGGTCGTATAAAAACGGAACGTTTATGTAAGCAAGTCAACCACGGTTGACTAGTTGAATGATAATATTCGCCACGAAAGTTGAACAAATACAATGCAAATTATTTACAGTAGCAGACTAAAGAAAGTTTAAATAATAGTGACACAAGAAATACGATAATCGTACAAAACAGAATTTCATTCGAAATGAGAAGCGAATAGATATCGCATAGCACATACTCCACAATAGATGACTACAAGCAATATGGCAAAAAATATGTAATACAAAAGTTGCCGATATATCTATATACACAATTAAATTAAATTAAAACTTTCTTTTGTTTGCTGCTGTATATTATATGAGTGATTCAGAATCACAGTGATGTAACTTCCATTATTGATTGCTTGAGAAAAGTAAGCTTTTATGAAATGTTCAATATTGGCAATGTAAATGTATGTCATCGCTTCTAGTACAATAAAAATAGTATATATACAGATAATTCATTTTCATCATACTGATACTTTAGGATTGTCTCGAACACGTATGCTGTATGGTTTTATTTTTATTGTAATAAAATTGTAGATACATCGCTGTTATTCTGAGCGATACACATGTTAACAAACCTATACGTAGATCTATGCTGCTTCGTTAAAAATTGATTTATAAACAAAATAGTAATACTTCCTTTATGACACCCTGTATTACACTCGCCAGATTGGTTTCTGGACGACTCTCTGCCTCGGTGAACAAGCTAAAAGCGCAGAGAAGAGAGTATATACAAGACGAAAGTATTAAAGAGAGAAAAGGATAAAAGGTGGTGGATTGTGGTAGACAAGGGGTGAGAAGAAAGGGAACGCGCTTGTTTCTTTACCTTTCGCGCGAATTCAATTTCCAAGACGTCTTTGGTTAATTGCAATTGCACCTGCGGGCCTGGCGACGAGTCTCGAAACGGTTCTCCAACTTCTTCCGGAAAACTCCGCTTGGTTTTACGCGCCTTCGGGGCTCCCTTCGTCCTCGTCGCCGCTTTGATTTACGTAGCGGGAAATCGCGGGTTAATTTCGTCCCGTGTTTTGCGAACGGGACCTCTCGTTCCGTTACCGAGATTTATTGGCTCGTCGTGTACGTGTTCCGACTTCCGTTTCCCTTACAGGGTTGGAGGGGGAGGGGGAGCGTGTTGGTCGTCTGGTTTGCTGGCTAAAGAAACTTTTACTTTGAGAATCACTTCTCATTAGTTTTATGTGGGAGTTTGTAGTTTTTGAACGGCAATATGTTAATCAGAAGCAATCTGACTAATTTCGAGCTTACGACTGAAATATTAAATGGACAAAGTGTTGCTACTTTGATATAGAATGCATTTAATAAGGTTTAACTCTATCTGTTTTACTCAGCGAATATATCAGTCTCATTATGATTTGTTGTGGTATTTGTGAAACTTTTCAAACGACATGGACAGAGATTTAAATACTCCAGGAGTTTAAATTACTCTTGCAAAAACTGTGTAAAGAAATTCATCGTTGAAAAAGAGAAACAATTTTTGGAGAAAAGAGTCGTCAAATTATAAATGACAAAAGAATCCAATTCTATAAAGATTTAATAAACTTTCGCTACAAATCTTTCGTACGATCTGATATTTTCGAACCACCTATGAAGGAAGTAAACTTTTATAAGTATGGAGTATTAAGCGAAATTTCACGAGAGGCATTGAAGCTCGAGTATCGTCCTCGAGACAATACGAAGCATTTCGCGGAATTATTTCGCAACTTCGGTATCTTTCAGCACGCGTAACGCAAATGCCGTAATTAGACCAGCTAGCCTCAATTTTTATTATCGGCTGACTGTTGTCTGGAGTCCAGGACGCGCATGACTATGCTACAAATCGGCACGCCAGTGTGTCAAGGTGAGCACACACGTTCTGTCACCGTATACACACATATGCCCGCAACTATTATCGAACATAATATTTGCGCGATCGATAAAACGCGTCGATCAATGACCCTACCAATATTCCAGTATCGTTCGAGACGATCAATTTTTCATATAACAACACTGCATCTATTTATTGATATATAAAATAACAAAATTGATTTAATCCTTTAGAAACTCCTTTTCAAGAAATTTAAAAGTTATTTTTACATGATATATAACATATAAAAGTGGAACACATAAGAAAGTCTGTTAGAAGAGGATAAGAGGGAGTAAAATTCAGGAAAGAAAAGCAAGCTAGAAACGTATTTACTTCTTTCTCCTTATTCTTTCTCAAGTGCAAGTGGTACTTGTCGTAAATAAAAGGAATCTTCGTGGTCTCTTTGGGCGCACTGGATTTTCCGATTTTATCGTAGGAAGCAGCTTATTTTCTAAATGGCATCTGATTCAAAGGAAGTGCTGAATATATAACAAGATCGGAGGAAATATTTCGTAATGTTTATACATTATGTATCAAGAACTGAATACCAACTATATAATGGATTGCAGTATCGTCTTCACCGTCTCATTAAAGCCACTGTTGCTCCTCGATGCACAAACTCCGACCTACGCGATAATGATCCTCGAGAATCCTGTGAATCTTGTAATCCATCGTACAGATGTTTAAGTACCCTTGTTATTATTCAACTTTCTATTCCTGTCATTGCCAAAATTGTTACAATAGACGCATTGGTAAGTAGAAAGTATTATATATAAACCTTAGACTATGTGTGAACATGATGTTTTCAACGTTCCTACGATGTTAGGTGCCTTTTATGAGCTATAAAGTCGCGACATTAAAGTATGCAATGTGCTTTACAAAAGGAAATTAATGAAACTTTCGCTAGAAATATAAATTATGTACGTAATTAAAGTAGAATTTCATTTGAGTGAAATCATTGAAACATGCGACTGTTTATCGTAAATCTTTATAATTTTCTCTTCTCGAGTCACAGAATTTTGACAGGTATTATACAACACTCACAAATCAATTTGATTAACAGATATTTACATTTGTATTTGAGGCAAAAGAAATAACTAATTAATGAATAGAAATAGAACATTTAAATTTTATGGATAACGTTAATTACTTCTTTTATAACTGGCAGCTTTGATAAAACTTAACGAGTCAATGTATCAACAAATATTGATAGCAGTCACGTTCTTAATAGAAGAAGAAATAAATAATAAAAAAATATTGTAAATAAGATTTAAACAATAATCTCGTGATCTAGATATTTTTTCTTTTAGTTTCTTAAATTATTTTAATTAGCTGCAACAAAAATGCCATAACCGTCGTGATAATGATTAGTTCCTTTTTTATGAGAAGCTTATAGTATCGGAACAAGGCGAAGAGAAGTAGAACAAGGAGTTCTGTTATTTTTCCTTATTGGTGCCTTGTCTTTTTTAAATGAGTTCTGTCAACGCGGTGTCAAGGTTCCGCGTTCCATTTTACAGACAGGACGCAAGCAATGGGAACGTGACGTTCTGTTACGACTACGATCAATTTGCACGACCTCGCCTCATACGTGATTCACCTGTTATCGAGTAGCTAGGATTCTTTCTCGATCGATAACTCACAGATAGTTCGAACAAATATGATCTCTCTCTTATAATATATGTGTACACATGTACCTTCTATGGAAGTATCTTCGAACTTATGTCTTCTTTCTTGACATTTTCTGCGATGATTATTTCTATGATTTCTATTTCAAGTTATCCATAAATTGAATCATTCATTGGATAATCTACAACGATGATTACAGATACTTGAAAAAAGTAATTTTCAATTTATTTTCTTATCTTCTTTCCAAATATTTTCTGCACTATTATTTCTATAATTTATATTTAAAAATGAAAGATTCACACAGCCCAAAAGCTAAAGAGTTAGATGATTCAAAGTACACATGATGCAGGAAATTAACTTTCGATTTATGAGAATTTGCTCTACTTTTTTTATTTAGATATTTATAACAAATAAATAATTAGATTACCAGTTAGCTGATTCAAAACGCGAATACTCGAAGGGAATAATATTCAATCAACGAGAAATTATATACGAGTTAAATTGAAACGAACAATGATGCTGCCTGTTATCTTGTGAAGCACGGATTCATTTGTTTGCGGCGTCTATTCTAGTACGAAATTTATTCGGTAATTTGTATGGTGTAATATATATTAGCTGTTGTATTCAAGTATTTGCCAGCGTATCCGTGCCTAAGCAATTATTCAACGTGAAACAACGTTGCAATCGTTCATGCGGATTCCTTTTCATTCGCGATACAGTGCACTTTGCGTGCCGACAATTCCTTGCATTCTACGGAACGGATCGATCGACACGAATGCATGTAAAGGTTTTGTTGTTCGACATTTTCTTCTTCCGAACAATCGTCGTTGTCGTAAATGTAAAGGTGATGCAAGCAAAAGGAATAAGGAGAATTCTTTTTTTTTTTACAAGAAAGCTATTATTAAGCTATATTGTCTGAACGTGAAATAATCTTAAGTAACGTTGTTGAGTTTTTTGTGGGCTTTGAATTTCGTCGTATGATCCTACTATCAATGTAAAAATTACTGTGAATTTTTGTATTTCTCGTTGATAGTTTTCATAGATTGATGAAATGAAAGGAGTCAAATGATACTTTGCACGCACTGTGGCTAGCGAAAGTATTTGTACCTCTTGTCGACACCCCTTATGGACATATTACGTGTATTATACGAAACACTTGGAAATTTCATTGGTATCAATTATATATAGTAGTGACACGCTACTATCATGGTTATGTTGGGAAAATTGTTAACGATTCTGAAGATGTATACACAAGTTGCAAAATATTTAATTCATAATTTCGCGTCTCATTATAATGATAGTGAAATATCAAAATGTTTTGTAAAATACTCACAATATGCACTTAAAAATTGTCTATGGTAGGTGAACGAATACATTTGCGAGCCATCGTATCTTAATAGTATATATGTAAGAATTCTTTACATATATAGGAATTCTTAGGATTCGAGGCAAACACTATATAAAACACTATATGGTGCTTGAAAATTGAAAAACTAATAAATTGGAAAAGGGAACTCGTGAAATTATTTGATGGATTCTTCTATTACTATGTAACGAAAATGTTAGAAATATCTCTGTAAACCTTCGCTAAATCGCGTGAAATCACCTTCCATTGTCCCGTCGAGCGCCTAACACTCTATCAAGACAAGACAAATAGTAAAAATGTAAGAAACAAGAAAGGAATAGGATCTGTCTAAAGGGGAATACCGCAAAACGGTTGCATAATATCCACTCAGGGTCGAGTATTTTATTTATGTGCGGTACCGACGTAATATCAGAGAAACATCACGATAGCTCGTTAAATTATTTAACATTACTTCTCCGATGCAACTGTCTCGTCTATTTTCGTTTTTTCTTTTTCTTTCACCTTTTTACAGCGTGACACAAGGCTCAGGAGGAATCGTCTCGACGTTGGAGTCATGGGGGATTTCGATTAAGTAATTAATTTTTCTTCGGGCCTGGCAACGATTTTATAGTCGCTATTCTTATCAGGTAAGGTTACGCAATTTCCGGATTTTATCTTCGTTAGATGCTTCTGCTTTCTATTCGACGTTTGCTTATAGCAATGATGATAATCGGTCGTTCATAGAAATGCAGATTACAAGTGGATGCAGTGGTTACAACATGCTTTTGCAGAATACGACTGCATTATAAAGTTCGTTTCTATAATTTTTCAATTTTACACTTGCAAAGAGAATAATTAGATAATTTTAGGTTTTAAGCTGGATATATTTAATTATATTTCATAATAATAATAATAATAAGTAGTATAAAATTTACTTCTAAAATTTCATTTATTTCATTATTAACACCAAAACTACCAAACTTACCAGAATAACCGATGTCAGATGTTCTTCTCTTACAATTACTGAAAACACAGATATTTTGGTAAAACTTTGCTAAAACTAATATCGATTTTCGATAGAAACATAATCATAACGATTTATGTATAGAATATTTAAATAAATAATACAGATAGACTAGTTCTGGTGTTAAATTTGTTACTATATCGTAAGAAAATTTATTGAAACTGACAACTTGCAACTTGTGACTTGTAAACTTTCGCTAACAGTATTAGTGAGTTCAGGTATTATCTATTTGTAATATGTCTATTTAAAAATTAGTTTGTAATGTCTATTTAAAAATCTGTATGTCTCTCGACTATTTTCGTGGCACTTTTAATTACCGTGACGTTTCGCGTGACTACACGACGAAACTCACGATGAAAAATAAAATACAGAAACTAGCCGAATTACTGATAACCGCGGTAAGCCACATAACGAAACCTTGCAACAACCTCGCCTTGTGAGTTCGCTTCCGTGTTCGTCGCTTTCAATTTCCGGCGGCGAGGTTACGTTAATTGTCTCTGGAGAAAACTGGTCCACCGGGATTAAACGAAGCTCGTTTTCGTTGTGCGAAAAAATGGCTGATTGAATCCACCGTTCCAGTTACAGTTTTTTACTTCTCCTCACAGATTGACTCTAGCCACGATGAACTTTTTCTTTTTGTCGCCATGGTTTTGCTGCTCTTGTGTTAATTAAAAGTTTTCAAGGTGATGAGGCAGTGCATGCTTTAGAATTCTGTAAAAATTACTTTGTGCTCGTTTTTCGTTTAAACGGTGACTTTGTTTGAAAAAGGTTTCAAACTCTTTCCAAAAGGAGTATACATATAGCACGTTTGACAAAACTACTCGTAGCAGTTCAAGAATAGTTGTCAAAGTGTTTGATTTAAAAATTGCTTGTCTATAGAAAGCGAAAAACATAATTATTCTTACAGGGAAAATTTTAGATGAAATTTTAGCCTTTTCCTGTGATCTTCATACAGGATGACATGAGAAAGCTTCTGGCCAGGTAGATCTTTCACTTTATATTACGAAAGCAGAAAAGAATTTTAAATAATATTATACAATTATACATGTAACAGCATTTGTGTATTATACTATTCGCTTTTATTTATCGTACTTTAAAACCCTATATTACTTAAAATTCCTTTACATGCCGCTTCACGAATATAAAGTTAACAATTTATTCTGACCGAAAAATCTTTACACTCCACGGTACACGTACGTCTCATCGGGAATGAGAAAGTAAATTATCTCCAACAATAGTATAATAGTTATGAATTCTTCAAATATTTGAAAGTTGAGTCTTAAATCTTAAATACCCTTTTTTCTTATTTATTCAAGCTGCCACAAAATATGGTCATTTTCCTTTTAATTGATTCTCAAAACGATCGATAAAATTTCAGCGAAAAAGGAACCTCTGTCATTCCAGCCAGAAATGGTCGTATCATCGTTTTCCCATGCGATCGACAACGTTACATTTGCCGCGAAGGAATTACAGAGTCGACTTTCGCCGCGACTACAAACGGATTCTTTGGGACGCGAGAGCGTTTTGTAACGGTGCACGCCGCGGAATGGATAAAACCCGCGTGTCGACTCGCGACGAGGTGTTGTCATCGTCGACGCAGAGAGAAGCCCGACGAGAGAGCCAACGACGACGGCCGTTGACAACTGCAATGATTGTTGTTCACAGCAGCGGCGATAATGCGGCGGGTGTGGTAACGTTGGCGAGAGCGAGTTGATTTCGCGAAAGCCGTTGAACTATTGGACCGACTCACTTGTCGCAATATCTCGCCGCTTCGTGAAATCTCATCCATCTTTCGCATCTATTTTCCAACCATCGTTCTCAATGACACTCTTTAGTACTTTGCCCAAAGCAGAAATCTTCTAACTTGTTTGTTCATCTTTTTCTTTGGTTCTTTTTTGGCATTTTCGAAATTTTTAATTCTTTATTCTTACAGTATTCAAATATTAACCCTGCTACAGCCTTTCGGTTTATTTAAGACCGAAGAATATTTTTCGAACATTAACAAATATTTACGCAGATCAAACGAAACATGATAAAATTGTTATTGGTATACTTGATCTCCTGATATCGATTTTATGTCAAACATCTCGATTACAAATATCTTTTGTTTGTTAAAGTGAGAGCAAGATTGAAATATGAAAATCCAAGGATTATAATGATTGAAGGAATGTGTAGTATTAACGAGATGAAAATTATTAAAGTAACTTATGTATATTTTGGTATCAATTAAGTTCAGCAATTTTTCATATTCAGTCAATTTTCTATTAATTCTCGAACAAATAATTCAATATCTTAAATTCCTTAAAACCTTGTTCACAGCATCTTATAATAATTTTTCTTTTCCAAAGGCTACTGTAGAACATCCATTTTCTATTACTCACGCATCTCTCGTCCTCGTTACTCTGCATTTTAAATCGCTTTTTATTTAAACAAAACAACTAGGAGCAGCTGGCTTCTTTCATAAAAGGAGTACTTTGAATAAAGATCATGTTCATCGCTTTCCTATACGGGTGGTTCAAGGAATCCGGAAGCGAACCGACCATTTATCTTGCAAATTCTTTAGGGTAGGAAGGCGAGGGGTTGACGAACGAAGAACGTCATGTAACAAGCAATGCGTGGTAAATGGATTTGCTGAGGAAGCACTACGTGACATTGATAATTCGCCATGAAGAACGAAGCAGGAAACGCAACTGAGCAACGGGATTAAATGGCCGACCGAGTTCATCCGGATCGTTCGCGGAACGTTTCTATCGGTAGGTCGTGACGTTCGACGAACAAACAGGAAACGACGACGACAAATCACTGTTATCAGTCATTAACAACGCCGTCAATAGAGCTATTTGTAACTGACTAGTCTCCATTGACTCGTATCTCGATCTTTTTTCAACAACGAACATACACGTTTGTAGATCGAAGAAATTGCGTTCTATTCGCATCATTTCTTAAATTGAATTACTATGATTCGTAATATCGACGAAACAAGATAGGAGGAAGTGGAATTCTTAATTTGTCGACTTTTTCTTTTAAATAGTAATATATTCTGTGGTTGATGTTAATTCTGATAGTAATTAAGTCGACACTTTTAAGATTGGCTAGGTTCGTCCAGATTCCTTGATGCTTTCAGAATTTATCCACCATATAGGAATTTGTAATTTGCTTCAGGTATGCGAATGTATTTTCATGAAATAGAAAGTTTAAAGTTCGCAGAGTGACACAAGAATACAAAGTTCAAGGCTTTCATTTTGTTTGAAATTCCAGGAAATTACAACGGAATGGAATAAATTAGAGAAAAGTAAATGTATTTAATCATACCTATTACTAACAATCGCGTTATAAACGCTCAAGTTGATCAAATATAAATGCTTAAACTGTCATAGAATCCTTTTGTACTCCGTTTTAAACGCCAAATGAACGTGAAAATGAATCCGTGTGGAAAACTCACGATGTTAAAAATCATACCGCATACATGTCACGGTTCAACCTATATATCCCTTTACAGCATAAACCATGAAGCAACGATAAAGTGATTAACCGGCATCACCAAGTGTCTCATTACAAACAGCCCTATGTCACTAAAAATTTCGTCACTGGAAAGCGATTCACCTGGCGAATTCAGTGTTGCAACGCGATAAAGTTATTACGAGCCGGGCACGATCGAGATTTACAATTCGGCGTTTTTCAGAGCACGCTGGAGGTGAAATTGCAGTCTGCATAATAGCCATGGTGCTGGTCGAGCTCGGTACGGCGACAACTCGTAAAATAATTTGACCTTTTCACTAGATTCGCCTCGATCAGTGTCAACGAAAGCAGAGTCCCACGACATCACCGTCGGAATGCAATGTCGACATTTTCATTAGCGGATGATTTTACCTTAATTCGACCCTTCAATCTGTCGATTCGTAAATCCACGATTTTTTCGTCGTTGTGGGAGAACTGTCATCTTCCAATATTTATTTCTTCAAAATAATACGATTATACCGTGAATATTTTTACAAGTGCATATTTTTATCAATTACATTAGTGAAATTTTTAGAAATAATTATTTCAATACTTAAGTATTGCTTTTTTATGTATTTCTGATTACTCTTAATACCTTTCAGAAATTATCATCTATTGCGTAATATGCAAATATTTTACCTTATCTTTCTCTATCTACTTTCTAAACCGATATAGAAATGCTTTTTTCGAATGTTTGTTATATTTTTCATTCCGTAACGTTGCTTCAGGCTTCAATAATAAAGTCTAAAGAATTAGAGAAAATAATTCGATGGTAAAAAATTAAAAGATTGTCTAATCTATAACGTTCTTCATTTTACAAGTATAAATCTCTTAATTTATATTATAAATCAAGATCCCCTATTCTGAAAATCCTCCACGACTTTCTCGTACGTATATGTTTCTTATGCAAATATTTTTTCCTTTTTCTAAACAAATATTTCTGTTCTAAAATTCAATCCTAAATGAATTTCCACCCAATTAGAATAAAATAAACTTCGCACCTAAAGGTAAATAGGTCTGTATTCGCAAACTTGATGGAGTATTAATAACGTTCTCCGAGTTATACGTTAATACCTGCATTGTTTGCCAACGTTGGTCGCTATCAACAATGTCGTGCTAAGTCCACAGATACGTGAATATCGTTTAATGTCGTTGTTGCAGTAAATAGCGTCACGTTGATACTGATGTTCCATCGCTTATTAGCCCTACGGACCGTTTGCTAATGTTTTTGGGCATTGATCTTGTTTGCGCGAATCGCAGGTGGCGATACGCTATTTGATCGGAAAAGTGTACGCAAACAATGGATCGAGTATTGCTTGGTCGCGGAATTATCAATCGATCTCGATGGAATCGGAATGGTGAGCTTGTGAAATGGATCGATGAGACAAGTTCTCGTTATTTCGTATTAGATTGCGTAATAAATTCATTTATGCGAGATCGATGTAATCAGCAATATTATGTATCGTTTTGTTGTATTATCTTTCGCATGTAAATTAAAAAGTTCAATCGATTGAGTGTTTACTTGATCGTTTCAAAGTCCTTCTATGAAATATTTATGTATTTTTATAATCTTTAAATTATTTGATGACTCGTAAAAAAGACATAAAATATATGTTACATTTAAGACAAATTAATGGAAGATAAAGTATCGAGTTTATTAAAACCTAAAATTCATTGAATATATAATTCTACCTTAAAAGTCACACCAACTCTCTCAATTCCTTCGTAAGAAGATTGCAAATAGTACATTTTTCCTCTAACCGGAAACACTTCTCGCTCTGCAAGCAATTTCTTCACCAATAAAAAAGAAATTTTTGTTAAATTCATATTACAACATTAATAAGATAGACATTTCATTCTATAGACAACCATATCGAAATAAAATTACCTCGTCGTTGAACGAAGTCTGAATTTTCCGCGAACGGTTACGCAACCCAGTCAAAATCGTTGCGGAGGCCGAAACGTCGCTTGAACTTTTCACAATCTGGCTGCTTGCTATTCACTCGGTGAAATACACGCAAACACCGTGCCCGCATCGTCGCATTATAATTCGCGCACGAACGACCGATGGATCCGCGCCCGTCCATCCCACTCATTAATATTCCGCATTACGAGCATACACACGTATTCGCGAGAGCAGATGCGCTTCACGCCAATTACGCCGCGCGTTATTGCCATCGTGTTTCGTTCTCGTTTCACGCGAACCCGTTTAAGATGCGAACTTGCTGAACTCTTCGTCATTAAAATTGGCAATATCGATAAAACGAGGAGTTACGTTATGCTCGATCGAGTGTATATGTAATTTGCAGATTGTAGGTATACAATATATTCCGTTTAAGAAATGGTTTTTTTAGAATTTCTTGTTGAATTTAATTTCCTGTCTTTTCTTATTCGACTTAATGAAATGAGACGAATTTCATTTTCACAGCGTAGTGATTTAACAATTAATGACAGCAGTGAACTAGTAAGTGAACGTCTTTAAAAAATGAACAATTTCTTCTAGTTGAAACAGAAAATTCAAAATTCTGAGAAAATAAAGTCTTCTGCTGTAACAGAGTGCCCTTGCATAATAATTTGCCCTTATTTTCTTACCTTTTGAATCCTATTTCAGTTTCATAAGTGTCTTTTTCTTTGCAACGATCTGTGTCCTTGTTTTCCTGTTACCATCTTATTCATTATCTTACTAATTACCGTATTCATTCATCTTACGACCTTCTTTTTATTTTGTAAGATTAGCGTTCAGCTTTTGAACCATTTTTCCGTTTTGTAGAATTATAATGTCCTTTCGTATCGGCTATATTTTAAACTTACGTTTATCCTCTGTTGTATCTCTAAATCCCTCGTTTATCTCTAACCATTGTACCATTAACAGCAAGTAGCAGAGCAATAAAAATACTTTGGGGAAGAACTGGAAACCGCCAGAGTTTCGTTGCACACGTGTATCAAATGAACGAAATCATGAAACGACACGATGCACAAACGTTCTTTTTGCAATCGTAAAATCCATAAAATGCCACATGATCCTGCTCGTTGTACCATGGAATCGTTGTTTCGCGATTCGTCTGAATCCTCGAGGATGAAATAACCAATTACGGTCAGGCTTCGAGCAACGATCCGACGCGAGCACGCTTCGCTCGCCACTTTATCACACGGCTTCTTCGCGAGTTAATAATCCACCGCGTGGAGCGAATAAAACGCTCCCGTGGCAGCCCTTTAATCTTTGCCTTGCCGCGTGCGACCCTTCGGACGCAATAATTCCGACGCGTCACGTCGACCGGGAATATCGCTTCGACAACCGCGAAACACCGCCCCCGTAAACTCTGCAAATTGTATTTTAATAGACACTGTTGCTCGGTAGGCTCATTGGATACGGGAGACTGATTTATAAGCCACGAATATTGCGTCGCCGAACGATTTCCCCGAGAATCATTCGCCCGCAGTAATTTCGATGGCAAAGGAGAATTACTAGGTTCGTCTTTTATTGACTGTTGAATTTGTTTTTATAATGTTTCTTTTATAGTGATTACAGTGATATCTGGTTTAGTGATTTAAAGGTGATATTTTGAAAGTTGGGATAGTCAGTTACAGGATTGACTGTCTTGTAATAAGTAATGTATTAGGTTGTCCGAGAAGTTTCTTTCGTTTCATAAGGTGATAATAGATGAACAACAATTTCTGTTTTATATTATTTTATTGAATTAGGTGTGATCCATTTCGTTCTATTTCTATTATTATGTTCGTGCATAATTCAATAATTTAATATAAAACAAAAAACATTGTGCGTCTATTATTTCCTTATAAAATGAAAGAAACATTTCGGATAACCTAATATTTGAGAAGCATTAATAGCTAGAATGATATTAATCTTGGGTTACATTAGGTTTATTTACGCTGTGTTTTTTTATTTATTCTAAGGTTCAATTAATTCTTTTACCGATTAGTTCAATGCTTTGATTACTATGAACGAGTCTTTTATATATTTATTTATAGCCTGATTATCAGAATTTAATCGTCATTCTAACAGATTGAACAAGAAATTTCATTGGTTGCATAATTACAAGTTTCACTGTAACAAGTTACATTCTTTCATTGTACGCTATCCATTCGCACGAACATATCTCTTGACGTTATTGCTTATAATATTCAATACAACAAATGTCACATCATCGATTAAGGAAATCGATCGGGAATCGGTTCCGTATAGTGCAGATTAAATAACAAAGGAAGAAACTATAAAGAATTATCACATTTTGATCAAAAAATTTCTGTTTCTGTCTTTAATATTGATATTTGTTATACTGTCCACAATAAACAATTTTCCTTATATGGAAACAATAAACTTATTACATTATCTAAAAAATTCGTTTTTTAAAAATTAATTTAAAAAATCTTTAAAGTAATTCGTTTTAAAAATTAATTTAAAAACTCTTTAAAGTAATTCGTTTTAAAAATTAATTTAAAAACTCTTTAAAGTAATTCGTTTTAAAAATTAAAACCTTACTATTTGATTACTTACGTTCGCTTTATTTACTACACTGTTTATCTTCTCGGAGTTTGATTCATCATCTCATCAAATACTTTCTTTGAAACTATTTTTCTCCCTTGCCTCTTTTTATATACAACATTCTCACTCTATCCTTGACTGTTTCATAAAGAATACAGAAATCTCGCTGAAAGTCGAACTCACACCTACCAATATTACATCACGCTGCCAATATTTTCTTAGTTTACGATAGCTCTTCACGTTTGTACGTTAGCCCAGTTGGCATTGGTCGAGGCGAAAGCAGGCCCATCGATCGAAGGTCTATCCGCTCGATTCACGAGTCGGTCATGGTTCGCGTTACCCGATGCCAAGTCGCTGGCCGATCGTCGCAAAGCGAAGCCTCGTTCCTGAATATCAAGCTTCCGAGTGACTCGTTGCCAGTCACATCGCGACAATTCCTCTTAAGTCGATCGTCATCGAGCTTTTGGCAAGGCCGTTCGACGACGTGCCCTTGCCTTTTCGTCTCTCGTCTCCAAAAATAGCCGCAGAGACACGACAAACGCTATGCTCGCGCTATTTATCATCGAGTATAAATTTGGAAACGTCCGGGCCCTCCGCAACGTCGTAGGCTCGTTAGGGAAACGCGTCATTCTATTGCTTCATTGGTTATTGATGCTATCTTTTGAATGAACATTTCGAGTATTCTTCGGTTATGAACGATTATGAAAGGTTTCAGGTTACAAGAATTAATTTCGCGTTGTTCGTGAAGAGTGGTATGCGGTGAATTGAGTGGATATTTGGCACTTGAGTTTACATTTAAAAGTATTAAACCTCGTTTAAGAAATGTGCATTTTGCATAGAAGGAATTTGGGGTTTAAATTTTTGGAAACTGGCTTAAAGTCTATTCTAGTGCTGAGTATTGTTTAATATAAATTTTCTAGATAAGAGATTTGTATCACTGTGGGTTAAATGGGAAGGTATTATAATATCCTGTTTAATAGATATTTTGTATAAGTATAGGGAGTTTAAGGTTTTGAGAAATTGTGTTAAGAACGTTTCATTGCTGAGTATTGTTTGATGCAAATTCTTTAAGTAAGGAATGTAAATCACTTTGTTTCGAATGAGTGTTTGAAAATTGGATTAAGAATATTCTATGTGTATATATTTCTTGATGACAATTTCCTAATAAAGAATTTCGATTACTTTGGTTTGACAATGTATGAGAGAAATGGCTACTTGGAAATACATCAATAAATGTTCTTGTATTATAAGATTCACATAGAATGTTAAACTCTCAAGAAATCTACCCAACAACCTGACATCTCCTTTTAGAAATGAATGTTTAGAAATTATCGAATTAAAAGATCGATATTATTATTAGCTTTTGCAGAGGGGAGTTGGCAAAAGATTCAAATGTTATCTACGTTCTTTACACTTTTTACTTGAAAACGTTTGATACAAACGGTAATCGGTATATAATTTACGATTGTACGTTAATATCTTCGAACATCAAGGAGATACGAAGATGTCTTCCATTCAGTTTGGGAACAACTGAAAGGATCGTTACGGTGGAATGCGACGTTGAACGTGTTTTGACGACGCATGGGATGTTGATGGGATTCGGAATGATTAATTGCCGTATTAATGGATGCGTTGAGAATTAATGAAGCTTTCGGAATCAATTTCCGCGCTCGTGGCAACGCGCTGAATGCTGCCACATGGGATACGTTCAGTTTTGAGCTAAGTAATACTCGTGCAACAACGTTTTATCCAAATTACTGCATTCAATCGTAGAACGTTCCGACCGCATTCGCGAACACTTTTATTTCATACGGACGCACGAAAATGAAATAATAATCGTCCAAATTAAAAATCGTTCTTAAGACTCTTTAAAAATAAAATTCAAAGATAAAAAAATTCGATAAAGTTTGAAAATTTGTACGATGTTAGCTAGATTTACAGAAATATCGTTTTATACCGGCGAACATAATAGTTTACGCAGATGAATGTTCAACGATGTGGCACTGAATGCGATGCAAGAGATCAATAAACACTTAGGACTTCTGCCAAGTTTGTCACTTGTCAGTTTGGTACATGAAATCATCACCAGAATCAGAGATGAGATTCAGTCACTGTGTACCTAATTTCAACCAAACTGAAACTTTGTGCTAAATACACTACCTTTGAAAATACTTGATAATCGCTAACAATATTAATAGATTAACAGGATACAATTTATTGGTTATAAGCTCTACTTTTATCATTTTATAATCCTCTTATCAAAGATAATCACATGCCTTGTAGGATAACTTGCAGAATTTACTATAAAATTTAATTTCATTCCTTGCTAAATGTATTACTATTATAAAATAGAATTTATGCATAATAGCTTGTAACTTGTGGCTCATAAAATTGTACTAATGACATTACTTCAGTTACGCAAGAGGGTCACAAAGGATCGCGAGTTCACCAAATTATTGTACAAAGACCTCACGAACTACTCGTACTTTCTGCTCTACACACCAATACGCCTGCAGCGTGCAAGAAATTATTTCCCGTTGGTCTGATTCTCGCAGAGGCGTGGTAATATCGCGGATCCGGCTGGTCCTTGCGATGAAACGCACGGAGACTCGCGCGACAAGAACCGTCCAGACGCCATTAAGCGCGCACAATCGTCGAATCCCTGGTCGTTATAGTAATTATTAGCGAGCGCGTGCATTCTCGCGACCACATTAGAGTGTGCAAAATCGCCGTTCCACGGCCGCAATGTGGCCACCCATTCTCGCGCATGCATCTTCGTTACCATTTAATTGAATTAATCTTCCGAGACTGAGTACGGGAAACCGCTTCTGCGTCGTCTTCTCTCGCACCGATTCTCTGCTAACGGTGCTCCATCACGTCGAAATTTTGCAATTTTCACGTGTTTCAATATTGAAATTGTATAGTCTGTTTAGAGGAGGAATTAAAGCTTTTTTTTGTGGATAGAATTTTGAAAGAAATTCCCAAGTCCCTTTAAACTTTGTTATAAATTCCAAAATAATTAATTGGAATACATTGTACCAATATATAGCAACTACAAAAGGTATTTGCATATCATGATATTTATTATAGCGTATTGATTAATCAAATTCAAGTATAGCAAGTTTCGTGTTACGTAGTATTACTTTCGTATAAATCATTCAACTTCATTTCGCTTGTATCAAACTGTTTCACTTAATATTGGTATTTAATTTCCTCACCAGTTTCCATAAGATTCCATGAATTTTATAAATGGTTCTATAAATTAGTATCAGATTTTAGTCGCACTTTTCTATCGAATACACTCAAAATATTTTCAAAAAGACGAATTAAGATATTACGGGGTTAACATGAAGTTGTTCAATTTACTACGCTTCTACAACTTCGTCTAACAATTTCTATTACATTTTAATCTATGTTTTCTCGCACGGATCTACAATATTGATGGATGAACCCTTTCCTGATAGTAATCTGTCGCGTTCCATACGAAATCATCGTGTGTCTTAATATCTACGAAATCATATCCACTTCATTTTATTCCGCAGTATGATAAAAACTAATCAAAGTTGATGTCCTTCGATGCAATCGCGCGATAACCAACATAATCTATAAATACCTGCAAGTCCTATATTCCAAATCAGATCGACCTATTTTCCATTTGAGCGCGACAATGCACGTCGATAAGAGCTTATGATTGTAATCTGTGCCGCCATCAAGGACCGATTTCCACGTAAACAAATCAAGCTCTCGTACACTGTTTAATACGACGTAATCGTTCCGATCGGATCATCGGCGTAATGAAAGTCTTTTTTCATTACGTGGAAGCGACGTCCTTTTATCTGGCTCCATCGTATCAGGATGAAGTGGCGGCCATCAAATCAAATTGCATTATCGATCGCGAAGGGGCTGGAATCGGTCAGTTTTATTAGGCGACGTCGTAAAGCTCCGAGATACGGGAGACGTGAAACCATGCCAACCGGATGAGGACTAAGTTAATCGTCGAACCATTATAACCTGACACGCGAATAAGCATTTGCCAACAATATTAATGAACATGGTTCGCTCTGTTCTACCTCGATACGATCATTTGTCTTCCCTGTACCGTTGTTTAATTTAAAAAATGAACTACCTTTATATCGTTTATCTCTTTCGTATCAAACGGTATCAGTGGCTAAACGATACATTATCAAAACTATTAAATCACAATTCAAACACATTGTATCAATATATAATATATTCGCTAAAGATTAATTTTAAAGATCAAAGAGTGTATGTTTATTAATTTAATGTATTTATCTCATAATCAGATCTCTTTAAATTCTATCATAAATCATTGATAAAATAATTGATTCGAAGATATTGTATCAATATATTTTCTGAAAGCGGAAAACCTGCTCTTAAAATATTTTACCCTTCTGTTACTTGAAAGTAAATTCTCGAATCTTGATGAACCGTATTCTTTAGCTGAAACAAATTTCTGTAATCAAAGCAGGATACACTTTGCTAAAATTTTTCATAAATTACGCATATCTATTAATAGGAATTATTTGAAATAAAACTCTCAAATTTCCGTAAAGGCTATTATTTTGAGTGAAACAAGTTCTAGAGCCAAAACAAATAAAACAAATAAACTACAGAATTTTATTACCCTTTTATGTAAGACTCTTAAATTTAACTTACCTGAAACTTTACCTCTAACTCAACTACTAACTTTACCTCAAACTTAATAAAGCCAAATTAAAATACTCGCTTAAAACGCATCATAAACTACAGAAATCTATTTTGTACCACTTGAAGTTAAATTCTCGAATCTCCAAACAAGTTTCTAAAACCGATAATCCCCATTTCTAATTTCTACGGACCAAGAAAGGAGAAAGAAAGGGAGAGGGGAAAAATCCTGTGAAAAAGCGTAAGACCAAAGGAAAGCTATCGTTGACCAATTACCAGCGGGACGGTGCATCGGTGTAATTCTCGGTGGTTAGTGTATTTACCCTCAGCTTAAACTGCTATTTACAACATTTGGGTCCGGTCTCGAGGGCGAATCGATACAGCGACTTCGGTAATTGTGCCGATCGATTTCTCAGTGTTCACCGTTGGCTAAGCGCGCCTCTCCGTGTGCCGTAAGGAGCTTAACCGTCGAGCTAGTGTAACATTATCAAATTAATCCTTTCGGTAAGCGAGCACCGCCGCAGAATTTCCGATTCTCGCTCGAAGCATCGTCGAACACAAACGGTTCGGGCCAACCGTGGCGAATAATTCTGGCCCCCGGCCAGTCCTGCATTGCCAAGGATCGCATTTTATATGCTCACTTTGCGCGTTTCTCGACGTAGCCTGTTATAAAGAGGCCGGAAATCGGTGCTTTGGCA
Organism: Bombus flavifrons; assembly: GCF_040668555.2. NCBI lineage: Eukaryota > Metazoa > Arthropoda > Insecta > Hymenoptera > Apidae > Bombus > Bombus flavifrons. The sequence continues at coordinate 6,912,413 of NC_138446.1, read as the reverse complement.
AGTTTTGTTTGTTCGGTAAATTGGAGTAACGCCGATTATGGGAAGAGTGTTTAGGATGCCCCCGTAATTTTTAGCTTCGTCATATGGACCAAGATTTTATCGTTTCTAAAGATTTGATTACCTTTAAGGATAATTAGAATCATCACACAGAGCATCGAGCAAGAGAGCGGTCGATTATTGGAATATCAATTAGTAGGACATTTTAGGCATGAAATTTCTAAGAATTTGTAAGGGCAGGAAGTGAAAAAAGTCGTAAAATATCATCCAAATGTGTTTGTTTTAATTTAATAGTAATACTTATTAGGAAGTTAACTTAGAATAGCTTGTGTCATGATTAATTTGAATAATCAAATTTCCTTTATATTGCTAGCTTCGATACTACCAGTCATTTATATTATTACTCGTTAGATTAACAAAAATGAAAAATGGAGAACGCTAATAAATTTTACTGTAAGTAAAATCTCTACCGTAGTTCTACGATAAAATAACTATAGAAACTAATAGCAGTGAAAGAGATTTAATTTGTATTAAATATGTTCCAATATTTAAATTAATACACAGCAAGTGTTCTAATACTTATGGTATTATACTTATCTATGAAACTATTACCTACAAAGTCGCTCAATAACTATCGATCAAAATTCAAAAAATCCTTTGTATTTATCACAACCTTTCAACATCATTGAACCCATCACACCTATGTTTTCTTGCCGGATTATCATTTTTCACTATCGGGGACATGCAAGCAAACAAGGCTCGACCGATAACACGACGTTTATCCAAAGACAATAACAACGTTACGATTGACTATATTCGCTCACGACGAAGAAACTCGTCCCCATTATTTTGTTCTAGATAAAAACCGACAACAGCCGGAACAATAAGCGTTGTTTCCGGTGGAAAGTCGTGGGGGTCACTCGTGACCAAGTGGCAGAACATTATCGGCGATCTTCGTGTCACGACGGCCCCGGTTACTTATGAATCCTATGTTCGCGTGTAGCCTGAAGAATAGAACGAGGGGGAAAGCGAGCCGCCTTCTTCGACGAAGATGCGTTCGAACGATAGAAAATCGCCCGAGGCCTTCCAACAGTGCACAACGATGCTTCGTCGCCAGGGAATTGCATTACGAATGGACGACCTTTTGAATGTAATTGCTGGAAGAGCTTCGTCTTGTCAATGGCAGACGGGGTGATGTATGATCGTTTCTCAATGGCTCATTGTTGTAGTAAGATGGAATCGTATGGGCGTCATTTTGAAAGTCCTTAAATATTTATGGACGTACGTCGTGATAGATTTAGACGTACAGTTTGTATAGAATAGCCTGTAGTCTCCGTATACTGAAATATACAGAATTGGATTATTAGTATAGTATACCGAAAAGTATAGAATTGGTATATTAGTGTAGCCTACATTCTCTATAGGTACATTAAAAAACGAAGAATCGGATTATTAGAAAATTATTCATCGATAGATGCTAATCAAAAATTAAAATGTTATTTGTTAAAAATTAATAGATATTTTGATTTAGATAACTAGCGATCGTTGGATGTAAATTAGTTTAGTTAGCTACTTCGAGCAATAAAGTTGAAAAATTGTGTGAAGAAATTTGTAATATATAGTTTTATATCAAGTTTCATTTAACTGGTAAATCATAACCAAATAACAAATTTGTAAATTAAATTCAGTTCGATCAGAATTAATTCATTGTTCTTGTAATTTCCAGAGATGCTTAGAAATCGTTAGAAGATACTAATTCGTTCTGGCATCGATTAATTCAGGCGAACGATTAATCCTGGAGACCAACGTCGTCATGTCATAAACTATAGACGAGCGGAAATCGGCGTGGAAAGCGCACCCAGGAAACGATCCTGGTTGCGGCGCACGATCACGGTCGTCCAGCAGCGCAATTACTTAATGGACTATGAAAATCGATCCGCATCGGGGCTGCTTCGAAACACGCACTCACGGCTAATAAAACCAACGGTTACTTGGCTTTCGACGTCTAGGGATGCGGATTGATTGCATTATGCGCAGTGTGATGATATCTGCCGTTATGAAGTACCAAGAAGTATAGAAACCCGCACAATGCGCTATAAGTAGTGACAGTGTGAAAAATAGAAAATAGTAAAAAGATGCACAAGAAATACAACAGTCCAAGCAATGTCGAAAAGGGAGAAGAAAAGTGCAGCGGAAAAGTGAAATAGATAAATAAAAGGAAAGTAAAAGAACAAGAAGAAGTAAAAAAATTAATAGAGAAACATAGTATCATAGGGGTTACAACTGATACGAAAAACAGGAAAGCGAACAAGGATTCAAACAATCAAGAAAGAATATCAAAGAGATCTGTGTGTTTCGAATAATCGATTAAGAAAAAAAAGAAAAAAAAATAGAAAATAATACAAACAAACGAAAAGCAATAAACAAGATTAGAAAAGAACGGACAAAACAGAAATAGAAGATAGAATACTGAAAAAGGAAAAAGGGAGAATCTGTTGAAAATAGGAAGAAATCAAAGGGGATCAGAAAAATAGGTTACACGAAGGGGGGCGGAACGAGGGAACGAGGAAGATTCTGAATGTTCGGACACGTGCAAACGCGAATAGACGTAGCGGGCATCGATCCATAATTCATGGTACGATTGTGTGGCGAATAATCAGCGAGCCGGGGCGGGGTCACGCGATGCATAAAATCCACGTGAAAAAGATGCGCATGCATCTCTATGGTTACGTGAATTGTGAGCGTGGCTTGTGTACAACGTCGAGAGAAATGGAGGTAAACAATATCGTAACGGATATCGAGGGTCTCACGACGGAATTTCGCAGGAAATTGCCGAGAAGCCGGAAGAAATTGCGGTGAAATCACGAGCTCGGTCAAGAATCGGGAGACCGGTTTACCAACGTCGATTGCTCAAGACAGCCAAAAGGCAATCAGAGTTGCTTTACACGTTACCGATAGGGGATGTGTTAGTGGAAATATGCCGAATTTGTGCACGTGCTTTCCTCTTCGTCCATTTTCAAAGCGATTTCAAAACTTCGCTTCGGGGCAATACTGCACGAGGTTTGGGAAATGATAGCACGAGGCACGTTAAATGGTACTTTAGAGATTCGCAGTTGGACATTTGGAGGAATGGATTTTGGACATTCGGACGACGTTAAATGACTGATGTAATGACTCTTCTTTGACGTGTATCTGCAGGGATTGTATATAATATACGCAACTGAAAAGCTGTTTAAATTTTATAATTTGAACAAGATACCTTTTGTATAATATTATTGGGTAAAAGGAAGTAAAAGATAATTGTTATTAAACTATTAAGTAAGCTTTTACTTTATTCAATTTTTTAAGCTAGTTTCAGTCATATCTCATTCCGTATTGGTTTATTCAATCACGCTATATCACGTACCTTTTGAAAAACTACAAAACAGCTTATGAGCGGAGTTACTTTCCACGAAATCCTAATTCTTTGGAAATCTTCCTTGTCGTCACTTTCTACAGTGGCATCCGCTTTAACAGCGAAGATCCGTGTACAGAGAAAGAGAGAGAAAGATACAGAGAGGACGAGTAGATGAAAAAGCGGGCCAGAGGCACGAAAAAGGCGTATCGAGGCCGTGGCACCGGTGTGCTGGGGCTGAATCTCCCGCTAGCCCGGCCCAGAATCCCAGAACAACGCGTTACCGACGTCCTGGGACATTTCCCGGATTTTTCAATCGATATTGCGACGAGTCCCGTGACGTCACGGGAGTAGCCGTGACGCCTACGTGGCGGCCACGCACGCGCGCTGTCTCACTGGGTTAATAGGTTAGGTTATCGATCAGCGAGACATCCGACAACACACAGACCACCCCTCGATTCAATTCGACCCACCCTTGGCACACCGACTGGCCCACCAACCCACCATCCTTTAACCATCCCTATGACCCAGCGTCCTACGCAGCTCCACCTTTCCCTTCCAACGTGGAAGGGCGAGTATTTCTTCCCTTTCGTCCGCTCGCGATGGCTTCTTCGATCGCCCCCTAGATTCTCTATGCACCCTTTGTTCGAATATTTATGTTACACAGGAATATTTGGACGTTGTACGTGCACGTAGTACACCGGAGAGAAATTAGGGTATGACATTAGGGAATTGGGTTCTGGACTGAATTTTGTATCGTTCTGATGTTCCCTACGCACTCTTTGTTTGAAAATTTATGTTGGAAGGGGTGACTTTTGATCGAAGAAAATTGAGCAGCTTTTTTTAAAAAGCCCTACTAAAGATATGTATATATTATATGTATAATATGTAATAGACACTACTTAATTAAAAATTGCATAAGTTGTGTACTTTGGTACAAAGACGCTATTTGAATATTTATCAGATGTGTTACATATCTGCAGTTTAAATTATAATATAGCGGAAGAAATTTCTCCTATCCCAGACTACACTAGGTCGCGAAAAGAATCTCATTTGAAATGATAAACTTCAGACGGGTGCGTACATGCTTCAGAACATATGAAAAATTTGCTTATTTTCACATTCATTTCATTTTATTTAAATATGAAGCGTATGATTTTGATACTTCTTATGTTATTGCAATACCTTGTATGCGATCCTTTGTTTTTTGAAACATATATGCGATAAACATTCAAATAATGTTTTTGTATCAAAGTATACACGTCATAAAATTTTTAACTAAGTAGCGTCCTTAAACAAGTCCGTAAGTCTATGGCAAATATTAAAAAAAAGACTAAGATTTCATATTCATTATTATTCACTGAGAAGAGTAAAAAGTAGTCAACATAAATTTCAAAATCAATTCTTCCAATATTATATCACTTTTTGTGAACACTATATCAGTTCTAATTAATGTAAATTGAATAGTGAGTTGAATTTCGTTTTAATGTTCTCTCTGCTCCCTTTGTTTGCACATTTATGTTAAAGGGTTGTTTGCAGCATCACAGTTTAATATTTTGTATGCACCCCTTATTAGAATTAATTGTGTTAAGAGAATATTGAGAAATTGTACGCGAGTATAGTCGATTGGGGAAAATTAATTTGATTGGGGTATTAGGAAATGAAATTGCTAGTGCTTTTATTGGCTTATTGTGATATCGGGACTTAAGGTCGTTAAATAAAGAACATTGATCGTTTGGTGATCACAGCCTGCGTCTTCCTGCTGTTTTCTTCTTGTTTACGACTATTGCCTGCCCAGCGCGCTTCTAAAATATATGTACGAGCGCAAGGGAATTGGAATAGGTTCAGCAGAATGATAGTACAAAATGGTGTATGCTTCGCGGATTCAATATATCCTTCAGAGATTGCAAAAATATGTATTTAATCGCAAAATTAAATAAAAATACAGTTTCAAAGGAATTTTAACGTTGTTCTACAAATAAATATTAAAACGAGATTTCAATTTCTCCTTTGTGGATTTCTTATGAGTTCACTCTATTTGCGCCATAATTCAGACGTTAAAATTCTGAATCGGTCAAAGAAATGAATATTTAAACAATAGATCTACTAAACCAGTCAAAAGATGTGGTATCAGATTTTTTGTTTTTGCCATTACTAAGAACATGCAAATGTTTTTGGAAATATTAACGTTTATTTTTACTGACAGAGGAACATAATTACATATACTACTTTTGTTATATCGCTCTAATTCTTTAATTTACTATGTATAACACATTGAGTTAGATAATAAACGTGGACAGTTCTAGCGTTAAACAAACTCTGCGATAATCATCGTAGATTAAGAACAGAATTTATTTCTATGTGTGTTACATGTAATGAAAATATTTTTAATATAATACTAAGGCGTACCTTCCATAAACACTTGCCTCTACAAATTCAACAAAAAATAATTTTACGTGTTATTTCCGATAAAGGGAGGAATACAGAATTTCACATAGAAAAGGATAAAAATCGATCACCATTTTCACCCTCCAGATCCAGTCACTTACTGACTCGTGCCTCGTTGAATCTCAATCCCAAACAAACCTTCGCGCGAATAGCCAGAAAATTCGATTTCTTGGAGAAACAACGGTAGAACGTAGACGAGACGATTGGTTAAGTATCGATGGGCTACGATAATTCAGCGGCCGTCCATATGATCGTAAAACGATACTTACTGCTACTCGAATCCGTCCAATAAAAGCGTAATAATGACGTGATGGCTGCGTTTTCTTTTCGTTTCGCCGTAAACAATTACCGAAACGAAATTTACGAGATCGATAAAAGAGCTAGCAAGAAAAATGAAGTCGACACGGCGAATTCGTGCAGCTGCGAGAGACGTTTCTCGTTGGTTTATTTTTCAGTATCCGAACGTATCACGAAATAATAACTGGCCGAAATGGTGTAATGGGCTTTGATATACGGTATCAAAGGTTCGTAAAAGGTACCGGCGAGAAAAATGCCCGACGATTCGAGCTAAAAGAAGGGTTCCTTCCTTTGAATCATGAGGCGTACACGTATGGTTTTTGTTGACCATGGTGGAGATATTTTTTAGGTCTGTTGATTTTCAGGTGACACGAAAGAAAATAATCGATTGGACGTTGTACTTACTTAATGCTTTTATTACTATCTATTCTGATTTATTACCAGAATGTATTATGCAAAAGAAAGAAAATAATGAGATATTGTACACAAATGTTATTAGGGATAGACTATAGACTATAAGACAATCGACAAAGAGGGAATAAAAATTTGTGGTAAAGGTAATTCTTGCGGAAAAGACGCGTTTTATCAACGTGAAGTTACGACATAATATATTTAACCAAGCTTTCTCGCTGTCAATATTTGAATCTGCAATCCTTTCTTCAGCCATGGTGGAAAACGCAGAAAGAACTTCTAGAACGTTATTTGTACCACTAAAAAGTGATCGTATTTTTAAAAGAAGGAAAAACGCAATGTTAAAGTAACACCGCGGAGTAGCGTAATTTATTTCTCTCGGCGAAAAAGAAAAGTAGGCCACAGAGAATCGTTCGATGTTATCAACGCTCTACTATTTGCCTTTATTAAAGGGAATTTATTAATTTTTTCCTAAAAATATAGAAGCTTTGAGTGAAGAACGAAGTATAATAATTATATTGTGCATATTGAAAAATACCAGGAAGAGTATGAGCAATAATCAATACAAGAAGAAGAAATTCAAATGATTAACATCTATTTGTTAATGTTAATGAACATTACTATTATACATAATTGTCAATGTTAATAAACTATTATTTCAAGCATCGAATTTAAAAGCAAGAAGAAGCTAAGTAAAACGACTTAGCGAATCTTCTGACGATACTATGAAATCTTCATCGCCGAGGCAAATTTCTGAGAAACAGTATAAAATATCTCGTTATGCATATTAGATTTAAGACCATAATTGGTTAGTATTTTTTTACTTGAAGTCTAATATTCCTTCGAATTATGATATAAGAAATATACAATTTCATTTGAAAAAAACAAAGTTGACTTTGAAAAAGGAAAAGTCGATACACCATTCTTCGTCATCCGTGAAACCATGAAATTTTCGTATACAAAAACTGTTTTACCAGACACATAATTTATAATAATTATATTATATTAATTTATAATAATTATATTATTTTATATTAATAAAATGTATGGAGAAATGTTGAGAGATTCTAATTTATTGACTAGAATCTATATTTCACATAATTATAATAATACTGTAGAACTGTCTGCATTCTAAACATTTATGAATGAAAGTCCACATCTCGATTCACATATCAAAAATGTACCAAACCATGTCTCCACTTGACTTCATTCAATCGAACGAGAAATCAAAAAATTATTCCAATTCGACCCCCTCAAAAAAAAAATCTTGATTGAAGGGGGTTGAAGGCAAAGAGACGAGACTAGACAGAACGAGGGCTGAAATAAAGTTACCCTGAAATCGGTCGGCTCGCTTTCCATTCTGAAGAGCTCCTCTCGATCGAAGGAACCACCACCGCGGAGAATTATCCAACGATTCGATTCCCCGCAGAATTATTCGGGGGAATTGAGCCGAGATAATTTCGCCGATTGAATTTTTCATCGGTTGGATCGTTCGAGCGAATTGTTCGAGGATGGCAAGGCGGCCATTTAAGGGATGATTCGCATCGAAGCCTGTTGATCCTTCCTTTACGTCGTGGAATTGCATTTCTCACGGCACTTTGGCCGCATCCTTCTTCGATGATAGATCGCCTCTCAGCCTCCTATGGACTTCAGTTAAATCGAGTTTGCGAGAAATATCAATGTTGTTTATACCTATGCCTGCTTTTCTCGAGAAGCGACGTTCATGGATAGGATAGAGAGAGAGAGAGAGAGAGCTGGCAGATATTCCAACCAATTTTCGGGCTTTGCAACGAAATATGGGAATGTCAGAAAGACATTGTTCTGTATAGATTTCATTTTGTAAATATTGAGCGTCCTATAAAATAATAATCTGTTCTCGAGACGAAAAGCAATAATACTAGTAGAGAAAACAATAAAGTTAATTATTCCTTATAATTTGGTTTCTTTTGTGTAATCGCTTTCCACTTTGACTAATTGCAAGTATTGAAATTTGAGAGTGTGGGAGTCTCTTTAGTCGAATGTACAGAAAATTTATGTGTTCGACCTAAAGTTTTCATGAATTTCAATTTTATTCCAAACTGTTGCACAGTTTCATAAATGTATAATTCTTTGTCATAGTTGCATAATACTTCGTAACAATTTGTAGTTCTATTGAAGTAACATTCTCGAGAATTGAACATGCAGGCATTGTGTCAGCTTCTCTCAGCTACATGTAACGCATTTACTTCGAATTCTTACGAAGTTTTCAATTTCGCTTTTCGATCCAATTCTACGCCCGGAAAACGCGAACTGTGCCTTTCAATTTTGTTCCACGTTGTCGCGATTTCCCCGGAGCCCTGTGGCTGATTCAACAAGATGATGACGTGATTTTCGCAAGAAAACCCTTGAAATTGCGTAAACAAGTGCAAGACATGACGTTGCTCACGAGTCAAGGGTCACACGCCAGAAATACTCTGGAGAGCGAACCAAGGTACATGCTAAGTTTTATTCTCGTCTGTCCCGTTCGAGCCCAGCAATAGGATCGAAAATATCGTTGAAACACGTCTCTGTAGAAAGTTAGAACTTTTATTTATTTTGTGATTTATGATACCTTGAGCAAATTTTCGAATAAAGATAATTTTAAATACATGACAATAAACTACAGATTATGAGGTAATAAATTTTATTTTCGAAACTGGAGTTATTGTTAGTGCATTTACGTGTTTAACGTTCCCATATCATTCGAAATATATAGCTATACTTTTGAATCACTATCTTCCCCTTCCAGCATTCTTCCAATCGTGTTTCTTTTTTTATTATTATTTTCACTGTGTTAATACTAAAATTTGTCTATAATATCAAATTAACGTAGTAACATTTCGATATTAAATTTTTAATACCAAAATAATATTGTTTCTAATATTATATTATCACTATCTTCTTTAATTATTACTAAATCCTGTAATAAGATGTAGATATTAATACTTCTTACCGTTAAAATATTTTTTGATATGTTACCAACTTTTTTGCACAATAATAGCCTAATGTTTTAAAGAACGAATGTATTTATACGAATTTACATCTGTTGCATATAAATGTTGCGAAATTCTTGAATAGCTATCACGCGTTAAAGTTATTCCCATCGTTGGTGGTATACGTCACAGCGAAAACAAACAGCTGCGACTGATAATTACATTCCTGTGAGGAATTTGAAAATACGTTTTCCGCTGTTGGCTATTGCGCTTTGACGCGAAAGATCGAGTTACAACGACGCTCTTCCTCTCGAAGTTTCTGTCTTTGAGAAAACGAGAACGTTTCTTGCCTGCCGGATTAGAGTTGTCGAGCCATTTCCACGGTAATGGGAGTAACTTTCTTTCTCAAAGGTTTTGTTCATCTTTGTTTAATGATTGTTATTTCTGTCTTAATACGTCTCAGTATCCATACCCTTTAGGGATTTTAAGCTGTCTTCTTCGGTTCGCAGAATGAGATGACATGTTTACTTAACGAACGTCGTTCCTTCTTTCCATATCGATTTCTTAATCATTTATTCGCTATTACGACAAATTAGAGGGTGCTTACAGTTAAATTAGCAAAGATAGAATTTTAAAATAATAATCTCGAAGAAATTCTACCAGAATTCCTTTAATATGTAAATTTTAAGGTCCTGGAATGTTATCTTTTTTATATACTTCTGTAGTAAATTTGATAAAGAAAACAGCATGATTCCATTATCATTTTAATTATTTGTATTTTTCGACATAATTTTAAGTAATAAATTACTTCTCAAGTTAAGCAATCTTCGTAGTAAAGGATCGATGACACCTAAATAAGCAAACGATCACGTGTGGCAATCTCGGGTCCAAATCCAACTAACCGAATCCCATATGGTCTAGTAAATGCTAAAATCCCGGATAGCGATCCCGTTTGTCACAGAATTTGATCAAATCAACCTATTCCTCGGAATCTCGCCGAGGGAAGAGAGAAAAAAGAAGTGACTTCCTGTGTTCTCGAGGGGACAAACATAAGCCAAAAAGCAAGTGGAGACGCGTGCAGGGAACAGGGCGGAGTCCCGGTCGATATCAACGCGGCCTCTGGCCCGTTTACTCCCGCGGGAACAGACACGAAAATTATATCGTCGTCTGCCGCTTATGAAAACAACGCCGTAAAACACTGCGACGACCTCGTGCCACGGTGTCGGTCGTTTTGTAGAAAGCCACGCCATTTTAACCCTGACCGAGTGTTTGCCTTGCTCCTTGTGTTCCTCCATCTAATTTTCAACCACGTCCGAAGAACATGTAAACGATGTTTTTTGTTGGATATGTAAGGTGTTACGGAATGAGTAGTTGTGATAATTAAAACGACGATTTTACATGCGAAGGTAAACTCAAAATATAGAATGAAATATACTCAGGAGACGGTAATTCTTGGGGGAGATTGAATTAAAAAAAGATAGTCATTCACCATGTGGTGATTAATAATTTATAATCGGTAAGGGGATGGTTTTACGTGTGAGGGTAAATTAGAAATAAAGAATTTATATGAGAAGGTAGATTTTGTGGAAAATCTTTTTGTTAGAGTGCGGATGTTTATGCGAATTCAAAATATCACGGCTATAATAAATATTAATCGTTAGGAATTTTTAACTTAAAAGCTTCTGTTAAACGAGAATTGACTTAGAACAGCGCAAAGAAAACAAATGAGAAAAGTGGAAGAGGTAGAGGCAGTTAAGGAAAGTTATAGTAACATGAGGAATAAATACCTCTGAAAACGATTAACCTATAAATGTCTGGGAAGAAAATTGGTTGAGTAAAGTAGTGGAAGACAGATTTCAAGTTAACTTTTTCCATCCACTCAGCCTTCCTTATATCGATCTTCAGAACCATGAAGCAGCGCAAATAATTGCGTAAAAAGGTTAAGCTAAAAAACCTATTAAATTTCCAATACCCACACTTTGCACTTACCTGTCAAGCACATCTACATCCTCGCCATCCTCCAACGCTCTTCAATAACACTACGCTAAGCGTATACACGAAACCATTTAAATTTGCAACATTTACGTTTATACTTATCCTCGAAACGCTCTTCAACGTTCGTTCACTCTCTCGAAAATATGTACATATTTTCCAATATCTCGACTTGCCGCGTACTTTCCCCGGGCGCGCAATATTTTAATAGGTTCGCCTTCCGACGAATCCGCGCGCACGACCTGGAAAAATCGATCCCTTTATAGCGGTTTTCGCCGGCTCTCGAGATTTTTCACGAGAGACCCGTAAACCTGCTTTGAGAGGCTCGCTCGATTTGGCGTGACGTATGAAGGAAGACAAGCACTGAGCTCCCAGAAGAGCGCCGGCAATTTATCTTGCGTCGTTACGATTCCTCATGAAAATTGGCTACCGCCTTACAAGGATCACACCGGGTGGACAGCGGAGAAACTCGCAAGGTAAACGAGGCGATGGAAAGAATGTAGTAACATAGGGTTATTTCAGTTACCGAAGTTTCAACATCTTAAAATTCCATCTGCAACTTTATATTTTAATATAACGAGAACAATGAGAGAATGTCGTGTATTTTAAATGCAGCAAGAGAAAATGTTAATTCGAAGAAATCTAGGGTAGGGTTATTTGAGTTAGAGAGAAGGACTTATATGAACATTAATGAAACTAGCGGTAAAATAGCTTCCAGAAATAATTACATTCTCATAGGAAACTATAGTCTTCAAGCTGTCAATCTAAGTACACGATATATTTCGCTATATTTCACTATTATATTCGTCGATGATGATCATTAAACCACAGTTGTATGCTAATAGCACCTCATAATATATGACAAGTTTGATTATTCTATGCAAATTTTGAAATTGAATTTTAAGATGTTTAGCTTAAATAATGCTACCTGACTATATTTTCTTGTGGAAGATTATACGAAATTAACAACCGCATGAATATCTTCGAAGAAATTAGATACCTGCAAAATACTAGATTGTCGCGAGGCCGTAAATTGTTAATAGGATGGGATTAATTACGCGAAAATCGCACAAAACTGTAGCATCGTACATTTAGCAAACTATTACAAAGTACTGTAAATTTAGTTAATTACAATGGTAGACACGTGAAATGCAGTTTAACTAGCGCACCCCGACATATAATGCACGCCGAAAATTAACCCCTTCACAAACTGCATAAATTAAAATATAATTTCTCCATCTGACCACGCGGAACAGTTCATTCTCATTTGTCCTACCTTTTCCCCTCAACAAACGAATTTTAGAAATCTGAGAAAAAACTTGGAAATCTTCGCCTCATCAGTTGAAACAAATATGATAATAAGGTATAACGAAAGAAATATTAAATTATAATATTAGGTCGTCCGAAAAATTTCTTTCGTTTTATAAGGAAATAATAGATACACAACATTTTTCGTTTTATATTATTTTATCGAATTACGTATGATCCATTTCGTTTTATCAAGATAAAGATCACAACGTTCGACAGATTAGGCTTCATATTTGTATAAAGATGCGTCGTTGTAAAAGACGTGTCTGTAAAAGAAAGACACTTTTCGGACAACCTAATACAAATATTATGCCAATACAGTTAAAATATTGTATTATCTATATGCATTTATGCTAAAGATTTTATTAAAACACTAAAAGTCTTTTTATTTAGCAAAGCAAGAGCGACATTCAGAAATAAAAATTCCAACACACGAGGGTTAAAATAACAAAATACAATATAAATATAAAAATTAATCTCGCTATTTTCAGAACGTTAAAAAATCTTAACATCCTCATTATTATCTTCAAAGACAATCAGATGATCTATAATCCCTTAAACGACAGGAACATAAACTTTTTCCTTGTGGAGCACATAAAATATGAATTTAACGATAACTATTACCCGACATTCAGCATGTCGTAAAGGAAAATTTTGCGCTGTAGAATGCGAATAGTCGTAGCCATTGATTTTACGGATCAGCAATTGGAGCGCAACAGCTTATGACGCTGGGAATCTTGGTAGCTGTTTCGCGATTGCATCCAGTATTTTCGTGCAGTCTGCAGCGCACGTTATTCGCCCGATAATCTTACAGAAATCCCGACGAATCGGAACGGCGAAATGTTTCGCGAGCGAGCAACTGAAAATTTCGTATCGTGCATCGTATGCCAGCCGCGTCGATGTGATTGCGATATCGAACGATAATCGCGACGCGTTCCATCGGAATTTCGATGCAATCACCAGGCCTGGCTTCGTTCAGCTTCGATATCGATACGAACGATAGTTAGCTTTTAGAAGTCACTCGGTTGTTCGAACATTGCGTGAATTTTACAGCAGGATAGAAGAAATTTATTTACGTTAGTATCAAAAGGACGAAATGCTTGCGATATGAAAATTTTTACGCACGTGCACATATTTATGAAAGATATTTAAAAAGATGGAAGCTAGATAAAAAATTACTTTGCCTATTAAATGTTACAGAGTGGGCTATACTTTGGATATTTTATTTGTATCTGCATATTATATTCGTTCTATGCATTTCCTTTTACCTTCAACAGCATAAAAATCAGTAATCTGGCCACGATTTATTTGAACGACTTTGAAATTTGATGGACATTGATTAAAAACAATATTATAATTTTTATTTAACGTACGCACAATTATAATTATATTATGTGACCTCCAAAAAGAGATTTCAAAGTTCGTTTGAAGTTTGAATTAAAAGAAACACTGAGATAACTATTTAAAATTCAAAGAAAGATATTTTCGAATCTAATTTCCAATTCAATATTATATACGGCTATATGAATACTTTCCGAATAGATTCCGTATATACATAGAATATATAGGAAGTTATACATATAGGATATATATTCTCTAACAACATTCGATTCGTCCATTCGCCAAATCTTGTTACTCTCATTTTATAGTCAATAACCAACGACCCAAAGATTTATCGTCTGGGTGTCCTTCGTTGGGAAATCGTCGTGCCTCTTATACCGGCGATCTTTTAACACCGTCACGCGCCGCCATAAAATATTCCGCGTCGCGGCAGATACGTATTCGCGACCCTAACTTCCGCCGATATCCGAGTGTCGCGTCGATACGAGGATCCGCAAAGAAAAATTTCAGCTCGGTCCGAAGGGGATGAAAAAACAAGGCTGCGTCATGTATGATTTATCACCGTTACAAACCATCCCCTTCTTCTTCTTAGTCTTCCGTGCCTTTTTGCACCGACTTCTTCTACAACTTTTATTACCCACTTTCGAAGTCACCTCGCGACCTTTAAGATCCTCCGTCACCACGTCGTCTCTCGTCTCTCTTTTATGCCGGAGAATTCTTTTTGTCGATTTCAATGAGCAACCAACTACGTAGTGCGAGAGGGAAGGGGTGGGCAGACAAAGAGAGGGAGAGAAAGTTGCCAGGAGGCATTGGAAAGTTGGAATATTCTTCTTTCGTTCCTAACAGCCTGGCACGAGTTCCGCGGAAGATAAAGGGGCTGATGAATGCCCCACCGTCGCAGACCGAGACTTGCGAACTTCCGCAATTATAATTAAACTGCACGGGCCCCGGAAGGGCGGCGCGATAGCATTCATAACTCGTCGTGCAAGACCCTAAATACCTGTTGGGAGTAATTCTATCGGTCTGTTGTCCAGTTCCATTTTTATCACTATGATAATTATTGAAAGCTCTTTAAAGTTCTGCAACGATTAACAATTTGGGGTGGTTTTGGTCAGACGCAAGCTAAAATATTTCGCAATACTTTATATTTCTGTAAAAACTGATCTTATCAAACTGTTGTCTCATTGCTCTTGTTACTTTGATAATTTATTTTCATACATTTTTTTCATTTTTACATTTTTACACATAATTACTTACGAAATTATCCTAAAGTAGTTTCATTTAATACCAACAACATTTTTATATTGCAATACATATATTCACCAATCGAGTCTAACCACGCCTCCACTATCTTCATCCAATTCCATTTCAAGTCCAAATCACAGAACCTGATAAAACTACACCTCCTTAAACTACCCCGAAACTACTATAAACCCCGCAAGCGCTACAACGACAAAACAATTCTCCAGAAAGCTCAAACGATCTCGACTACCTGACCCTCGAGAAATCCCATGGAATCTTATTCGACGAAGGGTTAACAGTTCATTACCAAAGGCCGGTCAACAGGAAAATTTCGTCAGGATTGTGGAAGAGAGTGAATTCCAGGTCGATCGACGGAAATCGTTTTCCGCGACTGAGTCGTGAGTATGCTCGTTTCGTCCCTTGGGAGCTGATGCACTACTACGTGAAAAACACCGGTTTCCACTTCTTTATTTTCACGAGCGCGTCCCTGGAAGTGCTCCAGATTTCACGGATCCATCGTGTTTACTATGTATTTTCTTGGTACGTAGCGTCAGGGATCAAGGGACGTCCAAACAACCGATGCAAACGATCGAATTGAATGTATTATCTTTATCGAAAAATTCACTGTTCTTTCTGTTGAGGAAAAGAGGGGAAATAAAATGCTTTGATAAGGGGCAGGGTGGTAGTTGTTTCTTTAGTCCAGAGGCTAGAAAAGGGGTGGTTGAGAGCTGTTCTGGTTTCGCTGCAGGCGATGATCCGTCACACATATACGGACATCCATTCTATCTCTGTCTCTATGTGTTCCCCGAGGGCATGTCTATCGGTGGTCACAAATCGTTTCCTTCTCTCGTGACACGTCTAATGGTTAATGGATCAACTGGGAATCCCTTTAAGACGTCCCGCAGGAAGGTACGACACCAGATCGATCGGCGTCCACCGAGAAAATTGTTCGCGTATCAATTGTTCTCTGACGAGAAACTGGCACACCGAATTTATGCGGGTTCCGAGGTGGTTTGCGAGATGGATTTACTGGATTATGAGTGTACTTTGGAAGGAGATGCATTTCTCCTCGACTGACCAGTTTCAATTTTCCACGCATGTATTTATACCTTTACCTTTTTATACGCTACTATAATCCATTAACCTTGCACGCGCACAGTGTTTAGTTTTCATCTTTTTTATTCGATGTAGCGACTTCCAGGCACTTACACTTAAACACTACTTTTCGTTCACGCCATATTCTCAAACACTTAATTCTATCTCTCGCCTTTCTAAAACTTTCTAAACCTAATATTGATCTTCCACGCTTTTTCTTAATTTGTGGACACTCCTCTCACATATTCAAATTCTAAGGTTATAGTAGAACTCCATTAACGGAATAGAACACTAAATTCTTTGAATTTCATATACTCCATTTATGCGGCGTTCATGTACAGTCACTTATATAACTAGAATTCTTTTGTTACCCTCCTACATATCTACGATTTCTCATGCATTTATATAAGAGAATTTAATCGGTAGAATTTCATTTAATCGCACTAACTAAAATTTCGTTCCAACAAATCACTGTTATGGAACAAATTCCATACTGTATTTTTATTGAAAATTTTTACTGAAAATATTCAGATGTGATAACAGTGACGATATATTTCCAATCGTCAAAGCTAAGAAACTACAAAAAGGTAAAAATCAGAACAAAACACCGTCAAAGGATACACAAAGATCTCTATGATACTCAAAATTCAACGTTGCGAAACACAAAACCCGCGTGCTGAATATTCACGACGGGGAGACCGAAAGTGGAAAAGGGTCTCGCTGCGTAATTCCAAACGCTTCTCTCCTGAGCCGCGCGCGCAATCTTATCGACATCGAATTATTCTTCTTCGTGCACGATCTCGAGCGGGTTACCGTGGTTCGTCTGCCGATAAGACGGCGAACGGGCTTCCCCGAAGTACCGAGCCACTTACCAAGGGGCTTTTATATCTCTGTGACGTTGTTTCGTCGAGGGCAATCTCGAGAAAAGCTACGATATCAGTACGCAGCGTCTTCTCCTTGCATCTACAGCTGACGGTGACTTTCTTCCAGAAGAAAACAGGGGACCGTAGCCAGTCTCGTACGAGTCTCCGGGCACCCATCCTTACCAAGAAAGGGCAGAGCGGCGTTTCGAAGGGTGAACGCGGTGCTCTGACAACTTTTGACGAGATTCTACATGTAGTTTTGGATGTATTCGTCGTTGAGTGAAATTGCAGATAGGTAGATGGAAGATGTGACGGGGCTAGAAATTTCTAAATGACATTCATAAATCTACAGATAGTAGGTTATTTTAGGGATCTATCTCTTAATGAGGTTAAGGCTATTGTCTGTAGGGTTGTAACGTATAGAATGGAAATAATGAATTTCGTGGATTTTGTCTCTGGCTTTGTTAAAAACAATCCTATAAATATTTTAATTACTGACATAAATATACAAACTAGTATTCACATACAGGAATACTAATTAAACATTTTCGTTTGTCTGCGACTGTATATTTCCTCAACAATCAACGCAACAACACCTAACATTAATATAATCTTACATTACTATTTTTTGGATATTTAGATCCACTTTCGCAAAAGTAAATAATATTATTCAATAGACAAAAGTTGCAGGTTATAATTAATGAACTTCTTCTTTGTAATGGTACAACTTTACATCGAACAGAATAACCAATTGGTTTGTAATTTGTAAAATTCATATTCTATAATATAATTTAATTTATTATCAGTTTGCTGTTGGTATACAGGAAAATTTATTAATGTTGATAGCTCGTAACTAATTATTAATTCAATCGTACGAGAGAGCCCTGAATTACTCATTCTGATAATTACTATGTCTGACCACACACAGCCTAAACTCCTGTCACGAGTCGTATAAAAGCAAAGTAGCGTCAGACTAAGTGGAGATCCTTAAAAATGCCGTCTCCATTAACAAGTACGTTCAAATATCAGCTGTCCACCGGCAATGGCGACTGGTAGCGCTGTTACCGCGAGATATTAGCGAGTAAATTCGAATTGGTCTTCTCAGTAATTGACGTATTAGCGTCGCGATGGTTGAAACCAGCTTCTAAGCGGATTTAGGGAACCAACTAGAACCAGAACAAGATATTCGAGATCAGGCGTTATCAGCAACACGCACGTGCTCGCATGCGACTGTTCACGCAAGAATTTCTTGGAAACAAACGTGTTGTTTCTCGTGTAAATGTTTGACGTATTATCTAAGTATCTGTATTGGGCAATTAAATACAGGTATCGTCACAACGACGTCTACGAGCGTTGAATGAGTAATCATTGAACACACAGATCTTTCTTTTTATAAAAGCCAACTATGTCAAGTATATTTTAGCATGCAAAGTTTGTCGATAGAGTTATATCGATATCGAGTGTTACATCATTTATTCTGATAATAGCTTGTGATCGCAACACGTAGTACAGACTGTTATTCGTTTTAACTTCTTATTGGTATCGTTCTCTCGTAGGTGATAGCCGAAAGTTTGGGAAGTTATTAAATTAAGCGTATTTTATTATTATAATTTGTATTCGACGTTTATATAGTACCTATATGGAATAAAACTTATTACAGTTAAATATCTTGAAATTAGCAGATATACAGATAATTATACTTTCTGCTTCCGTTAGATTTATCAGTTATTTTTAAAAGAATTACATCTTTGGACTTAACAGATTGCTTTTATCTTTAATTATGTCATATTAAAACCCTCGTACTTAATGGTAAAGTGAAATTAAAATCAGAAAATCAACAAACGTCTCCTCTTCATATTGAAACAAATTCCTATTTAACTTTCATTTCTCTAGCTATGTTGATAAAAGTCTAAATTTGCACAAACATTTACAGCCCAGTAATTACCAACACAGAGTTTACTATACCTCCCCATCACGAGTTTCATTTTCTTCATTCACTATCCTTTATTTGTTTCAATTATCCACTAACTTATCCAATCTCAAACGTTCTCTTTAACCCATAAAATCGCAGAACACTGAAAATTCCGGAGCACGAGTCCGAGTCGACTTTCAGAGATTTCAGAGCTTAGTTTTGCCTAAAACAGGGATCGCTTGATCGTCGTAGCCTTGGAGCAAGGTCGCTTCGTGAAAGAAACGCGGGCTTTTCCACCCTCCTTCACTTTCGACCCGCAGAGAGGCAAAACGCCGGTTGAGAGGAACAATGGGCTCTCGAGTTTCGACGAGCTGCGCGACGTTTTGCGGTGCCATTTGCTCGAGGGCCATTATTTTTTTTTTTTTTTTTTTCAGTTCACCCTTCTTGCCTCTTTCCACGATCCACGGCGTGTTTCTGTTTTCTTTGAGATTCTGATTTACGCCAGTATTGGAGTCTCGAACGACTTTTGTCCGTAACGATAACGCCTTACATCGTGATTTGCATAATACGCGAAAGAGCGTTGTAATTCCTTGCACTTTGGCTAACTTTCGCCATATATCATACTTTTGGGCGAGGGCGAAGATAGGAAATGCCGCAGACGTTGCCCTCGTTTCACGAGGGAAATAGCGCTCGCATTTGCGACATCTTTCAGTCGAGTTTCTCATTTTTCCAATTCTGACTTCCAAAGTGTTTCACATCTTATGACAAAGCTTAGGAAGATTAAAATCAGTGATTCGCATTAATATTCGGACATTGTTAATATTTTTGCGACATGAAATTTTAATATTATTTAGTTGATTGTTTTCTACTTGAAAAAGGTACGTAGAATATATGCTTCAACTAAATACAATATTCGTTTTAATATATTAAGAAACAGTCAACTAGTTACAGCTTCACGTCACATTTGTATCAATAGAATCGTTCCGTTGCGCAATGGTTTGAACAGTCAAGTGATAATTAATGACCTTTACATTCACCTTTGTAATGAAACTGTTTTTTTCAGAGATCTCTTTCTTTGACAGAGAACTCTGAGCTGATATTCCATAAATCATGATTAATTACCAGAGGCAGTTTAATGGGGATGCTTTCTTAATAATCATTCTTTCGTTATCTTACGTTTCATTAACTTCTTTTTAAATCACCACTCACCCTTCCCTAAAAATTCCCTTAATGCACGTTATATAAAATTACGGCAGGTTCACAGGAAGTTACGTAATATTTCAACATTAAATACTACCAGTGTAAAAATAAAAATGTTCCAAGTTTCTTTCATCTTCTTTAAAAATCACCCGTTTCTAATCTGAAATGTATTTAATATATCTAATATTGTTAACTAATTAAATTGCAGATATACTATGATTCATTTGTACATACATATTCATTTGTATAACTTTAGCTAACACGATTTTATATATTAGGTTATCCGAAAAGTTTCTTTCGCTTTATGAGGAAATAATAAACGCACAACGTTTTTGTTTTACATTATTTTGTCGAATTACGTATGATCCATTTTGTTCTGTTGAGATAAACACCGTAAAATTTCACACACTTGGTTTCACGTTTGCATAAAGGTGCACTGTTATAAAAAACACGTTTGCGAAAGAAAGACACTTTTCGGATAAAATAATATTTTAACAATTTATATGTACCAGCACGAAAATAGAATCGCTCAAAAATTCTTCTATTATCTAGAAAAAATCAAAAAGCTAATCTTTTCCAGTTTCCTAATCTCGGAACACATCCGCTACCTATTTCTACTTATTAATTTTATACAAAAATAAAATTACACATGCTAATGGTATTAACAATAATAATAACAACATAAGATACAAATAATATGAATCCTACATATATCCACACAATATTTTAACTCCACTAAAACCAAGAGAAAACTGAAAATAAAGGCATGCGACATCTTTTCCGCATCAATATCAAAATCTCTTTCCTTGCATCTTATGAACCGAGCCTTAACGCCACCGGTTATTTTCGATATTATGTTCCGCAATATCTTGCGCGGTTCGTGTTTCCGAAGATTTATGGGACCACAAAGGACAATAAGCTCACCTTATTTTACTATAATATCGTCGACCATTCGTCCGCACGAAAGCGTGGCGGTGTTCGATACACAGCGGGAACGCGACGATCGCTCGGAGACTCGACCTGCATCCTGTAAATTTCGCATGGAAATTAAAGTTGTTGCGAAGTTGCACGATGGCGTCGTCAGCCGTTCGAAAACGCCCAGAACTTGCGCGTTCTGCTCGCCACTTTTTCCAACTTTCCGACGTAAAAATGATTCAATGCCAGCTCGCACACCGCAGCCTCACTGTGCTTCTTCGAAAGTTCTCGAGTTGACGGCGATTCCGGCATGCCGTTAGTAGCCATTATGGCACTTGTATCGTTTGCCGTTCTTACGATCGCTGGATGAAAGTAATTCACCATGATATAGTGTAATAGGAGGAGATAAAATTGATGAGAATGTATATAGTTCGGTGAAAATGAATATGTTACGAGTGGGATACATGCCGGGTTTGAGATTTAGTAATTGAGAAGCTTTTTGAAAAGAGGAAAAAAATAAAACGTCTACAACAAATATATATATATATATATATATATATATATATATATATATATATATTCAGAGAAAGAGAGAGAGAGAGAGAGCGTTTTTTTTTAATTAGGTGCTACGTTTCATTCTCATATTTGTTAATTTATTCTACTACATAATACGGTTCTATATGTTTCATTTGCATAGTATTCAATTTTTGTAATTACATAAGAGTACTAAATGTTACGAAACATATGATTGGTCCTAATTAGTTAACACGTAAATGGTACAGTAATTACAATGGTGTACCCAGTACATTTTATAAACATTTTAGATACTAAATTTCCTAGCCAAATATTTGAAGCATGACATTTTTATTTAGTTTATGAATATTATATATTAGGTAAAATTATAAATATATTATATAGCGAATTATAGTGTCAAGATATTTCCATCTAACTGTAATGTCAAATTCTTGCAATTTATACGGAACCGAATATAATATTTCTGTTTGGTGTATCAAGTCCAGAAATTTTGTGAAATCGAGGTGAACGCGTTATCGTTGACCACATCTGAGATGCACGTCTCGAAATATCAAGTATGTTAAACGTGATTTGTCGAATGCAACCTTGACCTCGTTAGCTCTAGGATCGTATGACGATGATGCCTCAATTTTCTACATGGTACAGCAGGACTTGCCGCGACAAACATATAAGGCAAACCAATCTTCCTCCGAAAAGACGGCCACATACATGAAAATGTATTGTTTTAGCAATGATCAGTTCTGCATTTTGGCGTAGATGTTCGGTGATACCTAATCGTGCAATGAGAAAATATTGATATTCAATGTTGAATTTATGTCTCTAAATATCGCTAGATTCTTTTGCAGAATATCAGATCCTGACTATTTTCAGTTATTTCTTCATGTTGCCCTCCTTGTGATTATATTTTGTAATATCAGATATTCTACAAAAATTCAACACGCAAAAATATATTTATTCATTAAAGTCTCTTCTTATTTCGTACTTGAATGTTAATTTTGTACTCGGTAATTATACCAAACACGTCTTTTTGTATTTTTCATTGAATACTTAGTACTTTTCTTATTTGCTACAAATATTCGTATATTTTAATACATATAATTAATTAATCATAATTAAGATTCAAAATGAAATAGTTATATACAACCGCAGATTTTGATTCTAAGCTAACATTAATTTTTTTTGAGAACGTCCATAGAATAAATATTCCTATTACTTTCAAAAGATAGTTTCTGAACCTGTCAGTTTAGAAAATTCGATAGTACTGGTGTTAGTAAGTTTAGAAATAAGAGAAACCATATTAGGAAGTTATTAAGCATAAAAATCGTAATTCGTCACAAAATAACTTGCTCGACAATCTCATATTGCTTTTCACGTGAAAGAAGGAAAAGAAAAATAGGAGCAAGGAAGCTGCACGCGTAAGGCACAACTACGAGTTATCGATGAAACAACAAGAACTGTTTCGCTGCAACTTCGCCCGAAGAAATCGTTTTCAAACTTCAATGGAGTTTTCCTAGTTCGCGCTTTGACCTGCCTGCAGAATTTCTCGGCGAACGTTTCCGCCGACAATGGAGGAAAACGAGATTTCGATTTGATTCCGTCCGTCGATCTCCTTGTTTCACGGCTTCTCCACCACCCGTCTGATTTTCATTTCACGCTTTGACACTTAATTTCAGAGTCGCGCGTGCGAATCTGGGTCCCGTCTCGCTTGATTACTCCAGACGCGTGTTCTAGTCTTGTTTCATTATTTAATCTCGAATTTCAACTTTGAATTCTATACTTTTCTAGACAAAATTTATAGAGCTTTCTCATTCTTAAACTTTCTATTGGGTTTTTAGTAAATTTGTTGAGGTTGGCTGATAGAAGAACGAGTGGATGAATTTGTAATAGAAAAATATATTGAAATAAATAAAGATATAAGTATAAGTATAATGTATAAGTTTGTGCTGATCCAGATCCTCACTCTCATAGTGTTACAATACAATAGAATCGATAGGGAGCACGTTCATATATTTATAACAAAAGAACATTACCAAATAAGTCAACCTTATAGCTAAAGGCTACAAGGAACATAAATAGAAATCTATTTATTAGTTCCTTTGTTCCTAGACCTTGTAACCCAAAACATAATTTATATTCAAGAGCACAATAATATGGACCTCTCCTTATTTAGAATATTTTTGTTTGACTAAATTCTATTTTCTGCGTAATAGTGGTCTTCAGGTCACGGATATACAAAAATAAAGATGTAGAGTTTTTCCTGAAGTAATTACTTCAACAAAATTGAAAAATATTATTGCAATGTGATATCTATTCAGTCTGAGGAGGAATTAGGCATTTGAATAATGTAAAAGTTTTATGGATTTATTATCAGACCGCAGAGAATCTTTGTCGTGAATTGTAATAATGATGCAATATTGTGATCATGTATTTGTTACAAATCATCGACGATTTACTTATAAGATGACTTATAAGGGTTCTTCCTCATTTTCCTTGGCTCCAAAATCATTCCATCTTGGCTCCAAAATTAAAACGTTCTGAACGACGACATTATAATTACGTTAATGAAATTGTAAGGAAATTAGCAAATCGACTATGTATCGAAACATTCTAAACAAATGTTTAGGTGTGAACGTTCGCTAAAAAACGAGCGGCAAAGGGGGACGGCTCGTAGATTTTTGAAGATGTCAACGACCGCGAATCACCGCTACGCGGCGTAGGGTCGGAATTAGCAATGTAAATATTCACGTTGTGCCGAGTACAAGCTCCGCATATGTACATAGGTAACAAGATGGGCCTCGGATTCAGAGCAGCCATTGCATAACCAACATCAGACGTAACATCGATGCGCGCCTCTTCGCGTTTCGTATGTAGATAGTCAAAAAATACCTTTACCGGTTCCCGATATCGCTGCTTGGCCCTCTTTCCGGTCGATCTTCTGAAAATGGGACGTGTTAACAGATATCGTTGTCGCAGTTCTTAAATGTTCTAACTCTACGTTTCAAAAAATGTAATTAAGCAATCGACATATGTCTCATTGGTATACATTATGCGAATTCATGATATCCAGTATGATGAAAATTCTGGTTCTCAGGAAGCAACAAATATTCAGTTCTTTTAAGTTTTAACTTCACACAATAATATTAAAGACTGAGTTTTCCTACTTTACAAACTAATGGAGATAAAATGATTACGAGCTATAGCGACAATATACTACAGATATGTAGTGGCAAGTGGTATATTATTATACATTATATAATAATATAAAACTGATAAGTATTCTGATAAAGGAAAATACTTGGCCAAAACGAATAAGTACTGTTAAATTCACGTGTGAATTATCAAAAATATATGAAACATAAAAATTAAGCATAATTTCGTTCCTGATTTAAGTTACAACCAGCGACTGTCGAAAAACAAAATTTTTATAACGACGTCAATCCCACGCGATTTTATCATTTACCCTCTGAGTATCCTGCGTGCAACTGTTCTCCTATAATAAAAACGCAACAATGATAACCGAAAAAGAAACAAAATGGAATGATCAAAAGCGCAAAGTGGCGAAAACTTGCTTCGTAGCACGATGTCCAACGAAATGCCAACGAATCAATGCGAAAATTCACCGGTTCGTTCAATTTTCGACGTACGCGCACCGTTAACGCGTTCCTCTGGGCGCATTAAAAAACGACAGAGTGGAAAGGCAAAAAGGGAAAAAGAAAGGAGGAAAAAACGAGTGGAAAAAACAATTTTTTCATATCGCGAAATATCTGCGGCAAAAAAAAAAAAAGAGGAGAGTATCGTCCAACAAGCCTGCTCACTTCGGGCCACCGATCCTGACGGAATGTTTTCATCCTCCATCCACGCTTTTTTCCCCATTTTACATTCTGTTTTCTATTTTTGGGGATCTTTTTTGTCGACGAATACCAGCCACCGATTAACATCACCGCGCACGATGAAATTCTCGACGCTCTGTTCGACGGTGGTGAAATTAATAGTCGCGTGGAAACCGCGTATGAAGATAAAGAATGGAAAATCGCCATCCATCTCGTGCCCAATGTTTCAAATTTTCATCAATTATTACAAATTTTTCATTTTCCTCAATTAGAAGGTTAAGCAGCCGACAACAGAAAGAGGCGTGTTAGATGTAGCAACGACACACGTAATATTACAGTAAATACGGTATGCACACTGGCTCATGAGAACCCTTAACTGGTACGGTAAAATGAAAATATACTGGCTCACGAAAGTACTTGAACTTTTACCATAAAAAATCTGTATATCTATGTATGCGTTATATAAAACATTTTGAAATTTCGTTAGTACTGTAGCGAAACACAACTGTCATAATTGTATTGATTAAATCTGAAACCAATCTAATATATTTACAATCGTGGACAAAAATAAATGGACAGGTAATGAAAGATAGATATCAATAAAGTTTAATCGAACTAGCACTAATGCTATCTACTTAAGATTTATTTATTTTGTATCCTTATAGTATATAAAATATTTAGTAAATAATTGAAATGGATATTTACATTTTTGTCTAAACAAGCCATATTTAATGTTACTTCATCAATACCTATTTCTATTGTCTGCCCCTTAATTATTTTTCTACGACTGCATTCATTGCAAATATATATTTGGCAAAAGAATTAATATACTTACGATAATTACATCTACTATAATTTATTATTAAAATTGGCATAGTGAATAGTCATCGTAAACAACGAAGGTTGAATATGGTCTCACTAAAAATTAGAGTAAAAAAAGAAAAACAAAGTTAAAGAAGAAGAAAAAATCGTGAGTCGAACTCGGAGGTGTAGACTCACCCCTGGAGACTCGGTTATTGGCAGGCTTGTCCTCACAGACGGCACGCGTCGGCCATCTGTCTCGGCCTGTTTCTTCCGGAAAGTGTAAAAGCCTCGCAAGATCCCAGACCCTGACGCTCTGAGGAAGTTTCTTGCCTCGATACACGAGAGGCTCGATACCCTCGGCTAGGTAGCATGGAATCGGAAGAAGGGGTGGATCTTGTTAGAAGTTGCCCCCGGCAGGATTCATAACGCGGATGTTGGATCTCTGGGTGTGCTCGAGTTGAATGGAAATTGAAGTTTTAATATAGAAGCTGCGTGCGTTTTCGGGAAATAGAGAAACGTGACGACGGGGGAAATTGGAATTTGAAATTTCTAATTTACGTTCTTGTTAGAAGGACGAACAATTCTTGGCTATGGGTGTGAACAATAACCTCTCTTTTGTATTATTGAAAAATTTATATCACTGCATATCGTTTCTTATTGGACAGAGAAAATATCATTGTATTGAATTTTCGATTAATTATGTTACTGTCGAGATTCTGGAAATCGTATTTCTTAAATGCGTCACAGGCTACGAAGCTCCGTTGAGAATTGAGAATATTCAATAAATTTCACTGACTGAGAATAGTTTTAGCACAAACGATATTTCACAACGACCAATGTTTTAGTAACTGATGAAATATTCTATATTTTTACAAACGAAACATATCTATACAAATATAGGAGTTTTATTAATTTGACTTGTTACCAGATAAATCGTAGAATATTCATTTGGATCAATTCAATTCATTATATGAAAATTAATTAAAAATTAGAATAGAAGTGGCCAAAGAGAAATTGTCCGAAATGAAATTTTTGAATCATGCAATTATTGACGGAAAAAAGCAAAAGGGCAAAGAAAAGTACAAAAGTTGGAGGCAACTCGAAACATCTACTACAATTACACTCGTACAATTATCTTATGCAATCTTGACTTCTTGTCACGAGTTCTGATATTTTATTTTCGTACAACGTGATGGGAAAGACGAACGAAGGTCACGTAGCTTTGATCACGATAGTATTTGACGTTCTGACACGCAAAGGCTGAATGAAATATCATTGCCACAATGAACTTTGCTGTAGGCTTTATAACAGTTCTTTCAAAGCTCTAAGCAATATATTTAAACTTCAAGGTTAAATCATAATTGCATCGTAATATTTTTAAGTATCCTTTCCCCTCATTAATCATAAACGATAGTTTTAAATATTTTAATTTTTCACAATATGAAGATAAATGAACTGGAAAGAAACGATACCATATTTACATTTGAAAGAATTCGGAAATCGTTGCATCTGAAATTAGTTTACCTATATTAACCAGTTTAACTTCATGTTACAAATTTTTAATTAAAACATAATCCACTTAACAGCTTAAAAGTAAGAATTAAAATACTTCTCAATATTAAATACATTCTAATAATGTAATTTAATATAATCTACAAAGTTACAGAATAATCAGCCACAATTAAACAGTAGTTTTGCAGAGCTCGTAAAATTGAAATCGGAACGAAAGGTTGCTTTATCCAGTGGAAGATAAATCTGGAACGGTAAACAATACCGGTAGTCTCAAACAATTCTCATCAACGCGCGGAAAATGAGCGACTGGCGCACGTCGATGTTTCCATCGTGGAAACAAATCGCTTCATCGACCGAACTATCCTCCTCTCCCGGTGTTCCACATTTACGCGACTGCCGATAATCGAAATTCATTAATACGCCATCAATTAATCGACCCTCTTGAAAATTGCCGACGATGATGCGGCCGGAAATCAAGCTAGCTTGTTGCTGCTTAAATTGAGTGCATCAACGATCCAGTTTTTCCGAAACTGCCGTTATTCTCTGACTAGCTGTTTCAACTTCCTCCATTCTCTACAGCTAATATATCATAGCAATATATATAGTTATATATTTCTTTTTTCCACGATACTACATTACAGTTTATATAGTCTAATTTAAAGTACAAAAATATTGGAGATTTTATCTAAATAGTTGATTAATATTTATATTTTATTCTCATCGTGTCATTTCTTTGTAGATTATATTTTCAGAAAATTCAAGTATATTGAAATTTGTATATATTTATTTTATTATATTGAAATTTTGTATGTTTTATTGTTTTATAGCTTCCTTTTTATTTGTAGTAAATTTTGTGTTGTAATTTTTCAATTTTCATATGTTTTGTTGAATTTGAATTTAATTTTTTAAGAACTTCGAACAAATAACGGGAGAAAGATAGTATCAGAGAAATCGATTAGGAAGATCGCTTCAAATAAAACAACGTGACGGTGGATGTTACGTGTACGGCGTGAAATCACGATCGGCTGGCGAATAATAGGCGACCGGTTGGCAAAAGAAAATCGCGGCTACAAAGAGGACGAAAAACAAACGGCGGGAATGAAGCAAAAAGCAGGAAACGTGGAACCGGCGCCTCGTAATGACGTAATATCGTTCGCGATCTCCTCTCCTTCTCTTCCTAACTTGTCCCTTCTGCATCGCGATAATGGAACGTAACCGAGCGTTCATCGATCAAATCTCTCGCGCGTGTCCGACTTTTTTGCCACTTAACGCAAAACCGTCCAGGATAATGAGACGACTCGCGTTCCCGGCGAGCTACGAATTAGCAAAAACGCGTTACGACGTCGCCGTTCACGCTTTTATACACTCGTCTTCCCGTGTTTTTGCCCTCTTCTCTTGTAAACGATTTGTGTTGGTGTGTAGAGACGATTTAATTTTGTATGATGTATCGTGGTATGCAAATTAGAGTTACAGGTTTTCCACAGGCATAAATCTTATTAGAGTTGGCAGGATAATAATTTAAATTCACCTTGATCGGCTTCTAAACGATCGCAGATGATTTCATTTTAAACGATGCATCGTGTTATTCAAATCTTCGAGTTTTTCAAGAAGATGAATTTTGTCTGAAGGACAGTAACGTTTTACGGAAACTTTAGGTTTGATTTAGTAGATCTGTAAGCGATCAGAATTGATGCATAACGATTACTTAATTCTGCAATGATATACGATGGTATTCAAATAAATTTCACGTGTTTCGAACAAATAAATTTTATTGAAACTCGAACAATAATGATACTTATATTTAGACGAATTTCAGATTCGAGTTGGTTCCAACTTGGAAAGTTGGAAGTTGTACAGTTTGTTTTTTGATACGCGAAGAGTATTGGAGAGATGGATTGAGGACAGCAAAATAACAAAATGCTACGATATAACTTTATTTAACTTACTCAATGACCTCGATTCTAGATTCGTTTCTCTAATTCATTTACAATTCTAATGGCCTAGACTTAAGTTTAATATTGAAACGTTCAGAATCTTTGTATTGCGCGTTGCTAGAAAGAAAATTGGCGGGACGATACAGGAGCAAGGGAAGTACTGCTCTGTATTGTTCATTATTTTGTTTATATATGCAACACTTTCGTCCAATACGTGTACCTACCTTTACAATTGCGTTGAGTTTGTACGAAATGATCAATCACACTCGCATTCCGTAGGCTCGTTCTCTTTCCTGCAACGCACGATATATACATATTTAGAAGATGCTTTGTGTTGCAAGCACTTTGTAAAATCAAAGAAGTTTAAGATTTAGTATTCATTTATTGCTATACAATTACATTATGATATTATTTTAATAAAGAATTTCAATGTAAAAATTGCAGACGACTGTGAATTATAGAATTCTTTTTTTCTATTTTATCACGTTGCAATATATAAAAACTGAATCTCCGTGCAACGTAAAAACGATATTTCACTAATTGCTAAATTTTGAAAAAATACCTCACGATTAGTATCATTTTAGCAGAGAAATCTTTCGATGAGAAAATTACGAGTCAGCAATTGCTACACGTACACAAATTAATGCCATTACAATGATACACTAAAGAAGATACTGTATTTAGTAGTGTTGGTACTACAATAGTAGAGTAATGGATAAATCAAATAACAACTTCGGGAAATATCAACTTCGTACGAGGGTCAATATAAAATATCATAAATCAAATCTACCAACTATCTAACCGAAAATGATTTTTACAAAGAATCTCTGCTAAAATTTCCCTTTGTCTTGCAAACTACCAATCGCAATCTGCCCAACAATCTCGCCAATCTCCATAGAACCCATCTAATCTTCCCCCTCCTGCTTTCAAAAGTAGCAGCAAAACGGCCACTAAAAACCCTGATGCATCCCCACGGAAGAACCGAACGATCTTCTAATGTGACGTTGAAAAACATTCTCGCCCCACAGGCACGATAAATAGTTGTTGAACGTGGTACGGCATCGCGGTCAGTGACACGTTTACGACATCATTCGTTGGACGAGCATCGAAAGCGGGACTGGATTTATACGGTCGGTGGCCGGTAAACCATCCTATCGAAGCGTCCTTAGATACACGGAGGCATCGTCTACGCGCGCTATCGAATAAAAACGGGGTGAAGCAGGCTAAAAGCTGGGACACGCGATAAACGCGTAACCAGAGGCGAATCTGCGTTGATTTCCCTGTCGTCCTCTCCCCTGCTGCTTGATGGCCTCGCCATTTCCATCAGATCCACGCTGAAGAAATAGAAAAAAGCTGAGCCATCCCCGCCGTGATTCAGCCGGCTGATAAGTCATGTTCTACTCTCTACCACATCGTGGAATTTTTGCGGAAACGCATGGAGGAAGAATCGAACGAGGATAAAGAACGCGGAGGGGTGAAGATTCGATATTTCCAGTAGCCTTGGTTTGGGGATGATCGAAGGTATCGGAGCTCTGAAACCTTGGTAGAATTCATCCCGATGGAAATATTGGGAAATTGTAGCAGAAAAAAGGGGTTGAGTGTGGTAGAATCATTTGTGAGAACTGATGGAGTACGATGGGTCGCTGGAGATCTTCCGAAGGTAATTTGTGATGCTTTGGAGAGGTTGAGGTCTTGGTGGGTCAGGGTTTCTGGATTTAAATAGCTCGGAAATATCGAGGACTCGAATTACGAACAATCGCAATAGAAAAATTCATTAGTAAAAATGTTTATCGATTATGAAGATTATAGCCAAGTTACGAATATCTTTTGAAAATGACTGCACCAGCTAACTTTTCAAAACGTAATGAATTTAAAAGTTGCCTCCTTGTAAAACATGAAATCCTGTGATTTTCGTATGAGAACTTTAAATTGTTCGAGGCATATAAGAAAGAGCATCTGGAAAATATTACAGATCCTGCGAATTTGGTTATACATTCGGAAGTCTAATAATACTTGCTAAACGCCATACTTTGCATGGATCATAAAAGGGAAGAAAGATCGATCCACTTTACAATTCGAACGTTATTCAAATACCATTGTCCCAAACTGGGAAATCATTGTGTTCATGAATGTTCTGAAAAGGGCAAGAGCAACGAAGAACGCGTCCCTCTATGATTTCCAGAATTTGTCTACCCCCGTGGAAATACAATGCAGAAAATACCGAGTTATTATACGATAAGGGTAGAACTTTGCATGGAGACAGGATATCCTTTCCAAAGGCAGAACCAGGATAACGTTTTCTTGAAACTTTATGGTCATAGCAAACCCTGCGAATCTTCCGCGAAAACTTTCTTCTTGTTTACTTGAGCAACAGAGATACGTATTATAAAATCCATTATAGAATACAAGCGTAAATAATTTTTGTATCTCTCTTAGTTCTTCTGCTATTGATCCACTCGAATTTATTGGATTTCTTGGAATGTATAAGTGGATAAACTTTAAAATTTGTTAAAAATATTTTCCTCCATAAATCATTTCACATTTTCTTATTAAATGTAAAATGTCTATATGTAAATAGAAAGTGTATTTACAACAAAATACTTACTCATAATTTTACATCGATTTGCATATGATTTCTAATAATTAAATCCATGCCTATATAAAAATGTTTATAGAAAGATTTTGAACGTAACTCGCACTTGAATTGTGACTTCTGCGCGATTAAAAATAATCTTTAGAATATTCTTATAAAAATTTCCTTTTCTTAGAAGCGTTAAGCGCCACGTCATTTCCGATTGTTCGTTTCTCGATAATTTATTAACCAACCTCAGCTTTCTTTCCTGATGTCCGAACCAAGTAACTTTTTCCTCGTGCACGTCTCTCGAGGAAAAACTCAAGGAAATCGCAAGCGGGAGATGAAGAAAACTTTCTACCCAAGAATAGTTCCATACTTGTCCTCATCGATCATTCGTAGGCCTCGCCATGGATTAATATAAAGCAATTCCATCTGCGAGTGACAGTCTCAGAAAAGGAGGGGAACATCTCTATGCTGATAGCCATGGAAATCATCCTTTTCTTCGCAACCTTCGAAGCGTTATTGCAGAACCGTCAACCCTCGTTTCGAACCTCATGAAATGTGTCAGTTACAATGTGCTCTATTGCATCGAATCGATTCTGCGAATGCAAATAATAAATTCAAGGAGTTCGGTCACGTGCTCTGTTGCCGATTCAGACATTTTATTTTTGATCTTAAAACTGACGAGATTCAAGATTGAGTTGTTATGAGGATAAGCTAATTGAGAAATAAAGAATTCTTTGTGGAAATTAATGTATAAATAAACGTAAGCTATTCTCCGTAACTCTTCTGTAAATTAATCTCTTTGTGTATTTTTGTACAATCTTACATGACTACGTTCATGTATATGGTTACAATCATTTTGTAAGTAGATCGTTAGGCAAAAAGTGTATGAAGAGGAATCCTATTTCGATGATGTTCCTTCTTGATTATTATACATTTTATAATTAAAATCGATAAATGGAAATTCTATATTCATACTCTATTATAACGCATTGAACCCAATTTGATTTTTCCCAATTACAACGCTAATAAATTCGACCATGGTATATTTAGTATGCTATACAGTAATTAGATTTAATGATACTTAACAAGTTGGACTGTTTAATAATTCACTGACCTTTCACATAATAAGTTATCAAACACTTTGTAGATTATATGCTTACTTCGAAGTGATTTGTGTGTACGATTAGATGTATAATTAATTCAAAGTATTAAATTTATTTGCAAAGAAAGGAATTCTCAAAGAATACCATTATCTAATACCTTAACCGTTAAAATTTAACACGTCAAGGAGGATCATACGTATACATTATTCGTGCACCAAATAGTATTAGCAGTTCACTTTGCTGGCCACCTAAATATAACAAGCAAGAATAGATAGTATGCAGCGGCCATTTACTGTTAAAAGGTTAAAGTGCAGTGTATAGAAAAGTGGCGAAGAAAGAAGTTCTGGCATCGATAAACCATGGCTGGAAAGGGGCTGCACGTGGCAGCACTTTGTGTGATAATCTTGTTTCGGCTGCGTGGCGTCCCAACGCCACGATGCTTTGCCCCGAAAACGCCACGGCTCAGCCCGACGACGTCATTAAAACGCACGTTAATTACTTTTACGTTGAACCGAAACATCAGAGGGATCGTTTATCGTCCAGCAAATTCTCGTGAAGCTGCTTTAAGCTGAGGTACCCATTTGATTATGTAGAATTTTGAAGAACGATCTGCTACATGGTTCGCTTAAATTGATCGTCTATAATATAACATAATAGATTATGCGAGAAAATGTTGGATAGTATTTGAAATTGTTTTGCGCATGAGAGACAATACAATGGATGTCTAAACGAATGTCTTGTGTGAAATTCAACGTAAAATAGAAGGCGACATTCTTATTTGAAAAATTAAAAAATTCTATAAATAAACTGTATGAAGTAATCATATCGGACAAGAGAAATTATTAAATCAGTTAATGATAATATATTTCTTCAAACAAAATTTGTATTATATTACTTATTAAATTTGTATCTTAAAAAACAAAGCTAATAATATCACTTTAAATAATTATTTCAATTTTATGGTAAATCAAGACTGAATGTTTTAGAACAATAAATGAAATAATTACACCTGATAAAGTACAAAATTGGTTAATATACGTTTCATGTCATAATGATCATCCCTTTTGATCTCTGTCAGCAATTTATTTATCCTCCTCTATTTTTATAGCTCCCATTTAGCGATGAGGCATTGAATCGATTAGTGATGGAAGAACGAATATGTTATTTTTTCCCCATTCTTCCTGGGTTGTTTTTCTCAGCTCAACTGTCTCAAATTGGGGCCACTTGAAAAAATTTGTCGTCCCAAATGCTGCGTAGGATTTAAGTCCTAGTAGGCCACTGTAGTAGAGGTAGCTATGTGTATTTCTCGACTTTAAAGAATTGTTTGTCCATAAATTTTCTCCAAAATTAACAAGTACGCTGTTCAGGAGTTCAGTATACTTTTCTCATTTTGTGCGACACGGAGCAGATTGGAGACTTACCTCGATACTTAAACATAAAATAAAAGAATGCATTCGTTCAGGAAGATTTCAGAAAATGTTGTTCAATATAATTAGTCCACAAACTGTAATATCAACTCTTATTCCAAGAGCTTCGCAGCTCTGGTTACCGTAAATATGTTTAGATTTCAAGTCAATGCTTGTTAAAAATCCGACGCAGCGTTTAGTTTTACAGCTTGGCCAAGAGTTTTGCCACGTTATCTCGCTCGCAAGCGGCTTTTATTTGCATACTAGCGTCGAACAGCACGGCTGTCGACGTTTCGTATATTTAAAGCGGACGCATTTGGTTAAACTTTAATTAATAATTTGAGCACGTGTCTATTCGCTGTCTTACGGGCGTGCTCTTTCGCGGACGAACAGGTACGAGCGTGGATACGTCGTCGGTTGCAATTTCCATTCTACGCGACATCTAAAACATGCAAATTAGATTAAACGCGCTCAGACGAGGCAGGTTGCATTTATGCCGTGAATGGAAATGCGCTAAAGATTTGATTTCGAATGCAGTTCTCACTACGGATCAGAATGCATATCTTGGCAACAGTGCACGATGATTGCAACATTTATAAGCCGACTTTCTATGTGTAAAAGTATCGACGAGTGCAGTGGCTGTCGAAATGTAAGTCTATTTCAGTGTAGCTTGTACGTTTACGATCTTGTAGAATATGGTATATGTTACATTGCACTCATTAGTTACAATGTGCAATTTGTCATTGAAATATTTGAAGCTCGCTTCTCTGTTTTTTAAGAAAGATTATACAGTAAAGACTATTATGAAATAAAGACTAGGAGTTTGAAATGTTTTACGTTGAATGGAAAAAGACAAGGATCATACAAGTAAAAAAACTAGAATTTTAGTTTTCTTTAGTTTTGAAACGGTAAATAGGATATTTTAATTAGCGAGAAATTTCTTAATCATAAGTATTGCTTCCACTTCGCCACCGTCATCTTTCCTTAGACAATTCATCAGTGTTTTAAAATATTTAACAAATATTTCTCTAGGAATGTTAAGAATACGGAGAGAGATACAGAGAATATTGTTTCACGGTTCGTAATCAAGGCGCGATGGGGATGTTTAACATAATAAACATCCGCAGTCACGTTTCCAAGCTCGTGCAAGCAGAAGTGACTTGAAACACGTCTTCTCACAGAAGATATGCAAATGAAATCCAAGTCTTCCGCTATGCACTCAGCCGCCATTGCATCCAGAGTCAATGCAAATGGTCGTTTGTTAGATGGAAGAAACGATTTCTTCATGTTTACACAAGTGCACCGCGCGAAACACTTTAAACGTGTTTGCAAAGCACTGCTGGAGTACAGCCTTTTCCCGCTTTATTCAGTCGCGTTGCCTACATTAACACTGATATAGATGCTCCTTTTTAAGACTGTGAAGTGCGTTTCATAAGGATGATACAAGAATCTTTTTATTTTAATACTTTCCTCGAGCTAGGTATTTATGGAATGATTTTCAGTAGTATAGATCAACCATTTCGGTTGCTTAGACTTTCTTCGTTGTTTGTGTATTTCGTTCAATAAATTTTTTACTCTTATGACGTTATCCAGCGTATTTCCAGTAAAAGGATATTTGTAACAGAAATATTAGTTGTAAGAGAATATTAAATATTTTCAGTAGTATAAGTCAATAAGTACAGCTCGGTGAAGTCTTCGAAATTTTTATGCTAAAGTTCATTAATAATTCCATAGTTATTTCTACAAAGTCGAACACTATAAGATCTCTTAATATAAAACGAAAATTATTAAAATTCGTCAAATCTACTTATAGTAGATATATGAAACAATCTTTCCATGAAAAACACTGGACTTTACAAAACCATTTCTAACACCAACTTATACGTATACAGTTCAAGTTTCTATTTAAAACTACTGACAGAAAAGCAACTAACAAAACGATGTTATTAATTCATTTCTAAATTGATCTTCTAAGAACACAGACCAATGAAAATATTAAAATCTTTGTTCCTCCTTTTCAGAAACTAATTAAAAAAATCAAATTACAGTATACAAATCAAGTTAAAAAATTAAGTTACGCTATCTAGAAATTCAGTTTCTACAACTTAGTTTCTATAACTATCATTCAGAAAATTTCCAAATAATTCCCTAATGATTCACTAACAGCCGTCATACTAACACAAACATCCGTCGAACTCAAATCAGACACCCATCGCGTATCAGTGTTTCATGAATGTCGTAGAAACTGCATCGTTCGCGATTCCTCCCTGATCCAACGTCTAGAACATGCAAATTAGATCCGAAACTCATAGTCACGCGCTCAGTCGCAGTAATGTCTGCAACGAACGCATCCGACCGATAAATGCTGCGAAGAAAAGTCTGTGCTCTATGGAAATAATTAATATTTTATATTTATCGCATATATAGTATTTTATGTATATAATGTTTTATAGGTGTTTATTAATAGGTGTTAATTGACATATTATAAAATATAAATTGTAATTTGTAAAATTTGATTTGTTTTATTGCCACTGCGTTACGCAGATATTTATTAGTATTGATAATTTGGAATTTGTGGCTTGTAAAATTTCACCCATAACGTTACATAATTTAGTCGTCCAATATGAGCCAGAAAATATTAATTTTAGTTAATTCATACGATCAGCAAATTTGCTACAAATAATATGTTTTTTTATTAATTATAATAACTTTTATTAATCGTTGGCTTCGAAGCAACTAAACGTTGCAGGAATTGGCGAGAGAGTTTTCATAGCTCAAAATTAGTCTCTTTCAGTCGAAAGCCGGAGGCAGAGCTTTTGTTGAAAAATACGTGTAATTAAGTTGAAATACTTATAAGCTCTTAAGGTGATTATTCTCCCACCAGTTTAACGCGATCCTTTCAGAGTAAGGGTCTTAGAGATTAATGCCGGCAGGTGTCTCACCAGGTAAGGTGCTCCAGGATCCAATTACACGATCCTACGGGAAACACTGTGTAACTTAAACAACGAAAGTGGGGATACCCACGGTTCTGACCTCATCCCTCTCTCACCCTGTGCCATGGAAACTGGATTTAAGTTAAAATATCGCCGAGTGCGCTTGGCAAACCTAAACGACGTTGCTCGCCAGCAAGTTTACGCGAGATGGTCGATTATACTAGGTGCTTGTGTTGTTCACAGTGGCTTCCTTGAGTTCTAAACATAATTATTTTAAGGATTATTGCGCTTATTACATTGTCTATAATTTGAATACGTCTTTGTAAGGATAACAATAAATTGTATTGTAGAAATTATTATTTATTGAGATATTTTTAGAAAAGAGAAAATAGAGTTGCGAGACAGTTATATGTAATAATAAAATCACAACTAGGTATATCAAAATGCTGCTTAACCTACATTCGTTCTTTATTCGACCTGCATAATTCTAACAAGCAACTTTGCTATTTGCGAATTAAGTTAACAACTGTCAAATGCTTGACCTCCTGAAATTTTATCATTCTTACTTTCAATGAAAGAATCTTGCAAATTTGATTATATTCATCTTTTATTATTGTGTCAATCTTGAATCAAGAATCGATCAAGTTTAGAAGATAAGGACATACAATTTAACACTATATTGAAACTTGACAACGGAGAATAATTAAACGACTCGACAAAGTACCCCTATTCCAATTTCACCGATTTACACTGAATCGCACAAACTGTTCTTTCCATATTCAAAAGCTCTATCGAAGTCTTCAATCAACGTATCCGAAATACTTAACAAATCAGATGAAACGACTCAAAACTATTTGAAAGCAAGAAGACAAAATCTTGATCCAAGCTTTGAAACACGATTTCCGTTTTCCTGGTCGCAAAGCTGGTAAAGAAAAGGAGGTGAAGAGATATGAACAGGGGTGGCGTTAACTAAAACATAACGAGAGGCACGTAATAGCAAACGGATGTGGTCTGGTCCGCGGTTTCGTTTCTGGCCGCGACTAGGGAAAATCGAGCACTGCTCGGCCAACTTCGCGGCTCGCTTCCAAAGCGAGCCCAACAACGAGAAAATCCGTTGACGAAACGGTGGAACAGAGACAGAAATAAACGAGAGAGCCGATAATTGGCGAGCCGCAACAGTCGCGCCGATTGCAACAGCAATAACCTAGATTGGGAATCGCTCTGACGAGCTAACCCACATGTACCGGGGCTGATTCAGGAGCCACGCTCGATATTTTCGACCAACGATGTGGTGTTCTGGTGTTGATAAAGATTCTCCTACGTGGCTTTGAAGGTTCAGTTCAATGCACAACCCTCAAATGCACGATTCTTCCTAATTTAATAAAACGTTTTCTAAAATCGCCAATTTATGTGTCACAAAATCAGGGAATTTTAAAAACCCATTTCACTATTCGCACTTCTTTATTAGGCAAATACAAGTGAATAAAATATTGTGAACGCATGATGGTTACTTATTTGATTAGTTCTCTAGTACAATTTTCAGACAATTTTAGTGTAATAACAAATGATTCATATATATATATATATATATATATAGGAAAAGACAACAACTGCGAATATCATTAAGATATTTGCGTTAGGAAGATGAAAAAGCCTGAACGGATTTAATAAAAAAGATTGCTTTAGTGATTTTTGCCTAGACATATCAATATTTTAAAATTGCCTGAATGATTTGA
Source organism: Bombus flavifrons (assembly GCF_040668555.2). NCBI lineage: Eukaryota > Metazoa > Arthropoda > Insecta > Hymenoptera > Apidae > Bombus > Bombus flavifrons. Next base: position 6,872,674 of record NC_138446.1, on the reverse strand, counting down.
ACTCTACGTTAACTTGTGACATTAAGATAAAAAAAATTCCAATCTTTCAATACTAGATAATGAAAACATATGTACAAGAACATATATTAAGAGCGAGAAGATGTGAATAACCGTAACACAGAAAACATACACTGAAAGTGGCAACATGTACCCCGACGCAGAAAACGTGCAAGCTCAAGCGAGGAAGTGGGGAGATGTACCCTGATACAGAATCAAAACGTATGCAATGAAAGAAGATCACCTGATAAACGAAAATTACAAAGCCGATTGCATCAATGTAACATCCACAATGTAACAACATCCACAAAACATCCTCAACCCTAAGCCTAACAGAATCAAACAGCCCCATTATACTGTTGGATATGATTATCTCACAACCTGTCTTCGAGCTATTGGCCTTCCTCGAATCACCCTCCAACGTATACAATATACGGGTACGGGGGATGTGGCTGTGAAAAGGCTTGACGAAGGGGTTGGAATATGTTGAAAGGGCCGGGGAACCCTGACAGGCAACGCCATAATGCAGGATTAACCGCGATAATCGTTCACACGAAATATCTGGTAAACGGTTTCACCCCCCAAAACGAGTCGATCTTTCGAATGACTTGATCTGTCGATTATAGAGGGGTTGGTTTAGGATTTGCCTCGGAGAATGGACTCGAGGTATTTGCACGAAATTCTCGGCCAAAGGGGATGTCATGTCTCTTAATGTTTTGACAGTAGCGATGAAGCTACGCGAGGAAACTGAAAAGGGTGCTTAAACCCCAATATCGACTATGAACAGTCTTTATGGAGCACAATAACATTGATAGAGTATTAGATACATCTGGAAATACGTTAGGAAGAGATGATTTGAACAAAAATCATCTCTTCCTAACAAAAATGAGTTGTATGCTATTTCACTCGATAGAATTTGAGTTGCAAGATTTTCGTGTACAGGGGTGATATTCATGTTTCATGTATGCCTTTCAAATGCAATTTTATTTTTTGGTTCTTGATTTATTCATGGAGATATTAGATGATCTTGATGAAATACAGATACACGTATAAAGAAACTAATTATAATTACATAACAGAGACATATAAAAAAGACTTTTTTAATCAATTAATCAACTTTTATATACTTACTCAACGTACTTTATTAACTCTTCGATAACAATTCTTATAAACAATTACTTCTATTACAGAATCAAATTTACATGTGTTTAAGTCTTCTCATTTATCACATCATCAATTTCAGCAAACCCTACTGTTTCACCTGAAAATTGGAAAACGTGACCATGTACACATATAACTAGTCCAATCACTTAGTGACACACACTTTCCTCAGTCAATTAAACACTCGAAAGCAACGTAACCACTTCCTGAATTCCCCAGCAGTTATTACAATGGGTTATCGAACAACCCTCAAAGAAGAGGGAGCATTTTTCCCCGCTGAACAACGACAAAAGGTTCAACCTTGGCCCCTTTCGAGCTACAACAAGCGCCGATAAATTTAAGCGTTCCGTTATTGAATACAGCTCGATACAGGCATTGTTCTAGCCGTGCAACAATGCACAAGGAAAAGAAATCGAGTAGGAATTAATGATCGATGGTCGGTTTAGCATCGCTCGAGGGAGTGGTCCGCCACCCTTACACAAAGGTCAGAGGTCGCGATCCACTACTGTTGGAACTACACAAGATTCACTGCTTTTACGAAAGAGCAAACGTTTAAAAATACAGAAGTGCTTATTCGTTGCTTACACCGGTTGTTAATCCGATAACGCTGATAGCGCAGATTTTCCACAAGACCCGTATAAATTTTAATGCGACTCTGTGCCCCCGGAGGGTGGAGGGTCAGGTAAGAAGCTGAAAGCGACGCTCCACTTTTCTATTAAAAGTATCAAACGGTAGCGTGGTACTCGTGAGCTTTACGAGTGCTACCAGCGGTAATTTTCGAATAAAAATAGCGATACCGAACGTGGATGATGGAGGGTTTGCAAAGTAAAACGAGGCAGGATCGATAAATTGATTGATGAGCTCGTCCCGTTATTTACGGCAGTATTTATTGATCTTTTATCTTATAACGACGGTTAACGATAGCCTAGTGTTGCTACTTCTTTAGACAGAAAAATACGACTGTATTTACCGTAAAGAATTTGTTAGATATACGAAAACTAAAATTTGGGTTTCCATAGGACTGTACTTCTAAATTCTAAATAACAATAATACTTTATAAATTCTGTATGCAGAAATTGTTACGTACAGTCTTTATTATTAATCATTATAATTTGAAAAAACAATCTCTAAAAAATTTCCTATCTCTTTTCTGTCAATCAGATTTTTGAATAATTAATCGTTAAATACTTAAGTATTAAGTAGTACGTTAAAATACTTAAGTAAAAGAGCTTCTTTAATTTAAAAGAAAAAACATATTTTTATTTCATTCGAAATTCCATTTCTTCGCTAATCATATTCTTTAATAACTAATCAACAATCATCAACATAATCTAAAATTAAATCTCTCATTCCTATAAAAGTCTTCCAAATCGTCCACCATCTTCATTGACCTCTGTATCATTGCTAATCCATTATTCTATTCTCTGCAGCTACCAATCCCTATAACAATCACCCCTATCATATACCGGAGTGATCTCATCATCCACAAACAGCTCCCATCAGCCCTATCCTAAAACAACCTAAACGCGTCGGAACGCGGACTACGCTTTGTAAGCTAGCGTCAGCCCTTTATATACTACCCCTCCCCACACAATTGAACGATTGATAGTGGGATGCAGCGATGACGTCAGTCGATGACGTCACTGCGCGGTAGCCTAGCAACGGCGGCGCAAATCCCAGCACGGACACCAATGAAAAGTAGCTGGCTGCTGTGCGTGTGGCAATACGGGGATGACGGGGTGCGAAGAGATGCATGCCCGGGCCGTTCCAGCTAAACTACCCCTACTTTCCTATAACTCGCGCGCGCAGATTCACTCTCCTTCTCCCTCTTCACCTCGTTCCCTGGTGATGTCTCGGTTGCACTACCGGCGGCCCAGTTTACGAGTCCCATCTCTGTCTGCCAAATGCTTTGCTTGCTCTCCGGCTCGCTCTCTCGTTTCGCTGCGAGGAAACTCCCGGGATCAGGTTGTGACGTCACCGGCCAGGAACGAGGGATGGTCATGGTCCTGTTTCGAGAACGCTCCGCCGAGAATGTTCGCATCCATTGAACGGGCCACTTTGATGTTTTCCAGGTTATGGGATGATAGAAGTTGATTGGATGATTTTCAGCATGCTAAAGGGGATCGTTGAGAATTTTCGGGGCAAGTGTTTCAGGATTTGCTGCATGTTTGAGAGTGAGGAGGATTTTTTCGGCTTTTCAGATCGATGGATGAATTTGAAGCGAAGCGATTGTGGAAATGATTGGAACTTTCATCATGATACAGTATTCCGAATCTAGAGTTGGAAGCTCCTATGGGAAATATGTAATACATATTGTCGAACACGTAGAAGATTGTAGGAGATCGTAATTTTACATTTGAAGTGAAATTCTGATGAAAATTTATTGTTTCGATAGGAGACGAATCATTACGTATGTAGAATTAAGAAATAGAATCTGGCGAAGATTCAGTGTTTTTTACATTGACGAATATATTTGTAATAAAATGATCGTGATCGTAATTATAACTTTTAGTTTGATACAATTCACAGAGGTTAAAGTAGGAAGCTTCTATCAATTTCTTTGGGAAACGTACGTTGTTTTCATGATAATTAGATATCACAAATAGATCATCAGATAACAATAGATCATAGAAAAACCGAGAATAAGTAGAATTGTATATCGAACGTCACTTTTGTTAGGAAAAATATTCCAACGTAAAAAGTTCAACACCAAAAGAACCAAGCCCGCAACATGGTTTCACGAGATCATCAGAGCTCTAGCAGTTTCTGCTTTTGTCTGACATCTTCGAGGATTGTTCGATCGACACTTGGCCGGTTCTTTACTAGAACGAAGATGCTCCGAGCTTCCATGTCGTTGGAAACCATGACGTGGCAACAATGAAGATTTCCACACGATTGTTTGCGTGTTACATTGCAATTGCAACGAGCTTGCAATTGTTTGCGTTCACAGATATGGCGCCGGTACACATATTTCGCTCTCAGAATTGTAATTATTCCAGCGATATTGATATTTTATTTTGTTGCTATATTCAAAACGTACCACGATCAATAAACATAAGTATAAAATTCCCCTAATTGTGAAACATTCTCATTAGATCTCAAGTTGACGAGTCCCAAATCCTCGTGTAATAATGAAAATTATTAATTTGCAGCTATATTTGTAAACCACATAGTGTATTATATAAATAAAATATTTAATATATTTATTCTTCTTTTCTCGTTCAGAATTTTTCTACTGGTTCTTCGTTTAAATAGGAACGCGATTAGACGGAATCTCTGAAGACGAGTCAACATAGTGCAACCACCAAGGAGGAATTACGGCTGTAATTGTAGGCCTAATTCATGATGCTTGTCAACACGAATGTTTGCCGCGCCTTTGTGCCCCAATGCTTGCGCCGATCCTAAAATCACGAAGCCACATTCCTGACAAGATGTATGTATTTTCCTAAAGCCGTACAAATTCTGCTAACCAAATAATTATACTGTTCATTTTTCTGGCTCAAGTGTGTACCATTAAATTTATTTATTCGATCATTAATACCATTTACCGATGAACTTTTTAATTTCTCATAATTGTTTGAAGTTATTTTTTAATTCAATAATTAGGTTTCCTTCTGTATTTTCTGATTTACGAAATTTTAATTTTTTTTTCTTTTTTTTGTAAATAAAAGTTTGGCACCTTGAGTACACTAAATACTTTAACTGAAAACGGGTAACTAAGATATTACGAAATCCAAAATAAATTGACGAAGGTCAAAATAAAATCAACACATATTAACTAAAATATTAAAAATGATCGATAACTGGCTCGAGTTCAAAAGTATGACTCAAACTATGAAGGAATCTATTCAGAAATCATTGCAAGATATTTTCTGGGTTGCTCTAGCTATCTTGTAAATTTCTTGAGAACTTTTCAAATAGATCGATGCAATAACCAATGTATCAAACGCAGTAGATTCTGGTCGGGATGGCATTGGTAAATTTATAGTCAGAGATGTTCCATCTACCCACTCGATTGAAGTCGATTTTCGAAAATTAAAATTCTGTAACTTCCTTCTACGATACTGATCGTGAGATACGGACTTATAACTCTTTCGAACATCTCGTTATTTATGAACTTTCCTTCCGTCCCGTATTTAATTTTCTTCAAAGGTATTAATGCTTTATCGACAGGTTGCTCTTACTATGAATAACGACCTTTCCTAAATTGGGTATATTTTTTAAATTAATCAAGACACTGATACGAGAATTTAAAGGTATATTAAAAAAGCTTCCATTATTATTGTTACATTATCTATTTTAGATTATTCAAACTCTTAACGATCTATGTTTGTACATACAACATTCTCTGTTATGTTGTGTAATTATAGCTGTAGAATACATTGACACAAAATTTGGCTATTAAACTACACTCTGTATATTAAAGAAATTTAATATCATGCTTATATTAATATCATATATACATGTATTATTGATTTATTTACTTGTTATTATTTCACAAGTAATTTATTCCAACTGTATCAAAAACGTGCACTTTCGTCAAAGCGTTAATACATCGAGTTTTTCTTATCGCTGATATGTATATCTCAGTGGTGGGATTGAGAATAAATTCGATCGATTTGTATCCGTTGACTGTTCGACTGTAAACCAGAGGTGCAAGGTGCTAGCGGTTTAGACGGTATTAGAAATAGATGTTCCGTTTGCATCTGAGGCTCCGAGCGCAAGGTAATTTAGTTAGTGGCAACATCTCATGAATGTAAGAGATATCACTGGATACTCGTACGTGTTGGAATGCTTTTAGAGATAACAAAGATAGAGCAGGAACTGTATTGGCTGATTTATTACTACGTTAAGTATTCCACAAATTGATAATTATAATTGAAACCTTTTGAAATCTGCGAAAAATCGTCGTTAAATGATTGAAATGACAAATCGTGAGAGTACAAATGGAACATATAGTTCTTGAAATTTTATGTGTTTTATGAAACAGCCACAATAGAATTTTCATAAATACCCACAATTTATCAGTCACTTACCATTCCTTCCTTCGCCTATTTTACATTCACACTATCAATCATACTTATCGTTCACACATAGGTACTCACATTTCTCTTACCTCCGTATACAAAATCAATATCGTACGGCTTTCGTATTACATAACATTCACGCGTTATTACGTAGGATTCGTTCGAACGTTCGACGTTCAAACAGCGGGAACTACGTCAAACGACACGTCATTCACCAGATCTCAGCAGCTCAAAACACAAGGAAGAAGAAAGGGGGAAAGAGAGAGAAGTATTCGAGTCGACGTTCCCAAGTACGTTTTCACGGATCCTGAACAGCTCGGCCTCGCGTGAGCTCTTCCTTAATGAAGATCTCGAAGTTGCCGGCGCATCGCGAATTCGTAATTAGCAGGGACGTTAGGCGGCGAACGCGGTCTTCTTGTCCCTCATTACAACCGGTTTTCCGTCGGCCTCGCGGTCGGAGAAGCCACGAAACTCCGTCTTTCGAGGAACTCTCGTCGAACCAGGCAAAAAGGAAAACCGAGCGAAAGGAACCCGTCAGCCTTCTTAATTAACCCACCGCTAAAACAGCCGCGTTATTTTTGCTATCTTCAACACGCTTAATGCCTGCTAAATAATTTTGGTATACGAATGTTAAAACTACCGGAAGTAGGTCAAGAGATGGTTGTTCTTACGAGGATGTTGAACGAGTTTGCTGGAAACGATATGTGTTACGTATATCGTAATTTTATATTAAACGCAATTTCATGAGAGTCACCTTCGTTATACAAATTTTCTAATAGTTACTAGGGTTGCATTTTTGTGGATGCAGATTCAGAGATTTGTGAAATTAATTCTGCACTTTCATAGCGTGAAAAATATATCTTATTACTAATAACAGATCACTTCGTTTTAAACTGCTTACAACTCACTCCGCGAAAGATGCAAGTTAAACTCCCTTCCCAGAAATAATTCGAAGAACATAATATAACTCACAACTTACTAATGGATTTCAAGGGAATCAAAGCTCGTTGAATTCTACAAATATTTTCCTATTTATCATTTTTAGATCTAGAGTTACTTGAAATGGTGTTCAAATTTCTAAAACATATTATATTATACAAACGCTACTCGTATTTATCTATTTTATCTTACAAACATCTTTCTTCGTTAAACCCTGAAATTTTACAAAATCTATTCTCTCCCTTGATTTCAATCGCCAATATTAATTCAATCTCTAATCTCTCGCCAAATACTTCATCCATCTAACAGAAACTTGTTACTTCTACTCCCAACTTGCGCTTATTTACCCATTTCCATTAACCATAGAGCCATAAAAGGGATGCTGAACTTTCTGTCTGAAATTGATTTACGAGTCTAAGAAGAATATACGCGCGCAGGAGAATGGAATAAAGTTCTGGACGATGATTCGACCGAGTAATCTTGCTTTTATTTTCCGGACGACGTTACAGTCTGCTCGTAACGTCCACAAAAGATATATATATATATATATATATATATATATATATATATATATATATATATATATATATATATCGTAGACGAAAGAGGGTAGGCGAAGAACAGAGGGGGTTAGAGGGGTGGATGAGAGCGAGCTTAATTCAGTTAGCTCGTGCTTGCGTTTCCGGAGTTAACTGCGTTTCGTCTACTTCACGAAGAAAGTTAGCGTCTTGGAGCTGCCGATTGCAGTCGGCTGCGTCGCTTGAAATTTAAGTGCACGTCGATCCGAGGCAATCCGGTCAATGGACTTTTTCCAACTAATAGAACGGGCCACAACATTCGATTGTTCCCTGTTTTTGCCTGTTTTCCCCCGGGGAACGTGTTTACGATAACTCGTCGAGTAACTGTAATTGATCCCTGACAAGATTGAGCTCCTTATTTCTTGAAAATTATATTTTTCCTTCGATTGATGCTTTCTTATTGTTTTTTTTTTTTTTCTTTACTACTTATCACTTGTTACCATTTATAAGCAAATTATAACAACGTTATACAATAAAGAATTCATTAAAAATCAACGAAATTACCCAGGCGTCTTAGGTACATAAGAGCAGTTCAAAAGCCTCATTGATCAACATCCTACATTGGGAAGTACAAGAAAATAATGATGTTACAAATACTGTTTTATAAATTTTCTTTAGAATTTACCAGAACTTACTCATATTATCTTCTTGCAGTGAATGAACTTATGAAAATCAGTATTTGTTAGGAATTAAATATTAATCGTGTTCTTGTGTGGTGAAATTAAATGTATTCGAAATTTTCTACATTACGTTATTACTGCAACAGCTTCGTGAAACCTCTTTTAGAATCAAGTAATCTCTTTAATCTTGTTCCACAATATCTCTGAAAGGAATTTGCCTATCGAAAAATTAAATCTCCTACAGATTATCAATGTTCTTTACTAGAAGATGGATAATAGCCTTGTTTAGAAGCAATCAGAATTACTTTTACACCTCCTGGAAAATTTGTCAAGAGACCAAGAACTTGACGCTACTGTTCTTCGTGTCTACTTGCCACGGTAATCGAGGATATTTCCCAAATCTATGATATTTCAGAAGAGTAATAGAAGTTCGATTCAAGCACGAAATTGAGCTTTCGATTCAAAAGCTGGTTCGCTAATAATGTAACTTATCGATATCGATCGAACAATTTCCGCCAATAGTGCGCGTCCATTTCTTTGATATTCTGGACACTTTAATAACATTCCGCGTTTGATAATAATTTACCAGGCGGAAAACGCGCTAAGCCGTATCTTTTGAGCAGTTCCAATCCAATAGAGGCGTCATTGAAATTATTTGTAACTCGAACGTAGGAACCGCCAGCGTTCAAACTTACGCCATTCCAATTGCCGAGTCGTATTGATTTCTCCGGCGTTGAAATAAATGGAAAAGCTCGTGCCACCATGTAATTTAACGCTTCTCTAAATGGCGAAATTTCTACGATAATAACATCCAGTGCAGAGAACGATAATTCCTTTGAAACTTCTGTAAAGAACAGCTGAAATTGTTCGTATAATATACCGTATCAATTCTGACAATAATTTGCGTTAATTTCTTGCATTAATGTAGTGAACTACAATATCTGGTCATTGAATTAGGATCATTCAAAATTTTCAAGATTTTTTATTTTCTTTAGGAAAATGTAAAAGCACGAACGAAGTCAAATAACAATTTTATTAATTACTATGGTGTTGTAAAATCCAGAAAAAAATTTAACCCTCCTAATTGAAATTTCTTCCTATTCCTAAATGAGATTTCATCTTTGGATTTCTTCGAAAAGAATATTCATTTCTATTAGAAAAAGATTTCGTAAATTTAACTTAACGAATGATTCGATAATACAATAGAGACGTCGATAAATATTCGAAAAATTATTTAAATATATACGACCCAGTATATTTACGAAGTATGAAAAGCTACATTTGCCTATGGAGTTAATTAACTGATTAATTAAATTAAATACATTAGTTTTGCATGCAAACCAAAAATTCCAGCAATATGCAAAACGCTGAAGAAAACGATTCAAGAGAGAAATTGCGAATCCAAAGGTACGATCGGTAGTCGTCACCGTCGCAACGGGGCTAAGTGTCGACGACACAATTCCAAGTGGCTGAGAACGGCAAATTATTGGGCTACTCGGCCACTTGCCACGTCGTTACATCATTATTGTGTCTTGTATCGGTGAACTGGTCTAGTTACTCGCTGGGGAAAGGGATGCGGGTGAAAAGCACTGGTAATCGTTGGTTGAGCTCGAGCAAATTGTGGCTCCACTACCAACGACAAGCAAAACGGCGTGGAATTTATTTTGAGTGGCATCATCAACGTCAGATCTTCCTTTCGACGAATCAACGAATTTCCCAACTCTTAGTTACTATCTTCCTAATTGTTTCGTGTAAGAGTTGATTAAGCTCGATAGGGTTGTTTCGTTGAGATTGAATGATGAAGATGCACCAACTAAGTTTCCCTTAAAGATTGAAAAAAATCTTGTTGGTATGCACATGCTAAAAATCTTTCTAAAACCTCACTAATTTTTATTTGCAAAATGCGAGCAATATTAAAACATAAAGATTCGACAATCAATCGCAGCAGGTTTGAGCGAAATTGTTTCACCTATTTTACCATTACACAGATCAAATATACCTACATATTACCTGCTACATAATTTATTACGTAAATAAACGCAATTTATTTTACTTGTACCACTTGTGCCAAAAAAAAACACGTAGCTCAAAATAAAATGACACCCACACGTAAACTCAACTTAAAAACAAACTCCGCCACCTCTGTAAAACTCTCCGCATTCTTCTCCACTTGACTCAATCCAATCGTTCAATCCTTTCGCTGTAACCTGAGAAAACAAGGTAACAAAGCGTCTTTCCGCGATACGTTTCCTCGGGGGTGGGTTTCGTTCGGTGCTAAACGGTGAATTTCAATTTACTTACGTCACGCGGAAGATTGATTGCAATTCGACCGGAGGATCGACAAAGGTTATCTCGAGTGGAGACGATTAGACTATCGGAGATTGGCCGTTGGTGTGCAGCGTAGTGGATGGACGAGCGGCGACAGATACGGTGTCTGGGCCAAAGGGAAGACGCGGATCAAGACGCGCCTCGAGGGGCCGCGCGCCATTGTCTCGTTAATCGTCGCGAGACGACACCGTTTACCGATGTGCGCTAACAAGACGCCGGAGGGAAGCGAATCGGAGGAAGGCAGGAGGGACAAGCAGGAAGAGGCCCCTTCAGCGGTAATTACGAGCAGCCAATTAAACCGGACGACGGGAACGAGCGCGGCGGAATCAAACGGACGCTTAAGCGGCCGCAGACGATTGTTTATCGAGCGTGTCGAATTGTCGCAATGCGGCTCACGTACTCCTTCGTCCATCCTGCTGATGTCTGTCTGCTGTTAGGTGAATTTACCGCTCGTTTCTTGCCGCCCAAGGAGATAAGGTTTTTCGTTGGTTTCAATGAGGGAAAGAGTTTTCGGGTAAAGATGACTCGAGTTCCAGCAGAAAAGATCGAATCTGTGTGATTGGATGAAAGTTTGTACAACCACTTTGCTAGTGGAGTATCTGTGAATACTGTGATGTAAATTTGGCGTCTTATTGGGTTTTCTTAGGTTTCCATGAGGGGGTTGGAGGGTTTAAAAGGATTTGTATTGTTAACGTTATATGACGAATTGAAGGTATGTCTTGAGTGATAAACGTCAATCTATTGGTGTTCTTTATTAAATTATATTTTGTATTTGGTGTTATAAGTAGCTTGATATATTTCTTAAAAATTGTATGAAAATGTATATAAAATTGAACGAATGAAACGTCTAGCCACTACGATAGTTCAGGAAAGTATTCGGACCATTTAGAGACTTTATATGGATATATCGTACGAAACATTCAGGAATTTTACAACGTACAATTTGAAATAGATCTGGAAATATATATACGAGTTTATTAATACAAGGTATTTATTGAAAGTATACACTTGGTAAAGATCACCAAAGCATTTGAACTATTTGTTCACTATTAATAATTCAAAATACTTAACGAGTTCACCTTTAGCTATATGCCACTATAATTTTTCACTAAATATATGTTTGCAATAAATGTATTTTACCTTTTATATACGTATTCGGATTGATCTGAAATTTTAGTCTTATAATGCCGATATTCGTGTGTTGCCACAGCGTTAACGAAATTTCAAAAAGTTTTATATAATGCAAATATTCATAAAAAAAATTTGTGGTAAGTGTTTCGATACTTTCGTGAGCCCCTGTAGCTATTACGTCAACTGAATTCCATTAAATTATCAAATTTCTTCTTACATTAAATACCACAGAGTGAAAATTTTTATTGAAAATTGAATATTTCACACGACAGCATTAAGTATCCGTACATAAATTAAACACTCATAATTTTTTTTCGATCCAGTTCTATCATTATTAACCTCGAGATGGTGTTATTAGATTTTTCATTTTAACAGATGCAAAATCGACAATCGTGTTCGCTGTTCAAAGAAATTGTTCCCTCTCGTGCTACTCAGAGACGGTTTATCGAAGAAGTGGTAAGCGTTACATTAATAATAATCGCGTTTCATGGAAAAATAACAATATTTACCGTCGAAATTGACATAGTGGTGAGATGCAGTGGATCTGGAAGTTCTCAACGAACTTTTCGCTTCAACTTTGCGTTTCCTTTGTCTCTTTGGTTTGGTCGTTTGCTTTTGTCAAACATTTTACTGGACCACGAGAAAACTGGTGATTTTGCGGATTGTTGCAGTTTCATTAAGCTTTATAGGTTTTTTAAGAGTACTAGATTTTCAAAATTTTAAGATTACTCCTTACATTAAAATTTGTTACACCCTAAAAAGAATTTCTATTACAACTATTCATTCATTTCGCTTTTAATAAAATCCGATACAACACGTGCTACTTCTTCTGCATTTTCACATCGTAGACCATGAAACTTGAGAATCTAAAAATACGTACTGCATATCGTTGCTCAATCTTAATAAAACAAACATTTAAAAAATTCCTTGTCTGTCATCGCATCGATTATCTTACGTGTGCACTAAACAAACAGCACAGATATTTGCACGTTTACCGAGTTCCATAATACAACCCTCGTTTACATAGCGTATTCATCACTGACAACTTGAAATCCAAACATCAGATATGCATCTCTAAACGAAGCGATTTTAAAAGCGTATAAATATGCAACTATGATGATCAGGACGTGCAATTTGCTCAGTTCAAGTACCACTGTCCTCGGTTAAGGAATTTTATACCACTGTTAGCGATTCGATAACAATCGATAGTACAATAAGATTTTTCGTCGAGATAAATCGCTGGGAGAAAGCTCGAAGGATCGTGTCGTTTACAACTAAGTAAGTTACATAATTTTTCGTTGCGTGACACGCGTGAACAGCAAAAAATTTCCATTCGAGATTTAACGAATTAATGAAAGAAAATTATATAACACGTCTGAGTTCACGTTAAATGAAGATAATAAAAAAGGAACAATGATGATATTGAAAATGTTAATCAGAAGCTTGGGAGTATTGAATATTTGACGAATTTACGAAGAAATAAGATGAAAGTTCAGAATAATGAATGCACATACACGGTAAGTAAATCAAAAGTCAAGAAATTATTTTCATATAGTTAATTTCCAATCTTTTGAACAATAGCGTCATTTATTAAAAATAAGCTTTATGGTACTACTAATAAAACTTTTAAATTTTATACGGACTAAATATAAATATTGTAGCCCATAAGAAGGACATAAAAAGCTAAACCTTTTCATCGCTAAAAATAACTTTACAAATAACTTTAACAAAGTTCCTGTATTCTTTCCAAATACTGAATAATAAAAAATGCAAGAACTAATGAATTTCTGAACGAAACGTTATTCTTCAGTCACGATGTTTGCGTCTCCAGAGTCCTCGTTCCTCGCATTTTATTACGCATCGTCCATAAATTATCTCCGCTGTAAGTGAAAACTGTCGAATGTATCGCATTGAGCAGCACGATCGCCTGAAGGGCGATGGGAATTCAGATAAGCGTGATACACAGCTGCCGAAAAATGACTGGTTTGCCTTTCGCGTCAAGGAGTCATCGTAATAATCGTTGCGAAACAGAATCTTCGCCTCTGGTGAAAATTCAATTACTTTCACGTTTACGGTGACGTTTATTACGGTTGACTAATTGAACATCGATGGTCGAATTCAACCCGATGTCAATTTCCCATTCTATTGACTCGTTACCGTTGGCTTTCACTTTGCCAGATCTATCAAAGATACCGTGGTAACTTTCCAGTCTCCTAGATTTGATAGAAATTACTTTTCTTCCTCCCTTTCTCTTTTTTCAATTAAGTGATAATTTTTATAGAATGACTGTTGTCTTTGTACATAACAATGGATCGATTCTTAACAGTTCAGAAGGTCTTTCACCGATAAGGCATAATCCTCGAGGGGTTAAAATTCATCTTTTAAATCTACGTTTCAACTATACGTCGAAATTTTTTTAAATTAATCATTGAACAATGCTCAATAATCTTTTCGAAAACTTTTCTGTTAGTTTATTAGTAAAACTTTTTATCTTCAACTGTCAAACAATATTATTCTACTATACATTTGATCGTAAGTATCTTCACCTTGAAAGTAAAGAAAGATTTGATATCAACAATTTAGTATGGCTATCATTGTAACTCTATGCGTATTTTAACATTTTGTTGTAAAAAATTTGTACAGAACGTCACTCTAACAAATATTCAATCACTGTCAATATAGTAAATCCAATGAAGAAAATCGACATTGAGACGGACCACACGATGGTTCATAGAATTTATTAAGACACGCAATTATTCCAAATCACTTAAAATCATTATCCCAACATCATCGTCGTCCTAAGAATCGCTACCGACGCTCATCAGTGCCTCATTCATCCTCTCCGTATGTTAACCACGCCAAGCGATCGCTAAGCAACAGCGAGTTTCGTGTTAACAGACGTGTCTCACGAAATCGTCTCGCTTGAAGATGCTTCGAGGTTCTCGTGTCTGCGCGCCGGCTGATTTGCATCCAATAAATACGGTGGATCCCAATGACTGGATCGTAGCCGTTAGAATTACATCGGCTACGGGCCGCGACTGCATTTCCATTCGCCATTAATCGCGCGACGAAGCGCTCAGACGTTGCTCGATCTCCGCGCAAGATGAAGTGACTTGTCACCGGCGGAATAACAAGCACCGAGTCGAGACAGCGTGTGTTTGATCTGGCCCCGGAGTTATTTGACAAATACAAGAAATGGCTGGAACCGAGTTTCGAGCAGCCGCGTCTCCGGAGTCTCGATTAAACTTCTGCAGGATCGATGAACGTCTCTAGCGAGCGTTTCATCGAGGTCTTTCATTCCGTTCCGAAAAAAAAGAGGAGATTCGACTGGTGGGTGATTGAGAGAGGATCGATTAGTTGTGTCCAGGCATCGAGAGAAAGTAATTTTGTGAGAAGGAGATATTGCCTGATTACGTGGGAGCGATTGGTCGTTAGAAGGATTTAGCAATTCCTGATAATAGATTGTTTCTGATGAATCCAGTCTTTTTGTAGAATATAAAGGATTATTGTCAGCTGATTGTTTGTTGCTTCCTAATAATAAATTACTTACGATGTAAGTACTAGTTTTTATGTAGAAAATTTATCGTCAAACGAGAAATTGTAAATTTAATATCAATTGTATTAGTATTAGTAAATTTAATGCACAATTAAAAATTATATAATGCCTGCCTAATGTAACCCTTTTATACTTTAGCTGCTATTATTTGGCCTTGCCATAAAGTAAACGATTTCTTGATCATTTTGCAAACTTCTAACTATTAAATCGTTCTAAATTCGAATTAATGCAATAATAATTGATACTACAATGATGATCAAAATGTGATAGGATTTCTAAGATCACCGCTTTTACCCAGCAAACATTATACAATTTACTTTCTCTTCCTCGTGCATTAATATATACACTTCCGAAATTCATTTTATATATCATCAACTTCGTTTTCTCTGCAAATACAATTATAGCGTATTACCATCAAGATAACTTAATCCAGAAGCGGAAGCGTAACTTGTCTAACCAACAGCGGAGCCCTTCCACTCAACGTTTCCACGCTCTTAATCCCAACCCCCGTAAACCGAGTTCGTTGCATCGATACTTCTTGCTTCTCTTCTTGGCCGAACTTCTCGCGAATCTTATTAACCAACCGCGCTGCACCACCTGAGTTTGCACGACCAACTTTCGGCCAATGGCCTCGTAGACAGCCCTACGTGCAATTCTGCCTGCTATTGTTGCGCGGCTACGAAAGAAAACACGAGGCAAAAGTTTCTCGCATCCAAAGTTGCTGAAACAGGTAAATCGGCAAACAAGATGAAACGTAACGACGTAAGGCTGATTATGAGGAACAGAAGACGATAAATCTGGCGGTCGTGTATTAGCTGCAAGCAGAAAATAGAATTATCTAGGAGGCGTACTTTAGCGGAGAGTTTTTGGTAGTTTCGTCACGCGCCAGGCTGATTTAGTTGGGACCTGTTCACAGGCAAGAAAATGTGCTAATGGGGTTTTCAAAGACTCACTTCGACTGTTCGCTTTCGGGAACGTGCAGGAAGTTTCGGTTAAGGCTCGTGTAAGCGCAGGGATTTCAGCAGCTAGTTGAGTTAACGTCTGACTTTGCTGCCTGATGTTTGCAGAAAGATAAGGAGAAATGCTAATGGCGGAGTTTGTCATTTTAGTGAGTGTTCTAAGGATGCTTGTAAAGCAAAGAGAAGCAAATAATGCATTAAGATAAAAATCCACATTAATTGCAGATCGGAACACTCTTTTTATCGTATAAAATAGAAAATTAAATGAATTATTACAACGCAATTCATTTATAACATGTAATAGCTATGTTCCAATTTTGTAGCAAATATAATAACTGTCCTACAATACTTCTGAACGACTATATACATAAAAAAAGATGACTTGCCTTTCAACCAGATTAATTACTCGTATCTTTAAAATTCAAAACTATTTATTTTTTTAACTCGTTCCACCGATTAAATTCCATTCTCATTAAAAACAACTTAACCAATAACTATGTCCAAACAGCTGTTTAAAACCGGCCTCTTTATCTGGATATAGCCGCTTTGTTTAATCTTGTTGAACATGATATCATACATTTACCAGGATTATCCGTCATGGAAAAGAATCGGCGGAATAACGATGGGAAGGGCGACTAAACGTGCGGGTCTCCGTCACCGGAAATAATTAGCGAAGTTTACCCGCAAAAACGAGCAAAAGGAAAAGAGGAAAATCGCGCGACGTGGAGAGCAAGCTCGAAAGGAATTTTAATTGGTCTCCTCTAGGCGGGTTACACGCTCCCGCGAATCGATCTCTGACCACCCATTTTGAACGCGCGTCCGGCATTTCTATGGCTGCGTGTTTCATTTAAAAATGTTTCGATCCGGCAATGAAAATTTCCAGTCGACCGGTTACGTACAACCAACATCGGTTCAGTAGCTCAAGCAAATATTCCAACACTAGTAAATATCTTGTACGAATACATATATTACGAGTGTTACACGAAACATTTTGAACATTAGCGCTATTTAACAAATCTGAAAATATAGTAGAGATTACAAGATACTTAGTTTCACAGAGATCACGAGGCTGAGAGGAACAGTCAATTATTTTCTATTATAACAACGAGCCTGAATATTTAGTGCGAGCATATTTAACACTTACTGTATTTGTATGTAAGATAATTGTTCGTAGTGTGTAATAAATATTTTACTAAACATGTATCTGAATTAAATATCCTGTAGTTTTTATATACGTTTTCAATTTGTTTCCAAATTTGACCAATAATCGTGACAGTCGTATATCGTTGCCGCGCTAATTAAATTTCAAGGTATTTTATTATATAACACACATACAATATATATGTGAAAGTTTCTTATATTAAATATATTCAAATTATTTCAAATATTTCCGCGAGCCACTGTAGGCGTGTTACTATCCGCGTACAAACACGTGCAAACCATCGCTAGGATAGAAGGATGTCTTCGCGAATATTACGACTTCCACGCGATCGACGAGTGTTTACCCCTTTGATTCCAACCCTTTGACGATGCTGATTTTTCGTGGAAGCGTTTTTTGATGCGGTAACATTTTGCTTTTTGGTGGGTTTTCCATAAGTCGCGCTGTTCAGTTCAGATGCGTCAAAGCACGTTTGTGCCTACTCTGACGTATGTATAACAATTTCGGGTAAATTGGATTAGCCTGAAGGTGTGAAACTCGTGGTAACATTTTGAAACGGTTATACATATTTCGTTTTTCTTTTTTGGTTATAGTTACCTTGTTCAAAATCTTTCAGAGCAAAATGTCACGAAAAAAATTTGTTATTATGTATAAAGAGAGATTTTGTGTTTTAGTTTCACGCTCTTCAATTTATAAACAAAAGAACAAAATACACTCTTGGTCAAAAGTGTGAAATCTTTTGTGTGAAACTATGCGTTTTACAGAGCTCGAGGATTTTTGATAAAAGAAACAGCTTAGTATTCTATTCCCTTAAAAAATTCTTCAGCCAAAAATCCATGGACGAAAAAGAAAGTACTACCAACTGTCTGCAATATCAGTTCTTACTTAAGAACACGAATTTGCAAAAAATTCGGTATAGCAATAATCGGAAAAGTGATTCAAAATTCTCGGTCAATAATATATCCACCGAAACGTGTTTTCGCGCAGAACAGCGAACCCAGGAAAAAAAAACACGATCATAGATAGAACAAAGGTTACATTCTAACATGACATAGCGTCGAAGCCAGTTAGATATTCATACCGTTTCAAAATGAAATTCACCGGTTTCCGGTGCCGCGAACTAGGTAGAATTTTATTCTCTTCGGGAAGAAGATTTTCGTAATGCCATTTACGGAGGATAAAAGTGCTGCGTCGCGTAATATGTTCAACCACTTTCCTCTTTCTTTCATCGGTCTCTACGTTTTTCCTTCTTGCCGGTGCTCTTTACTTACGTTCCGTTGGTTGAACCGCGTATATTCCCGGTAACGAGGACACGTTCATTGGTATTCCATGACGCAGGACAGTTCGTACGTGCTCGACGCCACGGTAGCCCGGTAAATGCAATTATGCCGATGCTCTCAATTACCGATCTGCGTCAGCAATTGTTGCGGAGGGAACCGAGCAGGTGACGCGACCGGTAACCACTGTTTTTCCGCTTTCCATCTGATCATACCATCCCTGTCATCCATCCCCCTTCGCGTAAACGTTCACGAGATAATGGAGGCGCAAGCTCGATAGGAAAAATCTACTCGATCTCGTTTTATGTATTTTCAGTTTTACCTAACACCATAAATGTAGAGGTAAAATTTTATAGGTAGGACTATGTAAGCACTTACGCGTGCACTTATACGCGTGTATATATGGAGTTGTAGTTTTAAAAAAAAATGTTAAGGATAATGTTTTAAAATATGGAATATAGTCACATTGAGGATTCCTGCTGATTTATTATATTTAACTAGTATATAGTACGTAGTATATAGTACTAGTATATATTATTCTAATATTATAACTATTGAGATATGTATAATTTTATGTGCTAGACTAGATTGGCCGCGTAGTAGTGGTACACGTATATGAATATGAGTGTGTGGAAGTATGTGTGTGCGCGGCGTCTCGAAAAACAGATGAATGTAACTGTTCCGTTAGCAGTGTGGTATGAGAGATGCTGAGACAAAGAGAGTGCTGAGACGCGTGCAAATGTATATCGACGAAGATCCTGAAAATCGTTTATTAAATAAATTTATAATTATTTTAATATGAATTCTAAGTGTAACCTTAGTGTTCCTTTACTTTTATTTCGGCAATTAAGATCCACAATTCTCAACAATAGCACTGCGAAAATACTTGACTCGATTATCATTATATTCCTTGCTAAAGCCTAAAGTTTTATCAGAATACAGAAACGTATAATTCATAGTATGATTCATCAGTGTATTTTACAATCTTCTGTTACACGTCGTCATAAAAAAGTGTCTTGTCCCAAAACTCGTATTCAGGAAGCCACAATTTCGAAATCATTGAAATTAGAAAATTTCCGATATATCGTCCAGTGAACACTAACGATAAACAAGCCTACTCCAAGCCAAAATCACCGATTTAACTTCCATTCTCCGAACGCAATTCAGACCCACCCTCAACCAAAACAAACTTGTTCCTTCGCTCTAATCCCGATCTTGCCTTACGTCCTCAGTCACCGTCTCTCTTATTAGATACATTGAAATTCCACGTATCATACACACGTGCGCATCAGCAATCTATTACTAGTTTCGTTGAGTACAGTTTAACCCTCGCGCGAGCGATCGAGGAAGGCGAGCGCATAATTGACAACGCGTTTACTTAGCGAGCGTTTCACCTGGGATTTCCATAGCGTGATGAAATCGCAACGCGCCGTGTCGCGACCAGCAATTTCATGAATACCGACAGATCGATATTACAAGCCACCTTTGCGTGGCAAGAAAGAAGGACAGAATACGAGAGAGAGAGAGACAGAGAGAGGAAGAGAAAGCAAGGGTGGGGCGATGGCGAGAAAGAGAGGAAAGATCCGTGCACGCGAACCGCAGGAACGGAAGAGGAGGACAGTGGATGGATTCGACGAGCAAAAGGAAAGATGGAAGCTGGAACAGGAAGGAAACGGAGGAAAGACGGTGGCAATGGGAACTGAAACGAGCCGTGGGCTCGATAAGCGAGAAGTTTCGCGCATTGTGTTCTTTTGGCCCAGATACTCAGCTTCGATTCGAAGTGTCAAGTTGCTGGCGTCGGAAAAAGAGAGGGAATATTACTTTCCAGAAGTTTCCAGCTGCAACTTTCAAAAGAAATACATAGAAGGAAGTTTAAAATGTTCGAACCGACCAGGGGTGGGTTTTAATTCGTCACTCTTTGCGTCCGCTTTATTCGCCAACGGATATTTCGATATTTCGGATAACGAGTCGCTTTTTATACGTATTGTTATCGTGTTACGAAAGAATCGAAACATGGATAGAGTTTCAGATTTGTGGATTGTTAGCCTGGTAATACAATCACAGGTAGAGTCCGGCTGAAATTTCCTGTGTACCATTTTGGAGAGAAATATATCGGGCTTGCTGAACTTCACTCTCTGTTGATTACTTAATGAGGCGAATGTAGCCCTGATTACCACTCGAATTTCACGTGAGACTTAAAATCAAGGACTAGAAAGCGATATATAAATAATTGAGTGACATTTTTTGAAAAATATGTTACAGTATAATTTCTTAGGAACACCTATAAAAATACTATTAAAATATACAAACTAACCAAAGTAGCTCTAATGATTATTAAATAGGAGGAAGGTCATAAGAGAAAAACACGAGAAATATATTTTTTTCTTTATTTCTTAAAAAATACATATCGATATACCTATGTTTCAGTATGCGTAATCGGTATGACATTCGGCTATTAAAGATGCATTTTCACAAGTATAATAGGCGGCAGAATGAAACACTGGATAAAGGAGTAGAATCCTTGCACGTTTGAATCACATTCATAATGGTAACTCGGTTGCTCGCAAATCGAGGCGCGCTTCCTCGACGAATAAAATTCCAATTTTCACGGTTCGCTGACAATGGAAGACGTCGGTATTAACCACGTGCTATAGAAGTTCTTATCGCGGTCGTATTCATTCACATTACGAACATAACGCGTGTTCTGAATTGCTTTACAAGAATTGCACAAGCGTCTAAATTTTTATTGAATTCTAATGAAAGAAAAATTCGAAGAATTCAAGATCTTTCGAAAAATTCCTGTTACAGTAATTTTAATTAAGGCACGATTTTAAGCGTTGAATTTTCTGGCCTTTTTCGACGAGCTTAATAGTATAACAACCATTTAGGAAAAAACAGCCCTTGTTACGGTACACAAACTCCTAAGCTGGTTGTTATACTTTAGTTTTTTAGTCTCTGCTAACTTCTAAGCCTTGATAGCACGGTGCTTGGACGCTGCTGTAATTAAAACAAGGATGCTCTTAATGTAACTCAAGGGGCTAACCCTTTGATACACCGTTTACGGCACTCTATGTTATCATACTCTCTTTCTTAAATTTCTGTTACGTTCTTTCCTGTCTCGTATATTATTAAAACACTTACATGTTTAAAATGATTATTTAGGCTGTATACTGATGTTTTACTAAATATACGTTTGCAGTAGGCATCTTTTCATTCGTTTTAGAGACAAACATAATCAATATGGACATATATAAGACACATATAATATCGCAACACGTGTCTCAATGAAATTTCAAAATATTTTATATAACGCATAAATTATATATATACAATATTTTAATACTAACTGTTCCAACAGCTTCGTGAGCCACTATACTTTTGAACCATAGTACACGTACGTTACACAGGGCATTAAGAAGTCAGATAAACCCGACTTTCCGATTAGATATTCATACACTGAGAACCACGTCATGCTTCATCCGATTAGTAAGGGACACAGTCCTATCAGCCGTCCCACCGCCGGCCAGTTAATTCCAGCGACATTTCCCACCCCGCGAGTCCCCAAACTATCGCAAATAACAGTATCGCGCCCATCGAAACAGCCCCTCGAAACGCTAATGTTCCCCCGTTCCAAAAACGCCATACCACCGCCAACAAGTATTTCACTTCGGGCGGTATTTTAATCGCGACCGGCGAATTCTCCAGCGGCCTCGATCGGAAAATCAATAATCCCGGTCCACGTATCTCGATATCATTTAACTCGCGTTAGTTCGCCGGGTAAAGATAGATACTTCAAAGAAGTCGTCGGATAACGGTGTTGTCGAGTGGCGAGGAAGGAGCAAGAGGAGAATACCGACCAGAAGAGAGGATAGAGAGAGGAGAGAAGAGGGTGGAGGGACGGACAAGCTGAGCTGCTAAGCGGAAATTGCGCCTGGGGGTTGGTAGCGCGGATTTAACGTTGTTTTGCCCTGACCTAGCTCTCTGGGTCTCCATTCCGAACCGGAAGGTAACAGCTCGGCTTTCATCCCCACCAACCAGGATGCTACTCTCGTAGTACTCGCGCCCCGTCTCAACCCCGTCCCTCTTCCACCCCTTTTTCCTCCGCGTCGGCCCACCGGGCTGGTTGGCTCTTGTTGGTCCTATCTCGCGCTGGCAGCCGCCCCTGTCTACGTTCCAAGGAGGACGTTCGTATCCCCAGCACCCTGGAATCTGGTTTGGGAATAATTCTGAGAACTGATAAACGATAATGATAGTTAGCCTCTCCGTTCGCGCGC
This sequence comes from Bombus flavifrons, assembly GCF_040668555.2. NCBI lineage: Eukaryota > Metazoa > Arthropoda > Insecta > Hymenoptera > Apidae > Bombus > Bombus flavifrons. Next base: position 6,849,668 of record NC_138446.1, on the reverse strand, counting down.
GCTCGCATAGAATTGAGAAACCGATTCCTTTTGAGCAAACGTCGAGGAGATTAATGGCGGGATGGAGATGCTGCACGTCATAGAATGTAAGATGATTGGTGAGTTTGGTTTTTAGGGCTTAGAAGGTATTGTTGTGATGTTACTCAGCGGTGGAATAGGAAGTTGAAGTTGTTTTGTGATAGCGAAAAAGAAGAGGGTCTGAGAATTGCTCATGTAAGAAGCAATTATATGCATTGCGATTGAAAAGACTCTCGTATTGGTTGCTTGTAATTTGTGTATTGTTATAGAATTGAATGAGATGCGATTAAATGAATATTAATGGGTTAAAAACGAATCATATCAAAACATTTCATATACTTTCAGAAATATTTATTTATTTTCAATCATCGTCAAAATATTGCAAACCCTTTGAGAAACGTAGAGAAGAAGGGAAATTTCTTTTCCAGGGAAACGAAATAAAATTTCTCACCTTGGAACGTGATCCCGCCATTTACTCGAAACTTCCAAACGAGCGTACTTCAATAATCAAGAACTCTTGAATCGCGCCACAAAAGCGTCCACGATACCGTTTCTCCTGGCTTGTCGAGCGATCGCGACTCGTTCGCGCGATTTAACAGGATCTGCAATTCGAATCGAACCGGGTACAGAAAGAGAGACATGGGAGGAGCGGAGGCATAGAAGAGGGAATGAATCGAAAACGCCGTTTTGCCGATAATAAGCGAGACTCTGATCGATCGGGGCCGGTGCTCGCGACACGGACAAAGGAATTTAATTTGCTCGAATGAAAAATGCGAGCGTTCGTTTCAGGAGCTGCGCTCGCGATCACGGAAATCCGAAACGTCGCCTCGTTACGTAATAACATCGGACATCGATTGAGCCCGACGCCATTGTTTTCGATAGCCGAGAGAGAAAAAAGTGAATCTAATTTGCTCGAACGACTTAAGAGGATTTACCGTTTCAATGAAAAAAAAAGAAAAGAATAATGAAAATAATATCGACTGCTCGTTACAAAACAACGCTTTGCAAGAAAGAAGAGGAAAAAGAAACTGTAATATATAATCGTCCAGCAACAGAATTAGCAGTCATTTTGATAATACTAAAGCCATGTCGAGTTCGCTGGACTAAATATTCCATTGTTCGTCGCGTGAAATCATGGACACCCGACAATTATAGTTTGCCCCGGAATAGGAACTTTCAAGAGCGTGAACTCGCTCGTGCACCCTCATCAGCGAACCCTTTGTCGAGGGCCACCACTTTGTTTGAATGCGAAGTACCGTGCAACGTTACCATGCAACTGTCTTCAATTATCGTCAACATATATTTACGCTGGTGATACATTTCGAACGTACAGGAAGAAGGCGGAAGAAGAAATTCATATTTTAATAGATAATTTTTTTATGTTTTCTTATGAATTTTTATGTTTATAGCGTAGATTACTATATGTATACATAATTGCTGGACGAATATATTGGCTTAGAGTCGTATTTTTCTATCGTTTGAAAATTTTCTAAACCTGAGAGAACTATGATAGAATCGTTATTCATATGCGTGATTTCTCGATTTAATTGTGTGGTAAGATTTTCCTAAAAGATTAAGAAGCTTTTTCTTGGCTGAAACTAAAACGGAATTGAGACATACAAATTTTATGGGTCGCAGCAGCATAAATTCTCAGTTGAAGATGTCACAAACGAAGCTAAATAAGTTTTCTAATTTATTTAGAAATTTCTGAATTTTCCACAAATTTCTTTCGTTCAGTTTATCCGATCAAAGATTAACAAATCTATCGAATAAGAAAATCTACAAAAACTTCTATTGGAAATCTATTATTAAAATGTACTACTAAATTACTACTAAGATCTACTTAACAGATCCATTGAATTATTTCAATCTATTGAATTATAAAATTGTACGGAATTTACGAAATATCTGTAAAATGTCCTTAACTCCTAAAATGTAAAGTGGCCGAAAGTTTGTAGAAAACACGTAGAACAACTCGGTTTCCGTAAGAACGCGTCGCCCGCGATTTACAAAAAAACCTAGCTGCATTAGTTTTTCAGATGAATCCAGCAAGCCAGCGGCAACTCATTAGCATTCCCGACGATGCTTAACCAGGGCGGGGCTGGAATAAATTCACCGCTCAGCTAGTTCGATTCTACCCCTTTTGTCTCAGGCAGAACGTCGCGGCGGCGCTCGAACGGATTTGGAAAGACGATCGACGCTTTGTGCAGCCTTCGAGCAAACGAATTAAAGAGACGTGCGCCTCTTAGCCGAACTATTTCCTTCGGGGAAAGCAATAAGTTTTGCTTGGGTGGCAAATTACGTTGATTGAATTATAAATGAATGCAAATGAAAATGTAGAAGAGAATAAACGATAACTGAGTGTTTTAATAATAACTATGATGCAACACGAATGTTCTAATTCTATTAAAATATGTAATACTTGTTGATATTTACATAAACTGAATAAATGACAGCTTATTGTATATTCTTCATGTTAATTCGAATGAGCAATTGGTTGATTTCATATCGGTATATGTTACTTTTGGATGAAATTATATCGAATTACTAGAAAAGTCCTACAACTAATAATAACAGAAGTAAATGCTTTGGGGACTCTGCTTGAACTAGAATGTTTCAAGTAGAAAATTATTAATTACTCGACTATTTAAGGTTACAAGAGAACCATGAAGAAGTTTCGGTGAAGTTCATTTAAAGATGTCCTTGGCAGCCAGGTTCATTAAAAATTATTCTACAGCAATAACGTAGCAAAGTTAAAGAAGACACGGATAGATCATTACGTAGACAAATTGTCCACTTTGTATTATCTTTTTCCTAGCTACGTAAATTTTTATTCGCCAGAATTTATATCGCACATTTATAACAGAAATATTGCAGCTTCGGATTACCAAGTTTCTGTAACACCGCGGGAAAAAGGAAAGAATGAATGTGCGGCCTTGTTACCAAGTATGACGCGCTTTCGTGTTGATTGGGTTATTTGGAGGCTCTTGGTCGTTTCCGTTGGACCATTAGGGAAATTACGAGGTTGTTGAGGACGCAGATCATGTCGAATATTAGATCCTCTGAAATGTCTCTCGCTGACTAAAATAGCAGATTCAAGTAAATTTTTTGCCTTTAATACTATAGTTCTATACAGTATATAGTCGAAGAAAGAACAGAGCAACGAAAGAGGAAGAAGAGAAAGGATAATAAAACACGAGTCGCTTGTTAATCGATAATTCCAGTTACAAAATTCTAGTTAAAAATGTTCCAACTGTTCGTTTTACCAATTACAAAAAGTCCTTCCGATGAAGAAACAATTATTCCTTAAATTGTTTATTCTGAATTCTTGGCCATCTCGTCACACTCTCAAACAGCGTATAATCTAACAAATTATCTTTTTATTTTTATCAAGAAGGTACTTAATAATTTCATTCGTTAACAGTATTCCTGTGGGCACCGCTTTGAATGATAAACCACGTTTCCTATTCCTAAAAAATTAAATCATCTTTCTACCGATGCAACTATAGTATTGTTGTTATTCCCGAACGCAAGGAAACCGAAGGTGCAGCGTGGCAAATGAAATCTCGAATTTCGATAGCCGAGGAACCGTTTACCGGTGTCGCCTTTATTAATTCGAGCACGTCGAATTGGAAATTACAGGTTTGGTCGAGTATTCCCGTTTTGTTGCTGCGTTTCGTTCAATTTCCAACCTTCCCTGAGACATTTACGCGCTCTGCGCCTCGATTACGATCGCACGCCAGCCCAGGTGTTGCTGACGCCTGTCCGACGGCGTAACGAGAATCCCTACGGTGTAATTGAAATTATGCTTCTGCCCGATGCTACAACCCTGCGAAGAATTTCGAACGAGCTGCATTGCCAGCAACGTGAGGTTTTAACGATAACTGGATCTAATCGATGAAATGTAAAACTGTGGGTAATTTTGTCGTCTGCATACGTGTAATGTTTTGCTTGTAACACGTATCAGTTATGTATATCATTATAAAATATATATGTGGAATCTGATTATTTAATATTGAGGTTGACTGATAGAAGAACGAGTGGATGAATTTGTAATAGAAAAATATATTGAAATAAATAAAGGTATAAGTATAATGTATAAGTTTATGCTGATCCAGATCCTCACTCTCATAGTGTCACAATACAATAGAATAGATTGGGAGCACGTTCATATATTTATAGCAAAAGGACATTACCAAAAAAGTTAACCTTATAGCTCTAGTTAAAGGCTACGTGGAACATAAATAGAAATTTATTTATTAGTTCCTTCGTTCCTAGACCTTGTAACCGAAAACATAGTTTATATTCAAGGGTACAATAATATGGACCTCTCCTTATTTAGAATATTTTTGTTTCACAAAATTCTATTTTCTACGTAATAGCGGTCTACAGGTTACGGATATATATAAATAAAGATGTAGAGTTTTTCTTGAAGTAATTACTTCAACATTTAATAAAATAAAAGTACAGACTAAATAAAATAAATTTCTTTCATCAAGTAATAGAAGAATTTCTACTCGCAAATAATTTACAAATGTAATTGTGTATTATGTATATATAAAATTTTTTCTAAATTATAGCGATAATATTTATTACTTGTAATAATATAGGAGAAAAAAAACACGCGTCCATTAAACTGCGATGTAAGAAAATAGAGAAATCAATAGTATTTAATACTAGATATCTAATATTATATTATGTTGTATATAATGTTGTATCACATTATGTTATATTATATTATATTATATCATTTTGGATATCTAATATTATATACGCAGAAGAAATATGGACTAACGAATGAAATACATAAAACATAGCCCGCAATGAAATTTCTTTCAAAAATTTGTTATATTTCTCCAGTAACTGTTGCTCGCAACTAAAAATGCGCCAAGAGAGGCTGAAACACGACGAATGTACAATTTCACGGCGAAGTAAATCAGCCGTTGATTGCAATTCGAAATGCAATTATAGCACTTAACTAGCTCTTATTGCTAGAATACAATTTTGCGTAATATTACGAGAAATAATTGATCCAGTTCCGTAAACTCTCGTGGCGTCGCTGGAAAAGTGAGAGAAAATTAATCCTTCGGGCCAGCCCTTCTCTGTCCTTCTCTTCCACCCTCTTTTTTTCTTCACCCGTTGGCGTCTCCGTTCCTCGGCGAAATGTCGCTATAATAACTTTGCGACTGCTGGCAACGACAGAACGTTTAGGCCGTTGAATATGCAATGGAAATTACACGCGCGAAGAAATTCCACGGAAACCTATAGGAGATGTCGCGAAAAATTTCTTCTTCTCTCTTCGAACTCATTTGAATATTCGTGTTCACCCGATCGAATCTTTCGTCTGCATCTTTATCTTCAAATTAGTGAAAATACTTAGAAGAATATCTAGATAATATTTTATTTTGTGGTTTCGTAAATTTACTCTGACTCCTCGCAATTATGCCGGTAGTTTTATCGCGACACATAAGAATTAAGATGAAATATTAATTCGTTATGTTAATCGGTAGTGTTGTATACGCTCGTTTACGTCCCATTCACAGTAGGAAACAAAAATATTCGCACGATTAGAAATGAAAAATGTAGACATAAGAAGAGAAATATTCTCTATATTATCAAATATATTCAAATATATGTAACAATATATTATTCATCATTACATACATTAATGAGAGTAATTACCTTTCATTTTCTGCATTTATTGCCGTAAATGTTTGCGAATACATTTAATAATACAGGAAACGCACGAATACTTACATCTCTCGTCGTATTTAACGTTTAATAACAAAGTCCAGATTACACTATGCGAGGTAATTACTAAGCCTATTCTCTTCCTTCTTTAATTATATCAAACTCCACGCTGCATATCTACCCTATAATTATTTCCAAAGAAAATGGCCGTGTTTCGCATCACAGGTAAAAATAATTTAAACACACGATTCTCTCGCTTGATTGCACTCCGCAATGTCCCCAAGCAAATACCTAAGAAACACGGCTCGAAGCGTCGCTACAAGCTTCAGCAAGCTCGTAACGAGTTTAAACGATGGTCGGAACCACCTGCATTCTCCGACTCACGAAGACCAACTTCTCGCGAAGATTTCGAGCTTTCAGAACCTCGATATCGAAGTGTCCAACGACGATCCACGATCTCTCAATGGAAATCGCGATTCGTTTCGCTTTGCATATGGAAATTGGTCGTATTCCTCGCAACGGCTCCCGTGACTCGATATGAATAAAATAATGTAACTTCCAGATGCGAAAACATCACCACTTCGTCGTAACTTTGCCACCCGCCGGGCCGTGTTTTCGGTCGGTTTCACGGGGACGTTTCATCCCTGACACGGCGACTCGCGCCCTAAGCGACGAGGGTTGACACACGCGCGAAAAGTTAACTTTCGAGTGGACGCTTAAAAGCCTCCTCGATCTGATGCACCGGAGTAACCCTTTTAATTTGCTTGGTGGACCGGCCGAGGCTAGAGATCGGGGTTGCAACTTTTACGTGATGCGATTTGCGACTTTAGCAAAAGGTGACAATGAGCGGGTGTGTACCTATATGGCCGTAGGACGAGAGGATGTGTTGTTAGGTCGCTTCTTTTTTTATTTTTCTACTGTGGTAGAAGTTGCATTGGCTGTTTTTTAGACGCTTTGATTGCGACGGTAGTTGGCAGTTTGATTGCATTAGGTTTTTTAAAGTGTGTCGTGTTGTAATTGCATTAGATAGTTGAAGTAGATTTTATGTTACAGGAATTTGCTGCATTTCGCGATGCTTTTTGAAAAAGATAGTGATAGCAAACAGGTTCAATGGCTTACTTTCAATAGCATCATAAGAAGCTTTGTTTATATAAAAATAATAATATATCATTTATTAATATATTGATATTATTGTAGCAGTTTCAGAGAATGAGTCTTATACAATAGTATAATATTAGATAATTTCGCAGTAGATTTTCCGTAATAATTCTAAGTCATTTTATTGATACATATACCGTAAGAAGAATAATTTATCCAGGAAGCATTCGACATAATAATTTTTTCATTTCAAGATATGCACCACGAAGCAGCTTTTTAATCATTTTTATTACAGCACGCATTATCGTTGCTCTTATTGTTTCAAAGAATATACTGCGAGTCCGGCAAGGATTTTTATTCTTGGCTCCTCTCCTGGCCGGACAATTAAAGAGATAAAATATATCCAAGGTACAAAGCATCAGGGAGAATGAAAGAATTCGAGGAGTGTTTTAAAACACGACCAGGTGTGGTTGAATAATACTCCGCAGCGCGAAAGACATTGTATGGCTAAAATATTCAAAGTTGCTTTAGAGATTCTTTTATTTATTATATTTGCTCGTGGCTCGTCGCCGCGAAAGTTACCAAGCCGTACTATTTGCTCGACAAGAAGAGAGTACTATTCACGGAACGCGACTGAACGTTTTAACGTTCGCAGAGTCTCGAATCTCCTCTTGTTTGTGACATTTTAAATGACGGAAGCCTGAGATCCTTTCAACTTTTGTTATTATATGAGCATTTGTGTGATCTTAGATTATATAGTCAAAACGTATTCTACAAAATTGTGCAAATGCGATTTTACTGCAGTTAATTATAACGAAGCACTAGATCTCGAGAATTAGAGCTGCAGCTAACATTTTAATATATTCATTATGTATTCGTTATATATTTAATAGTTTCATTTACAAGCGTAACTCGCGACTTCCAATTTACCAGAGATGATGAAGTAAAAATTTTACAAAACCGCTATAATCATAACTTGGATGAAAAGTGATCATTGCTACAAAGTGCACGCAGGATTATATAAAATAAACAGTGAAGCATTTTCGAATGATTCCACGAGATCCCAAGTGAAATTATCCATAGTTGAGAAGCATAGCTCAATAAACATTTACAGCGAGCCTCACCCCCGTCAATGTCCTCTTTTCTTCCACACCCCTGGAATATTTTTCCTAGCTCGAGCTCGTAGTTTAAAACGCGATCAATCACGACCTCCGACAACGTATAATCAAAATTAAACGAATGTAAGAAGATGAAGCCGATAAGTCCCATCGACGAGCAAGTAATTTCACTTTTCTTTTTTCCCCTCTATTTCCTCTTGCAACCCCTGGCATATTTCAATCCAGCTTCCGCCCCAGTGTGCCGCGTGTCCGATTCGACCGGTAGCCTTTCATTTCCGAAGGGCAAACCGTGTACCGCGCGTATACGCGTCCACCAACGAATATTCGGCCCGATTCTACCTTTTTTCCATTGTCTCACCCTCGCGCTGACTGATTCCGTCGGCGAAACGCCACGAGCGCCAATCAGGCCGCCGTCGCGATGATTCGAGAGGAGAGAAGCAATCAACGCCGCATAGAATCTCATCAGAATCGAGCAAGGTGACCTATCCGCGCCTCGTGCAATCTTTTTTCCCCTTTTGCTCTCTGTCGTCCGCTAATTTCGTTTTTTCAACTTCCAATCTGCGTCTGCCGTATGTATTTACATCGATTTCTCCCTTTCGTTTGCTTATAATTTTTATTCGAATTAGGCGTTGGTTTTTTTGGCTTGTGTAATTCCTAAACGATTATATATAATAATTACGCCAAAAAGAATTTTGACCAATTTTCTTCATTCAGCGTAGAATGATACAGAAGATTCTCATTTTTCCTTGTCGTTGTTGCCGACAATATCAGTTTAGATATCGCACAATATCAGAAAAGAGATTCGCATAAAAAATAATCTATACCTCGACTCATTCTCCAATGAAAATTAATTGGTTCTATAAGCATAATACAGTTCTTTTAATTCGCAGCAATTATGTAATACGATGAATATTCTGTTTAAAAAAATCGAATTATATCGAACGGAAAGTAACGTGCTAAGCTACTCTTTTATCGTCTCGAAAAAAGACTTGTAAATCTTACAACTATTTCTTTACCCGATGTAAATATTAAGACACCAAAATGTTCCTCTTTAACTCGCTTCAAATGTCCTAACTCCCCTTTTCTCCATACACCTTTCCCCTTTGATTCTCCCTATCTGCATATCCTCACCCTCTGCCTATCAACCCCACGTTGCACTTTCTCCTCTCCAGCCATTTATCCACGTTCCTCTCTCTGTGTCCAGTGTTTTGCCTTTTTGCTCCCCTCTTCGACAGACTACGAACGGAACGTCATTGGCAATCAGGCGGACATCAACAAGCATCGGAGGCCATCTGGGCTTTCGCTGGAACACGGAACTGGCGCAGTACCACGGTGAAATGTCAAGAGTTCACCATGGTCAGGGAGAAAGCGAGAGGAGAACGCGTGGCGACAAAGAGGGCGCGATGTGAAGCGCGCGCGAGACAGAGACCGAAGGCTGGTGAGAAAGGAGGAGAGGTGAAAGGGGTGGCGGAGCAGGAGATTTCAGCTGCAACTACTACCTACGGCTCCGTAGCTGGGACGCTGGATGAGAGAAGTCGGTCGATAGAGCTGCCGGGTTCTCCCTCTCTTTGTCTCTCTCTCTCGCTCTCTTTCTCTATTTGACCCGCTACTATTTCACTCACTACCGTTTCACTCTCGCGGATCCTTTGCCCCTCTTTCTCTCCCACTTTTACACTCGCTTTTGCAACGAGAACGAAGCGACGAATGAATGGGAAGGTCGGACAAATGTTGGTTGGCTTCGATGGAACCGGTGGAACCGCGTGTCAGTGAAATCGCTGGCCAACACGCGCCACGATGCCAATCCCATTCAACGGGTGACGGTCATGACAGGGATGGTTGGTCAAGGATAAGACAAATTGCGCGCCGATTGTTGTTCATTTTTGTATGAACGTTGAATACACTCGGCTTAGAAGACGTTTTCTTGGCGTAGTTGATAGGATCAGTATTTCGGAACGGTTTTTATTTTAGGAGCAAGCGTGTGTAGTGCTACCCTAAATGAATTACAACGTCCAATATGAACTTTTAACTCGTTAGAAAGGTTTGACCTATTTCGATATTCAGCTGTAACTATGTATTCTCTATCATACTGGTTACGTAAAACAAATAATAATTAATTATATTTAGTCCTTAACAAAAAAAAAAGAATCACTCTAGAAACATGATACATTTAAATATCTACTAACCATAGTTTCAAGCTACCTATTAGGCCTTATTACATCAGCTGTCTCACCACTAAATCCTTCCATCACCAATCCCCCAACAGACACATTATTCAAATTACCAGCCCCAACTAATCGATGACGTTATTAAAATTCCCATCGATCATTCGTCGATCGACTCTGTCCAGCCACTCTGACGCCACGCGGGTGCCTAAAACGCTCGTTAATAATGGGACAGAAAAATAAGGAAAGAAAAAAGAAGAAATCCCGATTCATTGTGCGTGACAGGGCGAAGAGGGTGAAAGGTCTACAAGGCTGACGGTGTCCGTAGCAAGATTCGATAGCGGCGATCGAGATTAACGCGTTCATGGACTGTCGTTCATCAGTCAGTCTGATCTCACGCACTGTCCGTTGCGCGCTAATTAATCAAAGTCGGATAGGAAATACAGGTCGGGTCGCTTCGAAAGATGCCGGAGGGATATATCTTCCCTCTCGCGTTTGCGCGCGAGCGACCGTTTGAAATCCCCGAAGGAGCCGCTGATAATCGACCGTTCGTTGGAAGATTAATTTATCGGCCAGAGGCTGATATCGTTGGAACGCGTTCCGCGTGAGCTAATCGATCCATTTTAACCTGGTGATTAGCGAATCGTGATGAACGGCCGGAGAAGCGATCAGGTTGACGAGTTTTTATAATGACTACCAGCGAAAAAATTGGATCTGCCTTTTTCTTAATTATATCTGCAGTTGACAATGAGATCCAGACTTCGGTTCAGTTCTCTTTTGTAAGAATAATCCTCGATATTATTGTGATGAAGAAAATAAAATTAGGTCATCGGAATTATATATATAGCGCAAGCTAATAAATAAATGAAATTATCGCTGCAATTCTATTACTTTTGGAATTAATAAGTTTGTACAGAAACATTAATGGTCTCAGTAAATTAGCTTCCCATCTTTTTTCTTTTCTACCCTACCACCTCTTATCTTCCTACTCTTTTTTTTATCCTTTGCTTCTTGTCTTTTCTTTCCTTTTTCTTCCCTTCTTTCCTGCTTTTTCCATTCTACAACCTCTTCTCCACATCTCTCCATATCGAACTTGAATATTATTGAAAGTTCTGCATAAGTTATCAACTGAGCATTATTTTCTGATTACAGGAAAATCAACTGAATAAGTTTACAAACACTTAGCGATGGAAATTTTTCGTTGACCCAGAAGCAAATTTATGTAAAAAATCTAGTAAATCTGATCTGTCAATTTTTAGCAAAATTAATAAATCTAAAGACAAGGCAGAGAAGTTAAAAGTTCTATATAACACAATATTTTTCTTCCCTTTCGATTCTCTAGAGAAAATGTAACGAATATTTTTATAAACGTACAAGGCATGGTCTCTGGCGCAATTACTCCAATGCACGGTAAATATATCCGCCATCGCTCTGGCAGATGTTCAGAGATACGCAAGCTCTGGTGATCATTGCTCCAGCAAACCGTATACTTTTGAAATAACAATTTGCACGGGATCCCGGTGGCATTTTATTTTCTCGAGTTTCCCGCGGTCGAGGGATGACTTTTGCTCGCGTCACGATGAAGTGGTAGCAATTTTAAAGTAACAAGTCGCCGCGCGCTCTTTGTCCCCGTCAAGAAAATTGCATTTCCGACTCGGCGAGAAGCGGATTACGCCGAGCCGTTCGGAAAAACAAAAAGTTGTCGGAATATTTAAATTTGATAAAACGACCACTCTTCCGTTTTCCCAGCTCTCCTTCTCCCTCTTCTTACGTTTTTTCAGTATAACCTAACTTTATTTAATTCAATTAAAACATTAAGTACATTGTATAGTAATTAAAGAACATTTATAAAATGTTTGAAATGTGAATTCATAAAACGATTTTGTTCTGTCTGAGTAATTATTGATACGTTCACTCTGGCAAATTTACAAAACGGTGAAAGAAACAAGGTAAATCTGTTATGCAAAGTCTCGAAGATACATTTCCCAGCTAGTCGAGGAAGCTGTTTCATTATCAGCTGGCTCCTAAGTTGTCGTTAAACAATGAATTTCAATTAACGATGCCCTCCGCTTACCTGTAATTGCGAGTTGACACTGGACTTTTAAGAACGTGTAAATTAAAGGGCACCTTTGCTCAGGTGCTTTTTGCTCCCGTTCTGAGTATATGTCATCTTGAAAATTAACGTAGTTATGCGTTTACCGTATGTATTTTCTTTTTATTGATGATCTTTTAGTAAAGTGAGAAATAATGCAGCGGCATAACATTAAAAATTGACTTCATCAAGTTACGTCGGAACTGTATGAAGCTTTACTCATCTTTAAATTAAAAGAGTACATAAAAACAGATTCCGTGTGATTTTAATCTATATACATATCTATCTCTCGTTCTCAAACACCAATTTTCTCATACACTCACAGGTGTTAACATTTCGAATTCGTAAAACTTATAATTAGACACATCGATTTCTTAAGAAATGTTGCACCAAAATTGCACCGAATTTCACGCACGAATCGAGCTTAAAAATCTTGCAAAGAAATACGCGAAATCAAAGATATAACAAAGAGTAACGAGAATATCGATGATCCTCGTTTGACTTTCATACATCTCGTCCATTTAATAGTTCGTATTGCATGGCAAAAGAATGATCGTGCATGAATGGTACACGATCGACGCAGTAAATTTGCCTGAAAAACAGTTACCGCGTATCACGCGATTCAACGATAGGGTCGCGGGTTAGGAAGAACAGCAACGGCAATTTTATGGCGATTTAATGCGGCCATGGGTCAGTTGGAACGTTTAAATCGTGTCGCCGGTCCGGCTGAAAGTAAATTACGGTAAACGCCAGTAAATTCGGCCCGCTCAATTGTCCCGACGGTCCGTACCGTTGATCACCTTGCATTTGCATATGAAAGCGGGTGGGGATCTCGCGATGATATCCGCGCTCGTGAAAACGTCGCGCGTTATATCGTTGATCCACGAACGGTTTTCTATTCTCGAGCGGTTCCCAGCCTCGAAATTATTCCCATCTCGTGCTCTTTCCTCGCCTTTCGGTTAAGTAACGCCGTGAAACGATATTGAGCAGCCTGGCTGTTTCCTTGTTATCGTTAAATGGCGATTCGCCTTTGCATGCGAATGGAACGAGTGGGAAATGGAATAGAAGAAAGATCCTCCGGTCCTGTTTCAAGACAGTTTCGCTGGTTCTCGTAATTTATGGGCGACCTGAATGTTTTTTCGATCGGAAGACCATGTTTCTACGATTGTATAGAGTGATAGTTTAACGTGTTAAATAGAGTGTAGACATTTATACAAATTCACATTTTTTATGCGTGCAATTAACTTATCGACTCGGTCGTTTTTAGTCGGAAATTATAATATAATTTATAATTAAGGCTAAGTACAGCTTCTCGTACTTAAAACACCCATAAACGTACAGAATATCTACGATCTAGTGATAAAGAATAATTTGATTATTATTTATCAATTAACTGAAACAACTGACACAAAATTAAAAAAAAATGTTTAATATAGAATGTTCTATTTATAAAACATGAGACTATTATTCGCGGAAGAACTTTGTCTTAGACTTGATTTCACGTAGTTTTGGTCATTTTGAATATAATCGTTTTTAAGAAGAAAATCGAAGCAAGTAATCGATAACATTTTTGGAACTCTGTAAGACACGAGAGAAACGATATTTCTTAGGCGAATACAAGACTGCCAATTGGACGAGATCCAAAAGTATAGTACTTGCGCGTTCGAGCACAAGTACAAGTTACAGTTTTTTTGGATCGGATTCTGCGATGAAAAATAACAAACTAGAAGAGGATATTTATCACATTGCACAGAAAAATGTTCTCTATTTCAAAAGATATCTTGAATAACAACACCATCGAAAACTATCAAAATACTTCTTTCATTTCAGCGAATATTACTAAGCAATTTATAGCAGTGATTCACACCGCATAGAAAGTTTTGAACTCTCACTTTATAACGAGTAATATTCATGATATAAATTATGATTCAAATACACGACAAACGTGAATTATATTTTAGATAAATTCAAATTACAATCATATGCTGAAATTTAAATTAAGTAGCATAGATGTGGTGTAGATGATTCTTTATATTTTATACTTTCGTTTCTTCTACGTTGTACATTATTCGAACTATGACCGACTCCATCAGGCGCAATCTACTTAGCACTCCTATACCAATCGTCCATCAATTACTCCAACTGAATTCATTCAATGTTCCTACAAAGAATTTACTTTTCCTATACATTACTTTTACACAAAATCCTAAAAAACAAAGTGCATACAGGTACAACTTCACTTCATCTATTAGATGTGTCAATCACTTGCAATTAGTTACAATTATCGTCCTCAAACGAATTCGACTAATCTTCTCATAGAACATTCACCTGTCTGAACACTGCAATTACATAAAACCTTAGAAAAGCAAACAGCACAGCACTTCGATTTCACTTCATCTGTCAGAAGGTAACGATTTTATCGCGCAATAGTCCACACTATAAAATAGTTAGACTTATAAGATAGTTCACGAAAGTAACACCACGTTAACCATGTTCCAGTGGTTCAACAAGCGCAACGTAATCTCAGCGTACGAAATAAATCCTAAGAGCAAACGATGCCAGCCGATAAACCGAATAGCTAGACGCACGCCGCTTCTGCTTCTGCGAGATAAGCTCGCGCAAATTGCGAGAGCCTGGCTCTGACGCTCTTTTAATTCCTGTTTCCGCTGTTTTCCCCGACCACGACGGGCAACCCTCTTGGAAAAAAGGCGTTCCGGGATAATCAAGATGACCCTGCCCCATACAAAAGAGCACCGCCTAGAACACGTAGAGTAAATTAGCCTGGGGTTAATTAGGTTACGTCGTACTACCGGCGTGCTTCCAACCCTGCGCCGTTTCATCCACCACGAGTGTTGGTTGCCTCCCTTGCAATGGAATTGCAATGGGTTACGCGCATTAATTCCTTTGTTGCCCGTTTACTCACGCCGGATAATTTTTTTCATGAGATATTATCACTCTATTTGTCCGTTTTGTTGGACTTTCGAAAGTCAAATTTAAAAGTCAAATTGATCCATTACATTTTCTGTCAATTTCTCACTTTCATCGCTGCGATATATGATTAGCGTTTAATTATTCCAAAATAACGACTTACCTCTATAAATTACTCAATCTTTGCAATGAAATGCTTAAATAGTCATAAATCCCAAGAAATAATTTTTCTCACAACCTAAAGACTAAATCTCTGAGTCTAGGTATTATAGCTTTTAATTTTAAAATTGCTGGAATTATTGAAATTATTGCCGTTTAGGAATCAAAAATTGAAACCCGTTTTGCTTAACGAAATGTCGAGGACGTAATTAGTTTTAAACGTGTGACAGAAATATTATAGGAAAGGCGGATCGTCAAGGTATGAAAATACTATTTTTTTGCCGCGACGAATTATCGGGATTCTATAATGAACGGCCGGTTGACAAATGAACATCGTCAACTAAATCGGATTCTGGTAATTGAAATTTAAAATTGTAATTCTCTATCGGCCACGTGATCGGCGCACGATGGAAATATTTCATCGTACGTTTCTCATTTGCGGGGTTTCTGTTGGTAACACGGTCTAACAAGTTTCCATCGTTTCGGTAATTAAATATAATTTCGCTACGCGCATACCGCGGTAGCAATAACGGAAATAATACAATAATTACGTTTCTCAATAACTTTTTGGTAAAGATTAGAAGCATCGTATTAAATAGGAATTGTACGGTGTACTTTAATGTTCTTCGAAGAACAAAACTGCAACCATATAGATTGTAAAATTAACGTATGACGTAAAAATTAGAAAATATGTGCAAATGAGAAAATAATTTCTAAGAGTAATGTATCTAATTCTTCGTAAATCTCTCATTTCTATTTAGAAAATAAGATTTACGAGGTAATATAATGAAGGAGAATAAGAGGGGGGAATGAGAATGTACAAGGAGAAGAGATAAATCTTATCCGATGCTTGTTAGTGGACTCGTCAGTAAGGTTTCTAACTACGCTCATGATTTAAGTGTACTACATTTGTGAATATTAGATGAACTATCATAGACTCATTCGCAACGCAATAAAATCAAGACTATAATCACGCTAGTCATACGATAACCATAGCGAATCAAAACACAATTTTAATTTCAATTATTTCCTACTTAACATCCGTTAATGAATACGAAGTCGATATATGTATCGACATAATTTCTTTTTTATATTTCTTAAAAACCTAACACGTGTTCTAGCCATTTTTTAAGTGAAATCAAAAAAATTCTCAATTTTTTCGTCCATGAAAAACGTTCTCTCTTACGAAAGGAATTGTACAAATTGTAGACGTCCTTTCGCATTGAATGTGTACATTTTTAAAATTGTAACGTAGAGAAATTGAAAAGAACGGATCATCCTGTAGCCCTAAATGTAACAAAGATCCAATTCTATCCTATCTCCAAACCAGCATTTAACCTCATCCGTTTACAACGCCATTATCTTCTCCATTTCCCCCATGAACCATTTGCAACCTAAGAAAGCAATCATCATCGAAACCCATGATCCACTTGGAACTACCGCTATTCAGTTCTGACGATACACTGGTACCCGGAACCGCGAGCTCGCCCGAGCGGAAATACGAGCGGAATGGATGTGGCGTAATAACGGTCCTAGTTGCACCGTTCATCTTCCGCGTTGACTAGCGGCGTTGCAACGCCGGCGAATGTGCAACTGCGATAATGGCTAGTAGTAAATTAATCGGTGCGCGTGCACCCTCGCTGCGTGAGCGTGGACGGATCGACTAGCTCGCTTGTTCGTCCCGTTGTCGGTGGCCGTTGTCACACCGCGCCGCGGCGACTAATTAGCCCTTGCAGCCGGATTAACGATCAGCCACGCCACGTGGAACGCCACGCTCGCGTACAGAATCGCGAGTACGCTATTCACTCGCCACCACCAGCTTCACGATTTCACTCTCTGCTGAGGATCACGTGTACCTAATCGCGTGCACGCGTTTGTCGTGCTCGAGGTCGAGATTTCCATATGGCAATCGTGAAAGGAAACGTGGCTAGCATTTTGCAGGGGGACGTAAGGATGGAGAGTGGACATTTTGGAAGAAGAATTAGGAATGTTGGCAATAGCCTACGAATTTTTATGCACTCTTTTTATTCCTATGAATATAACTAAAGAAATGAACTGCAAATAGAAATTTGTTTATCTGGAAAATATTAGAATAAATACTCTATTTTGGATATTTTATATATTCTTGTGTGCATTTTTGCATTATCAAATTTGCATTATCAAATTAAAGATTTTTACCATTGATCCAAAGGAACCCAAACATAATGTATATTGGAAAGTTTTTAAGGCAATAAAGCGATGTTTAATAGATATATAGATGTAGATGATAATTTGAAATGTTTGAATTTGACATGTTTGAAAAGGTTAGGATGTGTTTGAGAAGGGGAGAGTATCGGCGATATATTTTCAGAAATATTCTTGCAATTTCGAATCCATTTCGGTATGTATATTTATCTACAAAATGAATTTGCTAAAGTTAGAAATGATATTCTATATGGAAATGGTAATTTGAGTTTTCCATACTGTTGTTCATAATTATGAGAATGTAGGTGCAGATATTTTTAAACTATATATTTTTCATATTTTGCTGTGGGCAAAATTAATATCGAAAGGATGTAATATTTGTAAAAGCTTCGTGCTGCATATGCTCACACATGGATTACGGCAAAAAAGCACACTTTACCAGAGCTTCCTTTGTTATTTCCATTTACGAGATCCATTCTGCAAAATCTCATTCCATATTTGTAAAATCTGTTCCTTACCCCGTATAATACAGAAACCAATTAGTATATATATATAATCAATATTATATTAGCTAAAAGTGGGCTCACTAAACATTGACGTTTATTAACATGATGGATAATCAACTGTTTAAATACTTTCGTAACTTCTATGAAATGTATGTTTGTAGTAAATATCTTGCAATTTTCATATACATTTTCGTCAGCGTTTTCGTTCGTTTACGTATGCGTCAGAATAGTAATGTTTAGATTCCTGTGCATTTGAGCGCACGTAAGATACAAAAATCAATAAAAGAGAATATAAAGACATAATAAGTTACATAATAGTCATATTTAAGTTTCAAATTAATCAAAGAAGGATTTTTAAGGTACTCATATAAGATTTCTCTCAATCGAGGCAAAATGAATATCACTGAAACATTCAACGTGAGAGTACTCATATCTCGCAATTTTCTTCTCCTTTCTCCCACATCAGTGTATGTTCACCATGCGACGGTTGAATTAACGTGACAATGCTCGTGCCGTGTCATTAACGCTGCGGTACTCTGCAGCTTATACGACCTGCTCTCGACGTCGCTAATAGAATGAATACGCGATCGATGAAAACGTACCATCGCGATTATTCCTCTGACCGCTACGTGTGTCCATTTAAAACATTTGCCTCTGCATTTCTTTAAGCACACACTGATTACTTTTAACAAAAGTTAAAGAGCTAAACAGTTTCACGCGCTTATCTTAAATGACATTTAAATGGTATTAAATGGAAAAATGGTACGATTCGAATTGAAAGCCAATATGAACTTAAAAGAAATAAACGTCAAAGCGTAGAATTGTTTCTCTGTAAAGATCTTACTCTGATCTTTGTAAGGGAATCTTACAGTAATTAATGAAATGCTATCGTATATTCTGCTACAAAGAAGATGTGCACAACTTTTTGGCAACGAAGGTTTATAAGAAATTAATTAAAGCAATTATTAAAAGGTTGTAATATCGTATGCTCGACTGGTAACGAGACCTAATCTATTACATTTGCAATTTTTTTCAGCCTATAGTCGAACGGTATAGCGAAATCTTCTGTAGGCTACAAAAACATAAAAAAGGATGCCTCGATGGATTCAGAATAGTAGGAGGATAGGAGAAGAAGAGAACAGAGGCTGAACGACGGAGGCTGCAAATTTAATTATCCAATTCGGCTGCAATCCGTAGCTGCACTAATTTTCTATCCGCCGCCGCGCGTTGTCCACTTCCTCGCGTAACAGGCTGCACCCCTCGATCCTCGATTTTCCCCTGTCGAGCTACTCCTTCCCGCGCACCACCACGTCCAAACCTGTCGCACGCAAATTGGATTGGACGAGGACGCATTTCGCTTCTGGACCGATTCGTTCGTTCCGTCACCCCTGTCTGCCCAACCCCCTGACGATCAGGGGTGATTTGTCCATAGCCCCTCGTTTCTCGCCCCTTCCGATAAGCCAGGCCCATCCGCGGGGCCGATCTATCCAGTTAGCTATGCTAATGGTAATTATCTTCATTAACGAACCGTTAATTAACCGGCACAAAACCTTAATCAGTCTGCGGACCTATCGGTGCTACGGATTAACCTCGCGATGTTCTCAGTGAAGAGTCAGTAGTATGCCCATCCTGCTGCTTGCTTCTATGTCGATTATTTTAAATAATAGATATTTCAAACATCAATCTTGTTTTATTGATAAGCAATTTGGTAGTTCTAAATAGATTTTTATGCACTTATAGAAAATTGAAAAATGCAAAAATGCACAGAATGTATATAATATGCAAAATTATATGAAGAATACGCAAAGCTTAAAATATGGTAAAACAATGTTCTGCTTCTATTCCTTTATTATTCTACTCGTAATTATATATTATGTGGATTATTCATCGTTTCAATTCTACAAGCGTATAAGTGTAGAAAACTTTTAAAAATGTGACAATACGAAGGGTTATTTTATTATTGTAAGGATCAAATTATTGTAAAGAGTTTCCTTACTCACTCAAATTTGGCTTTGTGTTTTGCAACTTCGATATTGAGGGATATTTGGTTTTATTACAAAATTCTATTTTTCTTTCTTACTCCTTTTATCATCCTTCCGATCCTTATACGAATTTCTATGCGTACCATGGCTGTTTCTGTTATTTTAATACGTATATAACTGTTGTTTGGACGAAGTTAAAGCCATAGATTCAAAGCTTTAAGCGTTTAAATCACGTATATTTCTTGTATTCTCTGTCGCTGCAGGAATTGTTCGCCAGTTAGAAAGTTAGCGCTTACATATGCACTTTGTCAGAATACATGTAGGTAATTCCACTCAGAATAACTGAATATATTTCGCATGCAATTATTACAGAGTTTACTGAACGAGCTTCAGGGCACACAATGCTCTACAATAATATTATCTTGATTATGAATATGTTACAGAATATTGGTTGAAACAATATCTTTTTCGAGCAATTATATATTTTAACAATTATAATGCTTAACGAAGTAAATTTTATTCCGATAGATAATTATCACTAATTATTTTTCTGTAAAACTCCTTTTAGAATGCCCTCAGATGACAATATTGTCAATATTTCAAGGTTCTTAACGAAAATGCAATTTGTCAATAAATATTGACAATATTTTATTGACCATTATTGATCCTTTTAGTTGAGAACCTTGATATATTGACAATATATGTATATAGATAACTTGAGAGCAACAGATTTCAAAATTTCAATTTTAATTTCAAAAAGTACAAAGCACACATTTCATATTCATCTATATTTCGAAAAATCCCCTATCGTTGTACCTGATAAATAGTAAATTAATTAATTTTTTTCTAAAGAGCTAATGAATGATAAATTCAATAATTATATTTCCAAATTTCAAGAATGAAAGTAATAAGAATTTTATTACAAAACTACGAGATTTCATGAAATTATTCTAATTCAAATAGTCTGGAACCTCTCAGACATAGAAAAAGAAGAAGGCTGACAATTTCTTGGAAACTCATTGGGGTGCGGAAATTTTTAAATTCATTTCACCACGGTTAAGAAGCGAAAGGGTTTCTACAGAGTAGTGTGCTACTCCGGGAGGAAATCTGTAATGAGGAAGGATGTAATGAATATTTTAATTGCGATAATTGAAGCGACTCATTGTCCATCAGCTCCTGACCAGAGGGCGTAAAGAAATCTAAAATTAAGAACTCGTTAGGGCTCCTCGACCCGCCAAAGTGTCTCTGGCTATTATTTTTTTCTTTTCTTTTCTTTTAAAAAAGAAACTGGGGAAAAGCGATAAGTGACAATAGATGTCGACCTAACTCTTGGGCAAACTTTTAATGAGAAATTTCTCTGTAGCCTCCGGATAACAGTTTGAAACGATCCTACTAACTGGTATCGAGTATCGGTTGTTATTTCTTTGTTCATAAATCCCTTCAGTGACAAGTCTTTTTTCAAATCACTTTCTTATTTGTTTTGCTTCTTTTCCATTTGATAGTGACGAAAATAAAAAAGTGCGGAACTGCACTTGTATTTTTCACTTCTATTAATGTTTCATCGAATTGAAATTTGAAACATAAATTTCTTTTGCATTATGTAGAAACTATTATTCAATAATGGATAAAGAACATACCTGTTCTACACATATATCGATTTCGTTAAATAATACGCGCACTCAATACGCGCTCTGACTGCTATCTAATGCATTTTAGATAAGGAATCTACAGGTGCCTACAGTTTCATGTTCTTTGCCATGAAACTGGACGGTGAAACTAAGCAATACAGGAACAGAAATCAAAAGATAAAATAATCATGTAATTATATTGCACTATGACGTATGTGGCCATTTGACAACTATTGCATTTTTATACAGGTAAACCCAGCTTGGTTCATTGATCATCATCCATAATATAATTGAGAAAGAAAAATCGTCGAATTATAGAGAATCGGTGAGCCATATCCTATCCTGAATGATCACCAAAAGATTTAACCATATACACATATATATACTCAAATCAAACACACTCATACAAAAGTAAAGAGAAAGAAAGAAAAAGGCAGACGTATGGCAAAATGAACAGCGATCACGAGAAAAATCACAAATCGGGGCAGTTGTTGTTCTCTGCAATTTGTCGCACGCGAAACGGAAAATAATATAGCGGGACGGTGCAGGCGCGCTGGTACCGATCGGTTTCCGGTGACCGACTCGCAGCAGCGCCAGAGAATCAATGATAATCGAATCTGGTGGGCGCTCCTGTCGGGGTGGTTTAAAATGCAATTTCATACCTAAATTCATCGACTTCTGCGTCGGGACTTTACGTATTCCCGGTCGTAGCTCTATGTTAATAGCACACGAACGCGGAAGCTGCGAAGCATAAATCGGGTTAAGCCGCGGTTAGAGCCTGGTCCCGTCGCGAAATGGGCTACACGCTGATCCAGTTAACCCCGGAACCATCCACCTCTACTTCTGTTTCGACCGATAAATAGAATTCACATGCTCGTTGCGTGCAACTAACCCGCCCCCTTAAACCTGTTCATCAAGTTTGCAAACTAACACGTGAATTGCGGAATCGAAACTATCACCAAAAATCGAACGATACTTTCTTCTACTACTTTAATTTCTCTTTAGAACTTAAATTTTTATCCTGCGAAGACTATGAAAGAAATTTTATAGAACAGGGATAGAATTTTTTGGTATAACTTATATTATATTCAGACAAGAAAGAGATTGTTTTGTAAAGGGTTAAGTCAGATACGAGTAAAATTGTGGAATTAGAAAATAAAATTTGGACAGACTACTAATGTTTAGTTTGCTTGAAAACGCGATTCATCGACTGCAGATTGATATCTTTGTTAATATAATTAAGAAAATGGAAGTTAAATAGAGATTTGTTTTATTCGTTTAATTTCAAAGCATCACACGTATATGATTTATCGATCTCTTTACACGAAAGAGAAAATTTCCCAAATTAACTATCATTATATCCAATCATAAATATCCATCCAAACAATTACAGTGCCCTCTACGTTCCACCCCTATTTTATTACAGTCAAACTGGATGATCGTGCAGAAAGTTTTAAAATCGCATTCCACAACGGAAAGAATTCGAAACTTCGGGTGCGCTCCGAATTTAATACCGAGCAAATTGGCAAACTAGAGCTCAGCCAGTCATCCTAGATATATCTTGGAGTACGCTACACAACCTACACAGATTCACGCGCAACGTTCTCGTGCCACAAGTTTGACTTTCCGCTGTGCAAATACCGGGGACGCGGCTGATCTGCGAAAATCGACAGGTCGCGACAGGGGCTTAAACGTTCCGGCCGTAATCGATGTAACGAATTTCCATAAAGGCACACGACATCGCCCTATTACTCGTTTAACTCGCGCCGATAAATCTAGGAAAATTCACTGCTCGCAATATCGAGCACAATTACCACTCGCGCGCGTCCTCCACACGTGCGTGTTTGCCACGCGGGATGAAAAAACATATGGCCGTGGTGTTCGTTGATCGATCCTCTTGACATCCATTCGAGAATACCTGCTGGAAGTAGGTCGCCTGTGAAATCCCTGGGATATGGTCGCGCGATATGAGAAACTCTTCCGCCAACGTTAATTTACATTGGTAAAAATGTCGCGTTGCTAGTTCGACTGGTGGAATGTCAAAAGCGAAAGATCAGCTTTGCCGAGGGAATTTTCGTTCCTACCATGTGCACAACTCGCTTTGGAATTTTTAGTGACCCGTTAGAATTTTCAGCGTGGTGAAAAATCTGCGAAGGTCACTGGAAATGGTCGATCCGATATAACGTGGGATGTTGAAATTAATAATTCAAAAGGGGTTGCTGGCGACGAGCTACGAAGGGATGTGCAATACGTGTTCCGGAAACTAAGAGAGGTCTCGTTGCCTGTCGAAGGATCTTCAACAAAACCGCGGCACGGTATTTTCGCGAGATCCCCGTGATGTAACAACGACGTAAGTTTCCTCGAAGAAAAGTTTCTTTAGTGTGAATAACATGAAATGCTTTAGAACTTACCGCGTGTCTTTTCTCCTTTTTCTTACTCTGCTGTACTCTTATTTTTGATGAGCAATTCTTTTTTTTTTTTCTTTTTTTTGGTAAAGTATTTATTAACACTGATATTACTAAAACTATAGAAGTGATTTCAATTATAATCATTTATATGGAAGATTTTTGAACACACAGTTTTTTATTATCATAAAGATAAATACTTACAAATACCGCTCAAACACTTAATGATATAAAATAAAGAACAATGTAAATGTGACAATAAAACTCAATAACGGCAACGATTGAATTTTGCACTCTACTTTTTGCAATTTTGGTGGTAATGTTGCTGCCAGGTGAAAAGAGAATTCGCGTTTCGTCCCGGGACTACCGGAGGACTCGTCAATAAGGCTATACCCGGTAGTCCCTGCCTTAGACGTAGAGGACTCGTTGTCGTCGTAGTAGCCCTCTGGTGTTGGCGGTTGGTACCCGCGGATCGCCCGGGAGGTGTTACGATCGCGTTGATGCCTCGACCTGTCGGTGTCCTGTTGGTACCGATCCGCCACACAATTTTACAGTCTAAATATCTCGACAAGATGTCATGCTACTTCATTTAAAGGACCAATAACGCGGATTAACTACAATCTAGGAAATCATATTACGAATGAGAATTATAAGAAGATCATGATAAGGATAAGCACATTTTCGTTGACTTTTTTCATTTTTATGTCACTTTATAACTAAAAATGAATATTCTAATGGAAAATAAGTAAAATTGGAGAGAGCCTGCTGGGTTCGAAAATCTAACTTTCGAGCTGCCTTATTACAACAGATTCTTTTGTTTTTTTCCACAGATTGATTTTCAATAAAACGTGAACGTTATAGCCATATTTAGGATTGTGGAATTCAGCAGACGAATACCAGGAATATTTGCCAAAGATACCCGCTTTTATTAATGATTTTTGCGATCAGAGGGCGAGATAAAAATTGTCTGCGACGGCAATTACGCCGCCGGCAAGAAAGTGGAAATGAAAAACGGAATATCATATAAATCTTGGCCACAGGGAGGAATAATAATCCCGCGGGTCTGTTTTACATTCTTTTTAATTTATTACCCAACATAGAGAGCGTTACCCTCCATGGCACACGTTTCCTTTGTCTCGAACCTTCCCGCCGGCTTCTCGCGGATTTCATCCTATTTAAAAGCATCTTCTCTGCATTACGTTCCGCGATTTTTTCGCCGTAATGTACGCGATACGCTACCGTGGAATAAAGAAAAGATAGCTAGGCGGCTGCGCGAATGTAATTAACGTACTGCCAGCTTTCGCTGATGAGGCGTTCGATGATTAGAGAACACCGTGGTCGCCTGTAATTATCGTTCGGGTAATTAGCGCTCTCGCAGAATCCGCATTATGGACGATAATTTTATGTTTATTTAATGTGAAATTCCGAAAAATTTAATGGCGACAGAATGTTTTACAGTGTCAGATATGTGGTAATTAAATTGCTAATTTGTAGTTTAACCCTTTCACTGCTGAAACCGGAATTACACATTCTGTGAAATACGTATCCCACCACGAGTAGCTCGTAAATTTATGGATTTCACATAGTGTATAATCAAACAATTGAAATATTTATTTCATTCACCACCGAGCGTCTTGCCACAGAAATAAATATTCAGCAGTGAGAAGGTTAATGGAAAAATTCTACATTATCAATTCACTCAGAAAAGTTAATATAAAATTCTGGAATAATACAATAATGACGACAGAGCGTTTTATATTGTTGCCAAATATTTAGTAGCTAAAATGGTGAGTCGTTGTTTGATAGAAACATTCTGTATTATTGAAGATATAATATTAACAATATTTATAATACAGTGTTATTTAATTAAAAAATAATAAAACAATAAATACACAGTCGATGTGACTCCAATAAAACATGTTTTCCTCAAATAATCTTCATTTTACTAATTATTGCGTGGCATCGTTCTGTCTATATGACTTTCTTTCTTCAGTCGAGAAATTTCTTCCAAGATCAAAGAAGTACCTGGATACGTAACGCGTTGGCAGCGTTAAATATTTAGCCGCGCGGTCAGATTACCATGCTCATCACATTTTTCATCAGATTCTATCCCCGGCACTTTCCACGATCTTCCAACTATGGTGTTGTTTGACTAATAACACTGGCCTCGTTCTTGTTGTACTTGCAAATATTGTCCAGAGTCGGTAACCGCTCGTCGGAAGGACGGTGACAAACATTTTCACGCATGCAAAATCAGTTTGATTTCCCGTCACTTGTATTTTCCATATTCGATCGGTCTAGTTTCGCGTGCAACGTAAATTCCCGACATGGTTGACTATGTTTGCATTGTACTAACTATGTACATCGTAGCGAGACTCAAACGTTGAAGAAGAAGAAGAAAATGCATATTAGCATTCTTTTACAACGATTGTATTTATGGAATAATATCCATTTTAACGATCTATGATATTCATTTTATTTTATTTTCAATTGGAAATGTATGATGCCAATATATTTATTTTTATGAAGTCAATGAAAATTGATTTCTACTTTGTAAAGAGCAGAACATATTTTATGAATTACGTTTGACAAAATTTAAAATACTTTTTTTTTTTTTAATATTTTTGATAACTTTGAATATACACACCTATACGTTATTTTTGCGGAATTAATAAAAGTTAGTTTCTAGTTTGTAAATAGCCAGCACTAAAATTTTGGAGATTCCGATTTTGTTTATGGCTAGAATTATGGTTACGATTATAATTATGGCTGTGGCTAAGATTATGATTATGATTATGATTATGATTTCAAGACTACGAGCCTTTCACGAGTATACTTCAAACGCTCAGCTGCGGTATGAGCTTAGAAGTATGTTAACCATCCTTATAGACTGTGTGTATCATTAATCATGACTAGAAGTGGCGCTTCATGTGAGCATGGTGCACTCTTTTGACAACTTCTGGAACTATCATCGGTCATGTTCACGAGTCTATTGTAAAGACAGCAACAAGTAGTTCTTGGCTATTTGCTACAAAAACTTTGCACATAAGCACTGTAAGCATTGTTAGTATTCCAACTTTTAAAAGTATCATCCGTGCAATTTAATAATTAATTAAATTTATTCTCTGCCACGATATATTTTCACGATCCCAAAAAATAAAATCTATTTTTCATAATAACGAATGCAGAACACTATCTTATGGAAAGTAGCAGTGAACAGCTTTATACCACTACGTATATTACATTTCGTATTATACCAAGGTTAATTTTATGAGCAATAAATTACTACCAATAGATGATACTAGCCATAAACCTTCAAACTTAGGTATATAATCCAGCATTATGGCCGTTTAAGATATACTTGGAAATATAAAATATGATTCCACCGGCCACAAACGAGAAGCGATGACTGGTTGGTTACGTTTATCGTCGATCAGGTGACGATGAATCCCTCCAAGGCTGATGAAATCCGGCGACGGAACACAGAGAACGACAAAATGGAGGCGTTGTACGTGGGCGTTGCATCAGACGGAATATGCAATTTCCTGTGCTTGGCTGGCAGCTTCTGTTCTCGCTATTCCGTCGGTCCGGCCTCTTTTGAAGCCGACGTTCTTCGAATATTGCACGAGCGTCAACGACAAGTCAGAGAGGCCAGCAACCCCACTTTGTTCTCCTCATCTCGTTTTACGGCCGCTCCTCATATCGGGATTGCATGCTCCCGTCAGGAGTCATCGCGCCATTCTTCTCAGTTCGTCTGGCCGCCACAAATTTCAGGATTATTCGCCCTTCCGTTTGGCCCCTCGGTCTGGACGTATCAACGAAATTCGCGGAGAAACTTAAGACTGCCATTTGGGTGCTCGTAAACACACCGAGCGGTCCCAGGGAATGAAAATAAGCGCGAGAACATCCCCGTGTCTCCCGGACTCGTCCACCAATCCCAGTTACGACCGTCTGTGCCCCTTAATTTTTGTTTTCGTTTTCTTTCTTTCCTTCCTTTTGGTTACTTTTGTTTCGAGGGCTGAGATTGCGTCCAGAGAGGGTTAGGATTGCGAGAGGTTGGGTACGCGAAGAAATTATATTGTGTCTTTTGTATTTTCCTTAGCGAACGCTCGCGGTGGAGGCTGGAATTATACCGCAGTTGAAAGAACATGAATTTATGTCATGAAATGTATTTCTGTTTTTACCGTTGTTGCGAGGAATCGCTGTTTTATCGTCATAGCTAAGATGCGTATTTCTTTACCAAATGATAAAATGGTTTCGTTGAAATGGAATAATGAAAGCAATTTATTATCGTAACGCTTGTTGGAATATAAAGACGCTTATTTTCGGTAAAATGTGTTTTTATTCGGAGCTAGCTAACGATCCGGACGCTATGAACTAGCTAAGCTAATGTAAATTTAATAAAAAAAAAAGAACAGTTTTATCAATAATATCTAACAATGACTGACATTTATCCTAGAAAAAGGCGAATAAAGAATAATATAAATAAAAGAGAATCAAGCCTGTAAAAATATTATCGTATTCCTTGTTAAAAGAGAAGTTCATCTCTTGTTAAAAAGAAATCGAAAAAGGATCAATAGATCAAAGAAGTCAATGATTTATCCTTAGTCTTTATCTCACACCGATATTCTCGAAGACAATTCGTGTAATCGTTTGAAGGAAAATTCCCAAGAGAACGAGAGGATTACAGTTACTCCAGCGTCGTTGTTTTTATTCAATTTCAAGTGCACGGGATTACACGGTGTAACAGGGCGACATCGTTTTTTCTCTGGGGCGAACGTTATCTCATAACGTGTTATCTCCGCGAGTGATTCATCTTCATAAGTTGTCTCGTGGAACGTGTTCCAGGCAGGATCAGGGAAATGCGATTTAATCTGAAACCCTGGCAAGGATGAGGTTTCTATGCTTGAACGAAAGTGGGTCGTCCTCGACCTAGCTGAATTTCCCTGCAAGCACGTGCTCCTTTTTCATCTTGTCTCTTGTCCCTTCTAGGCTCTTCTTTCAGACGGAAATTCTCTTACCATGGAGATTGAGTTCAAGAGTTGCGCGCTTTGAACACGTTGAATAGGAGTTTCGCGTGATATTGACCCGCGAAAAAGCGAAGTGTCTTGATTTATTGAGAAATTCAATAAACAGCAGTAATATGTTACGTATCAATATATATCATACACATCAATATTCTATAGGATAATTCGTTGATTTTACGGTATAATCATATTTAATTTGTTGTTCCAGAGGAACATCCCTTTCAGGATTTGAGGTGAAGAACTTATAATCCAAAAGATTAAACAGGGTTTACATCTTGTTTCTTTTTTCAGCGAGTATGCTAAAACTTCGATGAAGAATAGAGTTTGTTTTAAAGTACAATAAGAAACTTGCATTGGAATTACGTAGTAACGGGAAACTTCGTTGTTGAAAGTTTTATAGCAGACGTGTTCTTAAGTTATGCTGTCAATTAGGAAATTATGCTACACTTGTTTCAACAGTGCTTCAATTAAGTAACAAAAACGAAGAAGATACTATGTATTTAATATATTATATTTTTAATATGTCGATAACTGAAATCTTTTATCTTCTCTCGTCTTTAACCCTTGATAACATCACATAACTTAAAAGTTATAGATCCATCTACCTACATTGTTTAATCCTTGTTTTATTTGTTTATGACTGTATCATTGCACCGTATTGTTAGCTTTTAGGTCACAATGAAACGCTATATAGCTATATAGAAGGTTAATAAAAAAGAAATACGTATAATATAGACCAACAACAAAAATTTTTGAGAACTTCAAGAAAGTGTTCATCGAACAATAGGAGCTAACTGACAAACAAAATTAAAAAGGAAAGGAAGCACTTGCATTCTTCCGCGGAAGTACTATTCGCGAATGATTCATCAGCGAAATGCAATAAGCCCATTGTCCGCCACATCGAAGGATATTACGTTTCCAGGGGTCCTGGACAAAACGAGCGAAGAGACAACAGCAGCGCACGTTGCACACAGGCCTCGTATATGAAGTGGAAACACGACCGACCGAGACACGTCATTTAAGCGGCATTCTTAGACCACTTTAGGAGATATTGCTCTCTTTTCTCGTCCTCGCCTCGTACGTAATTCGTCACCGCTCTGTCCCCTCCTGTGCCATCA
Source organism: Bombus flavifrons (assembly GCF_040668555.2). Classification (NCBI taxonomy): domain Eukaryota; kingdom Metazoa; phylum Arthropoda; class Insecta; order Hymenoptera; family Apidae; genus Bombus; species Bombus flavifrons. The sequence continues at coordinate 6,819,552 of NC_138446.1, read as the reverse complement.
GTAGCCTCCAACACGAAATTCTCCATACAGATAGAAAAGACGATTTAGCCTAGAACCTCGACGAGTCACGATATTTTTGTGCCATTTACGAAAGTAGACCTTTTTTTTCTCCGCCCCTTCGCTGCTCCTTTCTTCCCTACCCTAAATTCGACCACGCGATACTTTGTTCCTTCCCTTCCATATTGGTTCTCTCTTTGGAAACGCTTTCAGCGATGTCGTAATATGATACAAACCCACCGAGAAAGAAGTTGGAAGCTCTCCATCGGAGAGAGGCTGAACCAAAGGAAAATAAACACGATACCATAATTGGAAGAAAAATCTCGAGTTCACGGGGGATCGATCACTGAAACGCTTTTACTCTAAGATCTACGAGGAGATCGGTGTAATTCTCTGTTGTACATAGGTACACCGAAGATATTTATGCATTTACGACAATTGTAAATACATCGAAATGTATATGGATATAAACGAATGCAAAAATATACAAAATATCAAAAATGAAGTACATGCTATTATTATTGCATTTAGAAAATAAAACATTCTTTCATTCAAGTTGCAGGTGTTCGTCTGTATTTGAAAATATATGAATATGTGTAAACACTGACAGAAAAGAAAGGAAATTGCGCGAAAAGATATCCAGAATTTTTCCGCATCCAAAATAGCATTCCACGCAATTTTCTCCCGTCTTGAACAATTTCAAGTTGAAACTGTAGCTTTCTTCTCAAGGACTCTAATACTTTCATATTTCGCTCGAAGGGAAACTAGGCCAGGACCTTCCACAACGTGCAATGAATGCGAGCACTCGAAAGTGAGAAACGCGAAATTCGTCCGGTTGGCTCACTCTCGTTTTTCTTTTCTTCTCGCATCCCCTTCTTTTGTGGCACATCACAATGATGAACAATGAGGCGAGGCTGAAGGATTTCAAGAAGAGAACGAGACTGTTTGTTTGCTTTGTTGGGGAAATATGGATGCCGTCCTTTTGGTCTTTCGTTCGGACCAATCCTCTTCCTGTCTCTTTCTCACCCTCCCCCTCTTTTCAACCCCTCCCAACTTACATAACCCACCCTTCCCTTTTGGTTCACCTCTTTTCCAGCAAGTGTGGACCTGTCGGAGTTGCGAACGATAAATGTTTACCTCAAGTTTCCGGGAAGCAGCGACGCCATGATAAATGCATCGCATTCCACTGCTCGTCCGTCAGACACGATGAAAAACAACCTGTTTCTCCTGAAAGCGCGAAACCTCACTTGCGCCTCAAATCGGGTTCGGAACTTTCATCCACCGTAAAACTCGAGTTAATGGATACTATTATGCCAATATCCTCGGTGATTTAAGGGAAAATTCGATTTGACGCGGAATGATTACCTTCGAATTTTTATTGTCTTTGAAAATCAATAATTAAACAATCAAAAAATCGATATTTAATGATAAACGGGGCTTTAATTTATGATTCTTCAAGGAAGCAAACAGAATATTCCATGAAATTAATTAGAATTATTTTATGAAGGATATACATTATCAAAGATATTCTTTTCGTTACTAATCCTTGACGAAGAAGAAAAGAGCAACTCAATTTTTTTAGAAGCTCACGAGACGCTCTCTCTCTCTCTTTAAGCTGCTTACGAGATGCTTTCTTCGGCAGAGGTCATAAAGAAGTTAATTTGCTGCAGAGCTCGAGGCACTTCATTTAGCAGCCTGTTTTTAAGCCGTATACGGTCTTCCCCGCTCCGCTGATCATCGTGCCTTTAATCGCTATGAAATTTTCTTCTACGCCACATCATGCTCGAATAACTAGACTCTCCTAAGCTTTGAATTGCAAAATTTAAACGAAACAATGAAAACATCCAGCCTCCCTATCGTTATTCTTATCACCAATTTAATGTGATGAACAAAAGAATTGTATGTAAAATTTCATTCGTGTGCAATCGTGTCAACGAGAATTTCAAAGCACCATCTTTGCTAATCATCTTTTCTTTGGTAGCTATGAAACGTTCTTTTATGCAACATTACTCTTAATTCGGTAGACCTTCTTTCATTCGGAGTTCGAAAATCCGAATAAAAGAATAAAAATATCGAAAACCCCCATCGACATCATCGTCCTCCTCTTTCTCTCAAATTTTGCTCGTCGTGTTGGTGATAATTTCAAAAAACCATGGCCGCTCTCAACCCTCTGCGGAAGTACAAGTGTCGTTCGCACGTGACACGTCGTTTGAAGCACACACTGCCGAAAAGTTCTTTTGAAGCATGACAAGCGTGAAGGGTGCATAATTTAAATTTTAGCCGCGGACACCCGGCTAAAAGTTACATTTTTGCAGCCAGCAGCTCCGTGAGGGGAATGGGTATACGAGATGAAGCTCATGCAAATTCCCTAGAAATGAAAATGGAACGAAGCTTTGTCCTTTAATTTTCACCGTTTTAACGTGATCCGTTAGTCCTATGCAATCTTGCCAATTAAAACAAATATTTGGGTTTGAGTCTTGCAAGAAGAACATCATCGTCGGCCGAATCCATTCAGACACGGCGAAAGGCTAATCCCGGATTACTCTATCTCCGGCAGACCGATCTCCTCCGATTATCAATTAATTAAACCGGTCTTTCCCTTCGCCTGTCGAACAGCCGCTTAATTAATTGCCGATTCAGCCTCGACGTAGCATCCGCCTACAATTAAACTCGTAATCGCACGAGAACATATTTTAAGAAAGGCTGATTCATGTGACGAATTTCGTTCTTTAACGAATGTAATGGAATCTCCGTTTTCTCTTGATAAATAACAATGGATATAACGAATTTTTAGTAGAATTTTGTGGTTTTCTGTGTTTAAGGAAAATCAATTTTATTTTCTATTTTACTATATTGTATATTATATCTATTTTATATTTTATATTGTATTTTAATCAGGTATGCCCCAATTAATATCCTAATTGGGAAGAACGCTAGTCGATGTTTTATATGAAACTCTTATTGTGCATATTGCGACATACATATAAACGTTAGAAGCTCTTTGATTTTCGTAAAGGAATACGCAAATCATAATACAAATACATAATGTTGTAGATGGTAATAGCATATAACATCATACTTAATAATTATTATATATTATTAATCTAATTATTTTGTAATTATTAAAAAAAGTCTTATTGATAAAGTCATGAAGGAAGAATTATAGTAGCGTTTCTTTTTCGATGATTATTTGAAAGAATTTATTAAATTTTGAGAAAGCCCAAATTATGTTAACGCAAATTTTTCCGCGTCATTAACGGCCAGAAAAATTATCCCACCTTGTAAAATTGTTATTTCGGACATATAAGGATATAACAATCGATTTTGCAAGGCAACGTTATTTACATGCAGAAGAAGTTTCCCTAAAAATTGCTCCGCAGCTGTTGGGAATTGGGTCTTGAATATTCCTTTAAGAGACCGTCTTCCGACAGCTGCAAGCTAGATCAAACGTCTTGCTTGACTTATATCTTCCGCAGTCGTGTGGTTCGTAAACCAGTCGTACGTAAATGGAAAAGAAAATTCTACCTATGGTTCACGTACAACGATGTTGGCCGAGACATGACATATCTGTATGAGGTTATAAATATTAAGCAAAATCTGTCTCTTAAAATTACTATATCTTTGTAGAACTTTATATCATTATATAAATTGAGACATGACAATTGCCTTTTTTCTTTTTAGAATTTTACAATTTTACGTAACAAATAGTACGATGGAAATAATTTACAATTTGTACAAAATGTCATTTGTTTTATTATTAGAGTTGTTGAAATTATGTAAGAGAATTTATCGATGTTAATTAATTTTTAATTCGTGACTTGTAAAATGTAATAACATTAGCTTAATTGTGCAACAGGACCTTGATCGTTAAAAATGAAAAAGGTTCGCAGAGAAGCTTACGCCCAGGAAGATACTAAAGAAAGATTTTATCGTAGAAATGTTTTTAAAAGGGGAAATGTAGTCGTCGCGTCATTTCGAAAGTTAAGAACACGAAGACAGGATATAAAAGGAACTTTAAGAAACCAAGTGGTTACTGTCCGACATCGATGTTTGACGTTCTATAGAAGCTTTACTTTGCTCTCCAACGATGTGGACACTGTTTAACTTTATACAGGACGCTTATAATTTCACGGTGGCTCGTGTTTAATTAATCGTGGACTTATCGAAGATAACGCTTTGACGTAACGAAGGACTTTCCTTGGAAAAAGAAGACGAATGCGTTTAATTAGAGAGGGATTTCTTTGGGAAACAGTAGGCTCTCCCTTGAGGTAAGATTAATTATCTATAGAACTGTAAACAGTATTCGAAAGCAAAGCTTGCAGATTAAATCGTTATTTGCGAATGTTTGCTAATTCAATTTATTTTTCATTTCGTTGCTACATTTCCAAAAAATGTTAGAAATACGATACATAGATAAAATCGTTCGTAAATTAACGCGATAAAATATAAACGAAAAAAATATCGAAAATAAATTTTTGCAAACTGGATTTGCATGAAAAAAAAATCTATTCTACAATTCCAGTTCGCCCTTTCGCATCATAACTTTTCCATACGAAAAGCAAACGCTGAAATACATTTTAAAAAAAGCAGACCAATAAAAAATTCGACCTGCTGGCAATAATTTATCCGCAAACCGTTTATGAGAAATCGCCTGGTTTCACCTACAAATAAGGCGAGAAAGAAACGAACGACAAAACGATGTTACTTCGACAACATGAAGAGAGAGCCATGGCGAGTTTTTAACGAGCCAGGCCCACCATAAATCAGAATGGCGGTCGGTAGAGTGGGGGATTTATTGTGAAACTTTTAAGGAAAGCTTAGTAGACGCACATGGATAAGGGCAGGCCAACTACGATTCAGCGATAGGTTGGTGAAAATCGAAGGTACGTCAGTAAGAATTGAAGAGACAGGGATGGAAAATGGTCCAGAAGAGGGGGATGGTTAGTGGAGCGGCCATAGGGTGGTTATGACGTGGGTGTAACCTTGGCAACTCTGCATTCCCCTTTCACGTAGCTGGCATCATCCTCTCCATGTCTTTTCCATCTCTTTCTCTCTTTCCCTCTCTCTCCCTCTTTCTCTCTCTACTCTTCTCTTTCACACGCACTCGATATCCCTCTTTCACGCTCATCCCTTCTCTTTTTTCCTTCCCTTCTTTCCTCCACCCTCGCAACCATTCCCTCTTTTTCCTTCTCTTCCTTCCGTTTTGTCCTGCCCTTCCTTCCAACCTTACTTTTCCATCTTCCTTTCCTTATGTATGTATGGTTAGTCTCGTTCTAACTTCCTAACTCCGTCCCTGTCTTATCTATCTTGCCCGAGTCGCCTACCCAACTACAAATTCCAACCACCCCCACCCTCGTGTAACGCACACATCGATAAAGCAGTTGCACACGTTTGTCCTTTTCTCCCACGCAAGTCCACCTACATCTGCAAATGGAGCAAAAGTGGAGCGTGTTCTTGTTCGAATGCATACCCGTTTCGTACTATCCACTCGTCCACCCTTCTCTACCATCATGCATGCTCTACCAGCAACCCTCCACCTCCTATGACGATTCATCTGTCTCTATCCGCGTCTCTATCTTCTCGTGTCTCGTTTATCTTTTTCTTCTGGCGCTAGTAGCCCGTCTCCCCTCTCTTCTTCAGCCCCGTTTCTTTTTTAACTCGCCGCCTCGGGCGGCCGTGGGGTGTCGAATTGTCAAAATGAATTTCTACGCGAGCACCGACGCTGTCAGGGGAACCAAACTCAGCGAGGGAGTGAGACAGGGGTGGTAGAAGCGAATCTACCATTCGTGGAGAACACGACTGCGCTCTTAATCTCGCGGATATGTAAATCGCGTTTAAGCGGCGTTAACTTTTCGTCATGGCTGCTGATCACGCGCACCTCCGCTCGTTTCGATCAACGCAGCTTTGTTTCCAAGAATATCGCGCCCTGCCATATGTTATCGTTACCATTCCGCGAATGTATACGCGAACCGTGTGCTGCGTTCTCTAACGTGTCGATGTTTTCAGAGGATAACTAAATGGGATTAAAGCCACTAGGGAGGGGAGTGTTTTTACTGGAAATTATGGCTTTCAAAACATAAATTTAGATGCGTTGTATTATTATCCTACCCTTCTTTTATTTTCCAAGTTATAATCGCTTATAACGGATAATGGGATATCAACTGCATTTTTCATAAACTTCTAATTTCGGTAGCCAGTTATGAGGTTAGCAACAGTTCCTCAAAAAACCATGAAATTTCTTATCACGAAGAAAAGCCATAAATGATCAAGAAAATATTAATCTTAGTAATAATCCTAACAATATTACATTAATCGCCTAATTCATGGAATTTATCAGCGTAGCTTCTGCGTGATTTATGTGTCGACAGTGAAATCTTCCTTTTTTTCTCGTCCCAAAGCACACGTATTTCAATTTTTAATCCAACCTATTCCACATGTAACATAACGGTCGCAACTGCACTCTACTCACCAGCCATGATTACCTTTCATTAGAAGTCAACAGTTACACGGCCACTAATTCCGCTTGCTGGTGGAACTAGTTGTCGCTCATTACCAACATCAAAGCCGTCATCATAATATGCTCGACAGGGATCGCGAGTTTCGCCTCGCGGTCAACCGTTCGACGAACTTCATGTGCGCGTCTGTACATTTTCCGCTACTACACACGCTACGCAATAGAAAAAAAGGGTACTTATTTAGAGTAGAGGACACCTCGCTGATTTTGATCAGCTTAAAATATATTGTCAAGATCAACATTCTCAACTTCGCTTACACATATAATTATCGTTCGATTTCAACTTCCGAGATATGCACGAAAATCTGTTTCTGGAGTTTGAACTCGTTTATACCACGTTTTGCTTAGGTAAGAATTAAAGAAAATAATTACAATTTATATGGAATTTTATGGTACATTATCTTTAATTGGAAAAATGTTATCTACAATGTTACAAAATGCGATTGACGAAACAAAAGCTCTGCTATACGTATACCCAGCATAATATTCCTAGGATCAATGAAATCAATGGTGTACTCTCTTTTCTATATTATTAAATATCATTAAATTCTATATATATCGTAATTACCTTTTTCTTTATTATCTAACCCAAACCTCATCCAAACAAGTTCAAACCCAAAGACAAACCGAAAATTGAACCCGAAGGATACAATATACTACAGTGTCAAAATAATTTCTATTTATATCTCAGAAATTAAAGCTCAACGGTGATTATATAATATATGTGGCGGCACTTGATAGCAAATATCACCACTCGACACTAACTAGTATCGGACGACGGCAGCGCAGTGGTTAGCGCCAAAAGTAGACTACCGAAGCGTCCTGTTTTGCGACCAAGTTTTCAGGACAGAAAAAACAACCAAAAACAAAATCACATAAAAGCTCCGCTCCCCAGCGGCTTAATTCCAAAGAATAGATTATATCATAAAAAAGTATGGCTAGTATGGCTTCGTCGTACCGTCGCGTATCGGTACTTTTGCCTAACACATCTTACCGAAATTCACAGTTTATTGTGAATAACCAAATGTATTAATATGTATCTTGGTTTAAATGAACGTTATAAATAAAAACAGTGGTTAGCGCCTTAGGTTACAAACGTTCGGGACCCGGGTTCGAATCCCGGCGACCGGAGTCCTGTTTTTCTTCTACGCATCAAAAATGGAAGAAAAACAGCAGTATCCCATCAGCGACATCTACAGCCAGCAGCTACAATTATCACGGACAACACTTACTCCTCAAATTGGTGACCCCGACGTGATCGACAGCGAAAAGGGTGTGACCGTGATAGCGCTACCGAGACTTACTCCCATCATCACGAATCTAAGCATGTGGCAATCTGGACCTACCGCTACGACGAACACGGAAAACGGGCCGTTCCATCTTCAACAAACCTCGACACCTCACCTCCGATCGACGCCACAAATGCAGGTGACAGGATACGAGACGATGACTAAGCCAGGAGTGATATGTGACCATTGCAAAGTTCATGGGCATCACCACCAACACATCATACTAAAAAATGGAACAGAGGCCTACGACCGTATGCGGAACGCCCCGCACCGTACCGACAGGTGTATCCATCTCCACATCGAAGACTTCGCGTAACATCTGCACGGGTTTGACAGCAAGCGGTCGTCGACGCTTTTATCCAGCATCGAAAGACAAATCCGTAGATGCCGAACTCTCTCACAAAACGCACACGGAAACAATGAACGAAATCACGTCGGGGCAACAGTTTGAGATGTGATATATCGTGATAGATACTGAAGAAACACTCGAATATATTTAATAATAAATATTTATTAACAATATATTCTGTGTGGCGTAAAACTCGCGGTTCGCGGTTCGCGATTACAAGTTCAAATTCGGGTCGATACGTTTCGATATGCGATACAAGTTCAGACGATAAATGCCACGATACGAGCAACAACTGGGTGTTAGAAATCTTGCTAATAGTTTTATTAGGCATACGAATACCTATTAAGGAGGACCTGAACGCGACGGCAGCCGAAATGGTTTATGACACCGGCATACGATTGCGGGCAGAATTCTTTGTACCAACTAAGCAACAGGCCAATTCGGAATACGCAAGTCGTTTGACGCCTGTCCGAATTGATAGTTGGTAGTTGGCAGCAATCACGGATCCGAGTTGCTCGACATCTCTTAGGCAATCATCGTTCGAATTTGTATCGCATATCAAAACGCATCGACCCGAGTTCGAACTTGTAATCGCGAACCGAAATTAGTAACCGCTAGTTTCACGCCACGTGTACACACAGAATATATTGTTAATAAATATTTATTGTTAAGTATATTGGACTGTTTCTTCAGTACCTATCACGACATATCACCTCATATATATATAATTAAAATTACTCAGAATGCTGACTTCGACGACACATATCAAGGCCAATGAAATCAACGAGACGTGAGCCTTTTCTATCATCAAAAGAAGAAAGGAGGAAGTACAAATTGAAGGGGTAGGTAGAATCGATCGATCATAGACGAATTACTGCGATGCAACGGGATGGACACTTTCCATATTCCAGCAGCGTCATGGTAACGCGCGTCTCATCGAACCGTGCGAAATTACGATGCCCTATTGTTCATAGATACCATTATTACCATTACAAGGTATCATTATCGATGGATAGATCGCGCAGGCATTCATATTCATGGACGATCCGATAACTGTAGTCCATAGAAGCTAAACGAGAGAGGGTGAAAGAGGGATTTCGATGGGTGATCAGCCTGCTCACTACGAAAATCGTTCGTTTTCAACCGTATCGATCGTTACCTCGACTCGCATTAACGGCGTCAATCACGTCCCTCCTGGCTGATTAGGGATGCAGTTACATGTTTACCATGGACTATCTATTCATGAAACGATCGACAGGGAAACACTCGCTTCCTGCTCGATACGAGTGGAAAAATTTCAATTCTGTGCAATGTCGTTGCGCGACACGCGACAATTTCGCGTGATTTGTAATAGATCGAGATGAGTGTACGATTTTACGAACATACGTATAACAATTGTCGCGTGTTGACGCGAACGGAGATTAGAATTAACCACTGAAATGACTGTACAGTACTAGCCGTTTAATCAACAATCAAAATTTATATTTTTCATCTGTCTAATAAAATTGAGAGACTTCGATATTGCATAAAATTAATATGTCGTATATTTTGAGAAATTTGGGACTTTTCTTTTCAAATTGTAATGATGTGGACAGAAATAAGCGTCAAAGTGATTTGTGTAAGCATCGGATAATTCTAATGGGGTCTGACTATGAAAGGAAGATTTACGTCAAAAGAAATCTGTGATAAATTTGCGCCTGTGGTATGGTTAATCGCTATATATACATGATCGACTATGTGTTTAATAGTAATTTGCATAATCAAAAACAATTTGTCGCTTATAACATAGTGTAGCGGTTAAAACTTTTACCTGTAACCTTTATTCGATGACTAGGGACTGTGAAAGTCCTCTAATGACGTTTAAATTTTATTGCCGCGGAGTATAAGATTATCTATATAGAACGGTTCATAAGCTAATACATTTGAAAGGTTTTAAAACTTTTACTATCCAGAGAGACAAACGAATGAATTGAATAATTAAATCATTAAGAATTTCAACAACGTACGCTTAAAACCTTGCTCTGCATTTCGATAGTTCAAATATTCCAAGAGCTTAAACCATTCAAAAATTCCACTCTCTATCATTCTTCATTCGCAAATCTCAATTATCTGCATACGTTCCAAAATCTCGATCACCTATCCTCCAACAGAATTCCACGAATATTCCAGCTGAAATAAAGCAGAATTACCCATTCTGCGTCGATACGACGAACCATAATCAAAACGATCCTATTATCCTAAATATACTTCCCCTAAGTCTCTCGACCAAATAAAGTACGCATTATTGTTAAATGTATCTACATAACTCCGAAATTATTAATATCTAAATTTATGTTCCTGAAGTTTGACGTCAATTTATTTATTTATTGACGTTACAATGTGTGAAAATGAAAAGAAAATTGGAAGGAGGACAGAAAGGATAACCTAGAAAAATCTTTGGCAGACACAAAAGTCAAGTGACTATTTATAAAGAGTACAAAATATTTACAAGAATGACTATAATAGCTGGCTTCCACAGTAGATAGTAACGAGATAAGCTTACATCTAAACTGCAGCAACATTTCTGATTGCTTAACAACGTCGACGAAAACACAGTGGTGGTTCCGCATGGCAGTGCGCTCATCTGCATAAAGACCGACTGCATGGGATGACGAGGCCGAATGAGAGCTGGCGTGTAATAATGTCGTCAGTTTCGCGAAGGTTTATTGCACCGTCGTGTAGCCGCTTGCAGGAGAGACTTAATATCGTCGGCTGTAAGCCGGTCCGTAATATCGAGCCGACTCGTTTTCTACCGCGTTTCGTTTCCGCGGCAATTCCGCTGACACAACGAGAATCGCGTGCACGCCGCGTGCATGCCTGCCCGGAGATATTTGTCCGCTTCGGACGCACAGCCGAGGAATTCGTGTCGCGGACAATCGGGACCTGATCGATACACGAACACGAACCAACCACCAACGAACGCCTCGTTGTTACCCGAACGAGAGTCAATACGACGGGGAAATTGGAAGCTGTCGATGCGCGGTTCGTTTTTCAACGATAGAGAGACTATTTTCGATCGTTTTGGGATATTTATCAATGAGAATTTTGGATGGTTATTTAGTGCAAGTGATTGAGATTTGTAGATGGACTGGGTATCTGACGTTAGGATGTCAAAGAAAAATGGAAAGTTTGAGGTTGATGTGACTAGACGTCGTTGTATGTTTTGGGAGTGTCTGCTGAATGTGATTTTGCTGAAGTGTGTAAAAGAGATTGTTAAATAGAAATACGCGAATATTAGAATCATACCTACTGCGTGGAAGATACGTGTCTGGCGATATAAAGACAGATCTTATTACGTGAAAATGATTCGTTAGCACAGTAGAAAATGAAAATCGTATCCGCAACCTCGTTAAAAAAGTAGTATACACTAACCGAACATAATATAAATGAAAAATGAAATTTTATCGATCAAAGCGTTTATACGTACAGATATTTGCAATTGACGTTCCGAGAAGTCTGGCACATGCACCTGCAAGTTTTTATAAATAAGCCATGTGAAATCCAATTTCTCGTCAAATATACCACTTTAACGATCCTTCATTACCCAACAAACTTTTCATTTCTAGTTACTTCATCGAAGCTCATGAAACTTTCCAGTAGCCTGTAAATTGGAAAAAAAGTGAAATGGAAAACTGCTTTGAAAAATCGAACAGCCACTACCAGTTCTATGGATCGATCCCGGAAATCAGCGGACCTCGACCAATCGGCATAAAGAACCCATCCCGTGGTTCGATCGCAGAAAGCTTTGATACGCTTCGTTCGTCGGTTGGTCGGAAAGTACGCTTCACACGAGTTGCTGGGTACTTGCAACTTTTAAAATAGCAAAGTGTACTGTATGATTAGTAAAAGTATGTGATTAGAACGAACGGTGAGTATAACACGAGACTATGCGATGTTACTAGAAACGTCGTTTAGCATTTATTTTATCATGGACGAATTCTACCGAGGTGCGAAAAATCTCGAACCAACATCCTCATTTTCCTTCTACAAGGAATAAGAAAATTGTGATGCAAGAAAATTTTATTCCTGATAGATCGAGGCTGACCAGTAAAGAACTGTTCCATTTCTTAAATATAACGACCACCTCAGAATATTGGAGCGACATACTTGACACTAAAATTGGTAGAAATTAAAGGTAACAGTAACAATTGGTTGCATAGGTCTCGTGACTTCGCGAATGAACGTTGCGTTGATTGCTATCGAGGTACAGAAAGAAATTCCGAATTCTTCGTTAATCCTAGGAAGAATAATTTGTCTAGCTGTAAACGAAATTAAAACGAATTATGGTAAAAATACTTATAAAAAGTCTAATACTCAAAAGTATCAAGGAAATCGTATCCGCGCCGTACATTCGGCTTGGAATTAACTATTGCTAACACTTTCACGTGATTTTGTTCGATCTATTAAAATTAACGGATGACATTTCTTAGTTGAAGCCTCGTAACTTCCTCCGCCCCTGGATACTTCGCGATTCCCGGGGCTTTGTGTATTTTGACGGGGGTGTTAACTGACCCCGTGGCTCACGGAGGCAGTGCGAAGGAGGGGTCGTGCTCAAGAGCAGAAGAGGGTGGCATTAGGTCGAGGTCACCAGGACGCCGAAGCGATCGATGCAGCCCGCCAGGCAGCACCACCCACGCTTCAACCCTCTCCGCTTTCTCCCTCCGCCGAGAAATCTCCACTCTTCTCTCCGGTGGAAGCCGAATACACCGATCTCCGACTCTCGATTCTCTCACTCTCTCTCTCCCCTCGCCATACACCAGACTGGTTCATTATGTTTCTATTTACGTCTGGTTGCATTTAGGCAGAGACGTCCGGGAAAAGACTCGCGCGCGGGTTCAACACGTGGATGCTCCATATCCGAGCTTCGATCAGCTGTTTTCCCGGGGCGTCGACGCTTCCAGATTCTGCTACGCTTCGAGAGAAACGAATGCAAGCTTCGAATTGGAATAATTTTTAAAGGAACGCGGAGCGTTAGGAATTCTTTGTGATTCCCTCGCAGATGTTGACGCATCCACTGCGTCGATTCAAATATCGGGAAAACTTTTGTATTTTAATTTTTGTATGCTTGGGCGAAATAACTTAGAGAGTCAAACAAAGTACAGAGCAGCGTACTGAAACGAAGGTTGTTACTTAAAATGAAGATATTTTTAATGAAAGAAAAATGCACTTTGAGGTAGGTATTTGCATTTTAATAGCAGTGAACGTGGAAATAAGGAAATATAGTGGATATTATTAAATAAATTATCGTGGCAATATTTCAATGGTTGTTCTGAAAGCAATAAAAACTACTGAAATATGTACAAAGATGCATGTATCAGTGACTTTCTATTTTAAGATATCAGTTTACGTATCTACATTGAAAATAACTTGAATATGAAATCTTATTTCAATAATACGAAGTCTGATCGAAATTGTTATATACATAGGTACAGAATCAGAAGTATGTCACTCTATGTTGAATATCATATTGCATGGCGATAACGTAGATATCGCTATATTTGCTATTTATGTGTAGTACATCGAATCAATACTGTTCATATTTGAAGATATTCCGAGAACAGAATCCGAATTGTTTTAAGACTCTGCTTCAAATAAATTCCTACGAATGGAACAAGGTCATCCAAATAGAGTAGCTCAACTCATACAAAATTCAACGCACAAAAAATCAATTCCCTTCTTAAACTAATTTAAACTATCCTAAAATACTTCTAATTTCATATAGATGTATCAAACTTTCAAAAATCTATTTAAATCAAAATAAATAAATACTACCTTCAAAAATTCTTTTCTACTCCAACTTAGTCGCGTTTACGAACTGTCGATCGAGTAGAGTAGTTGGCAGGAGGGTGCGCATGATTCGCTTGAGCTTAAGGTGCGCTTTCAGAGCTAGCAAATAACTTTACATGAAATTGACGAGCAGAAGAAGCGATTCAGCCACTCCTTGCGTTTGTAATTTCAAAGCGCCCGTAAAACCGCAATTTACGAGGAAGAGAAACACTTCGATTTCGCGCTGCGTAACGTCACGATGGTTTTCCATCGAATTTACGCGAAACCGCGAAACGAATTCATCACGACCAATTACCGATTGGAGGGACTCATTTCGAGTCGAATTTTACTTGAAACAAACGAAGGTCGCGTCCCGTCGTCTTGCCTGCCGCGTGTTGTTTGGTTTCCAAGGCCTCTTCTCCCAATACTCGCGACGATCTCCCTCTTTTCTCGTTCTCTATTATCTTGTAAATGTCCTGATCGTTTCGAATCAGCCGTTTATCCCTTGAGAATTGTTAACGACCTAACTCCGCGGAGATCACGTTCACGTTCTGCGATGATGCCGGTTCTCCGAGTGATTTCTGCGTGACCTAATGCGACTCATACCATGCGAACAAGCTTTACGCGTTATGACGTGAGTACGCTTGGAAGTGTTGAACGAATGATTTATAAATTTTAAATGGGAAATTGCTTCGACTTTTTTGAAAGTAGAGGAATCTCTTTGATTGTTTAAGAGGATATTTTTAACCGTTTCTACGCACGATTGTTTTTAATTATTATATTTCGCCGACTTGAGAAATCGAAGAGCATCGCTCGAACAATATACAATATATAATACAATAATTGAGAAATTGAAATGATAAATGATTTGTGTAAAATAAAAGAATGAAAAATTATTTTCTTAGTGAAGGAAAATGTAAATTTCATGTGGAGTATGGCAAAAGAGGTTATGCTAGTTTAACTTCTAGAATCGTAAGATAAAGATATGATTATAAATGATTGAAAAACATGAAAGTATAATTTCCAAATAAATAAATTGACTACTCCGATATATTCAGTTCCTATATCTGCAGAGATGGCAAACGCTGAAAATTAACGTTACGTTTTTTATGTTGTTTCTATTGTTTTTACTTTTGACGCTAATTAAAAATAAATATAAAACTTACAGAATGAATCGCAAGTCTTTGTGATAGTCGTTAGGTCAGTAATTTCACAATCAGAGAATTTAAAATTCTCATGGAAAGATTATGAAAGATTAGAGACTTTTGACATTTCTAGGAGGAATCTAGAAGTTCTGTATCCAGTGAAGACGATTCTTGCTTCTTCTCGGAACTCGATCTGTTAAATCCGAGGTACCATCCAAGATATCCAAGGAAAATCTTAATAAACATAAACAATACGTTTATATAAGTGATTTTTTACAGACGTTCTTATCAAAAGTCGCGGTATCATAATATAATAGGAACTAAGAATCATTCAGCAAACCATTTCGAAGCATCTAGAAGGAATTCTAATCACTGTTGCTGTTTTGCAAGCTACGATCACGTCGAAACAAAATTACGTAAGTGATGTAAGTGGAAATGGGATGCCATGTATACATTTTTTCGTACATTAACTTACACGTTAGTTTATTCTGAATATGTTTCAGTATACGATAAAGTAGTTAAAAGTACCAAAAACAATCGTGCATCGAGTTTTCAATATTTTCCGGATTGTAGTCATCGAAAGAAGCATGAGGTAATTTATTTCTAACGAACTATATCCTGAAATATCGAGGAATTAGCCAATTCGTAGAAAACGACACAGGTTGTTAAAAATAACAAGCAGTGCGACAGAATTGTAACCATATTCACAAGCTTCCATTTACGTCACTCGACATCATGTATCGGGTTTTACCAGTAAAAATATCTAGAATCCGAAAGTGCTCCGAGGTACATTTCGGGCTTTGAACTTTAAAACCGTTTTTTGTAACGTATTTCCGGCCCTGTCGTCGTTGCAACTCAGTTTTCGAAAGAATTTTAGGCCACGAATAGAAAATACTATCGAAGTGTACAATAAAAATAACTTGGAAAAAGAGAAATAATTAGTGGAACACATATGTATATAATATAATACATATTGCAGTTCGTAGTTCCAATTATAGAAGATATAAAACTCAAGATATTTTTATAGAAATTTAATAAGAACAATCACACAGAGAGATATTACATTAAAGACGAAAAGTTCCATTCTTTCATTTACTTTCATCCCTATATTCTCACGACCCAGGTAACCTTTGCCACAAAGAGGTCTTCCAGCGGCAGCAAGGATCTTAGCGCCAAATCTCCTACGAAACTTGGGTAATTATCCAAAAAGTTTGGCGAGTCACGTGCACGTACTTAAATCACGTATACTTGTAACACGTATCGTTATAACAACGCCTAATGTATTCCCTTGACAACAGGAGGGGAAAAAGTACGCCGCGAATAATTCGTGCGATCCGTCAACGAAGTAGAAAATGTAAGTTGTTAAATGTAGAAATTTTCAGTCTATCTGTACAGTTATCGCGCATTATTTAACTCATTTAACTCGCGCGTTCGAGTTTTGGGGTGACTACGGAATGATCGTTGGAAATCCCACTAAAAAGATATCAAACGTACATGAATTGTTATTAGGCATTAGTTTCAATCAATTTTGTTTTATCAAATTTTGGAAATTGATACAATTCACAATAAAAGATTTTTATTACATAAACGCGCATTCACATATCTGCCAATTAACGAATTGTAAAATAAGAATACAATGATAGAATATAATTAATAATGAGATTACATCTAATAGAAATTTTTGTGTAGTAAACGTTTGAAATTTCAAATTTCATAGGAAAACGTATAAAATAAAGAAGCTTGAATATTCCGAGCATTTTCAAAACAGGTTTTCTCGATTTTTATAGCAGTTCCATGATTCTGGTCATCCCCAAGGCCCGAAAACCCTGAAACTCGCGTTCCTCGATCCGCTGCCCCCGATTCCATGTACTTGTTCCTCTTTGCATTATTCCTCTTCGCCTACGTGTTCCTCGGGAAGGAACGTGATAATACACAGGTGAACAGAAAGGGGCCAGCGGCTCGAACAGCGGCCACGCACCCGGAACTCGCGCGGCCAGCATCCTCGCGAAGAGCATCGCTTTAATTCCTGGGCGGTTCGTAGTCGAGCCGACCGAGGATCGATCGGAATCACCGCGACCCGGAAACAGCAAGAGCAGCGTCGTTGTCCTGTATCACGAGAAATCAGTCGCGCCAGCCGCAACAACCCCCAAACCACCCCTCAGAGCCGTTCAGTCGGAACGAACAGTTACGCGCGAACTGACTCCATCGGTTGTCCACACTGTTCGATCCCCACGTCACCAAAGGTAATTATGAAGATAATGATCGTGGATATTGCGGCTCTGATATCGGGATGTTAGGGTTTTCGATAGTTCGCGATCCGTTTAGGGAATAATTTACTATCAGGTGATATAGGTTATTGATCATGTATGATTTGATGATATTTCGACAAATAGCATAATTAGATGACTTGTTGTTTGTACAATTAATTTGTAAAGCTTAATTTTTTTATTATCAGATTGGTTAATGTTATATAAGATTACTTACCAATACTGGTCAGTTGTATTTTATAAATTACAGCTTCTCAGATCTTACGAATGATATTAGTTTAATTCTTAATTAGGGTTCAAAATGTTGCTTCGACTAGCTGAATGTTCAAAACAGTGAAACACGTTATTATTATCGTTAGTTAAATATGATTAAACACACAAATAGAGCTCTAAATATCAAATAATTTCCCCTAGGAAATAGATTCTCTTAGAGTTGCTTCGAAATCTTCTTAGGAATTTATGAACCTCCTAAGTTAATTAAATTTCCGACAATTCCAAGACGTCCACGCGAGCTTAAGTCGAAAGAGGATCAAAGTTCCTCTTCCTGGTATCAAAACAAAATGATCGAATTTTCGAAGAAATCCGAGAAATTTCTCTCTTTTCCCTTCGGACAGGTCGAATCTGGTTGGAAGTCCAGAGCACCGACCTCCCATATATCTAACTGACCGAAGAAAAGCTACTTTGAGACGTCGACGTTTATCGAAGCGGCGAAGACCACTCAACGTGCACATTTATCAGGACAGCCGCGTAGTACAGGCTCGTTCCTTGTCGGAGGATCATCGTGTCGGACCTAAAGAGGTGCAGCTAGCGGAACAGAGATCCGATCTGGTTAAATATACGGTCAAGTCTGCGAAAAATTTGATTAGATCCGAAGGGGACTCCTCTACTCGACAGGACGACGATTCGGATGACCCCGATCAAGATAGAAGAACGAACAAACAGTGGAAACACGATAAAATCTTCGGGGAACGATGTTGTCCCTCTGATAATTTCGTTTCTAAACTAATGGCTCGTTCCAGGTAACGAAATTATATTGTACTTTGATATGATGTTAAGGAAAGGTTATTTCAATAGAATATGATTTTTAATTTTGCAATGTTACGTTCTTTAACTCGTATATTTTTCTGAAACATTGGTTACTACTGTTTCGTATCTTTGTCTTATTGGTAAATTCTTTGATAAAAACACGAGTGAAATGACGGAAGTAAAAATAAATATTTGTTAATATAAAGTACAAGTTCTGCTCTACTATTGTATACGGATAACAAATTGATCGTAATATACAGTAAACCTTGATAATAATGTGAAGTGTCCGTAAATCAACGTTTATAATCAAACTTAACATTTGATAGCCCTTGCTATTAGTCTGAACTAATTACTACCTACCACGTTTAACGATCCATAATTACAGCATTTAGTAGCTCTTAACCATTACCTTTAGAGATCATCAATTGTATTCAACGTTAATGGCGTATACATTCGACCAACGTTATGAATTATAGACGTTGACCATAAAAATATACAAAATAGTATCTTGATTTATGAAACTACCCTCATGAAAGATAAAGACATACATAGAAACACTATACTATAAGGTCACATAGCATCAAACAACATTAAACCTTATCTACTTCAAACAGTGCGAAGGAGCAATAAAATTATTCGCACCGTGCAAATTAGTTAAGGAACATCCAATTTTATTGTCTCAAACTATTGAAACGCGGGACAAAATTATTGATTTCAAGTTAATATAAATTACATCATCCAAATTAATCAAATATTAAAATGGCGATTAAAAAATAAACCAATTTGTATGAAAGAAGAAATATATGAAAGACTAAACGACAAAGAAGAGAAGCTAAAAGAATAAAAGTACATAAAATAAGATTAGTAAAATATCAAAAGATGCGTTTCGCAGTCCAGGAATAGACGGCGATTGCAAGCAACGCAAAAACGAAGCAGTCGGCCCAAACTTCAGCTATCTAATGCAGCAAATGCATACAAGGCCAAGGGAACGAGGTGACGATCATCGTGTATTTATTGGCGTAAACGGCGGCGACAACTCGAAACGAGTATTTCCATTCCAGGCAACCCCGAGCGGTAACCTGAAGATTGTTCCTAATCAGGTAAATGTCCCAATCGGTCCTTGGGTCGATAGATACTCGTCGAACCTTAGGAATGTTGGCCTCAAGGCAGACGCGTAGTCGTTCTAGGTGGTGTTCGAATCGAAAAAGGTCAGTGTGTTGGTTGCTGATCCCAGACATACAAAGGTTAACGTCAAGGCCGAATTGAATACAACCCAAAAAGAGCTTGGTGAACGCATATCTGAGTCTTCCACACAATCGAGGTCCATCGATCTTCCACTAGGTGTAGTATCGTCATCGACGATCAATCAGTTGCAAGTAGGTTCGGTATTATAACTTTCGTTCGATACAAACTGGTATCAGTTGTGGCGTGGCTATACAGAGTGCAAGCGGCAAAACAAGTGATGCGGCCAATTCCAATACTCTAAATGCCAATTTAGCCGCTTACCGCTGACCGCTTCTCTGTATAATTACGGTCTTAATCGATCGCTTTCACGTACACGAATGCGTGTATGAGGTTAAATTTGGATTAGGTTTCTTTCGACTAGAGATTAAATACTCTAGAAGCCAGTAAAACCTATTACCGAAAAAAGGTTTACAGTTTCAAGGTGAAGTTATAGATAAAAAGGTATTTGATTTTACTCAAATTCTTTTAACTTTCAACCGAATTCTCTGAATAACGTCATTGACATACTTCGACCAAAATTAAGTTGTAATACAAAAGAAACCTAACAATATCCTTATCACCACCAACTACCTACCATCCATCATAGCTACTTAAAAGTAATGTATCGTTTCTAAACAGAGTCACAAAAAGTTTCCGGTTGTCGAGGACAACTATAAACCAGCAATGCATTCGTTCAAAGCTAAATTCGGCCAAGTGGAGGCGATGGAACACAAGCAACAACAGTCAACGTCGTCTGCGTCTCACGAAATACCAGTGTTGCAAGATGTGCCACTGTCCACGTGAGTTTTATTGGTCGATCAAGCTAAAACCATGTTAGCCACGAACGTAGTAAAAGGAGAATCAGGTCGACGTAACATTACAAGGGAAAACGATACAAAGTTTATTTATTACCGCGAACCGAGACATTTCCATAAAATTACGTCGTCCCGTATTTTTCTTTCAATCGTAAGGAAAACCAACTCGCCCAACGCGAGGTATATACTCGATGTTTCTCAATAAACTGTTTGATCGTCGTGTAATTTCGAGCAGACTCGGATTTACGAGTGAACAACCAATCGATTGGGATAACATAATTCTCCCGGAGAAGACTGACCTGTATCAGGAGCTAGCCAGGCGTATCACAAATTACAAGTAAGCTTATAGTTGTACCCGATCGATGTAACGAAGTCGAGCATCAACATACGACATGATTACGGGCTAAATTTCATTCGATCGATCTTTCGAGGAACGCTGACTGTATCGTGCGAATCGATCAGGATGAGTTCCATTGCCATCTGCTGGTGCTACAGAGCTATAGTACCTTTTTCGACGAGAAGAATTGCAAGGAGATCGATCTGACCGAGGTAAGTTATTGAACTTTTTATCCTGTAAGTAACGTCACCTCATCTTCCAGCTCTGCTGGGAATCACTGATAACTGCGCATTGCCCGTGTGAAGGTAACTAAGCCACGTGTTTTTTACTTGAAAAGTTCAATTTACTAAAAAGCTGGTACTTCTGCTATACAGAAGATACTGTAAGAAACTTAAAAACGATTGAATTTTTATATCAGTTCTTTAACTCATTATTAATTGATCCGTCTAAGAGTCATATTGATCAACTCTAGAAATATGGAAGCATAGAAATGTGACGATAGTATACACTTTATTTTTTGGAATTTACTTTATAATCTATTATTACCTATGCTATCTTCTTACAATAAGCAAACTCGAGCTGTTTTTAATCGTCTAACTGCGTAATGAAAATAATACATTTGCAAAATGTGAAGTCGATCAGTTTGGCTTGCGAGAGCCACAACACAGCGAAACCCAATCCTTTTACTTCCATTTTCAATTCCGCTCGCCAACTAACGATCCTGTGAGCGACAGAACGATCCGCGCGATTTTTCTTTCCGTGTGCTGTCATTTATTCAGAAAATGGAAGGCACGCGAACGAAAATTCCCCGTAGCTTTCACGAACACTCGACCGTCATCGATCTTCATCCTTTAACGAGGCGCGTTAAACGAGTCGTAACCACGGATCGCGAGACGTTCCTTCGCCCACTGATACCCTGAACGCTGTCGTATCGTTCCACCGTGCAATACGATAGCGTTAAGGGTATCCTATCGGGAATTTATTACCCGACAGAGGCGGAAAACGACGCACGTCCCTTGAGTTTACCCCCGGAAAAAACGACACATTATACATGCTTGCACCGAGGAAGATATATTACGGACTTATCGGTACACAGAACAGTCTAGCGAATTCGGAATAAAGTCCTTTTGTTCGCGCGATCCGATTTTCCGCTTCCCTTTCCATCTCTGGATGTGTATCTGTGGTCCATGTTCGATCGTGCGCCAATCGTCGTTCATCTTCGCCTCCTCGCCTTTGTCCACGTTTTCCCACTCGAACATCCTCTTATTTCGTTTCTTCTTTAATGATTTTTCCCGATAAACCGGCCGTTTACTGTTCTGTTTGCTTCCACTCGAAATTCGTTGATCTTTCCAGGTATACGACATCTCGGAGAAAGGATTTTTTATGCCAAATTTTTAGTATAAGGAAGAAATTTTTGAGTTTGATTTTATATCTCGATGTTTCTAGTACTGAAAAGTTTTAGAAAAATTTTGAATCTTTTCAGTATTTAACGTTCAAATGGTGTAGTGCAGGCCAAATTACTGACAGGCATATCTTTTTCCATATGGTTTTTATTCTTTTCGTCAGAATACATAGTTACGTGATAAAATTGAGAAATTGGTAAAAGATGAAGTTGGACAGTTTGGCTTTTGAGAGGATCGATTTAATCCTAGATTCCAATCATCTACAACTTTTCGTTATATCACATAAATACCAGAAATCTGTCCTCGATTAAACTGGCCTATATTCTCAAAAACCGATGAAAGTCAGCGGGATTTAAGCAAGTTGCATTATTCTGCCTTTCGAGAGACCCACCACTAGATATTCATAAATTACTACTTTCGCAATTGTTCGTCGACGATAATGACAACCGAATGAATATACGAGGGTATGAATCATTGGTGGTGGAAGCGGCGAGATTCAATAAATTTCCCGATGTCGAGACTTCGAGATCGCCAAGTAGGCAACCAGCGAGAACACAAGGGGTTGCTAGCGACCCCAATCTCTCGTGTCAGCATCCTGGCCCCTCGTTTTCAGTTCTCCACCGGTGACTCGGTGGGCTTGAAGCCAACCGACCTTGAACTCTTTTTTTGTCTTCCCTAGCTACGGCTATATTTGACTCTCTTTTAACTTAAGGATGAATAGCAACGTTCGAGTAACAGCACCACCACCTGCCGCTCTTTAATGATTACTGCGAGAGCCTCCGCCATTTCTATCGTCGCGACAGCTTTCTCCTTCGCCACGTGTCAAGGAGACGTGTAATTAAAAATAGAAGGACACACGTGCTTTGTAACAAAATAACCAAGCTTTCCTCTCTGCTGAAAGATCGTTATTCCTGGTGTTTCTTACATAGATTGGCCTCTTGCTCTTTCGCATTCGAATAAAGAAGTATAAAGAAAGGACGATGGAATTACGTATCAGCTAAATTTCGACCTTTATACAAAAGTTACACTTTCATACGGGAAGGATGATAGAATTACTTTAAAATTATATATGTATTTCGCACATTTTTAGTTTTTTATACCTTTATGCAGAAGTCTAAGTAAAGAATGACAAAATTATTTGAAAAGTATAATATTAAGTGTATTTTTGTTCTTTACGAAATATTTAACTTCTTTAAGTTAACGTGTATGTTTTACAGATCTCTGTTCTCTATAGGACGTTTAGTTTTTTCAAGTTGATATATTTAGTCTATAAATATAAGAATTAATAGGTATAGAATGACAATGATTTGAAGAAATTTTGTTGCATCTAACAGAGTGACGTATCTTCGAAGGCGTTTTCGCTCATTTACGACTGGATGATCAGTCCACAGAACGAGAGCTACAGGCTTTTGCAAAGGGACAACATCCTGGAAATTTTTACCGCGGCCCAATATCTCGGAATTAAAGGTAAGAGTGGTAAAAAAATTATCTATCGCTTCCATAAATTTCAAAATTATCATAGCTCTTCGATACAAGCCATAGAAATACAGTGATAATTAAAATTTTACGTGAAATATATATATATATATATATATATATATATATATATATATATATGTGTGTGTGTGTGTGTGTGTGTGTGTGTGTGTATAGATTATTTTTGATATATTCTATATTTGATAAATTTTGATATAAAATTCTGATTTCAGTATTCATTAATGTACGTTGTAGAAATAATTACAAAATGTACTAAATAAGAATACGGATAAGAGTATAGCACTATAGCGATGAAAGATTTCGTTATCGCATAAATCGTATAAACGTTCTTTCATCTTCATCAACGTGGAAGATTCGTGAACAACGATCCTGTTTACATCGGTGCTTCCAGCATCCTTCCCCATCTCCATCAATCTTTTAAAACGCGACTGCACGCATAATATATAGCCGATGCTTTCTAGCACAGTTTAAAACTTCGAACTCGCTACCGGAAAAGAATGAAAAGTTTCCAGTGCCATGATAGGTATCCGGAAAAGTCTCGACGGTGCCGACCTCGAGTTTCGTTGAATACGTCACTGTCCAACTTGAAACTTCAATAAACCATATGAGATCTCGGAGAAAATGGTGGTGCATCGTGTCTTCGAGCAAAACACGAGGAAATCCAAGCTTCCTCTCTAGGAACTATGTTGCTAAAATCTATATTTTTCACGTTCAGAGAATGTATTCTTGATAGAAAAGATATAACGAGGTCGGGAAGTTAATAAAAAATACACGAATTTTGGTCACCGAAACAGAAATTTGAGAAAATCTAATGGAATATCTTTTATCAACGCTCGGGTCTTTACCACAGACATAAGATGTCAACTTAAAACTATATGTATACCTGTCTTTTTGCAAAAACAAGTTCATTTTTACTATTATTGCAATTAGAGTGGAGTATAGTTAACGGAGCTATTAGTATAGCTACAGTAGGAGGCGATAAATGGTTAATAAAAGTAATAAAAACAACTAAATGAATCAGTATATTCATTTAATGCTTCAATTTATGACTTTATTATACCTTTTCCATTTAGCGTACAATGAACGACGAACCATGAAAAAGAGAAACATCATAGTGCAATCTTTTTAATTCTCGTGCCTTTCTCGATTCTTAACAGAACTGGAGGAACAATGCTGGGCTTTCATAGACAATGACGAATTATTCGCCGAAGACACTGCGTTTTTATTATATCTGGAAGCGAAAAGAGTCGGAAATACCGCAGTTATGGAACTGATGGTGCCGAGAATTATGAAATTCTTTTTGATGCTGGTCAGCACTAAAGATTTCCTCGAATTATCCGTAGATGAACTATGCCTTTTATTGAAGTCTAACTATATTTGTGTCAATAGGTAATCGATTACTGATGTGTACAGATAAAATAATATATTTTTCCTTACTTCTGAATTTTTAAACTCTAGTGAAATGGAAGTTCTTATGTCTGCTGTACGATGGCTGATGCATGATTGGGCGAACAGAAAACAATACATGTTGGAAGTTTTGAACTGCGTTCGATTTGGGTTGATTGCCCCATGGCAATTGGTAGATGTGAAAAGAAATCCAGAAAACCCAGAATTTATGGAACTAATGTCTTCTCCTGAAGTACAGAAAATGGTCGATGATGGTCTAGCGTAAGATTCAAATTTCTTCTCATTTATAGATAAAGACAAAAAGGAGCCTTTTTGTATTAATTTAAGCCTTTTCAGTTTCGTTATTATAAAATATTGGTACGGTAACCAGACGGAAGATTACTATCACTGGATCGATCTGTTAGGGCTTACGGAGCCAACCAATCGAAATTGGGCTGGAGAGGACAAGGTACTTAAACCCTACGGAGATCGCGATACAATAACTTTAATCCATACTATAGTAGCGAACTTTGCCTAAGAACATCAATTTAAGTGTTTTTGTTCAACGCACAAAGAAATTCAAAGTTATATTTCTCCTTTCAAGAACTACGTAACGTATCGAGAATTTTTGCTTTACCTCGAAGAATATCAGAAAACAAAAATTTCGGAGTTGAAAATGCGAAAGAGTCGAGCAAAACCCAAGATAATCGATTCACCTCACAACGATTACACATTTGCTGCTCCTAAAGCACCAAACAATTATGTTCAAAGCTCAGGTATATTGAATGTCACATTAAAACAAAAAATATATGAAACGAACTTTTTAACGTGGAATTTAACAAAATTGAATTCTTCAGGAGACACCGGTGCTATTCACAATGGGCCAGCAATGCATTCAAGGCACACGAAACCACTACCTTCAAATTATTTACCATTGGAGATGCCAGAGGGCATGATGATGCCTCCAAAATTTATGAACGAATACTTAAGCAACTTGGAAAGAAGCAAAGGGGTGAGTAACCCTGGGGCGAATCGAAGATCGACGCAGAAACCTCAAGATGGATCGATTCACTAACCACCTCGTTGAACGAAATTGCAAAATCGTGGCAATGATACTTTTAAATAATTTTAGACTTCATTTTATCAATCGAGAATCAAAGATTCTTCGTGTCATAACTTTGCATAGACAACAAGCATAATTAATGAAATTTTGATATTATATGTCAAATATTTAGTCAATATATCGTATATCGTATTTATTTATTGAACTTCAACTTATATAAGAAAATATACGTTCATACGTGAATTTCATAAGAAGTGCATACAATATTTTCACAAATTCACGCGATCTCGAGGTGATTTAGTAAAACAGGTATTGAAAGTAATAAAAGTTGTCGCGGTATAGCTGTGAACATTCAACGGTGAGTCGTTTTGCAATTGAGTATCGAAACAAGAATCTGAGGTCAGATTTGTGTCCGTTTCAAAAGTTGCTCTGCTTACTTTCCAGGAATTATTACGCGGTTATCGTCAAAAGAAATCTCGAGGTAAGCTTACGTGCTTGTAAGTGGAAATGATAAATTTCACTGAAGGAACAAAGTTGAATCACGGAGTAGGGTAAAAATCAGGGAGCTGTAGTCAAAGGTCAGAGTTTATGTCGTTCGAAAATCCGTGCTTTAATTTCAAAACCCTCGCGTACAGGGTACCACAAACCATTATGCACCACGCTACTCATGGAAACAGCACTTACAGCGTATAAGCTCTTACCTTGAGATTACACAGACCCCGTACCAATTTAGTATTTGTTAATTGAGTCAAAACGGCCGCATTTGCATAAACGTTTGGGATCGTAGGTTAAACTGGAGCACGATGATGTGTACTTGTGCTGCTCTTGTTATACATTTACAATTGTCAAGCAACTATGTGAATCTCGCTTTTGTGATATTTGGAAAATTTCCAACTGTTAATGTAATATTTTCTTCTTTCTTCTTCAATTTTTGAGGTTGAAAAATTTCCAAGTCTCAAAGTACTTTTAGCTCTCTATTTTGAAATTTATTGTTATGCTCGTTTCTTAATAGATGAATTTTGTTTGTTTTGTTTGTTTGAATGAGTTTCCATTGAAAATGAAGTTGATCAGTTCAATTTCGAAAAGACTTTATGCATTATTCAATTATTGTCACTCAATCATTGTTACAGATAGAAAAATTGCAGGCACATGATTGTAACTGTTAAATAATTTGAGAACTAAGTATCACTGAATGACCGGCTTGTTAAACGAAACTATTACCACCACTGAATCACGAACAACTACAAAATGATCTATAAAATATTTATGGATCATAGATTACTTAGTTAGGACATCCCTGACCCACATATGACTCGCCGAACAGTGAACGCGTTGAGCTTACAACAATGAAAAATGAGGACAATCTTTGTCATCAATTTAACACGTAACTAGCTAAGATATGCCAACAGTCTGTGCCACTAAGTTTTTAACAAATCATTTCATGTTCATCCAAATATCAAATCACTTTAACAACTTTCTCGTTGCTCCAGAAATAAACCAACGAATTCCAAAATAAACTTTATTTACAATTGGATACTAAAATTTGATTTATGATTCTATTAGGTTGTGTAATAAATTCGTTCGCATTTCGTTATAATACAATTAACATTATGGGTATAATAAAAATTATAACGAGTATTGTACTTTGTATGTCTCTTTTTATGATATATGCACTTTCCAATTTCGCATAAATGCATAAAAATGTATAATCTATTAATATGTACAAATACTAACAATCAATTTTTGCACTGAGAACTCGTAGTATTATTTTTCTTCTCTCATTATTATATCTACATCTATATTACTATATTGTAACATATTCTTATAATGCGCCTCAAAATGTAAGAATGAATGAACCGAAAGATGAACTTATTGCACAATCTAACGTTAACCTGATATTTTACAAAAATTTATATTAAGTTTACTGATTTAGAAAGATGAAAAGAACGTTGCCTTCGATACGAGATTCACCGGTGGCGGAGAATCGCTGAAACTGTCCTGTAGGTTGCCTACTGTAGAAAAATACACGCATGAACACTGTCAACGCGGCGTGAATTCACCGGTAAAGTCCTCGACGAGAAATCTCGTTCGTGAGAAGAAACTTTCTCGGCTCGACGAGACGTTCCCCCCCTTTTTTTTCAGGACGCCGATAAATTGGATTACGAGAGCCGGCAGGAGAGGAATGCGATGGATGTTTGCCGGTGCCAGCAGCAGCGCGAGTCGAATTTCATATTTTCCGTAAGGAAGCAGAAGACGAGATGTAAGATACCGAGGGAACCGGAAGAACGTACAGACTCCTGCAAATCCGAGGAGGAGGCCGCCACAACGATACAGGCCGTTTATAGAGGATACAAGGCTCGAAAGAGATTTGACGAAGTTAGTGGATACATTCGGAAACTTTTGGATTTTTGCTGTTGAGAAAATGTGATTGATTCTTTGATTTCGTCGATCTATTTGATTGGAAGAAGGAAATAGTGGAACTACATCTTGCACAATTGAATTAATATTATTAGCAAATTGTACAATTCACAAATATCAATTTATTAGTACCAATAGATTCTCTTATACAATTGGAACAAATCTGATAATGAAACAAATGAAATTTCATAAATTACAAATTATCCGATATTTAATGCATACAAATTTCCAGTCTACTTATGAATTTTCAAACCTTACTGAATATATATATTAATAATAACGTATTTTAATGTTCAAAAGCACAACAATTTTTCTACTAAATCGTTAAAGAGATATAGTCTAAATAGTAAGATTATACATATTCAACGATCCGTGGCGTATTTCTTCGAGAGTCGACGAGACTATTTTACAAAGTACAAACACGAGTCGTTTTGTACACGTTGTTCCCTTAAACCGCAGATAAGGAAATCAACATCAGGGGAGAAGCAGAATATCAAGAAGATAGCGGAACTTTTGGCCATCCCGATGGACAAAACGCTTCGCGATCCTTCGATGGAGCCCATCAGAATATCAAGCAGTTCAGTAAACCAAATGAGAAATGAGAAGGACGAAACGCCACTTACATTGAAATGCTCACCTAGAAACAGGAACAGGGAACAATCGGTCCTTCGAAATCAAAATCAACACTACGTTGAGAATCAAATAAATCAAGTAAAAAATTATATTCCCCTTAAAATGTTTTTACAGAACAAAGAAATTTCATTTATTCGAAGAACTCGTGTTTCAAATTATAGTTCAACATATGTCCTCCTTGTTACACGACCGAAGAAAAACGAAAACAAAATATGACTCACCGAGAGACATTAAAGTCTATAAAGACCATAAAATCGCCGATGTTTTTCTCGAACTACGACGAAAAAACCAGTTCCCCATCGGATAACACAGATGCGGACGATCCTTCCTCTCCACGAATCGGTGCAAAATCAACGATGCTGAATCTCGCCGATGTTATAATCAATGAAAAAAACAGCGAGAAAGATTATTCGGAGAATGATAATATTCAGCGAGTGAATCCTGCCGCTAGAAACATTCAAATTCGATCTACGAATTATAAACGACCTCTGTAAGTGCTTTAAAGTACCTGATAACTAGACTGCGGATATTAGATGAATTTAAATATATATCATGGTATCAATAGAAAACGACTATAAAATTTGCAACTCCGTATTATTTGCAGTCCACAGAGGATAAGCAACAGTATAATAGCTTCGAACGAAGACCGTTACTTTCTCAACAACTCTCTGTTCTTTCCTGACAGAGAGTCGATTCTCGTGTTCGGCGGGGTCGATCCTCACGAGGAATATGGCCTGTCCGGGAACACCGGCAAGGACATATACAGGTTTAAACCTGACCAGAATATTTGGGAATTCGTGGGGGAAATTCCACGAGCGAGACACCATCATTCGGTCGCTTACTTAAGAGGCCGCATTTACGTAGTGGGTGAGTCGAACAGTGACGAAATACAATTGCAAATGCAGTTTATAACGTTGCCAGCCAACGAATTGCATGTTTAAATAAAAAGGAAAAACTGAAAAAAGCAGGACAATACGGATTCTCAGTCCATTTGCAGCATTTAACGAAAGAGTCTGCTACGGCATAATCTTCTTTACGACTTTGTTTTCGAAATCGCGAAAGAATATTCGTTGTGCCTTCCATTGTGCAATCCTTTCCGTGGGACGGATTTAAAGATACTAAAAAAAGCCAATGAAACATTTTTCACCAGGTGGAGCCGATCCCCTGGAAGACAAACTTCACAGGAAAAGCATTGCGGTTGGGAACGTTTGGAGTTACGATCCAACTACCAGGACTTGGTTCAATGAACCTGGCATGCTGACAGCTAGAAAGGACTTCGGATTGGTGGTCAGCCACGGGAAAATGTACGCGATAGGAGGGCAAGGCAGGAACGGGATGTGAGTTGTTATACAGATGGGGAGAACGTAATTACTTTGCTTCTTTTACGTTTTCTTTCATTTTTCTCGCTGTTTATTTCAACGCTACGCGACGCTAATTGCCACTAATTTAAGTCTTCTTAATTGTCATCAGCATCGCGGTTTAAACGAAACAATTCGATTTACGGTTACGTAATGACGAAATGGAGAAAAACAAGAGATTCGTTTCATATTCCATAATAAATAACATTAATGTTCGATAATATACAGAGTGTCACAGGGCTTAAAGCCAAATTTTGTCAGTGTATTCTGAAAGTATAATCAAGTAAAAAATGTTGTATAAACTTTGGTCGTTTGAAACTTTATTAAAAAGTTACAATAAAAAATAATGTAAACATAAATTCCTCTATAAGAAGAGAGATTGAGATATATTTTTTTCGTTATAGAGCTTTGAAAACGGTGGAGGCATTTGATCCATCGGACTCCACATGGAGGGAAGTGCAACCAATGCAGACCGCGAGGGTTGGACCTGCCAGCGTAAAATATCGAGATCTTATCTGGGTCGCTGGCGGAATGACAAAATCGAAAAAAGAGCTATTCTCGAAGGACGTTGAGTGCTATGACCCGATCAAAAATTTGTTAGCTCGATTCCGTCTCTTAGAGTTCCTTCATGCATTCCCTATTTCCCATTACCTGGATTAAACGTTCGATTTATCGCGTGTATACACGGTAAATGCAAGAGAGAGCTCTGTTATCGATGCGATCTTTCAGATGGCTGAAAGCGATACCTTTGAGGTCACCGAGGTGCTTTGCCTCCTTTTACGTGGTGTCCGACTGTCTTTACATGATCGGCGGAGCATCGACTATGGAAAACGTCACTCAGAGCGTCGATTGCATTGACGTGTGGGATGGGAACGATTGCGTTTGGAGGGAACACGCGAACATGTCGATCGCGAGACACGGACATTCTACTGGCTCGATAGGTTGGTTTTTATAGTATCAAAAGACGTGATATATCCTGAGAAACTTCTTCTTTTATAGTAATTATCTTATAGCATTTTTCTATGATATCTGTCATTGTAAATGCAGTAATATATAATCATAAATAGTAAATTGAATAATAAGTTTGTACTATTTTCTTATGATATCAAAGAATGTGATGTGTCCTGGGAAATTTCTCTTTTTCCTTCATATAATAATTATTTTATAACAGTTTTCTATAGTATCATACGATAGTGATATATGATTATATTACGGATACAGTAATGTATACTTATAAATATTAGGTCATTGAATAAATCTGTGCCGTATATTTCTTTCTATTATATCCATTTTTTTAAATACTACTAAACGATTGATTTATAACATTCAAGCAATATATAAAAGCAACATTTACATATTACATATAAATAACACAAATATTGCTTATGATTGTTGTTTTCCTTTTATGAAACTCAGAAAATACGAGGTGCTTGAAAGGGGCATGCATCTCATTTATAATTTTTTAATATATAGAGATCAAAATGCCTATTATTTTCTGATTGTTCTTTTTAAATGTATTTTCATATTAAATTCGATCGTATAAAATTAGTCATCTTACTCGTTTGTTATTTTGTATTTACAAAAAGCAGAACCAATATATTGGATAACCTAATATATATAGTAACTACAAAACTAATAACTACCAACTATAATATAATCTAATAACGACTATTGTATTAAGTACGGTATAATATATGGAATAACCATTAAATAAAATATTATAGTAGTTTCTTTAGCGTTTGTACTGAAAACTCTACTGTATCAGATTTCTACGTAACTACGTAACGAAATAACGTATTGTATTTTATAGACTCACTAATTGAAGTCTTCTTCCCTTAGGTGATCAATTGCTGATAATTGGAGGAGTAACTACGGTGTTCATGAAGACCTTGAATAGCGTCGAATGTTATTGTTGCGATATAGGAAAATGGATGAAGGGCGTATCCGCGCTGCCGCATCCGGTTTCCGGTCATGGAACCGTGTCTTTACCGCCAGCAAATCTTCTGATAAATCGCTGATAATTGTGACATAAAATACATCGAATTTCCTTATATGCTGCACTTGATAATCAACACACATTAAGTACTTATTCGATCATGAACGAATTTGTATTTAATTACTTTTTAATTATCGTACTTTATCGTACTTTTTACAAATATTGCCTTACAATTTACACTTGTTTATATAATTCTATACTCTTACAATATATATCACAAAAAAAAAACAATATCTTACAAATTACGTTCAGTCTAATTACATGGAAGCTTCAGTAGAAGTAAGTAGCTTGGGTAGAAGTAAGTAAAATCAAACTCGAGCGGATAAATATTTATTACAATAAAAAATTTCTTATAGGGGTTAAAAGATATTCCTTTCAAATGACTTCTTTAGCTTCCAAATTAGCCACCAGATGGCAGTAGCATTCTTCCCATCCGGGAGCCGCCATCTGTCATGGGAGTCGAGTGTTATGAACCGCGAAGCGTGTGTGGAAGTTTCGAAAAAGGATTCGGATTCGAATGCGGCGAGGTAACTAGCCGTCGTGCGGATAAACGCGAGTTAACCTGAAAATGGCCGAATCGTGCGAGTCGGTGGTGTCAAGTGTAGTGACTAGTGTTGTGTCCCATGGGCAGATTAAAGTGGCTGAAACACCGAGCCAGGAGGACGCTGAGATATCCGGTTCTCCCGGTATGTTAGCCCTGCTAAAATATCCCGTAGCAGTTTGAGAGCTATTTTATTCAAACGCGACTGTCGAGCGCGGCCATGCAACAAGTGGTACAGAGCGCTCTCGCATGCCGAACAGGAGCGTACAGGGATATTTATGGGCCCGTCTGGGCCTGTTCACTATCCCGGTATTTTCTAACTAACATGTCGTCGTCGATCACGTGACTCATCGTTCACCTATACGACTTAATTTTCGCGCGTACTAAGTGTCAAAAATGTCGGCGAATCACCGATGACATTTATCACAAACTGGTACCCGTAAAAGGTTTTGTTAAAAAATTTGACGCGTTACTTTTAAAATGACGATTTCTCGATGACGATTGATTGCAACACTGCATTTTTAATCTTATCAGTCCTTTCTCTTACCGATAATAAATTGATATATTTGTGCTTTTTTATTTGATTCATATCTGATAGGATTTTCTGTTTGATCAGTTTGCGAGTATTAGGTTTCAAATATTATATTTATGCATGAGTTTTATTGAAAATCGTTATGGCTGAGAGATTTAACAATACGTTACTGGCGGAAGGATTATTGCTAGACAGACAGATGGATAAGACATCGTGAAACAACTTTCTGAATCAGAGTAATTATTTGTATGATTGAAATTGATCGTAAACGCACAAATCTGGTTTGCCTCAAGCAGTACGCAAGTTTAAATTTAATCTATGTACACGTATAACTGGCAATGTGTGTAATTGATTTTGTTCACCGTTAGCGACGAGTTCGTTGAGACATTCCCATGAAAAAAACGCAACGAGTTCCTATACCGGTTTTATTTTATTTATTTTATCTTCGTTTGACTGGCTTCGAATTTTTAATTTTCGTGGTGGCGCTGTTAAACAAGAAAGCTGTTAACGCGCTGTTTATCGAAAGCATCGCAGAAATCTATAATTTCTGCAGTTAATTTCGTTAATTTTGTTTTAAATATCGAAAAATTGATTTAATAAATACAATTGCAAATGAGTACAGTAATTTAATCATTAAGAAAGTGACATGACAAATTCTCTTATCGACGAAAGAATGACACACTCATAAGTTATCCGCGATAAGCTGTAAACCATATAGGTATTAGATACGCGGGACTTCTTGCACATTATCTATCTACATCACTCAAACTGGTTGCACTCCTGTAACGTGACAAAACATTAACCATAAGTTGTCATTTCTGTTACCATATACCGATATGTTCTGACATCTGTAAAATTGCTGTGCTGCGCGACTGCGTGTGTCAATTTATACGTAATTACAAATTAAACTGCATTAGAACGTATAGTATATACAAATAAATTGCTATTCATTAAATGTATGATATTTTTTTGTCTTTTCGATTTTGATCTGTTACAATCTGTATGTTTTCTTAGAGAGGTCGCCACAAAATATAAAAAATCCAGCTATTTTATAATCGGACCGTTTGAAATACACAAATATAATCATAAAATTAATATATTCCAAAATAAATATCTGACTTTGTAATATTCGTTTAGAAAATGGATATTTTTAATAAATATAGAAATAAATATTGAATAAACATTTATTTCATAAAATTGAAACAGATGGCGCGGTAGGATCTTTTAGTATGAAATGATGGCGTTAGTGGCGCAACCATGTAGTAACCTAACTTACTATAAACAAAACATTACAAGTGCAGTGATAGACATTGTACCATAACTTGTGTGTTGAGAGGTTAAAATTATATTAGGAAAATATAATGTTGAAATCAGTTTTAGCGGAAGAATGTACCAAATTAGCACCATCGTTAGAAAGAGTATTAAACGATTTAGACAGAGAATCCACGCATCACGATTATATTGTTGCTTTAATAATAGTATTGTTAGCAGAGGCTGGTTTTTATTTGTCATCGTCATATAGTGACCGGCCACAATGGTACGCATTATCATCGATAGCGTGTATTTTTTAGTCATCAATTGTATTATTGTGTGTTATAAAATGCATCTGTCACAGTCAAAAACTACTCTATATACCAAAAAGTTGGAAATCGCGAGACACGGGAATATATGAAATGTATTTTCAACTAGAAAGTGTTCCTGATATAGAATGCAAACTAGTTGTAGTCCCTCTGGGAGACACATTGATTTTGAATTTTTTCCCCCTTATGGATGGAAAAACGACTTACAGTATAAGTGTACAGACTCTGAAGTATGTTAATCCTTACTCGAGTGATCTTTGTGGACGGTACATGAATCTTAAAGCAATATCTCACAGGTATAATAAATGTATTGCTATGTTAATTATTTAAAAAGGATTATATTTGTTCTTATTAAATTATTTAATAGGTTTAAGGATCAATTGTCTACACCAGTGCGTAAAGATCTATTTATCAAAGCTGGTATGATGGGTCCTAGTCTTCAAACTATTCCAATTGAGTTGAAGTTCAGAATTTTAAGACTGCTAGATGCCTATAGTGTAACAAAGATGGCACAGTGTTGTAGAGAATTCCGTGATATATGCTCAGAATCACAATTATGGAAGGATTTACTATATAGGGATTTTCCAGGATGTTACCGTACAGTATCAAATGGCAAAGATTGCTATTGTTTTAGGTACAAAAACAAGAAACTACTTAAACGGTTAAACCTTTAACTATTTAAAAGAACAAGGGAAAAAGCACAAGTCATGTATGATAAGGGCAATGTTTTAAAATGGTGTAATAAATATTTTTAATTTATTATACTTTGTATTTTGTAAAATATGTTTGTAAAAAATTCATGATGTTATAAACATAGTTGTGAAAAACATGTGTGAAAAAAAATAAATTGTAAATTAAAAAGTCCTGTAATATTAAGGTTATTTGTAAATACTAGGACGTTTAACATTAATTTATTATAATTATTGAATTATATAACAGGTATATGTGATATTTCCAAATGCTTATGTTTATTTGTTCAACTTCGTTTCTATATAATAATTTGATAATACTTGAACTTTTACTTATGTATAGCATTCACATGTATTTAAAGATTATAACTTCACGGTTTGATTAGCTTGGATGCATCGTTGCACAGATATGAGTTTCATAAGCGCAATTTACAGATTATCACTGAACTGTTGTTCCAAGGAACTAATTTCCGGAACATATCGGAAAAACTATTTTGCTGGCCGTAATTACCGCAAGAAGGTTTTATTTCAATTTTCGATAAAGTATAATTTGAATTAATCAATCAATAGCAACACAAATAGTCCTAGTATCATTAACTAACTATAGGATAGACCTGGCATTATATAGAATCTTGTGTCTAGCTATAAAAAACGCAAGAAGATTTTCTATGAGAATTGTTTCACTTAACAGGAGAAAGTTAATATAATATCTAAATATTTTGAAAAATTGAAATCATCTATCGTGATTAGGAAATTTCAACATCAAAGTAATTTTTTAAAATGGAAGTACATATTTTTATTGTTATAAATTTTTATTCTAAGCAAGCAAATGAGCACTGTGATCTGCAGTGTGATATGTCCAGCATGAGTATATTTCTAATGACATAATGTATACAAGCATGCAATCCTATTATTAGAAATAAAAATTTGCCGAATGGTAATCGTTTATTTACATTAAGGATTAGATCGATAGATGGCGAAAACCTGTATTTAAAATTTGTTTTTTTAATTACATGTATATATTGCATATGCCTATCATATAAGTAGTTAAGACTAAAATGCACGCCTTCCACGGCATTCCACGTCAAGTACTAATAGTTCACTTGTTAACGAGTAACTGTAGTACAGGCTAAATTACCTAAGATATTTATGGGAATTTTTTGCGATCTACACTGAATTATAGAGAGCGTAGTTCTTAGCGTCATATCGTGTTCTAAAGATTAATTTGTTGATATAAAAACATGATTGTAAAGATTAATCTTTGGAAAACAATGTTAATTACCAGGTCTCACCACGAGGAGGTGACTACGCATACGAGACCCACCCTGGACCCCTAATCCCATTGATTGGAAATTGAATATCTTGAAAAAGCTTGTGGCATTTACACAAGCTTGAGTTTAGTATGATATCTACTGATATACGTGAGCATAAAGATTGTTCTTAAAATGTATTGCACAAATTCAGACTCTCTAAAATATATATCCTATATACATAGATATGTGTATATAATATGTATATATACGAAATATTATATCACATTATTAACTACAATTTAATATATAGTTTATTAAGGAGAGTAGACTAGAGTATATATATGAGAATTCTTAAGAACACTTGTATTATATTTGAATTTTAAATAATTTTATTCTTTATGTTCTCAGGAACACGGAATACTACAGCTTACAGTAGTCGATTGAAATCCACTAATTGTAAGAAAAATAAGTGAGAAGCATGCATACGAAGGTAGATTATTGTGACGTAAACTATTGAAAAATATTAATTATCAAGACCTACCCTGCACGAGTGTGATGACACTCGCTGCAATGAATGGCTTTTTAATTCAAAATTGAGGTCGCATTTCAGTTCAGATTATCATATTTGAATCTTTAACCAATCACCGAAGAAACCAAACCATGCGACTCACCGTCGTAGAATTGGAAATTAGTTGCCACAAATTCTTTGCTCAAGTCTATGAACGTTGTTTCTTTTCTTCTCAAATTCTTCTATCGGTTTTATAATTTTATAATGGACACACTTTGGTGGCAGAAAGAAACAGAACAGAAAATAAATTATTAAAATATTAAATAGTGTTTTGAAATGTTATAGAAACAGAATAATTATTTCACTGTTATAAGGAATTTATTAAAATTGTTAAATAATGTTTAAAGGTAGTGAATAATTAAATTAATGATTTTATGTTGTTATAAACAGATTTTTAAAATTGTTAAGTAATGTTTGAAAATATTATTGAAATAAAATAATTTATTGACAATGTTAAATAATATTTAGGAATGTTGTAGAAATGAATCCGTGATTTCATTACTATAAATAAAGTATTAGAAATGTTAGATATCGCCCAGCTTACGATAATATAAGTTTCCGTGTTGTCGATGTGTACGCTGCGAAGGTTCAGGTAGTAGTAACGATCTCCCGCTGTAGTATCACTCAAAGTCATCGTGAATGTTTGGAGAGAGGGCAAAACTTTCGATACGTCGAAATCTGATTTTCCTATTATAACAATCAATAATTTTTAGATTATTAATGCACATTTATACTTTCGGCGATTTATTATAATAATTAACATTATAATTTACATATTTATTGCAAGTTACAACTACATTTAAAGTTTCATGTCATTAGTTTTTCACCTGTAATTATATTAATATTATATTAAATGCTAGTTTATGATGGAAATAATCATGTTATAAAAATGAAGTTGACCAGTTATCGTCAATCATGCATGGCCACGGTAAATGTACATATGAGTGGGGCAGATAAAAATATTACAAGTTGTTTTCTTCGAAGCCATTGTAGATATCTACTTGAAATTTTTTGGTGTTAAATAGTATAGAGGGGTTAACACTTTAGGCTGTAAGATATTGTGCGGGTGAGTCTTTTGGGAATGAAAGGGATGTTACCCCATTCTTTTTTAATAGGCTGACATTAATTTATCGATATTCGGACAGATGTTATCAAATCTAACAACTTTTAACGAAGGTATTTTTTTTTACTTTACACAGTTAAAGAATTATAGCGGAAAATACCTTACGTAAGGAGAGTTTCGTGACGATGTGGAAAGATATCAAAAGAAATATATTATGCTTCGAAAACACGCATCTATTCTTGTGATAATAGCTTTGCCAATATTTGATAACATTATTGGAATTATACATTTACATGCTGTCTGAATTCATCTTGTAATATCTTTTTTCATAGTCAGTGTCGTTGCAATCACTTTTTCCTTTACATAGCTCAATAAAAAATAATCAACTGACGTTAAATTAGGTGACCTATTTGAGAAATAATTTTCAAAGTAGAATAAATTTTTTTTAATGTTTTCCGAT
The DNA here is from genome assembly GCF_040668555.2 of Bombus flavifrons. Lineage (NCBI taxonomy): Eukaryota > Metazoa > Arthropoda > Insecta > Hymenoptera > Apidae > Bombus > Bombus flavifrons. The sequence continues at coordinate 6,780,344 of NC_138446.1, read as the reverse complement.
ACCTTCGTGGAACTTTCCTTGCATAAGATATTTTCTTGCATAAGATAAAATGAAATGGGGATAGTACATATTTCTGCCTTAAGAAAGTCACAATATCTTACACTGTGAGATGCTAGCCTCTTTGTACCATTTAACGTTTGAAAACTTCAAGTTGATATCTGTAATGGTTTCGGGAAAATAGCCTATACCTAACACTATCTATTCCACGCTGTATAAAAATTCTACTTGGTATGAAATAAAAATTACAATACTACATCTTCCAAAGAGGAAAGAAATGATATATTATTTAAATTTTAGATTTTTAGATTTTTCAGAGTGTTATTATAAGCTTCGAATTTTTATTATTTACTATAATACTTTATACTAATTTATAAAGTTTTTAACTTATTTAAGCGTATACCGTCCTCCAACAATTATGTAGTAAATATATATATGAATCTACTATGTTTATACGAATAGAATTCTGCTTTATGTCATATAAGACTACGTTAAAGCATTACTTTACTCTAATTATTAATTTAAGTTATCTTCTTATTTTGAATTATTTAACAAGATTGGAACATTATATCTATTACTGACTCTAATCGTAAGCCAAAAAAAAAAAAAAAAAAAAAAAATAGGTAAATACAATACGTTATAAGCATGGTAGCTTCTATTCAAAATTATCTTTTTATCAACCGCTCTCCATTCAGTTTGTATAACGATGAACAGAAATGCTATAGGCATACAGCATTCTTTATTTTGTAATTACAAAATGTCCTGTTCTATAGTGTATTTGTAGTTTCATAGAAAAATTAGGTTTCGATTCAAACCATTACTATACTTAATTGATAATGTCGTGTGCGACACCAAAATGATAAGAAATCAGGTGATCCTGAAACGTGAAGTACAAAAAAGCATTGTCAGATTTATTCTCATCTGTACTAATACACATGTAGTTCACTTATTAGTCAATGACTGAAATCTAGTCTAGATTCCAGATCACCTGGAAACCTCGACGAGAATTTTGAATGATCTAGACTACATTGTAGAAAGCGTGAAATCAGTAATCTCTGACAGATACTTTATCGATGACACACAAAGAAGTGTTAATCAAATAAAATTATGTATACAGAAGATTTTTCTTAAATAAATATTTTTGAAGATCCAGTATAAACATGTGCAAAGTTCTTGTCTTCATACGCCTCTAATCTTTACTCTCAAATATTTATATAAAATTTTCAAACATTTGTTTCAAATAGAATTAATTATATTTTTTTAAATATTCTTTAATTATTCTTGATTTTATAGCATCATTCCTTCAATTACATCCTTACTGTCATTTGAATTAAATTTTTTCTAATTAATTATACAAATTTATAATGTTCGTAAATTATTTTTCAGCAGAAGAGATAACGAAGCCACCGCTGAGCAACGATGATACCCAAAATGAGGAAACGACGACACAGAGTAATGGTGATACCGGTGAGTGATAACCAAGGCAACAACTGTTTCGCTCTTGCTCTACTGTGTTTCACTTCTGGTCGATACGTCAGATGGAAGCACACCTGGTTGCACCTATCGATCTGGTGTATCAGCAATGAAAATTTGTCTTTGTACACCGTGGAAACTAGCGGCGGTTTACGACAAAATGGAAACGATCGCCTCCATTGTAGTTTATAATATTATTATGGTCAATAAGCAATCAATTAATTACGCGGCAACTTCTAACGCGAGATTATGCTTATCATTAACAATCCCCGATATGAGTTTCGATTTGTCATTATGCAAGTGGGAATAAATAATTTGCTACGTGCATTTACGCTTCATATGTTTAAAATGCAACTCTGTTATTGTTGAAAAGCAGACTGTTGCATCTCCGACGCTAGATAAAGCTACAGAGATTGATACATCCGTCCATCAAATATTGATTATCTATCTTGTACTTTTTAAAAGGGCACGTTAAAAAACACGTGAATTTTTATTATAAACTCGTTCGAATTTATTTTGACATAAAGTATTCGGTTCAGAGAATAAAATTAAAAATTAGGAAGACGGAATCTTCAAGATGTTGGAAGACTTTCTTCACGATATTTCATAAAAATGTTAGAATCGCCGCAAAGAGATGAGAATTTTTATTACAAACTCCTTCGAATTTATTTAAACGAAAAATATTTGTTTTGGAAGATAGAACTAGAACTAAGGGTCGTCGAGATGTTGGAGTAGAATAGGATGTTGGAAAATCTTTTTCGTGATATTCCTTAGTAGCTGTTTGAGGGATTTGGTTCATCGCAGTTAGAATCTACTTCATGAAATAAGATATCATTTCTGGATTCGTGATTTTTATGAGTAGGGATGCGAAGTCTCTGCAAGTACGCAAAATCTTAGTGATTACCCATCGATTCATAACTTTCATATTTTTTTCGAAATGGTGCGGATTTTACACTTTTGTCAATTGTAACTCTTATTGAAAGCGTATAGATATCCATATCTTTTTGCTTCTGTACAACATGTTTATAAAATTTCCTCTTTGTCTCGATTGATGGTACAGTATAATATTATACTGAAATATTGAAGCTTTTCTTGAATTCATCGAACGTCTCTAATTGAACTATATAATTTTTATATAAAAAATTTTACAAACATTCACACGAAAAATTTTAAACGTTCATAAATTTTACACCACGAATTTTAAACACTCACAAATGTCATATTACATAGAAATATTTGTTTTAATCATAATCTTTGAAATATTAATATGTCTTGAAATTTTAATTGTAAGTAAATATCTTACTTTCAACATAAAATAGTGAAATACAAAAAGATATCTGCTTTACATTTCTTTTTGTAAACCGTAAACCACTCTGTTCTCTCCAACGGATTTTTTCGTTTTTATTTCCAATAAAAAGAAGGAAAAAGCTTCGATTTTGACACAACAACGCTATTATTCGCTGGTTGATGTCCGTGACGTTGTACATCGTTAATCCGCGAAATGCAGTTGGGCAAGTGGATTCACATGTTCCACGCGATCCCACAAATTCGAAGGCTGAATTCGATCGTTAGATACGGGATGGTTGATAATTGTTATTACGCTGCCGTTAGGCTGTCAAATCGCAGTTGGAAAATGATTGAAACATTTCTGTAGATTGGCTTTGTCGTATGCAGCCTATAATAAATGTGTCTTGTCGTTTCGGCGCTTGATTTGTGTCCGTTAATTTTACAAAATCGGAGTAAGGATTAAATTGGAAAACGGATAACTGATTCGAATGTCTGCGCAATATATGAAATTTCGGGATTAATTTATTATTATAGTTTTCATTCGCAGAATTTGATTTCGCTACGGTTTTTCGTCAAAGCGAATATTTTATTTTCCATTTTTTTTGACGTTAATGCGTAACGATGGGTGTTCGTTAATTTTATCAAAGAATAATATATAAAGAACCGTATATGTAATTTTTATTAGAAACTGTGAAAGCCCAAGGAACATTCGATGAATTGTAAACGAAAAAATTTGTTTGTTACTAAATAATTGGAAGAAGTTCTATTTCAAACCGATTTGCTGAAAAGTTTACTTTGCTTAGTTGCGCCACTCTTTCAGCAAACAGACGATATAGTTCCAACAGTGTCACAGCAAACAGACATCAATATGCAATTTCCCAGTAAAAATTTCCCTAATAACGATTTTCCGTCTGTCCTATTTAATTCTCACTAATCCACTCTCTGATAGCAAAAAGAAAATCAAAAAGAGGAAGGTGATAGGTGTTTCAATATTTATACGATTCTGTCGCGCCGTCACGTACGAGCGATTTATCGTTGTCCCGTCTTCCGTTTCTATCCCGAACTGTTCCGCGCCGCTGCGAGCGGCGTGACTTCTAATATTCTTCCCTTCTTCGACACAGCTTAACGAACTGGGAAGTTTTGGCACGAAACCGTCGAATAAACCTAGTCGAGCGTAATAGCCAACGATGTTCGCCACCGTAGCCCCGTTTCGCGACATTTTCGATCCTGGATTCTCATTTATTGTTAGTTTCACTCTAAAGGTAATTAAGAGAAAAAGGAAAAAGAAGAAACAATCTCCTTTCTCACCATTACGAACAGTCGTCGATTCATAGGATGCATCGCGTTGCCGAACGATGCTGATGCGAATAAATAGCGGACAATTAAGCTGGTAGATTCGCGTGCGAGTTTTAATTATCGTCGTACCTAAACGCTCGCCACCGCGGCACCGATTAAAACGTTTGCCCTGCACTCGACTATTTTTCTTCAATTAGAGATTCAACTGCGAGCGCGATAATAATTAATAACGGCGAGGCGGGGTTGTTAACGCACGAATTTAGGACGAACCGCGCTGTAAGGTCGCCTAGAGGAACTGGGTCATAGCAGGTGGCGACTCGTAGAATGGGAACATCAGCAAAGGGAGAGGGAGAGAGGAAAAGACAAAAAGAGGACGTTGGAAGAGTGCACTTTTCAAAATCGGCCGCTAAACGTTTCGTTTCCGTGCTTGGGGAAGATGCACCCTCTCTCGCTGTTTTGTACTGCCTATGACTATCTTCTTTCCTGCCACCTCGTTCGCTCCATTTATCCTTCATCCGCAATATTCTACGCCAGCTTCGCTCTTCCTATTCCTCTTTCCCTCTTTACTTTCCTGCTTCTCTACACCACGCCGTCTCTCTGCTCCACTCCAAAACGCAGAATTTTATAGCTTAAAATTCGAACAATCCGGAAGAACACGAGGGAAATGTCAACCGGAAAATTGTCATTTAAAAAAATAAAGCGAAAACGTAGCTCGCGACGTTTATAGTATATAGCGAGGCCTCTCGGAAACGGGACAACGACACGTCGCTGGAGCATTCGTATTCCGGAATCGGGACTCGTTCACGGTTAGCTGGTGTGCGCTACTATGTCGTATGCGTATTTCGAAGCCCGGTAGCGGGCTTAAGCTTGCGCCGTTTCGCCTTCCTCTTTCTCTCTCTCTCCCTGTTGCACCGCCCCCTTATCCTCTCGCTTGCTCTGACAGCCTGGCCAACCCTCTTTGTCGCTCGAGCGCGGATGTCGGCGTTCTCTGTTCTCCGGGTTGCTCCCTGGCTCTCTCTCATCCCCAGTGCGCGCATCGAACCCGTCCTGGACGAAAGTCCTTCCCGCTCCGTCGCGCGTACCACGCACGTTTCTTTGTGATCGAACCCTTCACGACCCTACTCGATTGACGATCGTCGTGACACGCGTGCACGGCCCATTCTCCGCCCTCGTAGATCCTATAGATCGCCTCCCGTCGGATCATCCTGTCGTCGCCTTGATCTCGTTCAGAATTTCCGATTCGTGGCGAATCATCGGACGCGCGCGTGCATCTGAAATCGCGTGTGGTGTGATCGACGTGGCTCGATCGAAGGTTTTTGCGTAACCACTGCAAGTGAAAGGAAGATTGTTGGCTCGAAAAGGGTGACGAGGCTGAGCTGGTCTTGCGAACCTGGACTAAGTGCGTGGTAAATATGTTGACAAGTTCACTCGTGCGGATTGCAAGTTTGGAATCGTGGAACGACTCGAAGTCGAGAGATCGAGAAATAGAGGGTCCCTTAACTCGACCGCTCTTTGCGAGCCTTTGTCTTCGTCCTTACGGATTGTCCTCCGGAAAAGGTTCACTTCGCGTACAGTTTCGTCGAGCTCGATGCTTCACGTGGTCTCTCTCTGCGGATACTTTCAGTTCTTTCTTCAGTTCTCGCTTTTCGATTGTTTCGTTGGGAGTTAGGCAAGATTTGGTTAGCTGAATGGGATAATTGAGATTTTAGGAACTGATATGAAGCTTTTTATTAAATTGTGAACAATAGCCTGTATCACGTAGGTTGATGAATTGATGCGATGTTTGCACCACGCAAACTTTAAAAGAAATATCGTGTTAATTGTATGCACAGTGGTATTGCTGCTGATGTTTGATCTGCAATCTGATATTCAGTTTGCTCTACAAATATCATATTTCCTAATTGCTTTGAATGATCCTGTATAATCCTGTGATGATTCGGGTACAAATAGTACAGACTGTTTGATAATAATGTTCAGCAATTTGCAAACGTATAATCTTTACCGAAAGATGGTATAAAAATTTGAATTTATTAGCGATAATCGATTATGATTTACTAGATACTGATCAAGGCAGAAATTATTGGCACGAAAATATATATGTTTTGTATTTGCGGAGCGTACAAAGAAAGACGAAAGCCAATAAGGGAATTTTACGTCGTTAAAGACAATTCCCTGCTTCCATATAAATTCCAGCACTCAATCTTTACTCGAACAAACTCATGCAGTTAATATACGGTCCATTATATCGCTTTTTCCTTTCACCATTTACGATATTATATAATCTATCGAATCGTACGATTTTTAGCAAGCAAATATTTAAATGTGCCTTTTGAAAAGAGTTCGTACTTCCCCTATGATTCGCCTCGTTTATCATAAACGAATAATACAGCAAATATTGAAATGTATCTCTTGGCAAGAACCTACATTCTCTGTATCATTTATCTTATTTATCACGAACGATGTAATTCAAATTCTGCCGCATACTTTGTACCGATAACAATATTGAAATAAATTTACAAAATTAAAAATTGATTGATCTCAGGAAAGAATAGATTGATAAAACATACGCTGCGATACTTTAGATTATTCTTTCTTTTTTTAATTGACGTATCTAAAAGATCATTTCGTTCTTGGAGATTACGTGATCATTTTGGTTATCCAATCGCTGTGTTATAAATATATTTTAGAAAAGTTAGCGTATTTTATATAAATATATCTTACACAAGAAATAATTCAAATTCGCAAAAATACGTCGCTATAGATTAACAAAATTCCGTCACAAAATACCATAAATTGTCTACCTTCACCATTTTGATAGCTCCAGTATCAGAGAATAAAGTTCTAAAGTACGAAACTAATGGCACAGAATGTTTTCCACGTCCAATATATCAACTGTCGCGGATTTCACGAAAGAAACATAAAGATACGCATTCCCGCTGTTTTTCATCACGCCGAAATAGTAATATCGATTTATTGCCGGCGGCGAGCGTGGTCGAGTCAATTTCAATTTCTCACGGATACGTAACGATAGCGCGGGCAGATTCCAATCGCAAACGGAAAATAAATTCTAGTAACGAACGAGTGAAGGTAACGGTGATCGCGAATCGAACCGGGAGACACGGATAAGCTTGGCCGTGGGGCCTCGTTATTAGCAGAGCAGTACTCTCGATTTATCTAAGGGAAAAACTCGTGGCCCTTCACCAACAAAGGCGCGGTTCAATCTTTGCTCGCAGTCCCTTCCTCTTTCCCTCGAGCGATCGATCAACCCGCGAGGCCCGACGTATTAATAGTCGCGGTATAAATTTACGTGTGCAGAAACGGACGAGCGTCGCGACGCGCAGAGACAGCCATCCTTCTTTTTTCTCTCTTTGCTCTTTACTCCTTTTCACTCGTTTTGTTTTATTCTCTCTTCGCTTTGTTGTTCAGACCGATACGCCGCCGGCTGGACCGTTTCGATGACGACATCTGATGCTCTTCGTGACTGCGACGCGACGTGGGAAATATCGCCACCCTGCGATGTCAGTTCGATACATTACTCCCTTTGTTTTTTCATTCTAGAATGCCCAAGCTGTATTGTTTGCCACCATCAGGCAAATCTGCTTTCACTGAGACGAAAGTGAGTGGATGCTTTTGACTGAGTTTTTAGTTTACATTTAGGGGATCATCTTCTTTAGGGGTAGAGAAATAGGGGTGGTAAATGAGAAGAGGGCAAGCGAGGGTAATTTTGCTGAAACGATTTTTGTGTAGCGCCGTTGAGATTTTCGATGGAAATGGTGTGTAAACATTTTGCTACTTAATTAGGTATTAGGATGTTTCTTAATGATGTGAAGAGTATTTGCATTTTCGTGGTACATTGTTTTAAGTAAATGAGGATTAAAGTAATTCAAAAGTGATTGATAGCAATTATTCTTGGATAATAACTTGTCACATTTCAAGTAGAACAGAACTACAAACGTACCAAATTTGTAGAACAACTGTACTGCTTATAATTCGTGTGTTCCGAATTATTGTATTACGCGCGTTAAGAAAAGGAAGTTTCGGTATATTGTGATGATACTGAGGTTTAATTTCGTAACAAAACACTATAACGCTTCAACTTCTGCGCTGAACATTACCCGCCCCCTTCTCACACCTCTATCAAACAAGAGAGATAATTAGGGAGATAATTAGCCTTGCCTCTGGTAGATTATGATGCATAAAAACAGCTAAAATTTTGTCAGTGATTAGTAAAATGTTGAGCGTTAAATATACATAGTCCATAAAGCGTTCTTCGTCATTATATCTAAAAATATATAAAATGTGATCGATAAATGATATTTGTATGTTTAGTAATATTTTTAGAATTAATAAAAATCTTCGAAATAACGAACCAATACAATCGCCGTAATGATTTTCAGATATTTTTCTAGCAGAGAAAACTCGAAATAGTGATTAAAAAGCTCGTAGTCATCACGAACCTGTACAAAATACGATCAATATATAATTTTTGTAAGTTAAAAAAATGAGTTCGGCGAAATACGACCATTTCCTTAGTTCCCTCGGAATTAATTTCAATTTTCGACCTAATAGACCAATACAGCCGCGATAGTGATTTTAAAAGAGTAATAGCCCGTTACATTATTGGCAAACTTTTCGTAGAAACTTCTATTGAACTCTTGCCAACAGAAATGTCCAGTAGTGTAGGTATATAACTATGCAAAAATTGCTTTTGTGACATTTTTAATGTAGAAGCGTAGCTTGTCCTACGATCGATTAAAACGGCTTACATAAAGTAACTGCTTATCGAATTACAGAGATTGCGGTAGTTGGATAGCGACGTTCCAAGTAAACGCTTTATGCAGCGGTCTGCTCTATCGCACTAACAGAACAGCCTGACACCATGCAACATTATTGGGATTGTAGCTTTATTTTTCTTTAGGGGATGTTTAGTATCCTAATTTAGATAACCTTCGTTTGTTCTTATTATTTAGCGGCCCACGTTCCTGTCTCATCGCGCCACTTCCTTATTTCAATTCTCAGTTCATAAAGCCCGATAAAGCAAAATAATGTGTTCTTAAAAATCCAAACAGATCTAACATTGGAAGTACCAGGGTAAATTTAACAATGGAATTATCGAAATAATCAATTTGTAATTTTTTATAGAAATGTATAGTTTTTTAGAATTTGAGTGATTTTTTGTAAAATATACGAATAGAAGCTTACTTCCCATCTTACGTTTGTATTTTTTTAAATACTTTACGTTTTATTATTTTCCCGTCAAGTTCTATATTTTAACTCCTGATAATTATAGTATCAAGCAAATGTCAGGATGGAAAGAGCATTAACACGTCTTATCCGATATAATGTAATTTATCGTGCTTCTTTTCTTGTAGTCATCATTTATAAATATTATCATACATTAACACAATTATTAAGAAAGGATACACGCCAAACGCTTATACGTCTCACGAAACGGAGTCAACATCGAAGGTAGAGGAAACATGCTTCGCCAAAAACTAACTCAGCACAAGTCATCTGAAGCTTCGAAGTGCTGAGATCATGCAAAATCGATGTCTCGACCTCTCTTCTTCGCTTCGAGAGGAGTCTCGTTCCACGTTCCTTAATCGATCCGTCTATTGCCAGCATCATTGAGGAGGATAGAAGAAAAGAAAACAAAAAACCGCGTTCGTAGGTGGTGTGTGTGTGCGGGCCAGCGAGAGGCAGAAAGAAAGGGAAAGTCGATGATCGGCCCGGCGATAGTTCAAGCTGGTGGTGCGTTCAACCAATATTCGCGGTGAATCGAATACCAGTGTACGGTGGAAACGCGAGTTTCACGCGATGCCAGACGAGCATCGGTGAGACGAGCGTGATCGCGGGAAAAGTGGAACCCGACGAAGAAATCGGGTATCGTGCGTACGAACGATTACGTTTGCCCCGTCGAACTGTTCGTCGTGCTGAGGATATCAACGTCAACCTGTCGCTCTCCGAGGTGTTGAGTCTGCTGGACCACGCCGACGACGACGAGGTCCTCGCTGGCACGTCTGAGGAAAACCGGAGGAGAGCCCTGTGGCAGTTTTATTCCACGGGGATGCTCACGCACAGCCACAGCGACGGCGAGTTCCCGATTTATTCTCAGGGTGAGTTCCCTTACGAGATCTCGTTGTCTGTGGTTATCGTTGTCGCTCATGTTGCACGTTATATTTAGTTTAATTTCATGATGCTTTATGGTAAGTATCTTTGGAAAAAATTCGAGGATTTTATTTCGTACGAAATTTTAAATAAGAATGTCAGTTAAGAAAATGATATGGAAATTAGAGTGTATTGTGATTAGGATACATTAATTATTCTGTTTTTGTTAACAGATTTATAGAACTTTTGATGGATAGGTTTCGCATGAATTTGTTGTATATGATTGATGTTGATTGTTGAATGTTGATTAAGCGAAGAAATCTAGTGAATTTAGTGTTAGTTTCTTCATTTCTTTTTTTTTTAATAATTTGTAAACTTTTGGAAAGTATCATTTCTACTGTCTTTTATTGTGAATTTTTTGTATGATATGATTGTTGATTGATAATTATTGATTAAGCAGAAAGGTGTAAAGAAATCAAAAAGTATAAATTTATTTTTTTATCTTTGTCAAGAGCTGTAGTTTTTGAAGAGTGTTATTTTTGTAGTGAGAAAGAAAGAGGATTTATAGATTATAGATATTGGATAGTTTTTATTGGATAATTCATTCTTGGCGATGTAAATTTTTGAACTTCGTTTATTTTCCTGATTTATAATTATACATAGATGTTTCTTGCTATTTTCTTTTTATAAAAAGAAGTTTTATTACAAAAAGATCGATGCTTGCATTTCATAATAACGCTTTAGGTTTTTATCTGCGTGAGTAAAATGTCTATCATTTGTTTAAAAGCATAGGAATTATAGAAAGCCGGGGACAAGTATATAATTCAGAGGAATTGCATTTGCTAAACAGTGAGATTTGTGTCTATATATGTGTAATTAACAAATATGTATATCATTTAAATAAAAGATTTAATACGATGTAAAAAAGATTCTATAGCATCTGCTCGAACATTTAAAACACTTTTTACTTCCTTTCACAAAAAATATTTGATACTTTTAACGTTCTAAATTCTTATGTTTCAATGTATGTAATCGTTATATGTGTACCTCTCGAAGTGAAAGTACAGGGCGTTACACACAAGGAAGCAAAGTCATTGTGATTTATAAAAGCCGTATTATGAAGTAAAAGTTCGCCATTCTTTTTTCCATACGTGTAGTCAACTGCTACAACATTCATAAAACTTTCAGTATCAGTTGTATACGAACTGAATCAAAAATTAAGAAATATACATTCAGTAATATTTAAAAGGTACTTATTTTTCATAATTCCGTTTGAACTTGTAACTATTTCTCTAACTTTTCCAGTGAAACTTTCGTTGCCGTATCTTCGGCTTTTTTTCTATAATTTCTTAATTGATCTTCGTGCTATGCTCTCCGCATCGATTCAGTTCGGTATTCGTAATGTATAGGCAGCAACACTGAAGCACGTCTTGAATTTCCATCATTAGTCCAACCGGACATCCAGTCACACCGATTCTAATGAGTTTATCGGTATTAATGCCAACTGTGTTTATGGGTCATCGGTTGCCCTAATTCTAACTCGATCGAAACAGTAACGGGTTCCTCAAATAATTAAGCCAAATGAGCAATCGTTGGATTTCTATCGCAGCTAGAGCAAATATTAGTATATCGTGACCATAAATTAAATATTTGTAGTTTTCTAATAATTTAAAAATACACATACTATGTAATCCGAAGGCATTTCCTGAAAGAAAGTTCTGTTCTAACTGCACCATTTTTTTAATTAAACCTCCGTAGCGAAAGTTTATTTTACATGCACGAAGCTGAATTCATAGTTATACAAACAAAAGAAGCAGACAGCGAGCAACGTGGAATAATGTTATTGGGAAATGTGATAATTTCTATTATAAGATTAAATAAAATAATTCCTTAAGTTTCTTCTTACGTTACGCATCCATATGTTTCATAAAATGTTCGACACCTGCTACAAAAATCTTTCACGACGCTCGATAAAATGTACAGAATTAACAATCCACTTAAAAAGTTGCAGAAATTATTCCACAAATTTTCCGACAATTATTACAATATCATTGAAACACTAATTCGGAACTTTAGTTTCCAACTTTAACTGTCTTGTACAACGAATAATTCATACATCGTGAAACGTGCTGCAGAGGGTGTTCTTCGTCGTGTTATAGTTTCACGTTGCAGCCTCTTCGCGAGGAAGCACTGCCAAATTCGCTCCGCTCCAGATGCGTGCGTTCCGCGGTTCCGGTAAAAATCCAGGTTCCACCGCAACGAAAATTTACGTCACTAAGAGGCGAACGTGCGCAGCGATGCGCTTGCCGTAACACTGTTTCCTGCATCCTTCGCCTCGTCTTCCAAGCCGACGACCTACTGAGGGATAAGCAGAGGATGTGACTGCGTAATCAATTTTTGCGCGGACTTTTAATTGCAGAGTTTTACGCAACGGAAAATTCACCGCCGACGATCGCCTACTCCCACAATTGCGTCACGTGGCTAGGTTACTCGCTTCCTAACGCGTTATTAACCATCAAGATATAGTGGCTTGTAAAAGAACTTGGCTGTAAAGATTTTACGTGCTTTTTTACTGTATATTCCGTTCTTAAAATGGAATCCTCAAAATTTACATTCTTTGATTCGTTCTTAATACGTTGATTGATCCGTGTTACTAAATTTGTTGATAACGATTACAATAAGATACATTTCATAGAGTAAATGTAATTAACATAGCGTGAATTATGTAGCTAATATTGTCAGAAAAAATGCGCAAATATAATGTGATATTTTGCAAAAGTTAAATGTTATGATATGGTATACTTCGGTCTATTGCAGCAAAATATATATAATTCAATGCGTAACAGTCTATGTGTTACATTCAAAGATCAATACCAGTTAGGCGTAGTATATATATGTATTGTAGTGAATTAAATTAGTTTATTTAAGGAAAGTAACAAAAGAAAATCCAGAGATTCGTTTGAGAAACTGATGAGATCCTGTATGAGAGAGGACGAACTTTCGTGAGATTTGTGCAAATGAATTTTTGTGCAGTTAGGCGCGAATGGATAAATGTTTTCGAAAGTTCGAATGATGTTTAGTTATTGGAGTTCGAACGAGACATGTGTTTCATCGATTTGTGGAAGTTTCGGTGCGCTTTCGGCTGTGAAATAACACAAATTTCACGCGATTTATGCGTGTCTGAGAGGTGATGATAATTGGGATAGTTGTTAATTGGCGATTTGGCGTTAGCTAAATCATAAAGTTATATATATATAGTCAGTCTCTTTATTAGGAACTTACATCTGGTACTTGCAATTGTAAGATATTAAATTTAATAGCTGACAAAATAGGACGATTTGATTCAATAAAAGTTTTTGGACTCGATAATTTCAAAGGTATCTCTGAAAATTCGATAAAATAAAAAGATATAACGTAAATGATTAAGTTATGAAAATTAAAATCGCTATTAAACTTACCAGAAATAATTATGCAAGAAGTACAAATTTTCACAACTCGATAAATTGAAAAATTATTGTCAAATTATTTGAAAGCCATTGTTAATTATTAATTTGGAGAATTGATTTAAAAAATGTCAATCTATTGCACTTAGCATTTTAGGGTTTTCAATAAAAGCATGAACCTAAAAACTAGAATAAAGGATTTCTTGTCAGCCTTTATTTCCTGGAACATGAAGATACGTTACACGCGAATGATGTTAGATTTGCAAGCTGGAAGAGACACAGCTTCCTTCTCTTGAAATCCAGTGTTCTCGCGAATTTATGGTAATATGTATGTCAGTTTTTATTGGAATGTGAGAAGACACTTCAAGCGCTTCAGGTTTTAATTGGAATTTCGGAACTCTGTCTAACCATAGATAAGCGGACCAGGTAAATGCAGAGAAATTTACAGAACGATTCGGGGTCGGAAAAATAACAGAAAACTTCGTCTTCATATTTGAAATTCAATATTATAAATTGTAATTCTTATAAATTCGATAGTCAACTGGAGAAGGTTGACGAATAAAAATTAGTTTTCCGCCGTTTGATTCAATTTATTCGTATCCGATGCTCATCGAACGTAATAATACTATTTTTAATTAATCGTAAGATATTGACCCGAATATCGAAGATAAATAAAATACAAGAAACTCTCTAGGTGGAATTGCTTTTATGTTAAACTCCCAGCTATAATCGTAACTTAATCATAGTGGATAATAATGATTTTAAAGCAAAATCGTAATATATAAGTTAATTTGTAAGATTAGGCTTTTACCCTATTACCCGTTAAATTACAAAGAGATAGTACACGCAAATACGAGAGAAAATAAGCGTTAAATTTTAAAACATACATACAGATATCACTATTTGCAATCGAATTAAGAATAACGTAACTAGTAAAGCGTAAATGTTTTGTTTGTTAACGAATGCTTCGTTTTCTACCATTTGTAGAAACTTTCGCACCCGAAGATAAAATCCTTTTCCTGACATTGTACTTTAAAATATTGTCAGATATTTTAGAGATTTCTTCAAAAATTGCATAATTCACTTACTATTCACACGTCACCGAATATCATTAACCCATTTTGTATTAGTCTCGTTTCAATGTTTCAATACTTGGCAGACTAATGGACTGGGAATTAAGTGTCGTTCTATTTATTTTTTTCAAAATGGCCACCTTTATGGCTACATATTTTAATCATAATTTATTCTATCTTTAAAATAGGATGGATCAATACAATTTCCCTGAACTGAATAATTCATATGTAATCAATAGCGAATGTGTTAATGAGTTAACCTTCTTCATCTTCCATCTTCCTTCTTCTTATTAAAAAAAAAAAAGAAATAAAAGAAAGATAAAAAGAAAAGCAAAAGCACAGTAAAGTACAGTATGTCATGATGAAACATATCCAGCGCAGACCTCCAAGGAGTTCTAACATCGCGTGAAAAATTTCAAACAAAGGCGATATATCAAGATCGCAAAGCTGTTGGTTGGGCAGGCCCTTATCGAAGCATGGCAAGTTTCTTGTATGATGTTCGACGTGTTACTTATTACTCGTCGACACTGAATGACGTTGAGAAGTCCCGCGAAAGAAGCTTGATTTATCGCGGCCGGAATCGGCGTGTGGATAGCATGAGAAAAGTTGCAGATGCGATCCTGCGACGTTCCACATTCGAATAGTCGATAAATCGCGCGTCAAACGCGGCCAGGTCGAAAAGAAAAGCAATTTGCATTTTGTTTTCCGCGTCGTTTCGTTGTTGGCAGCTAAGCGAGACAAGTTTCCGAGCAAACTCGCGTTTCCTTCCCTTCTATCGCAGGAAGTGGATTTAGAATAACGTGGCTGTTCGTCGGTTTATCGTTGTCCTAGCCATCAATCATCGTCTGCGCCGATTTAACGTCATTCTGACTCGTATTAACAGAAATAATGGATCTTAATGAGCATAGAATGCCTTGTTAATCGTGCCATGGGTCAAATAATAGGGGAGAATTGCGAGAGAAATGCAATAACGTTACTCTTCTTAGTTGAAATTATATTTCTTTGTTGCTGCGTGTCACCTTTGTTTCTCTTTATTTGATCTAAGCTGTTTAGTTATTATTTTGTAACAGCCTGTATATTGTAATGTAATATATAATTATAACTTTACTTGAAAGGCAAAAATCGCAGGGTTCTTTAAGTATTTGAGTATATCTGGAAAGATGGAAAGATGCCAGATAGTTTTTGTTAAATGAAAGAATTAAATACATAAGGATAGGAAAAACATAAAACGTGAAGTTAATAGCATTAGAAATTGCTGGACTTCAATCAAGTTAAAGTGCATGACGGAATAGTTCTTGAGTGGTACTGTGTTTGATAAGATAGAAGCACAGTAATCGATTCGAGGGATTACCGTAAGATAAGGGAATTAACTTTCCTATAAATTGATGCTCTGGAATTCGATTCCAATTGATTTACACTCAATAAGACATGTTCGATACCTAAAATTTTCTAATTAAATCTGACTCAATGCATCACAGCAGAAATATATAATTTGTTAATTCATTATTTCCTATAAATTTGTTTGTTACAAACTTCTTCTGCGTATTCTGAGTCGTTATATTCAATGTTTCCCTGATAATCTAAATATAATAAATTAGCACATTTTCTTTTTTTACGAGATTGGTAAGTGTCCTAATAATTAATAATATAAGTTAAAAATTTATTCGATGGAGTTTGATAATTTCTTCTATTATTTAAGGGAATTAATTATACACAGTCCTGATATAAAATTGCCAGGATACGAATTATCCTTTTCTACAGATCTCTATCAAATATTTATCAAACATGTCTGAGTGTGATTTCAAAGACAACAAACTCTCACAACAACAGAACAAAGAGTATCTGGTATCTATCTGGCAAAACTCGTACGATTACTTTCATTGATCATCGCGATAGATTTGCAGAATGACGTAGCACGTATTAGAAATTACGACAGAATATTGTCAGTCCATCATACGCCACTCGATTAGTATTCCTCGGGCTAAATCTGTCGCGGTAAATCTACCTTCGAATTCCCATCGTAATTTCGAATAGAAGTGACTGGTTAAACGCGTCGGATTGCCGCAAACGGCATTCGAAGTTTAATTGCGCGAGCCGTGGCCGCTTCGGTCCGCGTCACGCGTTTTCACGGAACGTCGCGAACACCGTTTCTTTGTTTCCGCCGAACCTGGTTATTTTCTATCGGGGTAGACACTTATCGATTCAACGATCCTCGCTTCACGCGAACTTCCACCAACGTCCGAGCTTTTATTACGAGTTTGATGCAGACTTTGATTTCCCGCGTGACGAAAAAAGATTTAAGAGTTAAAAGATGAATCCGTGGGATATGAACGAATCCTCTTTTCGTCTTAGTCTTCCATTCGTCTGACCATAGCAATGGACGATTTTTCCTGTCGAAGCATCCAGAGATGGAGTAAGATCCGAATCTCATTCCTCTGCATAATTTCGTCCTCCATTCTTTAGCTATTTCGTATTGAAATATTTCTTTCTAGTCATAAAACGATATTAATATAAAGAATTTCACGAAACCGTGCTTTTTCCCCCGCGATCTTTGTACGAGCAATTCACAAGTCAAACTTGAACTCCTAAATTTCTGAAATTTTTTAAAATTTTAATGCCAAAGGACTTGATCCATACTTATCTTGTATTATAATTTCATCAATGTTTCCTACTTTTACTTTGTCGAGTTAACCGATTTGGCGACGCATATGCTGCAAGCTACTATCATTGAACGACTTATCGATTCTACCACTCACATTCATCGTCGGAATACCTTTAATAGTCACTCCATCATAATCGCTTCATAATACAAAGGCGAGCACGTATTCCACACGTGTTTCGAATTGAATCGAACAAGCTCATTCACTGAACTCTGAAAATCCCGGAAGTCGTAACTGATGTTTAACCTTCGAGGAGACTCGTTCGCGTGAAACTTTTTTAATATTTCGAAATTTTCGCGACGTCTGCTCAGAGTAGGGTTTTTTGTAATTAACTGATTAAACGAAGGGGCGCTACGTTATCCGTGGATTTGACGAAAAAAAGCAATTAGCTGTTCGTTCGATCAGCCGACGAAGGTGAAGCACGTTTTTTTGTCGGGACGAAAGTTACGTAGCTGCCTCAATTGAAGGTTGTTCGTCCTCGGATTGGAAATGTAGAGAAACTGCGGACGCCTTATCGAGCCAACGACTTAATTTTCATGACGAGCGTCTGTGTTATTTCGCGAGCACACGAGGGATTCGTCTTCCTTCCGTGCGGACGAGAAATTTAGCTCGCATCCGCGGGACGTGACACGCGTTCAACATTATGGGAACGTGTTCTCTGGAGAATTTCATTAAACCGGACTCTGGAATCGGCGACCGTGAAACGTTGATTTACGTTTGACGCCTCGTTGCGATACGGTGACTTCAAACGCACCTCCACTAACGATCATCATTCCTTTCAGGTGTTCATTACGGCTTTTTCGCGTTTCCTCGAGATTATTTGCTGAGCGTTAAATTTTATTTTCGCCCGTTAACGTTCAGATTTATCTTAAATTTATTATTCAAAAACATACAAATATTTTTGCATCTTAAACGTCCATAATTTCTTTCAGATGTACATTATGGCTTTCTCGTATTTTCTTAAGATTATTCCTTAAGCACTCAATTTTATTTTAATCTTTAAACGTTCAGGTTCGCTTCAAATTCATCATTTCAACACAAATCTGTTTGCATATATTCAAACAGCTACTTTTAGGAGTTCATTATACCTTTTTAGTGTATTAATTATTTTCCGATTACAAGGCGGTCCACTATTTTGTTCAACAATTTAATTTTTTCCAAGAATTTATAAATTTATCTCTCTCGTCTGTCGTTGAAATATAAACAAAAGGCACTCTCTACAAATAATGTTCTGTAAATCTGTAGAGAAGCTTCTTAAGAAAACCGCGGAGAAGTGAACTGATCGACGATGCTCGCGTGTTTCACGTGCTAACACGTACTGGTCGCTTCAACCTGCTCTTATGTGTCGTAAGCAGAAGTATCAAGGTGCTATTTCTTTCTTTTTCCGGTTTTTATAGAATACTTCACCATAGGAAATTGAAGTCAGTAACTAATCTTATTTCACCTTGAATCACAAAACAAAACATCTTCAGAAGCTGATTTTCTTACTAATGGCAACAAAAACGAAGTTAGCGGAGAAACGAAACGAATCTTAAGCTAGGGGTTCCACATCATCGGATGCAGCAGCAAATTAGCAGGTTCGTGTCGAGGCGACGAGACTAACCGAGGGGAGGATTAATCCGATTTGCATTTAATCAGTACGCGAGCCGTGCGTTGAATATTCAAAACACACATTGAAGGGTTTTGCTGGATCGTCGAGTTGTTGCATTAGGCGGTCCGCTGCTATACATTTGTCTTTCTTCATGAGCGATGCTACGATGACCTATATATCGTGTTTTTATTCCGTTGTAAAAATATAAAACACGGTAATAATTTTTTTTTTGGAAAAAGAAATAAATCATAATGAGTTATTATCGTTATAAGTTACCGTTTCCGTGGCAAAAATTGATTAGTTGACAAATCAAATAAAATTCTAGCCCTGTATTTGTTTTCTCCAAATTTGTATTTTTATTGCGAACAGTTTTAAGAATTTGACTTAACGAGAGATCTTACAATGTAATAGAGACACGTACGATGTGTAATTTTTATTAATTAGTAAATATTTCAGAAGTATGACTTTAGAGTATGTTTGCTTATATGAATCAGTTGAGAAACAAAATAATCAACTACATCTTGTGATACCTAAAAAAAAAGAAGAAATAAACACTGATTAAGGTTTACAAATTTTCAGAAGATGAATTTATTTAGTTTGGATACTGATGGCTTACATTTGAATTGATAATGGAATCTATGATTTTGTTTATCCTTGTCTAGAAGATGATATTAAAGATAATTATCGAACAGAATGGAAAAGGAGGCAAAAAATATTGAAATCTAAATGTTTGAAAGTGGGTGAAGAACAATGTCTGGCGCCAATCCCTCGTTTGTTGAATGGTTAACACGTTACATAGGAATCACGAGATATCTCGTGTTTCTACCTTATTGCTTGCAGGTGGATCATGAGATATCCCGTGTTTTATTGTCGATGAATATTCATTATTCAGCATCGAGTAGCACAACAGCTTAATTTTTGAGCAAATTTGCCTTGCTTAATCGTGCTATAAATGTTGATCACGTTTTGTGTTGGATACAAACATATTGCTCATTATCTTTACATATGTTATATAAATTATAGGATCAATAATTCCTATTGTGGATCATTAATAATTACCATTCTATAGATTATTTTCTAAATAATAATATCCTTTCTGTGCTGAAAAGAGCTGGCAAAATATAGAACTAGGTTTATTATATTTATATAACATCCACTTCTTTTTTTATAAAAGGTAACTGTATAAGTGCGATACAGTTTTTATTAAAAAATTTGTACAATGTATATCTAATTCCATTCACGGATGAGATTAAAAAGCGTAAGGTTTTATTCGCTGTAATTAAAATGGAAAATGAAAAACGTTCTGGCCGCCAAAAAAAGTTGACTCTCCGAAGTGCAAACAAAAGTGTGAATTTGACGAATTATCCGCATCGCGCGAAAGAATGTAAAACATTAGTTTCCATTAAATTGACGTGAAAATGGCGTTCCCACATCCGAGTGTTCCATTATTAATTTTCATCCTGCTCCTTTTTCCTGTACAACGTATTTACTTTATGAGTGATATTAGCGAAACGCTGGAAAATGAGAATAAAGACACGATACTTCTGTGAAAATGCTGGTTGTTTGCTGAGTAACTATAAAACGCAACAGATACAAATATTTGACGTGCATATTTAATTAAGCGATCGAGGGGAACGTTTTAAAATTCACGCAAACACAAACGAACGCTATATGAAAAGAAACGGATGACCAGAGTAAATATAAAATGTCAAATAGATCTTTAATAAGATAATAGCTTTTAAATCGATCCTTTTATTCATCTGTCGTCTATCCAGTGATATAGGTTTCTTTACTCCAAATTGGCATTTTTGGGTCGCAGGTAACCGTATCAGTTTGAATTAGATTTAGGTTATCCAATTCTTATTTTATATTCGAAAGTGGGTCAAAATAAAGATGTCGCGTTCGTAACAAATTCGAACTAAATATTCCAAAATTACGTGACGTAACCCATATCTAATCCAAACCGTGACAGTCGTCTATATCCGCAAGGTACAAATTGAAACTGAGAGAACGACGTACAACGAGCATTACATAAAAGCTCACATTTTTCTCGATAAGAAAAAAAAGGAAAAGATATTTCTATCTCTGTTAGCGAATCGTTAATGATACGAGGAAAGAATCGACACAAATGTTTAGAATCGCAGCGAAAGCAACGTGGCGTGCGTTGTTTCCGTCGAAACGAGAACGAGAGTGCGACACGATGAAAAGTGTGACACTCGGAGAAACAGATCCAGGAAACGAAGAGCAAAGGAAAGAAAGAGACAAAAACTGGTCGCGCGTGTCGAGGCTGGAGTTATAATCTCACAGTGTCGTGAATGAGGGGCAAGGGATTAAAAGGGAAAAGCGGCCGGGCCGTTCGTTTACGCGGCATCCCGTTTCCGCGTTTATGGACGAGCCTCTTCAAGAAAGCTCATCCTCTTAGCAACCTGTTAAATATTCACGAGAAGCGGCCGTTTGAGCGTGCGTTACCGAGTCGACGAGTTGCGGGACCTGCGAGACCCGAGCTGGTTCACCTGGCGTCGAGCTACGAGCCCCTTGAGAACCTGCCTGCTCTTCCTTCTCCTTTTCCTTTGCCTATCTACCTTACCAACCAGACAAAAGGCTCGTTAAGATTTCCTCCTTGGAAATTACTGCGCGCCCGATTAAAAGGGCTGCTCGGTTTCATTAAACCTTCAACTATCACTGCTTGTTTATGCGTCTGGTCTGTGGCTCGCGTTCCACACAATTGTCGCGCGAATCTCGTTTCTCCGAGAAACAGAAACGGTTTTTCTTCAGAGTTGAACTACAGCTTGTAACTGCAGGTTGTAAAGGTGAATAGTAAAATAATGGATATTGGAATTTATCTGGTTTTAACATGTATGTTCGGTTTAAAAAAGTTGATAAGGAATGCGAGAATTCGTATGAGTTTTGATTGGGTCCATGATGATGTTCTTGCAGGATTTATATTTTTATAATACATATTAGTAATTGTATTTTAATAAAAAAAGTTCTACAGTTGATTGGAAAGTACTCTTACACTTACAAAGATACACGTACGTAAAAAATACGAATAATAATAAACGTAATAATACGATAGCGTGTGCTACGCTTGGACAAGATGAATTCAATATTCCAGCCTCTCAAACGACGTTGATCACTAATTAATTCACTCGAGGCAAATTCATGAATATTGTCGGAGAACCGTCGATAATGATGAGCATTGTTCAGTTGATGGAATCAATAATCTGTTTACTAATGAACTATTATACAATATGTTATGCTTGAATAAATATCATATTCCATCATTAAAGGCAGCTACGACTAAAACATATTTTAGATAAATTCTTGCTTTTCTCAGTTTCTTAACAAAACACGTTTTCAAGCACATTAGTATAAAGCAACACGATCCACGGATAACTATGTAGTATCGAAGTTCTGAAAGTTTAGGATTACTATGTATTCCGCAAAATTTAAAAATTTGAAAGAAAGTTAGCCTAAATTATAGTTACATGGTTTTATGGTTTGTTTCGTCGGAAATGTACGAAACTAAGAGAAATTATTTCTAGAAATTATTCATATCGTTAGAACATTGTTTCTTCGATCATGGTGTTTGTGGAATTCAACTAACTCTGTAGAAAAAAAAATCAAGAGTCCTCAAATCCGAGGAATATGATAATAAAACCTACTATCATTTACTATCATCTAAATTGCTATTATTCAAATAGACATCACTGATTCTCGAATTCAGAAGATGTCAATTTCTTTTATCGAATGTCGCTTCACGATCGTCTCCTGAATTTTCTAGCTCTGCAAATTCCCGGAGGGTTTCCTCTTGCAGTCTGAATCCAACGGCGAAAACCTGTCGCCATAATTCTGCACCACTCGGTTCCGATTCCCCTGAGCACGGAACGAGTCTCTCTCATACGTAAGATGCAGAGAGCCGGGCAAAGAATTCGGAATAGGGTCGCCATAATCGCGGTAATCGACGTAATCGCCCCTTCTTTTGTGCAGCTTGTTCCATGAACCATAGAAACGATACATCAGGCCACTGTACCAGGATTTCAGGAGCTCTGGAATTATCGAGACGAATTTTTCTCTACTACGCTCCACTTGGAGTCTTAGAGACGGGACTTAACCTTTTTATCGCCTCTTCTTCTCGAAATGAGTTTTAAGGATACTCTAGACTCTAAAGTACCTTTAGGGTAGCTTTTTACGTACTGGGTTATGATCTCTGTGACTTCTGCATAGTGTATTTTATCACGGTAGCTCTTTTCGAGATTTTTTCCAGCTATAATGACTTATACAGAGGCGTTTTAAGACTTTTATGGTTACGATTGATAAAAACCGTGAGAGTTTTAGTAAACTTTCCTTAGAGTTAATGTTTCGAATAATTATTAGACATGGATTCTCTAGTACTCGATTTATTTTCAATAATTTGCAAACATATATTTATAAACCTAAACAGTCGTTCGAAATCAGGAAATTAATAGAAATAGACTAGTCGTGTTCTTCTCACGTGCTCTTCGTATATTAAGTTATAAACTTTTTTTAAACGTCCTTGCATCTTAAATATAACAATTTTATTAACTTAAATACTTAATACTACGTTGTTAGTATTACGAAACAAATAATCGTTGAATATAAGATCACGGATTCCACACATAGTTTCGACGATAAAATTAGTAGCGGTGGGATTAAAATTGGATTGCTCATTGTATCCTCTGCCGTCGCTAAATAAATCTACCGATATTTCGGAGTACGCTTGATGTCTTATATAGAATCGCTGTCAGTGGCCTAGCGTTCGTAAATATTTGCCTGCTATTTAGCGATCGACGATCCTTGCGTCGGTTTGATCGATTGCTTTGCGTATCTTCCAACCAAGGACTATATGGGTTTCCATTAATCTTGAACATCGAATGTAGTTTAATTTACGAAAGAGTGATTCATGTCGGTTTTGTTTGGTATTATTTGACGTACAATTCAGAAGCACGTGATGCGCGAGAAATATTAATTGAACGATTAAATGTTAATTGATCAATACGAAAATACAAAATTCAGTTAAACAAGACTATCTGTACGTATTAGTGACTTATTATTAATTTGCAGTGACAGTTTCGTCGTTCTCGATGATAGCCCGGTACTTTACGAATTATGATATTAATTTAACGTGAAAATTAATATAAATTTATGATGCACTCTACGTTATCATGCGGCGATTATAACTGATTCGAAGAAGCGATCGAATCGATCGGATGATTTTTAACGACCCCATCCAGCTCTGCAACAAGAAACATTTTATTAAAAATATTACATATACGTTATATTACGATGTTCTATTATTTTTTCTATAAAATTAAATAACATATGTACAGGTATATCGTATCGTGATTAACGTTTCATATAAGTTCGCCAAAAAACATGAATTGTCAATCAAACGCAGTTGCATAATAAATAAACTTAATTAAACTTCTATAAATATAACTTGATTGATTCCCGGGAAAAGGAATAATTGATTACAATTTATTTGTTTGATGTTTCTAATTTTACGTTTTCAATAACGTTCCTAATATCGTTGCTTTTCTATAATATATTTTTCAATTTTTACAGTCGATCAATGTAGTTTGTACTGCAGTTCCTAATTAACAATAAAATCTTGTTAACTTACCCCACATTAGCATACGATAAAGTAGATGGTTTCCTATCAGTATTATCACCATAATAATCGTCTTGATCATAAAAAGGCCTGCCCAACCAAAATATATTTGGATAACGTATGGTATCTTTCGGTACAAGTACTTCGTCATCATCTGCACGTCGAAGCGAGAAATTAAATTACTAACCTTTTACCATTATTTCACAATATTCATATGCATTCACTGTTATTTTCCATAAAATGATGTTTTACTTTTATTTGTTATTAAAAACTTCACTATATGTTTTTAGTTTATGAAAACGTATCACGGGAGAAAATAAGTTTATAGTCCACTTGAATAACGTAGAAAACACAGCAAGCACCATGGAACAAGTTTTTCAGGAGAAAAAGAAAGCTTATACGTTAATGTAGTCCAAATTCACGAAAAAAAGAAGTGTGTCTGTAGAAAATCCTGTATTCGCCAACACTTAGCTATAAAGAAAACTTAATGTTCCATTAATTTAGACAGATGGCATAGACAACAGTCAAGAAACAATCAATTAATTTTCGCGAGTGTTTATATTTTTCTCTATAGAGGCGAGGTTGTGACACCATATTCTAGTATTATTAATAACTATTTAGAAAGGGAAATTCCATTGAAATTCCATACTGCGGTATTCTCATCTCTCCAATAAAGAATGGAAATTTTTCAATTGTGGCACTTACAGTATTTTCTACGAGCACTTTTCAATTATGGAATTAAAGAAACGACATCTTCAGGTCTTGAAGTATGCGATTAATTGCAAATTCTTAAAATTTTGAGACACTCGAAACTACATTGCTACAATTTTCAGTCAGCCATGCGCCGGAATTTGATTTAATATTTAACAATATATAAATAATACATAGTTAATCATTGCAGTTTCAGCTTGAACTTACAACTTTCTTGTTGAGGAAACGATCTCGCTTCGACGATTACAATCGCCAAACAGATCATCCAGAAGACTAGCGCACCTTTCTCCATGTTACTGGTTTAGAAAACAAGCTCAGACGAAATCGGAGTCGAGTCTTTGTCTGATTCGCAATGGTCTGATCCGCTCTTATATACCACTGAGAATCTCATGCACCATGACACAGTGATCTGTTTGTTCCGTAACAAAGAAGTTGTTAATTCGCATTTGAAAACGCATCGAGGATGACGAATACTGCTAATGAAAAAAGCAATCTCGAACGGGCGGCGTGGAAGCTGTTGATTCGTTCTTCGTTGTGCGTTTATATGAAAACAGTTGAGATTTCTGGATGAAACGTGTAAAACGTTTCACAAGTGTGTTTACTTATTGCTCGCTTACATTTCAGGGTATTGTGTTTCGTCGAAAAGTAGTTCGATGAACGAAGCGTCGTTTCGAGAAAAAAAAAGATGAAGTCATTGTGCTCCTTCCAACAGAAAAAAATTCTGCTAATAATTTACATTTGTTGTTTGATAATTTTTTACATTTGCTTATTCGGGTTTATTATATATCGGGTAATTTAGAGGATCAATAATGTACCTGGTATTGAAATTTTATGATTGATATTATAATTTGATATCATTATCGAAGAATAATCTTCTCTTAGTACATGTGCTTGAAGATATATTTTCATGGGATTAAAATATGAAGGATACGTAAAATCTTGAAAATCATACGACTCTTATTGTTTATAAAATAATTTCTAAGATAATTTTATATTAAGCAATATCTGTTGTATCAAGAAATAATTGCACCGTATTGGAAATAGGAGAAAGAAAAATTTTAACCGTTTAAAAAATTCAAAGTATGTGAAACATAAAATATAGTGGTGATAATGAAATACGTAGTTACGTTCAAAGTTGACAGTACTCACACACGGAACGTATTCTTCATATGCATATACATACAATATAACCGATATTTTCAATTCTCATGATTATTCCGCAAATTATTAACAGGTTTATGTAATCGGTAGTTAATAAACTCTTATCATATCGTCCAAATTAATGGTTAAATATCTTATCTCGATACAAGTTGGTTGTTTAGTATCGTTCCGTAAATTAATGCCAAATCTCATTAGATACCATTATCGTTACCAAATTAGTGTAATTTTCTACTTAGGCACACGCACTCCATTATCATCTACGCTCGTCCGACCGATAACTAAACCCTCTCCTCGACGTGCCTTCCTGATAACGGCCACATGTAATTAGTTTCGGTAATTATCAGCAAGTTGCACGAACTCATGGGCGAAATTAGCAAATCGTAGTATTTATTTGTAAAATAACACTTGTTTTTAGATGTTCAAATGTGTTCGAAGACATAAACTACGTATCTGGAAGTAAAATCTACGAAGCAACTACTTCACTAATCGTAATTATACATATATTTTTTAAATAGAATATTAAGCTTAATTGGAATTAATTTTCAAATTAAGCTTCTTTAATCATCCCGTAGTTTTCTAGTTTTTTTATTATTTTCTATGTAAGCTGTCTTTTCATAAAAAAATATTCGCAAATCTGAGAAAAATGAATCTCTGATATAGAATCGAAATTTCGTATGCTAACGATTTAATACATATGCTCGTGATATATGAAAGCAGAGATTCTGTTTGATTTAATTTTTTATTTTAATCATTGATCTTCACGAACTTAAATTGTTATAATATGTATATGTATCTACTTATACCTTTTTTCTTTAAAACTGGAAAAGTTTCCTGTCAAAATAGAATCATATTGGGGCGAAAATGATCCGAAGACTACAAAATTGTTAATATATTATTTAATTAATATATTCATGAAATATTTATTTAATAGTTAGAAATTTTTATGCATATTTCGATCGTGTTGAAACATCATCTGATCGATCAAATTGTTAATCGTTCCATTTACGTTTCTTTAATGCGGACTGTTTCAAGATCAGCGAGCATATCTTACGTACGAATAATAATTCGAATAATTCGGTTGTTGAAAATTCGATTTACAGCGACACTACCATCTGAAAGGAAACTTAGACGTTGCATCGGTTTAAACGCACCAAGGCAATACCTTGGTACCAGTAACCCCATAGAAACTTGCGAAATACTTGTTCAATAAAGGTTGCCATCACGGCTGTTGTTAAGTCCCATATCCGATTACAATTGTTGAGAAGGTCTTAGGGCTTTGCGGCGCCCGTACTTTATACTACTAATGCAATTTCACAGGAAGAACAATAGGATCAATGGAAAGTTCGGGTTATCCGATTGACGGAACTCTCCAGTTAATTGAAGTGCTAGCGCCAACAAGGAAATTGAACATAACGCAGTTTCTTGCAGAAAACACGATTATTATTTTGAACGAAAACTTTCGATCGTCGTGATAATACTTTTTTAATTCTCTCTGAGCTGTACTGAACTTTGTTTTAAACACACTCGGGCTGTTCATCGATAAACAAATCAAACGAATTCATCATTGCAAACATTGGACAGTACGTCAAAATTTGATTTAGAAAGTCAACTGGCAGACTCGCAGATTTAATCTGAAAAACTGTGAGTCTTGGAAAGCTAAGAATATCAGTAATTCTATTCTTTTCCGTCGCGTCATGACTAAATAGGTTTAGGGATATGTGGAAACAGCCATCGACAGGATTTCATTTTTCAGACCATTGAATATTTCAAAAGTTGTGATGGGTATCGAAAATAGATTAAATCCGTAAAGCTTTCAACAACCTCCTAAAATTTCAAAAACTTTCTACAGAAGTATTCAAATCACATTGTTCGAATGCTCAAGCACCTACTCAGCAAAGAAAGTAAAGGTATACAGCATGGAAGTGCTTACTCTGGAATGTCCTAATCATAGAAATCCTTACTCTCAAATTATCATAAACCCTAACATTACCATAGTTTCCTGTAATATCAAGCTACCCCTCGTCGAGAAAATTCATCTATACGACGTCCAGGTTTGCAGTAGCTAAAAATATTCTTTTGAGTTGGGGGATATTTTTAAAGATAACTTTAGACATTAAAGCAACGAAAGCAGTTTGTATACGAATATTCCGGTTGAAGTTTATCCTTCGACTTACAAACGATTGATTTTACGCTAGAAATATCTAGTGGTATTAACATACATTTTGTGACATCCTGTATAAGCACACGAAGCTGCACTATCCATGTTTCTCTAACGTAATATCACGTTGAAGAGTTTCATCGGTATATCATAAAAACTGGATGCCTCTTTAAACAGGTAAACCCTAGTCACGAAGCTACCCAGAATGGTTGAGTGGCGATGCTTCGTTAATCGATTATCGTTATTAGGTTACCGGCGACGAGCAGCTGGAGAAGTGGTTACGAACCAAGCTCAGCTTTGTCTCGTGCATGGAAAGCTCGTGCATGGAAAGCTCGTGCATCGGTGGTTGGTCTGACTCGCGAGGCGAGCTTTTCGCCCGCGCGATTGTTTCGCACAGAACGGAAAACATCGCGTCACGAGCCGACACGGTGAATGGACGAACGTTCATTGAATAGTTAAGATCTGCTGGCGCGCTTCCGCCGTTAACGACGACGCGTGTTTCGCGCGTGCTTTGTTGTTTCGTCAGGTTCGTCGCCGGCTCTCTTATTTTTCCACCGTGAAAATCGACGTGCTGGTGACGTGGAATGCCTCGAGTGTTTTGTGTGCAAGCGATTTTCCGTTAATAGGGAGAGTGATGTGAATTCAGAGGCTTTATATAGACTGTTTTTTGTATTTTTGTGGTATCTTTATGAAATATTGAGCGAGTAGGTATGTAGATTGTTTGGATAGATTTGGGAAGGAATGTAAGTGTTAAAGTTGAGATACTATAATATTGACTATTATATATCTTATACACTGTCGACTGTAAATATTGAGACACCTGTTGATTACATTCAGAAGACTCTAATTTTTTGTAGTAAAAACTTTATTTAGTATTTTACATGAAACTTCATATAAAACTGTAACTTTTACACATAAACGTTGCGTGGAACTTACGTAGACTGCAAATATTTATGTATGTATAAAAAATGTAAAAATGTACATAATGCTCATAAAGCGTAAAAACATATAAAATGTTCAAAATGAAACGTTCAATATGATATTTACTGGGAGGAACAAATATCTAAATCGCTGTATGAATTGCATTTTTCTAGTTGTACAAAAATATTTATAGTTTATAAAAGTATGAAATTGCACGTACAAATAAATATCTGCAGTCTAATTATAAGACGTGTATAATGCGAATGAAATAATAGATTTATATCAAAATACCTAGAGAATGAAAGCCCCTGAAAGTAAGCAGATGTCCTATTATTATTATGACCGGCAATGTACGTTGAATAACCGAAGTGTTTTGTAAGGAAGCGCATTAATAACTCTATTTAATAGTATTTTTATGAACTTTAGAGTGGAATATTATAATATGTAAATAATTTGAAGAGGAATTGCACGAGTAGACTTTGAATGCAGTAGCTTGTAATTAAAGTAATTAGGAAAAATATTTCTAGTAGAATATCGCGTGGAATTTTGAATAAGAATTTGCACAATTTATCGAAGATAATGCAAAAATAATTTAATTAAAAGAGTCTGGTTCTTATCAAATCATCTTTATACATATACCTACTTACATGTATATTTATAAGTAAATAAATTTACTTTTCATGTTCATGACGTGTAACGTGTAACGCGCTTAAGAAATTCAATTTTTGTTTCGTCAGATAATTTTTTGGTTAGCAGTGGAAGTTTTTTTAAAAAAAAAGAAAAAAAGATAGGAAAGATAGCCTTGCTGAAATAGATAAAACAATAGTTCCAATCAATTCGAGTTCTCGTGAAGTAGTATCCTACATCGAACGAAAATATTTTTTAAACGGGGTATCGGAAAACTACGGCAGGTTTTGAAAAACGCAACGCAAAGAGAAGGAATAAAAATCATAAATACAAAAAGTAAATAGGTGTATAAAAGTATAGAAAATAATAACAAAAAATGAATAGGAATACAAAGAAGATCTAAGAAAGTGAACGAAAAAGGTACAAAAAAATTCAAAAAGCTAGACAAGGCGGATAAAAAGAATTCTAAAGTAAATAAATTACAACGATCGTTGAGGAACTAAAGATCTTTAAGACATTCGTCGAACATACGTGAAACGTATCCGAAATGTTTCAAAGCGATAATATTGCCCTAAAATTTCAAAAAAATTCCACGTTGTTCACCCAGTTTACTCAACCTACAAAAACCATCCAAAATTATTGGTGATCCGATTAGCCCGGTTAGCGAAATAATTGGCCGGGAAACAACGGATCAATTATGTATCCGTACAGAAACATCGGCAAGCATTGTGCAGTAATTATCCCGAATTACGTAGCGTATTTAGTTTCCGTCGATCCACGTCGCCGACAGAAATTACTCGACGCGGCAGTTGTCGTGCTGAACACACGTGTTATTTGATCCAATGATGTCCGTGGGCTGGGCTAGCGTAATCATCGTGAGAGCCGCTATTGTGCCGGATAGCTGGCTGATACATTGCAAAGATTATTGCCCTTGGCACACATTCGTATCTCGTTCTACAAATTCGACTTGCCTATATATATTCTCGTTCAACTCACCTCTACATAACCACCGAACAAGATTCAACAAGATATAAAATGAACAAACATTGCAAAATGTATAACAGTGAAACTATGTTTTGGATTGAGTAAATAATTGCTAGTAGTATAGTTAATTGCTGTTTTTCCATACCAATTAGATTCCTCTTTCAAGAAAGTTACAATATAATTTAACCTGAAATTTATTCCTTCGTATTGGGTAGAGACGTGAATAATTGCCATTATTCATATTGCAAATTCTCTTTCTTGAGACTCAAGTTACAAAATCACATCATCTTAGATGTATCTTTCGTTATTGTAGTCGCTGTTGGAAACATTTCAGGACTACTGCGAACGATTTTATTATATTATTGGGTTGGCAACTAAGTGATTGCGGATTTTGTCAATACCACCTGTTACGTCGGGCGACACTCTACCTAGACCAGGCCACACACCGCGGGCAAGATGGTAACCAGATGTCCGCTCGTCCTCACTGCGTACCCTCAATAGTCTCAAGGACCCATCATAAATCTCAGTAATTTACTAGCTAAGGTCCTTCAGATCGAACAAATATCCCTTTTCTAAATCGCCTTCTAAAGAGTATTGTCTACTACGGTTTGACACGGGAAGTTAGTTTTTCTCACGTATAATGCTTCCCACCAGCAACTTTCTATCGAGGGCGGCTAAGGCCCTTCCTAGTCCACCAACCTTCTTTTACCCAATCAGAAGCAATGTCTACTGTCCTCACTTTCCTAACCAAAATTGTCATCAACAAATCCGATGATCCCTTGCGTTAGACACACCCACGACTAGCTTTCCTGCATCGTCACTTTACCTCACTTCTCCTACGACATTAGGAGAGTCAAAGTCAAGTCAACGACTTCTCCTACGACATTAGGAGGGTCAAGTCAACTACTTGCTTAATTTGTACATACGCATCAGTGTAATCATTTCTCTACAAAGTTGTTGGAATAAACATTAAGTTATACCTGTTGAATCAGTGTAACTACTCAATTAAACCACTTCTATTATCCTAACCGAAATAGGGGATCGATCATTTCGTGGCGTCGATTATCTAATCGTAACGGGAATTTACGACTCCCGTTGACGTGCTTCCTCGCGATCGCGTCTCTCCGCGAGTGATCGAACACCACCTAATAGCAAAATCCGCAATCACTTAGTTGCCAAATCAATATATCATATGAGCTATATAAGTAAAGAGAAGCGAAAGAGTCCTAAAAACTTAATTTCGAAGATTTCATGAGAATTATTAACCCTTTTGCTTCGGCAGTCCAGTCCGCCGAAGTACTGTCACTGAATGGAAGCGCGCGCCAGAAATGCGTACAGGTCATTTCGTGGATGTCGCCTATAAGAGCTTCTTGTACCCACAGGTCATCTCGCGGGCGCCGCCTATAAGCGGCATCCGAAGCGAAAGGGTTAAAAGAGATACAGACACAAATAATAGATACAAAAATGAAAGCGCCATGGGAAATGGTAATATCGTGTCTTCATAATGCACAAAAGCTTCATGAATCTTCACGAGATCGATAGAACGAAGCGTTGCATGGTGCACAAAGGTCTCCATATTCCTGGAGTGTTCATACTTAACTCAAAAGCGGATCCATTCACATCATTATCGAGGAACGCGATCACGCGCGTTTCAGGGAAAAGGAAAAAACGAAGAGATTGCGTCGCACGATAAATCTACTCGCGTGTCTGTCAGCTATAGATGGTAGCCCGATTCACCCTAAACTGGCCCATTGTCAGCGCCTCGATAATTTCTCCTACTCGTACAGTCTGTAGCAGTTTCCCTT
The DNA here is from genome assembly GCF_040668555.2 of Bombus flavifrons. NCBI lineage: Eukaryota > Metazoa > Arthropoda > Insecta > Hymenoptera > Apidae > Bombus > Bombus flavifrons. Next base: position 6,747,417 of record NC_138446.1, on the reverse strand, counting down.
TTCTTCGCTCTTCTTACTCGCTCTACAAAAGAAAGGAATATCTTCTTACTCGTACGTCTTTGACTTCAAGTCCGATTACGTTTCGTGAAAGAGGCTGCTCTACGATTTTCTGATCACTTCGGGGATTCGAAGGAGTCTCCGAGTGCTTTGACCTCTAATACCCTTTCATCGACTTCGTGGATCTTGTGTAGTTAGTTTCAAGCCTGGTTTCCAACGTGGACATAATTTCTCCGTTATTTTTTCGCTTTAAATCTTTATACATTCATTTTCCTCATATTTCGTTTTAGTCGGTAGAGCTACTGATTTTCTAGAATTAACGGAGAATTCGAAGTTCTGTCTTGAATCAGATGAAATATTCTAATTTGCCTCTGGAAGATGTTTGCTTACACTTGCAGGCAAAGGTGGATTTTCTGGTAGGATTCTCACTTTTGCATATCTTGCACGCGATGCATGATTCATGCGAATATGCCACAACGAAATACTGCAAACATTATTAGCTCAAGGAAACTGACACATAAAGCCTTGTTTTTCAACTTCTAGTAACTAGGATCTTATCAGTCTAGAATGTCTTGTTTTTCGTGGAATCATAAATGAAGGAAAATTTAAAACCAGTCAACATCTTTTCCCACGCATTTTCCTTCCGGTAATTTAGTTTTCCTTGTCAGAATTTTCAAATAAATGAGAAAAGTTTGCAAATTTTAAACCCGAAACAGTAAAATTCTTATCTTTTAGATAGTAATTTTCAAACATTGTAAAAACACAATTTTACATAAAAAATAAAGTTCCGTTTTACCGAGGCTATTAGCGTTTTAAGTGAACATTTTCCTGTTTCTTCGCTCTGTTCGTAAGAAGGTAATTTGATTGTTTGAATTACCATTTAAAGACATCCTGGTCATTCTTATAGGAAAGACCGTTCACTTTTCCTCACTCGAGAATGCAATACGTTTTGCGTTTTAAGTCTGTGCATAAATAAAATTTACGCGTTTAAGTAAAGCTTGTATAACACGTTAAACGTGTTGGTCCAATGTATTCGTCACCTATGTGCGTAAGAAGTGTGCAAAACTGATCATAATGCTCTAATTGAAATATTTGTCATGTTTATCGCTAACTACGACGGCATTCAGCTATTTATAATATTGTAGTAGCTAAGGAGAGTTGATGTGTTTGTTTATATCGAACTTTATTTATCAACGATGTTATGATATCAGATATATACTTGACATTTTAACTGATTGATATTTTTCAATATCTTATTTTTGTAAAATTCCAACAATTAATTAATATAAATCGATTGCAGCAGATACATAGTTATCGAGGAATCGTATTTGATATTCTATATCAATTCAAACACGAACTGGTTTCTATTGTTATTTGCCTCTGTCGTATTATGGATGGAAGAGGCGCGCATTAAAATTGATTAGTAATTACGTATTACAGGTGTGTTCAGCTATGCAACGCGTTTAGTATGAAAGAAAAAGTGTTATTAGACACGATGCGATTATGAATTAATTTCGAAAGTGCCACAATTTCTGTACCACCGAGCTTTTGTCGCAATTAATTCGAACAGCTAAGATGTGCAATTATCGCGCGTTACTTGCACGACTGAAACAGTTACGGGGAACATGCATGGCATTTGCATAATTTCACGATTCACCGTGCATTTAAAGAATATTGCATTACGTTTGAACCTAAGAATACCCACAGGAACCGGTTTCTTCTGACACAGAATGAGTTACAAGTGGTATCTGTTGTGTTTACGAGATTTATATCATCGGTTTAATTCGTTAATGTCGTTATAATAAACAATTCCGTTAATTTCAAATGATTCTACGAGTTATGAGTTCAATCGTTGGTAGTTTAACCTCCACTTTTTAATTTAATCCTTTGGTTGTAAATCGATCGATGAGCAATTCGGTTTAAAAACATTCCCGCAACAGACTAGCTTTTCGCACGTTGTCCCAGTCAGAACTATTATTAAACACACGCACCGAATACGACAATTTCTAATACGTTGAACTCCCTGTATTAAAGTAGCACATAATATGTGTCATTTCTACTCTGATATCAGCCCACATGAAAGAAGGAAACATGTTCTGAACTGGCATAGTAGTGAAGAAGTTGCAATATTTTGGGACAGTCAACGATCTGGCGTTGACGAACCAATTGAATCTTGTCTAATAAGCAGTCTCTTAAAGCCTTATTTTCTTCGTAAAAACTTTAGCATTTCCAATATGATCGTGGTCTCAATTTTCCAGATCTACAGTTATATACTTTTAAGAAATTACGTGATTCTTCGTAAAAGCGTCATCAACATAGTCTCATTGTAGCGCTAATAAAATTTCAGAAAGTTCCCTTCATCGCACATAATATATTTATATACAAAGTGTCTCGCAGTTTAGTGTACAAATATTTTGCCAACGTGTTCGTAGCTAAAAATAAGATGAAAATATAATGTAGCGGAAAGTCTATAAATGCTTCATTGGAAAGTTATAGCGAAAACATGAAATGCGTCAGACATATATGTCAATACTCTTTCTTTTAGTTTGATACAAAATTAGATAAGATAATGTTCGTGATACATGTTGATATAAGACACTCACATATGTTTACGGTTTTTATGCTTAGTTCTATTATGTTGGTATGCGAAGAAATTAGACGAAATCGTCACGGATTTCGACCTACGATAAATTCAATAACACATCGACATCAACTCAGACACGTTTCATATTTTCTTAGAACTTTTTAATAGAGATTAATCAAGATTTTAGTTTCATTTTTACCTACGCAATACACTGACAAAGTTTGTACACTAAACAACGGGACATCTTGTATATTCCACATAATATATTCTATAGTAAATCTTTGAATATTTTCGTGAGCCAGTGTTTCGGAAGCAATCCTTCCATTTCGTTAATTGCGAAATGATACGAAACCTACTAGTAATACGAAATCTCATGAAAACGATATGAAATTCGTATGGACACGCGATGAAATGTTTCGGTTGGATCGATCAGCACGATCGAGATCCCATGACCTTCCTCCCCGCGATAGTCTGCAAGTACTACAGCCTATTTGCGTCAGTTCAGTCCCTATAGATTGTGCATCGATACCAGTCTATTCTCAGCTTGGTACGAGCACGACACAGCATGTCGCGCGCTCACTGCCAATCAAGTGCCGCTCTGTTGGCCACAAAGGTGCTCTCCTATCGTTGTGTGAAGCGGATAGTTCATGATGGCTCCGGTGTGTTGGTATAATTGAAGTGACGGAAGCCCGGCAAGGTGTGGTGGCCACGTTCTTGCACGATGTAAACAGCTCGACCAGGTCGAGCTCCAGTGCACCGGATACCGTTGACGAAGACGGCCGTACGTGGTTTTGCCACTCGACATTCTTTCACGAGTTACGCTAGTTAATGGCGCGACGCCTCTTCTCGATGTCGTAGTCAATGGATCGTTCGCTATTGCTCATCGACTTCGTCAACCTTCAGACTCTTCGTATTCTTTTATCTTCATTTTCCTATATTTTTCGCTGTCACGTATGTTTAGGTGTTTTTGATAAGTTTTGTCGAATCTCTTTAATCGAATTATTTATCGAAGATTACTTTTATGCGAAGCTTTTATTCGTGGCCATATAAAAGATTGGTGACAACACAGTGATACGAAAAAGTGAACGTAAACGTTAAAGGGCAGATAAGACAAAGAGCGACGCTCAACGACTGTTTCCGTCTAAAAGACGTAGCGTCGTTTCATCGAAAACGTAGAATAATCAACGTGGAGTGATTAAATCGAGAGACTGCTAAGTACATTAAATTGACGTAACAACGCGAAGCATCGGTCTCCGAGGTGTGATTACACTCGCGGTAATAATTTGCGATATCAGACTGCGTTAGTTGAATACATTGGATTAGCTGTACTTCGTGAATCGATGGAAGATGTATCGTTACGCGATACGGTTCAAGTGCATCGTCGAGGAAAACAAACAGGGAAATCATATCTGCTACCAATAAGAGAAAAGTTCTAATCTTTCAATTTCTCCTAGCCTATATAGTGTAAGGTAACATTCATAGCGTAATAGACTTACAGTGTGAAAGTAGACACGCACGGAGATCGTAATGTGGTCGTTGGTTGATTAATTACTAATCGCGTTCTAAATTGAGTTCGTACGAGCTATCGTTGATTAAAGAAGCTTGTTTAAATACTGTTCCTACCCTCGTATCGCGGTAACGAATGTGTTTTTCACGTGTGGACTGCTCATTAACCAGTTCACGAAGTCTGCAACTCAGAGACAACACAGGCGAAACACTGATCAACTGGTCACCTCTGCGGTATAACTAGATTGATTGCACCGAAACTCTGGTTCCAGGCCATTTCAGCTGACCATCGAACGTCTGGCGATTAAAAGTGCTCACGTGTGAAACCGCGTGGTTTGTCACGAGACGACGATCGAATGCGAGGAAACAAAGGACAGGCGGTCGTTTACTGGCGCAGCGACTCGTGAAAAAGATTTCTCTTTGTCCTATGAGTCAGGCGAATCGTAGAATCTGAAGAGGCGTCTCGATGTTGCTCTCGAACCTGGGCTGGATGAAAGAGTATGTTCATCGATCGACTCGAAGACCTTCGATAAAATCTTCTTCTGCGAGACGTCCTTACCTCTCTCTTGGCCTTATCGCTTGAAACGCAGCTCTATAGAGATAGTCCAGGTCGACCTGTCGTCGGCTCGTGAGTACACGACGCGCAATAAAATCGCTGCATGCAAATCCACGCCGCTGCTAGTCTTCGTGGGATCGTTTCGTGAATATTCAACAGGACTCGGTGAAACGGGCCATTGATTGAACAAAGAACTTCCGTGTGGAAAGTGACGAACGGTATCGCGACGATGAGGAACGACTTAACGGGGAACCTTTCGGCCCGGCCTTATTATTTCGCATGACGCCGCATACAGTTCGATCGCGTCATCATGAACCTTGTTTTCGCCAGCCTGTTCCAGTACCGGTGAATACCGGTGAATTGTTTCGGGATACTCGTTGATCTACTGTCGCTACCGTGGAACATCGCCGGTGCTTGATGAGATGAGCTTGTTGCGATTCGGGCCTTTTAAAGATGGTATGTCATTTTTTATGAAATTTTTTATCAGGTTTTGTTAGCAAGATTTTATTCCTTGATTATGAAATTGAAATTAATGAGATTTCAATCGAATTGCTCGTTCTTGTCTCGTGCGATATTCTGTAGAAAATGAAGCAAACGAAATTTTAAAAGTTTCTTAAATGTGAAGAACATACTGGTGTGACTAGAGAGAATAATCTGTTGTCATTAAGTAATATACTTTCTTTTAATTGCGTTATTTATATATACTGCATAGATTTTTATAAAAATATATTTGCCATTTCCTACTTTTCTTGTATTGCTCGTGTTATTCTGACAATTCTCGCTTATTTTGACAATTCTCGCTTATTTTATGAACAATATTTCACATTTATTTCTTTATATACGATACGATCTCTTCCAAACAATTTATTGGTAAATGATTGTCCACGCATCGTACGAGAAGCGCTACCACAAAAGAACGTATCGTTTTACATAATATCATACACCGTCGTCGATTTCGTGCTTTCGATACCGGCAGCTTCGATATAAAGCAGAATAACAACCGAGGATTCGATTATTTTACATTGCATTGTCAGAAACGCCGATTTGTCAACCGGATCGGGGATACTGACAATCTGTTTTTTTTTAATTTGCGACAGGATGAAAAAAGGAAGTTCCACCTTTCGGAACAATTCCATTTCCTGCATTCCATTAACGACGACGGGACGTTGCGATCTGATTGTTAAAAAATATCCAAAATGTTTTGTGCCCGCCGACCGTGTAAATCCATTAATCTGATTGCATTGATCGCTGCGACCACTTGCGACATAGAGATACGCGTGTCGCAAATTAATTCATCGAACGAATGAATTTATCAAATCTTTCCGCTAACTGCCAGCAATCGATCGTGATTATTTATACAAAATGCGTCGTGTTGTGACGGAGTTAAAAATTATATTTTATGCGGTATGAGTGAAATATTATACCTACATATCGATGTGTTATTTTATATCATGTTATTGTCACTTTAGCTTAATATCAACAACGATCATTATTAATATTTTAATTTATTTACTTGTAATTTATTTATTTCGTCACGTTTCATTATCTTATCTTTTTAAAATATTTATATTAATATTTCAAGTTTAGCTACACACGTAAGCGTTATACATAGTTGGAAAGGAATTTGTATGAAAATAATGTTTACCCGTTATTAAATTATTATTCGACACATGGCTCCTGGTAAGCATATTTACAGTATTAATGTTATTCTCGGCGCTTATTATAGGCACTTATAAATACAGGCGAGGATATACATAACACCATTGATCGGTGTAACGACGTTTCATCGTTACCTATTTCTTAATACGTAGGTACGTCGAATAAATGGGAGATGGGATAATCGAGAAACCATAAAATGGAATCCCCGTTGATAGAGGCAGCTCCGCTGTACATCGAGCTTGCCAACGCAAAAATACGTGATGTGCATAAAGGATCAAATAAAATGGAAAGCTGGTTATCGCTGGAAATGTATATAAATGTACGGAAATGTATAATGCAGTATCGCATTCCGGAATTTCTGATGCGAATGTCCATTACGTTGTTATCTCAAGGATCTTGATTACGATATAAAAATGAGACGATCCGATTCTAGTTTACTGATTTACTAAATAATGTCCTCGCCATCAGTTAAAAACTGATATTTTTTAGATCTTAAAAAAGATGGAATCTCATTTAGTTTCTGTAGGTATTGATTGGAAGACAATGTTGCAATTGTTCTTTATCCTTTTATCCTTAGAACAGGAAGATCGGTTGGATCATTTTAATCCATTGACGAGTCGATCGAAGGTATTATTCTTATTAAAGAATATAATTATTGAAAAATTTTTTTAAATGGATTGATTCGAATTATTCCAAATATAAATAGATCAATTTATTTTCATATTTCAAACGAAACAATTTATTAGAGAGTATGCGATGCATATAGAGATATAATAAAAATAATGATAAAGAAAGGATTATATCTAAGAGATTGAGAATTATATCATTTTCCTCGGTTAATACATTAAAGATTTCATTTAAAGATTCCAGAAGTATCTATATTTTAACTAATTTTATTTTGCTCCTATAATATTAATTTTTTTTTTAAGTTTTTCATATTTCCTGAAATGTACAGTAACTCAAAGCTTTGATCAACAAATACAAATAACTGGAAGCGTTGATTGACAAATAAGAAACCACGTAAACCACGTTGTACGACATATATACGATGCATAGGAATTGAGAAGAGACACTTTATTCGAACGAGAAGTATTCTATTCTGCATTGACTTGGCGGCGACCCACGCGAAGCATTTAGGTCATCGATTGAATCATGACCGAGGAATAATGCTTTCTGTAACCTTCAAAAATTCGAACAAGACGACTCGTCGGGAGGAGTCGCCGCCCTTATGCATCCTACGTAATTATCATTCCCAACTATTCAAGGCTGTAAAAAAAACCTCGCAACTTTTAATACATCATGAAACTTTTCAATAAAACCACACCCTCGAAACTTTCTATCTATCTCTATATATCTCTTATCTTGATTTCTTTTGTCCTTTTCTTTCAAACTTTTTAATTTTCGCTTCTGGTATACGATATCCTACTGCTATAAACTAGCACAAAAGTAGCTGCAGCTATCTTATTTATTGCACAACAGAAACGATATTTTTTCGAATTTTAATAAGTATCAATAACTTAATATTAACGTACAGTAATACAATTTCAAATCTATATTTATGCATTCGTAAATTCCAATGTTATGTATACTGAAATTACTGTACAGCCAATATAATCATTTCTTATATTTCTTTCAACAATTTCATACATGTCGGTAATCGAATTTTTCATTTTTACCATAGTTCATACTTGTCGAAAAATCTCGGAAAGCTTGCGGAAGCTCCGATTGGTGTCCCAAACATTTCAAAGCATTACATCGAATTCCTATTTTGGTGGCGGAAACCGCAAACCAGGCACAATTTTCCATGGCATCGGGCTCGGGGACTGGCTGCTATTTGGTGTACGAAAGCGAACTTCCGCTAGGAACACGGCTTGCAATGACCGGCCTACTTTATATTTACCTCGACGCGAAAGGCGCCGGAAGAGCCACTTTAAAGGACAAACATTTTCAGGTTTCCGCGGCGTTTTTAGACGCGCCACGCGATGGCAAGAAAATCACCACATCATCTCCTTTCGACGTACCTGTAATTTGTGACAGATATAGAAATATCATGGATTAATCCAATTCTCAGATTTTTAGACCATTTCTTTTAATCTCGTTTTAATTCCAAGGAAAAGAATTTATATGTTTCAACCTTTTTTTTTTGTTTGCTAAGAATTAACTTTCGTTGAACGAACACGAATAATATAGCCGAAGAAAATGTCCGAAGAGTCAAAATAAAATTCGTCATTGTTAATTTCTGTTTAATCTCAAACGGTGTACTTGAGTAACTTAAACTTCTCCCACTTTTTACCATTTAGGTCAGTTTATTATTAAATATTTTAAGCCTCTGTAACCCAAATTTTTTTCGCCAGTGTAACAGAATTTAAGTAAACTGAAACCAGCGAATATCAACCTTCAGATGAATCTACAATTTTCGAAAATTTTATTAAAAAGGAAGAGGTTTGTAACATTGGAATCAGAGTGGGGTACAATATCTGTGTAAAAATAAAATTAGATTATGAAAAAATGAAAATCGATGGCTAATAGTAGACAATAGTAGATCCCAAAGCGTTGAACAAAATTTTAATAGAAAATTAAAACGAGAAATCACTTGTTAACGATTCTTTTTATTTGCTTCAAACTGAAGAAAATTCTTGTTTCTTTAGAAATAAAAACGTGATCGGGTGGTAAATTGCTCAAGGTATATAAGAGAATGAAGACAGTTAACGACGATAGCCATTGATACAGCTGTACCTGGAACTGTACAGACATCTCTGTTGAATCAAGCAATTACATTTATACGTTGAATAAAGTAATTACGGAGTATAAGGAGCTAAACGTTTCTTTCGAGCGCACAAGGTGAACTAATTACCTTCGCATCGTGCTGGCACTTTTTCGATATTTAAATTCAAGCGTAGTTGAACGCAATGAGATTTTTGATTACGAATAATTCGTAAGATATTGAGTACTAGACACTTTGATGGAATTTTTGTAAACAGTCTATAACGAAATTTATCAGTGTGTAAAGTTTGTATTAAATCGACGACCTAAGGTTCCTACGTTCTTCTTGTTAGCTGTGGAAGCGTTTCATTAAAACTTTACTGTTTACAATGTTTCATTAAAACTTTACGCTATTAAATCTCTGTCGACTCTGGTTCAATAACAATCGCAGTATCAGCAAAAATTAATCCTCTACGTCATGCGATAACAGTTGCATACACCGTGACATATCCTCTCCATTTATTCTTTTTCAATTTTATTTGATTTTAACATTCAGTAACAATTTAGAAATTACGTATTCTACGTTCACTTTTCTTTAATATAAGTATAATATCCTTACCCTTTAATTACTTACACCATTTAACAGCGTACATCATACAAATAATTATACACACGTCTAATACGTGTTTGTCACTATCGATATAAATCATTTGTTCATATGATAATCAGACTGAGGAATTTTATGAAAATTCATATGTTTGAGAATATAATTAAAAAAGTGGAACATCCGTAGAAAATTGTTTCACCTAGCAAAGTAATATCAACAAACACGACATATGTTTGAAGTATTTTATACATTCTTTCCTATTATTTGCTATGAAAATGCATAAAAATCCGCATTATAATGATTGCTACTGCTTGCTCGGTTTTTTAGATGGAAGGAAAGGATTCTAAATTTGCACTCTCATAAGCGAACGAAATTGCAGTTATATAGTATAATCTGCACTTGCTCAAGCTTCGAATTGTATCAACTTTAGTTCCTAACATCTAACTAATTTTACCTTCTTATTACGTTTCTTTCACCGACTATACATTTCTCTCAACCTAAGGGTGTGCGATGGAGAAACCTGAAGGTGAGAAGCACTTCGGCGATGAATACGCAGGCCGAACCCGACATCGTGAAAAGGAAAATGAGAGGGATGAGATAGAAACGATCTTCTTCGTAGAGGGTGACTACGGTTACATAACAATGAGACGTCGCGGCGTCCTAGACGCTCCGAAACACTCACCCTTCTTCTTTCTTTTCCTTTCCGCATCTGTTTCTTCAGCAAGCTGCTGAAAATGTATGTATATCGTCGATCAAACCGGAAGACTTTCCAGCTTCTACCGGATGGGTGAACATTTGAGTGCTTATTCGTAATGTTAGTTACATGAGGGTAAATATCACAGAAATTGTCTCGGACATTTTGGGGTAGATATTTTGAATTTGTAAAAGTGGGTCAAAGTCTCAACGAGTAGAATATTGCGCAAAGAAACCGTGCTTTTTTACTTGAAGAAGATATAATAGATATATTGCAAGAAAAAGTCCTGAACTATTTTTCACGAAATAAATCTTTCGATGTATTTGCATACGCGGCTGTTTTTTTACATTTATTTCAAAGCAATTTGATTTATTCGGCTTTTACCAAATGTGGTAATAGAAACGAATGGATTTATAGATAAATATTTCGTTCGAGGGTTGCAAAATTCGTAACTTTAAGTAGATATCGCAGTCTACATCGGTAAATGTAGCGTCTATTTGACGTTGGTATTCGCATGTTTCACGATTTATTTCCATGTACTTTTTACAATAAATATTTATATTTTCCGAATATTTATGGAATAAGAATACGAACTACTGTCGAGCGGAAAAACACATAAATTATTATTCATTTTAAGTGTTTAATTTGTAACTAATAACTTAAATTAAATTGTCCTTTTGCGTATTTCGCGTCCAAGAACTTCCACTCTTGCAATACGTTCCCGTGACGAAAGGCCAGAGGATTCGCGTTCGTTTTTCTCGTATTCTTGCCATTCTCGCATGATCGTGAAAGTTTGATTGTGTAACGCGCGTGTGTTGATCGTATATTGAACGAGGAATCGGAAGTAGCTTGTGGAAAAACGGCAAGGTGGTCTGGTAGGAAATGCGTGTTCATGGTGGTTGCGTCGGAGCTACTCGTACCAACGGTTGAAAAGTTGGAAAGTTTTACAGGAGGGAGACGAATCGATGGGATTTTCCATGCCCCGGCTTTTCTCCTGCTGCTGACTTGTTTATTCCGTTCGTGTAGGCACGAAAGTATCGATAATAGGGTCTCTGAGTCCTTCAACTGTCGCTTGTTACGTGAAAAATTATTTATTTCCAATGTGTGTCTTTTTTTTAGATTAGGAAGATATAAAGAGTTTGTATGTATCAGAAACTATTTGATTTAGTTATTCGAAAAGAAATACGAGGAGAGAAATATATCATATACATCAATTTAGCAGGAAATCCAATTTAAAAAAAATTCAGTTTCCATTATATAAGTAAATAAATCTGTGAAGTAAATTGTATAGTAGGTATGTTTTGATATAAACGATATAAAGAAAAATATGTTGAATTCTTGAATCGATCGTATTATACTATTCTCAAGATTCAAATTAATACGTCAAAAACCACGAGCCTTAATTTGCCTTACTTTACGATCCTCGAGCCCTTTTAGTTTTGCAAACATTGTTTGATAATCGTATAAGATCGATCTTGCGCCTCGAAATATATTCTTAGCGGTATCGACATCGCCAACCAAGGCCGGAATCGTTTATCATTGACATTAGCTGTCAGCTACGGGGTTTACGCGCATAATCGAATGTCCTATAGAGCGGCGAGGTAATTACGATATTACATCGATCTTCTTTGGAAAGAAAATCAGGGCTCGGCTGTACGCTCTGCTTCTATATTAACGTTCGATCTCCATTTAGAATCTCTGTTGCACGGCTCTTTGATCGCGCACCCTTTCTCGTTACACCAGGTGCTGTTTTAAAATTTAAATTCGCCCGCCGTACTCGAGAAAGCACCTCGATACCGTAACGATCCCGCGAATCGAATTTTGTCCAGGAAATTAGCGAGAATCCAATTTTCTACGAAACGGTGAGAACGCATTCGAAAACTAACCGCGGAACTAATTTCGTGAACGAAGTTTCCACTCGTGGACGTAACGCATTCGATATCCGTGAAATACATGGTTGGTTCTTCGACCCGGCTTGGTAGTATTTATCTTCTACAGGAGAACGAAAACTAGCTCGGCAACCGGCGTAATACCGTCGCCAAAACTATTTCAATAACAGGCCGGCTCTCACCCCCGCCGGAAATCGCAGAATTGCCTTCGCTGGTTCCCCTTATTTTCTATCATCTTTGTTTCGCTCATGTCGAAGTATTACCACCGGCAAAGGTTCTGCCTGTTTCTTACGAGTACTTTAATGAAAGATGCAGGAAGAATGTTTTATCGTGTTCCTTTCGCGATAAAAATCTTTGCGTCGTTCTTGAATTTGTTTAAACGTAAGTAATGTTCGCTTTTTTGGAGGACACATCAGTTTCAGTTTCATGCATTTGATAGTGCTTGGTCTGCTGTCGTCCGACGAATGTAATATTTTAATCTCCTCGTTTTCAAGTTATTTCACAGTCGAAAATTACTGTCAGTAATTTTTCTATTTGTTATTTATATGACAAATAAGCAATTCATACGAAGATTTTGATATTTAAAAATGTGTAGGGATTATTTAGGGAATGAAACTTATTTACAGTTCCACGAACATCTTTTAATAAGAGTTTAATTTTGTAATTTCAAAACATTTTGCCTATATACAGCTACTGTGGGAACGAGAAAGTTAACCAAATATCGGAGAAAATATTTTCACGGCTTTTATAAATTCTTTGTAAAGTTCTACGCGAGATACTCACTTGAAGTACATTTTACTGTGATGCTTTCATCTTCTGTAGCTGCCTTCAATCTCATAGATGTTCTACACGCTTTCAATACAGTAGCAAGTAACTATGTAGTACAATAAATTGTGTATTATCTACGATTCCATCGAAAAGCACAAATTAAAGAAGAGAAGAACTCTTTTAAAAAATCCTACACGAGCAAACTGCCTTAAAGTAAATTCTATTTTCAATCTACGTTAAACTTTATCTTTTATACGGTTATCTATCTGCACAGATATTCTACATATTTTCAATTTAACCAACGAGTAACTCTATACAATAACAGGTTGTCGAAGGTGCGCTATGAATCAATTTCGCCCCATCGACAAAGTGTTAACACAACACTCTGGCTATTTACGACCGATATATGGATAAACTTTTTTCTAATTATCCTTTCTCCATTACCCGGCCTTTTTTTAGCACGAAAGAAAAACGAAGTTTCTTAAAAGGAGAGCAGCAAGCGAAATACCACATTATCTATAATTACTCGATAGAAAGCGACGATCGTTTACGCACGATTTGACGCTAATGCATCCGTTCAATAAGCAACTCCGCCGGATAAGCCAGGAGGATGCTGCTTTAACTTTAGTCGACGCCATCAATAACGTTCGACGAGCAGAGCGATAATAAATTCTATGCTTCTCAGAGACGTGAAACGAAGCTCGTGGTTACACGCTCTGTTTTTCATCACGGTGAGATTGGTCGCAGTTTTCACGTTTTAGTCACGGAAAGTCTGAACCATCTCGATATGAGGATCATTGTTCTAAATGACGAGATCGATTGATATAGTCCCACTCATGATGGTATTCGTTTTATAGAAACGTCTTGAATTGCAGCGCTAAATTTGTACATCTTCAGGTAGCCAACATTCTAACAGGGCATCTAAGGTATCATGAAAGTACAATTATGGCAAATGTGATTGGAAAATTGTAAAAAATGTTGACGAAGTTGACGATGTGCCGAAAAGCGAATCGGAACCTTTCGACTCCGGATGATCGTAACTACGAAATGAATCCACGAAATGAAAAAAATTCAAACGTTTGATAAAGGAGTCGATATTCATATATGTAGGTTGTATGTAAAGACATATAGCGCATGTTGTTAATCGGCAACATTGAAACGCGACGAAGTACCGTGGTAAAGTAAGCTAGTACGATATAAATGTTCCATGAATTAGATATATTTCTAATTATCACTATAATTTGTATTCTAAAACAAGATGGAACATATTGAATATAAAGAATTATTATCATATTTGATTCTTCTCTTCTTCTGATAACATTTCTTCGATAAAATGTTGGTTGTACCTTGGCGATAGAATGATGTCTTATAAGAATTTTAGCCTAAAAGGCTACAAATTTAGTAGCTTTCGACCATCCTCCTTTTATTTTGTCTCAAACTATCACAGTTTTCAATTCTATCAAAGAATCGAAAGACAAGAAAAACTTCCGATACGCAGCGAACAATAACGGCCGATGTTATTAATTAATTAATTCACAGCAGAGCGTTTTCTTCGGGGAACACGGGTGACATACCAGGCGCAAAATTAACGTAACAAAACGACCGCGTGATACATATTCTCTGTAACTTGTTACTCTACGCGCTCTTCTATTAACTCCTGTATATATGACCAGTCCTCATATCGTATTTGATGTTTTCTTGCTACGATGTAATTTATCTTGTTGCCGTTCCGCGGGAACAACCGCGCCGTTTCATTGACATGCAAAGCGAAACCTCGTGCTTTCTTTATTTTAGAGCGACCTAGAGTTGCGCGAGTTATTTCAAACCGGTTGCTACATAACGCGCGGTCGCGCGCGCTTCTTGTGTCGCATTCCGCGATCGTTATGCACTCGTAACCTTCTGTATGGTCACTCTGTTGCAATCGAGTCACACCAGCCAGAGAAATTTCACGATTACAGTTACGTGCAAATAGTTGCGTCACCTATTTTGCTATTATTTTCTAGATTTCGCTCCAAAACAATGTGCAGTTTTTAAAGATATTTTTCGTTTAGATTTCATAAGAAACAATTAACTTCTTTTAAGGACTTCCCTCTACATAATATTCTAATAATATTCTATTTTTTAGCAACCTCATACTTCTGGAAAGTATCTGCTTTACAATAACTATTAATCATTAAAAATATCGTTTTTTTACTCATTTGCAATTCGATAAAGATACGTACCTATCCAAGTTCTTGCAAGAAATCCTATTTTCACACGTATCCCTGATGGTCTCGCACGAGTCTCGCACTCGGTCTTCCTTCTTTCACGCAGTCTTATCAATTCATGAACTTTCACACTCGCACAATAAACAAATGAATTATCAACATTGAATTCTCAACAATGAAATTTGTTCTCGATTGTGCTTCATTTTCCAGGCGAACCAGCGTCAGCGTTCAACGTAGTAGAATTCTTTTCGAAACTTTGTAAAAATGTGTAATCAAGCTCACAACGAAGAACACTATAGTGTAATTACGCACGGTCGGCTATATAAGCGAAGTCTTTGATCTTCAAAGTGAGGACCAATTATAGCTGTAACGCTGCTCTATCTTTTTCCGATTTCTTCCGGCCGAGTCGTTAGCTACCACAAGAAGGTTCGTCATTTAAAGAGCTCCGAGCAGCTTCATTTTGTTCTTTAATTATTCAGACACGACCTCGCGAAACGGCTATCTCAGCATGAGGAGAGGTATATCATACGTTCTAATAGAACCTACTCGGCGTTCGTTGCCCCTACGGCCGACTGATGCCTCGTAAAAACATTCGAGAGCATATCCTGGCGATATTGTAAATCATTGCGAAAGCTTTTGCCGACAATTCCTCATATGGGACATCGCGTCGCGATTTATGTCCATTTAACAAGAGGAGCTTCTTGCCGCTCTGTTTACATGTATTTAAATATTTATCGTTTTCGTTGATATATTCGTAACTTAGTATGCTGATATCTTAGAAGCAGAATTTGAGTTGTAAAGCAACTTAGTAAACAAGAAGGCTAAAGAATCGTATTTTTACGTGGTAATCTTCTAATTATTTTCGCCGAAACTTGTTATCTAAATACGTTTGAATTTTTCTATTTTTTTTTCTACACGCTTAAGATTTATATCGTTGTAAAAATACGGGGAACAGAAAACATTTACTTTCATCCATTTATACAACGATTATTGAGCTATCCACGGTATATCAATCGACTTATCTTACTTTCGATAGCTATATAAAAAGTACGTAATAAAGAAGATCGATGCTCACTCTATTTTAATATAGTGTCAATAAATTCCGTTTATTGGCACGTTTATTTTCCGATATATCATGCACCCTCTCTCTAACTCTATCCAATTTTTTATCCTCAGGTCGATACGAAAACCCATTTCAGAATGCTTCACATCGTCTTCGAAATTCATTGATTTCGCAAAAGTCGCCAGAATGATGAAACAACGATAATAGTTTACATGTAATGTTAACTCAACTTTACTCGAAACTTGAATGCACAAATTTAAATCAATTGTATCAATAATCTCACATTAGTGAGGCGTTCCAAATTCTCTAAAGTGACTTGTTTCAATGAAGATGAGAGAATAGAAATTTGAAAGAATAGTACAAAGTCAAACAAATAATAATCAAATAGGTTTCCAGTTACTTGAACGAGTCTGAACTTGGTTTGATACATGTCATACCTTTGTTCTTCTTAAACCATAAAGCGAGAGAAATTTACGATTTGGGTTAGCTTCAGGATTATTTTCCGTGGAAAAATATTTCAAGTTCAATCGTGCGATGTCGGATGGAAACGGAGGAGAAATTTTCATGACGCTTCCACGAACGTGAAGAGCCTTTCTGGAAACTATCACGATGGTCGGTGGCATTAGCAAACTAATCCTTTCACACAATTTACTCAATAGACTGTTTGCTCCCTTGGAAAGTTCCTAGCTTCCGCGCGAAAACGCCTCTGCATCGCGAAACGCTTTACATTCGTGTTATTTGCCCGAATTGCCAAGTGCGCGGGTATTTTAGTGTTTCGAAGAAGCTGAAGTTTTTTTCGCTTTTAGGAAAATTATCGAGAAAATCTCGTGTGTTGCTAAACATACTGCATTCTTTGTATTATGTTAGGCTCAAGTAAATTGTTCTTTTTATTATTAACAAACCACTTGAATTTAAAGATTTGTATGAATTGTTGTTGAGTAAGAAATAAAACAGTGAGAAATAAAATTCCCATTCCTACAGTTGGTTTATTATATACATAGAAGATGAATATTTTCTGTGTTATTAAATACACATATTCAAATATTATGTAACTTAGAGTAATTCCTTGTATCGGGTGTATGCTAATGCTTCTTTTTTATTAAAACATTAAAAATCTTTTTACGTATTAAAACAAGAATGAATTTGATACATTGAAATTCGATAACCGCAGTAGAGTTGAAATTACTTGGGATTTTTTATATTCGTGTATCCTGTGGTCAACCATCGATACTGTACTTGATGCAGTGTATCAGTTTTTGTAATTAGCGTTGTTGATATCCTCTGACAGGGTTCAATTAAATGGTTTCCCTAACTATTGGGTAGGAGAGTCAAGCTCTAATTGGGATTCGATAATTGCTTGGCAGTTTATCGAAGAATGCAAAGTAGAAGAAGAGTTGGGAAATTGTGAGGAATATATTAAATCTATAGGTGAAAATCTTGTTTTAGAGAATCCTTGCATTTTGTTTCTTGCCACCTAGATGCAGCGGAATATTCAACTTTATGGTAATTATTTTTATGGCAAGTTACTAACTACTCTTTCTCAATTTGTTCGTGAATGATTTTGATGAAAAATATTATGCTGGGAATTGAACTATTTAGTGGAAGATGTATTGAATGGAATTGAGAAAATAGTTTAATATTTTCATTTCCTAAATATTTCTAGCCTCGATATATGCTAGTTCTTTTAATCTTTCCATTTTGATGTTTCCACACAAAAATGGAAGAAGTTCGATAATTTTTGACATTTGTAGAATCATGTAGTTCAAGCATTTCAAAATACCTATAATATGTGTAAATACATCAAATCTCACCCCTCTCCCCACTATTATCTTAATTTTATAACTCATATTAGCATTCTGTATATTTATTGCGAACTTCCTAAAAAATATCCATCTTAAAACATAGTAATTAAAATACGTGTTAAATGTAAGCTTAAACTGTAGTTCCGTAATTTTCTAACAAACTTAAAATCACCATCATAACTTCGGTGCTTCTACATATCATTCTACACTAAATCCTTCCTCATCCATTTTAATCCAATAATAAAATTTAGTATCCGTTGATCTCAGCGCACAACTCAAAAAATATCCACTAACACCGATCACAATAGAGCAGAAATCACGCATGCATGAACAACCTTGTCCCGAATTCGCCTAAATGAAACTACATTCAGATTGCTGTCCCCTTTTTAATTCTTCCATCTTTCATAAGGATATGACTAACGAATTGGTATAGTAGTCACTGCAAGACCTAGTGTCCCAATTTCATATCCGTTTATACTCTTTGCGAAGCAACCAGGAATTCGAGGGTGACAAGACTGTTATCCCAAGAATTTTCCTACGGTCGCCCTTGTGGCGAACCATCAAAGATTAGATGGAAAAGCGGAGCACCAGCGGCGACCCGTGCGTGGTATTCGAATATCTTTGCCGATGAGTCCTCCTTTATGAGAAAATCGTAATCGTGCAACACGAGCGGGTAAATTGAAAGATAAAAGCGTGTCAATGAAACGAATGTCGCGTTCCGTTACGGCATTCTGGCTTTCTAATTGTGCTCTTACAATGGCTCAAAGTCGTGAGATGAAAGTCCTTGCGTCGCGCGAGAGATGGCTGCTCGTGCTTTTAAAATCTCGACCTTTTGACCGCTTGTTTGCGCTGCTTTCGATGAGGTAATTGAAACAGACAGCAATGATTAATATGATCAGCAACTATTTATGGATATTGTATCATGTAGATTTCTGGAGGATCGAAGAGACAAATGGTGGATTGTGAAATTATATCGCATGAGGCAGAAAGTTCGTATTGATTTATCGCAAGTTGAATGTCATCGAAATAAATGATAGTCAATGTGGACACATATAGAATTTACACACATCCACGCTTAAAAGATACTTAGAGCAGTTAGATATTATATTAGGTTTAAATTGGAAGGAAGGAAGTGTGCGATGAAAACATCAAGAAAATGATTTACAATGGTACTCGTATCGCTGAAACGCGTGTGAAGGTATACAGTTTGCACGTGAGAAACCATGAACCTGAAGTCTTTGCGACATTAATGTCGTATCCTGTCACGTAATAATCCGTCGAGGATCTCTCGATAGAGAGGCTTTGTTTTTCAAACACACACCTCGCTCGTAAATCCTGATCCGCCTTTACGGCGCTTTGGCTGGGCAAGCTTTTAGGTGCTGGCCTGTCTGAAAAATGCTTTAAAGAACATCCGCTATCGACCAGACGATGTATTATCTATGGGAAATGTCTTCTGTAACAGCTTTGGGCAAGTCCTGATCCGGTAAATGAAGTTTTGAATTTCCTCTTTGACCCTTTGAATAAAACGATGCACAGTGGAGTGAGTGTTCAACCTGAAAAAGCGGGCAAAAATCAACTGCTTGAAATTATTTGAAAACAAAATGCTTCTTTTTTTCATATTATATGAATGAAATGATATGATGCTTGTTTGTGAGACATTCAAACTTCGTATAAAAGTAATAGACAACACGATAATTATTTACAGTGACGACCAAAAGAAAAAAAAAAAGAATGGGAAAAAGCGCTGTGATTTTACAAAATTAAATTACATTGCATAATAAAAATAACGTATAATGTAATTAGATAGTTTTTAATACACGATTGTTTAGTATAGACAAAATGTTTACCACACATTTTACGTATGTATACGCTATGTATGTTTGATTGCTATGGCCACAGTAACGAAAGAAAAACCGATAGAAATCGTCTTTCAATTAAGTTTCGAAGAGGGAAAAATAGCAAATTCAAGTTCAACGAGTTGTTCGTTTGTTAACGAAGTTCTTGAAGAGAACAGCAGCGGGTAATGAGATTCGATAGCGTCTTGCAACGAAAGGAGGAAAAAGCAGCAATGGTCCTTCTGCTTCGAGTAATTTATTCCATTAGGTTAATCCGACGAGAGATCGCCACTTTCGCTTATGAAGTTATCGTCGAAACGATGATACCAGACGTTAGATATACATACTTTTATTCCTTGCTAATATTCCGCCAAGTCGCGGTTTTTCTTCCTTCCGGGATAATACATTTGCGCTAGGACTTTGTATCAAGAATACCGATCCACTCGTAATATCGTAACGATAAAGGGATTAAACTTTTCCCACCTCGTCGTCTTCCGGTGGTCGTAATGAGCAGGAAAGAGAGGAATTTAATTTCCAGCTACGGGTTTATTAAATGTATTAAATATATTAAATACGCGATTAAACACGCGGTCCCTTAAGTCGTTCACCGTGTGCAATGTGAAGAACAAAAACGCTGGGTGCTGGTATGTATCGCGGCTCTGAATATTCTGTTTGTCGGTGAAATTATATTACATGGGATCTTCCTTCTATGGAGAGAATTATTTGTTTAGTTCCTATTACTTTGCGGTATATTTATGGGAGATACTATTATGTTTTTACCTAATCCTCATTTTAGGTATAATTGTAGATATGAAAATGATAAAGAGATAAAATGTATCGTAAAGCAATATTTAAAAAATCTACTAATATGAGAAATTACATCCAATAATTAATTCTTTGTTTTTTTAATCTGTTTTTACTTCGCTTTCATGACAGGCGTTTATGGAAGAGGCCTCGTTTGTTAGGTCGAAATTTTTCTCAAAATAGATTAGAAAGTGAACGTGTATAATTATTTTCTTATTTCAATAAAATTCCACAATAATTTCGTTACAAGCACTTCTGTATGCTTAGTAGCTATAAAAATAATTCGGTAACTATTTACAAGTTGCTCACCTCACCTCACCGATTTCGATGACTTTTTAATATGTTGTAGAAATACAACAGTCTGAACAACTTTTTCTTATACATACAACCGACGCTCGGTCTTAGTTTCCGAGATATTTGCAAAAAATTGTCGGTACCACTACAGTGAAATTCGCTTATAAATTGCGCAGTACTGCGCGGCGGCTTGGATGAAATAACGCATAATCTAAGCCCATATAAACTGTAAACAAAAGATAAGAATTAGGTTTGGGTTAGACCTTATTTTATCCAGCCGCCGCGCCGTATGGCGGCTGGTAACCAATATTAACGTATACGCTGCTGCGAACGCATAATTTATAGTCAAAATTCAGTGTAGTGCTACCGACAATTTTCTGCGAATATCTCGGGAACTAAGGCCAAGCGGAAGCTATTTCTATAGGAAAAAGTTGCTCAAAGTGTTCATTTCTACAATATATTCAAAAATCATCGAAATTGGTAAGATGGCAGCAATTCTAAATAATTGCTAGCATTCACTAACGTTAAATATGTATATCGTATACTTAATTATAATTTAAAACGTTTCACAGCACATGACACGTTACTTCCCCTTTCTTTGAACATTTCGCTGGCGTCCCCGTTAATGCAACAAAGTAATAAGAATTTACACGGTAATAAGGAAAGCAATCTCTTCATTACTCCGTCCGTCGTTCCCATCTCTCTTAGCTGTCATTAATTTCCTGCCATTATCGCGTCGAACAACGTCTTATCCAGACGGTTGGTCAACGATCTGATGGACGGACGTAGCGCAGGCTTTTGTTATCGTTCGATCTTGCGATAAGCGTATTTAGTACGCTTCGAAGTTAATCGCAGATTCTTCCATCGATACGGTACCCATGTTGCAACGCGTCTAGATCAATTATGGGCCCGTTACCTGGTTTTATATTTTCACGGTGAACAGTTATGTTTTAATGTACCTTTAGTTATGTTCATAGAAGTATAAAAATGTATAAATATCCGCACTTTATTAATAACTTTGTTATAATGTTAATGCAGTAATATACGCTTGATATTTACGCTAAAGCTGCTTCAGTATTTATTATAAAATTATTTCTGTTTTAATAATATAATAAATGTATAATTACCATTATATATAAATAAAAAATTAATTCATCTAATATGTAACATAGATGCTATGTTGTGTACGTGCTACTATTGGCGGCATGGTTCGGAGCTGAGGTCTCTTTCTTTGTGTGCAATACGTTGCTTCGTGTATACCAGAAAGATGGGTGACCGCCTATAGTATATGCGTAGTTACTACTCTTGCGCCTCGTAGTTTCTTTCTATCACAGAAACATTTTTCGTACTAAGGCTTAACTTAACACGTGATTTCTTCACTATTTTTAATTCTACGTTTCTCTGCTATGTCGTCGTAGCCCACGTACCCTTTGTTTACACACACCACTTTTTCCATTTCTCTAAGAAGTAGTGGTTCAAACAAAAGGGAAGATAAACTGGCATTTCCACTTGTTATTCGATATCCCTAGAATATACAATACTAAGGATGCCATACAATTTTTATTGAAATCTATTCTTATCATATTAATTGTTATAATTTTTACGTTATAGTGTACATAGACTGTCTTGTTAGATCGTTACGAATTGCACTTATGATTATTGCGCTCGCTATAAATAACCAATGATGGAGAGCAGCAGAGTTCGCATGTCGCTAGATACGCGTTACGCGCGATGCGCACGACGTGTTGCATCGAAATGTAGCGAATGGGAATGTAGAATCTGTCAGAGTCGCGTTTTTATTCGCACAATCGTTGAACAAATTCCAATGTATCGTTCTGACCAATGTATAATGTTTTTGTGCCTATTCTTTTTTATTGCCGTTTTAGTGTCTATTTTAATTCTGCACACTTGACTATTTTTGGCAAAATGTATTTGAATTACAAAATTGGGGAGACAGACAGTAAGCAAGATAATATACTCTTGATCTCTTCTTTTTCGTTAATATAATTCTCATATATTTGTATATAGTCAAACACATTCGTGCAAGCTGAAACATACCTCTATCGAGATTTTAAATGCCTAATTAGAAAATTAAAATGCAATGACTTATTATATTTTGGTACTAACAACCACGCTGCTTACGTGACATTAAATACAAAAGGCTAGATTATATATTAAGTAAATTGAGCGGAAAATATTGATATGTTTCGAACAATTCAATACATTTGAACATGATTTCACAGTCCTAGTTGCTTCTATAGGATTTTCATTGATTAGGTACAATCTTTTTTTATGTTGGTATACCGGGCAAAATGTGATAATGTGTTCGATCGAGTTAATTATATTCCATACGCTACCCTTTGGTTAGCCTTTTTTCAATATATTATTGATTTCAAAAATAAGCAATTAAGTATAATATATATTTGTTGTTTCCATAAGAAAATGGTAAATAGTGGTTGTGGTCGTTAGTTTACCATTGATTCATATATTTTATTAACATTTGTGTATTTTTAATGCGAATCGATCAAAGTGTTCGAATTCCTATGGACGGCGGTATATTCGTGATAGAATGAGTAAGAAAGTCGATATACTGTAAATGTGATTCATAAAAACTGAATTTTCTTCTAACTGGACGACAATTTGCTTGATGGCGGTTGCTTGTTGCGAGCAGATTGCATTTAGAAAGCCGTGAAAGCACAAGGAAACGTAAGTGCAACGCTAGCTGCCACTGGTAGATGCTTGCGGTTGTCGCTGATGTACCGTCACTTTGCCTTAATTATACGTCTCCACCCTCCGCCTCTTAATTGTGAATTGTCTGATAATTTGACCCAGCAAGGATGCCCGTTCCTTATTGCAATTATTAATACTGTTAAGTGGGCGGCGTTCGCCCAGTGGCCAAGAATGGTTCCTGGAATCGCTCACAAACATACTGAATAATTATAGATCCGCCACGGGGAACGGTCTTTGTACCAATTGAACGGATTACAGCAGTCAGCTGCATTTTATAGCGATTTCAGGGAGTAAAGAAAATAAAATTTAAATGTCAACTACTTTTTTAAATGTATATATCATAAACTCGTCGTTAAGTAGTATTGCTAATAATGAACTTTTTTAATAGATTATTGACACTTTTTAAATAGAATCATATTCTTATCTAACATAAAGCGACAAAATCAACAATTTCATACAACTAAAAATATATGGCAAGTTATCTTCTTATTGCTAGAATCCTTTTATTCCGATATACATAGCGACAGTATCGCTCCTCCTCAAAGACGAAGCTCTTCACTACGGATATTCTTAGATCTAGGAAAACACTTAATCATGTTTCTTTTCATTAAACTGACCTTAATTCGCAGCGATCGATGGATCGGTTCAGAGTACAGTTTATACCTCACTTAATATCGTCAACGAGAACCGTCTGTCCGTTGAACGGAAGTGACTACTTTGACTATTGAACTGAAGCGTAACGCAGCCTTTCTGTGATTCGCACCAGATTACAAGAACAGAGAGATATATCGGCGAACAGTATTTAAAACAGTTGTTTCTGCGTTGGTACGAACACTATTACACGAAGCTGCGGCCTGTGACGAGGCTACATTTGGCGAGAGACGAACGCTGGAGAAGAAGAAGAGTCGCCACTGGGCCAGTGCCAATAAACGCATCTCTTGGCCGTAGTTTCTACTACTTTCAACGCAGACGCGCATTGCTTAAGCCGCGATCGAGCGTAAAAGATGAGAGCGCCGGTGTTAGCAAAGCAGTACGTAATACTCGTTTCCGTTCTATTTTCAAAGAGAACAGCCAACTTCCGAATTAAATTCGAATTTCACCGTATGTTTTGTTTCGTGAACAGACGGACAGATTTCCCTCGAATCCAGCCAACAGCTGGCCTCTTTGTTTCCAAACGAAAGGCGGATTTACACGTGGACATGGTAGAAAAAAGATTTGGGTGCTTGGTTCGAGGAGAGGGTTGTGTTTCTCATATTTCAGCCGTTTCGTTGTGACAGCGGCTAGACGGGGCCGAAACGTCGGTAGATTCGCGAGTCGGTTTAAATTAAGGAGTCTAGACGCCTCGGAAATACCACGTGGTTCGCGTCATGCTCCGTCCAGCAATTTCCAGTTCGAACGTTCGCGCCTCGATGCTTCCGATGCATAATGTCTTTAGACAATTGTGTGTTCGGGATAATGTCATAGTTTTGATTATTTCTTATTACCTAATAGATACTTTTTGTAACTTTCCAAATCCTTAAGTTAAGTAGAATATTATTTGCCTACGAAAATTATGTAAATAGGGTAACGTGTATATATGCAAATCAGTAATCTCCGTCGTCTGAAAGAGAACCAAAAACATCATTTCACGACATATATATATTACCATTTCTATTGCCACTTATGAAACTATATCCTCACTGCATCGAATTCTTCCTTAAATCAAGAAAAAGGCCATGCATTTCTTTCCAGGATAAAATACATAACTGAAAATATAGAAGAAAATGAAGCTGTGTCTTTATTACAATCCCTGGAAATATTGCTCAAGTAGACAGTCTGAGTCCTTTGTAATGGTAGGTTCCGTTTGATAGAATCCAACTAGACGTTCCACAGAATTCTTCTGAAGTTCCGTTTTAGAGCATTTCTCGTCGTTGGCCGCGTAGACGCTATACGAAGAATCTTTTCTTGTTCTCGAAAATGGTTTTAGTCTTTGATCTTCTTCCGTTTTCTGTGTCTGTTAGGAGGTTGACTAGGAATTCTAAGACTTTGTAACTATCTAAAGTTTTAGTTTCATGTTTCCCATCTGTAATTGTTAAGCATCGAAGATAAAAGTTATCTTCAGCATTCCAACGAGAATTATTTCTAGGAGAACGAAAACTCAATAAAGCAGAACACGAACCGGAAACTGGAACGTCGCTGTTTCTCTAATTGTTTGCCTTAGAAGTTTTAATTAACCATTACATTGGATTTCGATTAACCATCACACTGGATGCATCTAATTAAATCTGCAACTTTTCGAATTGCGTGAAAATGGGCTTGAGTTTGATTTCGCTAAAAGTTTGTCTGACTATGAGTTGAAAACAACTTCATTAAGATCTAATTTTTGTTTACTTATTTTTCTTTTAATGATTTCAGCAGCGAAATATTTTGTAAATATACACAGAAGTATGTAGAAGGAAAATTCCTAATGTTTACAAAGTACACAATGAGATATCGTTCCTAAAGATTTCCATCGTAACGCATGTTCGCGTGACTTTGGTCTATAGTGGTCGTTATAGGCATTTACAGTCTATCACGAGCGTGGCAAGTTGTTTACATTTTTGGAGCGTAACAGGCGGTACGAATGACATTCTAACGCGATCTATAATTTTCTTCAATTAAAGATAAAAAAGAACGAATACAGAATACACGCGAATATAATGTGAAAGATATACATACGTGGACTATATGGTTTTTAATTAGCTTATTAGGGTTAGATTAGCGGGAACAATGAACTAAGCGTGACTTACTTTTGAATAAGTTTTTCATAAATTATTGTATTAAAATCGGCCGATGGGAAAAGTATGATTTGAGGCACAGTAACATGTTTTTATAAAAATTTGAAATTATAAAAAATCAATATGACCATGCGATACGATCATACGTATGCAAATAATGATCTTATTTCAGTCCCGTTTAATTATTACAAGCAGGAAGTTAATCAAATAAACAAAATATTTTCTCTCTGGATAAATAGTTATTCCCTATAGTTCCGTAACCACGTAACCACGTAACCCATCCTGTTGCAGCACCTTCGTAAATTCATTAATGAAAAATTACGGCGAAGGTAGTATAGTAGCTTCACTTTCCCCCATTCTCGTCTGGCGCGGTGTTGTCTCGTGGCCGATGATACCTATCGGCGTCGCGTGGCGGCGCCGTGATCGCATGGCCGCCCTCAGTGTTCACGAGCCTCGCTCGGTGTGTGTTTCGTGGCGCGGTCGTCGTCGTCGTTGTTGCCTGTTTGTCTGGTCTCCGTTTGTTTTTACACGTTGCATCGGTGCAGTGGTAATTAATTCCGTCGCGAATCCGTCCCCGCGCGAACTATCCGGTCCTCCGTGTGTCCGTGTCTATGCGAGATCGTCTGTTTTTCGCGAACATCCCGACGCGAGACGTTTCTCGCGTTTGTGTTTCTCTCTTGTGCGCGAATACCGAGAGAGCAGCGTGTGTGTCAACTTTACGAGTGCGTGCTTCCTTGTCGACGTCGGCGTTGCTCGTTCTACCCCTGATCGTTGTTCGTCGTCGTGATATCGTGGCTCGTTTAGCTTCGCCTTATTCTTCTCTCGTCTGTGCTAAGTTTATTCGGAGAGATCGGTGGCATTGTACCTCTCCACTTATTGTGCCTGCATCCGTCTGTCTCTCTTCTACGTGGCTCTGTGCGTACGCGCGTAGTATGTGCTTCTGTGTTTATAATCGTTGCGTCCTTTCTCTCCGTCTCGCTCTCCTCTCACCTGCAGCTAGGAGGCACACAGGTGTTCCGTGAAGGAGTGGCGACGCCTGCCGTGAATCGTCACCGCTGTGATACTACATCGAGAGGAGCGTTCGTGCTCCTCCTCAAATCCTGCCATCCGAAAACAGCCATCCACACTGCCCTAAGGAATCATCTAGTATGTGTGTCTCTCGTCACAAGAAAACGTGCCTACGTGTGTCCTCTGTGCGTCCACGAAATGCGTCTCGTAATACCGGCTCCTCTCTCGACCACCATCACGCCGTGCTCGGTGACATTACACCGTGCCGTTTCATCGATAAAACCGAATGCTTTCTGCGTGCGCTGTAACCCGTCCCGTATACATGACTATACGTACGTACTCTTTTGGCAGTCAGTATAAGTACCGGATGTTTGAGGTTACTCGCGTTAGCCGGCTTCGTGCCTCAAGCTTCGTGTCTCAAGCTTCGTATATTGCGCGTACCAACCTCGTTTATTGTATTTTACGTAATCGTGAATGTCGTTTTATTTGCACGTACCATAGTCACGAGATATTTTTCTCTGGCCGAGCCAATGCTGTCGTATCTCGACCTTCGGCATCTCGCCGCGTTTTCAGATGGAGTACAGGTTAGGTTAGGTACGATTGCTCCGTTCGTAGAAATGTTATTTCAACTCATACATGACACCTCGTTTCGTTTCGATATAATGAAAATATTTTATCATACGAAGTTTACTATACAAATTCGATCGTGTATTCTGTTTGTACGATTGTAAACAAATTGACATATCAAAAGTTATCGATTTCTTTATTAAGGTGTACATTACGATCGATGCGAGTTTAGTGACTTTTAAATCATGACCAGAATAACATATAAGGTTCTCACTCGTTTAAGCTCGGATAAAACAGTCGATAATCGAAGCGATAGAAGGTCGATGGACCGCAACGAGACATTTCGTGGGACGGTGGACACACAATCGTTCGCGACCTCTTCCGTACGATACAATACACGTCGTTCATGACAGCCAGTGCCATTAGCGAGAGAGTTAACGTTTTACCCTATTCCTATTGCGCAGGACGATTCCGTGGAGCGTCGACCGAGCACGGAGTATCTCGTGGCCGTCACGAGAGAAAAAAAAAGACCGCGGAAGGCTCGTATTCGCTTCCTTCCGTTATAAATAAAGACCGTCGAAGCAACGGTCCGGAGTCACCCCGTTTGGGTCGGCCATTTTTCATACAGAGTGCCATAATCGTCGAAAATACAAATACAGGAAAAATATATTTGCCAATCAGCGAATTCGACTCCATTGAAATTTTTAAGCGTGATACGGAAATCCTGCCATCTTGAATACCTGTTGTACCTTTTTCTATCTAATAATAATCAATTAAATCTAAAATAACTAGAAAAGTAAGGAAAAGGGAAGAAGGAGAATAAGGAGATCGTAATTCGTCGTAAAAGTGCAAATGACAATCGAAGAAATTAAGTCCAAGAATTTCAGTGGGAATTAAAGAGGCCGTAAAGATCGACGAAAATAAAATCAACCGATCATCGAGTGCAGCGTACACGGTAGCCGCTGCCAGAAGCGCACAGTGGAGCCCATAAATTTTCCTCGGCGATCGTGAACGCACTAAACGCCGAGCCGTGGAGCTGCCTCGAAGTAACAAGCGACGCGAGCCGACCTCTCGACCGGGCAGCCGTCAGGATGTTTCAACTGGCCAGCAGCCGGTAGCTTCGTTACCGGGCCTGGTTGCGATCCTCAGCCCCTGGAGGCGGAAGAAGCGTGGCCGTTTCAAGGATCGCCCCAAGACGATGTCCATACGCGTTAGCGGTGTATATCTGGTGCCTAGTCCAGCGGCCAACAATGAGTCTGGCAATGAGAAACCCAGTAACCTCTCGGTGGAGAACAATTTACACCAGCAGCACCATCATCATCACGCGGCAAAGACCGTGACGATCGTCGCTGGACCACAGAGGAGCAATAGCCTGGATTATTTAAATTTCGAGGAGAAACGGCAGATCATCGCTTCTTCGTTGTCTCTGAGTGATTTCTTGGCTCATGGACCGGCGGCTGCTGCTGCCGCCGCGAAAGAGGTCGCTGCTAACACCGTCATAGGTGAGTTTTAAAACACCTTTTTGGTAGTTTGGAAGAAAGGGAGTATAATTAGGTAAATAAGCTGGGAAGGTTCTCTGCCTTTGTCTTTGGCGGAGCAGAGAGGCTATATCCAAGAAATGTGTGTCAGTGAAGTGCACTGACCTAATGTGGCTAGTATGCAATATGAGTATTTAGGAAGCCTAGAGGGGCTTCATTTTAGAAAATTGTAGATTGACACTATATATTAAAATGATATGCAATATATATGTTTGTATATAATTTAATTAATAGATATTTATAAGAAGAAAGAGATTCTATATTATCGAGACCACTCGAAAAAAACGAAATTCCCATAGAAATTTGCATGTAGAATCCAAAGTAGCGGAAACGCATTTATTCTCCCATTAGCCGTTGAATCGTTTATTACCCGGATACCCACTTTTCAAGACCTCCATGCTCGCGCACAAAGGAACAATAGCTAGCACCCAGGATGCTCCTAGATTCTACCTAGCCTTCTACCTGCCTAGCCACCTTGGAATATCACCCTGTTGCGATCAG
Source organism: Bombus flavifrons (assembly GCF_040668555.2). Taxonomy (NCBI): domain Eukaryota; kingdom Metazoa; phylum Arthropoda; class Insecta; order Hymenoptera; family Apidae; genus Bombus; species Bombus flavifrons. Next base: position 6,717,349 of record NC_138446.1, on the reverse strand, counting down.
GTGACTTGACCGTCACGATTCTCTTCTATACTTTCGATTATGTCGCGACATCGACTGACCGCCGGTCGTCGTCTGTTGTCGCGCATCGCGGCTCTCGTGAACGAGCCTTTTTACCTGAAAGACGGTGCAGCTGCGCGCGATTACCGTTCTCCACGTGAATCGTGGAACTCCACGCGACCGAGTAAACCTCTCCTGGTAGAATTACAAAGGGGCAAAGGGAAGGGATACACAGAACAAAGGAGAGGGGGAAAGTCAAGGAAAAAAAGAAAGAAGACGTAGTAGCATAGAAAAGGGAATTACCGTGGTTCGATTACGAGTCAAGGAACTCGTGTAGAAAGAGAGTCGAGTTCCACGGCCTGTAAACAAACCCCGCGTATACACCGTTCTCTGACTACCTACACGTGCTTTTTTCCCTCCATTTTTTTTAGTGTCTCCTTCCGGGATGTTTCCTTCGACCGGCGCTATCTCGCCGAGACGTCGGTCGTTGCTTGAAGAAGGGACAAAGGGAGGCGGGGTCTGTATAGAGATTCGCTTCGCCGCATGCAGCGAGACACAAGTTTTTGAATCTTCGCATCATTGTAATGCATACTCATACAACGACGCTATGCAATTGTTAAGCTGTTTAAGATAGTGAAATTTTAATAACGAATATCTCGAAAAATATTTAGTTAGGCCAGTGTATAAATTAGATTAGCGTGTTAACCCTTCGTTTATTATTCCATTACGAATTAAAATACTGGTATGCTGCAATAACTATATTGCAAAATTTAGAAGAAATTTTCATGTAGATTTTGGATATAATTATTTATCTGTCAGTTAATATATTTTTCCCATACGTATATCTAATAGATTTTAAAATAGGAAATACATAATGATTCATGTATCGTCGAAACATTTAGCAAATCTTAGCAATCTTAGAAATTTTAGCAATTTACAATTTTCGGCGTGCTCGTGTGATGTACGAGATTCACAGTTAACTACTTAAGAGTTAATTGCATGGGAGGTTCAAAATATTTATGAGACAAATGTTAGCGTATATACGGATGTACGTATATTCATATCTGGGCGCATATGTATATGTATCTATATATTTTTTTTCAAGTCATGCCCACCATCAATCATTGAAATTGACTTTGTACCTTGTAAGAGCAATTTCAGCTTCTAAAATCATACTCAGTCACTCTTATAAATAGTACAAATAATAAATAGACTTGCATTATGAATTATTTGATACAAAGTGTCATAGTTTTCTGAACTTCTCTTAAAAGGTAATATAAGTAGTTGTAATACTTGAAACCGTCTCAAACTAGATCTAGTTTCGAATTTTGCATCGAGATAAGTCTCACCGTGTGTAAGTTACTTAATGCCTAAGGGAAAGAGAAAGAAAGGGTGACGGAGGGCTAGCGGACTCGCATTTTTCTCTTTCTCTTTTTAACGGGAACGTTTGCGCGAAGGGAGCTTTGTTATCGCGCTCCCACGAAATGCCTCTACCATTGTCGTGGTAGCCTTTTTGTTTCAACGCCCGCGGCCCTGATAGATCGTTAGGCCTCTCTCGTTGTCTCTGATCGTTCGTGCTTGGTTAAGCCTTTGTACCGACTGGTCTGGAGAATTAGTACTCTCTGGTAGGTATAGTGTGTTGCTGGTTTATTGAATTGCTTTTAGATTTGCTGGCATACTTGGTTTTCGTTCGATGGATGTGTGTAAATGTAGTAGAAAATTGAAAGAACGTACTGCAGTATTCTCTACGTTTTTTTTAAATTCTAAACTAACAGTCACACTAAAACAAATATGGATATATTCCATATTACAAACAAATACTTACTAAATAACAAACATATACTAGAAAAAAAAGAGAAGAAAAAGTTTCATATGTAAATAAAGGTATCATTAATAAGATATTATTTTATTATTTAATCCACATTTTTTTCTATAACTTACATTTAATACTTCAAAATCATCTACTTCCTAAATCAAGAATATTTCGCGTTTCATCCAGTGGTCACATAAATATTAATAAAACGGTTGGTCTTCGATAACAGGGAAACATACAAGGGCATATTTCAGTGAAAGATACTCGGAGTATCTACTCGAAACGTAGTTTCCAAGAACACTTGTGTTCTTCGTGGAGAAAACGGAGGTTGGAACAAGTAATCCTCTGTTCAACCGTTCTCAAATTTCCTTAGCCGAGGAATATTGATCAAGAATCTTGTTATCCGCCTTCCGCTCCTGCTTTCGTGCGACCACTTTTCGTGTAGTATTTGATCATGCAACACGTGTTACTTTGGAAGTAACCAGCTTCGGTACCGATGGACCATGTTTGTGCCACGTATGTTCTACGTGTTTCGCGGTGCGTTGTTGTAGGAACGCGTAAATCTAAACCAAGCGGTTTACTGCATGTGCATCGCGGATGCAACATCGAGTAATTTACATGGAGAACGGTCGGATTTTAATATGTTTCCCAGTGTCTTCTGCGCAACGAACGTAACTGCGTTTATGTTGCTCCGCAAGTCGTGTTGCAATTCGCTTTTATTCTGTCTCGCGCAGCGAAAATTCCATTTACCGTGTCTTGTTTGCGATATTTACAAACGGCGAATGAAGAAACATTGATATTGAAATATTAATTCGTGGAAAATTTATGTTGATATTGCACACTGAATGTGTACACTGTTGCTCATAAGTATTAACATTTATGAATGTTACATAAATGTATGAATTAATGGATACAGATACTTGAATGTTCGTGAAGTATAAAAATAGTATAAATAATAATATAATGCCTGTGGCAATATCAGATATGTCTCATATGAAATTTAAATTGTCCGTTTAACATTATCAATGGTATAATAAAGTAAAATATACGATTCGTCGAAATAGTGAGTCGGTTTAAATATTATTGCTTAAATTAATCAAGATAGTCTCCTCAATTTGAAAGATCCGTTCCTATCTTATCTGTAATTTGATAACCAAACGAGCTGAAAATAACGAACTTCTTAGATAATAAAGTGGTCTATAGTGTTTGACATTTGCAGATATCAATTTTTTATTATGTGTTAATATAGTATAATACGTTTTACGAAGTTAGGCGTTTCGGCGTTAATCTCTAAGTGTTGGATAGGGGACGAAGAAAACATGTTGCAATCAAATCTATGTAGATATCTTTGAAATTAAACCGTTCGAAAGTAGATCTTGTGTTTAGATCTTGCGTGTGTGTCTTAGCAAGTATCATTATCGATAGTTTACGATAGTAAGTAGGCAAATGGAAAATTTCCATTAAACGAACAATAGTTTTCTTTGTTGTACTGTTTGGATAACATACTTAGATACATTTGTAGATCTGTTGAAGATTAAACTGTTAAAAATCTATCAAATGTTCTATTTTCTTAAAAGATAGTAATCTTTGCAAGAAGTCACTGAAAGAAGCAAGTGCATATGTCATTTGACGAAATGCTACATTTTTCCTAAATTTCGTTAGGAATGGCTCAATATTTCGTAGTAGGTACAACGAAACTCGTATAATCGACGATGCAAATTAAAGACATCGCCATCGTCAACATGTAAAAGTGATTAAAATTGGATGAAAATCGCCACTACAACGTAACAAACCGCAAACATCATGCCAATAATACCTCAATCGACAGGGTATAGTATATCGATGGCCGGTAGCCGCAATGATAGGCACTCGACTTCCACCGCCAAACAGGAAACGTTAACCTTTCCTACATCCGTGTTTGCGCATTCATTAGTGCAGATAATCGATAGTCAACGATCGATTCGCGCCACGTTCATCGATATTTCGGTTATCCGTTTGGGGCGTGTCGCGGCTACGTTTCCTCTTTGCAAATTGCTCTTTCGTTATGGTCAATTGGTTTCTGTCTATCTGTTTACAATGAAATCCTCTTCTTTTTAATCCTTCCGGCATTAAAAGTATCAAGATCGCTTTGATCCTTTCAACTTTCCATAGCTTAGGTAGCTATATGCTTTCAATGAAAATTGTAATTTTCTTTTGGTAAAAGTGTGTTCTTTACGAATGAAACATTGAAAGGTTTTTGTGGAATTTAGAGAAATAATTAGTGTTTGCAGTCTTCCTAATGCACTTTTATTAGAAAGTTAGAAGAAATCCCGGTTCTTATTCAAATAAAAGGATGTCTGCACAAGATTGAGATGAGAAATCAGATATATTAATATTCTTTCATATTTTATTCAAAATTGAGTTTTTTAACAATATAGAGATACTATTAATACGATAGAAAATGATCTAAAATCAATGGTATACATGATTCGTAGCAATGTTACAAACATAGATGGTGTTGTTCTGTGAGATAAAACACAATTGGTACTTATCAAAAGGATTAAGGGAGCTGCATGAAAAAGAGAGCTTGCTTCACAAGACATAACGTAAGACGCAGCCGCGCCTTTCCAACGTTGCCGTTTAATCATTTCTTCTCCCTAAGGCCAACGATCAATCATCCACGGGTACCTAATACGCGTAATTCGTCATTAGCACTTAACCGTGGACGTTGGTTTGGGATTTGTGCAACAAATATACGGAGAAAGCTGGCTAGTGTGGGATAAAGCTTGATATTTTATTTCTTATGTAATATTTTAATTGTGTAAAAAATGTGAAAAAAGACATACAATGTTTGAGGAAAGTTTAGACTTTAATAAGAAATAAATATTCGATTTTGAATCAATTTGGTCAATTTCGATGGTTATTCGTTTGAGTTGTTAGAACATTTTAATTCTAGAGGAAAATTCACCTCGAATTGTATTTGCAACGTGCTTGCATCATAAAGAAACTCGTGTATTACGGCAAAAATCTTAACTTTAGAGTCTGTAATATATTGGAATCGTAAGCGGATGTGGGTTTCAATAAAACAAACCCAACTTCGATTTACGTCATGAGTACAGATCAGAAGGAAAGTTTCTGGGGTAAAATAGCGAATTGTAGGTTATTGTAATAATATAGCCGCGGAAATGGATGTGAGAGATTACTTTAATGCGAGTTCGTTAAGTGGTTCTTTGAGACTAACGTATGCTAGAAAATGACTTGCTATTCTCCGTTAGATGTTTGTTACTAGACAGCGAAACAAAGGCTATTATCAGTTATTACGTCAACTTCTCTTGTTATCTTTGCTATGACAATAATCGTAGATTCGTGGAATCATCGTTATTTGATTTTCACAGTCGCGCTAGTAAATATATGAAAATCGCGAAAAACCTTCTTCACTGGCAATGATTCTTGTGCTAATTGGGAAATTTTTTCAAGGTTTTAGAACCATGAATCATTTTTCTGACAATTTTGTATGAGTACAAATAACTGCTAATCGTGTTTGTTTAGATATCGATGATTAATTTGTGACGCGACAAATATTTATGATAACTGCAATTTGTACGATTCAGTTTACAGCTGTTTGTCATCTTTTTTTCCTTTTTCATACCTTTAGGTTGTTACGAGAGCAATATCAATATAAATTTTAGTTTTATCGTTAATTTGCGTTATCTCCTTGCAATGCTGTTTGCATCGCACAAATGATCAATAGATCACTACAATCATCTGTTATCTAACCAAATAGTCCGTATATTTTATCTCCTTACTAATCCCTGCAATTTACAAATCGTTAACGACGTGATATTCGCTTCAACGCGGATCTCGCTATTCTCGCTATTCTATTGCCACGTTACATTTCCCTGCTGTTTCATATTAAATCGTCAGAATCCCAGGAGGAATTTCAATTAAATTATAGCTTGTTTTTTAGAAAATGAACACTAACAACAAGAAGTCAAAAAATTAAATTAAACATAGAATTCAGGAGTGAGTTTACCTTCTGTGAGAACTACCTCAAATATCGAATGAAACTAAAATCACAAATAATTATTCGTGTTTTCCATTTGATTTTGTCTCAAACGATTTCCACGATCGAGTTTCCACTTCTTTGAAGTTTCTCTCCTGCGCTGATGATTAGTGGTGCAACAACGTGGAACATTCCTGGGGGTCGGTCTAAAACGATGACGCAGTCTCGGCGCGACGGGGTCCGGCTGTTAGGTCAGCGTAGAGGCATAATTGCGCAATGTTTAATAGTAAACTGCAGGAAACGATAAAACGCGCGACGCCAGTAGGAGTAATGGGTGCAGAATGCAGACGTAACGTGGCAACAGCGCACGGAAATCATTCATTGAGCCAGAGAGCCGCCAACTCGTCGACTGCTGATGCTCCCGGTTGGCCAGCCTGCTGGATAACATCGTACAAACCTTTGGCCGGGGCTCGATGGTTCCCGGCAACGATGGGAGGGAAAGGACGGTGTAATTCGACGTCTGCGATGCTTCTTCGGATCCTCGAACCGCGAACTCCAGTCGCACACTCAAATGGGATCGTCCGTCTTTTCGTGGACGCTTGTTGCATTGCTAATATTTTTTTACTGCGAGCGAATGATTCTCTATCGTAGAATTTCATATTGGAGAGTTCTATGTTGTAAAATTTTCTTATACAAGGAACATATCATCAGGGGATATATCATCGTGGAACTTTCTATTGTAGAATTTGGGAAAGTATATATTTAGTGTTGGTTTGTTAATATTTTTCAGCTGCAATCAAACGACTTTTGTATTGAAGAACTTCTGCGTCGTAAAATCTTTTACGGAAAGATATTTCGTCGTGGAATTTTTGACTTTATAGTTTGAAAAAGTTTCGAGGATCGTCCTATCGTAGAATTCGGAGAAATATTGTGGAACTTTTTGTTGCAAAATTTTAGAAAGTATCAAGTTGATTTCTTAGTATTCTTTAGACGCAATCGAATAAAAATTTCGATATTCTGCCACCTTTGCAAACCTCCTTTTTAAAATATTGTATGGTTACTTCATATTTGACGATCGCAACTATTGTTGAAATTTTCATTAATGAATATTCTAGATAAGTGTCTGGAGCCTGGAAATTTAGCAACGAGCATCAGTCAGTTTAAGTCCTCGCGTATCTTGAATGGTACATTAAATGATACAGAATCGTGCTCCTGAGATTCGTGTGTTAGCCATGATGTAGTATTCGCGAGCGAAGCAGTATATCGCTTGCGTGGATTGTCTGCGTGATATATGTATATTTCTCTCGGCTTGGTAAGCTTGAAGGCATTTCATTGTATGTTGAAGTTAGGTTAGAGATACGTCACCAGCAATAAATAAATTTCGGCATTAAGTCTGCGTTACTCGATCAACGTGTATATGTGAACGTATCGATAAAAATTGATAGGTTTAATCTTGTAGCTTATGGAAATGGTGGATCTTCGAAAGAAGTAATGCTAAAAACAGGCAAAACTTTGGAACGACGATTTTACAATCGTTTTATTTCAAAGTATTATTAATCTTAGGATTTGCTAGCTTTTCTCTAAGGTCTAAGTCTGAGAAGTAGGTCATTGAAATTATGGCAGAGAAGTCACGCGTGCAGTTGCATGCCTTCTGTTTCACAAAAGTACCGTAAAGGGATGAATAGTTTCGTTGGCTTGTTTAGCCCGCTACTGGCCTCGTAAATCTGCCGAAATGATCGTAAACCTTCCGTTCTATCTTTCGTCGTACGTTCTTGAACTTGATATCTATATCTACCTGGATTTTATTGTCGGCGTTGCGAGTAGAAAGAAACATCAAGTTTCGTAATCACTTCCTGACGTCAACCATTCGCGTACCTAGCGCAACCATTTTCATGACATTGTGGAAGAGTAAAATATTATTCGAGCCGAAGATTTATCGATGTCGTTATCGATGTTGGTATATTTGATGGAACAGATACAGTAACACGTCCGAGAGTATAAAATAGAGAACATAAAATGAGTATAAGATCCTGAACGAGTTCCGATTCACCTTATCTTCCTACGTGCCTCAAAGTAATTATCGTTTTGGCTCTCGAAACATATAAACTTTAACATCTGACCGATTTTACAAGCCGTATCATCGATTACCCATTATGTAGTACTTTTCCACTGACAATACGATTTGTACCTAATAATTTTCTTGTCAGATAATGATAGAATCATAATTGAGATAATTGATTGTGGTAACGAGGAAGTGAAATAATTGACACGATATAAATGGCAATAAAATAAGCATTAAAAGATTAAATTAGAAGTATTTAATAGAAAATAAATGTTTTGTATTAAATTAAATATTTACTAAAAAGTAAAAGAAAATGAAACTGAATGAAAAGCGATTGAAAGAACTCATCATCAATGTTTGAAATCCAACAAAATAATGAAATAGAGGAAAATATCTGTCATAGTTTTTCAACTTTCTGTCGCTTAAAGTTATTCATTCTCATCGTACATTTCTCATTTTATTATATAATACGTGCAATGCGCAACAAACAGATCGTTCATTGCAAACACACTCGCATTCACAAATACTTCGCAGAAGCTGAAACGCAACATTTAAAAGGCCTTTGCATCGAAATGAAAAGACTAGAACTTTTTTTTCGAACGGAGTATAATTTCTCTGAAGAGAAGATAAGGCTAAAGAAACTGGAAGTAACTTAATTTTCCGGCTAAGTCACGTATGAATTCGTGAACGTCTAATTACCTTCTTCACAATCGGGAAAGAGAACGAATTCACGAACAAATCTCGAGATTATTTACGAAAATCTGCAATTTTGTAAGTGTAACATTCCCATAGTTAATTCGTTATAAATGATTGATATATGAAATGAAAAATTTGTCTTATTATCCCAAATAACTTCAAAACGATGTTGGAAAGTAGGTATGTGAATAGGAATAAGGAATTTCACAGAAAATATTCACTTTCGTTTCATCCTACTTCCTGATGTTCTGTAGCGTAACAGATGGCGAGGGTGCATTGTTCTTGAGATCTTTGTAACACTTTTGTCTGAGAAACACTTCGTCATTGGTTCATCGGTATTGAAGACTAATTAAAACGCTCGCATAATGCGTCAGCGTTAAGTAATGCATTATTCGAGCTGGATGAACCGTTTTGTTCTTCATATAAAATTCGTGCGCTTAGTAAAAGTATTCTTCGACAATTTTCTTCATCTTCTGAATCCTTTAAATGATAAAATTTTGAATGCTATCATCCCCTACAAAGATAAATTAATAACTTTTTCGAATGCACTATAGCTGTATATTTTATGGAAATTCGCCCAATAATCGATAGACAGATTCCTTAAATCCTGAAAATTATATTGTCTAGCAACGTTTATTACACTTTGAAAACTACAGATATCAAAGACAATGAATTAGTATTTGAGTTGAAGCTCGTGGTTCCCCATAAAGAAGCCACATAATAACCATCGACTTTGGCCAACCACAACAGGGGATCAGGTATGCCTATAACTAGGTCACGACTCTAACCATCAATCTGTTACCTTGAAGACTGTATATTGTCACGTGTAGTTAATGCATCAAATTCAAACTCGATCACCTCCATGTACCAACAAAACTTCATAAAAATCACACCCCTCATTAAAGTATTCCAACAAAGGAATTACAAAATTCTTGGGACACTTAAAAAAATTTTGAAAAATACCTAAAGTCAATTTGATGAGTAATATTGCATTTCTTCTTTTCCTTTTATAAATATTTACTGTAAATATACTGCATGTTCGTACTTGTCATTTTATAAAACCTTAAAGAAATTACTTCAAGATTTTTCTATTGGATTCACCCAAATTGATTATCACCTGTGCCATTACTTCATCCGTACCTAATTATCATCTTCAGGAATTAATATCAGCTGTGTTGTTACTATTAGTTACATTTCTGCATTCAACGCGTAATAATTCACCGATTCTCACAAAAGTGACTTCATCTCTAGCGCAGAAGCTTCTCTTATCTGCCTCCACAGATAATAGCCTCCAGCAAGCTGTCAATAAACATCGATGGAAGCATCGTATTAATAACCGCAACATTTAAAGGTCAACGCAGCTCTGCGTTTTCTCTCACGCGGAAATGCATCTTTAGCCTCAGCAACCTAGATCACAACCCCCGTAATAGAAATGCTCGTAATCGGCGCCTTCAACCTGCATTCACTTGCTCTTGCATCTTCTCTTCTTCAGTTTTGCGTGAACAGTGACCACAAAATGCCCATGGAAAGAATTCGAATTTTTCATCCAAAATTGAACAAGTATTGTAGAACCTCCCACAGAATTTAGGAAAATGTCGAATTTGGAAATGTAGATTTTGTCAACGTGGATAAATTTTCAATAATACGGGCTTTCTATTATGAAATATCGCGCTGTAAGATGTTTCATCGTAAGATTTTGCGCTGTGAAATTTCGTCGAAATTATAGAATTTGCGTTTGTGCTATTATTTTATATATAGAATTGCGTTATGAAATATATTTTGTCAAGTGTATCTTCAGCCTTTACTTTCATCAGCAGCCTACATCGCAACCCCCATAATCGAGATGTTAGTACATAATCGGTGCCTTCACCCCTTTTCCACTTCCTCTTGCGCCTTTTCTTCTTCGGTTTTACGTGAAAGATGACTGGGAGGATGCCCATGGAAAAACGCGGGATGAGTTGAGTCCGGGAAACCCGGCTCATAGAAGATTCATCGTCTAATTTCGCGGGCTTGTGTGCCCGGAAAAGGCGTCTTCTTCCTGGAGAAGCGTCGACCTGGTCGTTCCTATTCGGGAAGCGTGGAGATCTGTGATCGTGGCTGCTTTTTCACGTAGCCGCGGGCTTCGTTTAGTCTGACGAACTAGCCGTTGAACGAACGAAAGAACCCGAGGCAAGGAACTTTCTACACCCGGGGGATTTCCTCGTCAAAAGAGTTCAGCCAGAGTAGGAAGTCGATGTTCCGGATGTCGACGCCACAAGACTATTTTATGATTCCATGAGGTTGACACGAATGGACGATCGGAAGTTTCAGGGTTCTCGATGTATCTATTTTGTTTCCCTTTCGTTGAATATTTAGCTCTTCACCAGTTTATTAGAGAATTTGTTGCCTCGTCTGGCCAGTGATCGTGAATTCTTTATTGGATTGGCTCTTCGCTTCTTCGAGGTTTAGGGAGGGATTGGAGTAGAATATTTATCCGTTTCTTGAAAGAGATAAATAAAGTTCATTCAGGAGTTTGGAGTGTGTGAAAACGTAGGTTTATCGATCAGAGTATTCTATTTTTGGTTATGCCTGTTCGAATTGAGAAGTTGTATTTTATATTAGATACGTGATAGAGAGCAGTTGCTTTTTTCAAGAATAAATTAGATTAAAATAGTATGTTTAACACCTTTAACTTTTTGTCTTAGAATTTATTTTAAGCCAAACGTGTCCGTTTGGACTATTTAGTTTTTTGGTAGGCGTAACCAGGTATTATGTGTAACAAACAAAAATTTCAATTTCTATTAAGTTTATTTATGATAATATGGAAACTTTAATTTATTTTTAACATATGTACGACGTGACGATGTAGTACATGAATCTCTGAATATAGTAACCAAATGTTTCAAATATTGTGGCGAATATAGCACGTTAAAATTGAGTTTGATACTTTTCGAGAAAATCGAATTTGAATATTTATAAAGTGTATATACATTCGAGAGAATTAACTCGATGTTTTTTAAACAGTGTCTACATTTCTGCGTATTATTACCAACAAATTCGATATCAAAATAACTAAATATATTAATACTTTACATTTATATTCATAAATATACTAAAATTAATATGATAGATAACTTGAATCAAATTCGTGGATCTAATTATATATCCCGTACCGAATAAAGACACACGAAGAACTCAGTTTCTCTGCCAGCTGTTGGCATCGGTACCTAACGATTCTCAAAGTAGATTTCCTTGTAAACGAAGATCATCACGAAAAGATCTTCTTCTTCAAAGTCTTCTTCCACATTAATCTACATATCTTCTTCATCATTCACGAAACTCAGCTCGCTTCCTTCATTCAGAAACATGTGACACACACATTATCCGTCATATTTTTTCCAAGAATTTTCAAACTGAACTCGCGGAGCTCGAAGCCAAGAATTCTCTGGTTGACATAGAACCAGTTTGCCTGGTTTAATATTAGAACTTTTCAAAAGCTTCGCGTGCCTGAGTCATCGAGAGTGAAAAAGTAAGCAGAGATCAACACTCGGGGGCTAATAATTTCATTCATAAAATTCGAAGGTGGTAGTTAAAATGGTCGATGTCAAAAAATGCGTCTTTAACGCATCTTGAAAATTTGCTCAACGTCGCGGTGGATCGATTAATCTTCGTAGCCTCGCGAGATCGCCAGGCCACGTCTTTCCCGTGGAATGTCAAGGCTGGTTCTTCTAGAGGCGAACATAAATTCGTACGTGGAACGATAAACACACACGGTTGCTATCGTGGCATCAATGGAGACACGTTCACGGCCAGATGAGATCATCAATCTTAAGATCGTATTTGAAACACGAACGATTTGTTTGCAAGCTTTTTTACTAGCTTTTTGTCTAGCTTTTTACTAACTTTCCTTCGGTCGATTGTTTTCTCGTAAATTATTCGTGTTTTCGATAAAAGAATTTACCTAATCTACGCGTCGATCCTTTTCGTAGAAATTGATGTTATATTTCAGTTAGATTTAAATTGCCACATTCATAGATTCTTTATACAATACTTATTCATCGTTTGAAATGTCTAATGAATATTTAGGTGTTTACATATTTAGTATTCATTAAAATGCAAAATTGGAAGACACTGTGCTGACAGTTAGATATTAATGGGACATATGCAGCGGTGTTTATTTCTGCACATTGCATAGCGACCCAGAAATGATTGACAAAGATGACAGAATATTTTTGATCATTTGTTATAATATTATGAAATTTATTGTTTAAATTTATGCATGTACGTATTTTTCGTCTGTAATTTTTAGATGCTATTTTACATATTAGTTATTCTACTGTTTTATTTTATCATCATATTATTGCATCAATGGTTAATTATCAATTCGTTATAAGTGAAGAAGAATTTGGTTATACTACATGCATATAAAATAGGTTATTGGATACATTAAATTATTGTTATTTGTTATTCTAATGTTTCTTTTACACCTACCCTAATATGTCCATCTGTTACATTTTCCTCGTCATGATAATTATAATAGTTTCTCGGTAAAACAGTTACTCTACAAACAATTTCTCCTTTTCAGTATCAAGTTAGAAATTGGCTTTCGAGCATCATAATCGAAAATAATTTGGAATCATACCGGAAAATTCATGACCGTAAGAATTTATTTAGGATCGGTTTTAAGATGATGGCAACGCGAAGCTATTTGCGGGGGCGTCTGACAATCCGCAGAGGGCGAACATCATTCGTGGCGGTGTTATTTTCAACGATGTTCGATATCGATCATCGGCCTCCACTTACACTAGGACGAGTCACCCGTAATTTTCCATGCACCCTTCTATCAGACAACGACAACGCAGCCACACGGTGGCCAGCTGTCTCTGGCAGGTGCCTGGATGTAACCAACTCCTGTTCCAAGCCTTTCAAAGTAAGCAAGGGAAACGTCTCTTGAATGAAAGAATAATTTCGTGGGTCAAGACATGGCGCCATGTTTTTCTTTCTTGGAAGGGAACAGACTATGGGATACGTGCGTAGGATTTTATTACTCACGACAGATTGTTTGAATCTTCGATAAAATATGTCGCGTGACGTTCGTGTGTACGATAATAGTAGGCAGGATGCAACAAAAACTTCATTATATTCTCAACCAAGATAAATTCACATATATTCGTAATTCTATGTTTTTTGTTAGCAAAAAACTCTACTCTGTTAGGATGAGTGGTCGATTTTCTACTTTTCGTATTCAATATTCTCTCAATAATGATTTTTATGTAATTTGTATAGTATCGTTAGACTGACATTTATGCAAATTCGTATTTTTATGAATACGACTAAAGAGATCGAACTCAAGCACAAATATAAATATTTCTTTCTACAAATATAAATATTTTGTGCATAATTGTGCATTCTACATGCGTTATAATATTATACGCACTATGTGTGCACCTGTAAATTTCTCATAAATGCATCATTATCCACGGTTTAACCATCAGCTGCAAAATTCCAGATTTCATCCTCGAGCAGGGCGAGTTGAATCGAGGATCCACGAACGAGCGATCAAAGAGTAGCTCGGAAAGTTATACGAAACGTTGTCGTTCCTCCAGCAACATTTGTTAATACGGTAACACGGGCAAGTCGGCCACGCTGTTCCTTCCATACTCTTTGTACATCGACGACCGTGGGCGAGAGAGAGTTTCCGGGACGACCAGGTGAACACCGCCTCAGTCCCAGGAGCAGTTTGACGCCACCACTGAAGGGAGAGTTAATTTTAGTTGTGATACTCGCCGGTTATTGAACCGGAGCAGGAAAAGGGGTGACTTGAGCGCGCGGACGTAAACTCTCTGATCGATGCTCCTGAATACAGCAGCGGTTCGCCTCTGCAACCGAGGGGACCATACGTTTATGATGATCTGAAACCCTAGCAACCTGGATGATGCATGGACTGACCATCGTTCCTCTTTGGGATATTATGCTGATGTGGTCGTGTGTCGAGGATCGGAGGGGTTGCATGGTATCGGAGGACTTTTGTGCGAAAGTGAGCTCGAAACAGAGGGTGCAAAATTTTGCTGTTGAATTACAGACCGTTATTTTGGATTTTAGATTATTATACGTCGGTATTTATTATTTTAATATAATTAGGGTTTAGATACATTTTTGCATATTTATTGCTTTTACATATTTCTATTTGAGTTTATAATAATTAAACGACAATATTGTCATATTGATGCTTAAAAAATGAAAGAATCGATATAATACGAAGGATTCTAGTAACTATAGATTGATACTCTTGCAAACACTATTATTTTCTTACTATCGTCAGAAAATGTTCCTCTTTTATCTTATGTATCATTTATTGCCACAACTGTTTTAACTAATTGCAACGAGACTTTCATTCTCTACCTTCTGAATTAGAAATTTTTCATCACACACAAGAGGAACATGTATTTACCATGAAACCTATGAAATTTTAACGAACACTCAACTAATCATCCTTCTTTGCTGTCTTTTCACAAAATAAGCATCCGTGCGGGATATCCGTGATATATGTCATTTATCCAGAGAGTCATCAAAGATTTCTCGTAGTTTTCATTATTCCATTTAGCATTCGGTTTTCGTTTCGTAGCTTGCTAGATGAAACAGTAGAGACTTCTTGGTATCGACGTGCACGCTCGTGCACAATAATTCCCCGTGAAAAGGTTGTCGCGGCTAACTCCGTCTATTAATGCCTCGTTGATGATGTTAGTCATCCTTTGACGACGGCGTGTCGACGTCGAAGCTTTTTCACGCGTGAAGGAGTCATCGTTTGCGTCATCCGTCTGGAGATCGACACAATCGACGAGCGTGTTGCAATTACCGTGGCAAGGTGTCTCGATACGTTTCGAGAGAAATAAATTCCCCTCGGGAAACAGGTTCCAGACGTTCCACTTGCTCACGGTCAGGGAACAATCCATAAATTTGTACGGTTATTCGTACCCCGGCCTGTTTGTCAGTCGTATAAACCGCTTGAAATTGACTTTGTTCGTATTCGTTATTGAAAACGAAATTGTAAGATGCGATGGAGAAGATTGAATGCTTCACTGCTTGGAGTACTTGTGCTCTCTTTTAGCATTTTATTACGTTTGCTTTGGAGTTCTTAGAATATGAAGTAGATGTTGATAGACTTTCAATTTTTGTACATTTCCGTGGCTAGATGTTTAAATCGTGTTTCATTCTTCTATATTGTTAAATAAATTTTTCATTATAAAGTGTACGATTGTTCATTCATGTAGATTGTTTTAGGCTACAGTGGTGCAAGGGTTAGATGATAGATTATAGTTTAGAATAAATATATATTAATATTTTTCATTAAAGAAGTAGAAAGAAATTGCTTTTTTTTCATTACCAGTGTTATGTATAAGTTTCATAAGAAAATTTTACGATTCAGACACGTGTATAAAGAAATAAAGATAAAGAAATGAAAAAGTCGTGAAGTATTTGCACTGAAGCTAACGAACAATTAAATAGATTGAAATATCCTGATTCTAAAAACATGAAAGTAAGAAAGGTTATGACATTCCCTCTCGTTCCTCTCTTTTAATGCCGCCGTGTTTTACCCTATCTTCTAATTGTACTCATTAAACGTGCATTAACGAGTTCCGTTCTCGGCGAGAACGAAAGCTCTTCGTTCGTACCTGACGCAAGGAAAAAGCACGAATGCACATTTCTCTGTCTTTTAATCATCTTTCTGAATATGTATTTCTGATTGGAACTCCTGGGAAAATATCGGAAACCATTGGCTGCGTTGAAAAGTCTGAATTATTAAAAGTTGGTTGTATTTAACGAGAAGAAGGATTATTATGGTAGAGGAAACTTTCGTCTCTTCGTTCGAAGTGGAAGATCTTCTTTTGCAATTTATAACGCTTTCGTTTTATCCTCAAAGTACCTCTTATGACGTTTCTCGCTTCTAGCGAAGGAGGAAGACAAAGTGATTACTGAAATAGAATGAATTATTACGTCACAGCTTCCTCAAAAATATCCTTTTGTCTTTCCTCCTACGTAGAATAAACTGATAAAAATAAGATACTACCTCAGGTATATCTTGTGAATATCGATTATCCTCTGGTGAAAATCATTTGCAAGACTGTGCTTAAATATACTTTTCCTATATACTTATAGCCTCAGAAAAAATATTTTCTGTTAAACACGATAGCTTCTGAGCATCGTCGTGAAATATTATCATATGATGATTAAAAACATAAGAAATTCTGGACACAATTAACAATCAGCACGTACACTGATTCTATGAAATTTACGTAAGAAGCAGTTCTGTGAAAAATTAATTTACGCAGTTGTACTGACAATCGTTCTTATTGAAAATTCTTATTAAAATTCTTGTTAAAAATTGGAATTTATTTGTTAACCTTTCCTAGCAAAACTCTAAACTAATTTTTCATATAAATTTGTATACATGAGCTATACACCAAAATAACCATTTTTTATTACATAAGAGTAATTATTGCTGATATAATAAAATTTCAATGAACATAAAATATTTCTTAAAATGTTTCTTAAAAGAAATATTAGTTTTAAACTAAAACAAAGAATATCCATCGATTATCTCGTTTAATCTTCACGGGTTGAATTTTTATGTAATTCGAAGGAGCTAGCCAGTATCGGTTTTTTTCGCAGTGCAATTACAGAGAGAATCGTGGTGGCCATCGGCATGAATTCTTCCATGTGATCGTTTGCAACGAGGATCCGTTTCCTCTTTCGAGAGATGCCGGATAGGAGCGTCCTAATTGTGCCAAGTTTCTTTTCTACCGTCTTCTCCAGCTTTTATTCTCGTTTCTTACCGCCACGCCGTCTTCACCAGACTCACCTAGCCGACCTTCTACGTTTATTGTCTTTGTTCGTCGAGGTTGCCTCTAATTGCAAGATTACCGCGCTACTATGATCAAGTTCTTAAAAACTGACTGGTTAAACCTGTTAGTCGAACTCGAAATAAATTTTTAATAACGCGATGAAAATTACATGAACTTTACAACTGTATAGAAGCAAATATCTTTTAGAGTCTAAAAAATAAACTCCCGATGGATCTTCTGTCCTTTTAATGAAACAACTATCCTTCTTCTGATGTTTGAATTTAATTTCTATATTCTTTGATCCATTTTCTATCAAGCCGTTCGTTTCTGTCGTTAGAAAGTTTCTTAAATTTGTAGAAAATATGAAAGAATTGTTATTGTTATGCAATAACTATGATTTCCCATATGAATTATATACTAATCTCTTAATACATGAAAATCCCTTTCTCGGTTTACAAACGAAAACTACTTGCAGTGTAATATTTTATTTGCAAATAGTATAGTATAGTCGTGTCATATTTCTAAAAAACGATGTATTTTCTTAAGACGCCATTTAAATGAATTAATTCTACGTCGAGTATTAAAAATATGAGTATCTTTATTACATAAGACTGTTGCAATTAAAATGATTAAATATGAAAGTGGGCGAAAGACGGGCTCGACATTTTAATTTGCTTTTCCTTCGCATTAACATTTCAATTGAAATCTTACGAAATCAAAGTAGATAGAAATATCGGATCGAAATGTAAACGAAGAATTAGCACAAAGATATAAGAACGA
The DNA here is from genome assembly GCF_040668555.2 of Bombus flavifrons. Taxonomy (NCBI): domain Eukaryota; kingdom Metazoa; phylum Arthropoda; class Insecta; order Hymenoptera; family Apidae; genus Bombus; species Bombus flavifrons. Next base: position 6,699,197 of record NC_138446.1, on the reverse strand, counting down.
AGAAATCATTTCAATTTACTTTCTTCGTTTTAAAATTCAGACTTCAAGCCTTACGAAATCAAAGCAGTTGGAGATATGAAATCCAAATATAGACAGAGAAAATGTATGGAAGAAAGAGAAAGGAGAAATCGTTTTAATTTCTTCTTTCATTTTCAAATCTCACAATATCGAACCTATCAAATCTAAATTGAAAAAATATGGACGAAAGATAGATATTCAAATATATAGAAAAATATATAGAAACTCGACATTTCGATTTATTCCTTTTATATTAAAATCTAAATTTCTTGACAAAGAAAAAAACCAGAGGAAAAATAGAAGCATTTCGTTTTCTTTGATACAACTCGCAGATAGATCCATTTAGTTGACTAATGTATTGCTTCCATCCTGGCGTCTGGTACGTTCGCCGGAGGCATTGTTTCCAACGAGATTCCACGAGATTTTCTCTCGGTGCTCGACTTTCGCCGGTCGTTCTACTTCGCGGACACGGTCGCCGTTATACGCGAGGCGACAATTATGTGATTATATTACTCAACCACGTAACGCATATCGAGAAAGTCGAGAAGCAACGGGGCTCGTTTAATTAACATACAGGTATATCCCGGCTCCCCTGTCCCGCCGCGAGAAGCGTTAACCGGTTACGAAAGTGAATATCTTCTACCGTTTGCTAATTTGCGGCGACACGAAATACGATTCTTTCCGTATTCCATTTCATTCTGCACTCTGTTGTATTGTGAGACTGCTGCGGGAGTAAATTCCATTCCGCTCGTGTTATATTTTGGAATTTTCTTTTCCGATTTCGTTATGTTATTGAAAATTATATTATTCAAAAAATATTATTAAAACTAACGATATAGTAGAAAAAAATTAATATTAATAGTTTTCATCGTTTTAGAATATGTAAATTCACAGACCAATTTGTGGGAGTTTTATTGCATGCTGAAATAGCTATTGATAACGATTATAAAATTAGCTAGTCATTTGTACTTTGTAGTAGCTCGCAGAAATATTCGTATATGTAGATTACCGTAGAAAATTTGTATGTGTATGTTATGCGTGTTATATGAAACGTTTTGATATCTCATTAACACTATAATGAGACGCGACAGCTAAGATTGTATTGACAAGATACGTAAAGATACTTAGCGGGAGAAACTTATAATTAGTAAAAAATTAGTACACGGTAATATATACCGAGTCACCTCAAGTATAAATCGTTAGCAAATCAAAACGTGTCAACGATTGCCTGTTTAAATACTTTCGTGATCTCTGCCAAATATATACTTGTGCTGAATATCTTGCAACTTCCATATACATCTTCGCACTTGTTTAAAATTTGACCAATGATTATCGAGTGTCATTAAAATACTAATGAAATTTCAAGATATGTTTCATACAATACACGTAATACGTTCATAAAAGATGTCAACAAGCATACACACGAATACTTTCGCGATTATATTACATTTTCGAATCGATCGAAAATTGTCATTGCTCACATACGTGTGTGATAGGGTTAAGTTAATCTCACACCGAATGAGAACGAGCCAGGTTCCCGTGAAATGACATTTCATAAAATTTTCTGTTTGCGCGGGAACGTTCCGGAAGAGCGGTAAGGAAGGATCGGGGAACCAGCAAATCAACCGGCCGTCTCGGATTGTCTCCCGTTTCCCCGGGAAATTCAATATTCCGTACCTCGCCATTCGATATCTTCCGATTCGTTCGAGCGGCACGAGTCCACGGGATTCCTATCGTACTTGCGAAATGAAGTTTAGAATTCTTTCGATATCGTAAATAGGATACCGCCGTTTCGTAAGAAACTTATTTAAGATGTTACGTTCGTTGGTACAGTGGAACCAAGGGACGATTGGTTTAAAAAGAGAGGAGGAATTTGCAAAACTGAAACGACGGAAGCGTTATCCTGGATTATAGACTGCTGATCGAGTGCCAAGTATGGTTAGAAAAAACTTTTAGGAAGTCGTTGATATCCAGTATCGACCCCCTTTGAAGAAGAAAATTGTTATTCCATGTAAATGTCCTTTTTCATTTATTGCACGTTTTTTTCCTTTTCTTTTTTACTTCGAGCTTGTTGGCTTTTTTAATTAAACGATTATTTTTTAATGTTATGAATTTATATGGGGTATCTTTGATCTTTTTAGTTAAGTTACACAAGTATAATTTACAAGTGAAAACATGGAAAATTTGTTATATGAAATTTTTGCTGCAGGTAGTTTATCACAAAAATAAATATAAAAGTTGAAATATTAATTTCTTAGAAGTTGAACTCTCGAACTACGTTTTTCGATAGTTTCAAAATTTCATTCTCATAAGATTATATATTATAAAAAATGTCATGGTAAGTAGATTTGAAAAATAATGGTTTGACATCATCTTCTTTCCATTGTCCAATTTATAAAATTAAAATAGAAACTTTATGAATGTCGTAATAAATTCAGTATTACAGAATATCGAACATACAGAAAAATCGATCGTGCGCAGTTTATAAAATTTCGTATGGCATTCTTTGTCATTTTCGTCAGCAGATTGCTCTTACAGTTTGACAGGTAATTTTGTGAAACATTCTGTATATTTTTATTTTCATTTTTCCTGTTAGCGATGAAATGAAGTAAATTGAAGGAGAAATCGTTTTTTGCACTTAGTAGCTTTTATGTCACTTTTACTTTTTTTCGTTTTTAAAGTTCGGCCTTTCTCTTGTGCCTTAACTCAGGTGTACATTTTTATTGTAGTTCTTTGTGTTTGTGATGAAATGCAGTAAATTAAGGTCGAAGGCTGCTAGACCTTTCGTTGGCCAACTGCTTTAACCAGTTAAGTTATCCAAGACGACCATGAATTCTTTCTGCTCGTGCTTAAATATCTGAAATAGCTGTCGCCTACAGCTTTGCCAATCTGATAAATAGAGTGACGTCTGGCTGAGAGGAAAATTCAGAATTAAGAATGACAGCCAGTAAAGGCATTAGGATAATTTCATTTCTGAGTACCGTGGAGTAAAGAGAAATCCATTTACTACAAATTATTCTAAGTATGGTAGTTTAAACATATACAACATTTTTTAGTTACTTGTATGCAACTAAACTCTCTATCATAAAACGAATATATAAACAGATAAAAGAAATCGCTGTGTTACGTGAAAATGCAGATTAAATTAATAAGTACCGTCAATAACAGATCACCGATCAAGTGAAGTAACGAAGTTAAGAAACACGTATCCTTTATACAAATAGAAAGTTTGCCTACAGTACAAAAAGTGTGTTAGGTATTACAGTGGAAAATTATTTTTATTAAATTTTCGATAAAAATTTCATAATGTAAGTTATAAGTCAATATGTGAATTGCATGCATATTATTAGTCTCATAAATTATATCATTAATTTTTATCAACAATGATAAAATCCTTATATTTTAAAGTACTTTATCCAGTACGCGAAACTAAAAATTCGATCATTTTCTAAAATTCTTCATTTAACGTATGTGATAAACGTTAAATAAAATACAAAAAAGAACGTAAGATAAAGATCAGTATATTGGATATAAAGCGTAGTGATTAAATAAAAATGAATGGTTTATGAAGGAAGACACTGGTTGAAGTGTTACTCCATGCTTAGGAACGTAACAGTCAGCCCACGCAACTATTACGCTAATAAAGCTTCTCTAATTACGGGTTAACATATTTCGAGAGTTCAACGTGCTCCCTCGTCACAGTGAATTTTCTCTCGCCAATATCCTCGACATTTCTGCTTTATTCCTTACTCCTTTATTCCTGCTTTATTATATCGTAATCTGTTATTTGTATTTTAATCTTTTGAAGAATGTTAACGCTAGCATACGTTTTTCTTTAAATTTAAACTTAATTTCAAATGATGCAATAAATACTAATACGAGTAAATATACCTGCGTGTATAAAATTTGTTTATGCATAGTGAAGCTTAACAATAAGCCCAATGATATTATATTTATAGATTATTTATCTTAGGAAGTGAAAGATAATTATTCTCTTCTCGTCTGAATAAATTCGTCCCTAAAGAGGAACATTCTGACTTTAATAAATTCGTCCCTGAAGTGAGACATTTTAGTTTTAATATATTCATCCCTTGAATCATGCAAACTCTTTATATACATTATCCTTTCCGTTCCGGATGTAGCAAATATGCATCGTTGAAATGTAAATTGAAATTAATAAAGAGATCATCTTATGACATTACATAGAGATAAATAATTTTATATGATTAATTTTAAACATAGAATGGTTCCACTAATCTTCAAATTATTAATAATTTGACTTGGGACGTTAATTAAAATTATTAAATTTTGAAATCACCTCATATCATTCTACACGTTCAGAGCAAAATGGCTTCGAATGACCAATTAAGTTCAATTAAATTCTTATCAACTTTAATTATTAATAATTCTACTTTATATCCTAGCGTTCTAGAATTCCACAATTTTATATAATATTCTACTATTTTCTGATAAAACGTTATTCATCAACGACGTGTCACCGATGAAAACTATTTCTCGTCCACATCTTACCTAAATACCATGAAATTGTCGCGAAGAAGTTAGAAGTCTCCGTCTCGCTGGAACTAGTGGAACCGTGAAATACGACGTTCAGCGTCTCGCGAATGTTCGCTGGAAAACTATTTGCATGCAATCCACGAGAGGTACTCGCTTCTTGAAGATTAGTAGTCCCCGCTGAGAATTCTGGCCGCTTCCTCTTCCGGAATTTCAAGGCAGCCATAAATAATCCCAGATGCAGGAATCACGGGCCAAATGCGAGAAAGTGCGAACGGGCCGCGTAAATATTTGCCCAGGTTCCCTGATGGTCTCGGTGCTCCTCCGTAATTTTCGAGGACTGGCTCGGAAGGCTTGCGAGACGGATCGTTTACTAATTTGTCGTTGAAACACGCTCTATGAATGGTGTCTTAGTTAATTACTACTTGCGTCAACGAATGTCTCATGGAATGGAATAGTGTATGGAGGTTGCACGTCTCTAGGAGCTAAGATCTTCATTTTCAAAGTTTCATTACTGAATAGTGAAGGATGTTTAGACGTAGATTTTCATTGAATAAATAAATTTTGTTATTTCGCGTTTGGTTATCCTGTTCTAGTTAATCCTGGAATACCCCGTTGATGTTTCTTCTCTGTGATTCATGTTATTTCATGTTTGATTGATATGCTGTAATTAATTCTAAAATACTTCATAGGGTCTAAATAGAGACGCGAGAAGGTCGGATAAGCTTACGATAAAGGGGCGTGAACTTGTATTGTATTTTGAGAGTGATTAAATTCTTAAACCTCCCGGGGGGGAAACTGCTCGAGCTTAAAATATCTTTATTGACTCGAAGACTCGTTGAAAAAGTCTTTCCTCCAAAATTTTGGTTCGCCACAGTTCCGTTTGACATGAAGCACGTTTCAACGTTGTAACTTTTTCCCTGTACCAGCTTTTTTTCAACAAACTTTTCCGAACAACCAGAAAAATCTATCCCGGACGAACTAAACGCTAGCTCGTTTTTTCTCATTTACCTTCCAGCCCATTTCAGTGTTTCGAATCACGTCGTTGGTACGATTACTCGTTTCATTCGAAGGGTTGTAAGGGTCGGAAAACAATAAAAAACGAAACTCCTGACAAAGTTACTCGACGAAAAGGGAAAATGGGAGGAAGTGGTCGAGAGTTCTGTTACACGTTGCTTCTATTTCTGTTCTTCGAGATTACTCATGGAACTTAAACAGCATGAAGGAACCAACGTCGCACGGTTTCCACACGAGTTTTTAACGATACTTTTGAACACGTTTCAACACGTCTCGACGAAAAGGTAGAACCAGCTTGGACGTTGTTCAATGGATCGGTCGTCCTGAAATTTTTCTTGACAGGTGCTAGAAAAAGACGTTGCCTTCCTCTAGGCTTACGTGTTTCGATGGAGAATTTTGTCGATATACGATGCTTCTTACGATAGGATACATGAAACAGTCGCGTGTGTAATCATTTTCCGCAGACCGTAAGTCGTGTTAATTAACGCCAGACGTTAATAATATAAGCACACTTATGCATACTTAGAGATTTTAACAAGATATAATTTAAATATATTTTCTTTATTAAATATAATTTAACATTACTCTATTTCGTTACTATCTATTCGTTGGTTCTATCTCAATATCGGAGTCGGTTTCAACCTGGGACCTGGGCGAAATCCTATTTGCGATTGAAATTTGATTAGTTTGCGCGGTCATACACGAAATTTCGAGACGTAACGGAGCATCGTTTCGTTCAGCGAAGTTTCTGGTTTAAAATCTTCTCTCGGGTATCTGTCTCGTGAATCACTGTACAAATTTTATTTGTATCTACGCGATACAGAATAGCCAATATCAGCGACGCAATGAAGCGTCTTATGGCAACGATTCTGATGTTCCGTTTGCCTTATAATTCTCGACACGCTGTGAGCTGTTGCAATTTCGAAATCGATAAAATAGATACGTTATCGTCGTCGAAGGCATCGCGAATGCCTATTTTAAATTGCCATTTAGTATTCGTAACTGTCAATAATTCTGGTTACGATTCGTGGTAAATTGAATTCGATACTTTTAGAAATTCAAATAATTTGGATATAAAATCTTTTTTTAATCTGTCTTTACAAGTATCATTTTATAAATACTATTTTATAAGAGGTATTTTATAAATATTATATCATTTTATTAAAAAGATAGCAATGCATACATGTAATACGAAGTACGAGAATCCTTTTTCAATTCAAATCAAATATCTTCAACTGTTCTCTTGAATTGTCAAAATAAATAAATTGCTAGTACAAACAGAAGATTTGTTACCTTTATGAAACGCTGACTTGAGAGCTAAGTATAAGTTCAAGTATAAAAAGCAAGAATTCATGTCGTAAATCCCAACCGTGCAGAAGATTTCACTATTCCAAGCGATGGAATCAATCTACCAGACGTTCGCTAGGAATGGAACATTCGTAGCGTTCGTATCATCGATGTCGCGTCGATGTCATTGCCTACGTTCTCCACGTGGCACCAGGCTGACATCGTTTCCATGAACTTTCGAAATCGTTCGCTGATGTAGAGTTGCGATTTTACGGTTGTTCGTTCCCTTCTGCTCGTTGCAAAAGTAACGGATCTATGCGTTATTCGGATGGCCGTGACGCCGTTAGTTCGCTTCGTTCGTGTAACTGTTTGCATTTTTCGGATACCGGCGTCGATCGGGGCAGGCAAAAATCGCGGTAAGAGGATTAACCGGAACAATGCTCGTCTGACTGCTCGTGCCCTTTATTCCCTTCCAATCATTTCCTTTCTTTACTTACTCGCTGTGAAATAGCTTCTCTCTGCTGCTACCGCGTTGACTAATGGGAATTTTTTTCAAGTTCCTCTTTTACATTCAAATCCATTCGTGATCAGGTTGACTCAAAAGATTAGACTATTTGTGATAATGAGGTTTGATTGTTGAAAGTTCATTGTAGAAGGTTTTTGCAGATTTTATGAATTCTTACGACCTTTTTAGATTTTTTTTAGACATTTTACAGATTGTATATATACTATTGTATATATACTATTATGTACGTGCCATATATTTTTTAAACAGATAAATATTTATACTTATATATATATATATATGCGTGTGTATGTGTGTATGTACAAAGACCGAGATGAAAGATTTCAATGAAATTCGGAATGTAACCAAGAGGTACTTAAATAAATTATCACAGAATCCTCAAGGGGATTTCTCGCCGTTTCTACAACATCTATGACTCACTATGCGCAGACAAGAAGTGACTCTAGCAAAAAGGTAAAGATATCTTTCCCTCGATGTTTATACGAACGTGTTCGCGTCTATCCTATGGAACAAGCATTGTTACACCGTTGCAATTTCTCATACGAACTCGTATAAGCGTGGTTCGACCACGATCGTTTCTCTCATAGCCGGAAGACGGTTCGCGGCGCATTCCACTGCATTGTTCTCTGGTGGAGTCACGGGGTAATTTAGAGCGATCGTTGCTGTTGCTGCTGCCGTTTCTGTTCCTGTTCGCCACCGATGCTCGTCTTCTTCGGTAATAGACGTTCTTCCATTTTCTTCGCTATTGTCAGAGACTTAATAGTGCTCAATTTCTCCGTTAGCTCCTTCTTCTGCTTCGATTTCGAGTCTCCAGGCGATTCATCCTGTGTTCCGGAGGCTTTGCAATTTTTCCTCTGATCGAAGAGGATTTTCGCAAAGTTTGGAAGAATCGCGCAGTTGTTGAAAAGTAGGTTAGCGAAGTTAGAAACTAGGTTGGCGAACATTGGAAGACGGTCTGAGATATTTATGGCATATTATTTTGCAATATTTACGGCAGTCAAAGGAAGTTTTTGAAAGTTTGGAAGACTAATAGAGAAATTGTTGAACAATGAATTGTCAGTATCGGGAAATGAATTTATGAGAATCGGTGGCTCGAGATATTGATAAGATACTGTTTGACAATTTTTCGAGCGCTAGATAATTTTTGAACGTCTGGAAATGTAACGAATTGTTGCAATATGAATTTCCAAAATTGGAAGATAGTTTGATGTATTAATGAGATATGATTTTGCGATTCTCCGAGCAGTCGAAGCAGTTTTTAAAAGTCTAGAGAGACTATAAAAGACGATTTGTTTGAAACTAGATTAACGCAATTAGGAAATAAATTAACGAATGTCGAAAGTTGGCTTAAAGCATCAATGAGATATTTAACAAAGTATTTATTGGAAATGATAAAGATCGGTTTAGCAAGCATGTGTCATCAGTTTCATAGTTTCATCGTCAGTGGGTTGATAAGTATTTCTGTAGTGTTTGTTCATTACAATTCGAAGTGACTCAGAGATTTATGTAAATGCATCCCGTGAGGATTGCATGATCATAGTTTTTACATAAGGATGAGAATAGGCACAAGATAATTAGGGGCTGGATATGATATTAACTATATGTGAAAATAAGATTTATCGAGCCTCCTCAAGAATTGATGTTCTCAGAAGTTTTATACGTTACAACGTTATTCAACGTTGATGCGTTACATAAAATTTCCCTATTTTTTCTTCTAAGATTACTAATACATCTGAAAGATACCGTTTAGTTTTCGCAATGATGACACAGCACGAAATTTCCCACAAATGTATAAGAATCCGCGGTCTAGTCGTGACTCTAATTAACATACGATTCGATTATGAACAACTAAAACACGAGTATACATTTCTAGGCCACCGTATATTTTACAGAGGTGATATTCCTCCTTTGGAACAGAATAACAGGCTCCACGAGCATGTCGAACATGTGGTTTAATAATTTCAGCCAGACGCTCGGAGACACTTCTCGAATAACGGTCGGCGCGTTATGCTTTCGTGTTTTTACTCTAACGAAGCAATTTGGTTGTACAGATCGATCCACTGACGGTACTGCTCTCCAAATATCCACGTTCTAATCTTAAATTTAATTCTCGAAAGGAGCACAGAAGACTCTAAATAATTAGAAATTTAACTAACGAAAGATTATATCAATGTTCATTGGATGGAAGTTCGATATTTCTAATTAAAGGCTGTTACTAATTACCAAGAACACGAGATAGTGTTCACGGACACGGTTCGCGATGACATGGTGGCGTGAAAAGAACACCGTAGGAAGATCGATGATCGGCTGGTACGAGCTGTTGTACCTGTCCACGCTTACGTAACCGAGCCAGGAATGTATATTCCGCATTCCATTAACACGAACTGCACGCCTCGCGCTTTTACATTATACCTGGCCTGTTGTTGGCTGACTGGTTCTCCGACGGTCGATCTCAAGGCAAGTCCAACAAAGTAAATGATCTTCCTGGAATCTTCGTGGAGGCTGCCAAGTATTTACTAAGAGGATCTGTCATCTGGTTGTTCAAATGTCGCGATGGAAATTATGATAATCTTCCTCTTTTTAACGAAATGTTGACATTTTTAAATCTGTGCTTTTCAATTTCTATGCGAAAGTGAACCATTGGCTGTTTAATATATTTGTATCGTGATTGTGAACATCAGGATTTCTGTTTTTTGATCTATATGAAAATGGATTATTTTGTTTCTGGATTATCGATACTGTGTTTGCGAAAGGATTACTTTGAAATTTGTTACAGGATTATTCCTTTGTGGATTTACTCCTTTCGTGCTTAGTGAAAATACGCGAAAGCGGATTTGGATTATTTTGTCGGTGGAATTTTTCGAGACTTACGACGATAGTGAATTTAATTTTATTATATGGACTTTTTCGAATATTCTTCTTAACTTTCCTTTGTCAATAACGTGCATAAAGGTAAATAAAAATCAATCTATTCTTACAAATTACTTTTTTAAATACTTTTTAGATCTTTAAATTGTTTCGATTCATCGATAAGATTCAGCTGGCATGAATATCGAGACTCGAGATTCCAAGATTATTCTTTTGTGTATCTTTATCTGTGTTTTGTAAATAAACATGCAAGTGAAATTAGATTCTTTAATCGCAGAATTTCTACGTCGGTTACCTTGATGGAAACAAACGTAATTTTGTTATTATATTGAATTTTTCAAATATTCTTTTATATCTTCTATCAAACTATTATATTCTTTCGATTGATAAATGATTAAAAAGCAATCAATGCTAATCGCGAATCTTGGTTCAGAGATTCACAGATTGCACAAACTCGTTTTATCGAAAAACGAAGAAACTGACGATTATCACGGTTGGATTATCTGATTTCATTCCGTTGAATCATCTAGACGAAATTCGAGTTTTACCATCTCGTTTTGGTATCGGGCCTTTCTCCGTGTTGGCGTGAGTCACTCGCTCGAAGCAGCTGTTCAATTTTCTTTCAAGAATTTCCAGAGACCAAGTTGGTAGAAAGTTGCGTTTCTTGAGCGTACCAGTCTAACGTATTTATTTACTTATATTTCCAATGTGCGAATGCTAAATCTCACTTACGTGAAAGTTAGTCAAGAAATAACAGCAACACTCATGGTAGCAAATCATGATTAAAACATAAATTCAACATACATATCTATACTAAATACATTTATATTTATACATAATACCTCTTACATATCACGTATAAATTAAAGCACTTTGAATCTTCATATAACACTCAAATTCCGAGAGATCTCTTAACTTATGGAAGCAACTATGTTGTACTGTAAATACTTTACGCAAATATTCTACATATTTCAAATATTTCTAAAAATCCAGAAACCTTTTATTCTACGATACGGAATATATATTTCGCAATAAAGTTTGTAAACTTCTGCATACAAACGGCTTCAAAATTAAACAAACAAACGATGTTTGAAGGTGACAACAATCTTCGCAACATTACCAAAAATTGATAAGTTGAAAAAGCTATAGATACTATATTTCAGATTATTGATAGACACTATTTAAGATTTACTATTATTTACGTCACCTTCTTGCAGCCAATGTACTCATGAACCTAAGTACATAATTGCTTTTTCGAGAATTGAACATTAATCGTGTACTTATATAATGTATACAAGTGTAATTGATCGGTTTGTCTTGCGAGACGCTTATATACGCGGTCTCCCTCCCTTCTCGAAACTTGAACGGGAGGAGCCTTGGAAAGGTCTGGGCAAACCTTGACCGCGCCATGTTGCGACAGGGTCGTTGGTACCGCGAGTGTTTACCCTGTCAGCCGACACGAGAATAGAAGCAGGCCAGTCTCGATTACTGAGAGAGGTCTTGTTGCCGAGGAGCCACCAACAATGCGTAAGCACACGCGTCTCGTGTATGCATAGCGTGCACACGATGCGTGCTGCCTGGGCACACATGTCCAAGGAATTCAGCTGTTCATCACGATTATTTATTTTCATTGAGACATGATGATAGTGGTCGATATTAGCTGACGAATTTAGAATAATTAGTTGTCTCGAAGAAGTGGGACACATTTAGCTAAAGCGACTTTCAATTTAATTTGGGCGATATTTTAATTAGAATTGGAGAATTTAATAACTTGAAAGTGGAGTTCTCAATATTTAGAGTGTTGCAGATTGTCATTGTAAATTTAGTTTCAGGTAGCTTCTTTCGATACACATGAACATTTTTAAGCGAAAATGTGATATTACGGAAGGATAATTAATTATTCATTTAATTAAAGTATTTAAATAATTAAATATTTATAGATAATATATAAGTATGATTTTTATGTAATTTAAAATTGAAATGAAATATTCAAATAATTTAAACAATTCAATAATTATTTCGGTATTTTCAAATACAGGGTGTCCCAGTATTAATGGTACAACTGTGGATGGGTTGATTGTACATGAGAAAATAAATCGAAAATATGGAATAAATTTCTTTCATTCGAGGCTTTGTTTTCGAGAAAATCGATTTTGAATTTCCTCCGAATACGCATACATTTGACTATGTCGTGGTTAAACGGATCGCGATACAAACCACATGTTGGAAGTTTATGAGTAATAACAAAGCATGTAATTCTTAAGATTTACTATATTAATGCAAAAATTGCTGAAATATTACATATTACATACACAGGTGTGCTCTCCGAATTAAATTTTCATGCACGCTTCCCAACGTATTTTCCGTATTTACCTCTTCGAACGCCAAAATGACCCTCGCTTTTAATTGCGGAAGACTTATATTGCTTGCGGAATAAACTTTTAATTTAATATATAAGTTTCCACATAAATCAGTAAAATTTCAACATAAATCGATTTTCTCGAAAACAAGCCCAAAATGAAAAATATTTATTCCAAATTTTCGACTTATTTTCTCACGTACTATCACCTCTTCCATCATGTATCATCAACATTGCACCTTGTATAATACAATTTAAATTTCATCAAAAAACCTTCGAATATCCTATTAATTTTATTTTTATATTAACCTTCTCAACAAAATTCTTTCAAACTTCAGATTAATTCCGTTTGAAACGCACCTTTATGTGAGAAATCCTATGAACAATTACGATTACTATTACTTTATGATTCACAAATAAATCCTATGAAATGAAACCGACTGAAAGTATCAGATTAAAAAATGCACGAAAAATAAATACGGCAGATGGAAATGAAATTGCGTTTTTTTATCATAAAATCCAAATTTTCAGGTGAAGGATACAATCAAGAATGAAAATTTAATTATCTCGGTCATTTTGATATTTGTACATAGCATTAATCGAAAAACAACGTGTGTAAAATCGTTGTCGACACCTTGGTGACATTCACGCGTAAAGAAGCTTGTGTCAGCGCTTTGGTAGGTGTTCGTGGAAGGTCGATCGTACATTTCAAGCTTTCATGATTTTGTCAGTTCACGATGCTAACCAATGCTGTCGTTGGATAGTGTATCGGCGATCGTACAGTTGGTCGAATGATAAAACACGCGTAGGTGCAGTCAACTACGATGCAATTTCCTGTGTCGATGAGGCTGTCCCTATTCATCAGCTGGGCCAAGTGGCCTGTTTTCAGGTGTCGAGGCGAGTCAAGCCGTTACCTATCTGTTCCAAGGCCGAGCCTAAAACTCTTTGTCTGGTAAAGTGATAGCGAAGTGGTGCTTTCTAGTTGATAACTTTTTTCAAGGATAATACTTTCGACGGATAGACAGAATGTTAAGTGACTGCTTAGGAGTATGAGGAAAAATAGATATACATATACTGTGGCATGAGATAGAACCAAGGTTGAGTAGGAGTTAATTATGTCACGATGATAAAACATGTGTAAGAAATGAATATAACTCCTGGTCGTTCCAAACTCGGAATATTTTTTAGCTGGTTTGAATATTAAATGTGAATGGGATATGTATAGAATAATTTAAAATGAAAACGCGAACGGAAAGAAAATCTAACCACCGTCAGAATCACTTAGATTTAAGTATCACCGACATTGTCTTATGAGTACTGGTTTCATCGTTGGTTGAATTTTCTTCAGCTTTAGTTTCTTCTTTATTCACAAATTCTAAATAAATAAATCTTATCATTTTCTCAGGAAACGCTTTATTTTCATTGTTATATCCACATTTCGTTATACGAGGTAGAGAAGGAATTTCTTGATCACACCATACTATTGTCAACACGGTGTTATGGACGATATGATCAATCGTGTGCAGGTCTCTTAAGAGTATCATCACGTTGAATCGTCGCAGAGGTACAATCGAAGTGTCGTTGCCGCGATATTGGTTCCACGGTTGGAGATAAATACGGTGCAGAACGCGCAAGGAGTGGCTCGAGCGTGATCGATACGCTGGTTCCAAAGGGTCAGCGAACTGGATGCAATCTCGCGGTCGAGGAACCTTTCAATTCCGGTGTTTAACACACTTTATTATGCGTGGTTTGTTACTCCCGTTGCTGCAAGGGATACAACATCGTAGAATCAGCGTTTCCGCCCCGTTTTTATTTTTACGCGCTACGATCCTTTCCTTCGGAAAAACGAAGAGAAAGAAAACTGGTAGAGGAAACTAGTTCCGTAATCATCCCTGTCGTCTTTGATAAAAGCCCGTTTAATTTTGAGATATAAAAAAAGATAATAGGGTAAATTTCAAAGTCTAAAGAGAGTTTTATAATAATGGATAATTAGGAAAAAATTCGTCAAGATGAGTATTCCAGTAGATTGATGTAATATTGGTTAATTATAGTTAATTGATCTGTTAACTTCGTGACAGGAGTTGCAAGTTTCTATCACTAAACTTTACCCCTCTCGTAATGCTAGCAGACTGTCAGATATAACAATGTAAATTACGTATTTTTTAATGTTATTATATTTGCAATGTCCTATCTGTCATTTTGGAAGATACAAGTAGCAGATGAACGTAATCGTATGGATAAATAAATCGAGAAGTCTATGATTTGTAAATCGAGAATTCTCTATTTTTCGAAAATTTATACACGCTTCATATTCGATGATATTTTAATAACGCTGACAATTTTAGACAGTCACATATATGTATCATATACGGGTATGTATTGGTAAAAAACGAAATTGCATTTTTAAACAAATTACCATGAATTGTATTAAAACATTTATAAAATATTCCCAGTGTTTGAACAAATTTCATTTACCATTAAGTAAACAGCAAGAATGCAGCATTCAGTTAATACACTAACATGAATTAATTTATTGGATTGTGCAATTTTCGCAGAAATTTTAAAACACGATAAAAAAGCATACGAAATTTGATTTTTTTTACAGAAAAACAAGTTCCACGTTCCACAAAAATTCAATACAATGGAGAAGTTTATTTAAACATTCTCGAGTTACGTGAAAATATCAATATTTTTCAGGGAAGTTTCCCAGAATGTAACTTCATCGTTCAGAGACTTTTAACATAACGACTGTACGATAAAAATGTAATATAACTCGTGTAGCAGAGTAGTCAATTTTTTAAATAACTTCTTGATAAACTTCAATTCTGCGTACACAACGTTAAAAGTGACGTCTTATATTCGTATATATAACTGGAAAATGTTCTTTATCGTTAAAAACTTCGTTGTGTCTGGATTTATCTGGTTCTTTTTCATTTTCAGCTATTTTGCCCTTAATTATAACACGACGTAGTAATCGAAAAATCAACAATGTACTCATCACGCTATTTTCTTGTAATTTTCAATTGTCAGCATCATTTTTAAAAATATTTTTGTAAGTGTACTCTTTCTTTTTTCTTTTCTTTCGAGCAATGTAACAAATTTCTGCAATTACATCATCAATTTCATGGCGTTCTTTGTAAGTTAACGAACGGTTCGTTTGGAATTTGCGAAGATCTCCGTTAATCCCTCTTGTCACGCGCTAAAACAAGGCTTCTTTAATCGGCCCTCGAAGCTAGTTTCTAATATCGTTGCACGTATGACATAGTTCGCGCAAGTTCATTCGCTGAACACTCTTAGGCTGAATCCATGCGTTCGAAACGATATTTATCGTTACTAAAAACGATATTATTATTAGACGATCGTTTTCAACGTTGGCCGTTGTTTGCCCATTGTCGCACGGTTGTTGTTAAACAGTTTCTATTGATACGTTGAATGGAGGTCCATAGCTTATAAGTACTTTCGAATCGATGTAAAGAAAAACGTTATGTTAGTCAAACACTGTGAGCATTCAGTAATAATTATAATGAGTGTCAGCTAACATTTCACGGTAACTTTGCATCAGTCCAAGTTATCAAACTTCCATTGTTCGCTGGATCTTCAATAAGCATTGTTGGAAAGTGATTGGATTCTTTGGATTTTTTATCTTTGTGAGAAAGAGGAAATTTGTATCATTTGACTACGAATGAACGTGTTTTTCCAATTATTAGTGTGGTTTAGTCTTTTAGATCATTTGGTCTTTTATTTATTAAATCATCGCGTGTTATGAAAATTAATCCAACTCTTTTATGCTTCATTCGAAAAAGACTTTTTCTTCCGAAAAATATTTAACCTTGTAAATATTCTTAAAGCTGTCAGCTACAAGTTTCTAATAGTTTTCTTTAGCGCTGTTTTCAGTGGTTTGTTTTTGAAGGTATGTAGCACATTCGTAGAGTGTAAACAGAACAACTAATTGTACTGTAAACAGTATCATATCGGTGAAACATTAAATATTGAGGTACATAGTCAGTTATCCACGCGACAATGCTTACACTTTCTAATTGTTTGTTTCTAATTGTTTACATGGTACTGTCTTTTACGCAACTCTCAGGTTACACGTTATCTATCTAATATTTAACAATCGTTCCCCAAGCGCACATGTTATTCACGCGACAATGCTTATATTCTTCATTCGTTTGCAATTGTCTTTTACAACAACTTTCAAAGTACACATCATCTTTCTAATATTCAACTATAGTCCCTCAAGCATATACTTACGATATCGTCCACGCGATAGTGCTTACGTTTTCAAATAGTTTGCGATGGAACAAATCAGTTCGTTAAAGGTATTAAAACTTGAAAATCAAACCGAGAAGTTACCTCGAAACACTTGATTTTGAAAGAACAACGTTTAATTCCAATTCTTACCACTACAATATATTTTCACATTTATTTCACATCACCATCACGAATCGATATTTTTATTTAGAGGTTTAGTAACTGTATCTTATCACCAATGATCCACATGATAATGACGTACAAGTACATTAAAATCCAAGGTTCCGACGCGAACAACAAAAATATCACCATCTTTCATCACTGGACTGTGAACATTTGTGCAAACTCATATTTCTACGAAGATAATTAAAAGAAGGGAATCGAGATAGAAATTCGTTCCACCTTATCGAATATTCTAATGAATACTATACTTTGGATAATTCATATATTTTTGCATATCATATACATCCTATGCATTTTTGCACCATCAGATTCCTGGTTAATGCACAAAAATCCGCGGCCTATACATCACATCGTCTTTTCTTCAAAATAATCAAATTTCCTTCAATTCCGTCCGTATCTTCGTCCGAGCAATTTTTCCACTCACAAGGTGGCGGTTGCCATTCGCGCGTGTCCGGAGGAGCGGTAGTTGGCCTCGCGAAACGAACGAGCTGACTGGGAGTAATTTTAGAAACGCGATTATCCGGCCGATACAAGAGGCGGGTAAAACACACCGGCGGAATGCTATCGCTGCAAATAGATGTGGCCGCGTGCGGCGAGGGTGACTGGTGTACGCGAGGAATTTTGGCAGCCATCCTTTCAATGGAACAGAATCGACGCGATTGAATTCCACGAATACAAATCAGCTGCTAGCTCGTAGAAAGCTTTCTGACAGTTTTGACCTGTTCCTCGGTTCGCTGATTCTTAGAACTCGCATCAAATTTTCGTTGATGCCGTTGCTGAGTAAAATAGATTTTCAAACGAGTTTTTCCAGCTCCAAGCGTTACTTGATGAATATGATATTCGGCATTCAAAGAACGGTGTGGTTATAAATAGCTTTCTTATTACTTATTCACTTTGGTAACAATTTTTATTTTCAAATTTAATTTTTTACGAAAGGAGAAAGAGCAATTAGATTGCGAAGTTAGATATTCAGCGTGGAAGGTCATTCGAAATATTTCGTCGAAACATTCGTAACTTCACTCAGGCGTAATCTCCATTTATTAATATGCTATTTTCTATCCTTGACATTAAGATTCCAGAATAGAAACAGCGACAATGAAAAAACTTGATATACGATTTATCATCAAGGAATTCGATCACAAATCCAGATCAGTTTAAATTCCATTGAATCTCTAAGCGAAAACATACTGGATTTAGAACTGCTTAAATCACGTTATTGGCATACAAACAGTTCTGCGTACAAAATCGCGGTCGTGTAAACTCCACATGTTCTCTGGGCCTCTGTTAGTCTTTGTCAATCAATTTTAGAACGTAACACGTGATGTTTACGTCGTAGTAATCGAAGCTCTCATTGGTGTTTGCTAACAGTTCGTCTATTTGTCATCTGTTTGCACACTGTTCGCAAATATGTTCGTGAAACATAGTTCTCTGAAATTCATAAGCATCCGGACAATTTGGTTAATTTTTAATACGTCGATTGCCATTGCAGTCACCGATGATTCGCTTTATTCAATTTTATAGGATAATTAATTCACTTTAATTTATTTTATATTAATTATCCTCTTCAACAATGTTTATTTAAAAAATGTCTAAAATGATTTTGATAACATTGCCAGAAAAATGTAGGATACGATATGATATTTGGCAAAAATTAAATCTTATGGTAATTTTAATCTATTGCAATTTCCAGAGCAAAATATATGAAATTCGTGTGGCAATCTACTTGCTAACTAACGAGTACGTGGCTTTAGATTCGCGACATCGATAAACGTATCCGCGATGATGTCAACTATCATACAATTATCTTTCCTTCTCTATCTGTACTGATTTTTCTACGAATTCCTACGCGCATATACGGCCCGACGAAGTGTGTCGAGTGTCTTTTGGCGATCTTCCACTAAGAAAATAAGCACCGGGCGCCTCCGTATGCCGAATCAGTGCCAGGAGCTTTTCGTTCCACGGTAGTTACATTAGCATTCGAAGGTCCGGTTGTTTCGTATCGTCAAGATCTTTTGTTTTCTTCAGGTTAGCTGGAAATTATTGTTGGTAAATTAAGGAAACGAAGCCTGGGTTTTAGCCAAGTGGACAAACTTCTCCGATTGATGCGATATCGTTAAGACGGTTTCTTCTAGGTCGATGAAGGTATGCACTCGTTCGCTTGGACGTCGTTCACTTTTTTATGCAGTTAGTGACCTCAGAGAGATGTGCCAGAGAATCGGTTATTTTAGCTGTTGGATCACTGGTTCTTGAATATACATGTGTATGTAATAGAAGAGTCCGTAAGATTTGATGTAATTAATGTAGACGATATCGATCTTGGAGCGAAAATTTTCATTCTTCTAACGTTTGTGAAAATAGTCTTGCGATATTTTTGCGTTTTTAGCTTCTTTATTTTTAGCTATAAAAATTTCCAGTTTCCATATTTCTGTTTATCCTAATTTCTAATTTTTCATTATATCAAACCTGATAACTACTAGCAACTAACATTCAATCGTTACTATCTACAATATCCTCACTTACTATCCCAAGGAATTCTAAAAAGCACCAAGTTCTATCTGTCCCTCCAAGGCTCTCACCTTTTTACCTTTTCTTCTTTCATCACTCGGGTAACAGCATGTCGAAGCGATAAGTTGATAACTTGATAGATCGTTTCGTTTTTCGTATCTTTTCACCTGGAATGAAGGTTACTTGATGATGGATAGCAGTGAGCTCCGCGCGTATATGGTCACTGGAACGAGGTTCGTTCTCGTTCAAATGCGAACACACGAACCGCAATCGGACTTCAAGAATGGACACATCGAAAGAGAGAGTGAGGAACAGAGATTTGTTCATTCATCGTTGGATCTTCATCACGTGTCAGCCTATTATTCGATGACTCAGGTTCTTTAAATAGCTAAAATAATTAATTTTTGTATGAATAAATTTTAATATGTTAAAGGTGAACCAAAGGGTAGACACTAATCGATCTGTAAACTAATAAATCATTTTCTAGATAGTAGTCGAGCTACTAAATTTTGTTTATGAACCACCACGCGTGCCTCAATATTCGTGATTGCTTCTTCATCGTGAAATATATCATATTTGGATTATCGGAATTTGAGATAATTAGAATAAAGCGGTTGGTTCGAGTTTATTAAAATTTGTTTGTCTCGTGAATTATTGTTTGTTTCAGAACAGTACGTTTCTGATAATTTTAGTGCGTTCAGCAGTATCCGAGTATTTGGCATCAAAGTGTTTGTTCAGCTTTTCGTGGTAAGCAGTTTCAGTTTGAATTAGCGGTTGGTTTTAGGTCAAAGGAAGATTCGATAAGGTGATAGGTAAAGTACTTTGTATCTACTGATGCGGATAGCGATACCATTTTAATTACAGAATGAATTTATGAATCGAGTTAATCTTATAACTATCACGAAGATTAAATTTTTCATCTAAATTGTGTATCGAGTTTGAAATACTATCGATTAATAAATGTATAAATAGTATATCTTTCCAATTTGCGATATCGAATCTTATTTTACAAATTTCTACAGATAGATACTACAGGAAACATCACTACTATTCAATTGTGCCAAAGACTCTTAGCAATGACGATAAATTTATCTAAAAATATTTCTAACAAGATATACGAGTGCCAGAAGCAAAGCATTTTATAAAAATAATATTTCCTTATGTTTTTTCGAAGCAATAAAATAATTGAATTGTCGATATGATTACTGATATCACGGTGGGATAAAGCGGTCGCATTATCGGCAGGTTACCGATATATCTTGTCGTCTGCCCACTCACCTGTTCACCTGTAGACATCTGCCCTTCTCCTGTCCGGTTTGAGTAAGGTAACGGTTCTCCCTGTTGTAGGATAATCGTCGTGTACGAGCAAGACAGGATGAGAACGGATAGAAAATGAAAAGAACAAAGAGAAATTGTAGAGAAATCGTGAAGGATCCTGTAAAGAAATAAATGTCTATGGATAATTTACAGTGGCTACAAAGGTGTTGGCACGTTAACATATTTATTGTATTTACATGCTTATCAATTAAGTCCAAGTATATTAACTTGAACGATTACAATGAAAAAACTATACTTATATTAACGTGGAATATTAAAGTGGGAAACTACCCGACTCTATCTAGAAAAATGTCTGAAATCTCTTCATTTACAATATATATATCATACTATTCAACACTTTATAGTATTTAATTGCGTTTCAAACAATTCTTTCTGTCCTGAACTGATATTTCAATCTTAAATTTTCGCACAGTTTCATGGGATCGCTCTATTTGATTCAACACGACTCGTGTGTCATATTATCGAGTCAATGATCTTCCATGTACACAAGAGAAAAAAAATCCTGGAAGTGGACTTAACCAAGCCATCGATCAAATTCCATCGTTTAAGGAAACCCTTGTCACTAGGTCAGTTGCCGTCTCGATGGAACCGGTCTCGAACCACTATCGATCGATTATATCCGCTTGCGGATTATCGAGAACGACGGCTCGATCGTTCCAGATTGTTTTTCTCTGGCTTACTATGTAGTAAACAGCTGACAGCTATTAATTCTCACGAGGCGACCAATCTTCTTTCTCTTCCCTTGATTTCCGGTAGAGATCGAGGCCACCAGCGAGCTGGATACATCGATATAGAAACGATTCCTCGAGGAGTAAAATCGTTGCTCGTTGCTCACGTTTCTTTATTATGCTGGCGTAACGAAGGCCATGGAAATCAGGCCAACGGATTGGTAATCAGCTACTAGTGGAGTTTCCGTTCCGCGTGACCACTTTCCTCAATCAAAATCGGGTGAAAATCAAGAGGAAAGCCGGTAGCTGGGGAAACTTTAATCATTCACTAATGATGAGAAACTGTTTTCGCATTTGTGTCAGTGAGGACCGATTGAAAAGTAGAGTTGTTAGGTTGATCATGTCTGATTATGGATATGGTGTGTAAAACTTGAAGTTAACAAACTTGGTTTGTTTGGGTTGACAGGAGGAATTACATAATTCTTCTTCGATCTTTTACGTGAAAAGAATTGACTGGTATGAAAGTGTGTTACTTTAATTTTTGGAATCTTTAAGAGAATTACTTACTTACTTACTTACTAATTATTGTAACGTGAACGAAATGGAAAATTATGAAATTGAAGTACTTTTCAATTATTTTCGTTAGGATCTATTATCTGCATTATATCTTATAAATGGATTAAATTCCTTATTAATTATGTCACAAAAATGTAGCAACACTATACTTCTAGGAATATCGATTAACGTGTATATTCATCCTGTTTGTTCCATTTATATATAACAAATATAAAAGCTGGACGATTTTATATTACAACCCAGTACTTCTTCAGATTTTATCTCACGATAAATCTCGGATTCTCTGGTCCCTAGTATCGTTTAAATAAGGTCAGATTTAGTCCTCCCTCCTCATCAGCGCCATTTCTAAACCCTGCACGATTGTCCCATTTAAAAATCGAAGAACACTCTCGGGAGATTTGTCGTAAATTTTTGAACAATACGACCGTTCAATGATCGTAAAAGAATCACGTCGCTGTTTGGGGTAATTTCACGGCACAGCGTTCGATCGAGCCATCCTGTATAAAGCACGTCTGTATAATCCCGAGGCTCGTCCGGAACCGTAAAAAGGTCAACGAGACTGTTCCAAACTCGAGTGGTCTACTGTATAAATTTTTGATGACACACATTTCGCCTGTTTGTAGCTGGTGCTCGAGCCGGTGATCATTTCGCCTGTCGTTCGCCAACTTAACCATCGATAATACGCCACGCGAATCTGATTTGTGAAAAAAATGTTCAAGGAAACTCATCAGAAGTTCCAATAAGTGCCTAAGTTTTTTAACGAAACGAATTGCGTTTCCGAAAAAAATTGATAGTATTTGCCATTTGTTTTTCTAAATTGTGTTATCGTCGTAGAAACTGTTCTTTAGAAACTAGTTGCAGGGCTTTTATTAATACGAAGAGTTGGGAGAAAATATTACCACGAAAAGGAAAACGTTTCTCTTAAGTGTTTTATAGTTTTCTTTTTACCGAGCTCGATGAAGTTTGTTAATCTTAATGCATTCGTTTTGTCCTCTTGTATTTTTCTTCTTCGATCCAGACGTGTTTTTCTATTGTTAAAAAAATTCTCCAATTGGAAAAAAATATGAACGAATTGCACGCAACGTTTCTACAACATGGTACTCTGAAAACACAGTGTCGATACAGCACGGAACGAACTCACCATGTTATAGGAGTTACAGGTTGACTATAATATTAATATGTACGACTTTTCATTTCAATTGTAATAAAAAAGTTAGCTTAATGAAGAAAAATTTCCTCGGATTGCATTTCTTATTCGAATCAACCAACTATACGTTATACAAGGGAACGTTATATCAAATAAATTCCACAGTTTTTAAAAAAACCATAAATATATGTACTGCGCAATATTTTAGACGTAGCTTTTCTCACTGAAAGTATATAACTATTAAACAACTTACAATGAAGAAGGTACTTTTGCTTTGTGCTTTGAACACTTGCCGCACCTTTCACGTTACAGCGCATATTTCAACGCGGTCTTCGTAGAAACTTCGCGCTTTTCCGCGGTGAGTTTTTGTCGACCTTTTGCCGAGTTTCCTTTTTTCCTTTCGGCATTCGTTCCATTTTGCAGCACTGCGTGGGAAGGCACACAATAGTTTTGTGACACGTAGCCGCGCGTGTCGAGAGAGATAATATGACGACCAGGCAACGAAAGGGAAGTAAAGGAGACCAGAGAAATGGTATCTACCCTTGATCGATCGAGTTTGAGTGGCAGACAATGAGCTAGCCTGTCGTCTAGATTCTAGATCGACCATCTGAACGTCGACCAGCGAAATATCGCCCTTAGCTTTCACGGAACGTAAATACGTTTCTTCTTCGTTTTCGCGTTTGACTTTATTAATGAGATCGATTAATAAGCAGACATCTAGAA
Source organism: Bombus flavifrons (assembly GCF_040668555.2). NCBI lineage: Eukaryota > Metazoa > Arthropoda > Insecta > Hymenoptera > Apidae > Bombus > Bombus flavifrons. The sequence continues at coordinate 6,675,216 of NC_138446.1, read as the reverse complement.
ATATTATTGACAGTTTCAAAGCTTATAGTCAGTTACGAAAATATACGGACATTTATGATAGAAAATTTGTTTGTAGAAAATTTATAGAAAAAATGCTTGCGATAAATGTCATGTAACTTCTACGTACATTTTCGAATCTGTTTCAAATTTAACTAATGTAAGCATAATAATCATGTGTCTTTATGATGCAAACGAAATTTTAAAATGTGAGTATTCAAATATTTTGCTATATCATACAAAATAATGAGAATTTTTGTTAGTGTTTTCATTGATATTAATGCACACGTTGCTATTCCGTTGCGTATCGTTTCAACTTTATTGCCGACGCAAATGTCGTGTGCTTGGTTTCATCGAATATTCGTTGCTATCATATGTTAAACGATAAATGTGTTTGTTTATAGTAAAACTGTTGCTAATTCTAGTGTATTATGCCTTCTCTATAAAACTATAATATATTCGATTGATAATATTATTCAAAAAAATATTCGATTTCGAAAAAGTTAAAAGCAGAATGTCGCGTCATAATGATAATTACCCGTTATTCGTCCTCATTGATATTTCTTCACGTTTGTTTTGCCGTTTTAAACACCTCATTTATATCGAATAAAACGGGCTAATAACCATTCTTCATAAGCAACCACAATAATATTTCGCTCGTTCGTTTGAATAGCTTCAGTCCCTTAGCACAAAGTTGTAAAACGACTATAATATAGATGTTTGGAGAAATTATAGGCGACAAAAGCGACCGGAGGATGGAAATTTCGGTAATTATCTTGTCGAATAAAGTCGAATGCTCAAGGCGACGTTCATGGAGAAAAATCGATACAGCAATCCACTCTATGCTGAGCCTCCTTTTTGCACCTACTTTCGCACAAAATACTCTGGAGAACGTTGAACAAGCACGAGCAGCCACAAGCTGGAAAACGTCTCGTTCTCCACGCGCGCAACAGACCCTTTGTGTTTGTATTTGCATCGGCCCTAAATGCAGCCGCACTCGAAACGAACCGTTTCTGCTCCATATTCCGAGTAGGCTCGCGACGTGACTTTTTCTCGATTAATGACGTTCGTTGTCAACGTCTCTCTTCTCTACGTACGTGTACAACTATTTTCGTTCCCTTTGTCTTACTTTCTTTTGAAGCGAGGGAATGTATTTTAATTTCGATGTGCACATCTATTTTGGGAACGCGGTCGAAATATCGGTGAAATTTCGTGAACAATTCCGTGAAAGTAAAATAAAATTTTCAAACTATACATACTTCTACCTGTAAGTCACATTTAATATTTAATACGTATACAGTATGTAATTATAATAAATGAAGTTAGCATTATAAAATGAAAATAACATTTGCTGATTGTATATATTGCTGTCCAAAGAGTGATTTACTTTTTGAAATGATTTTTTTAATTATACCTACGTTAAATCTGCTACTAATTTTGTTATTCGTTGAAAATTAATGTATCAATAATAGTTTCTTTTATTTCATTAATTTTTCTAATGGAAAATTGATATCTGCTTGAACTGTTAGGTTTCATGGAGCGGATAGTAGTTCCAAATTTTTTTATCGATAGGTGTTCGAAGGAAAATTAATAATATGGATGATTCAGGTAACAATAGTTCGACTTAGCTTTGAATTAGTATAAGTTGAGTGTGAGACTAATAATGCAGAGGTCGGGTTAATTTATTTTATATAGGTTCTCGTAAGTTTGCGATCAGCTCACATAAAGTAAAATTCACTTCACATTATTGCGTGAATGTTATCTTCTTAAAGTATAAACTTCTTTTATTTTCTTTCGTTTTCTTCGTTCCTTTGTCTAGATATTTTAATGTGATCATTCGTTGTGGTAATTCGATTTTTCCCCGCAAAGAGCTGCAAGAGCATTCTTAGTGTAAATTTACTAACCCTGCCTGCTAAAGAGTAAACAGCAATTTCCTTTGAGTACTGCGACTTCTTGTACAACAGAACGCTCTCAGTTGTTCGATAATTAAAAATGCATTTCAAACAAAATGCAAGATACTTTTAAACGAGAACATATTAATTAAAAAATTTATTAGTTCACTAGTTCATTCATTCTAGGACTTCATTAGTTCTAAATAAGAATTTTTAACGAAGGACTTCGTAGGATATTTATGTGCAATATTCTAGTTTATTAATGATCAAACTATTTGTTTTCGGCAGAATTGCTTTGAAATTGTATTGCCTCATATCTTTCTTACAAAAACATCAGAAAAGACATGTTTCTATTAAGCATTACATATCTACATAAGTATTACAAATAATTCTTCTTTCTGCTAGTGTTAATAATATCATATTCGATATTTTTTTGCAATTTTATTTCAATGAACGTGAAAATTTAGTGGACCTACCGTAAACAATTACAACGAAAAGTAGAGGATAAGATGGTGTTCGCTTGTTATCGTGTGCTTATCCAGCCTTTCGAAAGCTCTCAACAAAACGAATTTGATAAGCGCGCGCGATATTCGCAGCGTCGTCGGTTGAGTGAGCTGAGACGAACGGAAAGGATTCGAAGCCTTTCTTCCTTCAGCAGCTGATGGGAAACGGCGTATTGCGTCGTTCCATTTAGACAATGAAGCATTTATAGCGAGAACTGCAGGCCTCGTTATTCAACGCGACCGTGTCAGTCGTGCGTTGTACTTCCGCGAAATTCCCTGTGCACCGGTTGATGTAACTCGATGCATTGTCTCGATTGCATTACGTAACATCGATGCGAATGCAAGTGGAAATCGGTATTTTCGTAGCATCGCGTGGAATATTTTCGAATATGTTGGATATTTAAATTTTCGTGATATTTTCTCGAATAAAATATTATAAATAACGATGTTAAAAGAGTGAAACGTTAGTTTTGCGTAAAAGTGTAAATTACGTGAAGAGAAAATCAGGTACGACTTGTGACTGCGATTTTTTTTCAAAAAAGATTTATTTATCATCGCCGTAAAATTTCTCATTCTTCCAATTGAAATACTCTTCTAGTGTTTTACAATCTAATTCCGAGAATTGAATTTTTTTCTAGCAATTTTTAGAAAGATTTAATACGTTGTCAAACTATTCAGAAAATAATATTGTGAACGTCGCCTTTATCGCAGATTTTTCCGTTTGCTATTCATCACTTCTATCCGACGTACCTACAAGATACAACGTCTAAGATGTATTTTATTATAGAATTTGTTTTGTTTGAGAATTGATAAATATAATTATAAGATCATTACAGCTACAAGTAAAATTTAAAAATAAAACTTCCCAATCGATCCAATAATTTCTGATTAATGTTTCTTATTTATTTATTTCTATGCATTTCTAGAATGTCGAATTCAGTTAATTCTTCAAATTATTATTTCTGCAAGAATCGCGACAAAATTTGCTTTCCCAAACGATACTTTTGCGCAACTTCCAGTCTAATTTTCTGTGCTGCCGAGTGTTCAAACTTGTAGCTTCCCGTTGTCCGAATTCGGGTTAAACTCTGGAGGCAATGGCGTTAAACATTGGCGAGTGCCAACTTGGAAGTGTTGTAACATCAAGAAGTAACTTCCTTGTAACTTCGTGGATGGGAAAGGAACAGCTGAGTAAAAAATTCCTGATAACCTATTTTGATAACTCTGCTTGAAATCTAATAGCGAATCCGTACGATGCAAGTTCATTTCGTTTCCTTTCTTGCACGTTCACAAAATGCAAGGTGTCAAGGCAGATTTTTACATTTCGGATTAAAAATTTCAAGATACTCAGTCTACAACTTCCGAAAGTTCCGTTAACATAATTTTGCCTTTACAAGAATCTGACCCGATTTCTCTTCACCTTTTTACATTTTTAAGAAGTTGGATATTATTGAAAGATTTACTTCTTTTTATCTAAATATTACTACTCTATCTCGAACTTTGTGCAAATTAAAATTCATATAAAATATCACACAAATATTCTGATGATTCATTCACAACCGATAATAGAGTTCTAATCTTTTTATTGTCAATTCTTTCAACTTTCGATATATGTAACTTGTAGTAAATTGTCTTTTTAAATATCTTTAATAATAGACGATAGGACACAATTTAATAGCCGTTATTGACCAGTCAAATTTACAAACCTGATATAAAAATTTTCCTCTTTTTTTATTTCATGGAATATACACGATTTTACCACAGTGCACTTTCACGCATTTTCCCCGTACAGTAACTGCCTACTGCGGTCGCTTTGAACTCAAATCCCTGTCAGAGGCACGTTCCCTTTCATCATCCGTATAATCTCTACCGAGAGGGAAACACTGGCCCAAAAGTTCCCCTTAACGACCCGCTGCGCTGTTTGCCATTCGTCGTTCACGGCAGTGCCAAGGTCTCCCAGTTCGCTCCTCATCTTTTTTTTTTCCCCTGTAGCAGCTTCTTGCCCGGGTCCCTCTCCTCCGACCAGCACTTCACCCTCTTTCCCTCGTCTTGGCACGTTTTCAGGGTTAAAAAAGAAGCATCACCTCGAGAGCCGAGAGAGCGAGAAAAAGGAGTCATCGTGACATCGTCGTCGGCGAGAAAGAGCCTCCGCCGGAAGTCAAAAGTCAGCCCACACCCCTTTTTTCGTTCCGATCAGTCGCGTTGGCGACAAGCCAGCTTCGTTATACTTGCACCATCGAAATCGTCGAAAGTAGATAAAAGAGTAGGAGGAGAAGAAGCTGGAATGTTCGATCTTCATGGGCATTACTGTTTAACAGGAAAGAGAATTGCAGATCGAAAATGATGAAGATATATTTCAATAGCGACAAATTTTTCAGGAGGAGCAAGAAATTTGGAACTTTACGAAAGAATTATCTACCGAGCACATAGTGTCGATAAAAAGAATAGATTTTTGGGAAAGAATGGTTAAATACAATTTCTTATCGCTTGAAATCCCCTTTTGACGGTTTTGTCGTTATTCTAACACAGGACTGAGTTATCTTAGGTTGCCATTTTTTGAAATAGACACGAATAGCTTATGGTGAACATCCGTGCAGGAATTTGAACGTTAGAGCGTCAAATATTAATTAATGAACAATGCGATCGAAAGATCATGATTTTGCAATGCGACAAATGCAGTTGATTTAAAAGATGTCATTTTCCATACCTGGTCAAATTAGTCATTAATATCATTAAAATTGGTTTATTAATGTCAATCCTAACATTAATTACATATTATTACATCCTGAAAACCCACTCTGAATTTTTCCTTAACCTGTATTGATATTTAGTTTGTCCATTTTTGTTTGTAATATCTTTAAATCTATAGATAGGTATAAATCACTATCGACAGGAGCATATGGGAGGAGTTACGCATTGATTTTAATGAAATCAGCTAGGTGGATGGAAAATTGTGAAGTGTTTTTATAAGTGCTTGATATAAGTTGAGTAGATGATCATTAGGTTGTGAAATATTTAGCATCGTGTTGTGTGTTGGTGCATGAAGTAGTTAAAGTTTTACTGCTCTTTCAAGAGAGGAAATAACTAGATGACTGCTCTAATTAGTCTCGCTAAAAAAGGAACTAGGATGTAACGAGAAAAAATAGCGTTCTATGAAGCTACTGGTTCAGTTATTACTTCTATAATTGTCAACCTATGGATATATATTAATTGATTATATTTTACTCGGAAGTATCGTAAAATTTCATCGTATAAATGCTAAAATTAACGAAGATCGAAATTATCATAATATATGTAGATTCTTTATATTGCAAGATCCCGGATGAAATAAAAAGCCCAAAGGTTTTAATACATTTCTAATGATTTCTTCCGTTTATCTAATTTTTCATACGTGTCCTAATTCTTATGAATAATATTCTTATAAATAAATATCACAAAGCAAAATTTCCAGTACACCATATAATTTTTCTATTATAACTTTCCATCGAACTTTCTGATGAAACCCAAACGTAGAAATTTCGCCGTTGACATACGTCCCTGAACAATTTCAACGGAACGTGAAGTATAACATGTCTGACAGAAAAATCTTTTCTTCAATTCCTTCAATTGTAAATGAGATTGATCGATCGGAAGACTTCTCCGAGTGTTTACTGATCCTGTTGGACTGGATGTATTCTAGGTTTTGCAGTGTTCTCAGAGAGAAGTCCTCCCTTTGTTTGATGGATCTCCAATGTCTGCGAGCTATCGATCGGTCGCTTGAATAGTTAAGGCATTAAAGGAAATGCATTGTTGATGGGTAATTTGGTTGACTACGTTTTCTGAAAACGTCGATGTCCGAGCACGTGTGTGCATTAGAACACAAGGTCGCCGTTAAGTGCTTGAGTCGAAGGGTAAACTATGAGATTAAAACTAACCGTAGCACCATGTCATTCAGAAATAGCTTCTCTGCATGATTCCATTTCATTCTGTTACAGCTGCTTGATATTCGTTTAATATCCTCTAACAACAAGAGGATTCCATAGTATTCGAAGAAAAGGTAGAATCTCGATATTACTCGAGTATAAAAATTCTTTCTCCTTTTACGCCATAAAGGATTCGACATTTTATTGTTAACTATATTTTGTAGAAAATGTTAAATAGCTTGCAATTGTTGTCACTTGTTATTGAATTATAATTGTTCTTAATTGATACATACAGAATGAAAATTTTGGAATAACAAAACATTGTAATGTCAAAAACTAGATTATAGAAAATTAATCTTTTTCATTCGAGTTGAGAACTTGGGAAACTTTTAGAATTTAAACAATTTTTGTGAATTTACGTTCTATTTAAAAATCTCTCGTTTATAAAAGGGATGATATTCCCGAAGCAATCCCTTTGAATCACTGTTTCATTTCATATCGTACTACTACTCAGATATAGCTTGTAATACATGATATAATAATTTACAATTATTAATATGCGATTTTCATCATTTTTGTACTGCTGTACCATCTCAATTTTTCAATGAATTCTTCCATTCATCACTGCACAAGTCACTGCACATATATATACATAGTGAGGTTTACGTAGATATGTGAGACGTACTACATAGAAAGGGTTAATCCCCTAGTGATTATGCGTCTAGATGTATACTGTAAGTTTGTCGATCTGCAACTGCAGTTGCGATGCCATGACGCGTAAGGGCACGCTTTCCTGCCTCTGCATGTCTACTATCCGTACACATACACCTCATGGAAGTGTGGATCGTGATGCTATGCAAACGAACCGTGTATAGTGAGGAACGATTTAGGCTTGCTTCATACATGGGTGGAACTGCACGAGCGTCGGTAATCTTGCACACTACTTTTTGCGTTAAATTTGGACCAAGTGATTATCGTTATTAGTCTTTTTTACAAATTAAAATGGGAAATATTCTTTTAGAATTTAATTGCTTATGCTGAAGCGACCTAATTTCCTCAAATTTAATTTACTGTTACCGTGAGCTTTTTAAACGTTTTATTTTTGTTCTTTGGTTCAATAGTGAATTCTACGAAGACAAACGATTAATCACATTAATTAAAATCTTGTTAGAATTTTTCGAATCTTATCGTTATATTGAATATCCAAAATTATATTCATTAAATATCCAAAATATCCACGAAATACTCTATTATATTATATCTAATGAACAGGATAAACTATGTATCTAGTTTTCATTTCTTCATTAATTTTCACGAAGATGCAAATTTTCATAAAGGAATTCGCAGTCCAATAATTCCTATTAAAGATCCTCCAATCTGATTGACAGGAAATTTCACGACAAAACTGATAACACCTTGGTATAACTGTAGCATACAACGCGATAGCACACGTGGTGCACAGAGATTGATATTTCGAGTTCGCTTGCTCCATTATTATCGGTGGCGACACTTACACGTTGCTCGTGCTTCTCGTCGCAAAATTCTCCCTCTTTCTCTCTATATAATACGCCTTTTGTGTTAGTCGATTAAACCAGCTCGTGGTAATTGTTGAACAGTGCGCATTGGTAAATAACAACGGTCGAAAGGATGGACAGAAATGTCGATGGCGATGGCAAATCGCCAAATCAGCGGCTGCCTGTTACCATTTATCGTCACTTTTATGTAACCATCGTTCGAGGTAACTGGAACAATGGCAATGGGAATCTGTCAGAACGATAACATGTCGCTAGCAACGATATTCTCATGTGAAAAATCATCATGCAGATTCTAGCCGCTTTTTAAGACTTTCAAGCGATATTTTAAAGAATTGTGAGGAATATTGTATAACTGTATAACAGTGTTTATGCATTATGCTATTTTCGTTTACTTATCGTATGTCGAATGTGATTTTAAGGTTCTGCACGAGTGAACTTCGTGCCGAATTTCTTCAAGACATGTGAAAATAATATTTTCATGAAATTTCCACCTTTCCTTGGAATTCGAATAGTCCGCGGTTCATTAAAATTCAGGACACTCGGAAGTTAAGGTATTTTACGAGACTTTAGGGTTTTCTCTTAGTTTTACGCCAGGCATTTGTATTCTAAGCGCGATGCTTGTCTTTCGTGGTAAAATTTTCGGGATCGTGACCGAGCTGATGATCGACGGTTCGAATTTTATAAAATATTTTTTGGATATGTCACGGTGGTTTGATTCAGTGGGCATGATATTTCCTTCGATCGTCACTTGAAACGATGATATAACGAACCTTCAGATCTTATAATAACCCAATTACGTTAATATCTATTTTATTCCACAGTCGTAAAGTAATTTGAGTTAAGGTTAGTGTTAGGGTTACGATAAACGAAGACTTTATTGAATTTAAATTACGTAGTTAATTACTTAATTATCTATAAATAAATAATATTCCATAGGAAAAATATTCAAACAAGTGTGAAAATAGTAGTTCAAACCTGTTTGTAAAACTGCAATCGCTTTGTATTCGATTTATCTGATCGAGGAGTTATTAAACAACTGGCATGCAGCTCGTTACAGAAATAAGCATTTTCCTCGATGCTATAGAATTTTTCCACGGTCGCCAAGAAATAGCGTTGGCATTGCGAGCATACTTGAACCGAGTTTTAGACGCGGTGTAACCGCTAACTACTGCTATTCCACTCCAGGGACGTGCATCTGTCGAGTACATATTTATGTGCGATGCCTGTTGGACAAAGTTGCTGCAGAGTCTTTGAAAGCAGTTTGTGGGAAGTCAAAGTACCATCCACAGGTCGATTTGACTATTTACTTGAATCTTAAGGTATGACGAAAGAGGTAATTAAGAATAATTCTTTGGTAATTATGGGTATGCTAACCATCGTGGAAATAGAAAATGAGGAATTGTGATTCGTTTCTTTTTCACAGATTTATATTTGCTATTTGAATTTATTGTTCTAGCAATTAGAATGTTTTCTTTTGTATTTTGGATTGTATTTGCTATAATCATTATATCGTACCACTTGCCATACAATCCTTTCATGAATACCTGCTGGATAATAATTATCGATATTATATTAGATAAACATTGAAATAAGTTTCTGATCATTCTTAATCTGGGGAATAGTGATTAAATTTTTTATTTGTATTTTTGATATTTACACAATCCACAGCTCCTCTAAATTCGTAACAAAAATTTCTTCCGTAAAGGCTATCCTTTCTGAATAGCGCTTGCAAACATTAATGATTCACAAAAGTATTCGCAAATCTAACTCATCCAACCACATTTTCACAGTTTCTATTTTAACTACGCCGAACACACTTTATCTTGTTTCCCGACATTCTTCGGTATTTCTGTTTCTTCGTCCAATATCTCTGAGAACGAAACATCCTCATGCACGTTTCGTCGGCCTGTCGCAAAAATAATAACGTCCCGTTGTGTTCGTTTATTTTGGACGACCGATAAAACCAAACGACGCGTCAGCCCAGGTTGTTTAACATTCCTTTGTCCGCACTGACAAACGACTCTACTGGAAGACCATGGGATTGTCGAAGATCCACCGAAGAATAAATTTCGAGAACGCGACCAAAAAGAAACAAAACTGTCAAAATGACGCGATTCTTCAGTCATGTCAAAAGTTATAAATCAATTTTTATTCCAAGTTGGTCATTTTTACCATTCTTATACATGTATATATGTATATATAATTTACATATATGAAACAACATGTTGTTGCCCTCTAAGGCACATTATATTTTTATTTTAGTTTGTTGCAAATAACCAAAAACCGTGATTCAATATCTAATTGTATTTTCGTATTGCTTGAAATTTTTTACCGACCACACTACCTGTACACTGTTACCTACTCGTACCTGTTCACCAACCCTTTATCAAGCCTTGATTGGTTGTTGCTAGCTTTTACAAACCTTATAAAAAAAAACAGCCATCGCAATCAACTGTCAGTCCGAAATATTCACTGTAATAAAAGAGGATATTCCACAAAAGCGAACTAGTACATATATTTTATCCTTAATCCTCAAAATTGTCAGAATAACGAAACAGCAAACGTACAAAACCTCAAGACTCATCACATCACAACGTCGTATCGATATCATCGTGAGTTCGATGCCAATCGAGGAAAAGATCATGGTAGCTGACATTTACAATAGAATATGCAATTAAACTATTCGTAATACGCTATAATGATTAACAATAATAAGTTATAATATGCAAGTGATGTAATAAATAATTCAGGAATACATCTAGCTGAAAATATCTGGTGGTGGAAAACTCGAATTGGTGTGCAGAGCCATTTGTTGCGATGCGTCCGTTATAAATTCGTAATTTCCGTGGAAACGGGATTCCGCGACTCGATCGCGCGCTCGCTCGATCACGCATCTCGTTGATTTATTCGGCCGTTACGCGAAACAACCTGTCGTCAATTAATCTCTTAAGCTGGCAAGACGAATTAACCTGCGAGCATTCCCAGAGGAAACTCAACGTTCCGCGCATTTTGCTACGGATGCGCCGTTTCTGACATGATTAATACGATTGCCTGCTTTATGAAGGTTTTACGTGATAGGTTGGATGCCGTGGTTCATTCAGAATTCGGAAATTCGTTTGTTTCTTTGGTCGATGGCGCTGCAAATCGGAAATGATGAAGCGGTTTGATCTCTTTGGTCTTTCCATTCTCTCTCCCTCTCTCTCTCTCTTCAGCAAATATCTAAATCTTTGGTCATTTCAATTCCCAATTCTTTAATTTTTCAATTTTTGGATCTTGGGGTGTTTCAACTTGCAATCTTCGAACGTTTCAATCTCTTAATTCTGTAATTTTTTAATCTTACGATCTGCTAATTTTAAATGTTTAAATCCTTCAATTAGCAAACTTCGGATCTTTGAATGTCTAAATTTTCGAATATTCGCATCTTTGAAATTTCGAACTTTCGATCGTACAAGTTTTTAGTTTCTCGATTCATTGAATTTCTGGATTTCCAAATGGTACAATCCTGTTCAGATTCGAAATGGAATCTTCTTTTGTTAACTTCCAGGGTCTTAAATTTATTAAACGAGAGGAATGCATTTATTCCGAGTTAACTCCAATCCAGTATCTCGATTTTTTCCACGAATTAATAGGAACTATATCGTCCATTACTTTCTCTCTTGTCTGGAGTTCAAAAGGCAAAATTTCCCTTGGGACTTCTCGGAGAATCATCGAACAGCAAAGTCCTGGAAGAAAACTTCTCATTCTCGAGAATGATTAATTCGCTGCAAAAGCGAGGCGCAGTTTCCACGTAGGCTGATGGTGACTTTAAGTGAGAAGTTAGGATGCTTTGATGAGCATAATTCACTTTCCTTGCGTTCCGTGAACGCGGTGCCTGATACTCATTTCATCTCTTTTTATTGTTGTTACGAGAAATTTCATTAGATTAAAAAACTTTGTTTTCTCGCAGTGGCAAACCGTTGCTGTTTTTCAAACTATGTATCCTGTTTTTCTAATCAAATGAAATCCTTTATTTTACTTGTTCGATAGTTTATTTTTGGAGAGACCGATGAAATTTTTGTGCAGATGGTTTATGAGAATGATTTTGGTCTTCAAAACTCAGCGTCATTTAAAATAAATTGTAAACTATAAGCTGGAATGTTCCAACTTCTAGTTACCAATTTTGATAAATACCAGATTCCTCTAACGAAGTGAACTTTGTTCTTTTCTTCTTTTTATTAAACAACGAAAGTTAATTAAATTAACTTCAATATCTAAGGTTAATTAATTTCAATAATATCAGTACAATGTATTTTTAAGAAAAATGGAATGTCACATAAGAAGATAGTGAATAGTGATATCAGAGAGCCAGAGCATATCTAAATAAAAATATTATTTTCGAGAAATTAGCAAACTCTGGTTAACAAATTAAAAAACTCTATCCTGAAAGGGTCGAAAACTCACATCCGTGAACACGTGTCGTTCTGTAATTAACTGCTAACGAGCGTTGCGTGACTAGCGTTCCTATGCACTTAACTTTCTGATAAAGTGTAAAAAATAATCCGCTTGTTTTATCGGAAAATGTAGTCGTAGATAAACGCTCCATACGGTTCACTATTACGATCGACAGGTGTTACGCGTGGCAGCCTTTTATCTCGAAGATTACGGGACATGTCTTCCGTCAACATTGGAAATTAATCTTTATTTGCACGCTCATCAGCCTGGGTATAGCAACAGCAAACACGGCTCGTCCATGCATGGCTCTTTCGGGGCGGGATTTCGATCGAAGATTGTTCGATCTCATATGTAAATTGTTCTTAACTTAACAAAGTTTTTTTTTAATTTTGTATCTTTATTATATTTTTGTTATTTGATAGTTGGAACTTTAAACGAATTAAAAACCGAGATGTGTATTTGCAAGCGCAATACAATTAGTGAGCAACGAAGGCAATTTTGTAACACGTTGCAGTTAAGTGCGCTACTTCCCGCATTAAAAGCTGTGAACAAACCTTGTTTCCGGTTCGAGATACGCAACAGTGAAACGAACTGTTTTTCTCGTTTCGTGTAATGTATTCTTAGGAAAAGAAGAGCTGAAACATTTTGCGTGCAACGAAATTCTAAAAGGATTTGTAACCAAAACAACAATATACTTAGCAACAAATCAATTCTATGTTAAAGCAATTTGCTCGAAATATTCAAATCTTTCTCAAAATTATCAATAATTACGTTCGAATCCCTTTATTCCAATCGATTGCAACGTTGAAATTAGGTTCCCGATTTGACCATAAGAACTCGACTGAAGCTTTCGCGCGAAATTTGCTCGCGAACTTTTTTCACGACAATAACCGATTGATTGTTGAAGCAAAACGGATTATCACGAACCAGCTATTATTACAACGATGTCTTCTAGACCTTTTCTCATATTCATGATAGTCGTACGAGGCGCCGTTACTTTCATTCAGAGGCGTACCTTTCAGCCATTTGTTTCTTGGAATTCGCTCGCCGAGACTCTATTCACTAAGACGACTTTCAAAATTACCTTTACAGCATTTTCACGCGCATCATGCACGCAGTATTATCCTGCATTGTGTTGGAAAGTCGAGAAAATTGTATATAAAGCACGAACTTTGAGCGTTAACAACGACGAGATTTGATTTCTTAGAAGATATTGATACATGAAATAAAAACAAAATTAAATTGTTTTGAGATTAAGGGTCGATTCTCCATAGACAGGAACCTTGTACTGTATCTGACAAGTACTGGTTTCGTTCACTCTGACATACAGAGTACCGTTTAAATGTACACAGAAACAAAAGGAAGCGTTTTAGCGGTGATTGTCTATTTCTGTTTCGTGATCCAATCGGTGGAGCTACCTTGGGCAAACCCCAAACCAAACGTCAGAATAAAAGAGTAGTTGGCCCGTGTATAAAAGTTGAAAAATATAAAATAATATAGAGGGTTGAATGATAAGCCCACAGACAATTTTGTTTATTCTCGACTGGACAGTTTTTATATGTTTTCAACTTACAGCTACACTCAGAAATGAAATTCCTGAAATTTAATAAAGAAGGTACAAAAACGCTTTGCATCAAATTTCTAAAGTAACATGGAATGGTAGGAGTAAGAAAATTTACAATATCGTAAAGTATACTTGGTAAATAATTAATAATACTCAAAAATAATTTCCTCCGCAGAGAATTTCTGTAGAATTAGCAAATCAAATTATCGAGGCAATATCTGCTCATAATTTATCATCAAGGAATGTCCCCCTGACCAACGAAATTTGCAAAACACAATGTACTTTTCACAATAAATTGTTATGATTTTTCGAACATGGTTAGATCAGTAAGAATGTGATAGCTCTTCCATCAGCTGTCAAATGAAATTATTAAGATAACTATCGCTCGTAAGCGATAAGTTATCTTAAAAGCAAAATACAGAATTATTTATATATTTTTCACGATAAACTGTAGAATTACTGATGGAATATACTTAAACCGGTAAAAATATAACAGTTTCTCCACCAGCTGTCAGATGAAACTATCAAGATAATTATTGCCCATAACTCATCATTAAGAAATTTCCTACATTGCTGACCACCTAAATCAGCAAAACGTAACGTAGTTTCACGGTAAACTATTAGAATAATCGCTGATCAAACCCGACTAAATCAATAAAAATATAACAGTGTACCTGTGGCAGGTGTAAAGATTCTCATGAGAAACGGAAGTGGGAGTATCTCTAAGTTGCGATCCGGATGAAAAGGAATGGTCGTCGAACTATTGCATTGAATCCGGTCACGTGTTCACCATGGTTGCGTGACTGGCAGGGCACGTAGGTAAACGCATTGCTCACTGCGTAACACACTACGCGTAGTACTCGCGTACCGCGTTCCAGTACGTTTACACCGTAGTAGCAGGGGAATAACGGTGCTCGTTGTATGGCTGCGTTCACAACGTGCACTGGAACGTGACGTTCCCCCGATTTACTGAAACTCGATTAAAAAATTTCATCTACGATTTTTTCGTCGATGTGGAGTTATTTGGATTATGGAGGTGATGTGAAAATTGAAGCGAGTAACGGGAAATAAAATAATTTGAATATTAGAATACTTTCATCTATCATGCGATATAGTATTTCATGCATCATAAAAGTCCATTTATAGGAGCGAAATTTTATTTAGTGTCTGACTAACCGACTGAATCTATTTATTTCAACACGAACTTTTATCTTTCGAATGAGAAGTTGTATCATTGTTCTCATGGCGATAGGCATCTACATAAATATACATACATGTTTTTTATACATAGTTTATGAAAGATAATCTTTTGATTGACTGAACTGAATCATGTAAATTTATTTAAATAACGTACAAAACGATTTAATTTAAGATTTGTAAATTACACTCTTAATTAAAGTGGGAACACGCATTAAGTGGGAAACTCAGTTGTGACGAAAATTAAGAAGATTCTTTTCACTCAACTTTCCATTTAATCCTAGAAACGCATTTAATTTGTTTATATTTCATGGGTGATTAGAAGTATGAGTAGCATTAACTTGAAATATGTGTACTACGTATACGAAGTAAATATCTACTTACAATCATTGTTTTAGTAATAACCTCATTTTCTGGTTAATTAATTGTGACTGGAATAATTAAATTCACATTAAATTATGCAGCCATGTAGATACATTGTACTTATATGTATATTCTATATGTGGTATAATTAAATTCGCATAACATGTTTCTATTTTGTTTAGATATAGAGCAGAATATTCCACCATAATTATACGAATAGTGGAACATTTGAGTATACATATAGAATGTTTTGTTGATACAAGTTGAAATTGGACTTTGCCCTAACGACTCCCAAGATACTAATTGTTAAAATTATATAGAACAGTTTAGTAAACTTCTCTGTTGTAACAAACAAATTATAACTGTTGCGTTTTCTGTCTTTGTGCATTTTAACGACATGACTTGGAGGGACGAAAAAAGAAAGCAACGTTTAGCGTGTCAGAGCAAACGTTATTAAAACAAAGATATTTCTAACGACAAAAGTAATAAAGATAATCGTATCTCTTAAAAATCGAAAAATTATGAGTAATTATACTTGTCAATAAAAACAGTAATTTCTTGGTCATTTGTTAATGGATCAAAATGACTCATCGGATCTTCCTACTCTTAATCCCAAAAAGGTAGTTCACCTTGCATGCACCTCAACAGAAAACGATCCAATCAACCGGTCCTCGAGCAAAAAGTAACGAAACAGGACGAAAGAGACGAGCAAAGAAGCCAGACGATCCGTTTCGTTCGATACAGACTTCTTTTTCTGTATCGCATCGTATTAACGACTACGCTTAATATCCATCGCTGACTCATATTTCTTCTTTCGATTCATAATGCTTGCTGTGTTCGACGATACTGGTGCGTTAAGAAACAACCACGTTTGGTCGGAAGTGAGAATCATCGCTCTCTATCGATAACTTCGAAAGCATCCAGAGTTCGGTTGAATGCAATTATTTGCATATTTATTCGGTGGCAGAGCACACGCTGCCGATAAAAGGGGCGATATTGAAGAGCGATTCGGTGAAGTGATGGCTTGATGTGAATTCACCGGGAGAAAGTTTCGATCGATTCGGAAATACTTTTGCATCGTAGCTGGAAAAGAGAGAGGGAAAGAGAGGAGAGAAGAGTTTGTTTGTTCGAGGAGAAGTTTTATTCCTGTTACTACTTTCGTAGGGATTTTGGTTTTCTTTAAATGTATTACTAGTGCATATTATTTATTTATTATTAGTATACAGTATTAAATTTATTATGGTATATATTAAGTAATCTTTCTTTAAATGTAGTTACTCTGCGTGAAAACTATATTAGATTACTATAGAATTATTTTTAGTATTTTTCTAGTACCTAGAATCGTTGGTATGTAAAAGAAATGCGTTTCTTTAAAATTCATGGCTTCCTTTGGTTAGGGTTTTATTTTGATTGAAATCGTTCCTTAAAATTTGATCTTTTTTTTAGCTTGTATTTAAATTCTATATATGTACTATGTATTTTGTGTCGATATCGATAACCCGAAATGCAGATTGCAGAATAAAGATATATGGAAATAACTTCACGCCGTTGCTGAACGATTGATTTGAAGTTGTAATAAAAATAAATTGAAGTAACAAAAGAATTCAGAGTGGTTCTCGTTGCACTATCGATAACAATTATTTGTTCCATGTTTTCTATGTTTATAATAAAAACAATAGAATAAGGTGAAAAATGATAAATAAAAGGATATAGTGGGCGATTGAATTATTATAAACACTTGTAAGAATCTTGAATAAGAATAGAATGGAAAATGCACTTAAAACGAAATCTCCTTTATTACACAAAGCATCGTTGCTCTCCTCCTCCATGATATATAATAAGAACCTTTAAACAAATTTTTAAACAGAAGCGTAGAACAAATATGTATAAATTTTCTATTCGACCACAATAATCTAACACATTATATTACCAGTTTCTTTATCTCTTCATTCAAGTCCTTATCTCATCCACCGCAATTCTTCTACTCTCTCACACCTTAGACTCCAGTTCCGTCTTAGAACTCGCCTTAATGCGCCCACCACTTCCACTTCTATGCACCTTAGACCTGTCTACACTAAAACTTCGTCGAGTTGAGCGACACTGAATGATTCTCTCATTTCTTGGCGAGCTCGAACGACGGTAGTTCACGAATGAAACGGGTTTAAGCTTCGAGACTTTTTCGTACATTCTTTGAAGATCACTGGAGCGTGGCGTTTCATTAAGTTCTACGGTTGTCGTCACGCGTTTCGTTGAAACAACGTGATGTAGAGAATAAAACGATGGCAATCGAGATCCACGAGGAAGCGCAATTATATGAGCGTTTTCGTGTCGAGAAAGTCGTCACGTTCCAAGGACTCGCGGAGTAATATCTCTCTCTCTCTCTCTCTCTCTCTCTCTCTCTCTCTCTCTCTCTCTCTCTCTTTAATCGACCTCGAATCCGATCGGCGTACAACTAGATTCCTGTAATTACCGGATGCCTAACTCACAAGGACAATATCCTGTCCTACTGTTGCGGCACCTATGATTTCCTTCCACTTGCTTTGATACCATTTCCATGAATCTTTTCTGTTAGCTTGTTAAACGATAGACGAAATTAAATAGAGCGTAAATAGAGTTTGTAGGAAGTTTTCAATTTATTAGTTGGAATTTTTAAGAATTTTCTAATTTAGCTGTCGTGGATTTTAGTTTTCAACGAGAACGATTTTCTGATGTACTTAGTGTGGGAAATTTTAGTAGTACGGATAATAAACTGCTAGGTATTCTTTGAAGTTTGGAATTTAAGGTTCTGTTTTTTAATGGAGGAGATTTTACTGCGAATAATACTTTTCATTTTAAGCAATTCGTCTCATTATACATTTTGTACGATGCAATTTTTATATCCTTGAATTTATTACGTTGATTCTACGCTTGATTATTAAGATAAGATACAGAGATTCTTTATTAGTATAAGGTTTCATCATCATCATTATCATCATGAGCTAACAATCGCAATCTCTATTACATAAAAAAGATAGTAATACAATTAGTTTCGAGCGATTTGGTTTGTTGTTCGTTTCATACGTGTACAGGGATTAACATTTGCAACTTCTTAATCTTTGAATTTATTGCATTAATTCTACGTTTCGTAAATGTTGAAATAGTTTCGTATAAAACGTAATCTCTCGCGAGTTGCATTAATCAGTTACATCGAGGCTCATTATTCTGTTGCGTTTAATTGCAAGAAACTTTAATTACATAGAGTTTTCCTTGTTTAATTGTGCATGTAGAACGATTATAGTTGTTTTTCCCCTCTAGGCGTTTCTTTGAACTTTTTAGCATTTGGAATTAGTTCCTATACATAGTAAAAATCTTAAAAAAAAAAAAACAAAAAACAGAGAAATCATGAAATAAAGAAAGTTATTGCAATTAGTCTCTACGTATTTCCTTTTTATAGATTAGTTCCTTAAATAACAATATTATTCTTAATTGCAGCTGCATATGTAGTTGCAATTAAGTATGTATGTGATATTTTTTTTGACAAAATTTTAACGCGATTCGAAACAAAACGTAAATGTTATTACAATACACGTAACAATAGGATTTTAATACATATAAGATGTTTAAATTAACAAACTTAATGTCATATAGATGCTACACCTATCCTAAGATAACGTAACACGAGCAATAGAGAGGAGTAATTCGATGAAATAACAGATTCGTGTGAACAAATTTTCTGAATTTATAAATAAATCCATCTAATGGAGTATGACAATTTGATCTGTTATTATTATTAACCACTAGTTTAATTCTTTGTATTATTCAACGAAATTAAATCCTAATCATTATCCCCTCGGCTTTTTCTTATCCCTAATTATCCAAACATTAGCGTAACTGGATTATTTCGATAAGAGTAATATTTGTTTGTATCCTTTCGAGGTTTAAGGTCCTATTCATTATTCTCCTCAGCTTTCTCTAATCCCTAATTATCGAAGCATTAGTATGACTGTATTATTTCAATAAAATTAATATTTGTATTCTTAGAAGGTTTAAACTTACAAAGATCCATCCTTCATCGAAGTCTCTGAAAGGGAATCCTTGTAATTCAATTTCAGTCTCGGGTTAGACCCTCTTCTCTGCGTAGTCTTCTAAATTTTTAATCGAAGGAAGCTGTTCTTCCTGTGAAATCTGAACGCTTATTTACGATTCCTGTCGATAAAATGTGAATTAACTATACGTTCTCTCAGAGAACAGAAGAAATAATGTGCCTAATGTATTATAATAAAGTATTACTTAAAATAAATATTTTTTCCAGATGCTTAAAGGAATATTTAATATACGAATCGAATAAAAATGTTAGTTCATAAGAATGTTAGTAAAAGAAGGAAATTGATTTAATTAAGCAAATTAATTCAATCGAAGGAAATTTAATTTAATTAATTCCTTGGAAGAAAAATTTATAATTGACAAGGTGTTTCAGTAAAATATTTACTTTCGTTCCCAGACAGATACACGTCTCTGCAGAAATTAATAGGAAAAAACACACGAACAATCCTCATAAGCAAGCAAGTGTTTCTACCTTTCGTAAACTTCGTATTTTTCCATGAACAAACGCGCAAACAGTCGTGATGGTAGCGAGCCATAAAATCATGGGAGGGTTGCGTGAAAAGAAAGGAATGTATAAAAAGCAAAAGGACATGCGCGTGTAGGTGATGCAATTAGGGATTAACGAGCATTTAGCCCGGCTGGAAAGGCGAATAATGGAGATTCGATCCCCTGCACGGCGCAAAGGACGAAAGGTGCGGCGGACGGCAAACCAAGGGGTGGCTTTATGGTTTCTTGTGCTTTGTGTCCGCGAAATACTGTGTGCTGCTGGGCGCGTTCCAGTTGAGTCGGCTCTGCACCCGCCCGTCCGTCACTTCTGTTTACCGTTCACTTGCTTGTTTCCAGCCGTCGGAGGAAATTATACGGAGATAGATCGATGCTTTCTGGCGCCTTCTAACCGCGCAGGAACGTCTCTTGGCCTCGAATCAGTAGGTAGAAGTTTGAAGAGCCGGTTTGAGTATCGATGAAGATGAATTTCTTGACAGAATAACCGGCGAAAGATGTTTAACACTAGAACTATCGACTACTAAAGTATGGAATTTGTATCAAAGAAATTCGAATGGAAGGTATATAAGAAAATGTACATATAAATATTCCAAGAGAGAAGCAAGTTCTTTTTCTTCATAAAAAAGTTTATTAAAATTCCCATCTATGAAATTTCTATGAAAATATTACAAGTTTCATAAAACTAACACTTAAACCAAAACCAAAATCATTGGAATCATTGGAATTCTGCATATCTTCCAATAATTTGGACGATGACACCAAACACTCCATATTATCTCCTTTACGAAAGAAAAGTTTCTTATCGTCTCCAACGCTTAAACCGAAATCATCCCAATTACACAATTCTCTATTCATTCATCGATATCTGCTTATTTCTCAATCTTCCTAAACCAACCAGCCAGGCCTCCGCAGACCTAAACCAACAACAGCTAACTATCCTCGACCAAACACAGCAACCTACCCACATCTATCGATCAAAATCCTACTCGAATCACATCTGGATTTCGGTAGGAACGGCACGCGCACGAAAACCAGCAACGCACCCATTCACGGATACGCGAAAGTAACCGACGATCCGCGACGAAGCTTTTGTCTTCCCGGATGCAGCGTCGTACTCGAGACAAAGCGAGTACATCTATCGAGGCGCTGCCTCCAGGAAAGAAGTTGCGAGGGCACACCTGTATCTCACCTCAGCTCGGCCACCGCAGGAATGCGTTTCAGGGGTTCAAGTTGACAACCAGCGGCCATGTAATTGGGGAACGGAAAACACTGTGGCGTCTCCATGGCAACACCCTCAGCATCCTTTACCGACGGAGCCCCAGCTCGGAGAAGGCCTTCGGCCATGCCCGGGGCAACGTGCCCTAACCGACTGCACCCTCGCTTTATCTCTCTGCGTTTTTTCACCCCGTTCTCTCGAACGTCGTGCGAGCACCGAAAAATGTCTGGAGCTCGTTATTTCATTAGAGAATCTCGTCCTTCTGCAGGGATTGCTTAATCGCGGCGACATGGTCATTTTCAGGGATGTTCGAGTCCGCTGGACGGAAAAAAGGTTTATCGATTTGAGCAGATACTGGGAACGCATTGGTGATGTGAATTTTAGAATTCAGAGTTTGATGGAGGGAAAATAGAATGTATCGAATCCGTATGCATTGATACTTAATATGCTGATTATGGTCGAAGTCGCGTGGCAGTTTATTGCGACTGAAATTTTGTTTTTCTTAGCACGTCGAGTGCTGATAACGCTAACCACGGCGTCAGCCGGCCTCGGCAACAACCAGACAGTGACATCACCGTATTGTCATCTGAATGTTTCAAGTTGTAAAATTTTACAGGAGTTTTTAATATAGCGTTTGAACTAGCGAAGAGGAGAATAGGCAAAAGGATATAATCATAATTATACAACGTGCCATGAAAGGAGCGTCGTCTTTTTGGTTTGTCTTTATTTTTTTCCTCTTGGTGTTATGACGATTTTGAAATAACAATCGCGTATTGTAACTACGCAATTCTATTATAGAATATTCGACACCACAGCAAATGTTGCTATCAAATTTTACTATAACCAATCATGCGAATTATGTGAAAAATTAGTAACAATGATTGGTTCTCTCGTTTACTTGATTTAAGAACCTCAGATTTCTTTCTGTCAGTACTATACTTCAACTCGAACAGACCCTTAACATGCGTTGTGTTCGATGCAACAATGTCTAGAATGTTTGGCTACTTTATTAACACGTTGACTGCCGCGCAAATTTTATATATTTTGTCCTGCAATAAATTAGAATAAATTAAAATATATTAGATCAGAAGATTTCATTTTTATAAAATATTATATCGTACTTGCGCGATTTTTCTCTAACGATGTTATTTAAATCATTCGCATTGTTGATAATATTTTAATCCACGAGATCTACTTTATATTGCTCACTTGAAAAAATTTGGTAACATGTTTGATCGCCGTATCAGCCACGTGTTAACTATATCTTTTATCCTCGAACAAGAGGTAGGTACCATATGGATCCAAACAAGGTTACTTCGGGTTACAGGGTGTAGTATACGTGGTTAAAGGATTAGATGGGATGTGCAGAGGCTGATGCGTGAACGGATACAGGTGGAGGATCGTGAAAGGCGAGACAAGGTTCTAGGATTACTTCAGACACGGTTGTAGTTTGTCTCATGGTGGATTTGTGGAGTTTGGCAGATGTAGGATTAAGTTGAGCAAATTGCAAGTTGGGTTCATGCGTTGCATCTTGTGGCTTGTAGTCGTTTATTTAGAAAATTATATCTAAATTAGCGATTCTTAGGTTTTTTGAGAGTAAAATAAATCCGTTTTAAATATTCATGTACCATTAAATTCCTGATACAGTTAATTGTAAAAATTAATAATTAAAGATTTCTATCATAAGTTTGACATATCAATTGTCATAATGCTTGTATCATCTTGTAACGACGTTATCTGTCATCGCTTTCCCCCCGTGGATAGGTCCTTGCGAATCTCCCTTCAAATTCACCCTTTGTATACCCATAATCTTCACCATGTTCCACTGATTCCTACATCCGCTTAGTGGAGCGCACAATGAGTAGAATTATGTCGTCGACAGATCATTAAGTCGACAAGAACGCAGCTTAACTAGGAAGACGATTCAAATTCTTCAAAATTGAAACATTGCTCGTATGTTCAAAATTTTAACTACTGTTTTACTCTCAATTTTTTTTTCTTTTTTTAATTTTCAATAACTCAGATTACAACATCAAAACTTTTCGACCTAATTTTCTTTTGAAAATATAATTATTCCAAGAAGATAGACACGACACAAGGAAACCTAGTACGATAATCGTAAATCGTATAATTTCTAACGAAGTTATCTGTCGTCGTTTCTCCCATGCGGATTAGCCCTTGAGTTTATCATTCGCGCATCAATGGTCTTCGGTAAGTCCCGTTGCGTGTACATATCCGTTTAGCAGAGCGAACGACCAACGACGTCAGGTTGTCGACCGATTATAGAGCCACTCGGCACGGTTCAAGATCCCTCGAACAATAACGCTTGTCCATTGTTGTAGCGGGAATGCCTGTTGCGTCAAAGCGACGCCAACGGCCCTTATGGCGCACGACGACATAGTTGAGGGACGTTCGAGTCCATTTGTCCGCTCGCAATATCGAACTCGTAACTGCAGCCGGGGGCGAACCGCCACCGCCCCTGTGAATCGTCTTCATCTCTCCCCCATGTATTCCGTTCCAACCAAGATAATTAATTTCCTCCCGGCAGATATTGCGAGGGTTTTTGTTTCGAAAGATGTTGCATGTTACGTTTGATATATGTATTTGTACAATGTTAATAACTCTTCGGCTTATTTTTCTGTTCTGGAGACTTTATCAGGGTCCGTTACTTTGTTAAAAAGATATTCCATGTTACGTTCGATATAGATACGTATTCGTGTAATGTTCAATAATTCTTCGGTTTATCTCGCTCTTCTGAGAAATTTTTTTAAGGTTCGTTAGTTTTCTAAATTTAATATCTCTTGGTAATTTTTAAACTTTGTTCGATGAAATATATTTCTTATTTTTTACTTGTATCTCTTTATTTCATGTTCATCTTTATTCACCCTTCGTACCACCAACTTCGGCCACCCTTCCAACAGACTGTAATAAACGAGCTACATCCGTACTTCGTAATAATCCATCGAAACTGTATAAAATCGTGTATCCATTCCAAACTACCCTCGATTTGTACTATACTTCAGTTTCAAGCAGACCGAAAAAAAAAACCAGTTACATGTATCAATTATTGAACCGATTGCTCTTTGCATTTGTATGTACTTCATCCACTTTTCGTAATGCACGATCGAAACTGTATAAAATCGACACCAAAATATCCAGGACCTGTACTTTGATCTATACTTCAACTTCACCAAACACTCGAAAACCAGCGACACTTATCAATTATTCATTCGATTAGTCTCATACTTGCACTTCATCTACTCTTCTTTGATGCTCGATCGAACCGAACATTCCCCGGTTAGCAAAAAACGATCCCCAGTATAAAATCGTGTATCCGCGACGAGCGACCCTCGATTTGTCCGTGGGACCGCGTACTAATAAGGATTCGGTTTGTTTACACGATGAAGCGGAATCCCCGTGGCGGAAATGCGTTTATGAAGGCGGATTTCGTCGAATCCCTTCGGTTTGGCCAGATTAAACGACCGCAAGTATCTATGCGGGTCGGTGGTCGCCGCTTCCATTTGCATATTAACCACTCTGACCCGGGAATTACGAAGCGTCGTACTCTGCGCGGTTACACACACGTACACGCGTATAGACACATCTTGCGTACGTATCGAATGGCGGTAGTTCATTATCGATCGATATGGACTACGTTCGATGCCTACGAGACGCACACGTGCCGTCGCGAGAATTAAATTGTCGTGTGATTCGATAACGCGTTCAAGAATTCTATTGCCCGCCTCGAGGATACTTAAACAATGGCTTGTTCGAGGAGAATAGCTGTTTCGAGCAACTTTTGATGGCGGAGCTTAGGGATTATAATGTTTTTAGGATGGGGAACTGTGTAAGTAGATAGTCGTGTGATGGGTGGGTGGCTAAATGGCAGGATCTTAACCTGGTGGAGTTTCAGGATTTAAGGATAATTTTTATGACTCTACTTTGATGGAAGGGTGTATGGAAGATCCTTTTCTTTCTGAAGATTTTGGTGCATTACGTGTCTCGCCTATAGTCGGGGTTTTGTTAGCGTTGTTTGGTAATGAAGAGAATTATACGACCTTCTCAGAAATCAAATTGATCAAATTCAAATTTTATTAGCTTCTTAGTTTCAATACTCGTGTACACGATTAATATGCAATTCTTAAGAAACAAATACTTATTTCCATAAATCTATATACGTATCGTACGAGGATGATATAAATAATAGCAAATTCCAGGATACATTTAAGAAATAGTGTTCGCAACATCAGTTCTTTCTGCTCTTTGATATATCGAGTTGATCAATGTTATTTCTGAAGCTTCTTCAATTTATGGAGTTAATTGCACACGATGTGACTTCGTTATTAAAACATATTAAAATCAAGACACAAGTATCGCGACACGAAGGAGAGCAAATTCGGGTGGTTACATTGATAAACATCGTCGTAGTTTATCGTTTATCAAATTAAACATAATACAAACGATCATAACATACGATCATATTTTATCAAGTTTCTCTAATTTCTTAGTTTAATTAATTCCTTAGGATGATCAATCAGGCTATTTTCAAGATAACGATATATTTGTCAGAACATGAGTCATTTCAATCTGAATAACACCACGCACTCGACATTCTTATTTATACCGATCATTCGATTCGCAATTGACGTAAATCCCGCACATCGACTAAACCAACAGATCATGTTATCGTTTCCTCAGTCTTATTTCTTATCAATATATAATATTATAGCAATCGTTGTCTACTCTAAATCTTACTACGGATATAAATAAAAGATAGATGGAACAAATAGAAGAAAGAGAAGAAAATGGAAAAATAATGTTAGCGCGAAAATATCACTTTTGATGATGCGCTATGGGAACGACGGTTGCTGCCGATTTGTCTTCCCCTTTTTACCACGTCTTGCCACGATAATGGGCGGACTCGCAGTAAGATGCATCGCGATCTCGAACAATAGGAAACTGCACTCCATCGTCGCGTTAATATTGCCATTGTCCGCGAACGGTAGACGATGCACATCGGTGCAACGACTCTCGACGGCCTTTGACGCGCGTGAATAGGCCTCCTAGGCACCGGAAACGCTTTGTCGCGTCAATTATTCCACTTCGGCCCGCGAGACACCGATATATTCTACGCGAGACAACGACAGGCTTTGCACGTGAATCGTCGATATAGTTGGAGATTAATGGAATTCCAGGATCAAGATTAATGTTTGGTAATTGCTTAAGCTACTCGTGGTTGGGCAACTTGGTATTATACAAGAGAAGATTATGTAGGTGGTAGATCGTCTTTTATCCCTCAACTGCTATGGTATCTGTGTAGTATTATAACTGTAAATGATTTTAAACAAATTCGAAGGGAAGGGTGTTCGATTACATCAAATAACGAGACGAGATTGTGCTTAATTTCAAGTAAAATTAATTAATATAATCGACTTTTAAAAATGACATACTGTGTGACTCACAAAAGTATTCGTATATTTACCAGAGGAAACTTTCAGGTGTATATTGTAAGCATTACGTAAAATATTTTGTAATTTTATCAGCACTATTATCAAACGCGATTATCGTGATTATATTGGAATAATCTATTTATGCAAGATTTATATAAGATTTATACAAGATATCTATTTGCAAGCATATGTATTTAGTAAAAGAATAGTATAAAGCATGAATGGTTTACGTAAAGTATGTAATAAATGCGAAAGAGAGTCTTAACGAATACTAATTATGAGATTTATTAATATCGTTGATGACGGGCTGTTTAAACTCTTGTGATCTTTGCGAAATATACATATACTTGTACTAAATGTCTTATAACTTCTATAAATTTTAGAATCGTTAAAAATTTTGCCAATATATTGCCGGGTAATTAGGTATCATTACGATGTTAACGAAATTTCACAATATTTTACACAACACACGTAATATATTCGTAAAAGTTGTCGACAAGTATATGAATACTTCCGCGAGGCATTGTAATCGGTGAACCAACTTTCTTATCGAAGCAATCTGAATTTCCACGGAAAGATTTACTTTGCAGTACATTGCACTAACTTTTGTACAAATTACGAATTACGGAGACATATACTATTTTCTTAAATTACGAGATTATAGTATTTCACAGATCGATAAACGAAATTAAAAATCGCTACCGTAACAATTATATTGTAATTGAAAAATCAATAACTTTCTGGGTCACTGTCGCGTTTCTGATTATCCAATTTCTCTGTTCTCTCTCGACATTTGTTCATTGAACTCATCCACGTGACACGAAAAATATTCAAAAGATCGAGTTCTCTCGAAGCTGAGCCATCCACGTGGTTCGATCAACGCGGAGCTGTTCGAAACGGATATCGCATACCCGATCGATCGAGCGTTCTTCGAGTAATTTTCAGCCACGATCGTTGCCAAGGAATGCCTTCTCCTCGAATCTCGTGCCAACAGCTTCGACGCCACTAAGCCATTTCTGATGGCATTGAGTCTACTCCTGTCCCGAGAGAAAAGTCTCGACCTCCAGAAATCGAACTTGCTATTTTTCGAACCGTGTCGCTTCTTATTGAAACGCCGGAAGATCCGACAGATTTTTCTTCCTTTGATCCCTTACACTTCCGCCCTCGCATTGTCCGTCGAACAAGAAGCAACCAGATTACATTCTGCCATCCTGCCATCTATGAGAATTTGTTTCTGAGAAGATCCAAACTCGCTTTTGGTATGGATGAGAGAATTTTATTAACTTTTTTTTATTAATCTAAAGGATACGTGTCTCTTAATTAGTGAAAATTTAGAAAATTGTTATTGATTACCGCACGTGTTTCGTAAGAAGTATCGAAGAAATATTTGGAATTTTTAATATTGTAATAATGTGGCACTTAGAATTCAACTTCGTAAACTTTTATCTTTGTCTTGAAATCGACTTTCGATCTTAAGATTTTGATAAAACTAATCACGAATGTACCAGATGTAACATTAGGGTTTTAATTGAGGATTAAATATTGTATTTCAATTACGATAGAATTTATGAAACTGATAAAATCTCTTAGAATACTGTAATTAAGCTTTTCGATAACAAACCGACGACCATTTTATGTATCGTTTATATGTCGATTTTATGTATTTTTCTGCGAGCTAGACGCTAAGAGGAATAATGAAAACATCGATTGACGGCAAAGTTGGCGTCTCTTGGAATATCGATATCAATTTTTGCTCTATATGAATAACGCATAAGAATCTTCTATATTTTACAATTTTAAACAAATGACGACAGTTTCTTATATATTTAAATGCCATAGATTGCATTTATCTACCCCCAGAGGAATACAACTTCCAATAAAATACACGTAATAAACAATGTTATGATATTGTGTACGTAAATGCAAACATTTTCTAGAAACTTTATCGCAGAAACTTTTATTATAGTATCTGCTAAAGAGGGTGGGAATTGGCCTTGTACATTTTTCTCTATCATTTTATAACACTGATATTATTCACTTCACATGGTACACGTTCTTCATAATTGAAAACTTCGTCGGTATCTATTTCATCGATACCAGCAACCCTATCTATTATACTTTCATGCTTACATTATATCATAGAACTATTATTATCTTATATAAAACAACCATGACGCTAAAAGCCGCTACGCCATCAACGGCTTCCTATTTTAACTTCTTCTTACTTCAATCAAAAATATCAAACTCATCAGAACGATGGATTATAAGTTGTTAATTTGAGCAATTAATAAAATCATGCAAGTGGGTGATCATGCAGATATACATGTTAGAACAATTCCTTCGTGTTAAAATAATTGGTAATCTCTTTGGAATTTCAACTATCCCAAAATTTCCCTTTAACAGACATCGTCAATAGCAAAACCGATTGACCTTCGTCACTCGGTCTAATTGCTCCCAAACTAGACGCTCGGGGACTGAGTACGACCATACGATGCGATAGGCCAACGAAATTCGTCCCAGCATACTAAGAATTCACCATAGAAGATCTGCCGACCAGAAGTATCCCTGAGGGACGTTCAGGACCGATAATAATCGTCGATCTCGACGAAACTGCCCTACCGCACGTTATCGTCCATTATTCCTCTCTAGGGGCTTCCCGAAATTTTCTTTCCACGACGATTCCTCTTATGTTGTTTCAGTTGTTCCTCATCATCGGGAAACACATGGTTTATATTATATTTAGTTTTCGTGCTCGAGATGTTCTAACAGATATTAATTAATGGACGTTCGACATTCACAAAAATCTATGTACAAGCAGGATATCGGAGAAGTTTCTCCTTTGAGAGCTGGTTTTATTGCATTGCGGACAAAGTTCTTTGAGGCGACGTTTATGACGTTGGATTATGCGGTTAAAGTTGAATGGCGTGGTATTTAAATTTTTTTAAACAGGTGAGCATTAAGTAACATTGTGACGTTGTATTTTAATGTGTGGATAATAGTTTTTAAAAAAAAGATGTAGGTCGGCAAATTTCGAATTGATAAAATTGCACTGCGTTAAGATGGATTATTTCGAATACCGTAGAAAGCTCGTATATTTTAATTATTTGAGAGTTGGCGATAAATATTTTGCATATTACGACGTGGTAAATAGAATTGGTTTCGAAATTACTCTCATTTGACATTTATTACACGCTTAATCTACCGCGTATTTTATTCCTAACGATTACGTTGTAATGTAATCTTTACGAAATCCGAAGAATTTTTAAGTTTGTAGCGCATGGAACATGGAAAACTCGAAATGTTCTAACAGTCATCGTAATTTCAACGTATTAATTACTATACGAATTAATTAGTTGTTAACAGAGGATGTTATTACGAGATCAATTGGCGGTTACTAGAGCGGAATAGTTCTAAAGTTTTACAATTCTAAATATACGAAGCGGTTACGGAGATCGCAATATATCATATTTCATGAATATTAATATCAAGCCTTCCTTACTAATTCTAGAAACATTAGAAATATCTCCCTATTCAGGATCTCTTCAATTCCATTTTTCACAGTTTTTTATTATCTAACCTTCCCCGAATACAACTGAAAAATTTATTTGATCATATTTTCCAAACGATATTGTCTTTTTTTATGAAAGACCATAGCCATTAAATATCTATGGGGCCACGATGTCGGGTATTGATTTTATGGTGACATCGACATGGCCGTCTAACAATGAGTTAAGAGGAATAGAACCATGTGTGTGTGTGTGAGAGAGAGAGACAGACAGAGGGAGAGAGCTGGCCACGCTCAGTACAATTCTCCGGGAATATTTGTCCAACATTTGTAAACAGTGTCATATCTCGAGAGGTACAATAATCCTGGAAAATAAGTTTTACTTCCGAAGTCGTCTTTCATCGTATTATCATCGTACGTTACGTGCTTTATCTCCTTTTGTCCACCGCCCACAGACCTTCCTTCTTAAAAACTACGGAAAGGGCGGGGGCAGTAAAACTTGGTAAAACAATCTTTAAGAAGTTTTAGCAGAAGACTGAGTTCATCTTATATTCTTTTCCCTTTCGAGGTAAAGACAAGCGGAAGTATTTTAATATGAACCTTTTATTGTCGAGTCATCGTCTTGTCTACTTTTTGGAACTTCCTTTAAGTTCCAAAGTAGAAGTAGGAAATGTTACATCATTCAATATATGAATGAATCCTATTTGTTTCTTGTTTTTTATTGTATATAAATCAGTTTAATTATACTTTCCTTAATATTTGTTCGTAAAATAAACATTTTATGTGTAAATTCGTTAGAAACCAAGTCTTCCGACAAACGATAACGATATTTCCTCGAATTGTTTCGTTAAAGCTATCATCGATTCGCCAGTGCAATTGTGGTAAATGCACTTTCTAGGGGATGTTTCATCCCTTGTCGGTAACGTAGAAATTCCTGGTTTACGTTTTCCTGGAAAATTGTGGAAACACGGCAATAATATCCCAAGTCGATAACACGAGTGGAATGCAACAGTCGATGAAGTTGCACCCTTTTATTTTACCGACAATCGTTTTGATTTCAGACACTACATTATTTTGTAACATAATCCTTCCATGATAAGATTCTTATACAGCTACCTTTAGCATTTTTTCATTAATAAAGTGTATTTTAAATAATTATACGACGGATTCATGCATTTATAGTGATTTTAAAAGCATAAAAATGTATACAACATACAAAAATATGTCAAAATTCGTAATAATATCTAGTAGATGAAGCAAATCTCTATTTATATTCTGTTTCTTCAATTACATGAGATTAAAATGAACATTCGCAGTTTATTAACCCCTTAACCTACAACATTAAATATTACGGGCATAGCCCGTAGTAGATGATCTGACCAAACGTAAGTGTTACGGGCATAGCCCGTAGTAGATGATCTGACCAAACGTAAGTGTTACGGGCATAGCCCGTAGTAGATGATCGGACCAAACGTAAATGGGCCCAAAATTCTCGAACGTAAATCGTAGGTTAAGGGGTTAATAATACTTCTAACATATTATGCACCTGGAAACAATTTCTATATGTAAATATATTTGTCTGTTACAGCGAAAAAGCAAAATGGGGCGGCATTACGGACGAACAGTTTGGGCTCGGGGGCAAGAACACCACCCCTTGAGAGGAAAAGCAAATTTTCAGCCCTCGGTAGACTCTTTAAACCGTGGAAGTGGAAACGGAAAAAGAAATCGGATAAATTCGAAGCTGCCTCATTGTGTGAGTATATTTTTAATAATAAATATTAAAAAATGTGAAATGATAGATTGAAAAATAATTTAAGGATATCATTTGATACACTAAATGACCTTTAGTGTATCAATTGACAATCTAGTGACAATTTATCGATAAGCCAGGATATTAACTAGGAGTTGTTCTTCTCGATTGCAGCGCTCGAGAGGAAAATCTCTGTACGAGCTAGCAGAGACGAGTTGGTACAGAAAGGAATCCTGTTGCCCGTCATAAGGTCCACGTCGTTTCCGGAAAATGGTGAGTTTTCCGCTTTTACCGTATGTCAGAGATTTCATAGGAAAACCTGAAATGTCGATGCTCGAGAGGAAATTGAACTGTCCCATATTTCATTCGTGCTATTGTTCCTTACGATGGTACAATTTAAATTCAAATTTCCATTTTGTGATCGAACTTACATACCTTCGTGTTTTATTTAAACAAAAATTAAACATTCATGTACCCACGAATATCCCTGAAGAGGTAATTGTTATTTTGTAAAAATTAAACAACATCGAACCACATAACAATTGGTCAATATCCATCTGTTACTTTCAAATTTTAAACAAAATGACATTTTATATGTAACGACCTAATATCTATAATCGAATTATCTCTGAATTTCGAGAAAATCAACCTAACAGCCATGACCATCGTTCACGAACGTATTAACATACCAAGCTTTCAGAATAACATATGTATGTTTCCCCTCAACCATAGACTACGTTCACTTATCTCAAGTTTCTCTTCAACCCCAATTTCTCTTATCTGCACAAACTTCAACCATCGTGAACTACCATAAACCAACTCTATGAAATCATAAAACCAGTATCTACGCGCACGAATGTTATCAAATTCGAAACAACCATCGAATATCGCTAAAGTTTCAAATTTCGAGTCACTTTGGGGGATGAGATCTCTGTGGGATGGAGTTTTATTCGTCGTGGACAAATTCGGGAATGTACGAGTACAGGACCGTCTGTCCCGTGGAAATTGTCCAGCCTCCGGCTAATCAGGAAATAAGGGCCCATGATTTGCGGGTGGGAACGAGACACGATTGGCAAGACGAAACGCTAAAGAACGTAATTAAGTTCCGCGCTTGTTATCACCCAGACATGGGCTCAATTTCCGGAACCGTCGGACACGTGGTGCGTCTACCTTCGTTTTATAGAAACGTGGCCAATTTTGGATAGCTATCGTGGTTGTTTCATATTTTCTGCAGATTGTCTTCATATATTTCTTCTCTCTGTTCATATATTTTTTAATAGCGCAAGTACGTAACGTTTATTGTATGGTGTGCCTGAATCGATACTGAGGATAAAAGAAGTAATTGCCTTTAGATTTTCTGATAGACCAAATTTTCGGATCCATCTTTTAAAATTTATGAAAGATCAGAGATGAGTTTCAAAGTGGAACGATTATTTTATCATGAGACGATAATGATACGGACCTTCTTACCGACAAAAATGATAAGACAGCTTCTGTCAGAAATTTAAGTTTATTACATACATTCCACGTATCAATATTGATTCTGTCGTGTTTTTTGTCGTTTCCTGTACCGTACTAAATTACCTCTATATTATCCTTTCCTTTTCACTGTACTAACTTAAACTGGTTTTAACATAAACTGGTTTTATGTTTATAAAACATACATCCATCAAGCCTAAACACACATCAATGTGACAGACATCCGAAATTTCTCTTTCAACTCTGAAAACTTCACTCTTGTTGGAGCCAATCGATCTCTTCATCACATTCTCAAAAGTAAACGGCAAAACACTTCCAAACGGTTGAAGGCCGAAATAGCTCCAAACGATAGTACACCGAAATAATTGAACACGCTCGCCATCGATTTCAATCCTCCTCTTCAAATTGCATCGTCAGAAACCATCCATTCCCAGTACGAACCATTGCCTGAAAACCATTCGCTTAAACCAGCAGAAACGTGCGTACAGACTGTTTCAGACACGCCGCCGTGTTCATTAATATTTCCTGCTAATCGTTCTCGTTGCTCGTTTCCAGAAACGGCCGGCGACTCTCCCGACGGTCAGAAGCCGCCAACGCCGCAACAGACTCCCCAGCAGCAGCAACAGCAGCAACAACAGCCGCAACAGCAGCAACCAGCCGCTGGGGGTATTGGTACCGGTGGCGTCGGTGGTGGTGGCACCCCTGCAGCAACACCCACGTCAGCCGGTACCGTGCAGCAATCCCAACAATCCCAGCAAGTAGCATCGGCCACGCCGACCCCTACGACTGCCAATCCGCATTCTACAGGACCGCCCAGCAATCAACCCTCGCCGCATCCCTCGCCCCTTTATCCAGGGATACCACAGCCAGGTCAGCCCAACGGCAGCACGCAAGGTAAGATGCAAATATCGATATGATCCGAACGCGAAATGCTCGAATTTCATGGAGATATATACTATGGGAAGGTGTGCGCTGCATCTTTTCTTGTGGGAATTGGAATTGAGATGTATGGGATGTATAGATTGGAATTCAGCTATACGAACGTATGGTAGAACTTCGTTTAGACGTAGTCGTGGACAAAAAATAAATGGATGTGTAATGGATTTGGTACTTACTACAGTTATATACTTAACTTTTATTTATTATATATCCTTATGTATCTCATGTATTATATATATAAATATATACATATCCTTCTACATGGTATATATATTATTCAGTAACTAATTTGACTGTCCAATTATTTTTGTCCACGATTGTAATTAGACTAGGGATTTTTACGCATTTATGGGAAATTTGATGCTACAAAAATGCATATAATTTATATAATATGCAAAAACATGTCAAGTATCCAAAATAGAGTGTTTATTATAATACTTGGTAGGTGAAATAAATTTCTATTTAGATTCCGTTTCTTTAGTTATGTTCATAGTAATATAAAAATGCATAAAAATCTGTTAGTTTGATTAGAAGTTATACGATTAAAATTCATAATATATAATGAAGATGATGAAAATGAAACATTTAAAGAAGAATATAACTAGTCTCAAGTATCTATGGTATATTTGATTGCTTTGACGTAAATAATCGTCAGAAAACACATCCTAAGTCTTCCGAAGCCTAAGTACTTATGCTTGTCAAAATATCTGAAATTAGTTACTTTGATTTTCAAAATATGTAAATTTTAACATCTGACCGATTTTACGAGTAGATTATATCGTTTCCATTGACTTTACTGACTGGATTAAGGGTCTTACGGTCAAATATGATCAATAGCGGTGTTTGATATTTGGTTTGACGAGAGGTTTGATTGGCTGTAGAAAGTTCGTGATGATTTTATGCTGTAGGTTAGGGTTGGCGATGTTTCTGCGGGATTTTGGGTGTGTTAGGATCGCGGCGGAAGATACTGGGGTTGGTTAAGAGTCGCTTGGGAATTAAAGGGGGAAATTGTTGCTTAAAGGGGTGTGTATGATTCAAAAGGACATAGAAGATTAGGTTTAATTCAACAGGTGATAAAGAGACATGTAGGTCAGATATATTATTAGAGAATTTTTGGAATTTTCTATCCAGAAAATGGATTTCATCGTCCTTTTAACGAACAAAATTCTTAGAAATCAAGAAGCTTAAATTTATAATTCACTATCCTGGTTCATAATAATAGTGTAAGATTCTACCGTAGCAAAACTCTCTTTAATACTACGATGCATTCTAAAAATAAATCGTCTCTCATATCGTATCTGAGTTCCAATTTCTGTTAATTGGGTCATTTCTTAATCGGAATCTTCTGTAATCACCAAATTAAAATTTGATAAAGGCAAATTAATTTCTATTAGAACAATTTTAGCCCGTTTATATTGACATAATTTATCGTTAGCAGAAATAAAACGACTCGTCATGAGATACAAGGTTTCTTAATAAGAGATTAGCAATCACGGCGACGTATTAACTCGTCTTCTTCAATTATGAGGTGAAATATCTGTGTGAAACGCAAATTGTCGTCTCATCGACGTTTATCTTGAAATTATAATTTCTTAACGTGTAGGAGAGTTGAAGTGGTTGCAAAAAAAGGCCAGGGAAATTATAGCCTCGTCCCCATGGTATCTAATGCGAACACGCACAATGGCGCGAGTACGGCGTTGACCTAATTACCAGGAATCACGTGCTAGAGGCGGCATTAATGGGCTACCAAGTACAATCGTGGTATGTCGTGCTGCATGACGATCGCTTAAATATCTCATGGAATCTCCGCCTCGTCCAACTGAGTCGCGCAATAATAATAACTTTGACAACGTTTAATCATGCCTGTTCAATTAATACCAGATGTCAGACGTGTCCATCCTTCACGAGGATGCAAGATTATTAGGTTGTACAATCCTCTTTGGTGATTAGTGATTACATATATATATATTATGAAAACGTATTAAAGACAAACTAGTTTTCAATTTTACTACTTCAAAACATTTTCTTCGTTAAAGTCTGTGGCATTAGTTTTGCTTTAATGATAAAATCAGCAGAAGAATCGGTGTCGGTACAACCGCAGACATGTTTAAAATTTTTAATTAATAGTATTTTAATTAAAAGTATTTGTACACCATTGTATTTATCATAGCATTTATATACTAATTATTTAATTTCAAGTAGTATATTAAATTTTGTATTATTTAGTAATACCTTCATACGACTACAAAAAGTTGATACTGTAAAAGTGAAATGTAGAAACTACTATAAAAAAAATGCTTCATTTGAAAATAAGGATAAGAGAAAGAAATACTTTTTGTAGCCACTGTATATGAAGACAAAGATGAGAACGAATGTCCAACATTCTGGAAAACTCCAAAAACCGTATTTTACAATCCACCCCACGACAGAATCGAAATCTTTCCACGAACGACATCTGATCCCTTTGTGTCGTATCGAGTTCACAAATCTGCCGGGCTCAAGGAACAATCCCCGATCTTTCACCCCTTTTTCGTGCTCCATATCTGACCATCGGCCAAACAAACCTATCGTGTTTCTGCCGCGGTTTAAAGGGAAACCGTAAAAGCACATTTATCATGCGAACTGGTAACGCAATATCATCCAGACGATTCGAAACCCCAATTTTCCAACCTCTTTTCAAGATTTCTTGAGATTTCGTGGCATGTCTCGCGAGTCCTTTTGTCGGTTAGCAACCTGTTGCGATTCGTGAATTTACTTGACGCGTTTCACCGGTATAACTCGACGCCTCCATTTCGCTGTTTGTTTAAAGAAGCGCCTTCAAATATGCTCTGGCTATGAAATCTAAACGACAAAAGGAGCACACGATCAATAATATTGACGATTTGTTTTAATCTTCTTGAAACTTCACACGGCCATTGTTATTGACAATACATGTTCGCTCGCTTGCTGCAACAATGACATAATTTAGAAATCATGATTTTAGGGAAAACGAATCTGAATGCTTTGAATTGTATAACTTTAAATTGTATAAGAACATCACGTTAGAATGCCAAGTTGATATAACGGGATGTCTAACTTATACAAAAATATTATAATGTTGTCATTCAGTTCGATAAATTTACATTTACTCTTGGAATAACATTCTGAGTTACAATCACTGTTAGCGCGAAATTCACTCCGCGTTCAAGATTTATTTAATATTATCTCGTTAGTGTAAACAAAATTTCAACAAGAACCACGCTCAGATTTTCAGCGATGAAATCATAAATTTAAAATATTATATATTACTGATGAGGAAAAAAATATGTGAAAATTATTTTGATTAAATGTATGTAACTTTTGTGTGCAGTTACAATTTAATTTCATAATATGCACCGAACCAATAAAAGAGTATTGGACTTTGATCGTACACAATCAATATGATTCTCAATGATATTGACCCCTAAAAAGAGTCGAATTTGCATGCAGGATGACAAAATATTGAGCATAATCGCGCTTTTAAACGGACGGACTACGCGGAACAATTTACTCGCAAGCGCGTTACACGCGAATAATACACTTCCTGCAGCAGCTGCTTCCGGCGAGGAATATTCACTGGCTTTCCGGTGAGTCGTTAATGTCGCGGCCAAGCTGGAAAAGAGAATCTTCTCTTTGAGAACTGTACGCCACTAGCTTCAGATTTCTTTTTTAGTTTTTGTGGTTACTTTGATGAACGCTAGCGTATGAACTAAATCTCGTGTCTAGGGAATAAGCTTCTCTTTCCAAATACGAAACAAACTATGCTCTTTGGCGGTTTTATGATTAAGCTAACAAAGCTAAAGAATTCTTCCACTTGAACAGCAATTTTCATATATTAATTAGCTTTCTCTGAAACAACAATTAAGCTAAAATTCGAGAAAATCGTCACGAGTGAAAGTTTTCATACCAGTCATCTCCCAAAGTTACAGTGAGATCAAAGTTTAAAAATTCTGCGGACTAAAAAAAGTTATTAGGAGTAAAAAATTGTATGAGTCTTTTTAAGCTGCAGTCAAGTCGAAATTTGGAAATTCCCTCACCTTAATAAAAATCTTCCTATTAAACAACATCGTCCAAAATCACAATCAACCCAAATATATAATTCTGTCAAAATAAAACATCTCGTATTAAATCAACCTCTTCTTAAACAACAAACAAAAGCCAGAGCCAAAAAGTTTTTCCAATTATCCCAAGTACCAAGGGGAAATTACATCCTGTGCCCCGATAGACTGCCAAAATTCGTCGGATCTCGTCACTGCTCCATCGATCCGATGCCATAGAAATATTTCAGGTAGACCCTTGGATCCGCTACCTAGCTAAACACGGAAAAGACGAAGAAACCTCGAGGGTAGAGAGAGGGTTAGGTGGAAGAGAAGTGGAGGGTGGGGTGAATTAAACGGCAGTGATGGAAGCTGTAGGATGGAAAAGGGTGCAAACAGAGGATAAAACGTCGTGCAGACTGTGGAGGCTGGGTTAGCGTAGCTCTTTGTCTGTCTCGTGGCAAGAACCATGGGAGGCAACGACGATCGATACGCTTCTCTGCGTACATTACGAACTGAAGAGCCTACCAGCCGTTTCTTCTCTCTCTCTCCCCCCCTCTCTCTCTCTCTCTCTCTTTCTCCTTCCTTTTGGATATCCTTCATATTTATTTTTATTCTTCGGTTTTTCAGCTCTTTCGTGCATTTCAGGAGACCGTGTAGTCCAAAAGTATCGAAAAATGAGATGGAGACGCGATCTTGTTAGATAACCGCGCCTTTCTAAGTTTCGATGATGAGATCTTAAAATTCTGAAAAGATCGAGTTGTCGTTAGTGGGAAGCAAGGGGTGGTTTTCAGCAGGTCGCGGTTTCGGTAACTTTTATTCCTTGGGAAAATGAGTTTATGTTTATATCATATATTTTAACATGATTACTGTCATCGTTGATTATGTCAGGTTCAATGCTTATCAATCTCTCAACCATGTAACAATACCAAACCCTATTATTATTTACGTTTTATTTGATTTATCAAGAATCGTATGAATTTAATATAACTTAGCAAGAGTGAAGGTTCCAGGAACTATTAAAAATGGAATGGTTCCTTCATTAAAAATATTCCTGCAAGTCAACAAAAACCTATTACGATCTCAATCAACTTCACCATAGAGCTACTGCTCATTCGCAATTACCTTTCATTCTTCTTCTTGCAATTACCTTACTCCATCTTGTTCTCACTACGTTACCTCAATCTTTTAACCGCACGACAACATCAAATTCACGGACAACATAGAAAGCCTAGTAACTCACCTTTTTCCGCCAGTCTATCTAACAAATTACCCTAAACCCAACCACCCTCCCCCAAGGTCCCAAACTGAATTCCAACAGCGAGAGCATCACGCGGTGACAAATGAAAAGGAGCACGAGAAGCGTCATGCCATCACTTCAAAGGACTGCAAAAGAACTCTCCTGAAGTCGAAAACTGTTCGCGTTACCACCCCTATCCTCGCAGACCTTTCTGGTGATGAATCGTTGGTATAAGGGAGATTTTAGCAATAGAGAGTATCAGGGTCACCATTAACGAGACCCGATGTAGGCATTGTTGTTGGTGGGTCTCCGGGTTAAGGAGATCATTCGAATCCAGCGGAGGGTGGAGACAGAGGAATGGGGTGACACTTTGCTAACCGCTGAACGTTAAGGAATGGGACGTTTATTGCGTCGTTCGGGATGGCTGTTTGAAGAAGACGTTTGTTATTCCGTGCAATTGAGTGTTTGTGTTATCTGAGGGAAGATCGCAAGGGAGATTTCGGTAGTTGGGGGATAGTTATGCAGATTTCGTCGGGGAAATTATGCGAATCTTCTAATTAGGCTATTCAGTCACTGCCTCGCCGTATTCCAATTGAAAATCCACGAATTGCTCCATGCAAAATTATGTAAGAATTATTTTCCAGATTTAATTAGAGGTTCGTTGAAGTTTATCGATGTTTAAAAGAACGTTCAGAAGAGTAATATTTTTACGAAAGATTATCCTCGTTTGTTTGCATCTCCCTTCTTTGGCCAAGGTTTTGTCCTTGTTTTCTTTTTAACTAACGTTCTCGGGGGAAATGTGAATGGCAAACTCATTAGAGCGTGGAATTGGAAGACAAATATGGAGAAACTTGTATTGACGTAATTTTCATCGAAGCTCGGTGAATGATATCAGTTTCCCTGATTTTCTGTTGTTTATCGTTCAAATTAATGGTATTTTCTATTATTTTTGGTTTTGAATATATACTTATTTGTAAATATTATGCACGTACATCGCGTGGATATTAAATTGAAAATTGTATTTAGTACATTTAACAATATTGTGTTATCGTGCAACGTTTGTAAATTTTCATGACGTAAAGAAGAAATGCAAATCAAACGACAGCTGAGAAACGAGCACAAAAGCAGTTAATTGTAATATGAAAATTACTCACTGATTTCTTATATGTGTCTCTTGCGAATCATATCCGAGCTGGTCTGTAAATTACTTGAACATAATCAAATTTGATTAGATGTTTTGTTAATTAAAAAAGAAAAAACAATATTCAGCAAAAATTCTTTATGTAATATAGGAAATGTTTTAAATTACACATTCTCGACGTAACATAAATACAATAATTTATATAAGGTTTTAACAATAAGCTCGTACAAGGTGCTGCTAAAGTGTGTCTGACCATACATGTCCCACTTCTACTTATAGTTTGCTCTCGTTCCCCGAGATTCAGTCTTTAATCCACACATCTATAAATCAGTCATGCAGACTATAATGAATTGAAGTTCTACAATCATAAATTTATCATGTGTCATGTTTCATATTTCCATATATTTTCATAATGATCTACACATATATCGCCTTATGAGGATCTTTAATTTCCTTTTTGATATAACATATAATGACACATTTTGAAGTAGCATAGAGCAATTTTTCATAAAGTGAGATCAAAATACATTATTTGTATAGATAATAGAAATATCATATGATGAGTAATAAATAATAAAAAAAAGTAAATATAACACTCTAATAAAGATAAAATAAGTCTGATATAAAGATTTAATTAATAGCTTTAGTGCATTAATGAAAATATCTCTATTACAGACAAAATTTACGGTTCATAAATTCATTGTCTTTAAATTAATAATTCCACCTCGTATATTATTCCTTCTATGCTTACAAAATCCAATACTCAAACTACCATTTCTCGGCGTTCAATACAATACACCGCTTCGCATAAAAAATGCAATAGCTTTAAATAATTATTTCCTAAATCAAACATTCATTCTCATTCTTTTATAACGCAGTGAGATATTTAAGAACCACCATTCCAATTTGTATTCCTCCTCGTCTCTCATGAATCCAGCTCTCGTGAATTTAACATTCAAACCATCATTCCTCAGAATTCGATAAAAAACACTTCAGATATAATCCATCCCCCGAAGCCTCACAATTCAAATGGATCCTTAACAATTCTTAACAATCTTCAAACATCGTTTCAACCACTTCAATTAACCAGAAAATTCAAGATCTCTTCACCACTGCCGCCATCCTTAATCCACGTCAAAACATATTTTTCCGGAACAACGATAAAAACGCTATCCGAAGTATGTAACAATGTAACAAAAGAGCATGCGTACCGCGCTCTCGGGCTAGTCGCCGACGTGCATATTTCAGCGCGGCGGCACTCGTTTTCTCTCGCGCGTACGTGCAACGGGGCCTCCTCGCATAGGAGGGTGGAGGAGGAAAGGGTGCATGACGAGAGAGAAGCCGGGTCGATATTGACGCAGGCCTGTAGTGAAACCTTACGGGCATCGTCGTCGTCGTCGACGTCGAACTAGCGGCGAAATTTAAACCGGAGTGGGGGATCCGAGAGGAATTTTCGTTTGATCGGTCGCACGAGCACGATCGAACCCATGACTCTACATACACGTATATCCCGATACTTTTCAGTGAATAATTTTGAATACGTAACTCAGCCAGATAAAGAGATCTCTTTCGTGCACCAATCACTTTGTTACTTATTTTGCAAAAATTATTACTTGTAATGTACACCCTATAGTAAGGTCAAAATGTTACTACGAATGGTATTTGACATTTTAAAGAAACCTGGAAAGTATTGCCTTACGATTCTCTTTATAATAGCATCGGAATTTTCCCAGAAACGACATTAAATATTTTTAAAAATCTCAAAACTCACAGTTCGTTGCGTACAAAAAGTGTATCTTTCTGTAATTGATATTTAAAAGACTGTGCATTTTTATGCATTTATGGGAAATATCGAAACTAATATTCAAAAGTATATGAAATATCCGAAGTATAGTAGCTGTAACAATATTTGGTAATTAGAACAAATTTCTAACTAGGTTCTACTGTTATACTCGTGCGCATAAGAATATGAATTTGCATAAATATCCGCGATCTTCTTGTAATCTTCTCAAGAACGACATCAACGCTTAAACTTGTTAGCTGAATCTCTCAATTAAAAACATGTACGGCTATGAAAGTACAAATTAACAGAGACAAATCCACTTGAAGGGATTCGGGTGGACTTTTCGTCTGGATTTTCATTTCAATGAATAATTTAAATAATTACCTGAGAGAACCGACCCTTCGTAGTACATCGATGAATTCACCCCTGTTTAATTGAACTCGAATGTACGATCTCTTGAATTTCGCGCGCTTACAAGCGTTGTATTTGTCAATACATTGGCGGCGTTTTTTGCTTTTCATTTAGACTTTGTTGTTGCAGGGAGTTGTTCAACCCTCTTTGGGTTGCTTGCAGCTGTCTCAAAAGTAGCGAT
The DNA here is from genome assembly GCF_040668555.2 of Bombus flavifrons. Classification (NCBI taxonomy): domain Eukaryota; kingdom Metazoa; phylum Arthropoda; class Insecta; order Hymenoptera; family Apidae; genus Bombus; species Bombus flavifrons. Next base: position 6,632,098 of record NC_138446.1, on the reverse strand, counting down.
GATGAACGAGAGTAATTTCACAGAGCTGATATTTTACGTCGCTACGGTTGGCTGTTGATGTAGTTTCGAGAAATGACGCGGATTTTTGATACGTGCGAAGGCAGTTCGCGTGATTGTTATGGGAAAGTTGGAAGTTTGGTTTTTGTGGTATTTTACGTCTATGTTCTCTTCTTAGAAGAAATTGAAGTTTTGCGGTGACAGGAAAAATCGGAGAGACAGTGGAAGTTGATTACACTTTTAATTAGAGAAGATAGTATATAGAGACGATCTGTGATGTCCTACCTTGGAAAAATATTACGTCGCGAAGATTATGAAGTAATTAAAGAGAAAACGAAATAAAAAGTAAATTAGGAAATAAATGAATTTTAAATGGTATGAACAGTAAATTAACGAGTAAATGAATTTTAAGTGAAATAGAATGAAAATTTAAAAGCTAACGGGTATATCCTAAATAAAAAGTTAAGTTAACTATAACTATATTAAATAATAACTATATAAAATAAAACTATATTATATTTATTTCTTATATTAGTCGTATATTCTTATTATACCTATTGTTATAGAACAGGTGGGTGGCACTAGAAATATTAATTTAATAATATAAGAATAATCTAATATAGGTATAATAAAAGGGGGAAGGTAGACATCCAGAAATTCCCAGTTTATGACTGTAAAAACATAGAACGTTACCTTTTTGATATTCAGTACGCGAGACCAACAGCTAAATGCAAAAGTTGCCTCAATTCTCCTGCTAGCCACCTGTTTCAATGTTATCAGGCACGATATCAATTACCGAGCCAGGCACATAAAACTATCTTAAAACTACCAAGCGTAGTGAAATATTTTTCAGTTTAGTTTTCAGCATACGGTGCTCGTTGCAACGACTGAATCGATAGAGCAACGCTGGTTGATAAAATATATATATCGAGTTTGCCAGACGTTCAGAGACGTATATTTCTCCTAGCAAGTCCCGGAAGATATGAATAATTTGATAAATTAATAGTAAGAGGCACTATGAGTTCACTTTCTCTGGACAATTGTTAGGCTTACTATTCATATTCCTTCAAGGTCGTTTAACTTTCTATGATTAAGATTTTATTTTATTTTGCTATATTACTTTAAAATATTTTTTTAAGGCGAAGGAAATGCAAAATTTTTTAAATTTTCCATACGAGATTTTTAATATACAAATTCTTATTTTAAAGAATATGAAAAATGTATTATGCAATGTGGTTCATAAGTAGTTAGGTAATTTAACGTACTTGTTATTGGGTTCTAAAATGTGTGTTACTTCATAATTATCTTTTACGAGATATTGTTGCTTTTACCCATTCGTTTACAGCTAGTTTAAACGTAAAACATATTATCTTTTAACTCGTGCTACCTAAATTTAATTTTTAATAGTTGTCGTTTATTACCTTTTATTTTTGCAAGAGAAGAAGAATATCGCACACGTATAAAGCGTATATTTACAAAGATTGTCCGAGTTTACGTTCTAGCACACTGTGCACGAAAAATGTTTAACTCTAGTACCTAATAAAAAATAAAAAGATAATTTGAAAATCTGTAACATTATTGTTTCTCTGTATTTCTCCAATTCATATGATTTATATCGATCAATGTGGCGTCTGAATGATCTAATTATATCGTTTGAAAAATCTTTCCAAAGGATTTATGCCCATAAATATTTCTTACTTTGTGCCATTATCGTCACATATAATTAACTAAAAAATTGATAACAAAATAACTGCAATTCTAAAGAGACTTCCTTCACAGAAACTAAAACTTCCACAACACTCATTCAATATCACGAGTTATCAAATCTAAATTAAAGTAATTCTTCCTTTTCTGTATACCAAACTCCAATATCCAAGGGAAGAACAAACTAATCTATTTACAAAGATAAACAACGTTCGCCTCAAATCCGAGAATTAATGAATGCAACATAGCAACATTTAGAGAGATTACGGGTACACCGTATTATTATCCCTTCCTGCCGCCCTGGCTAGCAAATTTGACCAGATTTTGCGGGGTTTCCCCGTGAACTTGGCTTCCATGAAGTTCCCCACGGCATTTCGTATACACAAGCATTGTGCTGGGGATTTTGCGCATTCATTTTAATGGAGAAATTTCGTGGGACGAGACGTTAACGTGGCCAGTGAACGCGCTAGATTGTCATTTCTGATGATACACTGGAACATTGTCCTTCTGATCGCTCGTGTCGTACATCTTGTCGAGTACATCTGACGCGAAAACGCTGAATTTCGCCACAGGAAATGATGCTAACAGAGGTTTAACTGAAACCTGGTAGATTTTGAATTTTCTGCGTCTGATTTATCCTTAATGCTTTCTACAGGTTCTTTAGAATTTGCGACTCAATTTTACGCTTCTTTCAACAATCGAAAAGGTTTGTAATATTTAAGAAAATAATTTAACATAAAATTCTAGAGTCGAAAATTGTAGTAATGTAGATCAGTTCAGTGTTATTTTTTATAAAATAGGCTCCTGCGCTTGTGTGAGTGAGTATTATAAAACATTTGCGTTATATCATCTTAATTTTATATTATGTTTCATTGGTTATTTGATAATAGACGTAAGGAAGTTGTGTTTCAGCATTGGAAAGTAGTAGGCCATTATATCCATTAAGAAAAGAAAATTAATTTATATAAACTCTCACTATTGCTAATGGGTAAACTTGTTTCATTGAGAAGTCATTAGTTACAGAGAAATGCAATTAAAATCGAGGAAAAATTCCGTTCTACCTTGCTAGTCGTATAGTGAATTATGGTTAATATTATGTAAATCCTCAGCAATTATTCGCATTTTAATATTAAACATTAGATTGTTAGAATTAATTACGAATATTGTAGGAGTTTCAAACTTACTGTCAAGAGTTAAAATTCTCTATAAATTCTTTTATATTTTTCTTTAAGAACTGCGATAAATTCTAGTTTCCTCCTCGAGCACCGAGTAACGATTCTACTAAAACAACGGAACAAATTTCAAACCATAAGTAACGCAACAACATCGATTTGTTGTCTCGCGATTCAGGTTAGAGAAGCTCTTCACTCTGGAGTGGATATCTCTGGATATCATTGTTCACGGGTCGCGCGATTTTTATCTTGAATTTTCGAGTTAGAACGAAAAAAGGAAATCAGAAAAATTGACGGATAGAATTTCTAGTGCATTCGACCAAAATCCAGGTTATCAGTTCAATCATGGTTTTGATACTATCGAAGATCGATTAATCTGTTATAATGGAAGATCCATTAACGTTTGTCATATAACTTTGTATGCCCGTGTATCTAAAAAATGACACGACTCGAGCAAGTTTATCAGAAAAAGCGAAAAAATGTGAAAAATTTCAAAAGAATTATTTACTAAGTACATAAAGTTTTAAAAGTAAGTAGTATAAGGTAAGTAGTAAAAATAGTACAAAAGAATTTAAGTTCATTTGTTTTTAAATTATTCAGGGTAGTGCTTCGACTTACTCCACATCTCTTTGAAAAGAACGTGTAACATGTCTGTTAACTTTATATTATTACACACACATATTATTTTTTATGAAAATTCGTGGCCAGTATGTTACGTGACAAGCAAACATCGCAAGTTGCCTCGTCTCATAGTCCAAACCTGCAAAGCTCAAGTTCTGTTCTGACAAAACGTATTCCTACTAACATTTATAACCGATCAAACAAAATTCCCTTCAATTCAAAAAACACACCTGAAAGCGTAAAATTTTTCATGAATGCAAGAAAAGCCACAACTCATTCATAATTACATACTAGAAATCACCTAACCCGTAATGCAAATCCTCAATCTTAATTGTCGCTTTCATCTGAAATCCTCAAACCTGATTTTAATCGCCCTTATTTCACGATTTTCTCGACGAAAGTCGAGATCGCCGTTACCGATTACTCGACAAAACTAACAAGCACGTAGCCGGCCTGCGGTTGTCGACTTTCCTGGTTGAAATTCGTCGAATTACGACCTGCTGGACCCGAGCCGTGTTACTCGTTGCTGCAGAAAAGCGTTTGTAGGTGACCAAAATGGAATCGATTCCAAGGCTCCAACGGCGCGCGGTTATCCGCCGAAGTTCGGCGTCCCGTGGGAACACGGCGACTCCCATTGGATTTCCACGTTTTATCGCGGGTCTCCGTGTCGGCTACAGTTGGCGATATTTCAGGGAACGCTTATAAAACGTGTTTTTTACGGTGACTAGCAGCTCCATGGAGCACGGGCCACGCCTCACCTTCTCCAAGAAATTTGATAAAATTATCGTGAATCCACGGCGAAGAGCGGTTTTTCATGATTTATGAAGATAATCAGATTTGAAGATAACGAGTGGTCTCGAATGAACGCGACTCGCCCGGCCTCTGAAGTAATATCGCTTGAATAGGGGATTCTCTGGAAATGTCATTCAATGCAGATTTTTAGCGGGCTTTCTGGATAGCTTTCGGAAAATCCCTTTTCTACCTTCAGCAGTTGGCTTATATGAATGGAGATATAATGGACAGACCTCTGTATATTGCTGGAAAACTTGTATGAAATAAGAAGACTGATGTTATTTACCGGAAAATGAAAATCGGGAGAAAGTAATTTTATTGAAGGTGGTAGACAGGTTTTGTGGATTAAAATATGTTTTCAAGTAATGTTCAAGTTTCGAAGAATTAGTTACGAAGTTCGATTCGAGTACTGCGAGTAAATGCGTTTATGAATTTTTAATTTGCACATATTTTGGAACAGGGATAATTAAATCGTAAGAATTATTTAAATTAATTGAGAGGAAGTATCTTTTACGAGATTCATATAATTCGATTAAAATTTGAAATGTCGAATGATATACGTGTCTTCCTATGTGAATAGTTAAAAAAAATTTCTTTCTGTTGGAAAGAATGTTACCAAAATACGTAGGAAGAAGGAATTAAATAAGAAACAGATATCTACGTTTCTAAAAGTATGTTCCATTAACCACTATTAGGTTTGTAACGAATAATCCAAGAATTTTATTTCCGTCATATTTTTATACTATCATAGGTTCTTCTATAATATTATTACACGCTATTAAACATTCCATTTATAACCGCCATCGGTATAACAATCCACATTCATCTGTAGGTAAATTTGTCTCTCACGAGCAGACCAAAATTCGATTACAAAGGATTACCTGTATCCCATAATCGACGTCTGAAATCCGTCAAAAATGTTTCACGCGATCTATTCAAGTTACATTTCCCGATTCATACAAAACGACCAAAAAAATGGAGGAAGGGAGGAAACGAAAAAATCAATAAAAAAAATTTGGGTTCTCGTTAACGAACAAACGCACGGTTCCAGGGCGGCGTAACGATCGTTTTACAGACCCGTGGAACGAATTTCATCGGAAGCACGCAATCGTATCTCAGATTCCATTGATACAATACCCATGACGATAAAAGAGTTCCGTAGAAATGCAATAACCGAATCGGAAAAGCGATGTTAATCCGCTGACTGCCACAGTAGTCATCGGTGAACCACGTTACTAAATTCTGTATGATAAATGAATGATAAATGAAAGTATGATAAATGAAAGTAGAATGAAAGTATGATAAATTTCATGGATTAAAAAATGCCCAACAATGTGAAGAACGTAGATATCATTGTTAGAAAAAGGTGTGCAAATACAATACATATAATATTTCGCAAAAATTAAATATTATCGTGTAGTTTATTTCAATATATCGCGGTTGCTAGGACACACAAAATCTATAAAAACCGCGCGACAGTTAACGTGTTAAATAACAATTGAAGCGAAACGGAGCAAGTCCGTGAAATTCGTCGCGCTTACGAGTTCGTCGTTTCTCGAGCCAATCGAGTGTAATTCTCTGGGTTATGGCCGGGCGCACGTGAACCTTTTCAAGGCTCTCCACGGCCGGGAAATTTCACGAAACAGGACATGCCGCCCACCGTTTCGCCATTTCGTCTCTTGCATGAACCAGTGGCTACACCATTATGCGCGATGAATGCGATGTTCTGGTTTATGAAGTCGTTTAAAAGTCTCTTGGAAAGTACAAGCGTTTCGTGGATAGACGTGGTTACACGGAAATTCTTGTACCCCTTTCTGTATCGCTCCTAATTTTTGGCTTTTAGCGGTTGCAAAGTTATTTAGGCCGATTGTATAATGTCGAGTTTGTACAGTGTGTTCCAGAATGAAATTGACAACGTTTGCCAGCGTATTTGGGAAATCATTCTGAATGGAAAATATTTCATAACACCGTATGCTGTCTTCTTTTCCAGTCATCCTTCGCAGTAGTTTCGTTAATATTGGTATTCCCGTGCTATTGAAAAACCAAAGCAATTAACTTTGACTTATGAAGTTATTTAGCCTATTTTGGACATAAAATGTAATTGTCGGAAATGTTTGATTGATGGCTGGACGAATCGGGTTGCGTGTCGGTTCTTATGCTTCTTTTCCTGGTTTTTCAGTTATAATGACGATGCAGTTATTGCAATATGTATTTTGATAAGCTTGTTTTAACTTTACTAACAGACTGTATTATAATAACAGAATAATACAAGGGAGAGGGAACACGCGATGAAGGAATACTTAGAAACATAATGATAAAGCTATATACTGTAGCCACAAAGTAACTAACTAACGAAAACCGTAACTTGCAACTAAAATGTGCAACACATAGTCCATTAATAAATTTCTTTCAAGAAATTTCCTTAAGAGGATCAACAAATTCTTTCTTAAACAAATTATCGTATTATTATCTATCATATTCCATTATTTCTGTATTGAAAACAGCTTCCCTCGAATATTTCGATTCCAATCGAGAACTGGATTCACATGAACGAATCCAGTATTTCTGTTTCCTTCGTTATCGCGATCCTAGCAACATCCCATTCGCTACGTTCCTTCATACAGCGTATCCCGAGTGCAAATGGAATTAACGTAAGCAAAGTATACCTCTGTAGGCTTTCCACTGAAGTATCAGCATTCCTCTCGACACCGTTCGTGCGAGCCGCACGAGTGTCCGTCGCGAATGAATTAAAAATCTCGGGTCTGGCAGCCATCGCTGGCGTAAATATTTTTCCAGCTACAGCCAGAGAAAGTACTCGTCAGACTACAGATGGGGAACTCTGAATGAAAGATGAGGGGATCGCGTCACTGACATCGTGAACTTAGGTTTTTCTTCTCTTTATTTTTTTATTTATTTATTTATTTATTTATTTTAACGATTGCAATCCCTTTGGAGATATCTTGGTTAAATATCTACAGTTCTTCGAAATATTCCTTGCTTTATTTTATTTTTCTTCTTACCAGTTTTTGTGCTCTTAGGTTTTTATTCGTGTAGAAATATGAAGAGTAAATTTATGTAAAAATTCTAAACAGAAAAGAGCTGTGTGTATTAATTTTAACATTTTTTGGGGGGGGGGGGAACTATTAAAAATAAGAAATAGAGTAAAGCAAAAAAAACATGCAGGATATTATAAGTTTAAAGTATCACATTAAAAAATAGTACAATGCAATGCCAATTTTTTAAGCAATTAAAAGGGATAAATATCATTAGTAACAATTTTTAAATTGCATAGAATCATATAGTATGAAACGAGATGAAATCTCAATTTATAATCTTATGAATTATATTCTTATATTATATTCTTATTCATCTGAATCAGAATAATAATTTGAAGTATTTTATAATCAAAACATTTTTAATTTGCGCATATTTTAATTTAGCAATACTAGTGTTGTTTTCCTCTGAAATTGTTTTTACCATCCTTATTTTTTATAATAATATTTATCATCCATATTTTATTCTTATTTTCGAAGCAACATTCCTCGCGATATCGCATTTAATTGTTTGCATTCGGCTAATTGTTTTCGCGAGCCTCTTAACAATTCACTGAGAAAGAAATTCAGCTGTAATTCCATAAAAATTTTTGCCTGTTGGAAACCTTCTCACACTTAACTGAAGTAACGAACATTGATTACACATTCACTGAGAACAATATATTTTTCTTAGCTTGTTCGACAATTTTAATTGGCAATTGCATCGTTGCAAATTACACTGTTGTTCAGTTTTATTCAATTAAGGAACGAAAACCTTGATCAGAAATCCCCCAGCGATAGAAAAGTAAAAAAAACTGATTTATTGTCAACTTCAAATCCAATAGCTAGTAGCATTATTGTATAAAATAAAAATTACTATGAATACTCCTGGTGAATATCTGTTATACATATGTATATACAAACCTTCTTCAAATTCACTTGAGATGATAAAAAATGTTTAAAAGAAGCTCCACAACTGCTTCTTTCACTCGCGAGTGCTAAAATTTCATGGACGTGTATCATTTTCTCTCCTAATCTCCCTTAAAACTGGCTGTTCTGTGGTTTGGACGCTCATCCATCATGCAAAAGAAGCTCCAAAACCACGGCCTTAAACTCCAACAGTCCCTTGTCATACTGTCTATCAGTGTCACAAACCTCCCCTTAACCTAAGCACTAAATATAATTATAAATTTTCTTCTGAGCAATCCAATCTTTTTCTACACTGAAATCTCTAAACCATATATGTCACACGCAACAAATTAAATTAAATTTATAATAAATGGCATATATGGTATAATGAATGAAACTTGAGACAAGAACTTTAAGATAACGAAATAAAGGTAAAATGGTACGTGAGAATTAGGCCAACGTAGTTTCGATTCTCGTAACTGATTAAATATTCCACTTCGCTTAAAACTATAGCAACCACAACCCTTAATGCCAATTAACACAAAGAAGCAAGCACTCGCGAACCATCACGAGTCAGGATACGCCTCGACATATAATCGATCTGATTAGTTTCAAAAAGACCATCCCAAAGAGACGAAACTCGACGCTTCGTGCTCTTCGAACTTTCAACGACGAAGCTCAGTCCAAGAGCGATGTCTGACCGCAAGGGTTCAGCATCGAGACACGGATGACGACCTTCCAGACCAAAGTTCGTCACCACGAAAGCAGTCAATAAAATTCCATTCTTGTGTAGATTGTGTGTGCTAGACACTAGCTGTACCAAATTCCAGACTTTGATAGTAGAATTCTAAAGACCGGGACTATCGTCTATTCCATTAGTTGGGTTAGCATAGATAAATATGAGTGGAAAAATCGTGTATGAAATATTTTAATTTAAGCATTTTCAGAACCAATACCTTAATGCTTTCGCATAAAGAATAAGATACACATCGACTACTATATAAAATATAGTATCCTTTAAATTAAAGTTAGTTATAGCTTTGAAATTGTGTAAAATGATCTCGAGAAATTCTTTTTTCTATAATTAAACGTGTCTCTTAAAATATTGCGATTTTGTCCTGTGAGAATTTTTTTCGTACCGGAATAAAGGAATCAGGCATTCAAGTGATCCTGTTTGACTAATCCACTCTGTAGAATTTCAAAATACATTTCTTGTATTTTGGAGTATTGTAGATATAAAACGGCTTGCAAACTTTCATTTTGAGTAATAGTAATAAATAATATAGTGCACTATATTATATGGAATATTATCTTATTTTGATATAAGGACATGCTCGGTACTGTATACAGCGAAAAGTGTTTTCTCGTCACATACAATAAAATCATCGACACGAAATAGTGAAAAAATGGCATCTGTCGCGTGTCCTCACTTCCTCGAGTTCAAGATGCCTTATTTGGAAAGTTCGTCGGCTGAAGATCGTCCATGGAAGTTTCCCGAAAGTCCGTTTTCCCCACTTTCTTTTCCTCGGCTCTTTGCTTTCACAAAAGGAACATCAGGCACGAGTTTCAAAGTTGCACACCTTTAAAGAGGAAAGACGCGAGGTTCTCGATGCACAGTGTTCGAGGAAAAACGAAAGATGAATGAAAGGAGGGATTGAAATAGATAGGATTGGTCTTTTTGTTGTTTTTGATCATTCCTGTTTGATCAGGATAGTAGTTGGTTAATTCTGAACTTGCTTTTCCGTTTTTGCTTTTAGAGAGGAAGAAAATGAGGAGAATTGAATGAGAAATTGGTTTCCGTTGGATTACAGGAGGGAGAGCTCCGCTCCGCTTTTTCAACATCAGATGTTTGGAAGGGAATTAGATTTTGGGAAAGGAATCTCGGAGAAGGAAGATACTGATTGGAAATTATTATCTATAGGGTGTTTAGTTTAAGTAGGAACGATACAATATCTCATGAAGGATTAAAGTTACAGGATTAAAATTTTTTGGTTCAAAGGTCAAAATCATATGGTGCAAATTATTTTTTTTTTATCCGATTGGGGAAGATTTTCAGGTAAACTTCATCTCTTTAAATAGAACCATATATTTACATTATCGACCCATCTTGGCACTCTCTATAAAAAGTATTGGCCTATTTAAGACGCAAAATTATTAATTCGCTGGATATCTTAACTTCAATTTGTCAAATTTAACGTATGAAAGACAAAGAAAGACGCGAAGCGCTATTCTTGTGTTTACATTATCTTTATCTTTCATACATTATATATCAAGTCTAATAGATTAAAGTTAAAATACCTGCTAAATTAATCTCTTGGAATTGTGAATTCATAAAACGCACTAATCTAAAAGCTGTCTAAATAAGAAATTCATCGAAAAGAAAAAAGAAGACACTTGTAACTAGACTCCATACTACGGTTATTCAACTACAATCACACGTCTTTTTAAATACTATCAAGGAAATGAAGCCTGAATAGAGATTTGTTTCATGTGCTAAATATCGTAAGGGGTATTTTACTTCGGATATTTTATACGCTTTTCTATACTATGTGCACTCTTAAATTTTGTATAAATGTATAAACCCCCGCAGCATACTTATGAAATTGCATTAAATAACGGGGATTCTGGTTTCTGAAACAGCAGCATCCGTCGCGTTTCCAGATTCACCGTCACGCTGCAACGAAGTTGCATCGTTTCGGCCATTTACGTAGCTTATCGTGGGAAACTGGAATATTTGTCTCTAATTTAAAGACGACCTGAATTTCTCTGCCCAGCAACCGTGTGGGTTTGCATTTACGACACTACAAATATCCGTAGGATGCATGACCTACCATGAGGTTGCTACCCAGAAAACGCGCGTAACACTATCGCGACGAATGGGAATATTTTCGTGGATATTTCGAAATTAGCGGCTCTAATGACTCGAAAGTTCAAAAGGTAAAATTAAATTAACATTTGAACTTAATTGGTACATATTGGCATTAACAATCGAAAAGTTGAATTATATATATTTTATCGAAAATGACGTAATAATAGTTGTAAAAATGTGTAGATAATAGATAATCTACATAATACAATGTAAAAATTTTAGTTTATGTTTTTCTAAGTTGTAAAAATTAGATTCGTAATTGAATATATTCGTATGCGTGTGTTCTTTTAATAAATCAGCAACCGAGTCTGACGTGTTTTTCACAAGTTTTAGTAGGACACGCAGCATTTAATGGATAAATTTAATTAAATTTGTTCCATCAGTAACAAAATTTATTTTTACTACGAAAAGAAATAGCGCCAGTGTCCTCTTTAAGCTGTTACCATCGAGTGTCGCACTCGAGGTATTCAGAGAATGAAGCTTCTTCTTTCGGAACTTCTTCTTAATATTAAAATCGCAACATTTGAATTAAAGCTATTCTTTGTAGGAGTCAGATATTATCATTCCATAAATTTTATTAAAATAATTATAGTAGTTGTAATTAAAATATAATGGAATATGATATGAGATACAATAATTCCACTAAAATGTGACGTAAATAATCGTAAATTCTAATAAAAATATTGCTGAACAATATTCATGACATTGGTATTTCTCTACTTTTCTAATTCATAGGAACGTTTCTTCCGGGCGGTTCATATATTGCTTTCTCGTTTACATTCCTTTCAAAGAGAACGAATTTCTAATGAACAGCTTGACAAACAAATATTCCTTCTGCAGTTATTTCGCACAGTCATGGTTATTTCGACCTTCTAACGTAATTTTCTCTCGACTTTCCCATATTTCACAACCGGCATGCAACGTGTAATTGCAAACCCGGCGGGCGTTCAACCTTCCCCAGGGTCCAATAAGATCGATAATCCTTAAGCGATTACGCTCGAGTTTCGAGCCAAGTCCGGACAAATCAACCCCGACGTTCTTTCTTCCCCTTTTCCTTTTTAATCGCGTCTACATCGGCGTCGACGATAATTCCTCGCTCGTTCATCGACAAATTGGAAATCGATATCCGCACCTTCGCCACGGAAAAACCGCGAACGTGTGTTGCCAAACTGACTTCCGGAGGGAAAAAGGTGGAAATGTGATCCTTCGATGTTGTATGCAGTTGATGTATAAGTATAGGGCATGTTGAAGTTTGTTGGTATCAGTTACTTACTGGGAATATGAATCGATGAAGTGGAATTATGTAACGTTATGGACGAATTGTATTTGTTTAAACATTCTAATTGATATTGATTATATTACCGAAAACGATGGGTTGATAAAGTAAAATTGTATAAGATTGTAGGAAAAATTGGTTGTAGCTGGTATAGCTATGTTTAACGAATTACATTTATTTATGTATTCAATGGATAGTTTATTACAAGAATGTTATTAAACACATGAAATTTGATATTTGACCATCGTATTTATTTCTGTATGTTTTATTCAAAATTTCCTCCACTCATACGTCTACGTTGGAATTGGTTGTCTGACTATGTATAGTACTATCTACTGACTTTTCTATTTATCGTGTTCCGATACATCACCTTACTAAAAGTAATTCCTTTGTTTCTGTTGCGATTGTAAATCTTTTGGTCTCCATGTCTTGCATAGTGATTCACCAAACTCTTCATCGCTATAAATCAAAAATAATCAAATTATTTACTTCATTTCGATCGATTATATCACGGAAACTAATTCTTTTGGTTAGATTAATAAATTTCTACATTGACAGTGTTGCATAGTAATTTACTAAACATTCTGTAACTTTTTCAATCGTTGAAATCCAAAAACCTTTTCCAACTACTGTTTCAAAAGAAATACCGCGAACTAAATCTTCAAACTACACCACGGCACATTGCCTCCCTGTTCATTCTAAACAGAATAAAACTCGATAGAATGGTAGAAACCAATGAAATCTATCGATAGAATGATAGAAATGATAGAAGTGAATGCGTGTGACCCAAATCGTTGTTATTTCTCAGCAGGAGACATCGATAAATGCTATCGATGGGGTGTGTAAGAGAGCCAGGATGCATCCTGTGGTATTATCTTTTAATACGGCAAGCCTAAGGGCGGTTTCGCACGGAGCGTAACATTCTATGCCACGGGCGATGCACGTAACGTGCATTTCACGAGATGCGTATTGTTGTGCGGAGAACAGTATAGTACTAGGTTCCGCGTGTATAAAGGATGCCTGGGTTCGATTATGCTAGAAAACAGCTGCATGGAATTCAGCTGTGTTGGTTGGTAGCAGAGAATGTGCATTGTTTTTCTTCGTGATTTGAATAACGACAGAATGTTTCTCAATGGTGGTAGAAAGTTTTAAATTTTAATAGAAAAATTTGTATAGCTGGAAATATTAAGATATATTATTACACATACTTATAAAGGTCCCAGAATTCATAAAAAAAATTCTTCTACAAAATTCTATTGCAAAATTGGTTGTGCATAAAATTTAAATTCAGAATAAATTGTTAAATTTTGAATTTACACTGTTTCATAATTTTACATTTCTTTCAAACATAAAGAGAATCTTCAAAAACGAGTTACATGTTTAATTAAAAGAAAGATATCACGTAAAAAATTATAAAATACGTATATATACATATCGGCTTTAAAACACAATTTAGACTTAGAAATATAAAATTTATCATCAATAACGAAACCTGTTATCCATTTCAGTGTAACAAAATCCAAAATCTTCTTATCAATCATAAAATGTTAAGTCATATCTCATCTCAATTCCCCACTTGTCACTAATCAATCATCACGTCTCTTACCGTTAAATGTCCGAAAAAACCAACACCGTATTCTTCCAAATTCCCGATACGTGGCATCCAATCATCGGCGAAATGAAAACCAACGGAGGGCAAACAGATTCCCGTTTCCCAAACCGTGAAACGAGCCCAATCACTCCGTTTCCAAAACTATTATCCGCTGCTAACTGCACGCGTCGCGCGGAACAACTAGAAACGCGACGTTCGTTAATTGTTTCGCCGGTAAATACCGAAACGAATTTTAATTGCTGTCCGTCCGAGAGTTTCCCGCCCGTTGGCCTGTTGCAATCCAGACGAGGGTTGATCGTTAAAAAAGCCACCGTAAGCTGTATTACTGTCGCGGTCGTGTCGCGTGCGCGACAATTGAAACGCCCTGTTCGAACGGAATTATTTTCAAGCGGCCAGCCTTGGCGTCACGGAACGTGCGATCGCTGGATGCACGGTTTCTCGCGTCAAATGAGAACACCGGCCAGAACAAAGCCATTAATTCACTGTGCTTTTATAATCACGTGCCTGGACCAAGATTTTATATTTCAAACGTTTCTGTAGGGGAAAACTATTGTAGAACGTTTGAGACAGCGTTTAATGAGTTTGTTTGTTGTACTTGACATTATAATTTTTAAATATTAGTGTGGGCAATTATTTGTTTACGTAGACATTGATTTACTTGTTACATTAAATTTATTTATGTTATATTATTTATCAAATTTATTGATGTTATTAATGTTTGTTATTTAAAAATTTATTACATTGGATTATAGCAATTGCACAGAGCATCTGTATTGTTAACTGTTATAATACCGTCGTTGTAATCTAATGATAAATTTATTCATTTAGAATGGTACGTTATGGTCTGGTGGAGAATATAAATATGTAGTCAGTAATTATTCACTTGGCATTAAATCGCTGTTATTCTTCTTTTTGTTTTGTATTTTACGATTACATAAAATATTTTATATCTGTAACCCAATACTTTTACATGAATACAGGAAATGAATGTTGACTTCGAATTTTGTAATAATTCTATATTGAAATTCTAAACTTTCTAGATAAAATGTCCTTTTTTCTATTGTAAATCTCCGTGACATGCAACAAGAAAGAAATGATAAAAATGTCTAACTCGTGATCCAAAGAGAGCAATCGAAAATCGCTACGAATAATACTGATTAAAGTATTATTTCATCCTACTACGTCGTATGTCTTCAGTACATTGCACATCACGGTGTCATAAATTTCGTTTTGTACTTGATCATCAGTAGCGAAGGTTCGTTATAGAAATAAAATATTACGGTTTGATGCCTGATATAGAATTCCTGATTTATTAACATTGAAAATTTATTGTTTCCATGAAGAAAGAATTTTAAATTATTTCGGTTACTGTAATCGTTAAAATAAATGGTTTATTACACAGACAACCCTTTTAGATAATTTTAAAGATATTCATCTATACAATAAATAGAATCAAATGGTTCCCAATTCTAGAACAGAAGTAAAATACAAACTCTGCTCTCCATTCTAGAACCTCGTCAGTATAATCTCCAAAAATAAACATCATTACCCCTCTTGCTCGTGCAAGTATATCTTTATATAAATTATTTATAAAATAATCCAAATTGAAACTATCTATAAATGTAAAAATGATATGCACCGCAAGAACCTACAGCTTTCACGCCCCGTATAACGAGTTCAGGAAAATTTCCCACCGATCATTCCGATAATCACGAGAGATACGTTTCACTCAGCGGAATTAATTCCTCGGACACGTTCGACATCTCCGCGAGGCTTTTCTTCCGATCGTCCGTACGGTAGCTTTGTCGTTGTTAATTGCAGCTTTCCTAATTGAGAGTTTAATGGCGCTGCAAGAGCGCGAGGTCGACCCTCTGGAATTCTTTGATCTCGCCCCCGTCTTCCACCCCCGCGCGCCCTTCATCGTCGTCCCTAGACGGCCCTCTGTCTTGGTGATCTCGCACAACGGCTCTTAGCATGCGACGAAAGTGTTTCACGGGAAGCTCTCGCCATTGATAACCCGTTCCCCCTTTTATTTCGTGACGCGAGCGAAATGTTTCCCTGCTTTATGAGTCGTTTCCAGTGGAAGGACGGCGTTTTGTACGACTGCACACATGTTGTATTGATTTTTTTACGCTGAATCGTTCGAGATCGTACGGGAGTACGTTTCTTGGGAACAGTACGTACGGCATTGGAGAGAGTTTGCGGGGAGATAAAGTTGAATTTTGTTGTTGGTAGGTTTAAGTATGTGGAGAGGTTGGAGTAGAAGGTGGAGAGTGTTGGGCGGATGAAAGCGAGGTGCGGAGAAGTTTTAGGCGGAATTTCAGTTTCATCGCGGTGAATTGTGTGATTTCTGCATTAGCGTGATTGGAGGTAGATTGAAGGAAATATTGATTTTTTTCGAAAAAATTGTAAAAATCTCGGAACAAATTTGCAGCTATATATTTTTGTAGAATTGCAATATTATTGAACAATATTGTCTTTTTTATTTTTACGAAAATCTGATCTTCGCACTGAAATTCTTGATATAGTTTCTTCAGGTTTTCGAAACATTGTTTATATATAGTTTCATGTCACGAGGAAAATGCTACAAATTTTTTGAACAACGCAATATGTAAAAATCAGAAAACAAATTATCTAGATATTATACTTCTTTTCCTGTTTTTAGTTTCTAAATTTTATCTTGTAACATTACCATGCAGGCGTGTGGATATGAAAGTGCAAAGCACTGGCTCATGTTCTTAATTTAAGGAAGAAACCTTTGACCTTTCTATGGATATTCTCATAAACTGTACGATACTACATCAGTGCTGAGTGACACTTCTGTGTCTTCCACATCCTACTTAAAATTCGTACTTTATCCACAAATAGCCAAACTGGAGTATTGCAATTTTGAATCTTTATTTGTTATGAAACATATATATGAAATAATAAATGAAAAATATTTCATCAATTTCACAGTATAAATTATTCAACGTTCTCGTAATATTCTACGTATATCACAATTGACTTACTTGGAAAATTATTGGAGCAAGTTTGCATATAGTTACAAAATTTCCATTCATTTGAAAGGAGTTCGAATTTATATCTCGTTCGAGCTAATCGGGTGTCATCCATTTTCCTATTACACAACATTAACTCGGTATATCGAGCGTGCAATATATCATGTGTAACATAACTATTTAATTACTGTAGTATGCTACGCGTCGCGTCACAAAAAATATTTGCAACGAAAAATGTTACTCTTTTAATCAATTGATTTCTTATGCAGCACTTATCACTACGGAAACATAAATTTACTTGCCTCAAAAATATTTTAATGTTTGTTTAAATACCGTCTTTGTTCTATAATTGACTTTCATACTACTCCATACTCATCTGATCTTAGCTACATAGAAACTTATTTGACCTACTGAAGATTATAATCTGAACCCTGAATATTTTTTTACGTTCGCAGTTACTTTTTTACACCTTTAAATTTCCCACAAATCTATAAATATCTACACTCTTCCAATAATTGCCCCATGATGTCCCCTCAAGTGCACATTCAACGCATTTAAACCATCTCACTCTCCAACAAACCACATTTTGCCAAGCAATCCTGCAACCGGTTCAGTCTCCTGGACGATTCTCGAAGCAATATTGGATGGTATTTGGTGGAGGGGGGGGGGGGGGGGTGACAACCGGTCAGCAACCTTGTTGGACTCGCGGCAGGTGCACGTCGTCCGTGGACACGGACAGATACACCATAGTTGTTGGTAGGCGCAGATATAAAGCACACGATGCTCAGAGCAGAGAGAAGGGTTACGACGTGGGGGTCGGTGTGTCGAAGGGGTCGCGGTTGTTGGAAAGGGGGGGAGCGAACGCGCAAAGGTGGCGTCGGCGTCGCGACGCCCGGAGAGAGTCAGTCACCAGCCGACCTCAACGCGCCGCGTAACCTCGCTCGTCGACCCAGAAACCTAGCGCTGCTTCTCTATCTCGCGCTGAACCGGAAACGGGGGCTGTCGCGGCACCGGAAACGTGGCATCGTGGCCGTATCCACAGAAAAATCGTCGATTGAATCTTATCGTTTCTCTTGTGAGAGAAAAAAAGAGCGTGATCGCGTCGTGCGCGGAAAACGAGGGAATCCAGAGTGCTCGAAAGAAAACGACTGTTTCATTCCATTTTAGTGGCAAATTACAGGCAAATTAAAAGTGTGTTTGAGAAAGTTTGGAATCGATGCGAAGTTTAGAATTCTTCATTCTTGTTATTCAATTGTTATTCGTTTAGACATTGGTAAACTTCTCGGTTTTTATTCTGCGATATATATAATATAATTAGAATTATATCGCGTCGAGGTTTTGGTTTGGTTAACCCTCTTGATGAGTAACGAGTGGTTTGAAGAATTTGTTGAAGCGGTTTGAAGTGTCGGAGAGGTCCTCCTGCACGCGGTTCCTACGGGTAACGCGCCACGAAATTGGGTCATCCGGCTTTCCTACCGCGTGTGATCCAATTGCGAATATTTCAGCTGCGCTCGATACCATTTTCTCGGCAATGTTTTCGAGCAGAGTCCCTTGACCGAGCGGCATGCGTCGACCCGGGTATCCGCGTGACCCGGCGACCTACGTAACGGCGTAGCTGAGGTCACTAGGTACCCCACCCGGATGCATTCGTCGATAAATCTTCGTTTTCTTTGCCTCACGACACCCTTTCCGCGTTATTTTTCTATCTTCTCGGTGTCCAAGTCCTGTGCCCATTCCTCGAGTCGAATTGAAAACGAAACGGAGACACAAGATGCAGGATTTGGTTCCAGAGATACGCCGATGTTATTTCTACTGGATGGACTAGTTTCAAATGCAGAATTTAGTTTCGAAGTGATCTAATAAAATGAAGAAGGTGCTGGTGATTAGTCTTTGAAACGAGTTGGATTAAGATGAAGATGGATGAATGGATGAGCGTGGAGAACTCGGCTTTCAAGTGATACTGTAGAGAAATAGTCTTGAATATATTACAGAATCCAGTTTACTTTCTGAGTGACGTCTGTTTTCAGGAGATTGGTGATATAAACTTATCTGTCGCATGTAGTTAAGAAATTGCAAAACAGATAAAGGAATGGGTAATATAATCTGATTGCTTGAGCGCGTTTGGGGTACTGCAGCCATGCTTTCACCAGTGATTTCGGAAATATAGAAGTTATGATTGGCGATCGGTTGTCTCATTTTCCTTGTATTGTATTCAGATTATTTAATATTTTCTTCACCTAGGGTGAATAAAATCACGGTTTCTTACATCTAATAATAATAAAATAATATCTAGAAAAATCACATATACGTGGCTATATACAATTTGTCACATTTATTCAAATTATTATCAATTTCACATCAATTCACATGATATCATGAAGAAGTCAGAGTAATTACAAACTGTAACACACAGATAGGATAATAACAAGATACACATTTGTCCATAAGTCATCATAATTTAACAGGTCTAAAATAGCGATAAATTATTGTATTGTATACTTGTAAAATAAGATCGATAATTCTTGCACAGCTTATTATATTATGAAAAAGAAATAAATTATTCACTTATGTACCAAAGTATACATAAGTAATAAAATCTCCTCTGTTGTAATATCTTCCAAAAGGAATTCAAATTAATGATAGAAAGCAACTTGTTACTCATGAAAGTAAGTACAAATGAGAATTAGAGATATCGCGTTTGCTGCAAATTGCATGGTACAATGAACATGCGACACGCTGCGTGTCCCGGTTCGGGACTTTCTGCAGGAGATACATACCTTGTTATCCACATAATTTCTCGCGGTAATTTAGCGTCGACTGCTTGTCGAGAAGAATTACGCGTCGTGCAGGATACTAACCGTTCTGCACAGTGAATATCGTACAAAGCTGACGTCGGTGAACTGCATCGATCCGTGGAGCGTTATTTCTGAATGGCGATGTCTTTATCGCACTCGTGGTTCTATAGGCAAAAACATTGTCGCTTCAGCATAACTCAAAGTACACGATATATGGTGAAACTTCAAAATTCCTTGCCTCGAATGGGTTCGACGGGTTACTTCGGTAGATGTAAGTGTATCGGCTCACTTTACGATGAGTTTTATGGCCCCGTCGTAATTTATCGACATTTAAACATGTCGAATCGCTCCGGTAAGACGGCGTAACGTGCAAGATACAACTTCCTGGTAACGAACCACGAAATATCGTCTCTTTTCATCGACGTATCTATACTTCCATCTTATCGCGAGTGAAACGTAGTTAGAATGAAACTAAAATGTAATGTTTAATATACATGTCATTTATTTATTCTATGTAGAAAATGTTCTTAGTTGATAGCGAAAATGATGATTCCAAGCTTGAAACGCAAAAATTGAAAGGAAATCAAAGTTTGTGTTATAAAAATATTTTTTGCTTTCATTAAGTCTGTATTTGTGAAAGAATAATCTAAATGTACTTATTTTTTAATGAGGGGAACAAGTTAAACATTTGTAGTATAAATGGTAGTATATACAATGGCAAGCAATTTGATTTAGTCTATAATTATTACTCGAAATAAATATTCAGTGTGCGTTCTATGTTTATAGCGGGTTCTATATCTCAGCAGTAAGTAGTATATCTGTATGTAGTCAGACAAGGCTCATCAATAAATATGACAATTCTTTTCTGCGTGAGTATAAAATATATAACCGACCCCGAACGAAAAATACTAAGGAAAGAATAAGCAAACTTTACTATTTGGAATTTCTATTTTATCATCGTAAAAACGATAAATCGCACGTTTTTCGACGTGTAGCAAAATTCGATGCAGTCGTTTCATTGCACACGGTAATAGCTCGCCGTTCGTTCTCCGAAACACCGTACCACATAATCGGATTTTCCCCTGACACCATCGATCGATGATTTTTCTATTTTCATACTCTCTTTCGTCTCCTCCCTGTTCGACACATATTTCCTCGCTTTTACCTCCGTTCTGCCATGCTTTCATCGCAATACCGAGGCAATTCTAACATCCACTCGATCAATTTTCTATTTTTTCATTTTATTCCTATTTTTATACTCCCTTTTTCACTTTTCACCTTTACTGTTAGTTCTTATAAATCGTTCAAACTATTCGTTTCTTGATATTTGTCATAGAATTTGATCAGATATCTTTAAAACGACCATATTCCTTGATCTATTCTGCTATTTACTGAGCGACACGGAAAGTTTTTACCGGATTTGAGGATTTCACAGAAACGTTCCGCGAACGAACTCGTTCGACCGTAAAGAGATATTCTTTAGAACAGCTTGGACGACGACTTTTCCACGTTTTCACAGTCGCGATCGAGTCGTGTAAGAAAAGAATTATGATGAAATTTGACGCGGTATACTGCATCGATCGATGATCGATTGAGTGTTGTGTACGTGTAACGTTAGACTTTGTCGTTAAGTAAGGTTTATGACACAGTCACAATCCATAATTCTCAGATATATTTATTACAGTTAAATTTAGCTCTTTTACTATCCGCGTGCCGATGCTCAGATTTACTTATCGATTTTTTAGTCAACACACAAAGTTTCAATGTTAGTAAATACACAGAACTTGTGAACCAGGAAACTTGAAATTACAATACAGAATCTTAATATAATTACAATAAAAACTGAGAAAAGATCCAATACACTACTAAACTCTCAAACTGTACAACATTGTACGTCTTAACAATTAAATCCTTGTGTTTCCAAAATTGTTCAATTAGAGAGGTGTTGTGAATGATTATTGGATACAGTCCAACAGCTTCTACTTCGGTGCAATCGAAGAACTGTAATGCTAATTAATGTGGAGTTCTCAATAATTTTACTGATCGAAGAAACTATTTGTCAATTTTATTAGTCGAATGACGAAGATAGTTCAACTAATTGTTATGTTTTATTAGTAGTTTTATCCTTCTATCACATTGCATTCATCGATAACAAACTTTTTAAGCAAATATATTTTTGTTCGTTTTCGAAGAAGAGAATACCGAGTTTTATAATAAGACGTAGGTTTAATCAGGAATTCTTGCTTCGAATTTAATCATAAGTTCTCACCCAATTTCGATCAGCCTATTTCATCGACTAATTATTCTACTCAAGGAACGTTATGCATATTTAACGAGATCTCACAATTAGCAGCAAGTATGGTAGAAACCGCATAACGGTCTCCATCTAGAGGGTTAGAATTTTCTGCATAAACTTTTATAACGTAAATAGCCTCTTCTCATAAGCCGGGTAAGAACTTACAATGTACTCTTAATAACCAACTATGTCGGAAATATAAATAGCTTTTAAAGCTTCCGTTCTATGTGTTATACATATTTTCACTGCATATTAATACATACCAAGAGTTTTATTTATCTTTCTTCGTTCTAAATTGATTTATCATCTTCTGCTTCCTACGCACTCGAGCTTTCGCTCATGTTTCAGAAATTTGTTACTTCATCTAACTTCCATTTTATCTTTCACTCGCGTTGCATTTTAATATACTTAAACTCCAAACTAATATTTCATATTCTTTTCCTCGTTGCGGTACTTCTTAACTAGGTTGTGGATGTTTATGCAAATAAATGCACTCATTCATTCATTCCATTAAGAAAAGGAAGACTTAAATAGAAATTTGCTTCACTTTCTAAACAAGTACTATAACAAGTAACTTTATTTTAAATATTTCGTATATTTCTGTACATTTTATGTATATTTTGTATATTTTTGTAAATTAAAATTTCCCATTTTATATAACAAACGTAAGTAAAATTACTAACTCTTTCAAAACCAAACGTTTTTGAAGAAAATTATTGATAGTAGAACCTAGAATCTTAATAGTATCTGGAGAAGATATAATACACTAAATGTAGGATCCTGATAAAGTGTTAGTTTATTTATCAGCTGAAGGAGTATTCAGCATATTGTCAAAATTCTGCAGCAGGTCTGAACGTTCTGTGGCAGACACGATATACACGATATCCCAGCAATGAACAGCTAACTGCAACACCTGTAGCCACTAAAAGGATTAAGAGCAACTAAGAGATTAACTCTTTGCGGTTCTAAGTCAAGCTCCACTTGACATCGTCTTTTGTTCTAATTATATATTTCTGCTTCAGTCAAGAAATTACATTATAAAGATACACTACTGGCTGTTTAAATATAAGAATATAATTCTTCTAACGTGTTCTTAAATATATTTCGGAAGTTGAACATGTACATTTGACAAATAAGAAACAAGATTCCATCGAAACTCAATAATAAGAAAATATGTCTCATAAAATAATCTAATTAAATGCAAAACGCACTCGAAAGTCCAAATTTATCTAAAATCTTCAAGCTGCATCAAACCATATAGATTCGAAGTAAAGAACAGTCACAGCTATATTTGATATATTTTACGAAGTCATCGTTCATCATATTCCTCGAAGACATCGTCCATTTCTCAAAGACACGTTTCATATTTCCCTCGATCTTGGGGCAAACTGTTCTCGTTGTGCTCGATCGTGACAATTGGTGCTGTTTAATCCGGCAATTAAACGTCCCAACAATAATGGCTTATCGGGGATTCGCAGAGGAGGTCAGACCGTGTTTCGATATAGATTCGCGAACCTTATCGGCTCGGTTGGCTGCTGCGACTCGTCGATAACCCATTGTTTACTTCGGCTCAGCTACGAGCACATGTCGTCGGCAATAACGAGGCCAGTTGTCGGCGGAACACGGGCCTAGAAACGATGTGATGTAGTTAGTCGATCGAAAAGTCACGGATTAACTTTATAGCCGTGGAGCACTTGATAGGAGACTCGGTTTCCCGCGCGCGACTCATCCCACCACGAAGATGCCGGTTCGCTCGGGCTCAAATGTGAGAGACAGGACATTTTTGTGAGAAAAAGTGTTGAGTGAAAAGTAGTTGACTTTGCTAGAGACCGGCAATAAAGTGGAAGGTTTTGTGAAGCAGAGGATGATAAAGTAAAGGATTTTTTAAGATAAAGAAATAATGGAAGGAAAAGTGTTCAGTACAGTGCATTGAACAGTGTTCGATAGAAGGGAGGATTTAAAGATGCACATCTGGTTAGTTGTTGAGGGTTGAAAATTATAAAGCATTTTTATCTCAAATCAGATAATTTTGAGAGAAAAAGATAATAAAGAATACCAGTGTTCTTTTAATAACAATATGTATTTATAGAGGGGTTTATCGGTGTACAGCGAGTTTATGATTGGAAATTGTAAATTGTAAAAAATTTTGGTTCAAATGAATTGAACTTATGACAGTACGTGTTTTAATAAAATACAGGATTTTTTAAAGGAAAAGAATAATAAAGAAAAGGTAATGTTCTTTAAAGGGAGAAATAAGAGTAGAAGTGTGTTGGTAGAGGGAAAACGTTGAAAGACAGTATCTATATGGGAGACAACGTTCTAATAATGATATTGTAAATGATGAATCAGAAGTGGAAGTTGTTAAAAAGAATTTGAGTCGAAAAGTAAGATTGGCAGAATTGTGTCAACTGGACATTTGGAAAATATTGTTTTGATGTTGAGATGATATGTAACATTATTACCAATTTTACAATAACAGCGCGTTAATTTGGATGGTACTTTTCAACTTTGCTAAATAAAAGTTAAGATTGGTGAAAAAATAATATCTCACGTGTTTTGAGAGAAACTGAGCTAGAATATATTGAAAAAAGATAAAATTTAAGGACAGCAGTTTTTGGAAGAGTTTTGACGACATATTATTAAAATTAGCTAACAAAAGTATATACCAAGACAAATAATCGTGTATAATAAATTGTATGTTATTATATTAGATTAAATACTACCCAATGTGTTCCAAAGAAAATGTAGATTACCAAGATCTAGTGCATTAAATGTTAACTGAAATAAATTGTAGAATTCATGAAATAGTGACAAATATTTCTTAAAAAAGGAAGAGAAGAACCGAATTCTTAAATATTAAAAATTTAGAAGACTGAGATCCCATGAAACTCTGTCCCCAACGAAAAACTATTGTATCGTGACATTCTGCTAAAAATTAGCGAGCTGAGGTCTAATCTAATATTCTCAAAAGAAGTGGAAGAAAACCAACACTCCAGGGGGGATTAACGGTTTCATGGTGTACTTACTGGGTAGAAAATTGTCGTGTCTAATAATCCTTGCAAAAGACGAAGAAAGGACTTGTTATATGAAAATAGAAAAGAGAGACTTGAAAACGAATTTTCTCGTTTCTGATGAAAGAGAAGTAATGGTTATAGAATTTCAAAAATAAATAAGTAAAATTAAGCGAGCGAAGAAAAGAACATCCACGCATGACTAAAAGAAATATCTATTTATCCCTAAACGAACTGACAAAAAAAGTAACACCCTCGATCCACCAAATAATCCAATTCCAAGAAATTAGATCTCGGAAAATTCCTTCGTGACCAAACCACATTACATCGAAAGATATCTAATACTTTCCCCAAAAAAAGGGCGGAACATACACACTTTGCTCCATCAATCTCTGATAACATCACACTCTCACAACCTTACAGCAGAAAAAAGCAATATGCGCCAACTTTTCAAACAAGCCGAAAAGATCCAAAAAAGGGACTCCATGATATAACCTGCTAAAGACTTGAGAAACTTCTACAACTCAACTTAAACTCCAACATCAAAGAAGCCAAACATCTCACCTTTGCCGTTTTATCACCGATCTTCCCTCACAGCGTCCTTCAATCTACTAAAAAGAGGCAAAGAAACCAGCGTCTCTCATGTAAAACATAAAGCATAGTAACATCAAAACTATTATCACACCGTTAGAATTACAATCGTTATAATTCACGTGCATCATTTGATTACCAATCTCCCTGAAAAAGTGTTGAAGGAGATCCCAGCGTCTCATACGAAGAACGCATCGTAACATCTAAACTGAATCGTATCCTTACGACTGCAGCCGTTACATTTGATATTCAGCGTTGCATCATCAATTTCTCCTTATAGCCTCCCTCAATCTATTAAGAAGAACCATCTTAAAATAGAGGATCTTAAAGAACAGTGTCTCTTATCGAAAACATAACGCATCGTGTCATCGAATCCCGTATCGTATCTACAAATAAACTAGAAATTAGTCTTCGAGTCGATTAGATTCGACTGAACTGAATCGAAGTGTTGGAAACAAGGAAGTGTCAAGTGTGTCCAGTTGGAAAGGATCGGGTGGACCGTATGCGGGAGCGACGAATGCGGCCGGGAACGACGCAGTCGGGGCGAGGAAGCAGCGGCTGTGCTCGGAGTCACTGACCTCTCATCCCCAATCACCGTCCAGAGTGTGATGTTTGATGCTGCAGTGGTGTTTTATGCGGCGACGTCGAAAAGGTGTGTGCATCCCGCGGCCCACGCGTCTCGATCCGCTCCACTGACCCAGTTCCCCTCGCCGACTGCAGTCGGAGTCACAGCCACCTGAATATGTTCGCCATCCTGTTCCATAAACCGCTTGCTTCCTTCGCGTTTCCAGCTTCATTCAGCCGCTTGATACCGCCGCGCGATTTTTGCGACCTGCCACTCTTTGCCAAAGAATGAAAAAAGGGATCGCGACTATCTGACTCGCGGCGATGCTTTTCTGTGTTTTACGGGAACGTTGCGAATTGTTGGCTCTAATCGAGGGTACTTGTTGCCTAATTTGGGAGGCTTTGTAGGATTAAAGTTCACGTGTGAATCTATCACCGGATTGTTGTCTTTTTTTTATAGGCATGGATCTGAAGTTCGATCATGATTTTTTTTAATCAGTGTAGATTATCAAATTTTGTTTCTTAACATCGTGTCTATGTGGCTTTTCAATGACTTCTTCTTAGAAAGATTCTTAGAATAGAAAGAAAGTATTTAGTCGTATGAGGTGAAGCGATTAGAATGATTACAATGCTTTTAGAAATGGCTTTTAGAAGTTTGACAATAGTTTGTTTGCATAGTGGAAGGTTTGAAGAGAGATGAGAGGATGAAAAATGTTCTATTATTTTTTCTTTTTTTTAAGTTTCCACAAGACTTTTCGATATATCAAACTGTAAATGTAAAAGTAAAACATAAAAATGATAAGAATGATTGTAGAAGTTCATTTTATGAATTTACGTTAATAATAATTAACAAATTACTCAAATGATATTATATACACTACTCCATAAAATCATGATATTTTCTATAATGGTAAATTAACTTTAAAAAACTTACACACTTTCCTGTAAAACTACACTCAGATATAATTCATTTCCCAAACAATTACCACCCTGTGTACAGTAACTACACTCCCATCCACTGAACTCTTTTTCTGCTCATAAATCATAGCGGATCCAAAAAGAAGGCTCTTTCGTTTCAACTAATACCATCATTCGGCGCAGCTTTCATCGTGCAAAGAACACCTGCTACCCCTCTCCATCCTCCAATCTGTTTTTTCACCACGAAAATCGCAGTTGCAGAGCCAAGCTTTCGCTCCGCGATCGATAATCCCTCGACTCGACAACTGCCGGCCAATTAAAATGAATTTCCCGAAACAGAAAAGCAAATGTGGCATCAATGTACATGCGTGAATTTCCACGCACGAATAGCTCGGTAACTGAAGAGAAATTGTAAACGGGTTAACCAGGGGTTGCATTAATTTGCGTACGAGTCGAGTCGAGGTTCGAATAAATCGACAAGCCTGGTTTAATCGATGTTAGAGAGTAGAACGACTAGTGGAGAGGAGGAAGGCTCGATCGATTTCCATCTGGAGAGCTTACCGAAAGCATGGGACGAGGGTATGGGGTGCTTCATCTCCTCCGGTGAAGTGTCAGCACGAGTGTCGTAGGAATCGACGCAGCCAATGGTCCTGAACGAGACCACTTAGTCCCGACGGGTCACCCTCCAGAACGACGAGACCATATCGTAGAAACGACGTACTCCTTCTTCGTTCAAACGTCGATTCCCACGATTGGTATTAACGTTAGGACGATCGTTCTCGAGTCGACGTTCGAGTAATTTGGATACAATGAAATTCTCCGTGGTGAAATGAAATTAATTGGAATTAAGATTTGACCGGCGGTTGGTCTGGATGTTCCAATTGATGGAGGTTCTTGGAAGACTAAGCGGTTGTGTGAAACGTTGAGTCAGTCAGAAACTACATTGATTGACTCTACGCTGTATTGGAAAGTAGAGAAAATTGATGATGGTGCAAGCATTATTATTTAAATTTATTTTGAAATTTATACGTTGCGTATGTTTATTCATTTAATAAGAAATTGAAGGATTAACAAATTTACAGGGTGGATTATAGTATGCGAAAATAGGTGAAATATTCAAAGTAAAGTACATTCCTATTTATTGTAATATTTAGAAAATGGAACAGATCACGATAGAGATACAGGGAAAGAGGAAGCTCTAATAATAAATTCTAATAAATAAAATAATCTACGGAAGGGTGAAAATATTTGTTTGAAAAGAAAAAGGTTTATGAAATTGTACATGTCATATATCATGCTTTGATACAAACGCTCATCTTTTTACATTAGATTTATAATGTATTGTACCTGAAAAATGAAACGATAATTTCGTTAAGATCAAAAAGCAATATTGGATTCCTAAATGTCGAGAAGTTATTCCTTGATCGTTCCTCCTCTTTGACGTGGTATTCATTCGAAATGAATAAAAAAGGAGAAGAAACCATGTCAATCGAAAGATGTTCCGTGGAGAACGCCTCTCACGTCGTTCGACATCCTTTGCTCGTTAACTTAATTTCGAGTAATTAGAAGTACGGCTACTGTCGACAACTTTTACCGCGTCTTCATTTGACCTAATTTCGCGTCCACCGCTTTTCTTCTGTTTTCCCTCTTGAATTTCGCGTTTCGTTGGACCATGCTCTTTCGTTTTCGTGCACCCTCATCTCTGCTCCCTTAATCTAAATTCTAGTCCTACCCGAATGAACAATATTCTGCGAAACTAAGAATAAAATCAATTCCAATATTTATTCGTATATATGGGACAAACCTGTTCAATATTCCAGCGTATAATTTTATTAAAATAAAATAATAAAATATGTCGAGTATATTTTGCATTTGTTTCATGATATTTCTCGTATTATAGCGCTACGAATTTTGAAAATGTCATACTATTTACGCTACATAAGAGCGTAAATTTCAAATATTTTAACAAATGATTATGTATCATGTATTTCTTTTCGCAATATTTTCATAGGTTATGTGAAATAGCGAATATAGTTTATAGGAAACATTCATATTTCTGTAGAATATGTAATATACACTAACTTTATGGAAGTATTCGAATACTTAACATGGGCAAATTTTATGAATATATTATGTGCGTGAAAAGAAACTCTTGTAAATTTTATTTTTAATTTTATTAAACATTTTAAAATTCTCTTTGAAACGGGGCACGAGTATCATAATTACATATATGATAGCATATATGATATTGGATGATATATGATAGCATTTGGAACCGATCTGGTAATGTATATAAAGTTACAATGTATTTATTGCAACCATTCACTTAATAAAAAACTGGTACATATGTATTATAAATATCCTTATTAATCACCTTAAACATGTAATTAATGGTAAAGGTGGATCCATTAAATATTAAGGTTTATTGATGTAATGGGTAATTGACTTTTTATATACTTCTGTGATTTTTATGAAGTGTATATTTGCAATAAATATCTTGTGACTTCTGTATGTAGTTTCGGATTTGTTTCAAACTTTATCAATATAATCATGATAATTTATATCATGTCGTATGTTATAGAAAATATTTCATGTAACACATACAGTAGGATTCAGAATAAGTTTCCACAAGTGTTCGAATACTTTCGTGAGCCTGTATATTTAGTACATTCAGAACATTCAATTTTTAAAGGTAACGGTTGCTTAACTGTTGCAAATAAA
Organism: Bombus flavifrons; assembly: GCF_040668555.2. Classification (NCBI taxonomy): domain Eukaryota; kingdom Metazoa; phylum Arthropoda; class Insecta; order Hymenoptera; family Apidae; genus Bombus; species Bombus flavifrons. Next base: position 6,602,219 of record NC_138446.1, on the reverse strand, counting down.
ACGAGATTTCAAGCAATTTGTCCGAATATTACTGGTAGCATATTCGGTTAACAACGTTACCTTGTGCTCGGTTTCGTTTCTATCGATCAGTTGCGAATCATGCAGGGAACAACGTCGGAATGGAAAGTCACGAGACTCTGGTTATCGTTGGCGAGGCTCGAAGCACGGTTTACGTGACACGAGCTAGCGTGCACCGACGTGGCTCGCTCTATAAAACAACGGAGACGGAATTAGCCGTGAACGGCCGTGAAAAATGCGCCGAACGGAAATATACCAGGCCAAGAATAATCCACGAAGGTGCGCCATTTTGGAAGAGCGGGCTCTTCGTGTAATTGATTTCTGTTGTGTGCTATCCTTAGGTCGTTGGCGCTTCTGCGAAACACCTGTTCTCTAACACCTGGCGCTTCTTATTACTATATAGTATACTATATTTTTGTATACTATACAACTTTTAACATTTAACTCTTATCATTATTTTGTTCTAAATTGCCATATTTTGTATATACTGGTTAAGACGATAGAGTTTTGAATATGAACGAACTATTTTTAGTAGGTTTAGATTGAGGATTTTTGTACGTTTTTCTATAAACACTCTTTTCATCTTCTTCTTTTTCCGCTTGTTCGACTTACCGTGTTCTAGAAAATTAACGGCCATCGTACCTTATTGTTCTTTCGAAGATCGTAACATAATCTTAGAATTTAAATAATTCTGTGTTGTAATAGAGGAGAAGTTAGGGTTAAAGAAATCCGGGTTTTCAAAGTGCAACGAGTTTCCAGAACTTGGGATAAGAATAATTAATTATTCCAGCTCTTAATGCAGATTTCATTCAGATAAAATTGTAATCAATTATGTAACCTTTTATTTACAATCCTTTGTAAACCATATTTTTCTAGTATGATTCAGCTATAAATTTACACTTTAAATGTTTTTTAATATACAGAATTTTCAGATATAATAAATTTCATCTTACATTTTGCTCAAACATAATTACTTTATAAAATAATTTACCAATTATCATCGTTTACCATGTTTGCTCCTTTAAAACATCAAATATTTATAATCCACTTCATTAATATCTTCATGTATTAAAGTTTTAATACCCAATAAATACAAAATTTTAATACGTCTTACAATTTTTACATTTTTATATATAACATACAATTTTACATAAAAAATTTTAAAATTATAACAAATAATATGATGAATTAAAAACTTTATATACAATATATTTAATATAAAAATGTATTAATAAAATAATATTAATAAAACCTATTTTACCATATATTTCCAAGCATTTAGAACGCATTTCCACGCTCTTTCTCAGACAAATTTCCATTTTTTGTCGTGGAAACAACATTTCCGAGTAGACGAATATCTAAAGTGTCTCGCAGTTCTTGCGGTCGCGAAACAAAGATGGTGGGAGGCGGCAACGAAAGCGAATCCCGCGTGTTTCCCCGGAAACGGCACTTCGAGATCCTTCACGTAGAAGACTTTCGAGACTGTCTGAGATCATAGGGTGGGCCCTTTTATAGCTCACTCTCAAAAAGCATGCATTACCCTTGAGTAACGACGTGGAGTATCACGCAAGGGGTACGTCACGCGTGGTAAGAAGCAGCCACAATGAACTACAACAACGATAAAAATATTTCTCAGCGAAGAAACTGTTTCGAAGAAACTTTTACGACAATATAGATTAATAGAATACCGAAACGATGGATGCTATAGTATAACAGTATAGGAATATAAGCGCACAGAAACATAAAAATATAGTAGTACGATAAAATATACAATGGCAGCTACATTAATATTATAGAAATACAATCATAAAAAAAGAATATAAACTGCATTATTATTATATAGGAATATGAGAATAACCATAGTATTTTTATATTTCTATCTATATAGTAATCTAACATTACGTAACAAAAATGCACTAACGTAACAAATTGATAATTCGGTTTCCAGTAATATATGTTTTTAACACTAACAAATATATACTAATTTATCAATATCATTTTTCGATAATAAAACGAAATGGATTAATCTTTTCCCCTCGAAACTAAACGATTACCATAGACGAAATCAATAATAAATTTTCAGTTCAAACAGCTCGATATGTTTCCAATTATTAAACGGATCATTAATTTAGATCATTTTGATAGAACCGAAATTCTACGGCGTGTAAATTATTCCACGACCGCATCAGGATAAACGCATTCGTGTGGTCGCGAAGTTCTCCACTCCAGAGATTGTTGAACGAGAAATTCAATTTGGAAGTTAACAAACCCAGCCGGATTAAGCCACAGCTAATTCTGTGTCGTAGCATCGGTGAACAGTGCGCTACTTTGGTTCGTTGATTTGCACACGCGTGCGTGTGTGCCCTGTCGCTTTAATTCATTCCCATTTGTACCTTTGTATCTGTGGTTCATAAATTATCAGGTTAATTAATATTCAGATCTGATTGCACATGAAACAGCGGCCGTTCGACAAGTTTCCATAGTTACCAATTCTCGTTCTCACAAGTTCTTAATCAGGACCATCCTTCGAAAATTCATCTCAGAAATTTGGATAATCATGAAATTAAAAGTGAACAAAACAAATTCATCTTGGACGTTTATCATGTAAATACAATACAGCTTATTTTTAATTGTAGTGACATGATGTATTAAAAAATTGGAGACTCATAAATAAAGAAATTATTAGTATAGTAAAAAACTAAGTGACAAGTTAAATTAGAACGTTACAGTTCCAGAAACTGCTCTAGAGTAAAAAATCATAGAGGAACTTTATTTCATTTATAAGCAGTTCTTATATGTTCCTAAATATTAAAATGTTTGCGTGAATGATTTATATTAATTGCATAATATGTCAAACATTGCAGAAAAGTGTTCGTAACTGTTAAATAGGTTGAGAATGAAAGTGTACTAAATCTTTAAATCTTTCTGATCGACGAAGTTTTCTATATTTTTACTTTTTGCTTATGAAAACTATACAAATGTTTTGGTTTTGGAGCTATATGATATAGTGCCCTTTTTAGTACTCTTTGTTAGAAGATTGAAGTGACATTTCACAGGCTGTCTCATTATTGACATACGAGCACATTCACGTATATTGTCACAGGTGTGTCTCCCATTCATCAGTACCATTTGTCCGTCAATCTACCGTTAATCAATCCTCTCGATCGATCTTTCCTTCAGTATGGTTATTGCAGTAGTCGCGTGTTTCGTCCTTGAACTTTAAATCGTTTTGAATAATTTGAAAATTCGTTATTTTAACTTCTTAATGTAATAAATTTTAAGGTAAATTTTCTGAAAAAATCACATGTATCTATCGCTGAAAAATCCTCCAATACTCAAAACATATTTCAAACATGCTGCTATCTGCCGTAATCCTTCATTAGTTTCACAATACCGCACATATCTCATAATTTGCATTCTCCGCCTTTCACAAGATCGCAGACAGACCCCAAACAACCAAAAAGTCTGTGTAAATTATTACACACGAATAACACTCACAAAAATCACTCATTAGTTCCTCGAGCGTATTTCTCAAGCGGAAAATGACAGACCGCAAGTTCTTCAGAGCTGTTATAGTTTTTCCATTTTCACATGCCTCGTCGACGAACCTTTGTTCTCTCTTTGTGTATTCGTCAACGAACCGTCTCGCTGTGGATAAACTAACGCTGTTCCCTTGTTTTTCCGCTGTTTCCTTCCTTCCTTCCCACCTTCTTCACACCTCATGGACATAAGGTGCAGACGAGATTTTCACGCGAGAAATTCGCGTTGATGCAGGAAGTAAGCAGCCTCTGGTATTTGTTTTTTCTGCGAATCGTTGAGAAAGAGCACAGGGGATGTTAATGGGAGACAAAAATTATCTTTTAACTTTGCTGCATTTTTTAAAATAATTTTACATTCAATCACGTTTTCATTACCGTTAACGAGTTTGTTAACGCATTGTTTACGAAAAGAATAAAAAAATAAAGTATAAGTGTATACGTCTAAGTATAAGTATAAGTATAAGTATATCGGAATAAAGTGTATTTTACGATATAGCATAGAAAATGTGTCAAGTTATTGTTGATATCTATAACTTTTCATTTTGAGTTTGTACCAAAATTGATCTCAAAACGTTAAAAGTCTTTTTGCTTATTAAAAAGAATAAATTTGTAACATGAGAAAAACGACATCAGTAGCAGGATTACAATAAGCACGTGTTCGTAAATACCTGAATTTGCATACACATTTGCAGTCTAATCTTAGAAATAAAGTGATTCTTGATTTGATACTTTGCTGACATTTTTCTTACAACGATAGTTCATAAAATATTTCTATCAATTGTTACTAATTACCTAAAAAATTTGAGACACAAAAGTTCCTCTCTTATAACCTAAGTATGATGCTATGTAACACATTTACTGCCCGTCTTCATACTGACCCACGCTTTAATCTGCTTTTCCTTACAAACTCGTTTAAAATCTTGCTCATTAATTTAATGCGAACTTCATCTACACAAACTAATCCCTTCACCGTCCGTTTTACGCTCACCTACCCCAACTCCATCAAACTAACTTCGCGAAACATACAGTATCAAAGAAAAAGGAAGGAAAAGAAGGAGAAAAGAAAGAAAGTGTAGAGTATCAATATGCAGCAGCTCGTGTGTTAAAGTCTCCAGTGAGTACGCGTTTTCGTGAAAAAAAAAAGAAAAGCCAAGAAGTCATTAACAGTACGCGAGACGACGAGGGAATGCGCGCACTACTCGCAGTTTCTAGCATTCCAGAAACGCGCGTCCTTCCATTCTTCGGCTCGATAGCGTAGCCGGCGTGTGGACCTGTTGTCGAAGGCCAAGCACAAAGCTACCCCCGTCGCTCGCGTTTCCGGGTCAGAGTTCAACGTACGTAACCAGCGAAGGGAAGTGGGAGAGTTAAACACGCGCACACTCGCTCGGGCTCGCGCCAAGGGAACGAATCACACATTCGTCAGAAACCGAGGACTGATCAAAGAATATCGCGCGAACACTCACGCGTTTCGACAACGTATCGTACCAGCATAATGGCATCTGTTCTCTTTTCTTTTTCTTCTTGCTTTTTTCCGTTCTCTTCCTTTCTTTCTATTTTGCATGCTAGCTACATCGTAGCACGACTTGCTTGAATTCGCTGGAAAATGGACTACGCTTAGCCTCCAGAGGGAAGCTTTGTTTGCTGGGGATCCTCGAGATGTTGGCAATGAGTTTTAGTATTTTAATATGCCATTTTTTGTGTCGAGAATACATTGCGACGGTTTGTGGAAGTTGGGGTTGGTTGGATTGTTGGGTCATTGCATAGGATTGCGTGTTTATTTGCGAGCTGGGGCATGTTTTATCTTATTAGCAGACTGCGGATATTTGTGCGAATGTACATATATTTTACGCAGATAATTATTAAGGAGATGGGATCTAAATATTGATTATTTTACATCAGATGTTACTCTATATTTTTGCATGTCGCATGTATCACAAACATTTTCGTACTTTTCAATTTCCTATAAATACACTAAAATTGAAATTTTATCAGCAGCAAGTGTATTTATCGTTTAATTAATTAAGCGTGGAAGTTAAGATCGATCTCATCAATAAATCTGCTTTGTAATAGCCCTTGCTTTTCCCTTTCATCTTTGCAATTATAATCCTCTATCAAGGATGACTTTTCCTTGTAAATACAAAGTCAAATATGAAAGTCATATTCGCCTCACCACCTATGAAAATTCTAGAAGTCTCTTTCTTCATTCCTCATTCAGACAAACCATGTAGCATTTCCAAGGTAATAGTTAAGAGGCCAGCTTGCATATTTCATCAATGGCTTTAGTATTCTTTTGTGCTCTTGAATACCTTTCCTTTTTATCCTCTTTTCTCCTTTTCTCAACTTGAAAAAAAAGGGAGATAGAAACGTTTGAACGACGCCTCCGCAGCAATCACAACAATTTCATTGTTGCAAAGCATTTGCATTCGTAAGTTTTGGAGTTTGGAAATCGAGAAGTTTTATTAGAATCGAGATTTCCCTTTTCAGATTGTGCCCGGTCGAAGAAACTTCCGTTGTCTGTCTTCTTTCTTCCTTTTCTTTTTTTTTCTTTTTCGCAAGATATTGAACTTTTACTACTTGAACCTTTTCCAGACCTTCACCCTTCCAGTTTCCTGGAATTTCTTTTAAAACCGGATGCGAACAAAGATTCTTGTATAAAATGTCACGGTAATCTGATTACTCGACAAATGGCCGTTTCTGTCGCGATTTTTGGAGCTATGCTCGAGGAAATCTAATTATCGGAGCATCGTTAATTTTATGTATCGCGGGGCTCGCGGCACGCAATGAGCAGGTCGATGAACTGCGGCCTGAATTTGGTAAATTCCATGCATAATCCTGTAACCAGGAAGTACTAACGATTCAATTCCGATCGATCGTAATTCCGAAGAATTTATATCTCCAATTGCTACTAATTATTTCGTACCGGTAAACAAAAGACGTTTCATCTTTTTGCTTTTTTCTTTCATTTATAATGAAAGTTACTGTTTTATATTATTTTTTGTTATATTTTCTATCTTGTTTGGAGAATAGGCGATGTTACGAAAATAAAAATAGTTGTTGCTAGTGGAAATGTATAAAAAAATTCAAGAGGAAGTTGAATAAAACTTGAACCAAATTGGGAATTTAATATTAATAACTCTACTTATTCGAACTTTTCCACTACATACGAATTATCGAATACACACACTCTATAATTACTCAAACAAGCCATACATATTTTAATCAACTTCTCATTGCTAAGAATTTTAGCACAGTGACAACGTGAGGAAACGAGACATTATACTAATATATCCTAGCGGGGTAGCTAAACGAAGTTATGTAGTTAAAAAAGTTTTTTATTAATTAATTGTTTCACTGTAAATTTTAATTATTTCGTTATTAATTTTAATTCAAAAAGTACACGATGTCAATGTGTCGATGAAAGCTACTGTTTATCGGGAAGCATGTTTAGTTTGCGATTTCCAGTCGACAAAATCGGCAAAGCTTCTCTTCAGGTTTTCAGTCATTCACACGAAGTAACCTCGTTATTACGATATTATCAAAGCCACGTTACACTACAAACGTAGCCACGAGAAGTTTTCACTTTTATTTGTCGTAAAGTCGACCTGGAATCTGCAACCCCTTTCACGTGGTCGAGTTTAACTCGTTTTTCTATTCCTTTAACCGCGTTCGCCGTGTCCTTTGAAATGATCCAGTAGAAAAGCCATTTTCCTTCGATTCAGCGTGTTTCCACAGTTACTTTTTTTGCCGGTTTTATATGTAACTCGATATCGTGTATGTGTGTGCAAGTGGTCCGTGAATAGAAAGCAACGACTTCGCAAATGCGAATAGTGATGGAGAGTGGCAGGCTACAGATCATGCTGATTCAGTAGCAGTTTAATTCGAAGAAATATCGGTTGAAATAGCGTCTCCTTAGAATTCGTTCAAAATCTTATCAAAGGTAGTCTGGTTTGAGCTGAAACGAACGCGATGTCAATGGAATAATATGTAAATAAATAAATATTTTAAACTACGATCAATCGGGTTATGTTTTGACACATTAATGGAGCAGCGAAATTTCTATTACTAGAAAGCAAGATTTCGTGCGATGAGCGGAATTATCGACGATTTTTGAAGAAATTTGAATAGTTCGATATGGAAAAATGATAGGATTTGAGAAACGTCTGACAACAATGACATATCGCTGGAAGTCTGGAGGAGAAAAGTGTAGAGCTTTAGTCTGCCTTTCCTTATGAAATCTTGAAAATTCTGTATTGTGAAATGTTTGAGATGTTATTGAAAGTCGAGAGGAGAAATGTTCGGCTAGATCTTCGTTTTTTAACAAAATACTGAGAATTCAATTCGGCGAGATAGATTTCTGGCAATATTTGAGATATCGTGGGTAGTCGGAAGGAGAAATATTAAAAAGTCTCTTCGCTAAGGTGTGAAATCTCGACAAATTTCAAATAATAAGCTAGACTGCTGTGCTGAAAGAAGAGGAGCGAAGAATTTTTCATTTAATTCTAGCAAAGCTCGACGACCTTTCTGTCGCAGATTTTTAAAGAAGGCAAGAGACAAAACTATGTGAAAATATATTTACAAATCCTTGACAAAAATTCACATATTATAATTAACATTTGTCATATAAATCCTGAAAATGCAAAAAGTCAGTTCTAGCCAATTTGAAACAAAAATTCGATCAAATAAAATTCACAATATCTCGTTCCTAAAATTTCATCCCATATATCAATCAAAAACACAATATTCTGGAAATCCATCATCTAATATAAATTTACCACATGATGCCAGCTCTATTGACACACCTTTCATATCCTTTTGCGAAACATTTATCATCACCTTCAATTTGATCTGCAATCAAAACGCTAGCTTCTTCACGGCCATGCAGTTTTATTCCCGTTGATATTTTGGCGAAACGCCTGGCTGTCAATAATAATACGTCTTACGGATCCCGCTTCATAGTCTTCAATGCAAAAGTAGCCGTCCACATGCTTGCAGTTAATCTTGTTGGCGGACTAATTTATGCATGTGCCTTCGTTTAATTGCACGCCAGCAATGGCGTTCCATCATGAAACGATAAGAAGCATGCAGATAACGTATGAACGTTTATGTTTCATCCAGGACTGTTCACGTAATTGTTAAAAGTTTCTTGTTATGGACAGAGAGGGGAATTCGTGGAAGTTGGAGCAACCCTTGGAGGCATTCCAAGCGAGGTTGACTCGATCGCCGCAGTTTAAAAAGCTATCACGAGCAACTTTTTTCTTCGCATACACACGTATCGTCGATATTCTTCATCTCCATTACGCGTGCAGCTGGCAATCGTTACATTTTTCCTTGTGAACTTCCTTCGGCCTGCTCCTCCCCTGTGACCAGTATTAGATTCTCTTCTTTGTGTGGTGTGTTGAGAAATGTCGATATTTTAGTATACTTTTAACGGAGATCTCTAGAGCCAATATTTGCACTTCTTATGCTTCGTAATTCTGAAAGAGCTTCCTGAAAGCTTGCCGGTGTGCTTTTAAAATTTGTAGAGATATTCTTGGATTTTATTATTACGTTTTTTAGTGGGCTGCATTTAACATGGATATAAGAAAAAAGCTCCTCAACGGTGATTTTTTTTTAATATCTGTGTATCCGATAGTTTGAACCAACTAAAAACGTAAAAGCAAAATACAAGACCTTCTATTATATCGTTACTTTTGTGTCGTACCTTAACATTGACGATATTCGTGAACTGAATACGTTTGTAATCTCTTCGTGAAGATCACGAACGAACAATGTAAAACTTACATTGTTATCACGCAATAGGTAACTTACTAAATATATGTACATATATATAGTTCCACAATATAACTACAAATAACTGTTTTATCACCATCTTCAGAATAGTTCCCAAACCACGTCTAGACTACTCATAATGGCGATCTAGTAGATCGTCGCGAGGATCGTTTTGTTCTTTTTAACGAGAGAGTTGAGATATATCAGCGAACGAAGAAAAAACCTTGGACTCAGGTCGAATAAATAAAAGGGAATCGTACGGTCCAACAGCGCCCGCGTTCCCACGACGTAAATCACCCCCAACCTCCCCGTTTCTTCTCGAAAGTTCTTCACGAAGAATAAACCAGACGCCTCCACGTTGCATACTGAATAGATTCAAGCGCGGGAAGAAGATTCGATTCGATTTTTATGGGGAATCCGTGCTCTTACCCCTTCGTTCTTCGTAATGAATGGAAGCTGCATTCTGAAATCGTTGACTCGTACTACTGGCGGACTCATAAATGAAATTATCATGCTTCGGTTAATGTGTAGTCTGCGTAACGAAAATTATCTTTATTCAATTGGAAGCAACTGCTATTTAAATTAGACATTGTAGTTGTGTGCATGTGTAATTAATTTCTATATATTTATTGAATATATTTATATTATACATATTTATCAATACAAGGAATAAAATAGATTCTGGATTAACATTTTTCTTTTTGACTTGTGGATTTCAATTCACTGGAAATTTAATTGGAATTCCATCTATTTAGATACGTATTAGAACACGAATCCATTATCTACAGAATAATAGAAAAAGCTATTTCCAATGTTTCTTTGGAATATATAATTCATATAAAATTAATTTCATTTGTCTACCTTTTATAAAAAAAAAAGTATTTTCACCCTATTATAATGTTACTTACATTTATGGACAAAGTATCATTAATAACCTTGTGTGTATTTAAATCCGCTGACTCAATGATCGAAACAATTTTTATCACAGAGAAAAACGACAATTCTTTTCATTCGTGTGTTTTTATCGCGATTTCCGCTTCGCTACTTCATTCAAACGAAGTTCTCCCTTATCTGACGAACGGTTTATAAGGGTTTTTAGCGTTACTTGCAAAGCTAATGCAATTTCCTTGGACTATCCATTAGTGGACTCAAAATTTCAACCCTTTTGAGCGACCTACCGTCAAGATGCAATCTCGATGCGGTTTAATCTCGTTTATGCATTAGCCGGAATAGTTTCTGGCACGTTGTGGGAGACTGTTCTCTTTTAAGTCTTTGTCTTTTACCATCGAAAAAAGAACTCGCTACGTTCCGATGTAAAAGTTTCACTTTTCCGTTTCTATTACCTTCGATTTTTATCGATAACGTTGCCTCTTGTATTACTTAATTAACTTGAAATACTGCTCCTGGAAAGTGGGATAGAAGATGAAACTTTTTATCGTATAAATGCAAGAAAGATCTTTTTTGTAGATATGATATTTTCCGCTTTCATGACGTAATTTTATCGTTGAAATAGGGAGAACATTCAGAGCAATTTTTTATTATATTTTGCTGGTAATTTTGGCATTTTCTATTCTTACAGTATAATTCTAAAATCCGCTTTTTATATTTAATTTTACATTTTACGGCTCGTACCATCATTTTTAGTAATTCATCCCTGCAATTTTAGCAAGTAAAATTCAGTAGGATGTTCTAAACCGAGAGAGATACAATCGTTTCTCGACATGAAATCTCGTTAAATCAGCCGACGTAGATCCACAATTGGACAGGTGTTTCAAGCTTTGGCAAACTATTCTCAGAGAAGTTGGTGGTGAACTTAACCGACAGCCGTTTCATTTCCACGACAATTACATGAATCTTTCCTAGTCGTGGGGGGGGGGGAATCGGGAAATCCGAGAATTCCCCTTCGTTGCCCCTCGATACCGACCGAGCTTAATGGTTTTCCGGGATTACCAGAAGTGACCATGAATCTTCGTCTATTCGGTCCTCGGAATAGCTTTCCCCTCTCATTGATGAATCGATCATCGCTTCCGTCAGATTAATTTCATTACCCACTTGATGGCAATCGTAACGCGATAAGGACTATCCTTATTGAATCTATATTTCATTCCCTTCGTAATATTATTTTGCTGAACGATAATTTGATTTTTTCACAGCCAAAAAAAATTTTCTCCACAACAAACATAATCCTTTGATCTTTGATAAACGTATGCATATAAAATATATTACTTAATCTTGTATAACAGTGGACTGCCGTAGTTGGTATAAAATATTGGCGTTTAAATTAAAACTATTATATTTATTTATAGACTGGACTATGGACTTTTATGCATTTATACAAAATTCGAAGCTTAAAAGGTGAACAAAATGCATACGATATACGAAACTGTATAAAATGTTAAAAGTAGAAGTTACATACTTTTATCGATATTCTTTTAGTCTATTTTTATTTTTAGACAGATATTATACCCCTTTATGACTCCAAAGCGATAAACCATATATCTGGAGGTTGATATTTGCTAGTTTCGATTTACATGGACTTTTATATTAAAAAAAATTTGTGTTGTAGAGGATTAAGTTCCCTTTCTTTAATTGTGTCCACAGAAATATAAATCTGCATAAAAATCCGCAATCTATTTACGATCCAAGGATACCATTCAAGAGTTAAAAATCCTGCGCTATCATGACTACCAATTAACCATCAAGAATGGTATCTATCCCACGATTATTTGATATTGTCCAATATCTCATCTCGATTGCACTCGATATGTATATCGCATCGTAGAAACAGTCTAGACGATCCCCAACACTCAACCGTATACACGAGTCACGTAACCGGTTCGAACCTAGTCCCGCGGATATCGAGTTGGTAAAATGCATCGAGATGCGACTAGATATTACGCTGCAGGCCCGATGAACCTTGGGAAGTCTGCAAGGATCACGAAATTGCGTGGTGGTCGATCAGTTTTCAGGGATACTGTACTAGTCGCGTAAATTGCGACTCGACTCTCGACTCTTCAGAGGAACACGATCGATATCCATCCGACCCCCACACAAGGATCTATCGATCTCTGATTGGCTGAGAATAACTCTCAGGAAAATTGTTGGTTAAGAATTATTGGTCGAACGGGAAGTTCGAACGGCAAAGGCAAAACGAGAGAAAAAGGAGAGGGAGAATGTATCAATCTCCGGGCAAGGGAGATGTTAATTTTCTGGCAGAAGGGAATACTGGAAAGTTTGTTGGAAATTCGCTGGAAGTGATGTAAAACGACGTGGAAGTTCGTTTCTTGTGGAGAGTGGAGAGAGTTTAGGAGAGTTCTTGAGCCCCAGTCGAGAGCATAGAATTTTTATGGCACATGGAGATGCTGCGACCGTGTCTTTTTTCAACTGTGATGAAGCTATAGCCTGGGAATTTTGATAGTCGGCTTGAATTTTTCATGGCGAAAGGTGGATGTATTTCGGAAGGAATTCAGGCGGTTTTTATTCTTTTTAGGGATAGGGTGTTCGTGTATAATAACGAATTATTATGTAAAAATTGTCCTAATAAAAATTAGAATAATAGATGAGGTTGAAAATGTGCATAATGCAATTTTCGTTATTTATACTGTCTTCAAAGTATATAAATTATATCTCCTTCAGCATATAAATCAAACAGACAAATCCAGTACCAATTGGAAACATCCGAACATTTATTTATTTTCCATAATACGAAATAACGTAATTATATTGCAAACTTCAGTAACGAACAAACTAAAATCAGACACACAAAGAATATTATCCACGACCGATCAAACGAATAGAATTCGCTCAATAATAGGTGCGATCGGGCTTCGATTTGCAAATGGAAGCTTTCGCCTCAGTATCGTAGATAACCAATAATTGGCTGGAAATTAATTCCACGCCATCGCGCATCAATAACAGAAGAGAAAGAAACGAGAAACGTCTGGTACAAGTGGCGTAGAAACGAAGAGTAAAGGGAGAGGAAAGCATAGAACACGATTCGTGTTTGCTCGTTCGGTTGAAAAGAGGAAGACAATTTGCCAGTACGTGTGGAACATCGATGTCAAATCGAAGGAAAAATAGCGCTGCACCCGCTTGCGAGGCTAGAGACGAAAGTTTTACTCTGGTTTAATTAATTGGTGCTCATTTTCGAGGATACAATTGGAGGCTTGTTTGTTCGACAGTATTTTCTTTACGATAAGGGGATGTAGAGTAAAATACGTGATTAATTTGAAGAACTTCGTTTGACGTTGGCTTACTGGGAGGTTTAGATTGATGAATTTTTTGTGAGAAGGGTAATTTGCTTAATTTATTAATAAATTCGCTAATTTATTACTGAAAAGTAATTTCCTAATGTCTTTGAAACATCTTTTCTTACGCTTGAAATTAAGTTTGCTTTATAAAGTTCCAAACATATTACGTTACTCGGACAATTAATTAAAGTCCTATTGTATTAAAGTTTTGAAGAAACAAATCAAATTGGTCGTACTTTATATTTGGGTAGAAATTTAATTTGAAATAAAACTATTGTTTTCCTAATTATTATTGAACGCGCATTACTACAATTTTTTGGTATTATCAATTTTCACTTGGTTTATTTTAACACAAATCTCTATTCTGATAAAACTAATCTGTACGCGTCCGAACTCTCACCGTTGTGAGCGGGTTGACGGACGAAAGGAGTTGCAAGGCAGACAAGTAAATTACAAAGTGGACTGTATGAATTTATTGGATGCGTGACTATCCAGGGATTGCCCCTTCGTCAAGCCGTACTCGAATGATGACTGTTCGTAAGTGATTGTCGTGTCCGGTTGTTGGACTACTGACTATTGGTATCTTACTGGATGAATCTGCCTGGATGAACTGCCTCGTTGCATCTGACGATCAGACCACCATCTGGGGGTGTCGTAAGATGGGGGAACAACCCTACTCTTGATGACTGCTCCCTAGCGCCTCTGTCCTTTGTATATGGCGACCAGATCACGACTTTTGGTTTACACCAGATGGAAGACAACAGTTCTTGAGGATTATTCTTCGTATCTACCCGTCGTGTGCGGCCAGACCATGACCTCTGATTCTCGTAAGACGGAAGGCAACAGTTATGGACTTCGGAGTCTTCGCACCTGTCCCACAGTTATTTGCTCAAGATGAGGGTGAAGGTTAAAAGTAAAAAGTTTGCTTCTTGTACCGAGTTGTTTATGACAATGGCTCTTCAAGAGTTTTTCGGGCCTCTAAGGGCCCACTCAGCAGTGTCATGAATCCTTACCCATTTCAATGTTTTGGAACATAGTCACTGTTGGTTCGTTAAAATTGTTCCTTTTTAACATTGCAAAAAATATTTCTCAGAGTAATAAAAATCAGAGTAATGAGATCAGTAAAGATAGTTCTCAGGGAAAATCGTTTCTTGCGTCATTCTGTTTTGTCGATGCATTCGAAATCCCATTATTAAGAATTATTGTCTGATGTTAGTGATTGTCGAAACATCGGCCCAACGAATTTACGTGGAATACAACAATCGACAAGCGTAATAAAGGGAATTCAATCGATAATCGATGATCAATGGATAGGAGAAGGTTCAGCGAAAGGAAGCCAGATGCAATCGATGTAATAGATGACTTCATTCCGCAGATAAATCGATGAAACTTTGCTTCACCAATTTCTCGCGTTAAATTTCGCACGTATTTCGATGATAAACATCTGCCGATTCTTTCACGGTTTCTACCATTGGAACCATTTGCAGCGAGCGTAATACCACGCGCAATGAAATCCATTTTTTCGCATAGGGGATAATGGAATCGTTGCTGCAAATCGACTGTGAAATTTTCACGAGCTCGTTCGTTCCATAGATGTTCTAGCGGTCGAACAATTGACGTGTGGGGGTGGTGCGGAAAAATATCTGGTGTTCTACTAGAAATCGATAAAAAAGTTTGGATATTTCTCTCTATGAAGACAGAAATTTCACACAATTTGATAACTCGTAAAATTCCTTTCATTATGTTTAAAAAGTATCGAGAAATATGTATCATCATTTAAATTTTAAATTCAGTTTTTAATAGAAGAAAAGGAGGAATTAGTTGAAACAGAATACTCTGAATAAAACTTATTACAACACGAATAAAAGACTACTAAAAATTCTTTCTTCCTTTTTTTTTTTTTCGCTTTTCATTTATTTTCACGAGAGATAAAGAGATATTATAAATATCTTTATTTAAATTTCAAATTTACTTTACAGTGAAATAAAATTGCCTTAAATAAAATTCTCACAATAAAAATAAGACACGAATAAAAGACTACTGTCTGTCGCCTTCTCCATCTTTCTTTTCTTTTCTAATTTTTTTTTCTCTATTCCCACGAGAGATGAAGTATCTTTATTTACATTTAAAATTTACTCTGCACTAAAGCACAATTGCTTCAAATAGAATCCTTCTATTGTTAGTCACAATTATTAATTCACGAATAGAAGTTTATTGTCTCCCTCCGTTTGCGAGAATAAAAAGCTCTTGTCGAAGACCTTTGTTCACCGAGGAAAATTAATTTCAGTTAAACATATTCGAGATCGTACATTTCGATGATGTATTATTCCTTTGTTACTTTATATGCACTTAGTCATTTCCATTTGGCGATGCGAAACACAATTAACGACAGAATCTTCTGATTTTGTAAATGCATGTAGTAAACGAATTTCATATCAACAGCGCGAAATAACTTCATTAACTTTCTCAAACGAAAAAGCTTTAGACGATGTTGATTAACACTTGCAACGGAGCTACGAAAACTGGGTCACTAGTGCGAAAACAGAATTCTAGGCTTTCTTGGTCCGCATTTTTCCATCCGCATGTTGTTGGAATCCAATAATTCTTAATTGGACTAAAAGCAATAACGTGCTACGAGATATCATCAGGCTCAACGAGTTCTTCTCATTGTGCGAATCAACCTTATATTGCTTCTATTTTTCTAGGAAATGAATGGGACAATTTTTGTTGCGTAGATATAACTATGAATTGTAGGTAGTTATTAAACTTTGACGATATTTTATGGAATTTAAATTTATTTTTAAAAATACAGTTACTTCATTTATAAAAACTATGAAACATCTGAAACTATTGGTTTCATCAGTTTCACTCGTTTTATAAAACGAATATATTAATAAAATTCGGTTAATATGTATCTGCTACTGAAAAATTTGTTTGGTCGTTATATTTTAGTCAACGTGTTAGTCGTTATTTTTGGTATTAATTTATTTTTTCGTAGTATTTCATTTTTTAATAATATTTTTATCGCATTATTGCTCAAATTCAAATAAAAATCTGAAGCAGTACGTATTTCGGCAAACGCACGATATTAATATTTCTGTAATCAAAGTTTCGTTTGTTTATGAAAGAAAAATTATGAAAATAATTATAGTTTTCTAAAGATTTTAATTTCAAAGATCTAGCAATTTCTGTAAAATGCTATCAAATTAATAACTGTGACTTTTTGCACATTGTATGAATACTGTTAACGGGACAATTTCAGCCATCTGCAATTCAATACACAGTATTTAATAGCGTATTTAAATGGAATATTTTAGTAACACCACATAAAATTTCCATTTTTGATATATGAAAGAAAACCAATTTGTCTATCAAGAAATCTTCCAAAACTTGTCATCAAAAATTTCGTAATTCTTTTCCTAGAATTCCCCAGCTACAACGATCCTTCATAGTTGCGCTAAAATAAAAATAATTTCCAGCGAACCATTCCGTATATTTTGTCGTTGCTAGTTCTACCGAGGGCCAGAATTCATAACTTGAAACTTCCGGTGGAGCAATAATTTTGCGAGCTTGAGAGTCGGAGTCACTATGAGTTTCGAGTCCCAGTAGTAGAGACGTAACTCAGGCCTGCCAGCATCAGTGGAGTAAGGCCGTGCTATATCAGACGCGTCTAATTCCAACGCATTTTCAACACGTTCTCAATGCGTTTCCACGAAAACAGCGGGATCGTGGACGATTTAATGACACTCGATTTCTGCCTGTCGACTTGTCGAACACGGCTTCAGAATTGTTTTTCGGCGATTTAACGCGATTCGAAGTTTCGTCGAGCGTGTGATTTTGACGTAAATTATCGTGTGCTGACGATTCGACAGACATATTTTAATAAAACACCGCGAGGATAAGCTGTAAAATTCAACTAGAAATATATATAGAGCAGCTAATTAAATTTTTCTCTGGTCAACTTTTATTTTTTTCGTATTTTTATTCGATGTCAATATTTTGGAGAGAAAATTTAATCGCCTTTGGACTGATCAGGTGTATAGACTGAATTTTTTAAATTGAATAAAACAGAGGCAAGCCTTCCGATTCGTTTATTGAATGGGTCCATTGAATTGACACAGTTCGTGGAAATTTCTAGATATTTCTTTCATCCTGTCCTTTCTTTTTTGTTTTTATTATTTTGTTATTTCATTGGCTTTGTTCTGCGTGTGATTAATAACGTTCTATTGATGGATTAAGTGTGATACGCTGTTGTTCCGAATTGTGGATGGTGGCATTGATTTTATGGTTTTCCATTGAAATTAAGTATTACTTTTAAATGTCAATTTTAAATGACAAATATGTGGTGTTCCAATCCTAATGCAATATACATGTTTCATGTAAATATTTAGCAGAGTGACAGAAATGATAAATCTGGGGGAAAAGGTTCTATTGGTGTGTTACTTTTCTCTTCTGAAGGAAGACAAACATGGAAAAGATTGTTTTTATAAATTTCACATAAATTACAATCTAAACTTAGCTTCAGAATTCGCTGACACTGTATAAACACGGAATTTAAACGCATCATCGCATGAGATTAATTAACAACTCGTGAACGAAGTATTGTACAAGCTTCGTCACGTATTTGCAGAACCGGCATCGAATCCCGGTCATCACGTATTCTCCATTGATCCGTCCTTCTAGCATCGTCGTTAATGCATCACGACGAATAATCCGAACTAGAAGCGGCAGCCAGTAATCAAGATAATTAGCGTCCAAGCTAGGTCGTGGAAAAGATCGCGAAACACGTGTACAGTTGCTCGCAAAAGTATTCCAACACATATGGACACCTTGTATGAGTATATTATATGCATTGCACGAGACATTCTGAAATTTCATTAGCACTGTAATAAGACTTGTATATCATAATTATATTGATCAAATTTGAAACAAATCTGGAAATGTACATGGAAGCTACAAGATATTTAACGCGAATATGTATTTCGTGGAAATTGTAAAGTCATTTAAATGGTCAATTATCTATTGTATCGGTAAGCCTAGATATACAATGGGACCATTTTTAGTTCTTATTATATGCAGAAGATAGCTTTTCATAATCTTTCTTACTAAATATATGTTTGCGGTAAATATTTTGTAGCTTCTATATTCATTTCAGATTAGTTTCAAATTTGACCAATATAACAATTCCAATGGAATTTCAAAACGTTCTATATAACACATACAACATATATGTAGATATATGTATAAATTGTCCATGGTAAAATACTTCTATAAGCCACTGTACTCACGTGAACTTAATCTCGTGTCCGTTCATTGCTCCAATATTTTGCTGGCTCGTTACTCGCATGTAATCAACCGAGTAATTCGTTCGTTGCTATCTGCTTGTGGTTTACAGCGAAAATCGACACGTGCAGTTGTTTCATCAATGTTTTGTTCTCGTAATTTGTTGATTTTCCTAATGGATTGAATGTTGTGTTATCGTTATATCAAGGTATTTAACTGATCGTTGTGTTGCTTTGAACAGGTGACAACGAATAGCTTATATTTTTGTTATTTGATGTTTATGTTCTGTTAGTAATGAAAAATTCTACAATCAAGATTAGAAGTTGTTTAGATTTTATCTACAAACATACTTTTATTTATAAATACTCTTGTACGAGGAAAAAGTTTAGGTACAAGGAGAAGATAAAGGTAGTAGAAATTAGATGGATGATATTGACTTTACCTTGAAACTTCTACGAGGTTACGTTCATATATACCGTAACATAAAAGGAAATTTGCAATTATCTGTTAGAGAGATTGACAATACGTAAAATTGAGAAATAATTGTAATTATTTCTTACGTCATATTAAATTGTAGATTTATGCGTAATTTTCATTAATAATGTTATATTTCCCACTATTTGATTTCATATTAGAGACGAAATTATCGTCAATGCTTAGAAAGTGATTTTTCTTATTTATTTCTCTGATCGAGTACTTGGATGAAACATATCATTTCTATATAATAAATTCAAAATCAAAACAATTGATGTTCGCTGGATTTATTTTATTTTTAATCAACTTTCAACCTACTGATGATGTTTAGTGATAAGATTGGTTAACTGATTAGCTACCTATGTAATCGCGCATTTTTTGATAAAATAACGATGGAAAGTTTTTCGTATCAGTGAATCCAGACGAAATTAACAAGTCGTAACTCTTTAGCGAAGTGCTCGATTTAGGTTAAAATATAGTCGATATTTACACGCCAATGAGAGAGGGAAGTTAACTAGAGCGTCAAACACGAGCGAACCATCCACAACTTCTACTCGTAATCTGTTACGTGAAATGAAATTTTTGTATCGCGTGATCGCTCTACGCTCGTTATCAGGACAGTTCGAATATTGATTTCATCCGTTCCGTCTCGCGATTAATCAAATCCAAAACTGTCAACCGAAAATCGAGCCTATATTTTTTCTTTTCCTTACAATTTTAATTTCGACGTTAACGTCATCGAGAAAACAATGGTTTTATTGCTTTATCAAATTACACAACAAGTGTGACAGATACAAATTTGATTGTACATAGTTTAATACTATCATGAACATTCGCATCTTATGTGTGTGTGCGTGCACCTCGATTATGTCACTTGAAAATTTACTTGGCACAGAGAGCTATAAGAAACACTTATGTAGCAGCATTATTAAGTATACCGATTCACATCAAGAAAGACTATTTCGCATGAATGATCACGTCCTCGTCCATTATTTCCGCCGGAATATTCACGTTTACCGAGATTATTCCTTTATTCCAGAATTTGCAAAAATTTTGTTCGGAATTCATATGTAAAAATCTTTGATTCATGTTCAGTTTCAAATAATCTCAACCTAAAATTTGAAAAATTCATAAAAATTATTTGTTATTAGTTCCCAGTATACAGTTAGCAACGTTTATTATTAAACAGTTCAAAATATAAATAACAACATTCTGAACCCCTACTTCCGCACGATCATTTAATATTTTGCAGCTCGATTTTCACGCGAATGGAACGGTGCGATATCGAACGTTCACTGGTGAACGCGAAGCGACTATTAAATTCTGTAACAGTTTCATTGCGATCGATTTACGGTGGCGAATAATTGATCGTATGTTGCACTTTCACGTGCTAATGCAACATCACGTATACGACCTGCTTGCATCACGTCGAATTCCTCTGATTGCTTCCTGTTCTGTTTATTAATGACAAATATCGATATTTTGTAACCTCGTTCTCTTTAATTGAATGAAACCCTTAGTTTTAATTGTCGAATAGAAATTCTCACTTTATTTTTCAATCTTCTAATTCTTCGTTCTCTGTCAACGCCATTACGGTGACATCTGTAGTGTACAAAATTTTATTTGGTTTTATTCTCACCGAATGACAGGATTGAAGACTAATATAAAAAATAAATTCATAGATGATCCATTTGTTTTCCAATCGAAGCTTTTGGTCTCTTCGTTATAAAACTGTGTTTGAATTGCTGGATGATCGTATCGAAAAATTCTTCAAATAGAAAAGGATTAAAATGATGGTTATATAAAAGCCACATTTTGTTCTTGTAATCGATGAGTTTGAAATCTTTCAAAGAAAATGTAAGATAAAAGTAAAATGAATTAAGTGCAGCATTGCTGCTTTGGAACGAAAATGAAGGGGATTCGTTAAGCTTCTAACAACGTTTATTAAGATTCTTTTTGAATATAACAGCGTCAAAAATTCACTGCAGTAGTCAATTTTTATTCCGTGCATCATTATGCTAAACTTAGTTAGGTATTAAATCAAGCTTTCCAAAAGTTTTTATCGCCCGCCTGGAACTGCATCGTCATTAACGAGCCACTTAATCCGCGCTTCGAGCTAAGTTTGTTAACGTTTAATTGAAGTTTATGGAAATTTTAAAGGTATACTGAAACTTTCGTTTTGTAAAGGATTTATGTACTTTGATTTTTTATTCCGTTAATTTCTGTTGTAATAAGTTCCAACGAATATACGTAACACAATATAACATTACAGGTTTTTTCTTGAAGGTGTTTCTTTGTGGAATTCAGTTACAGTTACCTTTGAAGTTTCTCAGTTTTTACACATCTCAAGTTTTGTAGGAGACACTCATTAATTTTAACACTCGAAATGTTTCCTCTACTATCCAGAATTACAGGGGAAATGCTTTTCAAAGAAAGCATGCTACAGTGAAAATATTTTATCCCTGGGAACAGATGAATACAATTCCTCTTCTTCTTCTTCTTCTTCTTCTTCCTTTTCAATCTTTTTCTGGAAGTAATTGGCGTTACGCATTACACATACATATTTGATGTGTAAATTATTACTTGTGTTAAACTTTTTAACTGTGTAGTGGAAATAACGAAGTTGATGTCATCGTTGCTAGACGTCATCGTTGAAACAAGAAATACAATTATATACGCAGAGAATATGAGAGTGGAAAATCGATTAAACATTTTAAATGATATGATATAAAACTAATTAGTGTAAATATACATGTACACTCATACAGAAAATTTCCAAGAACTTGTGAATAGAAATTCAAGGAACGGCTCGATTCTTAAAGTATTAATTTCCTCGATTTAAAGGAAATTAATTAATTAGATAAACATATGAATGAACATATAGATTGTTTGTTGATTCAAAACAGAAATAAATTCATTTTAATGTAGTTCGTATTAAAGATAATTGACACAGTCGTTCCAACTAGTTCCAAAAATCGTATGAATTTAATTAACACAGTTTCAAACCGACGAACGAGATGTTTTAAATGCTATTTTGCACGAAATTAACCAACACGTTAATTAATGCGATACACATAGTAATATTTCGAAAAAAAGATTTTAAACATTTGAATTAATTGTGTCTTCAAAAAAGTCTCGAGACTCGTATCTTTAAACATTCTAAATTAAAATTATCATAAAATTTTGGCAAATAACACGTTTAAACAGATTATATAACAAATACCATAAAGTAAAACATATTGTACAAAATATATCATGTTCGAACTAACCAAGCATAGACCCGCGTTTATACAACGAGGATTAGTAAAAAATATTTCTCGCAAACTACGACGTATTCGATTCTGAAAAGGTTAAAAAAAAATAAAAAACAAAATTTAGAAAACGTTAACAAACAAACCAAACATGTACATATTTTTAACCATTATTTCTACAAACTATCGCTTCTCTAAACGAACTAAAATCTTCCACGACTCAGGTATCTTGAACAAACGAGCCAGTTAACGTTCATCGAACGACACTGGAAGCAATTGGTTCTCGCCGCTGAAACCTTGACACGCAGCAATAAATGTCTCTTCGCCCCTCTCTTGTCCGCGTGAAACATTAGAGAACGAACGCGAAGCACGGAAACGGCTCGTCGCAGACGATTCATCGAAGCGGCTCGTTTCGTCGAGTTCCGGCGATCGCGGCCGATCGTGCATGGGTCTCTCCTGAACGATCCGTTAGCCTCCGTTCGCCAAATAGGCGGCCAGTTTCGCGCGTGACACGCACCGGTATCGACGACGGGTCGCGGTGCTGCGCCATGCGGCCACGCCACTTCCGGTCCGTTCGATCCTACCCGACCGCGCCGCGGAAATCATCGTGATGCCTAGCTCTTGTGCTCTTGTGCCTTCCTCGTGATCGTGCAGCGTGCGCCGATGATGGGATATATTATGGGCTGCACGTGCTTCAAAGCTGCCATCCTGTCGCATCTGTTTCAAGGTTGGTGCTTCAGTGATTATTCCATATTCCGACGATGGCGGTTTTCCGGCTTTTTAACGGACACTGTGAAATTATGGGACGTGTATCGTGTGATTACGCGAAGCGAAAGGTTCGTCCATAGGCAGTGAATTTTCGTTCATTGACGATAAAGATCGTGACAAATTTTTCGGACATTTATGCCACTGTTTGAAAATTCGAGTCGTTAAATTAGATCGTGGAAAGATGATTGTGTAGCGTGCTTTACGAGTATGATTAATAGTCTCGAAATTGTAGTATGATTTTTTAATACTTCAGAGGTGAGCATAGTGTTTCGTATTTCATGAGTAAACTGGGTCATTCGTAGTCAGGCCTTAGTTCCTTTTTCTATTTTAGGCTCTGAAAAATATGAAAAAAGTTCTAGAATGCTCATTAACGTTTCTCGTAAATGGATAAAAGAAAGCTTGAAATCGGTGTTAGTTGCGAGGAATTTTTGTATGTATTACATTCTTGTGCTATATTGTATCAATTTATTATCCTTACTGACATAATCATAATCGTGCGTTCTAAAACTATTATTTCTTTATCCACCACGATATGTATGTCGCATAGTCATTTGTCCATTAAAATGTTCGAGAGTTCAATAAAATTAAAGATCGGAGGGAAAGAAATTAAAATGCGAGATTTCATTAAAGTTGGTAGTGACCCAGTTTGTTTATGAAGAGTTAATTTTTCGTTAAATTAATTCTATTAAGTCCATGGTAGATAATGAATAAATTACCTGATACCTAACAGGTATCGAATAACTTTCACGACCTTGAACTTTGAAATATATAACGCAATACAAAATTATAAAATAAATTATGAAGCAACGTAGTTCCGTATAAGGAGGTTTTGAAGAAGCATCGATTTAAGGAGAATTAAACTCGATGTCTGATGCGCAAATGAAGGACGCTTACGAACGCGTTCTTAAACGGACCTTGAACATCTCAAATATTTTGTTTCTACGAAATATAAACAGTGTTTAGTAACTGAGTGTGAAAGAGCAGGGAAGTGAGGAACCGAGGTTCGACTCAATGTTGGACCTGTTGATTTGAAAACAAAATGTAGATTCAATACTGTGTTTAGAAGAAGGATAATGCAGGAAATGTATATACATCAATCTATTGCACTGAGACAACGATGTTACACGATTCCAAGCGCAGTAAGGAAATTAAGAAATTGAAACTAATATGTGTTGAATTCCATCAATAAAATATAAAAGTTTTATAAGTTAGTTATTTAAAATATAAAAGTATCGCATTTCAAAGTTTATTAACGCTAGACAAGAATTAAAAATTTTTCCTGTTTTTAACATATAATTCTAAATATAAACTTTGAAATGCGATATGTACTTTGAAATACTAGTACTTAGTAAGTAATTTGATGTCGATCATTCGAAATACGATAACTATTTAAAGTATTATAGCTTATTAATCGTCAATTAGTTTTGAGACCACATGAAATGTCTACGCAAGTAATGTTTCACGATGGATGAAATTAATATGATAATCACATTAGTATCTGAAGTAGAACCGGAAACAAATCGTTTTGGAATTCAAGTACCATAACGTAAGCTATACTGTTAAGTATGTATATATACTTCTAAAGAAGTGTGTAATACATTCCTCGTCAAAAAAAATAACATGTCCTAAATTTACCAAAGTCTTTTCAGCGCAAGAGACATAATATACCATTTTTTATTTCTTCATTTTCTCTATCCGATTGTTAATAATTTTAAGTCCCAATTTGTATAGTAGCATCGTCAATCAGGTAATCAATTTCCATACAATCGATATTCCTGGTAATGAATACATATTTGGATAATCCATGTCTGGTTAATTTGCATCGTATTACAATTATGTGATTATAAGAAACTCGATCTCGCTAATTTTCTGCTATTTACTTGCGTTGGATGATAATTCTTATTGTTTATTGTTGTTTGATAATTTATTATTACATTTTTCATTGAATACATTGTCGATTAAATTATTTTTAAATGTACGAATAACAAGTTGTATATTTACAATTTAATTGCAATTTAAAAATTCGTTTGTAGAGCTATCTACTTGTTCTATTGTCAAACTTGTTGTTATGTAAATAAGCGTATGAGCATTAGAAATTTGAAACTTGTAATTTGTGAAATATCGTGAATAATATTAACTCGATTATGCAAGAAGCAAGAATTCAGAAAATATGTTTGTAATATTTGATAAAAGTTATGTAATAATATTTGCGAAACGAAACTACCTTGTCTATCTCTGTAAACTATCTCTATAAATTGACCATAAATCGTTTGGAATTTGTTATAGAGTGAAAGCTGGAGAAAAATATTCGTTCGATAAAAAAAAACTCACGTACTTCAATCTTTTTTTTTTTTTTGACATCATAAAAATGGAGCAATAGAAACGTATGATTGCAGTAGTTCGCAAATATAAACTCTCTACCCAACGTGCAAAAATTGTAGATAAACTCCGCATAATCGTTACCTCTGCAACTTTCAGGAACTTAGATAAACTTCTACGTAATCGTTATTTCTTTCTCGCTTCTAACTTCTATAACTTCAGATAAACTATGTTAGCAACCTCTGCAATTTCCATCGTGTTAGGCGAATTCGCAATCATGTAAAAATTGCCATAAATGAATAATGACCGTACTTTCGTGTTTACGTCACTGAACTGAACATTAGTCTCGGGTTTCTTTTGTAGTTACGCACTTCAAAAGGCAAACTGATCTTACGGGTGCCAACTAAAATAAATAAGATTACTAAGATTAAATCTACAGAATTCTTGTAAATTCTTCCAAAACTAAGAAAGATTACATTTAGAAATTTTCAATATAGCCTTTTCAATATTGAATATAGCCTTAATAATTATTCAGATTTTAAATTTAGAAAATTCTTTTAAATTCTTCCAAAATTAACAAATACTTCAAACACCCCAATTAAAAGAAGAATTTAATAGTAGAATAGTAAAATTCAATAAAAACTAATCAATAAAGAAGAGCAACCTGGATTTCATCATACACGTTCCAAACATCGGAAGAGACGCTATAAACACATTTAAACGATAATAAACACAAAAAGAGAAATGTTACAAGTGAAATGAGCAAGTGAATTTTCATGTTCCCGTAATACAAGAATTCTACGAACACCTGTACTTCCACTCACATTGAGATTTTCGCACGCGACAGGTAGTATGTAACCATTTCAGATAGCTGCTTTGTACGTACAATGTCTATTGGCACCTATCAGGCGAATTTATTGCGAGTGTAAACACGGTGCAAGGAAAAATTCGCATATGAGTAGGAGTTGAGACACGCGAACTTATTGTGAGGACGTGAGTTAATATCTGAGACCAACGTAAATTTTCGATTCCGTGTTCGATAACATGGTAACGTTGAATTGCAGGTACATACACGCGCGCGTATGTGTGTATGTCGAAGTTGAAGCTAGTTGGACGTTTTTGTAGCTTGGATAAAATTTATCGAAGCTCGAAATAAAATTTTTTTTAGCGTTGCCACTGACAGGAGTTACAATTTTATTTCATTGGCTCGGTGCATTCCTTTTTTTTTTTTTTTTTTTTTTGAAAACCGAAATGAAGTTTTATTTATTTAAATGACATTTTTGTTCCTTCTATTATTTATGGAGAAAATAGCTCTTGCAGATTATGTTATTAGTATTTTTCGGAAGGACACTCCTTTATATGGGTATTAAAGATAGAAAGCTGGTCATGTGTGATTTCTTGTTACTTATGAACAAATTAATCACTTTTACTTTTAGTGAGAGATTTTCACCAAATTACTGTTCTTATTACTATTTTTTTAGAAATTGTATTCCTCCGTGTTTTTTTATATTCCAAGGTTGTTAAATTTCTATGTCAATGTAATTAGCTTTATTACAGAGAATGAGATCTAAAAGGAGAAAGTTTGTGGATGGTCTCGATAAAACTGATTGATAGAGCAATTGGAAGTAAAAGATGTGGGTTAAGTACTGCATACATATATACAATCAGTCCATTCTTTTTGTCCTTAAAATTTTCTAAATCCTCTTAATTCCACAGCATTTCGAATGCTTATTTTCTATATTGAGATGATTAAGGAAGCAATGATCCAATTCAGAAAATTTAGTTTAAGAGATTTATGGATAAATTAATTAAATCAGTTGAGAAAACATCTAAACAAGATGTCTAAGAAATATCCATAAGAAATACTAACATTTTACTACGTTTCATTTCCCAAATCATATGCTATATAATCATAAGCTATCCGTTATTTTTATGTTACTTAACCCTAAGTTGTCTGGAATTTTTCATTGCAATTGTTTCTCGGAGCATTCATTCAAGCTTCTTTGCCTCTTGTTTAACTAAATTCCACATAAATCTACACATTTGTATCTATCTCATTGAACAAAATCTTCAGATTTATACACTATTAATTTGTTTGAAACTTGAAACGACATATTTTCTGATTAGCCATTCGTGTAATAACAACTGATAATCGCAGCAAACGAATAATATCTAACTATCTGATTCTCGTATCTCTAAGATACTGAACTTAGATCTGTAAAAAGGAAAGAAAAAAGAAGAAAATTTCTCATCTATGGTAACTTATCACGCCAAAAGCCCACTGAATAAAATCTGAATCAAAAAAGAGCGGTTGCTATAACGTGCATCTACCAGTAAGGCAATTTTATATAAATCAAGTAGCTTAAAATTTTTCCTCGATATATACGAGACTCATTTCCATTTTCTTCGGCCATGAATTTTTCCATACATTTTCCATACATTACATAGGAAAAGCTCGCAAGCTTCGATGTCATTCAGTGTGTCGCGATCGTTCGTTAATCGGAAACGATAATTAATGACACGGTAGAATTAATTCCTGCAGTTTATACGAAAAGTTATCGTTGTGGGAAACATTATTTCACGAAAGCAATTTATAATTTTTAAATCAACCACCTCCCCCATCAAACTGCCACCCTCGTGAAAGTTTCTCTCATTTATTCTCTTCTTTTTTTCCTTCACTCTCTTTCTCCTTGAAACCGCAAGTTCGTTCCTTCGCGAACTGCGGGATCGATATCGCTACATATCAATTCGACGAGTGCTCTCGAATGTTCACCGATAAAAATAACAACACTTTTGCGGAATTCGTTTATTAGGCTCCAATTTCCTTTTTCTTTTCGTCTTTCCCTTCCCATTTCTTTCCCTTTTCTTTTTTTTTGGGGGGGGGTTGCTTTCATTTTCATTTTTCTTTTGCTACATTTGTTCTTTTTCTTTTCGTGTAACATAAAATCATTCTGCGTTTTTTTTTTTTAAGCAAGTTGGTGAACTATTTTTTGTAAATTTTATTCCTTTAAGAAATTTTCTTTAACTTAGTTTCTACCGATAAAAGTGAAAAACGGGATGAAAATTATACTTTGCGAAAGAAAACTTTTGGTTTCAAAAAATGTCATTAAAAAAGTAATTAAACCATAGAAATAGTGAAGACGTGGTCGTGATTAGTATTCTTCGCGAAAGCGGCCTCGTTCACTAGAGTTACTGTTATTATTCGTGTCTAATTTAATTTAACTTCGACGTCGTTCCCATTTAGCTGATCGTAATGGAGTTCCGCTGTGGTCCATTTCTTGAGAGAAGCAAATCGAAATAGTTCGAAGAAATCAAGAAATTTTATAACGATGAAATAATTAAATTAATATTTGATCGCCAGAGAGCGGAAATATCAGTTCTCGACTTTCATCGATTTGAAAAGTTCTTCCACTATATTTGTCATACCGTAGATGTTTCAATCAAAGGCTGGAATTTATTTCTTCGTAGAAATAGTATTAACGATTGTGGATAAGATATCGATAAGGTACTGACAAGTATTATCATTAAAAAATAAGTAAACTATTAATATCTATTAATAGCATAGATATTGCGCATGGATTACTCCAAGATCGATATTCTATCAAAAATAAACAGTTTTTAAGAATAAATAGCGTTATATTGAATTATTCTACGATAGCTTCAATAAAATATGTACTCGTCGTCGGTCTTGCTACCTGTAATTTCATAACTAAATTATAATCCATTGAAAACAAACAAGTATCCACGTAAGATTCGCATTATGGCATCAATGAATAGAAAATCCCTTTCCAAGGCATCCGCTAATTTTTTTCCATTTCAAGTTCCCTTCAACCAAAGATCTATACCACGTTGCAATTTCTATTTACATCTCATAAATACTACAAAGGGCGCGTTAACCAACTAACATATTTCACGGTACATAACACAACCATTCCAAGCTGTCGGACTGGCGTGACTTTCTTTCAACAATTCATTCTTGCTCCCCATCAGATTTCACGGTAGGATCCTAGCAACGGTATTATCGGCCAGTTTGGAAAGTCGATGTTGCGTGCCGTTTCGCGCTGGAAACGCGCAACAACGGCTGGAAAAACAACGTGTGCCCCTCTGGCAAGTTCCACGAGACCACTCCACGTGGCCGGTCACGAAGTAGGTAATTAGAGTTGCACGTTAATTTATACCGGCCGAGTGGAGCACGACGACGAGAAGAATGCCGGCAAGGCAAGGTCTCTTTGCAAGGCGCATAATGCCTTCTGTTCTTTCGTTCCCCTTTGTTTTTTTGGTCGAAACAATTCCCAGTGAAATCTCCTTTGGAAGAGCAAACTTCATCACCGCTCGAAATACGCAACGAATCATTTATTCAAGTGACCTAATCGCACGTTCTGGTGTTTCAGCCTGAAAATTTCTCGATGTTGTTGTGCATGTTGAACGTCAGATTGAAATTACACAGGCGTAACGTATGAAGATCGTAGAAAGACATAATATATTCATTTTTACCAGATTCTACTGTGTAAACATGATTGTCTATTATTTAAGCTGGACTGAACATAACTTTGAGCTTTACTTTATGATATTTAACTGTGTAATGTATTTCAGCAAGTGTATTTGTCAAAAATTTTATGATATTCTGAATTTCGAGTGTTTGAAGATATTATATGAATTTTTTTTACATCTTCTCGAACGTTTCAAGGGTTTCACGAATCCATTTGTTCCACATTAAATTCCACAGTAAAGATCAATTATCCGAAGTTGAAAGATAAAGTAATGCGTTACGAATTTACAAAGTTTCTTGCGTTGTTATAATAATCAACACCTTTTAAATATTCAAGATAATGATAGAAATATCCTAAATCACGTAAAATATAATGTTTTCCTTTATAATTATCGTTGAACATATTATAAGTCGTATTATTATATTTAAAAAATAAAATAATTCAAAATGTTCTATATCCATTTTCCTCAAATCTTCAAATATTCGAAACTCGCTCGATACGATGTATTTACTAAGAATCCCCTCCAAGGGAAGAATTTTTCTAAAGTGTTCAGTCCTTTTCCTATTACAAATATACGAGGGACACGCCGTGTTTGTCTCGGCTACTTGTCTTAATATTTAACTCCATGACTTAGCTTCTGTTTTTCACGGACATATTCACGCGTTGCTTACGGAAAAGATCATTATTCAAGCAATGTAGTCACACCTAATTTGCTTACAAAGAAAACCATAGGCTAGACTAATCCGTGACTACTTACCATGCACGGCACGCTAACCATGCTCGAATGCACACACAACGAAATGTCTGGTTGGCCCACGAGATGAAGTGTTCCGTGCCACGCTAGACTCAAAAAGTTTGTATTATTTATGAAACGAGTGTTACGATCTATTTTGTAGAATTTGTTATATTTTTGTAAAATTGTTTATTGACCGAGATGTATTTAAGAACTTGTAGACGAACACTCGATTCGTCAAATTGTCCAAAAGGAGTAGGAAAGTGATAATGAAATTTTGTAAATTTCTGGTTTTTTCTGAATTTCAATCTAATTGAGTTCCACATATTAGCTTTTTTCAGATTTCTTTTTATTTTAGCATTAATTAAACATTTAAGCTTATGATTCAGTTATTGTAATTTCAAATTATTACAATATGCGGTGACTATCTATTTAAAGAATTTAGTATCCATTTCATTTGGATTTAGAAGATACATCTTCCAGCTTCCGTTTTATTTTGACATTGGCGAAGAATTATTACACTCCTGCGTTTTAAAATCCAAATCTAGTATAAAATTGGCAAGGAAATGTTTTTTTAGCGCGATATTTGCTTTCGCATCCATGCTTCTTTAGGCAAAAAATATTACGAGTGTAAAAAGTAGAATTTGCGATATTGAATCGCGAGAAAAATTCCATCTGAAAATATTACCGATGCCAAAGAGCAGATCTTTTTCATCGCCGATCGAATTATATAACGCGATATTTTTATTTCTCAATGCATCAGGGTATAAAAGCTTTCCGACACACGAAGCTTACCAAAGGCGGTTTTTTTTTTCAAAAAATTTACCACTTTTTCCGTGGAAATCGCCGAGAAAAAAAGAATCGCTCGATCGAATATTTCTGGACAAATAACAGTCGCAAACAATGCATCACGACGAAAGGTGCTTTCACACTGTTCATACTGGCCTGTCGCGTGTTTTCGTGTGTGTTTGCGGTGCATTCAGTTGCACGACGACAGTATGACCAATAGTCTTTGCTCGTACGAAACGGATGAAAATAAAGGTATCGCCACGATCGATGTATCCAGCTGTTGGTTTTCAGAGAGGAAAGCAGGATTTTCTGAATTTTCGTCGCTTACATGTCGCTGTTGGTTCAGAATCATTTTGACAGCAATTAGTTTTAACGATATCGCAAGAAAAGTATATTTCATGATAAAAAAAAACTATTTAATAAAAAACAATTTGAAGTTAACACGATCGTAGTGGATTTTGTTTAAAAGGATAGATGTACGTCAAAATATTTTGTTTCAATGATGTTCTTTATTGAAATTTTTTAAAATGCTATATGTCGTAAAAAAGTATGAAAGTATTATTTTTATATATTCTTAAACTAAATCCAAACGTATAAAACAAATCCTGTCATCAAAGAATCGAGAACAATTATTAAACTATTATTACGGATAATATTCTCACTCACTTATTGTCCAAAAAAATTCAGAAAATGCTTCATATCATTGTAAACAACACCATACAAGTCCGGAAGAGGTTGAAACAATCCCTATCCCCAGCCCACTTCAATTAGATCAATTCGCAACACGCAGGTTCACGAGAAAGAAAGAAAGAAGTACGATAGCCAAACAATTATCACGATGAAATCGTCTAACTCGGTCCACCCATGTGTTTTCTCTGTATCGAAACAGAGATCAGGCAGCAGCCCTCGTTACTCGCTCGAATACCGCGCAAAAAGACTGTCTTCTGCGTTGCATTCTCCTGGGCGCTCATTAATGGAATATTCGCGAGTGATAATTAATTCCGCTGGCGGATCTTCGATAACAATGCCTACCGGATAGAGTCTGCTCGCTAATTGAAATTTTAAAGAGCACACCGATTCGCGCCCCTGCTGTTTAGGCGTTCGCGTCGCGAGGGATGCGAGATAATGGATTGTGTCGTGTTTTGATGTTACTTGGAGTTCCTGCATATCGTGAAAAATCATCTGACGACCGAGAAAATTGAACACGCGATCGACCTCGTGTTGAAGACGACGTATTTAAGAATTATTAGCGTCACGAACTGTGGCTGGGGATGAATTAACCATTAGATGCGATGCATATACATACGTGTGCAAGGATGTAACGTTTTTTCCGATGATTTTTTTAAAGACTGGAAGTAAGAAATAAGATTGTCAAAGTGATGGATTCTATTATTTTTATTTTAGGATCAATTTCTTTTATTTACGATTGCTAAAAATACGCAGCAGCTTTTGGTACAGTTAATATAGACAGAGCTTTATTGCGATCGAGATACCTTGAGGGTAGCTATATATATGCTAACATTATATAACATGCACCATTCTAATTATGATTATACATATACATAGATGTGGTATACATATTTAGATATAAAGTAGAATTGATTGTTCTAACGTTGAGCGGGGACTGTGTTGAATTTTTTATTATTTAGGATGATTTTAATTTAATCTTCAGAAGAGTTGGATTTCTTGATGCTGTTTAGTTTTATGAACAAATTCTTCACTAGCTTTTTAGAAAAATTTGCAATTTAACATATTGTATAATTAGCATTAATTGTTATAAACACAGTGGAAGTTTATCGTGGAAGTGAATCGTGTCGAAATACGAACATGAGTACCGTTCGTTTAAGTGCAATTCCCACGGGGAATTCTTCTTCTCTTTCTTCTTCCTTTTCATTAACCCGGTAACGCGTGGGTTTTCGTAGAAACGGCTAATCAACGGCCTACATCTTAATTACGTCGACTGAACGTGTTCGTTTCTATATGATTCTCCCTTTCATTCTCCACCTTCCCTCCTTTCTTTTTTATCGACTTTTATTCGTGTTGTTTTCCACAACGTTGGCTATAGCTTCGCAAGAAATTGTTGTTCAATACTTTCTAAAGATAGCACGTTCGTGACGCAAATATTCTGCTCTTTAATGCATGAGTTACATGCTTCGACTTTGTTACTGTCTATTAATCTACTCGACTTAAAACATAATTTCCGTTTATTAAAAATTTTTGTTCCTGAATATGGAGACATGAGACATGTAACAACTGTCTATATCTTTTAAGTATTTGTATATATCACTATAGTACTTCATAGCAGTAAGTAATATGATTTTTATGAAAGTTCAGTTTAAAACTATGGGGATTACTATTAGGAATTTTCTAAGTGGAGAAGAGAAAGTTTAATGGAAAAATGATAATTACTAATGCCGTAAGAATATCTGATTATTCAATAACAAAAAGTTTCCACCAAAAATATACGAATACAACATTAATGATCGAAATTGTAAATATTAAATATTAAATTTCTAATATATTAAATTAACAAAAATCTACTAATGTCAGTGATCAATGTATCACTTCAATTATTCTATCAAATTAATTTATGCCGTTAATGTAACAGAAAATTTAATCGTCCATGCGATTATTTGGAAAAAGAATGAAACAATCATTTGATATATCGCGAATTAAATTTAAATTATGCCGTTGCATGAATATTAATTGACGTTCGACGAGTAACAGTACGGAGATCAAAGAGTATATAACTCGTCTAATTTTCTGATTCATTTCGAGCGAAATGCAATTTGAAAGGGTATGACAGAAGGTACCTATATTCCAGTCACTATACACACTAATGTCGCTAGTAATAGGCTAATAGTTTGATTTGATTTTAT
The DNA here is from genome assembly GCF_040668555.2 of Bombus flavifrons. Lineage (NCBI taxonomy): Eukaryota > Metazoa > Arthropoda > Insecta > Hymenoptera > Apidae > Bombus > Bombus flavifrons. Next base: position 6,567,657 of record NC_138446.1, on the reverse strand, counting down.
GTAATTTTGCATATATTGCATGAGTGACGTTAAATGTGTAGAGAAACGTGCCGCAATTTCCATTTAAATATATTACTTGTAATCGCGATTAAATTTGATATTGTTTCGTAACTGTAATAGTAATACGTGTGCGAAATATTGCTTTAACACGGTGTTTACGATTGAAGCAGATGGAATTAACAGTAGAAATTTGAAACTTGAATGAACCTATTTGAGTCTTTGATATCGTGATAATTTAAAGAAAACATGTATGCACTCATGATTTATTATTTATTATGATGTTGGAATTTAACATAGTGTTTTATCTTTTTGCTTCAGGTATGTATCACTATACAAACAGAAAAATGCTTGGATGAAAGATAACGTGTATCTACATAATCTTCATTTTCACGTAAGTCTTTGTTAATATAGTACCCGTGAAACAAAAGAATTCGAATTTTTATCATTGAACAATATTTTTACCAAATGCTTAATTTATAGATATTAACAATGCATTGTCCATAATACGGAATGCATCGGACAGATATCAGTAATTATATTAATAACTTTTAATTATCATAACATTAACATAGTACATAAACGCGAAGCTATACATTCTGTATAAATTTGTTCAATTTTACGTCATTGCGTTCTTAATTGGCATAACATTCTCATTCGCTGATCTTTAATGATGTTAAACGACCCGTTTATGATTGTTATCCCCACTCCAGTGATGGTAATAAACGGAGTCGCAATTAATTACTGCGATGAAAGATTCCCAAGCATACACAGACGCGAGGAAAACAGATTGCGATTCGTGTTTCGCCATTTTACGCGAAGCGCAGCTTTAAACATGGACGATTATCGTACGCCATCTCAGTGAAACAATTCTTAATTGCTCGTTTAACCTTTGCTAATTGCAAGCTATCATCGCGTTCTTCACTTCTCCTTCTCTAGTCATGTATTCTATCTCTTATTATCTTATCTCTTTTATCGCGAATTCTTCAGAGGAATTAAACAAAACTCGAGGACATTCAGACAGAAGTTGACTAAAATTCGATTAAATATTTCGCTAGATCCGTCGTTATTATACCAGACAATTTTATGGAAGATATGGATCTCTTTTTCGCGTATCTTATAGTTAGGCTTAATTGGTATTTATTTTATAAATGTACAAATGACACGTGAATGTGATGTACGCAGCCGTTTGGAATTTTGCGACAGACATAAAAATTATGCATCCATTTATGAGAGAACTCGTAAAAGCCTCTAGTTAGATCTCCATGATATCGATTCTGCCTAGTACTTTTTTTTTCGCGCGTTGTGCACTGTAGCCCGTTGCCATCTGGTGGAAAGCTTCTCATATGTCGTCTCCCAACATTCACGCGATCGATGAAACTTTATCCAACGACGTTACGCTGGTTTAATAGCGTAAAATATTTGTCAAATTCGTTCTTTTTCAACTTACTAAATTTGTGTTCTTCATACGAGAGGTTTGTAATTAGCGGTTGAGAAAATTTAAATATCCCGCCAAGAATAATACGGTTGATAAACCTGTACCGATAGTCGGTAAAATATTTTCCCCTAGCTAAAAACGTTAGTGAATTCCGTGGCTGGAAACTAGCGCCACCTAACGATGGCAAATATACTCGTATTATAATTACAAGTTAGTGTAAATGGTTCTTCGTATATCATACACAGAAACTGGTCTGGTGGTTAACATCTCTTCGACGGTTCTGTGCAACTTTTCAGAACATTCTGTTACCATGCTGCGGTAAAGCAGTTTCAATGCATAGAGAATAGCCCTAGAAAGGGATGAAAAGTTACCGAGTAAACATAATGTATCTCAAATAATGTCAAAATGTTGATATAAATGTTCTTATAAATTAATGCAGCAAAAAATAATGTAATAGTAAATAATAATCTTTTACCTGAAAAAGAATACATATTATAAGCTCTCCTCTCGGATCAGTTGGATAATTACAGAAAATGAAATTTATCCATTAAATTTATCGGATGATTGATGAATGTAGTGTTTATAGATTTGAGTAAAAAACTTCCAAACAACGTTTATTTTATAAATTATGAATTTTACGAGGTGTCTGTGCTACACCCTTCATACACGATGATGGATTTGCTGGACGCAGTATTTTCAATAGTATCCGATTATCCGGCGGCAGTTTATTAATCCATCATTTTTCTTGCTACACGTGGTTATTGTCTTTAGTTTGTAGCGGAGAGTCATTATTCTTCCTTTATTGTCGTTATAAGCGATGAAACTAGGTTTGCGAAGCTTCGAAACATGACTCGTGCTTTCACGTAAATTTCTAGCTTGATGTAACAGCTTATCTAAAACAAGAGACGATATTTTGATTAAAATATCACTATGGTTTGTTTAATAAGGAGATTTTAAGATTACAGCTCTATCATTGTAAAGCCAGAGACGTGCATCAATCGCATTATATCAATTTACCTTGATGCATCGTTATCAGCGTCGATTTTTGAAGTTGAGCAGTTTGATAAATGGAAGAAACATTAGGTTTTTACATTTAATTTTATAAGATTTTCAGCTGTTGTTTTCAAACTATATATAAAAATTGTGAATTTGAAAATTTTAATTCAACGGTTTTAAATTAATATTATAGAGGATTGTTTCTGTGATTCTTCTTCGAAAAGATAAACAAATTTATTTCGAAATTTGCCATACAAAATTATCGTAAAAGCTTCAAACAATTCCTAAATGTTTGATCATTCTAATGCATATTTCTTTCTAATTCATTTTATTTATTTTGAAATAATTCGAGTGGAAATCTATACCACACACCTCACGCTTTTTTTACTTATCTTCGAAACTTCAATCGAAAGATTCTCGGTTAGAACCATAGCGCGTTAGCTGAAGGAAAGAAATTGAAACCGAAGAAACCGAAAACGGGATGAAGTGGGGAAAAATCCATAAGACAGACGAGGGAACCGTGTTTCCTCGCGGCAACTTAGTCGGATTTACATTCGTAGAAAGCACGCAAACTTCCTGAAAGTGCATACGGGGTTTCCTCCCCATGTACGATCGCTTTTACTACCACCCCTACGGTGCAATTTCAATGACACGCTAACAGAGAATCCAGTTTCGCGAGAGTTCGCCACTCGTCTTCAACCGCCTGCACAGATTCTGCGGACGACTTCTGTATTGACTTCCATCCCGAAGCAAACCGATGACCCAATTCCCTACAGATTCACCCCTTGGTTCCTCGGGTTCGTTCAGCTACGAATTATTTATCAGCACATCCGGCTACAATCGGTTTAGCGTCCTGTGGTAAGGATGATACTCTCCCACTCGAGGACGGGTCTCTCGAGTCCCCTCGGCTCGTTTCTTCCGACTGATCGTGACCGCACACGCCTTCTCTGTCGCTGAATCAAATCAAAAATAGCTTCGATCAGGGCTTTTTATTATTGGAACAAAGCTGGTTTGGTAACATTGTATTCTTCTCGTTCTTTCGTGTAAGCTTTCCGATCTTGTTTCGCCCGATGATGGTTGTAGGTTGTAAGGAGAGTAGTCGTTTAGTGGAGGATTATATAAATGTAGAAGTAAGATCAATGAAGGATATAATATTATGGAATAGTACCTATTATACAGGAAGAGTTAAAATACAGTGATACACTCGGTATACGCCTCAAAGGCATGGAATTTATTCAAGAACTCTTGAAGATCATATGTTGCGTAAATTGAAAATCGATTGGAAAGATATAAAACGCGCAGGAATACGAATTAATAGAGATGAGAAACATGGACCAGTCTGTAGGTAAATCAATATGACACGAGACTTATTTCGTATTCAGCTTTGAAGTTTACTGTATGTATATGTAAATGTTATGCGTGTAGTTAGGTGCATAAGCTAAAGCAATATGTTTATTTCCTTTTTAAGGGACTGTTATAGGATTGTGTTGTCTTAGATTTCTAGAAAAAAATGTCCTTTTTATCAATTATTAATAATAGAAACATATTTTTTTTGACATTTTAGTAAGGAAGAGACAGTTTATTAAGATTAGAATAAGCCTTTAACTAAAATAGATACATTTGACGTTTCATTAGATAATAGTTCATTAATGTATAGGAATGTGTATGTGTAATATCGAGAATGAAAGAAAGACATTAGCTGTCTATATGATGCTTTTATGTAGAAATTTCAACGGGATGAATTATAGTCCTTCACCATATGCAACGTTCGTTTAATAATAAATGACGTGAAATCCGATAGAGGCACGACTTTGAAAACTTTGTTGTAAATTTCGAAGGTTACTGAATGCGTATCCACTGTTTCCATCACATGAATATTTGCTGAAAGATCCTACAGATCGCTAATGACAAAGTATCATCCGCTATCTCCTAAACTTTAGCAACTAACTTCTAAGCCTCTTAAGCATCGAGAGCTCAACAATCTCGTTCAATTCATAGAATCACTGCATAGTATGCCATTGCAAAATCCATCAACTGATTGCATCCCGAATACCGTCAAACATCAATATTACTAATTTAGTTCACCATTTACGTATCGATTACTTCTAGCAGGGAAAATATTTCTTTTAATTACTTCGCAATTTTTATTTATTTTTATTTATTTTATTGTTAATCACGAGCCGGTAAAACGTCATGAGAAGGATAATTAATTTAGGTACGTGTACGAAATATGAATATTAAATAAATTAATTTCATATAATATATTTTTACACTATTATTATTATTATTATTATTATTATTATTATATTCAGGTTTGTCTACCTAAATCATGGTATTGGCTAATAATTCTGCTCTAAATTATAAACCTGGAACAAGGTTCCAGAATCAATTAATTCATTCTAACATATTCCACTGTCGTAGAAAGTCATGAAACTACATAGTATAAATATTATGAATTAAGTTTTTTTAGATGTTTCAATTTTTAGTTTTACTGAGAAAACTCTGCACCTAGTACTTTCTAGATATCGAGCTTTCAAACTTTTTTCAAGGATTCATCAGCCTCGTCCCGGTTGCACGGTGATCATAGGCGACGCTTTATTTGACTCGTGCCTCTTGCATCCGCGTCGTGGACGACGCGCGTCAAAAGCACGCATGTGGTGTATCGTAATTTTGTGAAATGCCTTGCGGCCACTGAGATATCCTGGCGAGGCTCGTCCTTAACTCACATCGACCACTGGCGTATGAATCAAGCTGTCTAACCTTTGAATCGTACCCGTAATAATAGGCTCCGTGTGGCTTTGTGCTTGCATCGACTGCCGGAAGTTCGACCAAGATATTCGTCGCTGTCAGGCGCCGTAGTATTTTCGCTAACCAATCGGCCGCTTCTTATTTTTTAATTTGATTCAGAGGGCTTCGCTCGAGGACTATCTTTCGACGTTCCAGTTATTTTTGCTGGCGAAGGATTGAACGATGTCGATTTATCGGTTTAATTCACTCGGATAAAACCGCAGAAGGAAATTTCAGACAGTCGAAATGGTCGCGAGGGCTGAAATATTTAAAGAACTTAACGCGAGTAGGATTTTTTAGATTATCCATGGATTGTTTACCTTTATAGCGAGTATCTCACTTTTTTCTTTTTGGGATTTCATTTCTTCCTTTTTAATTCTTTCTTTTTTAATTTACATTTTTCAAGATTTGGTAGGGACAGGTCGATTTTTTTTTATTTTTTATGTTTTCTCCTTGGATTTGGTTTCTTTCTTTTTAATTACTTTTTCCCTTTCCTTTTCTCTTCTTCACTTCAATTTACATTTTTCAAGGTTTCCCCGCGAAGGGTTGATGGTTGCTGCTTTGTATTCTTGCTAGAAGCGATTGGAAACGCTTAGGCTATTGTTCGAAGCGAGAATCTCTGCCCTCGCGACAAGGAATTGTTCAAGGTGGAAGAATATAGTTTCTTCGTCTTTGTTTCTCTTAATTGTGCGTTCTCGGGTGATTTTTGCCTCTTTAATTGTCCGGCTTAGGACGAAATATCGTTTCATTCCTCCTACGATTCTTTTTTACATATCTGAATGGAAGGATTATTTATCGATTCTGATTGGTATTTGATAAGACTGGAGAAACCATAAGTTATGTAATATTACTACACCAGTAGTAATCATTTCTTTATCTAGATTTTCATAAGCAAATGCATAATTTCTTTTGAGCATGATAAAACACTTTGAGATTGTCAGTTTATGCATCACTAAATCATAGGAAAATGACTTTATAGACCTACATATTTCATTTCTTTGTATCCTCTTACTTGAGAAAAGTGGTTGTGACGTGAAACTTGATTATCAGAATAATGTTCATAAATCATGATTTATTAGAGGAGGAATAACAACGTGAAACATTCCATAAATTCTTATCCAATGAAATTGAAGTTCCGAGTATATTAGATTCGTATCGTTACTTGGTTGATCAGACGATGTTGCTTCGTCGTTCCATCAGGGTCGATACAGCTAACCGAGTGAAAATGAATCATTTCGTCGTTTTGTTGAAACGCGTTTCCTGCCTTTGCGAGTGTCTGTCGCTCGCGCGTGCAAGAAAAGGAGAAAAGAGAGCAAGAAGGAAGGAAGTAGATGAATTCAGTTAGACGAGTAAAAATTTATCCGCCGTAACGAGGAAGGACGACATGACATTATCATTTGTTAAAGCTCAAAATCTAGCAGTTGAATAACTAACGGGGTAGAAAGGGGAACAAAAACGTGAATTTCGAGGAAATATCGCAGGTAATACTCGTTGAAGAGAATTTATCATGATCATGATCTCATTCTATTAGCGAAAATTATATGAAATTAGAAACACGTGAGGGATTTAAACCGGTTTATTTTAACATACGTTCGATTCGATCGCTCTCCATTTCGATGTCCATTTCGTTGTCTCACAAGCGAGAGGAAAAGAGTCTATCAACGTGATTTTTTTATTCCAGTCGAGTCGAAACGATACAGATGATATAGTTTGCGAGACGGGGTTGAAAAATTGCCGCGTCGCGTCGCTTGCGGCTGTTCGCGACATAATTATCGAATTGTGTTGAGGAGTGGAGTAACGTAAAGTCGAACGTGACAAGTCCGCGGGGCAGTGCCTTAATAAGTTTTTCAAATAGAAAATTATCGGCCGTAGTTAGACATTGTCACTTTCAATTGTTTAAATAATTCGCTTATACTTGGATCGATTTATCTTGGTTAGTTCGTAGTTCTACGTACCGTGAAAAATGAGAAATGGAACTTTGGCGATTGATGAGACGATTTTTCATGGCGATGACCCAGCAGCGGCGTATTCCATGCGTGATCGCTATTAGAGATCGTATGTTATGCATTTATTCATTAGGCGATAACGAAGAAGAAGGGAAGTGTAGTAGGTAAATTTATAGGAAACGTTTATCAAACGATTCGAAACAATTTGGAAGCTTATTTTAATTTATCGAGAATCAAATAGAGTATATATGTACGGATATAATTAGAATTCATAAATTGACCGGCAAAATATGCAAATTGAATACTCTGTTAACACAAGCTTATCCCTTAATAGATGAAACGATTAATTCATTAATTGAAGTAACATAAAAAATCCTACGAGGTTTCGTATAAAGGAAGGAATTTTTATATTTTTAGTCGCTAAGTATTCTCTAACAATTCTTTTACAATTTCAACGTCAGCAGTCTAGAGCCTTATTACATTCCTCTTTTAAACATGAAACGTTTTATTCGGAAAATTAATTAAAAAATCCCTGTTATTTTGTATATAAATATTTCATAGAAATATTTAATATTAATATATAGATATAAAATCCTAAACGTGGTGAAAGAAATCTAATCGAATTCAGAATTGAATTAGAATTTACTACCGATATATTCACTTCATCCACAATGGAGAGGTATAACAGAAGGAAAAGGCGATAAAGAATAAGGAGACAGAGCAGAAAAATTCTGACTGCTTCTCGTCTTTTGCTTGATTCTGGCCGTAGGCAAGTTCTCGCCCCGAATACGATTCAGTGGCACGACATCTGCGCTGGACAGGGTCCGTGTATTCGTGACCCCGATTCATTCATCGCTGTGGATCTCGCGCAAGGATCCCGGGATTCACGTGGAGCGCATTTTAGCGGCGCCACTCTTTGTTCGATCCCTAAGTCTTCACCGAATTTTCCCAGCTCTTCATTTACTGCCCCTGTTTCCTTGCCCATGAAAGATATTGTTATGATAGAAAACTCATTCATAATGCATGTATTGAATACGTCTTTCTATCGACTAAAAATATTAAAGAGCTACAAGGTGACCCTCCATACCTCAGAAACCATAAGATATGAAAGAAACAAAATGTATCAGTATAACGAGTTCTCTTAAGTACAAAAAATTTCATTTCAAATATCTTTTAATAAAATCAATAGACACCGAATTATTTTTGATGATCGTTCGTATTCAATCACCCAGTATGCGAAAGTTTTTTATAAATAATTTTCAATATCTACATTGTAAAAATTACTAATGAATAATAATTAAAATTCATTAAATCTTCAGAAAATACAAAATTAGACAGAAGGGTCGTAGAAAGGTGTTTATAAAATATTAACGCATAGATATATTATAGAAGTTAATATTATAGACAATTTTTATATTTATGTTCTTTTACTTTTATTTTATATCGTATGAAAATATAGCGAAACACGGAATGTATCGCTGCTGAAAAAATAGTGCAAACTCCACTCTAACTAACTTAAATGACACAGGATAATTCAATTTCTGTTTACTACCGGTTTTTGCAGCATCTTTTCTTGAATAGTGGAATCGGGTCGCATCGATGCGAACAGAATTCTCCTTGTCTCTAGCGTGGAATCAATAGCGTGCTATCGATTGACAAATGATCGACGAGACCTTGAACAATTGCTCTCAACGACATTCTCAGCAAGAGTTGTGAGACATCATGAGAACGTTCAACAACGTTCCAAGGATCGCTGTGTCGAATTTTTGCCTGAAAATTCGATATTCGGCTTCGATATTTAACCATAATTATTCGGATAATTTCCTTTGATTCCGTTTCCTTATCTCGCGAATACCTCCTGTCGACTCAGACGTCTAAACATCAAGATTTTAAACAAGATACATGCATTTTGAAGATTGCATTTTTAAATTATTCACCAAATACGTATCATTTATGGCATTACTAAATTCCTGAAATTTCTATTTTGAAGTAGATTTAGTTTTAGTAGTGTGATTCGTCAAGTTTCTAGGTAACTACTTAATCAGGTTCATCTTGCTAAAAGCAGTCGTGCACAGGATTATTGTTCGCTATATCAAAATTGTATATTGGAGTTTTTTGATGTTAGAATATTGTCCGATTTCATATTCTAGATGAATGAATATTTTGGATAACAGAAATAGTTCCTCTCAATTTACTAATACACTGTTAGCAAATTAACGGCTATGATTTATCAACGTGAATTCCTATTTTTTCTTTTTTGTTCTTTTTTTTTTATATATGTATTTTATACACTCGGATATCTCTGCAAGCAGTATGTGCTTCGTTTAAGCGTATAGTTTGTCATTTCGTAACAGAAATTTATGTTTCTCGGCTACATAAATTCTCGATACCTTCTAAAATTTGGAATATTTTCTGCTTACGTGAAAAGATCGTAAAATATCCGCGTATCTTATTTAGAATGAGCGTAAAAACTCCTATAAAACATCTGAAGTGGAAATTTATGCGTGCAATAGTTTATGGTGTATTTAAAGAGTTACTAATTCTATGTCATAAAGTTTGATAATACTGTAAGATCGTAGACATTTCGGTGCCAACCTCTGCTTTGAGTTTGATATTTTCCTTAAACGCCTCAAATTTCTTGAACCTTTCGTTTTTTGTTACTGCGTAGGTAGATTTTAAATATTCAATTAATTGGTAGATAATTAACAGAGTGAAAAGCATATTAAGAGATCAGAGTTCGCTGGATGTGAGTAACTTTATAAGTTAACACTTCGTTTTCTCATTCTGATGCATCGCTATATTTGCATTCGCTTGATACAAAGGTGGATTTATCTCATATGATCGAGATTAGCGAAGCTTCAAGAGCTTACAAGAGCTATCATTCTTATCTGCTTTTACATTCTTACATCGTACGTCGTCAATTGTACCATTGATTTTCACGGATGAGCCGACACACAATATCCGATGTAATCCTGCTCGATTTTTCGAAACACTGCAATATTGCTTCCTTTAAATCTATGAATAAAATTTGAAGGAGATATTAAACAAAGAAGCTTATAAATAATAGCATATCATCTTTACTGTAGTTTGTAATTTAAACACCACTTTCGATATATTTACTCTAATGGAATAAATAAATTAACCTCCTTTTAAGTCACATTAATCGCCAACTTCTGTTGATCTATTTAAATTCCTCTCTCGAATCTTTAATCTTCATAATAAATGAAATTACGGATTCCGTGGATCTAAAATAATCGATAAGCAATTTTCATAAAAATTAAGCAGTTCAGGTTCTTATATTTTATTATTAGAATATTATCAGTGGTGGAAAAAGAAAGATTAAACAATCCATAATTCAATCCATAATCTTAACATTTTATTATTAAAAAGTAATTGTATACAAACTAATCCTACTTCCTTTCTACCTAGTTATCTACCAGCGTGCCATACACAGACAAGCTATTTTTCCTGCAAAAAGTATTATTCCTTTCAAATTTATAGAAAAAAGATAATTACGATTTTTCAATAAAAAAAAAGTATAAACAACACCTACATTATTGTTACACTGCATCATTTACAATTTAAAAATCAACATACCTTCATCCACGTAATCACCCTCCAGATACATAGATCACATTATCCAGCAATTTCATAATCCATCAATTTCTATCGATCTCTCGAGGTTCCATCCTGGATCCGTCACATTTCCATATGTATATATATATATATATATATATATATATATATATATATATATATATATATATATATATATATATATATTCTTGGAACGATCGATAGACAACGTACTGTTATACTGAATGTTCGATATCCGGTTGGATAAGGGCGGGTCGGATCGTGTTGGTGACGAATTAGTCGCATGAGTGTTCGCGCGATTTCGCCGATATTCCGATCACGTCGGCGTCGGTTAAAGACTACCGGATGGGTAGGAAATAATTAGAAGCCGGTTATACTACTTATTAGCTGACGAATGTTTCACTGCCAATTGGCCGTGCGAATGCGCCGTGGACTGCTTGCAAATCAACGTTATTAATTCGCTGAGAAACGGATGATCCCATTCTCAGATCCTAATGTTAACGACTTTTGTTAACGATCCTTCTTCCGGCAATTTTCTTCTTTTTTTTTTCTTTCCGTCACGAGGAAATTGTTGTTTCTGGATGCTGTAGATGTTTGAATATATTTTCATTGCCTTCTGTAATTCTTGAATGTATAATGTTTCTACTTGACAATTGATCTACGCTCTCTAATATAACAGACTGTTATTATTATTGCTGTTGCTATTGTATAAGTTGGTAACTTGAGGTAATAAGTAATCGTACGTCAATGAATTTAGAATGTAGTTATGTTTATTAAATATTTTTCTATAATTTTATCCTGCATAAGTTAGAATTTCCACAAAACTTTGGCGTATCATGAAATTCAAAATATTGATTAGGTTGTAGGCTTTTCTTCTTAGCTTTTTCAGGTTTAGAATAGTCTCACAGGTAGGTTTTTTATACTCAATAGTAGTGAAATATTTTTGTTATCATTTATGGTTCGCCACATATACGAAGTCTATTCATTTGGTTGAGCAGTTAACAATCTCTTCATATTGTTAGACGGATGGATTTTTGGTCGTACACTGTACACGGTTCAAAGAATTACATTTAAAGGCGATATTGTTCTTCGGAAAGATAAAAATATTTGTAAAATCTATATCTTGCGAAATTTAAAAATCGATGATCGGTTGATTATTTCTACTAAAATAAGTATAGGAAAACAAAAAGTCCCATGTAGCAATACTGCACACAAGGATCACACTGCCATTACGTCATAAGTAGTTGTGTTGCAATATTTGTTTTAATATTCAGTGCTCGCGTGTGTCTGTTATTGGAATTTCTGCTTCGATTTAAACAATAAGCCCGCAGTAATTAAATATGGTAATAAGAATCAACATTACAAGTTTCAATTAGCGATTTTACATGTCATGTTCCATTTGTTATTCTTTTAATACAAAAAGTACCACGATATTAAATGTTACCTATAATTCAATTTATCACGTTTGATTGTAAATGTTTCTTTTATTCTTGATGAAGCTTCCGGAAAATAAATAATATTTCTTGTGGAAAGATAATCGAATTTAACATCGAAATAATGGAAAGAAAATGGTTCTATTAGCTTCACATGTACTACCTTTTAACTAAATATTGACGTATTTTCATTTTACATGGAAAGTCTTCATTGCTGCTTATGCTTGACTTACAAATCGTAAATTTTCCATGCAGCGAAAATCATGTAGCGTACTCGATATCCCTGGATATCCACTTTCAGGCTAGATCCAAAATTATCGGTTTTGTTGCTTGTAAATAATGCTCGCGAGTATGAACACCTAAACCTGCATGGATAAATATTTTATCATAATTCCCTAAGTTTTCTGACAGGGCAACGTAATTTTCCAATGAAAATAAACAAATTTTATTACTTTGTATATTTACGCGGCAGCAATTGGAATCGTCTCCAATTAATTTCTGAGAAACTTTCTACGAAAATGTAATGAACTTATCTATTACTTATCTACAGTAATTTATTAATTATCTGTGGATAAAATTCAATAAAAAAAAGATGAATTCCTTACGTAAGACTATTCTCGAGGAAATATGAATTAATGAAATAATTATATTCATCGTAAATGAAATGGGTATAGATAAAAATTTAATTTCACTATCTGTGGTCAGTATGAAAATTACACCTTGATGTCATCAGTATTAAAACTGCATCTAATATTCTTTAATCGATATTATTGCAAATATCCCATTGCCAACAAAACTATGAATTCAGTTCGCAGGTATATATACCAATATTAATATTCCCATAGAATTTTGTTGGCTGAAAGCCCGAAAGATCCACAATATCTATTTTAACAAAAGACTTTTATCTCGATCGTATTTCAACCAGGAATACTCTGTACAAATTGAATTTGGCGTATCTGCAATTTCCTCTGTACGATTTCCCACCAATGAACGAACCAATAATCCTCCATTTTATCGACTGACAATGTTTTACACGTAACCATAGTGAGTGTACTGGAGAAGAAACGATGGTTTCGCACGTTCTTGGCACGAGAACCAATCAAGAGCAACGATAAACTCGCGAAGAGGTGAAAACTCGTGCGTGCGATGCTTCGCGAGAGATTCAATTAAGACTATCACGAGATAAGTCGATCTTAATGAATCCACGATCCGAAATCCGACTATCGTTTATCGAGAACAATGATTTTTGACAAATTTCCGGAATTGTTATTGCAACACTCGAGGGATTTTACCTAATCCTCGAAGAATTACTTCTTCCCTTGTTTTATAATTTTTACAATTTTTAGACTAACAGTTTTTAATAAAATCCAATTTCAAAATAGAATTTTTATCATATTAAACTATTCCATAAAAAGTATTCATTAACATAGTCGTTACGTTCAGTATAATAAATGTTAGATATAGTCCTACTGAATACGAAGATTTATTATTATAATGGATAATTGACTGTTTCAGTACTTTTTTGATCTTCGTGAAAGGTATATACTTGTTCTAAATGTCTTGTTATATCTTGTCATTTCTATAAATATATATAGATTCAGATTTACGTCAAACTTTACCAACATAATCATGATAGTCAAGTTTCATAACAGTGGCAATGAAATTTCAAGAATGTTTCATGTAACACACATAATCTGTTTATAAAAAGCGTTCGAATACTTCTGTGAACTTGATTAATAATTACATTGTCCATTCTACGTGAATAGAAGAATTTTTACTGAATTGGACCTGATTTAAAACAATTCATCCAACAAGTAGAAAATTCTCGTTCGGAACCCCACTCAACGTTTCACTCGTGAAATTGCGTCTCCATTAAATTCTCAAAAGTCGTTTTCAAGCTGTTGAATTTAGTTTCCGTATCATGTCGAGGTTTGATTTTCCTAGTCGGATAAAAATGAACTGCAGGCAGTGGTCATTTCACAAGATTAAACTGAATAAGAGAGAATTTGTCAATGGCTGGAATAGCTCGGATGGTGGAAAGATTCGACGAGATAAGGAGGAGCCGAATTCAAATTCCAATCGTGCAATTTTTATCGATAGATACTACTTACCTCTACAATGTTCAGAGGTAGAATTTATTCCCGTGCTTTTACGTGTCTTCCTTTCAAAGAGGCTACGGCACGCGATCGGTTTATCGCTAGTAGCTATTTTCGAAGATGCTTTTAGATAGAATATGAGATTTAAAAGACAGGTTTTTCGAACAAATGTAATCGTTAGCGATATATAAATTGGAAAGAATCAAATACATACAAGGCAATTCATTTACTCAATTTCAATGGCATTATTATTATTTTCACTTTTGTTTGTTCGTTAAATAAATAACTTGTAACTGTGACGAAGAAATCTAAGCGCATCAATAAACGATATATTGAACATATATCTGTATTACCTCACGTATGATTCCATAAAATTCTCCAATAACTTTTCACAGTCCACGGTTTTCGAATATTCCAAATTAATAAAAAATAAACTTTTCACCGATTCTCCGCCAATTAAAACACAAATCAACGCGAACCTTGACACGCGACACCAATTTCACGATCATTCAAATTCCAACCAATTTCCCTTTACCGCTGCTTGATTAAAAAAAAAAAAAAAAAGAAAGAAGGAAAAGAAAAAGAAAAAAACGATTTTCAACATCGGCTGAACGGCAACAATAAAATACGAAAGGTCGCCGTCTCAATTAGGACATTCTTTTTTCGCTTTGTCCAAGCTTGCACGCGGAATCGATCAGAATCGCGGCGGATCTCGGTCGAATGAATTTTCTCGCAGCCCCTCGAAATAAATGCGGAAAACGACAGAAAAATGGGAGTTGTTGGGTAACGACGATGCAATTTGTCTAACTACGCCAGGGCAAGTCGTGCAGCTCTGCTCGTCGGATCCCCGGGACCAATTGCAAGGGATGCAGGCTTGCAGAGCTCGCGCGCAGCTCGCGCGCAGCTCGCGTGCACCCTTCCGTCTTCGTCGATACTCTCGAACGAACGTGCGTCCATCGACGAGTAAAATTCGAGTGGAATATTATCATACTGATTTTTAAAAAAGCCTCTTTTTCTATTTTTAATCTCCTTTTATCCCTTTCCATTCATCCTTATAGTTTTCTTTATTTTTCATTCGTACTTTTTGCTACCTATTTGTTAAATATTTGTCCCTTAGATAGTACGTTTTGTTGAAAAAGTCTGGAATTAGGGTTAAAATTTTATCAAATATTTATCAATCATGGGATTCATAACAAAAATGAACATATTCTAAATTTACACGTTCATATAAATTTATTATATTATTATATGATATTATAGAGTATAGTACTGTATTGTATATTTAAAGTTAATTATTGTCTGTATTATTTTTCATTTTTTAAGGTAACATTCATCGCATTGTAGAAATCTGTTCTGCAATTGAATCTTTTCATTTTTTTTAAATAAAATATTTTGAAATCAGGTCGACATGGCGAAAAATGTATTTTCATCTTAAGCATTGAATGTATCCATATTTTATATAAAAGTAAACAATCAGTAGAATAATCGTACGTACAGTTTAATAAATAAAGTAAATGGTTATCGTATTGACTTTAAAGAGAACTTTCTTTTTATTTTTAATCTTTTCTAACCGCTTTTTATCTTCTATCGCTTTTATCTATCTTTTTTTATATTATTTTGTTTTAGATATTCGTGAATAATGATTAATAATAACGATAAACAAAGACATGAAATGGAAGTGATGTTCATTGTTTCTGCGTTTAATGGAGACATGTAACTGTTGGCAAAACGATGAGTCGTTTTCCCTGGGAGAAGCTTTTATGATTTTATAATTAATTTTACGGCCCGTTATTTGTAGGTGTTCTTTTGTTTTTGATGTGGGTTTTCTGTCTGTGAGAAATGGGATAGTGGATGAGACATAATTGCGTTCTTGTCTGTTTGCTGTGAAATGCAAAGGGAAATATTGTTGCGTGTTCGTTAAATGGTCACCGCTTTTGGAAGCTATTAGACTGCTCTTGAATGTAGTTCTACTTTTTCAATCGACTTTAATTAAGTTTGTGTGTACTTATTATGAAGCAAAGGGTATTATGCAAATATTTTTGTGATAATTTGGCAACAAAAAGTTAATACCATTGTTTGAAGTAACTTCAATAAAAGAATGAAGAATGACATAACGAAAACAGTTTAATATAAAATCAAAAGATAACTTGCATTAACATTACATAATATAAATAATGCAGAAGAAAAATTACCATGGTATAATGTTAAATATTTTAACATGTAGTTTATCTTCCATTTAATAATTTCTCTAACTTCCAGTACATAACCAAGCAAATAATATCTAAATAATTTAGCTTATATCCAAATATATCAATATCTAATATAATATGTACAAATATAATAAAAAATCTATTTATATTTCTTCGTAATGAAATATATAACACAATTAATAACATATTTATGTAATCCTGATCATATTTTATTGAATCTGTAATCTGCATTTAAATAATTTAGATAAGGACCCGTATCTAATTCTCCGAATGTACCCTCATAAATGTGATAAATATCGATAATATAGCTTAATAAAATTTCTAAACGACTGAATAAAATATTTTAATAATTCAGATAAAGTTCATACTTAAATTTCCAAATTTACCCCTAAAGAATACTAACAATAATAAAATTCACAGAGAACTAATATCGCTATCATCATTCTAGCCCTAAGTAATTTTGAGCATCTACCAAGATCAGAGGCACGTTATGTTGTTGTTTCCCCCGGGTTCCTAGCTCGTTTCACTGAAAAAGATTCGAGAACAGAAGTTCGGCCACGTGGCGTTGGTGGGAAATGGGTACCGAAATAAACGGGGTGTGCGAGTGTCTTAGGGTTGAATCGATGCGCGCGCCTCGCTTAAAGAAGCGCTAGTGCACAAAATGTCAAGGTCGTCCAGCACTTCCGGATTTCCCGGAGCTTAGGTAAACGAATGTTTTTCCGGTGGCGCGAGCCATTCTAGCTATTGTAGATTGAAATTTAATTTAGAGCGACCGTCGTTGAAAACTGAACGCGCCCCTTATTTGGTATTCATTTTGCGCCATCAGCGAAGAACAAAGGGCCTATCGGCCGTTACAAATAGTTTCTGGCAATAACGTGGTGCTCTTCCAATTTGTTTGTTTCCCAAAAAGAGTTAGTTACCTGACTTGATGAGAATTTCCAGCGTTGTTTTTTCTTTTTCGTAAACTCAGCGATGAGTGAAGTTCGAGGATTTTTTTGGTGAATTTCTATCGCCTATCGTTGGAGAATTCAGAATTTCTAACAATTTTGTGCTACGACACGATAACTATTTATTATACATTTCGATTTACGGAGTGCTTTTTTCATAATTTATCTCAATATTAGTAGCATAACGTATTAAAGTTATATAGAATAATTTTAATGGTTTCATCGTGCTGTATTTATTCTTTAAGCATTATTTTTGCAGCTTAATGGAGAATTCAATCTGTTACTATTGCAGAATCTATTGAATGTTTTCGTGAATTATCAAATACTTCGAACTTGCTCAATTTACTAGTAGAACGTCTAGAACGTAAAAATCTGGAATTAAGAATAAATAAATAAATGGAATCCAAAGAAAAATCATATGCTTGCGATTTTGTTAAATATCCAACACCTTAAAGCCTGCCAATTTGTTTAAAAACAATAACCGTATAAACATAGAACACGAATGTCTAAAATCAAAATCAAAAGGATGAATGAATAAAACATAAAAAAAAATCGTGAGCATACGTTTCTATAAACTATCGATCATCTCGAATCTACCACCAGAGACACCACCTTTAATTTTCATTTTCATTTGACCCGCGACACATCTTTCTAAGCAATCTTCGCTTATTTCCTAATAAAACTGGGGTAAATCAGTTTCCCGCTCGACGACACGTTCCTCTATCTATTTTCCTGTCCAGCCACGGATACAATTTCCGGAAACGTTCGCGAGGAAATAGAAGGAATAGTATCTGAAAAAAAAAGATGATAGCGAGAGGATCGTCATGTTCTCTCCGCGCCCTGGGCCGTTTCTAAATATTTACAGATACGAGTTTGCACCTTTTGTCCGGTCGTGTTTGCGAACGAAGTGGACGTTCGTAGGACGAGTCCAATCGACCGAGCCATAATTTCAGTTAAATGTTGCCGTTGTTCGTTTACGAAATTTGCATTGTTTCATGGAATTATATATGTATCTAGTTGACGATGCTTTCGATGAATTCGCATTTTGGAAACGTTCCGCTAGTAACGTGAGGCGAATTTTTATCCGTCGATTTATGATTTCGCTAGGTTTAGTGCAACGTAGACACGTGGCCGAGTTTGCCGGCGAATATTCCGATCAAATGCCACTGTATCACGATCTTCTGTCATTTTTTATGTATACTCGTTTAATTATCCAGATTCGTGAAACTTTCGAAATACTTGGGTAAATGGGATTGACATTATTATGGGGTTGATTTTAATCGATGAAATTACTGTTTCGAAATGGTTAAAAATTTAAGTAATATGAATTGCAGCTACATATTCTTTTTATTCTTGTTAATTATGTTAAGTTAGGGAAGTATGAATTTATTTAGAAAAATAGAATTTATCACTTGTATGAAATATATGGGATTTCTCAGGTTATGCGTTTTGGAATACTATATATATATTCGTGATTTATTATAAGAGTAAATTATTATGCTATTATTGTAACTATTATAAGGTTTCTGGAATCTTTGGATACAGAATTTCATATTTTAGATAATATGCTATACAAGATAGCAAGACAATATATTTTTAGGTATTATCTTATTTGTTATTTTACCGTGCTTTAGCTTAATATTTGTCAATTTGTAAAAGAAGCAAATGGGTATTTGAAATTGTATAATTTTAATATTTATGAGATACCATATAGTTTTAATAAATTCTAGAATTTAGCTCGGAAATCTTTTGGCGATGTTGACAGAAAGAAATTTAAGAAAAAGACTTTCATTTTAGCTTTGACCTGTTCGGAGCGTGATTTTACCCGGATGCTAGCCTACTGATGTTCATCTCCACTTTCAACAACGTCCGTTTATTAACCTGCTAAATTACATCGTTGCTTTCTATCCGTCTACGGAATTCCTTCATCAAAAATTTTATCTAAAATCGTTGAGTTAAAAGCGCAAATCTAACCTTGAACTCGGCCTACGCTAACATCAAGTACACCCTTAGTATACCCTTCTAATATCCAAGTCGAGAAAATTCATTTAACAAGCAGAAACCAGGCGACAAAATTAAAGCCAAAACGTCAAGTGTTCGTTTACAATTTTAAAGTGTTCCTCGTTAACACATTTCATTTTCCGTGGGTCATTTGTGACCGGGATGGTTGATAAAAGAGAAGATTCCATTGACGGAAAAAAGCTACATTTTTTTGGAAATAAAGAATAATAAAAATGCTAAGAATTTAATGCAATGAAACATAGACGACTATATATTAATTAGACGATGTTTTTGAATATTTTAGTTAAACTTTAATGAATTTATGTCAATAATTTTTAAATTATATCAGTCATGATATTATTAGGACTAGTAGCTATCAAATATACAATATTGGAATTATCTAGAAATTACATGTTAATTTCTTACAGCTGATAAGTGTCTGCATACATGGAACATATGAAAATCAATTATACATAAGCAATTTAAATATTGTTTAATAAATTATCTTTTTTCGAATCATTTGGAATAGGTTTCATTGCAACTGGCTAATTTTTATGATAAATCCCCTACTAATCGAACTAGAAATCGGCTGATTTGAAAATCATGAAAAATCTAAACTTTCTAAATAAATAGTGTCAAGTTGGGTTAAAAAACTTAGACGTAATTATCAAATAGAGATACAAATGAAAAATAACGGTAGCAATAAAAGTAATGAAATGAATGAATAAAAGTGAACAACAAAGTAAAAGTAAAGTTAAAAATAATGCTTAAAAATAAAAGTGTATCCAAAAAAGATACTTAAAAAAACAAATGTACAAATAAAATACCTCGAAATAGTGAAAATATTTAACAAACTGGTAAAAAATTGAAGCAGTCTCAACGAGAAATAGAAAACGAAGCTGAAATATCGAGCGTAGAAACGAAGAAACTTTTCATGTAATCCTGCCGCACCTACCTGAAGCTCATAATTTCCGTAAAACATGGAACACGTTAAATACCGAATATTATCGTAATCGGCAGACTGTGCTCTACCCTCGTTGCCATTTCCAACGAACGTTCAACGTGCTTCTAATTTTCGTGACGGAACGGTGCGAACGTTCATTTTCCAGAGGCGTGAAGGGGTTTTCGGGGCAAAGTGTGTGAGTTTACCAGGCGAGTAAGATCTCCGTGGCCGCGACCGGAAGGCACAGGGAACCTGCGGACTTCCGAAAGTGGAACGGAGGTGCTGCGTCGACGGATCGATAGCTCGATGCCGGATTGGCACGTGGCGAGAAGGCAAGAAACGAGCGATAGTTCCCGTATCGTTGGCACGTTTCGCCGCGACCCTGGCCCCTTGCCATTCGCCCTCTGCGGGCTCGACTCGTTTCCACGCGAGATTTTCGAGGGCTTTGCTTTTGCCCGCCACCAACCGTGTTCTAGGTGTATTATCCACATTGTACAGCCACATTCATAATATTAGATCGTCTGAAAAGTTTCTTTCGTTGTATAAGGAAATAATGGATGCACAACATTTTCCATTTTATGTTATTTTATCGAATTACGTATGATCCATTTTGTTCTATCAAACTAAAGATCACAACGTTCGACAAATTAGTTTTCATGTTTGTATAAAGATGCGTTGTTGTAAAAGACGTATCTGTAAAAGAAAGACACTTTCCGGACAATCTAATATATGCGAAGCCAAGGAGATTATACGATTCGTAACAAGGAGATAGTAAAGAGTAATAAAATTGCGTTAAGGTATTGTTTTTGAAAAAATCGAGCTTCAAATTGGATATTATATTTGGAAAAAAAAGAAAGAAATATGAGGTGATGATTCAAAAATTTTGTTTGTTTATAACGTGAAAACTTACTTCATCATAATCTACAGAAAGAAGTTAGAATCAGGGATAAAGTTTGATGTTTAAGGTAAATGTTGCACCGATGCAATAGTTGGGGGCTGAAGTTAAAGGGTTAAATTAAGTTTCGATATAGATGCATTCTAAAACATAAGTTTTAAGTATTCGTATTTATACGTATTTTGCTACGTACTTGTATCTTACTTAATCTCCACTGAAGAGAAGTGGATAATTCGCAGATAAACGAAACACGTGGAATAACATTGTTTCGCCTGATGTCTCGTTTACGAGAAAATATGTATGTATTCCACAAATTTTCAAACTCGATTTTCTCGGAGGTGAGACATCAACCGTAATTTTGTTTCCTTTATCTTCGTCTTAGTTTAAGCCATGGTAGGTACTACCAGGCTCACAGTGTATACACGTAGGAAAATCGGTGGTCGCTTTGAAAGGATGACCGAGAAGAGAAGATAACTGGGAAAATAATAACCAGGGAACGGTGAGTGATGAATGAGATTGCGTATCTCGTTCTCGCACCATCGACTCGTTTTTGTCGTTGTTTTGCACCATTTCGAGTTCGTTTCGATGATATGTTTTGTGGAAAATGTCTGGGGATAGAGTTGGATTCATTGAGTTTATTGTAAAATTTCACAATTTTTGGTTTTTCTTTTCAGGCAAACAGACACTGTATCATCCTTTGTCTTTATTTTCCAATTTTTTAAGAACAATATTCATCATATTATACCAGTTTGTTCAATTTTATTATAAAAGTACCAGCAGAACTTACTGAAATATACCGTATCCGGTATCTACTCTATACAGTCGAATTGTATTCCACTTAGTTCGTTCTATCACGTAAAACATCCGTATTTTAGCCATGTCTCTGAAATATGACGTTAACTAGAAAAGGTCTAAAAGCAATTTACCATTTATTGCCATTTCTCAGTACAATTAAATCCGAAGGAAATTATCCTTTCGACAACATTGTAAATTTCACACGAATGCATAATTAAATATAAATAAGAATAAATTACCTCCGTATCTTACCTATTAAGAAGCTTTTCTGCCAGACTCCTTTCTTCGATTAAACACATTAATAAAAATTCATCCTCCTATTACCAAGTTCATTACTTTGCCTGTAAATTTTCTCCATCTCTAATGGCTACGGAAAATCACGAAGAATACTCATCTTTCCACAATGTTTCTTCATTATAGCTACAATGGCAAGTTAAATCGTTTATGTTCGAGCCTAATTATATTCAATGTCCTAGCTTCTAAAAAATCTAGAAACGTTCTGGAACATTCATTGAAGTCTTTACTATGTTACACAATGAATTTTCAGTCAAATGTTTGAGAAACTTTTCAGGAAAAATAAAAGTTGCTTAAGAATAAAAGCCTCAAGTGTTTAAAGTAGTTGGTAAAACATAAAAGACCCAGGTTGCCTGCGTAGGGTTAATTTAGCTTTCGTAAGAATCCATTTAGTCACAGACTTTTACGCCCTATAGTAGGTATATTAAAAAGAAATAAAAGAGCGAAACACTTCGTTTCGATCACGTAAACCAATTTGTTGTCTAGCGGCGGAAACGTTTATTACCGGTTTCCGGCGATGGCTATGGTTACAGCGCGCATTTAATTGTTTTCCAATTTAATAATACACCATCCGCGCCGTCTCTGCGTCCTTATTTCTTCTACAAAGCGATTATTGTCCGAGACGCGCGCGGTCACGATTTTTCCGATATCGACGTTCCGTGTTACGTCTTTTTCCTAGTTTCCAACAAAACCGACGTCTCCATATACTTGTATGGTTAATTCAATAGAATACGGCGTCTAGAGGTCCTCCATTTCGAATATTAACTCCGTAGCTGAAATTTAGAAATGAAAAAATCTGAATAATGTCAGCGAAGAGGGAATAAAAGATGAAATACGTGGAGTGAAGAATACTGTTGCGAATGGAAACATTCTTCTGGGTTGCATTACTTCTTTTCCATTGTATCCACTTGCTATAGATCGAAGGAAATATTACGCGCTTCGTGTAACTTTGTTTCTGTACTGGTTCGATTAATATGGATGAACGAGGGATACAATGAAAGAATAGAATTGAAGAATATCGAAGTGTTGGAAAATATTCGTTTAAACCGAATTATTGTTCCTTCCTTTAATATGTTGATTGTCACGTCAGTCACATTAAATATATGTCTGACATCCATAGCTTTGCTGAAATTCTGGCCAATTTTTACATGGCAACTGATACAAATTTCTACTTTAAATTTAAAATATGTATTCTTTCACTCCGAATCTCAATTTTTTGAATTTATATGCGGAACTATTTGGTTCGAACGTACATTAGATAAATGGATATTTTCAAGGTAAATATGTGGAAATGCTGTGCATTTTCGAAATTGAAACACAGACCACTAACCGTAACAATGTTATGTTTGTATGAAATCGCATAAAAGAATATATAACTGCACTGGTTATTTGGGTATTATTATACATACATTAAGATCACAGTGTGTTTTCATTCTGTCCATCAATTTTCTCCAAATTATTTGTACACGTTGATTTTATTGTCTGGAATATTATATATGTTTTCCAGCATTTGATTTTATTGTTTGATGTAGCGTATGTCTTTTCAAGGGAATGCAGCCATCCTTGAATTCCTTCTATAAAATTATTTTCTTAAATTTGCTACAAACAAGAATGATAATACAACTGAATGTAAAAATTAATTTCAAAAGTTGCAGATTTACACGTGTATAGAAATTGCATACATTATATCAAAATAAGTTGATTACAACTATAATGCATGAACGAAAATAAATTCACAGAACTGGAGAAACAGAGATAATTTGAGAAAATTTTGAAATAACCTTTAAACAAAGATTTATTTAAAGAGTACCTTAAATATTGTCTATATCCATAATTGCATTTTATACAGCTTTACGAGTTCAAATTTAAATCTAAGAATGACCAATGTAAAATAAACATTTATCCGGTTTTCTTGAAACTACAGTATTGACAAATTAACAAAACTTCGTGCACAGATAGTAACTAAATATTTCAAGAATATCAATGAGTATTTGTTAAACTATCATTAAAATAGAAAAAAATTTTGACGTATGCATTGTTATTCGTCCGTGTCATGTGAAAACAACAGCCATTGCCAATTGGACACGAGACTGGATAATGAACGTTTAGTGGAACTTTTGCCTCGTCTAGTCGAGATCGTGGCATGTAGGAAAGGATGCAAGTGGCGGATCGGCTATATCCCGTGACGTTGAGGAATGAACTTTTTCCATGGTTCACTCAAGCTCATATTTCACCAAGTACTTGCATGCAGTTGACTTGGCTATCTCGGCAGCCGCAACTTCGGCCGTGGAAAACTTTTGGCAGCTAGACCTGCCGTCGTAAAAAAATTCCTCTGCAGACCTTAATCCCCCGTACTTACTCGCTTTCGTGCTGAGTGATAGCTTTATCGAATGCTGCAGATCCAGATAAGAAAAATGCAAATTCTCCCAACTTTACGTACCTCAGAAAAATTGATGTTAACTCTCAACTATTGTTAGGTCATGGTTAATCATAATTTCACTGGGTCATTAAGTTAGATCTAAGTTATGTTATATATAAAGGTATAATTATGATATTTATGCAAGATTTTATGATATTAATTCTTAAATCTTTTATAATCGAATTTCTATCAGACGTTCTATTTCTACTTCAGAGAAACTTATCATTGTTGGTGTTTTTGTAAAGAAGACATAATACACTGAAGTTTCAGATTTATCAAATTCACTTACCGATTTGTACCATTACCACTACCATTTACTTGCCAATTTGACAAAAACCGAAAATATTCACAGTGTATCAATCTTCTTGCACCGGTTAAATTAGTCAATAATCTATAAGGTACACAATATTTTGCGATATCCTGTATAGGACGTATATTTTGTAACAGCCTGTATACGACATGAAAATCCGCGAAGCAGCCGCGATCGCTCGAACCAAAATCACCAGTTGGGTAATAATTGCGTGCCGGTGTGAAACGAGAGGGTTGAAAACGTTTGGTGGGTCGTCCCGCAAAATTGAAATCGATTTCGTTCGACCTCTCTCTCCTCTTCGATCTTCTCGAAATAGTTGTTAACTTTTCTGGTTCTCCGCGCTTTTTTCCTGTCCCGTGTAATTTCGCCGGGGCAAAGCCGCGCAACGTTCATTTTCGTGAGACACGTTTCGCACGGAAACCGTCGAATAGAGGGATTACCCGCGCCACCAGAGAAAAAGAATCGTTAATTCGTGCGGAAACTCGGTTCTCCTGGTGTTGCCGGTGGGATCGTTGGCTGCTTGTAATCTCGTTTTCGCGAGGGCAAAGGTCATGCGGGATTAAGGTTCTTTTTTCTTCTTCTTAACCGTGTATTCGAAGTGAACGCGCATTTTCTGTTTCCTGCCACGGGTTCAGGGTAATTATGGTGATAAGCGAAGGTTCTCAGTGTTTTAAGGTGCCGGGTCAATTGTGAATAATGGTAGGAGATTAAGTGAATGGAAATGGAGATGAGGAGGGATTTTGAAATGAGTCTGGGAGAAGCGCTTTACTTTTTAGAGATTTTGTTGATGGTTCTTTGGGATGAGTGGAACAATTAAGTAGGTTAATTATTGTGTTCGTTTACGATATACGATGTGCATAATTTTTAATGTAATTTAATCAATTTAATTTTTAATTTAAATAATAGTAAATATTAGAAACTTTTAGAATATGAAGTTGATTAATTTGACTTTTGACTAGCTGTCTGTATGAGTGTCCTCTCGTTTTAATTTTATGATAAACTTTGTTTTATAAACATAGTTTTTATAGACTAGAGAGTGTTTTTAGTGAAACAAGAGGGAGAGTGAATTGAAAAATTTCAAAGAGAATAGCAAAATCAAGGAGATATTGCATATATGGAGTGTTGTATAAACTGCAAATTTTTATAATCTTGTACGGTTGTATAATATAATAAAAATTGTATAATATAATTTCTACTTGATAATGTACATACTTTATATCAAATATATATCAAAACATTTAAATTAAAGAATATTTAAGAGAGCAAAAATAAAATTCTACCAATCGTGATATAAAACACGAGCAAAATAAGCATCAAAATAGTCCTACTTTCCCAAAGGAGGAAATTTCCAAACTTCAACGTAAATATGGACCAAATCTGGTAGGATGTCTAGTGCAAAATCGTTTAACCAGACAATTTATCTCGCCATTATTCGCAAGGATGCGTCAACAAGCTACATTATCATTTGTCAGTCTTCAACCTGCCAGTCTGCCACAAACCATAATGCAGAGAATTGGTCGTTGGAGCGACCTTGGCCTCCCAACGATCATAACTGAAATATGATTTCGGGAGCGATCTACTCACACGTTCTCGGTACCGAAAAACGTCGCTTGAACACGAATAGCAGTCATACAGGAAAGCGAGATAAGCTCGACGATGAAAGCTTGGCTTTCTATGCGTTTTCAACTCCACCATTCAAACTTTCACACCGAGATTATCATCGTCCTGGTTACTTATTCTAATCTCTATGTGACATGGTGCTGCTGAGTGGACACAGAATAAAGACGATACTATTTCTCTTGAAATTAAAGTATACAGATGATCAAAAATATTAGAAGAGTATTTAAAGAATGAGAGTAATGAAAGTATTAGAAATAATATTCGATATCTGCTAGCCATTTTTTTAAATAGCACATATAGAGACGGAATAGTGGTGGAGATATTATTTTGAAATATAGCACAGAGAAAAAGGGGAATATTTGGATTATTTGAGTCGAACGAAAAATTCATATATATGTCGGAGATGAAAGGACATCAGAGCCTTCCCTTTGGAACTTCGGGAAAACCCCTTAACACCGTAATCTAGATTTTATCATAGGCGTAATTAAACAATTGTCGTCATTCGATCCGATTGTATTTGTTCGAGATTTATGATAATGAGCTTGGACTCGAGGCGACAGACAGTCGCCGAACGTAGCCGCGGTCACTGGATCAACGCTTTGCCTAACAAAGGTATGGAGTAATTCTACAGCTCTCCTTAAAAGAAATATTTGTAGCGGCACGCGACGGTAAACATTCCAACGGTTTCTGTCCCGTGGCTCGCCACACGCAGATCCTATTCTTCGGGTATGATGGTTACCAGATTCCGACGCGTCTCGTCGTGATCAACTAGCCCGAGGGCCGTCATAAACACTAAGATCTAATTACCTAAAGTCCTTCAAACAGACAAACAGTCTTTGTCCCAACTACGGGAAGATAGGGGAGATCTATTTTTTTCAACGAATGACGTCTCCCACTAGCAACTTTCCCTCGAGGGCGGCTAGCATCTTTTTCTAACCACCAATATGGAGATTGACCAATTAGCAGCAACGTCAATTTCCCTTACTTTCTGAACGAAGACTATCCTCGACGAATCCCATGATCTTGTCCCTTAGACACACCCCATCATAGTTTTCCTCTGTGACATCATCGGGACGGAAAGTGGTTCCTTCTTGCGGTCCCATCGACGAAAATAGTAACGCCTTACGATCAGTGAATATTACGCGTTTTATTAACAAAGAGTCCGACTTAGATTTTGTGAGCACGTACATCTATCATTCCGTTGACCGCGGTTTCGTTATTGAACCTAGGATCATTGTCATTAGCTTCCCGAGTATCTAAGTACCACGGTTATTTGTCAAGTTCTGTAATAATCGTATTTGCACTAGTCAATGTCTTCTCTATTGCATAACGACAATGTGTAATCCAAATGAAGATTCGTTTCACGCCCCTAACCCTCATTCTAATGTAAACTCGGCATATATAATACAAATAAGGAGAAAGTAAATAATCGTCAATAATCATATAAATGCTTTTTATTCAATAATAATATAACGAATTATATCGTATCGAAGTACGTATTTTTTGTCCATTTTATTGTTACTTATATGTCGGAGATGAAAGGACATCGGGACCTTTCTTTAGAATGTTCGGAAGAACCGATACCCTAATCCAGATGTTTACGACAACGACATTTAAACAATAAACGAAGAAATAGTTATACGGGCACTTAAGGTTTATGACGATGGGTTTGGGCTCGAGATGACATAATGAGTCACCGAACGTACCCGTGATCACGGGAGGGACGTGTAATAACGGAAGTAGGAAATAGTTGTGCAGCTCTCCTCAAAAACAGAGATTGACCCGAGGAGTGGAAAAAGGAATATATAAGGGCAGTTCCACTTGGAGTTTTTGGAGTTCATGCAGATAAGTTTGACTTGTATGTGGAGATATACGTGTATCACATCGCATTCGTCATCCCGTGGACCGTGGATTCGTTATCGAACCTGAATTCGTTGTCATTAACATCTCGATCATGCTATCGCCGCTATTACTTATAGCCTCTTGTAATGTCCACATTTGTACCAATAAACATCAGCTATATCCGCGATGGTAAATTTGAGTGAAGGTTCATTGAACGCCCAAAATTCCAACCTTAATCCGACATATATTAATTTCTACCTTTTTTGAAATTTAATTTTATCGCTAAATGGATTTCTAAGTTAGATGCTTTATATTAAGAATTCTATATTTAATATCATAATATTACTTGTTTTATGAATATAGAATGTGAATTAATATGATATTGAGAAAATATCACATATTGTCATGTATGAAAATATCGTGTATCATGTAATGTATTCCTGAAGCGTACACACGCTTTGCAGTGGGTGGTCTGCAGTCAGAGGGTTAATTTCAAGGTTGACGAGCTTCGACCCGCTTCGATTTGTCTGCTGGAGGCTGTAAAGTGTTTCCATGCCAAAGGAAACAGAGATCCTGGCAAGAACACGATCCAACTTCCGTTTTCTTGTGAGAATCTCTTCATGGGAAACATCCCTAGGGATATTTGACGAACTTGTTTCATCGTCAGCTGAATTTCGATATTTGTTAAGAAAGGGTGAAATTACAAAATGTTATGTAGTTCGTTTTTATAACTAAATTTTTATTACAAAGCGACGATCGAATCATTTATAAAATAGCTATATTATAGAGTCTATTCAAATTATTATAAAGAATTTCTATCGGGTTAAATTTTTGCCTCTTTCGTTAAGTGTTAAAAACTAATTTCGTATTAACATCAAGTTATCGAAAAAGTAAAATCATACAGTATCTCGCGAAAATATTTGAACACTTACCACAGAATTTTTTTCTCTTTTTTTGAATATATTATGCGTATTATGTGAAAATTTTTGAAATTTATAATAATAAATATACGTTATAGTAATTTTTAAATCCATAATAGTAAAAAATCGAAACCAATCCGGAAATGTATGTAGAAGTTGCAAGACACTTATTACTAACATACAAATTGTGAAAGTTTGTTATGACAGGAATGTAACGCGATAAATTGTTCAATTCGCAAAAAATCATTCTATCCTTTCTTGGAAATTGAATTTCATTTCTTTGCAACTTAAAAATATTGTGTATCATAATCTCACTTCACGCTGTGCAAAATTACGCGAAAGCTATTCGTAGTTAATCAGAGACAGTTGCCAACTTTTAAACTTTCCATTTCTCCGTTTAAGAACAAAGAGAAAAACATGTAACACGCGGCAGCCATCCAAAACACGGTGGAATTGCCCCACCGGTATCTTAAAACAGTTTCGTAAGTTTTCAAGTATTTTCTTCTACTTTAAAAGTGCTTTCTACTCAGTTCCTTCGTTCTTGCTTTGCATAGTAGCATTCCGCTTTGCGTTGTAAAGTACCGTCGCTTCAACACGATCGTGCGCTTTGTTTTCGCCGTTTCTTTGCACACAACAATGTAGAAAAAAGAGGAAATCCTCGCAAAAGTGGAGAAAAGCGTACACCGTTTATAACGAAATATCGTGTTACGCGATTCTTGCCACACATCACGGCGTTCTCTTTTTGTTCTTCGCTATTTTCTTTATCGCATATCTACACACTTGTGGGTTGTGGTCAGTGATCTGAATGTTAAATTTATGCGTAATATATGAGTCGTAGATCGAGAGATATATTCAAATATTAACTCTACTTGATTCTTTGAGTCATTTTCGACACGCATATATTCTTCTATCGTTAAAAGTTTCTTCAATTTAAGAAAAATATAGAAGAATCGTCATTGACAATATATGGCTTATTATTTCAATTTTGTGTTTATAGTTTTGTTTGTTGAAATCAAAGCACGGTTGAAACATTGAAATTCAAGGATCATGTAATAACATATTTGTTGTTTAACACATAAGAAATTAGTAGAACTGTTATTAATTATTTTGTTTTAAACTTACAGACTAACTTTGAAGTGCAATTTCGTAGCTTTTTATTTTCACAAAAACAGCAGCCTTGTAAAGTATTTGAAAATTTGTGTGCGTGACTGCATTTATCCATCTCAATTGTTTTGCATTTTTTCCATTTTCTTCTCGTCAGTATTTCTTTTAGTTCGAAATACGACACGACGTGAGTTGATGGGCGGAAATTGTTAACGAGTTCTAACCGCGCTGCAGGATACCATTTTCCATTTCTTCTTCCGAGAGAACCGTCCCGTTCTTCTTTCATATCCTTCGCCACGTTTGTTCCCGGTTTTTCTGCCAGGCAGAATGAACGTCACACAGTCGAGGGAAATCGTCCGCGATTTATGGCGTTTCTTTCGAAACAGACGACTGGCAGATCGCGTAACCACAGAATGTAAGAACAAAAATGGCAAAAAGTTGCTGTTACGTGATGCTTTAAATATATCATGATCTATAAGTTGAAATATTCACTGGAAACAAATTACGAGCGTCTTATAAATATTATATATCATCATTTAATATTATTATAATATGAAAAACATTTTATCATATTACTTTGACAAGATGTAAATTAAGAATAGAACGATGAGAATAATGCACGATATTCATTAGGAACATAATATTTATTAACTGGAGAAATTTTTGAGCAAATTTTCAGTATGACATTGTTAATAATTAGTAGAATACAGATCTTTATGCAAATTCATATGTTCATAATCACACAAGTTCAACTTAAATAGAGATTTGCTTCATCCGCCAAATATTATAATAAGCATATACTTTGAATATTTTAAACATATTTACACATTAAACGCAATATATAGAACTGAATTTTATATAAACTTATTACATTTTTCAATTCAGCATTCACATTATATTAATTATTACATTATATAGTGCATAAATATCCACAATCTGGTCAATACTCTTCTAATAAAGCTTCAAAGAATTTTGTATAACGCACATAAAATTCTAAAAACCATAGTCCAAAAATAGTATAAAACACGCTCTACAAACGCCATTTTGCTTCGTCGAATATCCAAATCTACTTACAAATAAAACATATATTTTAGAAAAATAATAACCGCCTATGTAAAACGACAAAAATAAAGAAAACAGCATGTATGTATTTTACCCAAAAATATAAACTGCACATTCAGATATCTTTAAGTAACTTATATAGTTATCGAACTTACAGATAAGTAATATTTAAAAATGCTGTAGTCGTGTATCAGTTTTGATTAAGACTTTTCACAATGACGATACAACTCCACAAATACTGATTACGCCGTTTAACTACGGCATTTTTATCTGCACTTATCTGTAAACTCGGTAACTATGTAAGTTACTTAACAGTTTCGCTACTACCGTTTAAAGAAAAAGTTACTGCTCATGGGCGAAGTTTCAAATTTTCTACACATAATATATCACATATATTTTTACACGTATAATAATAGAAAATGATAAATAGATAATCCAAGCGAGTTTTACAATGCGTCACATATGTGTGACATTGAGGCTATGGAATGTAACCAGTGCGTCACATATGTGTGACGCTGGGACTGTGGAATGCAACTCGTGCGTCACATATGTGTGACGCGTGGTAGCGGAAGGGTTAAAAATATCTGAACATGTACCTCATATTTTAGAGTGACATATATCTTATCTTTTCTTTTTTATTTTTTTAACTTTGCGTAGGAAATTATCATCTTTTTTTAAATATCTACTTCGTTTAATCTTATTTGACATCGTCGAAAACAAACATAAATGCGCTATTACAAAAAAAAAAAAAAAAAATAGGCACATTTCCTTTTTGAATTCAACGATTTAATACATGAATGTTTTTACAGCTTATATCTATTTTGCTTCTTTCAATATAAGTACAATATCCAATATAAATAGCTTGCAACAGTCCCATGGCGGATATGAATCGACAAAAATAAAGTTGGAAATCGGTTAAGCAGTTTTTCAGTTACAAGAGCACAAATAAACATACATGTATATGTTTGTACATACCTACGTAATACATGCATACATACGTTAAAGCCAAACACAATACTTTCCTTCTAGCATAGTCGTGTAAAGATAGGACTTTAAGCCAGAGATCAAAATAAACAGTTATTAATAAGCCGTTTTTAAACAAATTCTGTTCGAAATTATATGGTTTGTTTGGAAAAATATCTATTCCTGTGAAATTCTCATGGAAGGAAATGTTCTTTAAAAAGTGTTCTCATGGAACAGATATTTTAGGATTTGTATAATAAAAGTTCCATGAAAAGAAGTTATTTTAGAATGTGTATTAAAAAAGGTTCCATAAGATAAATATTCATAAAGGTATTTAATCATGATATATATAATTAATAATTTCATAAAGGATATTGTCCAAAAAAGAGAACTTGTCAAGTATAGTACCTAAATAACATGTTTTCGTAATTCAAATAAACTGGAAGACATAGTAATTGTATAATATAATATATAGATAATATCTGTATATAAACGTCATGTATGTATTTAATAATTCATTTCAAAGAGAAACACAAACAAGCTTTGTACTGTGAATTATCTATTATATCGTAAATATTACAAATAAATAACATATTCAAAATATCAATTTAACTGTAATAATTATTTAATATTCTTATAATATTATTCATTAATAATAAATGTTCAGTATTTGTTACAATAATTGAGAACATTTTTAATATTGCTGGACAAAATGTCTGTTCCTGTTATAGATAAATTTTAATTTTTATATTTTATGAGTTCTATTGAAATTCAAACTCTTATTGTGAAGAACTTTTCTTTATTTGTTCTCATAGGAACTTACAATGTGAGAACCTTCTCTAAAAAAGTTTCACGGTCCGTGTTTTAAATAGAACCTATTAAAAAGTTTCATAACTCTTTCAATCCCTGCTTTAAACTATACATAAGAAATACTGAGTGCGCGCATGAATGACAGCCGAATTCCAGGTCGCAGCGTAACCTACTTTCTCTTCCTGGAAGTGCGTACCTCGCGCGTAGTAATAGTAAAAAAACAACTGACTCACTGATCAGTGTACGCGTCGCGTGCTTGGGGTAGGTCAGTCGCAACAGTGGAAAAGAGAGATCCGAAAACGCGAGTGAGACAGAGATAGAAGGGTCATTAAAAAATACGAGTCCATTTAAATGACGATATCTCGGGAACGAGAGATCGCGTTGACGTAAATCAAACGGAGTTTTTCAAGGGTAGAATTTTCCGCTTCTAACGAAATGTGGTTGAGTACGATTACGTCACGCAGCGAGGTTTTATCCGCGTGCAAAGGATCGTGATTTTGAATTGAAAAATAACCTTTTAGTGGGAAAAGAAATGTTTATGGATATGATACACGGTTTTATTGATAATAAATAATTGATAGTTTATGTTGTTGTGTTATATATGATATTTGGCGTATTGTAGAGTGGGAAATTGGAGAGGGAAAGAATGTTATGGAAATTTCTAATGCAGTATCTTTTGTTGGATGATAGTGGTATTAATTCGCTGATAGTCATATATCTGCCTTATTATTCATTAAAATTAAAATGCACGCATCTCACGATGTCCCTGTGATATCCAATGGCATCACACAACGGGTGCTAATATTTCACTTATTAACCAATAACTGCAGCCCAATTTAGATTGGACGAGAATTTTGAATGTTCTAGACTGGATCGCAAAGAGCGTAGTTTAGTTCTTAGCCTGATTGATGAGATTATTATTGTAGAAGTTAGAATTCTAGATTATGATTTGTGAGAAACAGGGTATTCTGTTCTGTTTTAAATTATTCGTGATTTCATAGTAAAATTTAGTTTCAATTCAAACCATTGCTATATTAAATCGCTAACGTCTAACGTGATACAGAAGTGGTAAACGTGAGATACGAAAAAGCATTGTATCAGGTTTATTTTGTACCTTGTTTGTGATTATGTGCATAACATAGTGCATAAGATAGATTATTAAAGTTTGCTGGAAGTTGGGTGTAGCAAACTATTTGTAAATTCATCTTCGTGCTTACCGAGTTAATATTAATGGAAGAGAAAGTATACGAAACAGTTTATTGGAATTGCAATATGTAAATGTCGCTTCTGGTGTTGGAGATACGGAAACTAATTGTATACACCAAGTAATTTATTAAACAGCAAACTTCTGTGAATGATAATATTTCCGAATTTTCATCGCTGTACAAAATCACGCTGTTTTTAAACTTTCTATGCTATTCTCAGAACTGAAACCTTATACTAGATTCAATTTAACTTAGCTT
This sequence comes from Bombus flavifrons, assembly GCF_040668555.2. Taxonomy (NCBI): domain Eukaryota; kingdom Metazoa; phylum Arthropoda; class Insecta; order Hymenoptera; family Apidae; genus Bombus; species Bombus flavifrons. The sequence continues at coordinate 6,532,769 of NC_138446.1, read as the reverse complement.
GTAACTATTACTTAAAATAAAAATTCGAAAGCTATTGGACGTTTACTACAGTGCTTCAGAGTATAAAAACTATATTTTTGTAAGTGTATACGAAATTAATCTTTTTATATTATAGGAATAAAACTTATCGTAATTCCTCTAGCTAAATTTACAAGTAAACATTTCTTTATACACTTGTCATTGTATACAGTGGGTCGGGAAAGTGACCCACTTGTCGACTCCTTTTATGAACCTATTACGTATATTGTACAAAACATTCTGAAATTTCATTAGCATTGCATCGACTCCCACCTACTGTGATTATAATTGGCAAAGTTTTAAACGATTCTAAGAATGTATATGAAAGTTGCAAAACATTTAATAGAACTAAGTCTGTATATGTTGTGCAAAGATCACAAAAATAATTTAAACAGGCAATCGTCCACGATATTGATTTCAGAATTCAGTGGGACCATCTTTAACACTTATTATATGCTTAAGATGACTACTCATACTGTATATTAATTTTTTTACTAAATGTAAATTCTCAGTAATTATCTTTTAACCTCTCTATATATTTTCAATTTTGATTCAAATTTTGCCAATACAATTGCCAATACAATACATAACCAAGACAATCGCGTTCCATTACAGTGCTAATAAAATATCAAAATATTTCACGCGCAATTTTCACATAACAATTTTCATCATTGTCGTGTACGAATACTTTTGCGGGCCACCATATATACATAAATTTTCCTTCAAAAATCAATCTCGATCTCTTTTCCTATCCTATGAAAGAACGAATGGTAGGAAAGCTAAAGGAGGATGAGAATGACGGTGAAGAAGCGGCAAGCCGAAATTGTGGCGCAAAGAGGAATACGAATAACGAGATGTTCCGAGGGCAGCATAAATTCATAATGTCGGAGCGCAGGAGTGCCGGCAGATTAGCGAAGCTGACAAGAACAAACGATCCACCGTCCGCTGTTGATACAAGCGTGTAACGACCACACCCCGCGACCAAGCCTTGTCGGAACGAGACATTCGCTATTGATTTATCGCGCGATGTTTTAACCGCGCTGCCGCCTCGCACCGACGAATCTCCTAGCTCTTTTCCAACGAAGATTATCTTACTGGCTGGATAGAAGAAGAATTTAATCGGATTCTGACGTTTGATTTCGATAATTTAAATGCCTGACGCGTACGAAACGCGATCGAGAATCGGAAGAATGAATAAGTGATCAGGGTGGTTGAGTCTGAAGGTGGTGTGGAATATTTGTGTCGGTTAGAGACTGGATCTTCGAAAATTTATAACGATAAATTTTGATGAGATTTGAAAGACAGAGATAATTTCATAAATTTGAATTTTTAAATAGCTCAAAACGGTTGAGGATATGAGAAAAAGCATGGTGATGAAAGTGTGCGAGCACATGTTTCAAAAACAAGTTTTTCAAAAACACAGCTCCAACAAGTTTTTTTTAGGAAAACCGAAGAAATATAGAATTATTTATTAAAGGTATAATATTGGCGACAAGGACAGGAAATAATAACCAAACATTGTTTTTGTAATCTTACATTCTTAAACCTTTAAATCCTCCTTTGTTAGTTTTTATGTTATGTTGGTTTTAGTCGAAGACTAAATTACTTTGAGCGGTGACATTTTTGAAATTTATGTGCGGTATGTTGTTCATCGTTAACGAGTGGGATTGAAACGTTTAATTACTTTTGGTAATCGAACTATATTAATTTCTATTTCTACTCCAATATCCAATTTTTCTAACGTATTGTGTATCTTTTTTGTTTCAGGTAAAGGACTATACATTCATAAAAATATTCAACGTTCTTAGATACAGCATAGAAGCTTATTTCTTCAAACTGTGAGTCAAAGTATGTTCGTGACTTCTTAGCGAGGGAAATATAATTTTTAGTATATATACTATTTTGTGACATATTATTACTGAATTAAATTATAACACGCATGACAGTGTCTTATAATACAGGAAAAATCTTCTCAATGAAGGTCATTCTCAATGGAAATGGAATATCAAATCGAGCTCGAGATAAGATTGTAAAGATTTAAAGGCCAAAATTTGCACTAGATACAAGATGCTCTATCTTTTTTTAATTTATTATAAGTCTTACACAAGAACTACAATTACACGACGACGAAATTACTCGGTGGATAGTAAAAAACCAAATGGAATCCTTTATCCACGCATCTTATCTTAAGTTATTGATCTTAACTGCGTTCCTGGAGGCTGATCCGTTTCGAATGTACCATAAACCCCAATAATTCCTTGCTAATACAGCAGGCTATAGAATCCCTCTACTATACAGTGTAGGCCCGTACGCCTAATACATGGACTCAATGCTAGTAGCTTCAGGCGAAGCTGTTTGATCCTTTGAAGCGCGCAAACATTCATCGATCCTTTTATCTTGCAGGTTAGCTCACATTCCTGTTAGATAAATTCCTGAAGACGTTGGGTCGAACGAGTAAAAGTACCGTGAATATTTTAGATGCAGATTAGCCTCGGTATATTACGAGCTAAAGCTTTTGCATAGGTATTACAGATTTAATATCGGCAATATTGTAACTTTAATTGATATAATAGATAAACAGATTTTTAATTTTCTTTTTTTATTGAGATTGATTGAAGTAGTTACAATTTAGTGGTGCTTTATATATATTATGATCTTTTTCATTTTAAATGTCTATAGTGTTGTTGTGGATATAAATAATACTGAATCGATTATTTTTGCACATTGTTTGTTTAATGCATTTCTTTTTTGATTTGTCATTTTAACTGTCAGAAATAAGCAGAATTTAGAAGTAAGAGGATAATCCAATAATGGTTATTGTTTATTATTTCTGAAACTGCAGTTAGATAGAAATTTTTACGTCTATTTTTTTTGAAGAAAGAAATTTAGACGATACAACAATTAATTTTTAAATTATTGTATAATGGTGGCTTTCAAATAATGCGATATTTGTTTCAAAAGAAAACCTTTCTTAATTACTGCAATTTTGAAAATAATTACTATTAATAGTATCCAGAATATTTTACATATATTTCAAAATAAAACAGAAATATTAACAACACTTTACTATGTTTTAAAGCACTTTCCTTTTTCTTCTCAATTTTTATGGTCTGAGTATGCAAAACAGAATTTTTCTTTTGAGCGTGGAACTTTCTAAAGTAGTAATTCTAAAGTTTCTTTGTCGATGGTAATTTCTATTATAATAGAAGTACGTTAAAGGAAACGGTTTTAGATAGCAGATAATTAAACGTAAGAACGAGTGTAATAAGATAGAACATCTGTTTAAACGATCTTGTTAGCTCGAGGAAAGTATGTAACTGGGGCTTTACACTGACTGACGTTTGTAATAGCAAGTAGTTAACGAACAAACGTACAAGAAGTAAAAATAAAATCGTGAAGGTGTTGGTACATACTAACTCTCAGAAGAGATACACGTAAATGGACAATTAAAGAGACAAGAAATGGTTGAAAATATCTTAATAGGTGTAATATAGATCCTGATAAAATCAGATAGAAGAAGTTACTATTTTACTGCATTTTATAATTCAGCTTCTTAACTTCTTAAACTAAAAAAATTATAATAATCCATCACGCTGTATTAAATTAAATCACCTTATTTATTACTAATTATACATTTGCCCAGACAACTCCTTCAAAACGCAAGAAAAGCACCATATCGCAACATCTATACTTACACCAAATAATTAAAAAGATCCTCCATTACGATACATTGAATTAAACCTTATTCACAAGCAAGTACACATTCATCCAACGAATTCTTCGAAAACAAATCTGAAATCTCAGTTAATTTAAATTTGTAACAATCTAAATATATTCTCAGTCGTTCATTCATAGCAACAACTATTTATAGAGCAAGAAATAAAAGATGAGTAAATATTATGTTACATGAAATTCAGTCACTTTACTCGCCACAGAATTCCTCCGTAACGCTAGACAACCTATCAAACAAACCTGACAGTAACATTCAAAGCCGACAAAGAGTCACCATATGTATCATCGTAAAGGACCAGTACCGGATGAAACTTGGACAAGGCTTCTTCGTCATCGGAGAAACCGCGACACATCGTTTCGGCTGACCGCCAATTTCCGGGCTACCACTCTCGATTGCCCGGATAGTCCTTGATTCAGAAGCACCCAAGGTTCCCTAGGGATTCTTTCTTTGTCTCCCAAAAATCCAATCCCAGTAGCTCGATCGTGCCACCTGCTAACCATAAAGCGAGGAAGCATACCTTTTGTATGTCGGGCCTGAGGTGATTCAACGTCGAGGCCACACCAGAAACGTCCGACGCCAATGGTTGCCTGTTTCCCTCATAGAAATTCTCTCTGAATTGGTGAATTCATGCTGGAATTAGGTTAGGGGGCCTTATAAAGTCCAAGGGATGACCGACCTTAAAATGGAGGGAACGTTTGAATATTAATCGAGTTAATCTCAATCCCGGTGATACGTGTGCTTGTTCTTCAATTAATCCACAGCTATGAACTGGAATTTTAGAAACGTTATTATGGTCGCTGGGATTTGTCACGAGATTTTTTTTTTTTTTTTTTTTTTGAGAAAACTAAGACGAATAGGAAGGAGGATGAAGTTCTTGAGACTAGGAGAAGTATTTTTTTGTTTGAATGTTTTTCTATCTGTTTTTGTGGAGAATGTTTTAAGATGTAATAACTGGTAGCTTCAATTCTTGTTACGTAATTTTCCTTTGAGGAAGGCAAGATAAAGAGAAATGGAATTAGTTTAGCAGGGGATGGAATGTTTGAGATTAGGAGGTGTCTCTTTTACGTAAATATTCTTCTGTTGAGTTTCGTGGTAAAAGTTCTATTTGAGATGGAATAATTGGTAACGTTAATTATTCTCGTTGCGTGATTTTTCTTTGACGAAGAAGAAATGAAAAGGAGAAGAGTCGGTTTAGCAGAGAATGACACGCTCCAGGTTAAAAGAATTTTTATATTACTTGAATATTTTTCTGTTGATTTTCATAGAAAATGTTCAATTTGAATTCTATGTAATAATTGGTGACGTTAATCCTTCTTAAGATGAATATTAAGGTCGGGTAAAAGGATAATTTTCATAGAGTAAATTATTCGTAGACAGTATGAATGTTGGGATAATTTGCAGAATAAATTACGAGATCTTCATTAGTGTTCTGACGTACGTTCCCACAGTATGGAATGAAACGTTCGGTATTTTAATATTATGTAAATGAGGATAAGACGGAAGGTAAATATTATAAAGGGTATGATACTGTGTTCTTTCTTTAACCTGTTAAGCTGAAGTATCATATCCTGGTTGAACTTTATCGAGCGTCGTAGATAGTCGCACTACGAAGAAGATTAATGTACGTAGCTTGAAATTTATACGATATTTTTACGATAATAATATAGAAACGACATTTTTATCTAAATTAAATATCTTTGCAAAATATGCCATAATGGATGGTTCTCATCATTCAAATTTTATTTACCACATTTCGTTCATTATTTTAGAACCGTATTTATTAAATAAGAATCGATCGTTACATCCTTATTTCCTATCTCTCTGGTAAATGTCTAACGAGATCGAAGATTTATAATTAGGCAGATTTTTTTGTGTACCAATGTATCTTACAAAGAGAGTCTGTAAAAATATTATCATAAAAATAATGTATGATTAAATGAAACTTTAGAATAGATTTTTCAAAACAAAATAGACCACGGAAGAGAACTGACGGAGAGATTTCTAGTACTTTCTTTTATCGCTTCGAGTGTCAGAGAAGTTTTGTAAAAAGACGATACCAGGACTTAGTATGAGCAGTTCAAGAGGAAACTTGTTTCTATATCCTAACATTGTGCTCTCAACGTAATTCGAGGACCAAGGATGAAGAGATGAGAAATATTTACGCTGCTTTCAAACTATAAAGTTAAAGCTAGGGTTCTTTTTCAAAGTAATTTGTTGATGTTTTTGCAACACTTGAAGACTTCGTAGTAAAATTAAAATAAAAGTTTTGCTTTTATGACATAGAGGATTTTTTTAAGAACATAAGTGTATCGAAGAGGTTAATTTCTAATATTCCTATGATAGACAGGATTGACATTATGATTATGATAGATCTATTAGAAGTTTTTCTATGTGTCTATGGCACATATTTGTAAACGTATTATTTTTTCACATTGGCTAAGTTTCTCATGTCAAGTATTAAATATATATAATGTAAGTGTACATTGATATCATCCAGTTTTATGGGAATGTGTAGTAGGCTTCGACTGAAAGAAACCGAGAATTCTTACTTCGTGAGAATTTAAGCCTACCTTTATGCAAATTTCTATGTTATTCCCATCGATATGATTCTAGAATGTTTTTCTTATCTTCAAAAGACTATCCAGGTTCTTGAAACTTTCCCCGATTTTCTTTTAGAATTCTTAACCAATCGCAATCTGAATACAATTCTTCAATGTTCCTATTTCCTTCAGTTGTTTTTACGATATTAATTAGACAGGAAAGCAAAAGAATAGCTGATATTTGTGCTTAACTTATATAAGTACTATATATAAGTATATAAGTACAACTTACCGTTGTACTTGTGATTCAACTTTGTATTTCTTTCTATCATCTTAAAATGAAAGGAGCATTTTATATAAGTTCGGATTTTATTTTAATAAGACAGTGAAATTTTCCCTAGAATAAGAAGAAATTACTCTGAAAACAATCTATCATCAAAATTCTACGCAATCAAGATCTACTGTTCTAAATTTGTACTTAACTTAGCATTCTGTTCTATAATACAAGATAATTTGTATAACTCGGATGATACATCACACGAAGTACAGGCACTTGTATAAACAAAAACAAGCCGTCACACTGTCATTTAACAAAGTCGCTATCAAATTTAAAGGATCGAGGTCTGACCAAAACCCAAAAGCAACGCCTCGTTATCGTCCATCAGCGGTTTCCAAGAGCCTTCCCATGAAACGTGATGTATTTCTTCGGTCAGCATAGAAAAGCCGACTAAATCGAAGAACAGCAACGAACATCATGGATTTTCTGCTCCCTAAATAATTTCAACATTTGCTCTAGAAAAGATTTTACACAATTGGAAAATAACAAAATTCTCGCTGTTGCCCCATGTGATTATTCGTTGACAGATCAAAGTCTCATATACGTAATCTCGAATTCCAATTTTGTATCTCTTTGGATATGCTTGAGACGAACGGTGAACAAAACAGAAAGGAGAAACCGAAAGATCGTGTAGCAGGGGAAAGAAGTGAACTGGATATGACACGATTGACAATCAGTCATTAAATAATTTCATGGGCGAGAAAACAAGAGAGTTAACATACGACTGGTAGACGCAGCTTGGGATTAAACTGTTGCGACCAATGAAATCGTGCATGCAAGTGTGTTTGGTGATACTCGCTCGCTGCCTACCCTTCGAGGCTTAATGTTTTATTGGTTTCTCTTTGAACGCGGCGAAACGGCTGACAATGGGAGATAATTCGGCTGGAACGCTTTGAAAGTTACGCGAAACGGTGGAAGGTAGCATCCACTTGGCAATTCCGTAGTAGAATTTCGGCTATTGGACTAGGATATTAGCGTACTGTGTACTGGAACATGTGAATTTCTACATCCATAGACTTTGTTGGATGATGTAATTATGAATAAAATAATGGAATAGTAAGATTTTTGATACTTTCGAAATTTTAGAATTCTTGCTTTTTTATATTAACTGGTAAGGCAGAACACTACATATCATTAATATTGTAATAGAATATTAGAATTCGAAAATATTCTAAAGTTGGAAATTTCTAAAAATATTTATTTGTAGAATAAATATTGTCTACTATTGTAGATATTTTAATTCATTAGCTATTTTTAATACTGTTACTTAGATGTGTTTAAATTAATTGTATTTCATGATAATTGATTAAATTTTTTATCATTTTTAATCAATAAATATAAAAAATTATATGTTAAGGATAGTATATAGACGAGTTATGTAATTTCCTAAAATTTCCAAGGCGTTTATTAAAAACTCTCAAAGAATTTATCTAAAGTTCAGAAAAGATCGCTTTAGGAATTACGAACTTCCTTAGAACATTTCGGAGTTTCAAAAACTCGTTGAATATTTAAGTATTTAAGGGAACTTAATAGACAAACCATATTTCAAGTCAACGCACATTTTTAAAAATGATCGAAGAATAAGGACGACTATTTCCTTCGATACATTAATTTTGACGCACAATGAGATTTTATTATGCAATTATTTTAATAACGAGTCTTGTGAAGCTTTTTAGCCGAACGGAAGCCTATTGAAAATGTCCATTTGATATTAATTTATCAAGGCCATATCGAATTGATTCCGAGCTCAACAGCTGATAATCGCTTTAACAATTCAGATAGGCTGAGCGCATGCGAATTCCCCTTCCTAATTGCTGCATCGCAATAGCCCACTGTCCTACATAATTATACCGAATATTGGATGAAAATACAAGTGTTCGCTCGTGTAGTTCCTCCGTTTCATTTAGGGATCAGAATAATCGACGGATGCAACGTGCCTTCCATTTTAACGTCGAATTAAAATCTTTTTTTTTTTACACTAGATCTTAGGAGTTGATCAGGTTCGTAAAATCTTTTATTGGGTTGTTTATCGATTGAAATATAGGCGAACCTTTATATAGTACTTGAGGTACTCGTTACGTTATAAAATATTGTCTATAAAATTCAATATTTTGTTGCCCAGTTCCTATAGATATGTGGGAAGCAACCTTTTGAGAACAGGAGTCTTACGCGGTATTCATGTAACATTTCAAGGTTTGCTTTTGTATATTATGAATTAGTACAGTATTTCTTCAGTTGACATATAAATTAACCATGTTTCTCAAATGTTACTGTCATTCTGTTTTCCTTCGAAGATCGAATTTTCAATTTTCGTGTCACCTTTACACACGTTGCCTTTTAACCTTTTACCTTATATACTCGAGTTACATTCTTGAAATGGTTTGTGGTTTCGATTCAATAATGGTACGTTTTATATTTTTGCAAAAGATGTTGGTGATTCATTATAAAATACGATGTAGAGAATTATTAGCATCATCTAATTATTAAAGACTAGTAACAGTCTTATAGAGACTCAACCAATAACTAATAGTAATTTTCTATTAGAAAGACTCTATAAGACTATGAATCTTATTAGTTTATAGAGATATTAAATGATTTCTAAGATATTGTATCATAGACAGTACACTGTACACTCAAGTACACAAGTCAAACCTGATTTTCATAAATTTCATTATAATTATTTTCCATTTCATTATCTATTCATCGTGACATCCTCACCGACAAAAATCAGATGGTTCCGCTGATCTCTCACCGATCTCTCGTTCCGGAAGACTGGTAGAAAGCCGAATCAGCAACACGTCGGAATCAGTTAGCAGGATGCCCAACCTTGGTAACGCAATTTCTTGCGCGATTTCAAACATTAATATTCAACGTTCAGCAGGTTGACGCGGAGGCGGAGTTGTTCGTGCGTTTCTGCTTAAAATCCAATCGGTCCCACGCGAAATCAATATGGGATGCTGCAACCGACCGCAACCTTTGTGCTCATTATTAAATCCGTAGCAACATGTTACGACGCTCACACACATGTGTACATCAGCACGCGATCCGTCAAAGTCACTCGTTTGATCGAGCTTGTTGCTATCATGAATACCTGTCGGTTCGTCTCTTCGTTTTTCCATTCTGGAGCTAATCTTTTACCATTGGAAAAAATGTAACTTTCGTAATTTGGAAATTGCGTCTGGTAATGGTGAATTCATCTTCAATAGTGTGAATTTTTAGGAAATGCGATATATTTTATTTGATAGCGATGAATCGGTTCCTAAGGGTAGCGTTTTAAGACGCGCGGTGTATTTCTTTTGGCAGCAACGAATCCGTTTTCGAGGCCGAATACATAAAAGTTTGCAGATACCGCTTGTTTTTTTTTTTTTTTTTTTTGATAGCAACGAATGGATTTTTAAGGATAGCATAGCAATAGACTCGTAAGAATTTAATAAAAGTACGATGTATTTCGTTTAGTAGCGATGAATTCATTTTCAAGGATAGATTCATACAAATTTTTAAAAGGCGGAATATATTTTATTTGATATTGATGGATCCATTTTTAAGACTAAATTTTTTGGTGAACTTATCATTAAAGTAACTTTTACTTATATAATTTCAGATTATTTATATAATTTAAGTATTATACAATAATAAGTTACTTATATAATTAGAAGTACAAACCAAATATAAGATTTGAGATTTGAAAAAAAAAATTGTTAGTGAAATACTTCGAATATTTTGATTTGTAGATTGTACAGAATACAATACACTGCACTGAAATTTTGCGAAGCAGTATTTAAAGGCAAACATCAGGGGCTTTTCAAGCGTGGAATTAGGGATGCTCATTGGCCGAGATTGTTCATCGAAATGAACCGGTGTATCCGACGTTTCAGCAGAAAGATCGAAAGCTTTCAGATTTATCAGCTCACGCTCTGATAATCTGATTTATCAATAATTCACATTCCGCTTTATTCCATTTTGCAGTTTGTGCTTTTTAAAGCGAGGATCATAGACAAACGTTCCTTTGACACGTTGATAAATTTTATAGCCTATATCATCGTTTGAATTTCTATTATATATAAATAGAAAATACACACACACACACACACACATATATATATTATTTCCCTCATTTTTCTTTAACGTATTACTTACTGAAGAATATACGATTAAGAAAATGTTAATTTTTGCACTTCAGTAAAGCTTCATTTTTTATTTTCTTTTTACAAAATCTTTGACTCTGTAGAGAAGGTTTCACAAATTTAGCTTATCAAATAACTGTATAATGTATGTAGTGAAAACGTTGATAGGCTATTTCAGAAGCTTTTCAGATTTTTTTAAAGCGTAGGACAGTTAATGCATTAAGCTTGAATTTAAGTGACCTAGTTTGTTTATGGAGTGTGAAAGAATATGTTTGCGTACGGAGTGTTAGTAATACTTGAATTTTTATATCTCCATAATAATTAGTTACTTCTATAAAATCTAGACATTGTTTATTTACACTGTATCAATATTATAGATTGACGCTCCAGATTATTGAAATTATTTTATCGATTGTTGCATTGAGTAAATTGATAATAGTCCATTGTAAACCACTGTGTTTAGTAACTGTGCATAACAGACATGCATAAAGGTTTTAATGAATTAATGCAAGCTTTCCTATCTAAACACGTTTCTCTAAAATTTCAATGTGTCAAAGAGTAAGTTGGAAAACAACTAAAAACTTTATGATTTAATTGTAAAAAATTACCGAGAGTTTCCAGATAAAGCGCATTAAATTACACATTGATCAAATTCTTTAAAAAAAATTTCAAAAATTTGGCCCGTTATTATAGAACCTTGTAGATCGAAGAACATCATTTTCCTATAACCTTGCGAACCGACGACAGTGTTTGCCAACCACCACATTTCAATCCGATACAACCTCACCGTCGGAATAAAAGCAAAAAAAGAAAAAAGGAAGATAATAAAAAGAAAGAAAATGAAGGAAACCACGAGCACATATTTTTATTTCCGTTTCTTGTGAAACTTATCGAAAGATTCGAACATATCGTTTCGCCATTGTATTTGTCTGAAGTAAAATATTTATCGTAAAGTAGTTTCGTCAAACAATGCATTACCCGTTACACAAAGAGAAAAATCGTTTGCTGAAAAAAGGAAGACAATAAGAGGTGGCTCGTTTTCAGCGGCGACTTTTACCGCATATATATACAACTTATTATTGTATATTCTTATAATTACATTATATATATGTCGGAGATGGAAGGACAGCTGGGAAAAACCTCAATACCCTAGTCCAGACTTTTACTATGGCTACACTTAAGTAATAAAAATAAGAAATAGTTCTAATGTTCCAATCTGTGTTTGTTCGGGTTTGTTTGGGTTCGGGCTCAAAGTGACATAGCGGGTCACAGGACGTAGCCACGGTCACGGGAGGGACGTGTACTTGACAGAGGTATGGAATGATTATTTGGATCTCCTTAGAAACAAAGATTGACCCGAGAAGTGGGGACAGGAATATATAAGGGAAGTTTCATTTGGATCAGAGAGTTAGTTAAGCAGAGAGTCAGTTAGTTAGTCGTTGGACGAATTGCCGAAAGTTACCCGAATCGTGTATTACGTTGATACTCGCCATGCCGTGTACTGTGGATTCGTTAACGAATCAATGACTAATTCCCGAAAAGATACCTCAGCCGCCCATAACCTTACTCCCGGTGTAACTCCGACATCAGAAGTGGGATCAGTGCCGGTTATAACAATGCAAGAATATATGGCTATCATGCGCGAGTTAATTCAGACGCTGGCGCCGAAACCGAGTGCGGAACCTATAAATTTAGTGCTACCACGTTTTAACCCCGAAACCGAGGGCGCCAACCCAGTTGCGTGGTGTGCAACTGTTAGTGTAATTATGAAAAAAAACATCTACCAGAAGACAAGTTATATCTCGCTATAAGTCTTGCTCTGGAGGGTACTGTAGCACGGTGGTTTACGCAAGTTCCGATCCGTGGTCTTACTTGGACGACATTTACGGAACATTTTCTTGCGCAATATGGTGGGACGGAGACGGCAACCTCAGCACTAATAAGGATGCACAATGAACCACCGCTGAAGGACGAAACCACGGGGGCTTTCGGTGCCCGTCTTCGCGCCCTCCTGGCTGCGAAATGGGGAAAGCTAACTAGCGACGAACTAATTAACGCCGCCGCCCTTCAACGACTGATTTCCCATGACCCGCGTGTTGAAATGATAGCACTCACGGACGATATTCAGACCCGGGATCAATTCCTTAAGAAAATGCGAGTTTTCTTTCACGTGAGGAAAAGGCCAGTACCTTCGTCAGATATTCCATCGGCGGAACCTGAAGTCAAACGACACAAGTCATCGGCCCGCTACGTGAAGTGCCTTTACTGTGGTAAACACGAACATAAACTCGTAGAGTGCATGAGGAAGATATGTAACGAACAGCAAAAGAATACACAACGCTCGGAAAGAAGACGACCAGCCACATCGTCTCAGGTGGTTTGCTTCAAGTATCAGACGGAGGGCCATATCGCACCTGATTGCCCGCTACAACAAGACAGAAAACCCGGCCCCAAGAACAAACTCCGAGTCAATCTCTGCGCGGTGAAGCCTCCAGCTGGTAGTTTAAGTCATCTAGGTGAGTCGTTCCCGTTTTACTTCGATTCCGGAGCTGAGTGCTCATTAATTAAAGAATCCGTAGCCCCGAAATTTTCCGGTAAAAGAACGACCGATATAGTAGTAATGCAAGGAATCGGGAATACTTGCGTTAAAAGTACGTTTCAAATTTTGTCCGTCGTACGTATTAACGGTTTTATATTGGAGATAACTTTTCACGTCCTTGCCGATAGTTATTTAAAGTACGATATTATGATTGGTCGCGAAATTTTATACCAAGGATTCGATGTAAATATTACGCACAATAGCCTCGATATTTGCAAAACGAAGATAGATAATGCTTGCAATAAAACCGCCGAAAATGAGATCGATCTTAATGAAGTAGACACAGGTATTTGGTAATCCTAACATCACCGTGCAAAGAAGTCCTAATAGAGTTCGCGAGGAAGAACGCAGAATAGTACATGAGAGAATAAGCGAATTAATTAGAGCCAAATATCATAAGGCCTAGTAATTCACCGTTCGCGAGCCGATAGATGATTGATAGACTTTCGAAAACTAAATAAAATACGGTCGCGGATCGGTATCCTTCACCTCTTATTGCGGATCAAGTCGCGAGATTGCAAAAGCGAGATATTCTATTGGTCTGACATGGCCAGCGGGTTTCGCCGAATCCCTATTCATCCTAATTCTAGGAAGTATACAGCATTGGTTACCCTAGTTGGAAAATTTGGACAGTAGGTTATTGTTTTCTTCAAATTCTTTTGTGCCTTTGTTTGGTCCATTCGACGCCTTTTATTTGCATAACATGATTGCGTGCGCGTCTAGTATTTCTTTCGGAATCGTTTTTCCGAACGGCGATATTACGCTGACGCCGTCGAAAACAAGGATTTTGCATTTTTACACAACCCTAATAATTTTGCAACTAATACTTGTCTAAATATTCTAATTTCTTCCTTGCTGCAATTTTTTTTTTTTTTTGAACCATCAAAGCGTTTACCACAGAAATCTCCAGAAGTAGTCTTCTGCACCATTTGATCCTTTTTCTAATTCTGGTGACATAAGAAACCATTTGGTCAGAGTGATCTGTACCACACTTCTCTTCATTGTATTCAACAGCGGCTGGTGATTTTAATGTTGCGAACAAACGAAACGAGAAATCATTCTTGAGATTCCTTTAAAAACACGTATGGCAGCCAACGTGCCATTCGTACGTTGTTGTTTATTTGGATGATATTCTAATTATTGCCTATTCCATAGATCAAGCTCTAGAAAGATGTGCACCGTATTAAATACCCTCGTAAATACCGGATTTTCTTCTAATTTTTATCTGCACCAACGACCGTCACACACCTCGGGCAATTCATAGGTTTAGAACATAGGTTTAAAACATCTGCGCTGCAGCTCTCGCGACCGGGCAGCCGATGGCCTGCGTAACGTCATTTCGACCCTCAATAAACCTGAGGACCAACCGTAACTTTCTCTTTCATTGTGTACACATGTATCTTCATTCAATCCGTCGTCCTGAAAGATTTCTTAAGGCTAAAAATATTTGCGACGCACATCAGGTTTTTAGAGAGGTCCTTGGGTTTATTAGGCGCAATTAAAAACACGGAAAAAGCGGGTACGCGCCTATTAGGAAAAACCGAACATCTGTCTAATAGAACAGGCTGGGTTTTCCCATGCACAAGGTCACTCACGAACCACGTTGGTCGGAGGCTTCCTACTCATCACTTCTCCTACGACTCTAGGAGGGTCTAGTCGATCACTTCTCCTACGACTCTAGGAGAGTCAAGTCGAATACTTCTCCTGCTACATCAGGAGGGTCAAGTCAACTTATTTCGTCAACATCGCTAGGTCAAATCAACTTACTTCTTCTACATACTACAACGTCGAAGTCTAACATCAAAATCTCTCGTCTATTAAGTATCCTCGAGTGCTACGTCCACTAACATACGCAATTCGACTGTACGAACCTTGCTCTACTATTCATATCTATCTCGTCTTCGTGCGACAAGCTGTTATCGACGATTTGTATCTACTCAACAGTGTAGTTTAAGTGTTGGAAATATATATTTTATAATTCTGTGAATCACAGTGTTATATAAACTTAATCACCCCTATTATCTTAACGGAAATCAGGGGATCGATCAACTCGTGGTGTCGATTAGTATAATCGTAACGGGAATTTACGACTCCCGTTGACGTCTCTCCTCGCGATTGCGTCTCCCCGCGATTGGTCGAAATTACAATCGGATTAGAACATTAAAACTATTTCTTAGTTTTATTACTTAAGTATTTTTTTTTTTTTTTTTTTTAATGATGTTTATTTAACCAAGGATACAATTTTAGTTACATTTTGGTATTCATAATAAACTGTGAATTTTGGTAATGATGTGCTAGGCAAAAGTACCGATACGCGACGGTACGACGTAGCCATACTATATTATGTGTCGGTGTTTTACATTTTTTGTGATTTTAAATCTATTCTTTGGATTTAAGCCGTTGGGGAGCGGAGCTTTTATGTAATTTTGTTTTTGGTTGATTTTTTTGTCCTGAAACTTGGTCGCAAAACAGGACTCATCGGTAGTTATTACTTAACTGTAGCTATAGTAAAAGTCTGGACTAGTGTATTGGGGTTCTTCCCAACATTCCAAAAAGGAAGCCTCAATATCCTTTCATCTCCGACATATATTATTAAAATATATTATATTATTATATATATTATTATGTAAATTTAAATTATTTTCTCGGAGTTACGTGGGCGAATGTGAAAACTATTCTTAACAAACGTGGTTGATAGCACATCTTTAATTACCGTGCCCACGGAGAGGAGGAAACTTCGATTTGATTTTACTGCGAAACGAGAAATTTCGCAACATGAAATGATGAAATTTTGTTTCAATCTTAATTTAATAATTCCCGTCGCCATTCGGTATTTTCTCTCGTAGAATTATTATCAAAAATTAATTTGGGAAATTTCCACCTTTTTCTAGATACGAGATATACGCAGGAAATAATAACAAATTTCCAAAATTAAAGATATTGTTATCTGCACCCTTTTTTCTCTCAATTCGTTATTTATTATTATTTAGTGATAATATCAGGCATTATTTTTTAGATATTTTCATGTAGATAGATAGATGACTTTAATTCTTTAATTCGGGGCTGGCACGTGTTGTGCCTACGAAATCGTTATATATATTTGCATCAATACGATACTTTAAAAACAATTACGGTACTTAGTATTTACTTTAACGCTTATTTAACGCTTATTTAACGCTTTGTTTAATTGTCGTATTATCTTTATTTTGAATTTATTATGTTTTATCTTTCCAATAATCTTTCGATGTAAAGTACTTTGTAAAGTGTATTGTGGATTTTTAAATTGCAGAATAAATTGAAAAACGCCAATGAATCATTGATAATGAAATTAAAGGTTTGGTTGAAATGAAAATTGGAACGTAAATTAAACAGGGAATTTTCGCATCATTGGGTGATGACACCGCAATGGACCACGAACCGTCGGTCTACCACCGTACAAACGCTTTGAAAATTTGTCGGGAAAACTTATGAAATAGTCAGACCATTTTCACTGTGAACATTGTTTTCACGCATTGTTCTAAGCCCTGAAGTTATTTAAATGGACTTACACTTGCTCTGCTCGGAGTATCATCTAGAAACATGTTCATGATTTAGTAACATTGATTCCATCCAAATGTGAGAAATAAGTTAAAATATGGATAAATTTTCTAATACTTGTTAGATTGTTAAATTTTATTATGCTTAGATATGTTTAAAATACTTTCATTTTTGAATCTAGAATTTGTTTGCATTTCTAATAGAAAATCCTCATGTATAATCATAAATCAGCATTAAAATCAACAAAAATTGCAAAATTAATTCTTATATAAATTCTTATAAAATTCATAACTACGCTACACGAGAAGCTCCCCTTTTTTCGAAAAATATGATTTGTCACCTTCATAAACGAAACATACCCAAGCACCCGAAAAACAAACACCTGGTGAAATATCACTTTTGCGCGAACAAAACCTCCAAACGAGACAACAATAAATAATATCTAAAAATAAAGAATCGAGTAAAATTCCTCCGAAAGAACATAGAGAAACGTACTATATTTTACGCAATCGAACGGCGCACAACGAAAGCAATGAATCACATTAAAAAAGGAAGGAAAACAATGTCTCTAAAAATCGCTACTGCTCTGTCATGCGGTAAAAAGCAAAGAGAACGTTTCTTCCTCGGCGATGGAGCTCGTTTTCAGCGAACAAAACAGGGAACGAGCGCGGAACCTCTTGAAAAGAAAAAGCGAAATGGCCACCGTTTTCGCCAGGCTGAAGTAGCCTGGAGTATAAATGAACCGCGCTAACGAGATAATGAATCATGGGAAAGCGATGCAGAAGCATCTTTATTTCGCATTGTCAATGGAATCGCGAGTTTCGAGCGATGGTTCTTCATTTCCTCGGCTGGAAAGGCAAATTGAATTTCGTCCATAAGAGGAATGTCGGTTGAAGAACACACTGCGACGAGTCACCGGTTCTCTTCGACCGGAATAAATCGGACAAAGGAAAAGTGAATGAAACAGGGGGGCGGAGGCGAAACAGGAACGAAGGAAAAGAGGAAACGAGAAGAGAGAGAAAGAGAAAGAGGTGGAGGTTGCTCGCAAAATGTTCGACGACGTTCGCTGTGTCACTGTGTCCTTCTTTTTTTATCTCTGTTTTCCCTATTTCTCGTGTCCTTGACCTCGCAATTTTCCGTTCCAGCGTGATTTGCTTTTCGAATGCCGTGATAGTAAACACAGGGAATATTGACAATGTATGTTGCACTATGAAAATTGTTGACGTGGAAATTTCCACACGTGAAAAGATTGAAATTCGTCGTTTTGGGAAAGCTGAGAGCGCTGATTTTTGTTGATACTAACTGACTATTGTGAGGATGCTTTGCAGACTTATCTCTGGGCGTATGAATGGCCATTATGGTGGTTGTATCGTTGCACACGAATAGATATTATGTTATGCATATGTGCGGCGGAACAGCAGACTTATATACTTTGATAGCTGAATGGTTACTTACATATATGTTATGGGTGCATAGGAATGATACGCGAGGCTATCAATTTTCGTTTAGTTCGTTTTTGATAATTTAAATAAAGAAATCAATGTATGTTATACCATAAATTGAATGTATGACATTTTGAAGAAATTAGAGCGTTTAAAGTTTTATTTGAGAGGACGACATTTCATATATGGATCAACTTATAGTAAAAATAGATTCTTTCAGCTGTAATTATCCTTGTCGAAATGTGCACTAGCATGGTCCTTATTTTTTTTTACTTTCAATTTTTCTACCTCCTATAGTGCTTCCTATAATGACCCTCGATGAGAAAATAATATCTACAAAATTTTAGAGTAATTGGATGAAGGTGGGCATTGATTGCCGCGTGAGTTAAAGTTTTCAGACTTTTATGATTTCACGTTAATTTTAAATATTCGTAAATTTAAATATTCCATAATTTTAAAGAATGTCACGAAAAAAAGCTTGGAAAGAAATTTTGTTCTCTACAGCTAAGAATAACTCTAATATACACTTACGATTTGCAACATATTAATAACCTAATCCGTCTTATTGAAAGAGCTAACTTATGAAAAGCATAGATTTTATCGGTTCCTTGTAAAATTAAATTCTATAATTTTTTACGAATATTGGATCGATCGATGTTTTTGCATCGGCGTTGAAACTCTGAAGAAAGTTCCTAATAGTTTCGTTAATGTCACACATGTCCTTGTTTACGCGGATAATCGTCGAGTATGGTACTTCAGGCGATTATTGGGAAAGTAATTTTGGGCGAGCTACGAGGCTTGAAGTTGTGGAATAATTCATCGTCGTTTGTGCCTTGAAACGTTTCGGACGAATGAACTGAGTGGTGGTAATGTATTCAATCGAAAATGGTTGGAATTATCGTAACGTGCAAGAGAACTTATGGTATGAATTAATAGTTAGTAACATTCTTTCTTCTAAAATTTTTCCCTCATTTTTGTGATCATAATTGTTCTTAATACTATCAATTTTTATAATAATTGATATTCTGTCTCTTTTCAGATTTAATTCATATTCGGTACACCTATTGTAATATCCTTTTATCCTTTAAAGCCACCATAAATCTCCATTATGATCTTCCTCATTATGTGTATTGACTCGGTAATTTTCACCTCAAAATATCGTGCTGTTTAGTTGAAAATACTACTAATTAGAGGAAAGTGCCGTTTAAAACTTCAAAGCACTGGCATTTGGATCGTGTTTGCGAAAGTTGGCAGATATAAAAGGTTCGTAATTGGAAAGTGGATTTGTACTTTAGCCAATTCGTTGGTCAGGAATGTAATGAAATTGGAAATGATGGTCATATACTACTTTTATTATATACGTCTGTTATTTAATAAATTCAATCTCCGTTTCATTCTATGTATCTTATGTAATTTTCGATAAGTTCGACTTGTTAATGAAAAATTCTTCGAATTATACATAATTATAAATAATTTACTTTCACAATAATTACAAGAAAAATTCAATATCGCAAGACAAGATTGAGATTGAAAATCTAGTTCGAATAAAATATAACTTCCATTCGACAACCCTTATTCTACTGCATTTTTACTCGTATTTATTTATGTATTATTTTTATTCGCGGGATATATCTCTTGGTACAAAAGAAATATAAGAATTTGAAGGAAAAATGTATATACATATGTCGGAGACGAAAGAGCACCGGAGCCTTCCCTTTGGAATTTTGGGAAAATCCCGTAACATTGTAATCTAGAATCTACCATAGCTGTAATTAAATAATTGTAATCATCCAGTCCGATTGTAATTGTTCGAGATTTGTGATAATGAGCTTGGGCTCGAGGCGACAATCAGTCGCAAAACGTAGCTGTGGTCAAGGGATGAACGTTTTGTCTAACAAAGATATGGAATAATAGTATAGCTCCCCTTAAAAAGGAAATAGTTGTAACACTCGACAGTAAACATTCCAATGGTCTCTGCACCGTAGCTCGCCACACGCAGACCCTATTCTTCGAGTAAGATGATTGCCAGATGTCGATGCGTCTCCGCAGAACATGTTTAGCTAGCCTGAGGGCCCGTTATAAATCTTAAGATTTAGTTAACTAAAGTCCTACAAACAGACAAATAGTCTTTGTCCCAACTACGGGAAGATAGGGGAAACCTACATTCTCACGAACGGCGCTTCCCGTCAGCAATTTCCCCTTGAGGGCGGCTAGCATTTTTTTCTAACCACCGATATGGAGATTGACCAATTAGCAGCAACGCCAGTTTCCCTCACCTTCCGAACGAAGGCTTTCCCCGACGAATCCCAGGATCTCGTGTCCTTAGACACACCCCATATAGTTTTTCCTCTGTGACATCATTGGGACGGAAAGCCTTTCTCTCTTGCGATCTCATCGACTAAACGAGTAATGTCTTTGCAATCAGTGATTATTTCACATTTTGCTAACAAAGAGTCAGACTTAGATTTTGTGAGAACGTACATCTATCATCCCGTTGACCGCGGATTCGTTATCGAACCTGAGGCCATTGTCACTAGCGTCGCGAGTGCATAATCGCCGTGATTAATTGTCAAGACTATAACAACCCCATTATTGTAATAAACTACACCTGTGTTGTACTGCATCAATGGCTAATTCCCGTGAAGATTCATTTGACGCCCACAACTCTACTCCCAGTGTTAACCCGACATCAGAAGTGGAATTAGAACAGCTTAAAGTGATACAAGAGCAGATTACCGTCATTTGCGAGCTACTTCAGACGCTAGTGCAAAAGCCGAAAGAGCAAACACCGAGTGCGGTATCCGAAAAATTATGGCTACCGCGTTTCAATCCCGAAATCGCGGACGCCGACCCAGCTACGTGGTGTGCGACTGTTAGTGTGATTATGGATAAAATGCATCTACCAGACGACGAGTTATATTTTGCTATAAGTTGTGCTCTGGAGGGTACTGCAGCACAGTGGTTTACGCAAGTTCCGGTCCGTGGTCTTACTTGGACAACATTTACGGAACATTTTCTTGCGCATTATGTTGGGACGGAGACGGCAACCGCAACGCTAATGAGGATGCACAATGAAGCACCGCTGAAGGACGAAACCACGGGGGATTTCGGTGTCCGTCTTCGCGCTCTCCTAGCTGCGAAATGGGGAAATCTAACCAGGGACGAACTAATTAACGCCGCCGTCCTTCATCGACTGATTTCACATGACCAGAGTGTCGAAAGAATAGCACTCACGAATGATATCCAGACCCGGGATCAGTTCCTTAAGGAAATGACAATTCTCTCTCACACGAGGAAGAGGCTAGTACCTTCGTCAAATAATCCATCGGCGAAACCTGAAGCTAAACGGAGCAGGCCATCAGACCTCCGGTCCAAGTGCTACCACTGTGGGGCCCGCGGACATAGAGCGACGGAGTGCCGCAAGAAGATGCGAAGCGAAAAGCAGGGGGATACACGACGCCAGGAACGAAGCGGATCAGCTACACCATCCAAAGTGATTTGCTTCAAGTGCCGTGCGGAGGGCCATATTGCACCTGATTGTCCGCTACTGCAGGATAGAAAGAATGAACGTCGAGTCGATTCCCGCGTGGTGCAGTCTCCAGCTGGTAGTTTAAGTCATCTGGGTGAGTCGTTCCCGTTTTACTTCGATTCCGGAACTGAGTGCTCATTAATTAAAGAATCCGTAGCCCCAAAATTTTCCGGTAAAAGAACGACCGATATAGTAGTAATGCAAGGAATCGGGAATACTTGCGTTAAAAGTACGTCTCAAATTTTGTCCGTCGTACGTATTAACGGTTTTACATTGGAGATAACTTTTCACGTCCTTGCCGATAGTTATTTAAAGTACGATATTATGATTGGTCGCGAAATTTTATACCAAGGATTCGATGTAAATATTACGCACAATAGCCTCGATATTTGCAAAACGAAGATAGATAATGCTTGCAATAAAACCGCCGAAAATGAGATCGATCTTAATGAAGTAGACACAGGTATTTGGTAATGATGATAAAAGCCGATTGATTTCTATTCTCCAAAATTTTAAAGAGTCATTTATTACGGGTTTCTCGCGTACTCGCGTAAATACGGACCAATTAGAAATTCGATAAATTGATCCCAACATCACCGTACAAAGAAGTCCTTATAGACTTAGCGAGGAAGAGCGGAGAATAAGCGAGAGAGAATCAGCGAACTAATTAGAGCAAAAA
Source organism: Bombus flavifrons (assembly GCF_040668555.2). Taxonomy (NCBI): domain Eukaryota; kingdom Metazoa; phylum Arthropoda; class Insecta; order Hymenoptera; family Apidae; genus Bombus; species Bombus flavifrons. The sequence goes on along the minus strand of NC_138446.1, from coordinate 6,510,231 downwards.
TCATAAGGCCTAGTAGTTCACCATTCGCGAGCCCTATGTTACTCGTGAAGAAAAAGGACGGCTCAGATAGATTGTGTGTAGATTTTCGAGCGTTAAATAAAAATACTGTCGCGGATCGGTATCCTTTACCCCTTATCGCGGATCAAATCGCGAGATTGCAAAAGGCGAGATACTTCATTAACCTGGACATGGCCAGCGGGTTTCATCAAATTCCCATTCATCCTAATTCGACAGAGTATACAGCGTTCGTTACACCCGACGGACAATACGAGTACATAACGATGCCGTTCGGATTGAAAAATGCACCGTCCGTTTTTCAGAGGGCCATTCTCAATGCCTTAGGCGACCTCGCGTATTCATATGTTGTTGTTTACTTGGATGACGTCCTAATTACTGCCGACTCGATAGATCAAGCCCTAGAAAGATTGAACACCGTATTAGATACCTTCGTAAAAGCCGAATTCTCTTTTAACTTTTCAAAATGTTCTTTTTTAAAGACATCGGTACTCTATTTGGGATATGTAATTCATGACGAAGGAGTTCGTCCTAACCCGGGTAAAATACACGCCTTGAGTTCTTTACCTGCGCCAACGACCGTCACAGAGCTCAGGCAATTCATAGGTTTAGCCTCTTACTTTCGAAAATTCGTCCCTAAATTCTCACAGGTAATGAAACCCTTGTATGTACTTACTTCCGGTAATAAAAACATAACTTGGACGGATAGACATGAAAAAATAAGGCAAAAGGTAATCTCCGTCCTGACCGACGCGCCGGTGTTAATGATATTCGACCCCAATTATCCGATAGAACTACATACCGACGCTAGTTCTGAAGGATATGGGGCAATTTAATGCGTAAGGTTGAAGATAAAACAGCAAAAGAACTAGCCCTGCGGAATCTAGGTATCATTCCTATGAACTAGAGACGTTAGACTTGAAGGCATCTAGTAATAAGGTACACTTAAATGACAGGGTTCACAGGTGGTGGGCTTACCTACAAACTTTTACCTTTGACATTATGTATCGGGAAGGTAAACGAATGACACACGTAGATTTCTTTTCGCGAAACCCCGTAGACTTGGATCACCGTACGATCAACAAAGTTACAGAGAAAGAAATCAATCTGACCGAAATCTCCGAAGATTGGCTATTAGCGGAACAACGTCGCGATCCCCAAATTACAGAAATCGCCAATAAATTGTAAAATGATGAGCTCGCGGATGATATCGCGAATACGTATGAAGTACGATCCGGTACTCTTTATCGTAGAATACAAAGAAAAGGCAGGACTCTCTGCTTGCCCATTGTCCCAAGAGGTTTTAGGTGGTCCGTCATGCCGTTACGACCAGACTGATAACTTTTTGCACTTTGAATACTAATTATAACGTTACTAATTTTTGTTTTCTTTTATTTCTTCTGTTGTCAAACCTCCCAACGAAATTTTGTTGTTGCACTGGACCCTTGACTTATTTGGACATTTAGTTAAATTATAAATATTGTTAGTTGTATCGAGTCTAATGTTAGAAAAAGGAACTCAATATTTTAGCCACACCCGAGGACGTGTGATTGTCAGAATGGCCGTGTCGGAGACGAAAGAACACCGGAGCCTCTTCCCTTTGGAATTTTGGGAAAATCCCGTAACATTGTAATCTAGAATCTACCATAGCTGTAATTAAACAATTGTAATCATCCAGTCCGATTGTAATTGTTCGAGATTTGTGATAATGAGCTTGGGCTCGAGGCGACAATCAGTCGCAAAACGTAGCCGTGGTCAAGGGATGAACGTTTTGTCTAACAAAGATATGGAATAATAGTATAGCTCCCCTTAAAAAGGAAATAGTTGTAACACTCGACAGTAAACATTCCAATGGTCTCTGCACCGTAGCTCGCCACACGCAGACCCTATTCTTCGAGTAAGATGATTGCCAGATGTCGATGCGTCTCCGCAGAACATGTTTAGCTAGCCTGAGGGCCCGTTATAAATCTTAAGATTTAGTTAACTAAAGTCCTACAAACAGACAAATAGTCTTTGTCCCAACTACGGGAAGATAGGGGAAACCTACATTCTCACGAACGGCGCTTCCCGCCAGCAACTTCCCCTTGAGGGCGGCTAGCATCTTTTTCTAACCACCGATATGGAGATTGACCAATTAGCAGCATCGCCAGTTTCCCTCACCCTCCTCTGTTTTTCCTCTGTGACATCATCGGGACGGAAAGCCTTTCTCTCTTGCGATCTCATCGACTAAACGAGTAACGTCTTTGCGATCAGTGATTATTTCACATTTTGCTAACAAAGAGTCAGACTTAGATTTTGTGAGAACGTACATCTATCATCCCGTTGACCGCGGATTCGTTATCGAACCTGAGGCCATTGTCACTAGCGTCGCGAGTGCCTAATCGCCGTGATTAATTGTCAAGACTGTAACAACCACATTATTTTAATAAACTACACCTGTGTTGTACCGCATCAATGGCTAATTCCCGTGAAGATTCATTTGACTCCCACAACTCTACTCCCAGTGTTAATCTGACACATATATACACATATATCTTTTTTTATATATGTATTTACATACGCATACTGACAAAGGAAAAACAGAGAAAAAAAGATATTAAAGTTAATGACAAGCATAATAACTGTAATATATATTCTAATGAGTGTCTTAAAGAAACTCGGAACTGATCAAATAAGTTGATATTCTGGTGAACAGTCTTATCCAACTTTCGACAAGTTAATATAATAATATATAAGCTCTAAACCATCCCAAATGTCACGACCCCTTGGTCAAAAAATGCATTATACATTTGTAAATGGACTGTGCACTCTGCAATCTATCCCAACCTCCGTAATTCTACAAAGTCAGTCCTCGCTCCAAAGAAAGATGCATCGAAAAGAATTGCGTTTCGTTCAACGATGCATTTCTCGACGGAGAAGCTTCTTTCATTATTTCACCCCCTTAAAAGATTTCAGCTCGTTATATTTCGAGCGCTCGATCCAATCGGTTCCTTCAGGCACATTACTTTCAAAGGCACGAAAAAAAATGAAACAAAGAAAGAGAAAGAGAAAAAGGAGAAGAGGAAGAAGAAGAGATGCATGTACTTATACTGTTTCACGCTATGGGAGAAAGGAGGAGAAATATTGTTCTTCTGACCTTGCCTGTTGAAGACAATTTTCAGGACACGAAGCAGCCTCAAAGCTCGTTTTACGGGTCGAATATAAATGCGAAATTTTCACGGCTCGGCGTAGCGAACGGGAAGGAAAATCGAGACTGAGGGGTACGAGATTTACATTCCTTTGCGCGCTTTTATTGTCCCCTCTTTCTGCCCCGTTTTCAAAGACTGTCCCGTCACTTCCGTGAATAAAGATGTTCAATATGGAAAATTTCCAGCCAGATAATAAACCTTCTATGCTACATCTTCCATGTTTTGTACATTATGGTCGTAAGACCATATGTGTTTGCGTACCCTTTTGTATTTTTTAACTCAAACATATAGTCATGAACAAAATTAAGTGCACAGATAGTGGAAGTATGTAGATATCAACGAAGTTTAATGAAATTTAATCGGACTAGTACTAATTTTATGTGTGTATGTATATCGATTATTTAATAAGTATCTTAATACATAAGTATCTTATAAGTAAATTAATATTTACATTTTTGTATAACATGCCTTCAAACACACCATAAATGAATTTCAACGACTATCACAATGTACTGTAAAATCGCACACGTTTCCCCACTTGGTTTGATCGTTATTTTTAACGTCCAAGACTAATGTTGTGGTAGAAAGCGCTTGTTTGTCTGTTTAGAGCACCAAGCGAAAAACTAAGGGATATTTTGTTGCATCTTCCAGCATTCGTTTTGCCAGCGGGAATCTTTCAAATGTCGATTTCTAACTGGTAGGCACCGTTCAATCCAACGTAATATTTTCCGGTTACAAGCGGCGAAGAACCTTCGAGTCCCTTCGCTTTTTTCGCAATTTCCGCGGGAAAATGGAGTATCGAGGGCGTGAGATTTTGTTTACGAGAATTTTTGCTGAGGTACACATATATGTTCTTCCTCTTTCGCTGCGGAAAAATATTGATGATATTCTTGTTCCTTATTTAATTCAAGTAGCTTGTTTTGTCATTAGTCAAGCAAATCGAACAATCTTGTTCAATATTAAAAAAAACATTGTAAGTTGCTCCTTCTTGTAACGATTTGATGTTTGAGTTGAATTTTACGTTAGAACTGTTAATGATTACAACATAAAACTCTTGTAACGAAGAAATGCAAACGGAAGTTCTATGAGAATTACGAATTGGTCAAAATGAGCAATTTTTATGGGTTCAACTACGACTGTGAGTCTAAAGTGAATTTTAGGCAAATATTAAATAAATGTTTAGTTTAGTAATAAACCCATGTTAAGTTTCATATGATACGTCAGTGTTAGATTTCATATAGATCTCAAATGTCTGTGGTAACAGTATTCCAAAATATCACTTATTTAAAATTTCGAATTTTCACAGTTTTACTGGACTTTTCAGTAGTATGCTATCGCGTTGTCCGATTCGATTGCAATAACATGGATTAACACAGCGAGAAGATGCATTAGCAAGGACCCATCTTGATGTGCATCACACACGGATAAACGTAACGAACTATTCCTTTGCTAAAGGCCTCCTTTGATTCGGACTAAATGGCATAATGCTTAATTAATTACACTTGTATCTTGGCTGAGTATTGGTAGGGGTCAGTTCGCGAGCTTTACTTCCTCGTTCGATTCGACTAAACATTTATTCACTCGGTAATTGGATCTTTTTATCTTATTGCTGTCGTTATTATTAGAACGAGAGACATCACGTTGTTACCATTTTATTTATTTTTCTTGTGATTTTAAATGTTATATTATTTGATTTAAATATATGTACATGGAATCATTTGCATATCCTTAAACCTGATCCTCCACATGATACCCAGCATTTTATTGATTCTAATAATGAACAGAAAAATGTGTAGAATCTTAATTCGAATAATTTAAAATAATAGATAAAAAGATCTTTAATATTTAACATTTAAAATATTATCTATGTTTTATACGTAATAAAAATATATTTAATATTTAATACTAAAAAAACAATAAATACGTGTATTTAATTTTCTATACCTTAATTACATGTACTCCGAAATTCAAAGCAAAGAAAATCTAATTTCCCATAAATTCCACATTCATCATCAAAATCATGTTTATATTAACCGATTGAAGGAACATCAACAGAAACCCATTTATACGTACCAAAACTAGTATGAACCAAATGATCACACTTTCATATCCTTCAGTTCGCTCGCACAATGTTCCTTTTCAATGAGATATCGATAATCGAATCGATGGACACGAGCGAAGTCGTACGGTTTCTGGGGAACGCGAAATCCTTCGATTTAATTGACCTCGGTTACACAAATGGGCAAGGTAGGTCGACCTTAGACAGAATTTCAACGTTCTGTTCCTGGTTAATTCAATTCTCCTGCGTTCGTGAGTTACATAATCGCAAGCAAGAACGCCAATTCTCTTCATGTTCCTATTGTCACCAACACAAAGACACGTCACACAATACATTAAAATGGTTGTCTGACCGCGAGAAAGTCGTCGGGTACTGTACAAATTAATATCATCTGGTGCGTATAACTATTTGGATTACTATTTTCTTCAGGAAATTCGTTTCTCTGTTTTTATTATGAATTTCTACCGAATAATAAAATATTTGAACAATTGCTATTTCTAGTTGGATAATAAAAAAAGTTTTAGTTATATATAGAAACATTCAAAATTCGTAGATAAAACAAGTTTCCTTTTTCAGTGAGATGGTGTCGTGTGTTATATATTCATGAATAGAAAATAAGAAACTTTGAGTGTTATATTGAGTGTTATACATTTTTAGATTGGTTTCAAATTTGACCAATATCTTAGAATATTTTCCATAACACATGCAATGTATACATAAAAATTTTCTGCGATAAGCTTTCACATTTATGCGTTATCCTGTTTAAAGAATCTTTGTAGGTAAATAACATTTTAGTTGAAGATTCCGAATCTTAAGAAAAAAGAGAGAAAAGAACAGAAAATTAGGTAATAAAAAATGGCCAAGATTACGACCTTTTCCCACCCAGACAGTCATTTTCAAACATTGCGATCGTTTTGGCTCTTTATAAATCGCGTGGAACCGCTAAAATGAAGATTTCTCGAGAAATTCGACAATGAATAACTCTTTCTTTTTCTCATTTTTCATTCCCATAATGTCGTTCCTCTTCCTTTTTCTGACTCCTCGATCCTTTTTCCGACAGTCTTTCCATTTCCTGTGTCCTTGCGATTGTTTCTTCTTTCTACCGTGTATTTCACTCTCCTTTTTCATCCTTTGTCTCGAAGCGAAAACTTTAACGATCTCCTAGTATCTGTGCAATCAACGAAAATTATGACCTAACTGCACCTCAGGACTTTAGTCGTCCTTGTAGCGTGATTCGTAATCCTAGAAAGCGCGGTTGTTTCGATATCATCTTTTTTTTCTCTCTTCCCTTTTCACTATCCAGTTGTATTACATTGCTTCGTCCTTGTCGTTTTTCGTCGTTTTAACTTCGTCGTCATGGTGTCTGATACTACTTTTCGTCGCTATGCCGGGTCACTAGTAAGTGAAAATCGGATTGTTTTATTGCTGTCTTGATCACTTCGTTTTAGTCTTTAATATTGGTTTTTTTGCGTTTCTAGTTCCTCAGGATTCCCTTACGTGAAGTTCACGTAATTCTCGTCCTCTATTTTTATCGTTTTATTGTTTTATTCTGTAACACCATATTTTCTAACTTTCTTCTTCGTTTGATTTCATATTTCTCTCTTCTCTTCGAGAATTATTCCTTCTTATTTATTTTTTATTTATTGTACATTGGAGTACTAGGAGTGAAAATTTTATCTGCATTGAATCTATATCCTTTTCTGTGTCTCATATAACATACTTCTCCAACTATACATTTTTTTAAACTATAAATTTACTATTTGTACAAACGAATTATACAAGCTTTTTAATCCATTTTGTGCCATATTAGTGCCTTTGTGTCTTGACTATACTACCAGTGGGACACATATGTTCCAACTCCCCATTATTGCCACCCTGAGTGCTATAAATATATTACTGCGCAATTATCATTTAATAACCCTACCTAACGCACGAGTAATGAAAGATTACCCGTAAAGATTAAATCGTAAAACGGCAAAATAAAATGATAATCTGGCGAGTAAGAGATTAATTTAAATTTTCATTATCCCAAACATATCTACATTGTCGATTCCTATGCTTTCTATCGATTATGGCGTAAAATCTAGAATACTAAGTTTAGTTTATTTTGTTAGAATACTAACTTTCCGTCGAAGATTCTGAGAAACCTTCGTCATTTTAACTGTTCGATTTTGCTGTATCTTACATCTTATACCTGTATAAAAATAGAAAATTTTAAGATGATTTTATAGTTAATGTAGTTATCTAAAGTTAAACGAGAGGACGTATATTTGTCACAGCAATGGACGTATCAGGCGTCGTTGAAAGGATCGATGTCAAGGTTAGTCGTTAACGGTCGACCGGCTCTAGTTCCATTAAGTTAGTGTATTTAAGAGATGACATGGGTGGTGGTAGTTCCGCTCGCGATACACCGGCGAAAATTCGCTCAATTTCCGAGCGCACAACCCAGTTCGATTTATGTTCGGGCGCGAGGAACGATTATTGACCCACTTGGCGAATTTTAATGCATGGAAATTCGCATATAATTCAGTTCGCGGCGGGATCCTTCTTGGTGCTGTGGAACTCGTGCACGTACAGGCCACGGTGGAATGGTTAATCTCATCTTAAAAATCTGATTACACGCGCCTCAACTTTCCAAGCTGCAGCACCAAAGACTGTGAATGTCGTGAATATTTCGTCGTCGAGATTCTAGCGTAGCTCAGGCGAGCGTTGATTAAAGAGGGATGAATCGTTCTGACGAAGATGTTGGATCGTTAAACGAAATATCACTCGGTGTAAATTGCACAGTTCAATCGCGATAGCGTTCTTCGATTCTTTTTTGATCCCTATTTTTTATATCCTCGTTCTGTATAATTTCTTAGTACGAATGTCTTTTTAATTCAATTTTATGGCGAAATCCGTTCTTCTTTAAATTTGTGAATTAATTTGAAAAATTAGAAAGTCGTGACATTTTACACGAATTTTTATTACATTTCTTATCTTTTCCCAATTTCTAAATGGGATATCGTTTATAGGTATTGCAGATATCCTTCTTGCTTCCCTTACTCCTTTCCAATGTTTCTCTTCTTTCAAGAAAGTTGAATCTTATTTCTTTTTAAACTTATCATCTTGTTTCTTTTTAATTACTCTCATAATATTTTATTTAGAGGAAACGGACTGCAATCTTCACTTGACAGTTTCTATTTTATTTGTAACTCCGAATTTGATACATCTGTAATCAATTGATTACTCAATTTATATCGATCTATAATTGATGGAAAAGAGTATTATAATGCTGTATGCATTAAATAGGCTGAAAATTATTACCAGGGTGCAAACTGAAATATTAACTTCACTTAACTACGAATTGAGAGAATTTCCTAAACAGTTAAACGTGCACAATTTCGCACGTTTAGCGATATCAAAGTTTCGCGAGAAGAGGAATTTATGCGGCATGAACTACTTCGACGGGGTGGATACAACGTCCACGATCCGTATCCCGGTGGAAAACGCTAAATAGCTCGTTAAAGCCCGCGAGTATTCCTCCAAAGCGGCCATATACGATGACCGACCGTCTGCTCCTTCAAATTAACGCGGAGTCACGTTGCCCAGAATGTTTGGCCGGCGAGAATGGAGACAAGGAGGGCATCGTTAGGCCTGACTGAATTACGACGCTGCGGAACAGTGGTATATAGCATGTTTAACTAGCGCTCGATGACGCGCCATGCACATGCGGATGCAGATAAGGGGTTGAAGGCAACTGGAAGCCTCAGATAGGAATGGAATTGTGGAATAGATGGGAAATGTTGGAATTCAGTTGTCGATTTAATTGGAAAAATTGTTATTAATATTATTACTTTACGTTTAAATGTCTAGCACCAAAAATTTAACTTGTCACAATTTTGACGTCATCCATTTGAAGCAACTTGGAAAAAAGAATATTTTGACTTAACAGTACATTATAAATAAATCGGAAGATTTATTTGTATAAAATTTCGTTTTCAGTATTTAATTTCGTCATCCTTTAAACAAACAGTTTTTAAAACAAATATTTGTTTTACATCCATATATATATATATTTTTTTTTATCTAAATTATTTTATTAATTTAATACAATTAAATTGATGAAAAGGTGGTACAATTTCTCTTAAAGAATATCCATATTTCACAAATTGCTAAATTTATGGACGTGAAATTCGGCATATAAATTCTTCGTTAAAGATAAGCAAACACGAGTTTAACAAGCAAACGAGCGTTTTCGGAAATTCAACCCTTATGGAAGTGAAAAAGGGATATACTTTTTTCTCAAACGATAAGCGTATCTCTACATCCACTAAAGTTAAAGCCATGAAATTCGGTATATGATCTCTCATTAAAAGTAAACGCATGTTTGAACGTTTTCTGAAATCCAACTCCTAAAGGGTATTCGATCAAAGAGTAATAAACATAAATTTAAATACTGTGCGGGCGAGGCTGCAGGTGAAAAGCTAGTCTTAATATCATCATTTTATTAGACTCACATAACTATATACGTATGTATTGATTTTCCTTTAAGTCGCACATCCGCATCAGGTGTTTTCATTTTTTTCGTCCCGATTTCCAATTGCATAGTGCATCCCAGTTCCATCCAGCTGTATTCGATAATTGCAGGAAAAACGAACTCACCTTCACCCACAGAAAAAACCATAACAAAAAGTTTATAAAAAGGAGAAGCTTCTCCCCTTTCTTTTGTAATCAGACAATTTAGAGACGCTTCCAGGAGAAAAGTCTGGCTTTGTCCCGCGCTTGTTTCCGCCCAGCGTCTATTAGGAGTGGCTGAAAGAAATCGTTGGCCCGAATTCGAAACGCTTTCGGCGTGCCTTTCATTATATCCGCGTCTCTAAAAGACAAGTTCACCGGGGCAAAGGATGCACCACTGCTGACAGGAATATGTGACTACGTGGATTCCAGGTTACTGGGAAGTATAGAGAGTATAGTTCCTCTATACTCTATAGACTTCGCGTAATATATACTTTCGTCCGACTTTTTGCGTCGCGTCCGGAGAGCGGTTCCTCTTCGTGTCCAAAGGCTTTCGATTATCGCGACTCCTCTGTAGAATGTACCATCTCTCTGTAATATGCTTTCCCTTTGATACAGGCAGCGGTCGAAACTACGTACCGTCTCTCCGGACTTCCAACCACTTAACTTTTTTATTTTCAAATTTCTGGCCTTTTTATTTGTTTTATTATATCAATGTTTTTTATTCTTTATTCTTTCATGGAAATTGTTATACGTCGTATGGCATGTACATTGCCGTGCATAAGTATTTAGATACTTGGTACAAACCAATCAAAAGATTGATCATTTTTCGTTTCTCTACTGTTAATTCTTTATTTCTTACCATAACTGGGATCAAATGTTGTGTTAAATTGAAATTGAAACGAGGAATAGGAGCTGCATCAGTCAAGTTTCATATTTATCTGTAGTAAATAGTTGACACGTCGTAAGGTCTATATAAACGTTTGAAACGTGGTTAGAAACACATATTCGAATAATTCTAAGATTTCAACATTCGACAGATACAATTAAAGTCACTTAGCTTAAACGTTTCCGTGGAAGGAATTTTCATCCACCTTCAATTGTTGCTTTTTTATTTATACCAATTAATATCAACTATTGTTTTTATCGATATTTACTAACTTTATACAATATATAAAATAAATAAGATTAGAAAGGAAAATTGGATTAGAGGGTCCAAAATGTGTAAGTACTTATGCCAAATAGTGTATGATATATTCAATAGCTTTTGATAGATTTAAAAGCAAACAGCTTTCTACGAGTATATGATTCTTCATCGGGGATATGAAATTTAGAGATCATAATTCATCGCGTCGGAGAACTAATTTTCTCTCACTTCGTCTCGAACGTTTTGAGTTCTCCGTATTCTTGGTGGTTGTTAGTGCTTGATACGAATAAATATTGCAAATGAAATACATGTCAGCGACGAGATTCCACCGTGAGATTGCAGATACTGCGCTCCATCACACTCTGTAGAACTGAACCACCAGGGAGCGGTACTTTGTTATATAGAGTAGTCCATCACAATCTGATTTTAATTTTTCATATGTTTAATTTATTATTTCTTAATATAAGGACATGACATTACTAAATTATTACGATTATACGATTATAGGATATTCGCAATCATTCACAGTCTAATGGTTACTATAGATATTTATAAAAATTCATATATTTACAAATAGAAATATAATTAAAAAGAATAAAAAGATGTTAGGTAGAAAATCGTTTTACCTACTGAATATTGTAGAAAATACTATATTTTTGATATTTATTAATTAATTCAATTTGCGTTGCGGTACAGTTTGCGTTCAGCTCTTGCATTATAGCAAGGAAAGAGAATTTTTTCAGTAAACTTCTTGTTATTAGAGGGTCAAAAGGTCCCCTTTCCTATGGAGTTTCGTGGTAGTACCGTTAGGTTCGGTTTTAATTTTGAAGCGCTCTCGTGTTTGGGAAGAGGGTGAAGGTTGAGTGAAGTTGAACGGTGGCGAGGACTTTTTTGGAAGTTGCGGGAGAACGCGTGCCGACACTTGGGAATTTCTCATTTGCGGGAAGGGCACGAGCTTTTTCTGTTGTTAAGGAGAAGAAATTGGCTTTCTGCGGGATAATGCGAATTTTGATCTATTGAAGCAATAAAGTGTCTTGGTTAGTCAATAAAAAAAATCAAAAATGAGAAAAATGTCACAGAGAATTTCTTTTGATTCTTTCTGTGCAACGGAATTTTTCAAGTACCATTTTTTATGTGGCTTATCTTTATTCCACGAATCACTTTTTATATCAATTTTTGTCATTTTTATTACTAGAGATAGAGATACGTATGAATCTCTCCAAATTGATCCACTCCACTTTTTGTCAGTTTCTCTGTTTCATTCAGCATTATTGAATATTAATATAAACGTACGATATTATTATTATTTATTATTCAATGCAGTATTTAAAATTAGATATAATATCTACTCTATGGAATATATTATTCTCTATTATTCAATATAATTTTACTACCTCTCGTATATTACACGTGGATTAAACAAAATCATTATTCACAGCAAAGTTTATATCGATAAATTGTTAGCGGATAGAAATATTCAAACGTTAAACTGTAGAAATGAATAGAAAATTGAATAAGTAATTAAAAGTAAGCCATGGATAATAAATATTACGTCGAACCAAGATCTGTATAGATCGTCGTCTTTAGAGGATTTGAAAGAACCTGCGTCAGACAGGATGATACAAGAAGATGAGAGCAAATGCCGACGAGGTTCGTAGTATTAACAATAACAGTAACATTCTTTGGCGCAAAGAGGTCGTCGGAAGAAGCTGGAAGCCGGATCCGGATCTTTAATTTCCTGGGCGAATAAAAATCTCTGCTCCTGCTCGAACGACGGGGGGAAGCTGACTGTTGGAAAAGATTGAATGCGAACGCGAAACGAATTCAAGAAAGAGCGAAAGTCTGACGGTGCGAAAAAAACATGATGGAAATTGAATTAATCCGAGCACAGACTGATATCGTAATTGATCGATAGGACTATTGGACTCTCGATTAATTCCCATAGGTAGTTCGGGGAATGAAAATGAATTTTCCAACTTCTTGTTCCTCGCTCTTTAGAATCGTTTTTAAGAATATGCGTAATGTAGAAAGGCAGTGGTAAAGTGTGTGAATTAAAAAGAATAGAGAAGATTAAAGGAGGTGAAAAAATTGATATTTGAATTGATTATCAGACGTGTTATTCAATACATTTAGGTATATTGCAATATTGGTAAATGTACAATACTCAAATTTTTGGCTTATAGTTAAACTTGAAGTTTTTTTAATCTTGCTAAGAGTACATAGTTACGATTATGGAGTATATTATTAAAATTATTTGTCTTTGATAATTCGATAATTGACAATAACAGTCTAACTTACAACGAATATTTTCTCTTTCTAAAATAGATATTAAACTGAAATCAAATTAATATCAATTTCAAAAGAAGTACAAATTGATAACTATACTTTTTGATTTCAGAACCTGCTAAATTGTAACATGAAAAGAATTCAATATAAAGTTTTAAGGATTTGATTAAATCCTAACTTTTGTCACAAATACTAGTCGATATTGCTTATACCAGGCTATAAAAAATGTTCCGATTAACCCTTCTGCATTGTTTGGATGGTTTTCGATCGAATCATATTTTTGCGTTCTTGGAAAATTTCTCCTTGGCTGTAAAAAAGGAAGTAACATTATTCCAAGTATTTCTTCACAAGGCAATATGAATCCTTCTTTTTCCTTTTTTTATTCAATGACCAGAAAACGGAAAAATTATTCTCAGCATCTTCTCGCAAGACAATATTAATTCTTTCTCATTTCTCTTCCGTTCCAAGATAAAAATACGGGGAAATTATTCTAATCATTCTTCACAAGAAAATATTAACCTTTCCATATTTCCTTCAAAATCAGCAAACAAAGAACCACCTCAAACATTATTTCACAACATCGTTTCCATTCCTTCCATTTTCAAAAATAAACGAATAACCATCTTTTTGTCTGATAATACTAAATTTCTTACTTCTTTCCTCAAAATGCAAATATATGAAAATTAACTCTGCCGTTGTTTACGATACTCTCGCAAGTCAACCCTTCCCTATTTACCCTTAGGTTAAAATCAGCAAACAAGATACCACCTCAGGTATCGTTTTGCAATAAAGCGTCAACACTTAACCATTCCCCTTCCACTTGTAGGTCAAACTGACGACAAAATTATTCCAACCATTTTCTTACAAAGCAACACAAACCCTTTCTCACCCTTTGTCCCTATGAAATAACTTTTGACGAAACGTTCGCCGAAGAAAGTTAATTCCTCTGTTTCCATGCGACCGCTACGAGATTGCTTTGTAACTTGGCTCTCGTTGCAGGATCGTTCGACCCTAAAGTGTCAGGGCCGCGCTGGGTCCAAGGACGCAGCTTCCGCACGTCCTTTTCGTTTGGAGGCGCGTGCACGCGGTAGCACGTGCCGTTGTGCTGTATATGGTTATGTGTGCAATCGAGGCCGGCCAAATGAATGTTTAACGAACGGACGTGGGCTATAATTCACACTGCCAGGTTAAAAAGATGAAGCCTCCGCTACCCGGATAAATGGTACTCGTGCATGTGTGTACATTCTCACGGAGCTCGTTAACGTCTTTGAATTCACGGCCGGTTAAATAACCCAAAAAGAAACAATTAGAATCGTTACGGCCGCAGCTAGCTGGTCTTTGCCTTATTCGACTCGAGTATGGACCTGGAACGACGCGTATACAGGATGTCACAAAATATGCCGATTCTAGATATCAAAACGATGGAGAAGGTTCAGGCGGCAGAAATGTTATTCGGGGTTTGTTTTTCAAGTTATAGACAATGCAGTTTTATGTTGGAAATATGTATACTGATATCTATGGATTAGTTAACAAACTCTTCTCTCTATCTCACGCTTCATGTTTCTTATGGTCCATGAAATAAACGATTGTATGATATGGACTAGATTTCGATTGTTATGTGAACCCCAGAAGCTAGATTGATCAACTCTATTTTTCATTGGTTTCTTAATTTCATTACATAAATTCATGATCAATATTTAGTTCTCAAGAAACAGATCACTTACCTATCTCCATAAGTTCATTCATTGTGCTATGACATAAGTAATAGTAAATTCTAAAGTAAACCCAAAAAGCAGTGTCCGTAACGTCATCACTTTTTTACGCTTTTCAATTTATGGATCTGATCAATGTGGCTTCTGAACGGTTCGTATTACAGTGAAAAACATGGACTATGAGTGGGATAAAGAAAAAAATTCGTCGATCAATACCAGCATATTTGTAGTATAAAATGAAATTGCCCATAATTCTTGTGAAATACCATTCTTTGTCCATGAAGTTTTCCCATCATCTTTACGTTTAAAATCAACCTTATGAATATTTGCCACATATTTTATGACACCCTCTATCTGTTTAAACGTCGAGGGTTCGTGTTACTTGTGTGCCGTGGTGAAACGTGCACAGGGTATCTAGAATCTTAGAAAATTCACGCAGACTTGAAGAAAGAAAACGTCGAGGTTTAAAAAGCGGAGCTAAGATTGCTTCATCGACCGCTTTTAATTCCTTTCCCCACTCTTTTCATTTCACACTATGTTCAGATGTTAACTCGTTTCCATCCGAAAGACGGGGATCGAGGGATAAACGTCGTTACGTCGTGTAAACAGTTGAGAATGAATTTTTCATTAAAACACGAAAGCTTGATGAACGTGCACCGGCTGAAGGGCGGTGATGAAGGTATCAATACTGTCGATAATTTTATACACGAAACAAATTTAGCTCGACGGAGGCGCCGAGGTCAAGGCCTCGACTATTGCATAACCCATTTTCGACGAACCAACGCCAAAGGCATTGCTTGTTTTACATCGATGAATATTTAAAAGCAGGAAACGATATTGATAGGGGTAGCCCGACACTTCTGACGATTAATTGTTGGACGAGTGTTATCGCAGTTATCGTGGAATGCATGAGGGTTCGAGGGTATTTCGATGGACGACGACGGATTTTAATTTGAAGCTTATCGGTGATTGCAAATGTTTGGTTTGGAAGGATCGTAAAAGAAAATTCTGGGAAAGAATGAATAAGCATGGACTTTAATTCTCTACTTGTTAACCAATGTAATGTAAACGCTTGCTTTATTGTTCTCGTTATGTCAGTAAAGTGATCAATAACCCATCCCTGTTCGAAGTTCAAATTTTGCGAAACGTTGCGAATTTTCTTTTTTCGTTTCTTCATAAAGTTTTTAAAAATATCTCGCATCTGGTTCGATGGATATATACAGTTCATTTAAAAACCACTCATTAATCCATATCCAATTCTTTCGCGATGAATTCGCCTAATTCTTAGCTTAAAATATTCTCCCTTGAACACATAGTCCAACTAATGACCAGGACGTATATATCTTGCCTGATGAAATATTATTAATACAAAGGTTAATCCCTCAGTCGGATAAAATCGAGCCGGGTTGAACCGTAAGATAAATATTTGTGGAAGATGGTTCGTACTTTCCTAACGTTTCGTTGAAACGTTCTTGAAAGTTTCAATTATGTATTAAATATTCTCGCAGACTGCCGTAACAAAGCGACGGATTAAAAACATCCTGACTCCATTGAACGTTTGTCTCACTCAGAAACTTATAATAACGTGGGTATACGTTTAAAGTTTCACTTTTACATTTTATCGAAAAGGAGACGCACAGAGATTGAAAACAAATACGTCGCAGAAAACATCACGGAGTACACTAGAATCCTGTTTTCTACGGACTCTTACATCGCTCTTCTCTTCCCTTAAATCTACTTATAAAAGCTTCGACTAACGAGAAAGGTACGGTATCACTCGAAAGGTTAAATGCATATCCATTGCAGAGAAAGAGAGAGACGAGGAAAAGAAAGAGCTTCGAGTCCTCTAACCCGAAAGAATTATTGTATCTCAAAGAGTCGCGATGATTTCATGGAACTCGACTGCAAAGAGTAGCTGCGCGAAAAAGGGTTACTAGAGAGGGAAAAAAACGATCGCAAAGGGGTTGCACGAGCTTTCTGCACGTTCGCCGCTGATGTCAATGACAGTAGTTCTCGATGTATACCATGAATTTCTATTCGAAAGATGTAACGCCGACTCGTTTCGCTTTTTCAATCTCTTGTGAATTCCAGCCAATAAATATTCACGGACGAATGCTAAAGGAACGATTCGAAGGAGCCAATCTTTTTCCATACTCTTTTGTAGAAGATTCCTGATGGCCAAGAAGCCTATAAATAAAGGGTATAAATAGAGAAATACTTATTCGTAAATTCAACTAACGATAATCATATTGTGAAAAGTTTTATTTCTATTGTTTCCTATAATGAAAGATTTTTTTGAAGAATACATTTATGTGTATTTTCATAATATATACATATATTTCGAAGCAATATAAATGTAAAATGGCTTTGAAATTTTTATTACATGTAGTAATTACCAACTAAATTAAGTTGAACGTGGTATAAGAGCTCTCTCTATCTACATATTCGCCATTGCATATTTATAAGAATCTGAGTTTACACAAACGTGCACAGTCTCGTAACAATATTTTTTGTTATTTATTCGAATATTTACGACGAATATTTTTATTTATTACCTTATTGTTGATTTGCGAAAGTAAAATGATAATAATTGTCTTAAATAATATAAAGTAATAACAAAATAATCATTTGATTGTATTATACTTCTTGCTTTATGGAATAAGATTCCGACATTTCTTTCAATTCTTTTACTTGATATCCAAACATTTTTGACATACTGACATACATACAAATTCATTCCATAGAAATAAATATAAATTTATTCAGTTTACTTTAATACGAATAATATTTGCATTTACTGCCATGAGTTACATAACATGTATATATGATTAATTATCTTCAGGCATAAATTAAAGCCCTGTGTTCAATGATTCCTTTGAGTGATGTGACATGATGAATTATAAATGAAATTTAAACTTATGAATATTTATATACGTATTTTAATATTAAAGAGGAACTGCTGTAATTTCTCGATAACAAAGATAGAACTGATTTCAACACAATAATTTCTAAATCAAGGAAGATAAAATCTATATTCCAAATAATTATAACCCACGCTTCGTAAATATTTATTCCTAGTTAAAATTACATGATAATGACAATTACTTTTCTTAGTAATCTAGATATCTATGCCGCAAAAATATGAAAAATATAAGGGAAAAATTTCTTTGCATAGAAATATTCGAATCCAATTTTCCTGCTCGTGTTTTTTCTATACTTAATAAAAGGAGAAATTTTTATCATCGACTAATTTTAATAATGTATGCATATATAGATATTAATAGTAGATAATAATAGATAATAATACTCGCTGTAATTCAAGGTTCGATAGAACAATTAATTTGGGCCTCATTTAAATTCACAAACTGATTGCCAACTCTACCTAAATCTCAAATATCTCCACTAACCTAAACTTAAAGTTCACGCTAATCTGCTTTCTAAGCCAAACTTATACGTCGCCATACGTCAATATTATACACAAACCAACGTCTCTATATAAGTGTTATTGATTAACTAAATTCTATAATTTTTCGACTAACTGCGACTGAATTTCATACGAAACCATTGGGGATATTCGACGAAAATGTATTCGTATTCTGTATGGAAAAGATTTCGGGACAGCCCGACCAGACACCATGGTTAACAATGTTAGCCAGTGGGTTAGATAGCGGGACTAAACTAAATACTTAGGTCTATTACAACTTGGTCAAAGTTAGATGAGACAGTAAATGGGACAGACAACACTGTTTCATCTCATCGCTATTCTTGCGACGTTTCCTCCTTCCGTCTGGAGAATTACCCAAAATGTGTATTTTAGATTAGAAGTTTCGGTGAGTGTTTAAACGTGAATAAGCTAGATTATTCGCAAAGAAAAGTTTTCTGGTTCATATGGAATTTCTGTAGCTTCTGTTGATTTCTTCGTGTCGTTCAGTTTTTAAACAATCGTTTTCAATATTTTAAATTAAATCTACCGTTATCCTCTATTATTCTTCACATTAGAATACCTTCAAATATTAGCAAATGTATTCGCACAACTATCATAAAAAATTGTTACGTCCATATCTTGGTATTTCATTATCACTATAATGAAACGCGGTTGTCAAAATTATATTGACAAAATTTGAATTTAATCTGAAAATATATATGGAAGTTACAAGATATTTTCTGCAAATTTATATTTACCGAGAAAATAACATACAGTGTGAATAGTCACCTTAAGTATATAATAAGTGTTAAAGATGACCCTACCGAATGCTGAAACTTATTAATAGTTGTACTAAATATCTTATAACTTTCGTATATATTTTCAGAATCGTTTAATTTTATCGATATAACCATGGTAGTTGGGTGTGATTATAGTGCTAATGAAATTTCAAAATATTTCGTATAACACATAATATTTTCATGAAAGACGTCGACAAGGATATGAATATTTTCGCGAGACACCGTACCATTTTTTTTTCTTTTTTAATTTTGAAATCCTTTATTCATGAAAGCTGTAGAATACATAAAATATGATAAGAAATTTAACGTTTTGAAATATTTCTAATATCTAAAAAATTTTGTCACGACAATATATCGTTTTCATAATTTTTTCGTAAGTGGAAAAATATTAAATATAAAATATTATTACGCAATTAAATTTTTACGCAGAAAATGATTAAATTGATTTGTTGTTTCTATCACACTACCTATTTCTTTTTTTTTTCGGTTGGTTCAGAAAGAATCAATTTCCCGACAGCACCAATTTTGGTGACATTTCAACTGAACAAACTTTCAATTTTCTTGCTAACTGATCGAGTTTGTTGATCGCACAAACAATAACAGAGAAACGTTCAATAGAATACCAAACGTACTTCTGAGAATTTCATCGGGTGGCTAGCTAGCTTTGATTTATTGGACGCAATTATTCCAACGCTGAAACTGCGTTATTTGGTTGTATTCAGCGTTAATCGACCTAAAAATCTCTCTATTTCTGGTATTCCTGAGTCTGATTGTTAATGTCAATGCACACTGCAATAAACAAAAAGTATGAAACGCCAATTCGATGCAATTTCCACAATTTCTTCTGAGTTTTTTCTATCCAAACATTTTTCTATGATATTTCACGATTGAATTATACCTTGCATTCATTAAAATTATATCCTACTATTTGATTTGACAATTGTTGAAAAATTTAAAATTCGTTGATTATGATGAAATATCAAATTAAACATACCTATAACTTGCAATTCATACCCAATAGAATTTCCACAAAACATTTAATGGTCTTAAAAAATGGTCCAACCTCATCCAATCAATTGTTCCAAAAAAAGAAACCCCTCCTCAAAAAAGAAGAAAAACTATACAAATGGAGAATAAAAAAAATGAAAAGGGAATAGTTTAATGGGAGACCAGAAAGGCAAATCGAGTAACTGGAATGAATCTCTATCAACTACCACTAAATCTGCTGGTCGGAGATACGACGAAAAAACGGTTCTACAAATTCGGTAACGAGCAATCGGTGCTCGCTCGTACATCAGATCGTTGGTGATTGTTCACGTGGTGCGGCACGCATCTGAGCGCGAACTCGAGGAAGTGGATCGGTTCCAACGGCTACCAATTAATTGCCAGGATGCTGCGGTCGGGAACGGTGATTTACGTAACGGCCGCTTGTTCGACTGACTCCTCGCGCGAAACATTTACATTCGTTGCCCTTAAATTCGAACGAAATTGCGGCTGTCCTGCGGTTGGATGCGTTTAATTAGATCTCATCGCAAAGTAACACAGTTTCAATAATATAGGTCAACCGATCTGTTCAATCACCCGAACGTACGTCGCTCCAACTAACCGTTTTCGGCACGGAAAATGTCTTCGACGTGCTTCATTTTTTCGTTCTTTCTTTTTATAATTGTTAATAAAGATAATTTGTGATCGTAAAGTTTATGATAGGGAGGATTATTTGCTATTTTCAAGAGATTGAATATTTTAGTATTAATTGCTACATATTTCTACGATTATATTATCATATATCATCTTTATTGTAATTTGTATTCTTATTGGTGGACAACAATTTTTTAGAATAACTGTTACTTTTGCTCACTGATAGTAAGCGTTCAAATAATTTTGAGGGTATATATCCTTGTGCACATATTTTATTTAAATTCGAAAATTTTTAAGCATTAAAAATATAAATATTTTTTGTCGTCCTCGATTTAAAAGGAAGAAGATTCGTACACTGTATCTTCATTTCCACGATCGATGTTTTACGAAAAAGTCACAAATCAAGGAAATCTGAAATCGTGTAAAAAGCTCACCGAATCGTGTAAGAGTTATCTTCTAAAAAGCATAGATAATCATTGTCCCCATCCATTGCAGCGATCGCCCACATATACATCACATTTATCGGTCTGTTTACGTTCGAAACGATTAGCGAATCGAAAACTGCCCGTATGCAATTATTGCGTGTACCGTCGTCGTCATGCTAGCAAACGATTCCATGCTATACCAGAATTAAAGAAAAAATAATTGCATTATGTGTATTTCATATTTACTTTTATCATGATCTTTTTGTTTTTATACGATACTTTATTCATTTGAATTTTATATGTTGTATTTTTATTATTCAACAATTATTTAATAGTAATTTACAATTATTTAATGTTATTTTTACAATTAAATAGTCTTAAGTTAATTGAAAAGGATAATCTAAATGAGAATATAAAAATAATGTTATGTAATAATTATGAAGGTGTGTGTGTGTGTACCTTTCCCTAAGGTCTAACATAAAACTCATTCATACTTTCTGAAATACCTTTAAGGATGCCCTCAGACAATCAATAATATCGGCAATATTTCAATGTTCTCAAAGAGGATACTGTATTGACAACGGACGATATTGTATTGACAATAAATGTTGATCCTTTTAGTTAAAAACCTTGAAATATTGACAATATATATTAATAGTCTGAGGACACCCCAAGAATAAACGAAATAAAAAGAAAATGTAATTATAATAGAATTCGCACGAAAGTTAAATTTTGAGTTAAATCGTATAAAATTAAACACAATAGGGTGATTAATTAAATTATCCTCTAGAATGGAGCATATTGCATATATTATTTTAAAAATTCTTTCTCTTTGTAAATAAAAATTTCTTAAATCTACTCTCTTAATCACTAATTATTAACTTGGATAATACATATTGCTGTTCCGAAACTAAATAGTTAACGCTTCCAACTAAAGTTCGTCGAACATTTAACTTTCCATCAAGACCTTAGTACCATCACTTTCAATCAATATGTGTCCTATCAAATTTCCCTTTCAATATCGAAAGGTATTCATCTTCCGCAGCCTCTAAAATCTTACTATAAAACTTTTTTTAATATATCATCATCTTTACAAATGGGTTGATGGATATAAAGTGTCATTTCTTTGCAGTTTGAATTTTATGGGTAAATGTAAATATCACCCATTAAATTTTATTAATTTATTTGAAAATTTGCTACAAAACACATACATTGAAAGCTAAAACGGCTTATAATAAAAATATCAAAATTTCGTTGTATTGACTGTTATAAATAATTTGTGAAATTTTTACGTATTCGAAAAAAAATGCCGTGGGAGTCAGAAATTTAAACTTAATCTTTTGGGAAGTTAAATATATCTCCTGTTTCACCTACGCAATTTTCAATGCATAAATTTAAAGAGAAACTGTGACAATTCCACTCCGAAAATTTTTCCATTCTTAAACTGGTAATTCTCTTATAAATCTATAATAACGAACCAAATTAGTCGCTGTATAAATTACATTGAATTACAGGAAAATTATAATACTTTTAACTAGATTATATGTCCAATTTTTATGGAAAGAAATATTTTACATGTACCATCCTAATATTAACAACGTAAGGTAAAAGGAAAAATATTTCATATTTTCCGCTCGCTATTTTTCAACTATTTAATCGGCGACAGCTCGGACAATCTTTCTTTCGAGGACGAAGAAGGAAAGGTTGTTCCCTCGTCACGTGCAGTTCTATGAAAGCGTTCGCTCGTGAAAGTCCCGGTCGAGGCCGCTGTTCCTGAAACGGCCGAGGACGATGGAGTGGAAACACGTTTCCTCTCGACGATCGAGAGGACGCCTCCACATCGAGAGTTCGACGCGTCCGATCGCGTTTCCGGAAGTCGAATGCTTTTGTTCCTCTGGTCGCGCTTCTCTAGAGGTTAATTCGATATAGAGACCGCTGTCCACTTGTCCCTTTTCGCTCTCTTCAACTAGAATAGAGTTGATGTGATCGCAGAAAATGGCTCGAGGAATAGAGCTGTCGTTGATTGATCCTTCATCCAACGAATTGAACTTTGATAAATGCAGGAGAATAGATGGAGATCATAATACGTTTTTATGACTTACCATTTTGTACTATTTAATATTTTAAACTGTAGAAAATATTGTTCTTTCTCTTTTAAACTTTTTATTAGGTTTTGAAATAAAGGAAATAAATGAGGAAAAAAAGGAAATGAGGATTATGATATGAAATGGTGATTGTATTATATAGAGTCACTGATAAGCATTGTACGATTTTTCCACACCTTTTAAAAATCTAAAATGGTATGAACGTTAGATTTAGAATTAAACGACCTAGTTTCATCCGTGGGATACGAACATACGATATATAGATTTGTAGATTTATTAGAAATTTGAAAAAGTTTTGTAAAAATTAGTAACAACGACAAGGAATTATCTTTTACACATAGGATTTCAAAATTGTGAATTTCTCTAACGTATTGTGTATTTTCTGTTTCAGGTAAGAATTCACGAATTCTCAAAAGTATTCAATATGTTTGAGGATGGAAGAATAAAAGTTCGGATTCCATAAACCGTAAGTTATGAAGAATTAAAGACCGTCCTTCTCAAAACCAAAATAAGAATCAAATTTGAGAAAAGTTACTTCCAATGTGCGTCTGCGAAGGGTTGAAACGACATTTCTCAAAACCACAGTCAAATTAAAAAAGAGGAGGAAAGTTTCAAGTACCGAATCATTCGTTCAACCCTTTTGTAACCTTCACACGTCTTCATCGTTTCAGAAAAATTTGTCCATCGTACCTTCGTCCTTCGTAACCCTTCGCGATGAGAAATCGATACTTATTACGTTCCACGGAGATGCCTCGTGAATCAGTCGACCACGTGGAAAAATATCCGTCTGGGTGGTCGTAAACGTTCGTCCGTGAACTGTGTATCGAGCCACGCCAACAGCGTATATATGAAATTTATTTCTTGATTCGTGATGTGCCCCTGGGAAAGCTGGTGGTTCGTCCGTAAAACAGGTTGCCATAGCTACACACGGTTACGGGTGCCTTGAACCTTCGTATGAATCGTCTTCCTCCGTTTACAAAGCCTCTCGTCATGTTTTTAGCCTTGTAATTCCAATTCCTGGCCATTCTAAAGCTGTTTCGTCGATAGATTGAGGGTTAGTTTCTCTGTCCATCGACGAAATCCGGAGGTAGTCAATAGAAATCACCGTCTCGTGTTGTGTCAATAACCCAGCGAATGCTGTTATTTTAAAACATGTTCCAATGTCTGGCTAGAAGTCAATGTCAATGTTTTATCAGACGATGAATTTATTGTGAGATTATTGCTAGTGATATAAAATTATCTACTAGCATTAAATATAGAAATGAAATTCTTCCGAATTTTGGGTACAGTCGAACTTTTATTTCGAAGAAATCAAAACAGATGATCATTAAATTAACTTCCATTATTGTTTATGGAATAATACGAAATTTATTGTGTTTAGATCTAATCAATCAATATGCAAATACTGTATATACTACTGATGCTAGATACGAATAGTAAATACTTCTAGCTACTGTATGTACCTGAGTAATTAGATTTAGAACATCATAAAAAACATTCAATTGATCAGAGTCTGACTGCCAAAAGAAGCTCAAGCATGATACCCTTAAAATCTCCACTTCATTACATAGGTGTGACGTCAAATTTCTTAAGAATTTCAGTAGGTGTAGTCGTTACTATACGTTTTTCATTACTAACCATTTTGTACCTACATGTACTACATATGTAAATCAAACTCAAACGTACTAAAACTTTGGGAAATTGATTTCAAGTAGTACTTCATCCCCATGCGAACTTCAATGTCACAATTTCATTACTTACTTGGCTCTCCACGTTTCCGAAATTTCCGTCTCGAGTACATCTGCTGAAGGTTTGCTCAGGTGAACGCGAATAAATCGATGGCCGTATGCAAATATCGTCGTGTGAATATCACCGGGAGGCTTCTCGCGTATGCAAAGGAGAACCTGGGCCATTTTCACGGCGGAACTTCCCATGGATGAGCTGGTCACAAATATGAATAATTTTCGTGAACCATGGTTGGAACAACGCGGAAGAAGTGATTCAGGATAAAAGTCGCGGATACATTTCCTTTTTACGCGATCTTCGTTGCGATCGAGTTGAATGCTTGACTTTCGTAATATTTCAATTGATGGTTCTTAGAATTACACGGAAATTTGCGAAGAAACCGAGAATTTTTAATTATTATTTTTTAAAGTAATCGTTGGGTGATATTCTTCTTCTTGTTATTCGTTTATTCATAGTCACATCAACCAGCACGAGATTATTAGCCACGACTGGATAGTATTTGCATTCTGTTACACGTGGAAAAGCATGTGTTTGTTTTAAAATATTAAAATTTTTCGAAGCTGACGTTTAATCAATGTTTTGTAATATTTTGTAAAAATGTGGCTGGATTTTTAATTTGTGTTTTGATATATTAAGGCCTTGCAAGGGCAATTTTTTAGTAATTGGGGAATGTGCTGAACCCTTTTATGTTTTTTGATATTAATTAGGTATTAAAATTTCTAATTGTTGCAACAATACTCCAATTATTCAAAGATCGTAATAATTACTGTAACTTGTAGTTTACAGCAATGTAGGTAAATAATTATCGTAATAATTAATGTAACAGTTTGTAACTTTTCTTCGTACAAGGAAGCTGGAGCTCAAAAAGGACACTATAGCTAAAAGGATATTCGAAGATCTGCGGGTCAGCCAAAATAAACATCCCGCTTTGTAGTGGCCATTTTGTTCTGAGGTAACATGGTTTCTCAACTTTAATAAGCTGAAAACCTGAATATATCGCCCACGCAACCACTTGTGCCTTAGATGAATTTTTTCGTACGATGCCGTGGTTACACTTTATAATATCCGTCTTCAACGGAATTTCGTGAAAATGAGCCGGCCAAACAATTTTCTTTGAGGAGAAAAAAACGAAACGAAGAAAATATCCATCATAATTTTCTTTAGAAGAATTATTACAGGCTTAATCACAATTATTATCTTTGTCATATTATTCTTATCAGTAATTATATCTGATTATTCTAAGAAAATACTTCGAACGTAATACATTTTCGATTTATTTATTACGGTCAACTCATTAAAAATTCTTCTAATTGCAATGTCTATTAAAATAGAAAGAAAACAGTTTTTAAAAAGAGGAATATATTAAAAAATCGACAAAACGAATCAAATCTTTCACTGACATCAGCTTTAGGAAAATAATTACCAAAGAAATTACGTTTCCCAATGGACAGCGTTTTTTGACGTCGTAATTTGACGACTAACGATTTTTTAGCAAAGACCTTCAATTACGGATGGATCGTTGCTGAAGAATCCAATTAGTATCCGAATTGGTATCTCGCGAGACAAAAACCAGGGCCGTTCGCTATTGAAAAGAACTTGAGTTATAAATGGTGGATAACTTCCTTTTATTGCGTGACCGCTTATAATATTTGATTTCGAAACGTAGATATGAGAAGGAAGAAACACTCGGAGACTGTGGATGCAACAAAAGGTTTCGTTACTTCGTAAAACAATCGTTTCTAGAAAACTGATACCAATAATAAAATACTTGTACTAATTGTGCTATATGGTATAGACATAAAATGTCGTTGCTATATATGATGTCAATTATAAATAAATAAGCCATAAATTGAATGATTCGAAATGGTACATATACCTATATCAATTTCATATACTTTTGTGTATCGGTGTATTTAAAAACTGTGGCTGTATCTATGTTTTAGTTACATTCTACATTTTAACATACATTAAACAATACATTTTCTCATTTTCTCCGAGAAAGTATCGAGGTGCTTACATATGCCTTAAACGTATCTATTATTGTAGTTCAAAATTTATTACAATTCGAATTTTATTTTTTGACAATTTTAATTTTAGTATACGCTATAACAAGTATTAAAATGATTCTTCATCACATTTTCGTTTTTTTCACGTTTTGTTCACGTCGCTTATCACGTGGATTGTGTCCGATAGTTGATTCCATAACCGAGACGAGTCATCGTCTGACTAGCCACGTTCCTTTTCTACTGCGACTACCGACCATTCGCCTGGCGTTTGCCGTTGTATAGTAATATGGAATTATATCATATACTATTTATATATATCACATATTAATATTCTATTTGTGATTTAGTAAATAAGTTTTATAATTAAAATAAAAGTGTTAATAGATTATGTAATTTTATTATATATTTTCGAAGGAAAGATCGAAGTCGTAAAGATTCAGGAATTTGCTATTAGAGTTCTCTGGAAAGTATCGTTTTACTCTAAGGAGAATAGGGAACATGAATTGGAGCATGAATTCTAACCTCTGAACCGAATCCTGATGCCAATATATCGACGCACTAACTTGTGTGTTACGTGTTCTAGTACACTGGGTGACTCTTACGTTTATAGGAAATGTAATTGACAATTTCTGAATCAATTTATTTCATTGTTGATGTTTCTTCTTTCTTATGTGGATTATTTAGAGTAGAAATACAGTATATTATATTCAAACATTCTAGGGTAAAGTTTCTCGTTTAACGGAAAACATGTTGGACTACGAATTACCAATTCCAGGATTACGAATTAGAAGTGAAACTAAAGGTTTTAATAAATTAAATAATTTGAAAGTAAAGAATGAGAACAAAATCTACATTTAATATCCAAACTACACTTTATCTAATATTTGATATTGCTTGATTTATCTTGAATAATAAATGAAATAAAATTGTATATACGACAACTCTATCCCTGGAATTTTTTAATTCTAGCTTTGATAATTCTTATAAATATGCAATAACGAAACTAGTCGATCATTACTGTAAAGTGGATTAAATCGCATAGAAATTACTTTAATTAAATATACAATATTTTAGAGAAATTAACACAAATTTTTATTTAAAAAGAACACTCAAATCCAATATATGTATATTAACAAATACAAAGATCGCGAGAATTCTTACTCTGAAACAAAATTACCAGTCACCCCATGTATGTGATTAACCAAACAATTCGTTGGCAACAGAACGATTCTGTCTCCTTTCATCAGTAGCTGGTCTCCGACACGAATAAGGGTGGGGTCTCATCTAGCGAAATCGATGCAGGGACCATCGTGAAACGCCCCAAAAGCGACATCGAATCCAAAAACAGGGTCAAGGCTTCATGGGAATCTACAGGACCCACGAACTCAAATTCTCCCTCGAGGAATGTTTGCATTTGCCTCGACCTGTTAGTAGAATTTCGAGCCCAATAACGTTCCTTTCATATCTTTTTCTCGTCCCTTTATATCGCCCCTTGTTGATTATTTACTTGTCTTTTTTATTTTTGCTATATCCAATACAATTTATTCTAATCTTGAATGAATTCAATGGATAAATGTTATTATATAATGAATTTATTATATATATAACGAATAATAATGAATTTATGTGCTATCGACATAAAATCTTTCTTGGCAAATGTTCTTCGGTTCCTAAGAATAGCTCGTTAGCTTTTGCTGAAGTGAAATATCGATGGATAAGTTTACCAAACCCTGGTTTAGTTTATTCACCTTCGTGAGTTGTAGTCTATTGATACTCCAGTTGCCGTGACAGAAGTTTTGGTAGTGTGCAAATTGCATCTAGCCAGTTGTTAATTTAATCATGACAGCGAGCAGGTAGGTGGTGGTTTTTAATTTGACCACATCGCGACCGCTATGTACTGAAATGCCCCAAACACCTACGCCAAGTTTTTAATAATTACGCACACCTACATGTGCGAATATTGTACTTTTTTTTGCACGTTAATTGTCACTGTTGACTTTTATTAACGTTCAAGTTTGCCAAAGAATTTTTCATAAAAATTTCTTATGAAAATATATGGATAGTATTTAGAAGTTATCAGTTTTGTTTACAGTGAGTTACAGAAAATCTAGATGTACTCATCGAATTTTAATTTGTCAAAAAATGTTCATTATGAATACTCAGTAGCAAAGGATTATTAATTCTGTTAAATTTAAGAAGCTTTGACAAAAATCATATAAAGGAATTTCCATCGACATTAATGGCAAAAAAACTAAAACTCGTAAAATATTTTTAACACTTTATCATCGCTTTTTTGTCGTATGGTACTGTGTCGAGACTTGAAATAGAATTTCTTTCACGTACGATAAAAACAGAGTGGTGAAGGATAGAAAAAAGAAGATAAGAAGATGGGAATAGGTTTTGCTCGAGATTGTAAGTAATTTGTGACAACATACACGTTCCACGTAATTAGCCTCTGCTAATCGAAATGGTTATTTATAACCGGACACCATTACGCCGGAAAATACAGTCGGTGCAAACGGAAATCATGGTAAACAAATGTCAATCGTCATCGAGTCATAGTATAGTTAGCTTATAATTTATGTATATTCAGGAAAAACAAATCAAACGCAGTAATATCGTTTACATTGTCAAGGTACGTATCGATGCAGCTAAAATCAATCAATTTATACGACCGTAATTTCATGGGAATGTGCGAATGTTCCAACGCAATTACTAATTCGTCGAGTACTATATACACTCCAAGTTTACTTACAAATATTATGTTCTTTACATTATAAATTTGTTTGTCAGTAAAATACTGAAAAAATATATATATATTTGAAGATTTCTTTTTATTATAATTCAGAAAAATATTATCACACCAGTCGCATGATAACTTCAAATCTGCATTTTGCTCCGATTTTCTTCCTTGCTTTTCTCTAAAAATAAAATTTTGTCCTAAATTCTGTATGTTTGATTGGAACTAAATAATAGAAGATTTTTCTCATATAATAATTTACTAACTAAATTAACAAATGTAGGTTCATAGATTTCTACGCACAAACATTTTTTCCAGTTTTCCAATTTATCATTAATACTTCTACAACACGATACTACCAACTGCTACTTTAAATCAATCGAATTTCCAGATACGCAATTATAAGAAAACACAAAGACCTATATAAATCACTGTGAACGTTCTAACACCACTGTAAAAATCTTCCAACCACGCAGAATCCATAAACAATTTACGAACAAACTTCCTTCCCCCGCAAATCCTCGGTACTTTTCATTCTTTCGTTTTTTCCTCTCAGCGCTAAGCCACGGATGCTTTTTCCACCGTCCATTTTTATAAACCGATTTTTCCTTTGCCCATCCCATGCGATTCACAATGCAACGTGTCAAGGACAAACGAGTCGAAGTTGAAGAAAGAACAAAGTTTCCCACGGGTTCGAACCAAAGCAAAGGGGCTGGAAATTCGCGAAGAGGTCTTCTTTATTTTCTTTTTTATTTTTATTTTGCTTTTCTTATTTTTCTTTCTTCTTAATGCTTCCTTCTGTTGCAAGAAGTTTCAAGTGTTCGAAGGATTAAAGCGATAGAATTTCCCTCAGACGCGATAACTTACATATTGTATGCCTGACCATTGAACGTAACATAACGAAAGAAAAGGTGGACGTTCGAGGACACATGTCCGTTCCAGTGGAACGAATGGCCCGATAAAAATGTTCCTCTGAAAGCCGTTTACATATCGAATTTTAGATCGATGTCGACGTTCGACGGATCTCTGAGTCGGTCAAGGTCCTGAGAACGAACGAAGATCCGCTGGATCTGGCATAGGTTTCTTTTACCAGCGGGAAATCGTGGATTCTACAGTTTCGCGGAAATTAACAAATCAGTGAAAGTTAATAATTTATATTGACTTTCTTAAATAGTTTTCTTCTTAGTTTTTTTATTTTGGGGAAGGGTGCTGCATAAAATTTTTTAATGAAGCTATGTATGCATTCATTTATTCATTTAATTACAACTAAATCTTTATAAATTATGTTGAATCTGATAAACATATTAAAATTGTTACGTTCGGCGACACTCTACCTAGACCAGGCCACCGCGGGCAGGATGGCAACCA
Organism: Bombus flavifrons; assembly: GCF_040668555.2. Taxonomy (NCBI): domain Eukaryota; kingdom Metazoa; phylum Arthropoda; class Insecta; order Hymenoptera; family Apidae; genus Bombus; species Bombus flavifrons. The sequence goes on along the minus strand of NC_138446.1, from coordinate 6,479,075 downwards.
GATGTCCGCACGTCCTTACTGCGTACCCTCAATACTCTCAAGCACCTACCATAAATCTCAGGAATTTTCTAGCTAAGGTCCTTCAGACCGAACAAACATCTCTTCACTAAATCGTTTTCTAAAGGTTTATTGTTACTACAGGAAAGTTAGTTTTCTCACATATGATGCTTCCCACTAGCAACTCTCTCTCGGGGGCGGTTAGCACCCTTCCTCACCAACCAACCTAGAAAATTAACCAATTGACAGCGAAGTCTTTCCCTCACTCTCCCAATGAAACCTTGCCCTTAACAAATCAGCTCTTTCTTATAGATTAGACCCACCCACAACAAGCTTCCTCCACAGCATCATCTTCACAGAAAGTCAGTTTTTGTGCACCTTTTCAATCGCCATCATCTAAGCGTACGTCGCGTACTACATATTGTAACTTTGAATATCAATCGAAACTTAATTATATCTCTCTAGTCAAGAACTTGTTTGAATAAACATTAATTTTTATACCTGTTAAATCAGTGTATCCTCATTTGAACCACCCCTATTGTCGTAACAGAAATAAGGGGATCGATCAGTTTGTGGCGTCGATTATTTAATCGCTTTTTTTTTTTTTTTTTTAATTTAATATTTCACATTCACAATTTGTCCAATTTGGACATTTGGTAGAATTTTTTAGCTGTTTGATTATCATGTGGGTGGCTACCCCCAGTGGGGCACCATCTTAGTGTTTGTTAGGTTATATCCTTTATGAATTATTTAAACGTAACGGGAATTTACGACTCTCGTTGACGTGCTATCTCGCGATCGCGTCTCTCCGCGAACGATCGAAACAAAAATGATGAAACTTAAATTTGTTTTATAGTTACTACATCAGAGAATATGCAAATATTTTTGATAAAATTGATGTTGATTTTTTGTGAGATTTATGTTTGTTTGTATTGAATATACTTCAATTTGGAGGAATTTATTTTATACTCAAATATTTAAAACGAGCATGAAATTACCTTCAAATGAACCTAAATCAATTAGATATATTGATGCGCTATAAATTAATATCCTAAATAAACTTCGTTGCCAAATACCTAAACAAGTATCGCATACATTGGTAAACGAAATAGTAAATTACAAACTCGCACATTTCAGGGAAAATAAGATCTTATTAACAATGCAAAAATGGACGAAAGTTGGTATAAATCTAAAAATATTGAAAGTAAAATGCATAACTATCACAAAATTTGGTAGAGTTGAGATATATTTTTACTCAAGTTCCACTTATTTATCACTCTGTGAAAATGTAAATTTATAGAAATATCTACTACGGTCTAACCTGTCACTGTTTGAATGATGTGCATAGGAACTAGCTAAATATTAAATTCTTGTCACCACTTTCCAATTTCCACAGAAAGTAACCAAATAATAAGTTTTCCTCTTCACTTTGTGAAATGAAACATTTTCTCATACACAAGCATCGATAAATAATCTCAAAGAGGATAACCACAAAAATAACGTGTTCAACGAACTCGTTCGAAAGACGACGGAGATAGAACAAGGAGGAAAGCGATGGATGCTCGTTAAATTTCGTAGAAGTCAATAGACAGAGCTCTTAACGATGAAACCAGGAAGTAACCCTGACCGAGTTTTCGGTGATAGAGAGAAGGAGAAGAGATAGAACATAGATGCTGAAGCGAACATTGGCCAACGTGGCGAAGCATCAAAGCTTATAAATGTTGTATCAAAGAACGCCAACGCGAACCGATTGACCCTGACCAGATTCCGCCTTTGTGTAACTGAGATGATATCGCTTTTTCAAGCGACGGTTTAAGTGGCAAACGCCTTAGCCCCGGTCTTTGGAACTAGCTGTAAGAACCAGAAAAACAAACTCGATTGATCGTTCGAAGAAATCGAATAGAAACGTTGCGCGATTTTAAAAATGAGGATTTATGTGAGCTCTGTGGGAAATAAGGCAGTGGAAGGATTCTAGAAAATGCTTTGTCATAATAAATATAGGATGGGAAATTTTCAGGGTGATCTGTCGTTATAAGGTCGAGGATAAATGTTGTGAGATGATACATTGGGTTACTTATTTGAAAAATTTGTAGCAAAATTTAAAAAGTTAATTTTTAAGATTAAAAAATTTAGAGTTTGCACACGGGGAATTTTCGTCGTTAATTGTTACATTTATTATTAAGTTATCAGTATTATAAATCGATATTTCGTTATTTCCCAGATATTTTGTATTTTCATAATAATAGATAATTATCTTGCAATTTTGAAAATGCTTGGAATTTTCCAGATAACTCAATAAATGAGAATTTGTGAAAATGTGGAATAGAACATGTGGTGGGATTACAATATGCAACGTAATATGGATAATATGGACCAGTGGAGACCACATTAGAATACGTAGAATGTGTGGACTAGAATATGGAGAATTTAGAAAATGATTTGTTCTGTTAACCTAGATTAGCTTAAATATCCTTCCAGAATAAAGTTACAGTATAATTTTTGTATTTTGTCAAATGGAAGGGAAATGATATTATTTTGAAAGAAAAAAAATCTTCGGTATATCTAGGTCAATGTCTAGAAGCATCGTGAAGTATATAATGATAAAAATGAGAATAAAAAATTGAGAGAAGACAAAAAAGGAAAAAAATGTCTTTATGTTTCTTTTTCGTTTCATCAGATAAATAACTATATTATTACATTTTTATATAGAATATTTTATATACAATTTCAGTCAAATAAAAGCAATATTATACTGCCATTGAAATTAGAACTACAATTGAAACTGGTTTCGAATAGAATAAATTTTTGTAGATCCATTTTACTCTGATTATTATGAAACAAACTTTTCATCGAATATTAGAAATTCAATGTCGCTTCAACGCATTCCTCGTTCGTTTTATCAAATACTGCAATTAATTTTCAAATGATTTTTTTCCGAGAGAAGGAACGCATGTTAATAAAAAGTATAACAGTAATAAACTGAATCTTGTAACGAAAATTTTATATTAGTTGTTATTTACTTGTTATTTACAAAATTTGATTTACTTACCATTTATCATCTAATCTAATTTAATCCAATTTCCGGATAAAATCATTTCTTCGAAAATTTGTTGTCACAAGATACTTTAACAAATATGTGTATGTATTCTTCTTCCACTTGATTCCTCTGACTATCGATGGAACTCTTTTTAAGAATATTTACAATTCAGGTTCGAGATAATCGAAAAGCAGCCACAACTAAACATCAATTTACTTGATATAAGGAAAAATCGACGCATGTTTCTCGAGAAGAAGCTAGTCGAGCTGCCGTCAAAGATGTGAGAAAAACAATATTGGCTCCTGTATTTCGATGCCAAGGAGTCGAATGATGTTTGCGATCCTTGCCATTTCGACTTCATTCATTCTTAACTCGAACTGTCGCCTGTCGACTCATCGAAAACGTGGACAATCGTAAATATATGAACAATCGCACGTTTCTTCCCACGCATCCTTTTTCTTTTTTCTTTCTATTTTGACTTTTCTTTTCCTGCACATTTACTCTTCGTCTTTTCGTTGTTCACTGGAGCTACGACGAGTGGTTGAAGAGGCGTGAAATTCTATTGCTTTGGTTCTCTTCATTCGAAGAATCAAAATTCTCCAAGCGCGAACGTCGAGGGTACCTCTGGCTCCTTTCGAATGAAAAGCGGGAAAATCTTTTGTGCGTGTTTTCTAAAATTTCACGTGCTACTTGTGCTTCAAGAATTTCGATTTTCTTGCTTGCTTTTGACCCAGAGAAGAAGTAATTGTTTTTTGTTTTATTTAGTAATCATTAATTCTTATTTATTTATCTATTTATTCATTGAATAATTTACGGGCATTAGTCCTGCGACACAAAAAAGAAAAGAAAAGTTACAATATTAAATGTACAAGTTAAAAAAAGAGAGAAATTAGAAACTAAAGTATAATAACTCATGAAGACTTAAATAACTGTAAAGCTGATCGTCTGAACAGAAACAACCAGAGAAGAGATCGGTTAGATCGAAAATATCATTTACATATATTTATTTATTTAGTATTAACAATTTAGTAATTAGTTAGAAATTATTGGGTTAGATAATGTTGTACAGCAAGCAGAATGAGAGCATCTTCCAGATACTATTAAAAATTTCATGATCGGAAGAGAAATATTGTTTTCTTGAGAAGATTTCCGTAAAAAAGGCGAAGTTTCTTGAGTGTTTTAGTAATCCTCTTTGCTGGTATCAAGAATCAGTCTTGAGTGAAGTACGGTCTTCAATGAGTTCTAAAGAATTGAAGAGCAATTTCGCTTAACTTTTAGTCCGACTCTATTTAACCAAACTCTCCTCTTTCAAATGGTACAAAGTTAGTTAAAAAATTTGTGCTACGTTGATACGTACAAGAAAAGATATAATACAACAAAAAGAAACCAAGTGTAATTTACAGTTCGAAGTAACATTTTCTGACAAATTTTATAATTTAGTATTACTATACATTTTGACAAGATGATCCAGCAAATTAATTTCTTCGTGGAGAGTCAAACTACCTCAATAAAAAGGACAAAAGATAAAAAGAAAATCTAATTAAAATCTTCTTCTTTGTTCACTCCTAAGAAATTATTCTTTGCTACAAATCATTTTTATCGTTCATCTTGTTATCTATGAACACTCCCTACGCGCAGAGAAATTGTTTCTGTCATAAAAAAAGCAATTTCCTCTCACAACTTCATAAAATTTGATTAAAAAACTCTTGGTTTTGACGAATTTTCATCTTTCGAAACGACAATCGTCGCAGCTTCTAGCAACTAGTATTACATAGCGTTGGTTCATTGTACTTACGTTCATCATGTGTCAGGCTCGAAATTCAGTTTAAAAAATACCCAGACGGGTAGCTATTGTCTGACGTTAGTGACATTTATGAACGAAGTCACGAGTCGTCGACGAGCCGTCATAGTTCGCGTGACACGCGAATCCACGTCGACGGTGTGTTAATTTGCATGATTGAAAAATTACAGCCTGCCTGGAAAGTGCGGTCGTTTCGAAAGTTGGCCGTGTTTCTGTCCTTAAAAGCCTTGGAAATATCAAAATTCTGCGACAAAACGTCGCTAACGAATGGCTGAACTCGCATTTCACGATGAAATTTTCGATTTTCAACGTTTGACTGTCGCGAGACTGACTTTACGTTAAAATAAAAAAGAGAAAAAAAAGTGAAATGTACTAAAGTCACGAAAAAATGAGAAGCTTTTTATTTTAAAATATTATCATATATTTGTTTGTGTATCTATTTTTAGCACATTTTAAAACATTTTATCACATTATCTTTATTTTTATCTTCAGAGCGTAATAATAAAAAATGTGAACTTCCGCTACTTGATCTCGTTTAAAAAATAATGTTATTATTAAATCGACTTTTATCAAATCACATGTAATACATGTAGTATCCTTATTGTGTATGAGCATAATACGTATGTCACCAAACATTTTGAAATTCCATTAGTACGAATAATGACACCCAACTACCATGCATATATTGTAAAATATATTGTAAAATTTGTAAAGATTCTGAAGATGTATACAAAATTTATACAGTTAGTTAGGATATTTAATGTACGTATATATTTTGCAGTGATTATAAAAATTGACTAAGATTATTTTTAACATTTCTTATTTACATGCTTAACATGACTGTTCACACTATACCTATACTAATTTTTTACTAAATATAAGTTCACAGAAAATATCTTGTAACTTTTACATATATTTTCAAATTAAATTCAAATTTTGCCAATACAATCTTGACAGTCACGTCTCATTATAGTGCTAATGAAATATTAAAACGTTTTATATAACACTCACAATGTCCACATCAAGCTTCCATTGTTTGTCTTCCGGAAATACCGACGTGTTTCTTTCAAAATGCTATAGGAACTGATGGCGATCATCTTTCATCCTCGATTCTATCTTAAGAGATTACCTCGTCCTCGTGATACACACCTGGAACAGGTATTGATACGGCACACTGTTGATTGATCGAGGAACGTTAGCGAACATATTACGAACGTAACAAGCTCGACATCGTAGTCGCAATGTCTTTATTGCATATCGACGATCGATGATTCGATTCTGGAAAAAGAAAGGCTGTGCTTCGATCTCGAACTTGCTGATTCACATCGAATTTCGTCGAACGAGTAGGTACATATGTCGTATACGAAACCATTTGCAGGGAATGAAAGTCGGACGATTTCTCTGATGAATCTTTACATCACTGACATTGTATGTTAGAAATGATCGTCGAAGGAAAAGTTAAATTAGAATATTGGAATTATCTGAGATATTGCTATAGGGTAGGAGATATTGCTCATGGGGCTTTGGAAATCTCTATTGCGGTTATATCAAAGTAGTATTTCGCGAAATTGCGTATTGTAGCATGAAAGTGACGTATTCGATATTATTTAGATGAAGATATATGTTTCGATTTGAAGAAACGAGGTGAATAATTTTATTTATTAGTCGAGTGCATATGTAGTATATGTATCTTAAATATTGAGAATTTTGATGCCACAAATTTTATTACTACATTATTAATAATATATTTTTTAGTGTTCGCAAATAGATTATATCCATTATTTCTACAAGTATTATAAAAGATTCGTGTATATAAAATACAAAAGAACCGATTGATGCTCTAGCTAGCATAGATCATTTGAAAAATTTGGCACGAATGGAATAACAGTTTAAAAATACATTATCTCGTATCTCAAGCAGTTTTTTCTTTCCAATTCTACAGACAAGGTCTCACACACTTGTCTCGCGAATTAAACTGTCTAAGGTAACGCACTTTCGTCGAGTACTAACAATTTGTTAGTTAACGATTTCGACGAAATATTGCCTCCATGAAGAAAATAGGAAAAAAGGAAAAGGAAATAAGAACACCGCGAAGAGGATGGATCGACGAAAAGCGAGGCCAAGTAGGCTTCCGTGGAAGCACCCTTCAATTAGAATGCCTGGCCCCAGACAGGGAGCTTCTCTGAATGACCCATTCACGAAAGCTTACGCGACACAGCTCGAATTTCCGTACAAGCAAATCTTCGTTTGCTTTTCTCGTAAGTACATTTGCCCATTCATTACGCTTTTTGCTCTCTTTGCTCCTCATCTATCGATTCGTTCGGTTGTAAAAATATTTTGTACATGTGATTTAATGTTAAAAACGAGCTCCATTTGAATATTGTTTGTGTCTGGTACATGGTCTTGATAGATGAAATGGCCTTATGGAGGGTTAATTATTAATTAATGCTAATTAGTCCTAGCCATGATTTAGTTTTAACTTTCAAATAGTATCGTTTGGTTATATCTGACCATAATAAATAGTATTTATTTTAAAAATTCAGGATATTTAATTTTTCTCTATATTCTACACTCTTTACTCTTCTCTGTTCCTACTTTTTATCAACGATTCTCTATTAACTTTTCATACGCGTTTCAAAGGAAACTCTAACAAGCAAGCAGTAAACTATAAAATTTCCACAAAATAGTTTTTCTTAAAATTCTTTTGACTCTCTCCTACTCAATCGCAAATTTTCCCTGGAGCTTCGATATATTGCATCGTACGAAAAAATATAAAAAGGGAAGAGAAAGAGAACTACAAAAATAACTCTCAGTGTGGACGAAGGGAACTTCAATTTCCACGTAGTAAATTAAAACGAACTATCTCTATTAATTGTGAGGAACGGTTGAACATGGCAATACACTTTGTGCTACATAACCAGTTTTCCCAGGGAAAGCTCGTGAAAGTAGGAGCGCCGTAAAGAAACCCGCTTTATTTCGGCTATAAAAGCGAAATGAAACGAACGAGCCCACAAAACGTTCGAATTCTGAGCCTACACGTTCCTGCCAAATGTTGTAAACGTCACGTCGTATGTAAGGCTTACTTAACCGTATGTCAGGAAAATTTCACTGAAATTGCAGTAGAACAATGTCAACTATGGCTCCTTTGTTAGTCATCGTGTGTCGTGAAATCATAGCTCTGTGATTCTCAGGATATATCGCCTACGTGGTTCATGTTCACCTATGTAAACGTATGTAATATGATCACGTAACAAGATATGTTGCATCGTGTGATAAATTAGATGCTACATTCGTCATACTACAAATTATTGTATAGTGTTGTGTGATGAGAATAATAATTGTTTTATTAGTATGTTATATGAATAATTCATCGATTATTTCCAGATTTCCTTGCTCTTCTCACGTTACTTGCTACCTCTGTCATATTATTAAATTACTCAATGAGAACAGTAATTGTTTTACTGACATATTTGGATACTTAACGAAAAGAATAATTCTCATCTTCTATAAAAGGGTTAAACTTAGATTTTAAAGATAAACAAAAGATATATAGTGCTCAGAATAGTAAAAACGAAACAGCAATGAAATAAACGATGTACCTACGTGTATTATTATTTAGAAGAATTTTAAGATAATTTATTATGCGACATATACATTCGTTTTCTAGCCATTGTAAAGGTTAAAAAACGTCGGAAACTGTATTCTTCAAGTAAATAAAACTATTTAACGACTGGAAAGTTAGGTACAAACAGAGGAAGACTACAGGATGCCTTATAGTGAGTCGATATTGTCGAGAATTTGCATTCCATCGTTTCCATCGATGCTCCCAGGCATATCGAAAAATCAACTACCTACAGTGCAATACTCGGATGGTGGAAAACACTTAAGAGATTCGTTTGCATGGAAATACCTTGTAAACTTCGAGAAGAGCAGTGAAACGCGCGTGTGGGAAGCTGTATAAAGCGAAACATGAACTGAAGTTGTGCGAACTGTAGCACCGTGGAATTTCACTATATCGTTTCTCTTACATTCTTTACCTGTATCGTTCATTCAATGTTATTTTTAGAAAGAAATCAAAGATACAGTTGTTAAAGAGGGATAATTCACTGAAAATAGTCCATTAGTATTCGGACACTTTGTACAATTTGATTAAGATATTTATGTTCTTGATATATTTTCAAGTGACATATGTCTTTCAATAATGTGGAAGTGTACAAATACTTATCGTTAGAGGGAAAATGTTTCTGTCAAAAAAACAGCATTCCTGAAAAAACGACAGGTTGAAAACTGCAAATAGAATCTGGATGCAAATATTTTCAATATCATTCATTTCGAGTAGGATTCCCCCTAATGGAAGAAGAGCTGTGACAAATGCAACAAATCTTTCGCGTGCCAGAATTCTTCGTTTCCTCGTTTCGTAACGCATTGCTCTCTGTTGCTTCGAACATTCGCAGTCCGCTGTGATCGACAGATGCTGTCTGGGAAAATTCACACTCAACCACGCAAACGGTGGAACGCACATCATTGAAAGCAGCGCTCGACAAAAATATGTAAAAACATTCTCGTTCTACGAATGAGCGTTACAAAAAAATATTGACAGTTATCGACTGCAATCTCGTGTCGATAACACTACCTGTCATCCTAGGATCAATCAATTTATTCTATAACGATGTAATAAAACGAAAAAAGAGAGAAAAAATAGAGGAAGCTCAGAAATATGCATTGATTTTATTTGTTTCTAACATAACGTTTAATGATTAATGAAAAGAATGTTTGTTCATTCTTTAGTTACCTGTTTTATTCTGAAATATATCGCATTCTGTGCTATTCATATTTAACCAAAGTTTCCTGATCTTTGACGACCTGTTGTGCTTGACTTATGACATATGACAAAATCGTATTATTATATAGTAGAAGTTACAACATAAACGAAAGTTAGATCTTAATTGATACTGAAGTATGTCGTAGATGGAAATTTTCATAAAAGTAAAACACCTACATTAGTTACAAAGAAAGATAGTAATTGTAACTGTACTGCAAAAGAAATTAAAACTCTGTATCATTTTCTTAATATCTTAATTCTTCTTATTTTCTTTTCTATGAGATTTATCAGATCTCAACACTTGCTTTATTATTATCTAGTCGTTTTTAATCATGCCACGATATTCTACGTACAACGATTATAAGGAATAGAATCGTAAAATACAACTTCTCAAAAACATGCAAAGTCCAGATATTTCAGTGGTAACGCAGACATACGCGGAAACCAGCGTAACCACGGTCCGGGTATTCCTTCCACGTTCCAAACAATATCCATCAGCCTCCCTACACGGGTGCTCTAAACCACCCCCTCTACTAGACTAGCGTGTCAGCCCTCGATCCTCCCTCTCTCGTCAGCTCGTCTCGTCAGTGTCTCGCCTTCCTTTTCCGCGGCGGATCCCAAGGTCGACGGGCCTCGGCTCGAAGTCGAGGCCAAACACGGAGAGTGGTAGTGGCGGGTTGATAGAGCCACGCGTCGACGTGGACGTCGACAGAGCAACCGGAAAGAGAGTCCAGGAGTAATGATCGATACTGCTGATACAGAGAGCCGGATCCCGATCGGAGACGGCTGCGCCCTCGTTGGCTCTGTTTCCCCTCCTTTCTCCTCCCCTTTCTCATAGCCACGGAAGGACGAATTTTCGTGTCTTCTGTTCCTCCTTCCATTGGCAGCGGCAGCCGGCACAGAGAGAGCCTCTCCCACGTCGCGAAACCAGCAACTGCGCCCCCTTGGAAAATGAAAAGGCCCCTCCACCGCGCCGAGTTTTCCAGTAACGATCGGTTCCCTTGCCCGGGGTACGAATAGCGGATAACGCGACGTCCCTCTGCCCTCCTCTGGCCCTCGTAGCACAGCCGGCCGCCCTACCTTTTCGTCTTCAGGCTCGGATCGGCGTCACGCGGCGCCCTCGTGCCCGGACGCCGCGTCGCGCGCCTAGCGGATTCACACGCGCGCGATTGAATCGCAGCCTTGAATGCGGTCGCTGTGAACAAGTTCGCGGTTTCCGGAGAAAGTTCGTTGTTGTCTGTGGAAATGCGTCATGATTTTTCCGGTGACGAAGTAGAGATTTTAGGGGATGACACATTGTGCGAGAATTGACTTTCTCTTTATTTTGGTTTGTTCGTGGAAAGCTTGGATGGATTATGGGGAAAGATCAAGGGCTATTTTCGGAAAAATTTGTTAAAGAGTGTGGGAATTGACACGATTTCTTTTCTTTTTTCTTTTTATTTTGTATGGAACTTTGTAATTAATGGAGTGAAAGTTTTAGGAAAGGTTTAGGTTACTTTTTTAAGGACATTGTTTGAGCATTCAATTCTAGGAGTGAACATTACGTGAGAATTCGTTCTAAGTTACGCTTTTTCCTCATTTTGTTTTATTTTTGGGGAGTTTGAATGGGATATAGGGAAAGTCAGGGAGATGTTTACGAAGAGGGCTTTTGTTGCTTTAACCTTTTTCGACGGGCAAGAGCGTGGGTCGGTTTAGGGTGACAATAATGTTTTTCTTGAGGAACTGAAATTATCCACCGGTAAAAAATTTTGGAATTAATTTTTCCTGGGATAGATTTGCAATGCAAGATTGTAATAGAAAGGGAAAGATTTGATTTTGCTCATATAAAATAATGTTATTTAAGTGTCCGATAAATATTTATTATGGATATTATTGTATTTTCTTTTCATAATTTGCAAACTGTATTTTGATTCTAAACTGAATTTTTCATTTCCTGTTTACGTAATACCATTTGTATTCCCTTTAATTGATGAAAATTTTTACTAGTAGGTTATTAATATTTATATATAGTAAACTTATATATAGTAAACTACGAATTGTTCGTAAAATATATTTTTATTTCTATAAACAATTCTCTGAAAGGTTTTCTTATGAAAACTAATCAGTAAGTACATTATTTTTCAGAAACAGGTAATATTAAGTTTTCTATTTAGATCCCGTCCCGCGCGTTTAAGAATAATTCAATTTTCTAATATTGCCCATGTTCAACAAACTCAGTCTTAACAGCTCAAGCAGTTTCCTGTCATCCCCTATCGAAAAACATCTCATATGCCTTAATATACGTATAATGTAGCGGGAAAGATAAATAAAAAAAGCTTTTTCACGCGTCGACGTTATAAAAATATTAAAATATCTCCTTTCTAAAGTTATGAGAATATTAGTATATTACCGTTTTAAAATAATTCAATTGAAAACAAATAAAAATGAAAAATTATTTTCACCTTTGCTACTTGCTACATTAATATGACTTTCCATTCCTCCAAGAAAAAAAAAATACAAAACTGAAGTATGAATATTTAACAATGGATACATCAAGTATTCTCACATTCATATTTGATATTAGTAATAGCCTATCAAATATAAGGATTTTATTTCTATATTTTTCTTCTGATATCAAAACATAACATTGAAGGTATTTTTGTCTAAACAAATCCCAAACTACCTAAATGTACAAAAGATAAAAGTTACGCTGCAAAGCTGCTGCTATTTTAAAATACGAATCTCCTCGACTTAAACATTCCGCATCGTCCAAATTTTATACCGCAATAAAACAAATTTATACTTCCAAACTAAAATCACCTCTCCTCTCTCCACTTCATGAGCTTCCTCACAAAGTTTTCGTAGCAAAAACTGCAAACCGGCAATTCTTATTATATCCTCCACCGACTACAGAAAGTATTCTAATACTCTCCTGTATCCATCAACGAATGCAAACTCTTAAACAGAGAAAACAGAATGAAACTGCAATTTCTCGAGGGAACTTGCTGCTCTGAGTGCCCTTAATCGTCCATCCAGCATATCCGCCCCTGCATCAACCCTCGATGGAGCCCCCGCATCCTCTTTGCAGCCTCCACAAGCGGCAGCCGAACGCCCACGCGTCTTCGAGGCATGATCGCGGCCGCCGTAATCTCGCCCTGGTTGCGCGCGCAGTTGCTGAGACGATCGGTCAGCTTCGTCACCCCTCGTCGAAGCGTTCGGCTGTCTTCGGCCGCTGTCGGCCGGCCCGCGACAAAGAAAGACGAAGAGCGGCAGCCCGTCAGTACGGTGGACGCTCTTCTCCGGAGCGCACCTCGAGTTGAGTGTGGATTGTAGTCACTTTCATCGTGCACGCGCGCAACTGGTGATCGATTCGCACTTCCGCCACCGGTCGGCCTCCTTCGAACTCTGCTAGATCTGTCAAGGTCATCCGGTGACAGCGAAATATCGTGCAGGTGCATGTTGCCAACGGCGACTGGGTGTCCGCGTGTTCGCTTCGGCGCCAAGAGGTTTCCCTTTTTTCGTTTTCTTTTTTAGTTTATTTCAAGTCAATTCTGGCTGATTTTTTTTAAGGTTTAGGCTGTTTTTGAAGTTCACGATCTGTTGAAGACGAAGTATTTATTGCGCAGTCTAAAGGATGTAATTCGAGAAAAAAGCAGATTCGGAGGTTTAGGGTTCTTATTATTGATAAGAAATTTTTGCTGTTATAAGTAAATTTCTTCGGAATTCATTTTTAATATGAATCCTTTGTTTTATTCTTGGTAAGAATTTTGTAACTGAATTTTTAGATTATCTTTCCGGTTCTAGGTTATTGAATTTTTTAAATTCATTTGGTCAGTGGTTGTGTCTGATCTGTAGTAAATTATTCCGGAATTGTAACGTAAATCCTTCGACTTTCGAAATGACGATGAGTAGTTTGAATTTTGGGAAAATTAGTTAAATTTTAAAGTTATCCTTGGATTCGTACCTGATATTAAATTTCATGTTGTCGTTTGGTCAATAATTCTGTTTGATCCGTAGTAAATTCTTCTTGGATTTGGTCGTAATGTAAGTCGCAATTTGCATTTGTCTATGACAGTCTAGGAACATTTAGTCACTGAAACTGGAGATTATCCTCCGCTTGTCTGTCATGAAATTTATCGAAATGATCACCATAATTGTATAAATTTTATTGTATTTTAACGTACTTGAATCGTAACACGCAGTGATGTGTACTCGGAAGTCATAAATTTTATGTTTGTTTAACTCACAGTAATAACTGTTTCTCACGATCAAAAAGCTGTCACATAAAGTCCCGCTCATCTTTTTTTTTCTGGAAAAAAATGTCTTTGCGGTATAAACATGCTATATGGAGGTTTGTTTATTGAACGAAAAATATTGACATCCTATGTCGAGCTTTACCTGTAATATGACATTTTTTATCGCCGATACACGTTGCAACGTATATTGACGTAAATACAATACCGACTCAGAATATTAATGTTTCGTTATGTTTGTTTTATGTATCGAGAAATATTTATGATCTTTCTGACGAAAAATCGTCAATGGAGAATATCTGGCGACCGTTAAAACGTGAAATTTTTATAGAAAAATTGATAAAATGTGTAGTAGGATATCGAATCAGCTGCAGAGAAATTATAATATATGAAATAAATGAATGTTCAATTTAATTTCATTGTTTCAAAAAATAATTAAAGAAATGACCAAATGTCCAAATTAATGATTTGTTATTAAATAGAAATGACGATGAAAATGAGATGTCAAAGTCGTTCGAAATATTCTCGAAACTTTCATACACCATTCGGCACTTTTAGCTTCAACGTAACGAAACACGAAAATATCATAAATCGCGATTAATAATAACTTTTTCCAAGAATCGTTTTTTATTGCTTTACAGGGAATCAATTGTTTTCTATACATTAAACTTTATTTTTGAAAGAAGATTATTCATTCTCTCTTTTTCTTTCAAGAAGCAAACATCCATAGATAGAAACTCGATAATCCTATACAACAGCAATATTATCCTAAAGGAACAGTTTCATTGAACTCGGTGATTCAACCTTTGATGTTCAATCTTTCTCATGCCAGAGTTCAAAGAAAAATCGAAAATCATTATGCATTGGAATTTACCTTGTGCCTAATAATAGTCGACTGACAAACTCGACGTCGACTTTTAAAGAAGCGTGCTTTAGTAAACTAGCTTCTGATCGAGAAACTCGAGAAGAAATTACGAAATGCGGTTATCTGAAAGAATTTGTTATTTTGTCCCGTTTCTGTCGAACACATGCGTCATTTTCATTTATCGAGCAGTTACGATCTTCAGAGAAGATACCAGAGAGATATATCAGCAATGATGAGAGTTAATTAAGAAGTTTCTCGTTAAGTTTCATCGGGATAGATGCAACTAGTGTTAAAATTATAAGCGTCGATCGTCGAAACAAACTCGAACAAGCAAACCTGTAGTTTACGATGGTGATCGTCGATACGAGGTCACACACTAACACCCAGTCGCTGTGTGACAAAAACATCATTCTCGTGCTTCTTATTTGAATGCCCGTTTGAATAAAACGATGGCTTGTCAACCTGTTCGCAAGTCGTTGCATTGATGCGTTGAGAATGCTTGAAAGAAGGTAAAAGTGAATTGTATTTTGAGTAAAATTTTGAGCAAATTGAGATCAATTTGTGGGAAGATTTTTGTTACATGTACTTTACATACATTTTAGTGACCTTTTTTCGTTTTCAAGTAAATGTACTTCACTTTTTGACGTATTTTCTGCTCAAGCATGATCAAATACTGATTTGTAGTAAAGGAAAGTTATTATTCGTCGATAAAAGACGCTGTGCCTGTAAAATATTAAACGAATTTTTTCAGTCATCGGGATTGAAAAATTCTTTTGTAATAAGATTTTACAAATTCTAAACAATAAGATTCAGCGAAATTTATTATTTTGTTATTCAAAGTTGTACTATTTGATTGATGCGACTTTTGTTTAATAAAAAAGTGGTTTTAAAATAATTAAAAATCTCGTACTACTCACTTTTGCCTTCGTCAATCAGCTACATAATATGTACGACTCGCCGTTATCAACAAACACATCTGATATTGCTTCCTGCAAATAATATTTGATTAATGCTGGAGATTTTTAAAAATATTATCGACTCTGCTTATAGCAAACAATGGCTAAAATTACAACCAGCATTGAATACTTCAAAGTCAATCAGCGATGCAATATCTCGACATACAATTACTTTCGCAAAGATCACTCCATTGCAGTATTTTCGTATTTTTGCTCGATTCATGCCGCTCGACTTTGCAATCCTTTGCACTCGAATTAACAAAGAATATCTAATTATGGTAACCTCTAAATAATTCAGTTAACAGTCTCGTGTAAATCAATATTATGACCAATCTATCCTTCAAGAATTCCAAAACGAACTGACGAGTCTATTCTTAAGCCTGTTTATCGTCGAATTTATTAATATGGATAAATAAAAGAACAAAAGTTGAATGCAAAGGAGCGATATTTCATGGTTCATCATGATGACATCAACAATGTTCGTAACAATACGGTTTCCGTGATCGTTGTCAACAGTCGGCATGCTGATCATCCGCCATGAACCGCACAGACATCATCGAAATCATCAAATCCAGCAGTGAATCGTGAACACAAGCCATCAGAACGCAAGTTTCAGAGCCTGTCACGCACGATCTCGCATTCCGCAACGATTCGCGAGTCGCTTGATCGCGTTTGCGATTAGCGCGATCCAGGTAAACGTTTTGGAGACGGAGATTCCAGTTTCCGTTGGTTTTGATCGGAACTCGCATCGATCGAGTCACGTAGTTACAACGAATCGATCAGAGCAATCGACCGGATATAATATTGGAGCGACGAAGCTACGGTGCAAACACGAAATCCCAAAAGGAGGAGATGAGTGGCGTCGGTTTCCTGGCGGCCGTGAAAACCTTCACGCCGGGTGGCCGCCGACGTAGACGTTGCGAGAAGCAGCAGAAGGTGCTGGAACTTCCGCCGGGGTACGCGATGCAGCCGGATGTCGTGCCCTGCTGGGACGCGGTGCCTCCGATCACGCCGCCGGCTGCGTTTTTGCCCCCTGGCTATAAGAAAGGCTTCCCAGGTGAGCCGAATTTTGGATCTAGTTGTTGGCAAATGTCCTATTAGGAAATTTCAGTGCTTTGCAGTTGCGGTATGTAGCGATGGAATTGAGGAACTATGGTTGCTTTAAAAAAATATATCAGTTTGGAGAAAGTCGAAGATTTTCCTGTGGCACCCTTTAGGCTTCGATGATAGAGTTGAGAATTAGAGTTTATTACGTATTGACAGATGTATGACATATTTAGGATAATTTGTTAGCATAATTTTAAATTACAATGGCAGAACTGAGAAATGTAGAATATCAGTGGAGAATTTGGTTATGGACATATGTAGGCCCGTGAAAGTATTCGAACATTCGTAGACACTTTTATGAATACATTTCTATGGACCATTTTAAATTAGCATCGTTATGAGACTGGACCATCATAATTATATATGTAAAATTTGAAACAAATCTTGCTCTTTCACGGAATCTTAACGATCCCAAAATCTTGTCCTTATCCTTTTATTTAAAACATCCTACGAATTCATTCAATCTAATTCTTAAATAATTACGGTTTTTTACTAATGTCAAAAATTGTATCAAATACAAAAGACGGTAATGCTTGAAAAACACTGACATCGTTATGAAAATTTCATGCTTCGTTCGAAACTTACTCGAACACAGAACGTTACATTCGTACATACCTAAGTTCTAAATTATGTAGCAGCATTCTCAGAAATTGTTAACAAACGAACGTTATCGCCAGACAGCATTACGGTACCCAGGTAACACTCAGCAAACAGTTAATCGTACATCTTACTCGTTGTTTTTCCCATTCGCTCGAATGCCTCTTGTGTTCGTGCAACATTTTTCAGTTTCCTTGAACAATACAATTGACCTTGATCATTTATCTCCATTTAAAACATGGCTGTGGTTTTCGTTGCGTGTGTCAACTGCACTTGCATTCCCATATACAACTTGTTCATAGTTCATTACTTATTTACCTCTTGTTCGTCCGAGTTCTTCTTTCTTTTTCTTCCAAACAAAACCAAATGAAGCTCACGCATAGAACAAAAGGAAGAGAAGAATTGAACAACTAAAAGAAAAAACGAGAAAAAAAGAGTGCAAATTGAAAAAAGAAGAAAAGTTCAGTTTGCTCCATCAAAGTTCTATAAATGATCGATGGAAGAGAATAAAAACGGATCACTTTTGAACCGCAGAGCAAATATTGGTATCTCTCGCACGATGTTTTTCATTATTTAACGAGAGAGGAGGTTTATTTATCGGTTCGCGTGCAGTTTTTTTGCTCTACATCTTTCTTCTCGTTTCTTTTTGGCGAATTATAATGAATCAAAAAGATCAAAACAAAACCGACCCTTAAACACATTTGTTTTTTTCTTACTTTTTTATCTTCAAAAAAAAAAAAAGAAAAAAGAAAGGTGAAACAGTATAGTCTACCGCCTTTAATTTCTGTTCAATAGATTTCAATTTTTTTTGACAAAGTTTTCATATTACACGAAACTGTCTGTCAGAGTCGTTCATCAAACGAAAATAACATTGAAAGTAGCTCGATTCTCGCCGAATATCAATTAATTGAAAATGTGATTGCCAGTGGTTTTAAACACCTCACTGTGAAATGGATTTCACCGTTTTTCAAAAGCCACTTGATAATTGCGGTTTAATAATCGCTGGAATTGAAAGCGTTTTGCTGCGAGCCCGCTGTTGGCGTGAAATTGCCAGGTAATCATTTCTATGTTTTAAAATGACCATGTCGAATTAATTTTTGTGTGAATAACGCATGTGAACAGGAAATGGAAAATTTTTACGAAAAGAATTCGATCGTGAATTTGCAAATCCAGTTTTTTTTCGTATTTACAACCTTTCGGGTTTCTAAATTTTCGACTTATCAAATTTTTGTATCTGCAAACTTTCAAAATAAAATTTTCAAACTTATGAAGCTTAGAACTCTTACGTGTCCAACTTAAAAAGATTTTTCTTTTTTTTTTTTATTCTTTAAATCTAAATTTTTTAATTTTTATTTTCAAGGATCCTCAATTTTTATAACTATACGTGTATGTTCAAGAAAACATTCAATTCAAATAATTTACGAAATGTAATTTAATTCTCTCCCGTTATTCCGAGTTTCTCGTACAAAATAGAGGTGCTAATGTAATTTAACAATTCATCGTATTATGACTCTTCATTGAAACCGATAGGAGTGGATCATTATCGACTAAACAAGGATGATTGAAGTAACTGCGGAAAATTCGAGCTCTCGTGAACTTGAACTTCTAATCAACTATCGTTATATAGAATCAACAGCGTCTATATCGTCGCTTCGTCGCGTCATCGTGTATCTAATCGATTGTTCGGCCATCCAGAAAATTTCCAATCGAATTTCATCACGAAACTGAGAAATACATTCCAAAAACGAATCACAAACATGTCCCGCCCCCTAACCTTTGTCCTTGTTAAATGTTGAGGGTGAACCTTTTGATATGTTCACCTTTGACCTGTGAACCGTACGATTGGTATTTAAAAAACGATCTCTTTTTTTATTGCTGATGTTAGAATTCGATATCCCTTGCCCACCTGAGTGATTTTCACAGTTGTGAATTTTTAGAGCGCAAAACAGGTGGCGATTCAAAAAGTGCTTCGGCTTTTTGATATTTGGCTATTGAACGGTTTGGATGTATTTATTTATGCATTGCAGTGTAAATTGTGATATTTATAAGGCGTCAAAGTGACTGAAATATAATAAGCTTGTAAGAAATGAAATGAAAGAATTTGAATAAAACATTATGGAAGTATCAAGAGAATTATGTTCGAGTAAGAAGTAAATACAAGAGAATTAATATTATGTACATTTTAAAAATGCATTAATGAAGAGGGAGATCACATTGAATTTTTGTCTGAGCATGATTGAACAACAAGTCCTCCTTTTAAATGAAAAAAAAAACATTGGGATGGAGTTCTTAAGATATTGAAAGATTGATTAGTATTTTATTATTTAAAACTTGGTCATTATTCTATATTTTAGAATTGGAAAATATATATACCCAGATACATAAATTAGTAATTTAAAAATATTTCTGCCTACTAATACATTTTAAATGTATTTTATTCTAAAAGTCATATATTTAAGACTTCGCCATTTAGCAATTCAAAGAAAAAAAAATGATTTAATTAGTCTGATTCGCATTCTCGAATCTTTTTGGCGTAATGGTCTAAGGAGATTTCAAATAAAAAGAAGAAAGAACGAATTTCTCTCTGGTTCCGTTATCCGAGAATTCTGAGATTGTTCGGAACATTTAACCGGGGCGAAAGGAATCTCGAAAGGATTTTAGTCGTTGGCTGGCTTTAATTTACGGCATCGATTTAAGAAACGACAATTCACCCAGTGTGGTTCTGTTTTAAAGCGGAAGAAAGTGTTCTGAAACTTCGAAGGGTGCGGTTCGTCTTTTTGTCGAAGCTGAATTAATTCGATCGCTCCTCGTGAGAATTGCGCAGCGCAGTCTCATAACCGCGGCCGGGCAAAAAGTTCCTCGAGATTAAAGAAAGGATCTACGAAGCTTCCTTCGAACTTCTGTAGGGAAACCACCTCCTCTGAACGCGTATAAATTACCGATTATTAAAATTGAACAGAGTGGTGAATAACAGGACGTCATTTTCCCCTAAAGTTGTCTCTCAATTCTATTCTTTTCTTATATTCAGATAAATTGAAATTGAAAGCAGTTTGAACTAGTAAAAATATTTTATTATACAGCGTAGCCCAAGCTTTTTCTGTGAAATATAATCGTTTCGTATTTTTGTTATAACCTTTTGATAAATAAATTTTTAACTGAAAATTAACTTTTCGATAAAACATTTGCGAACCTATGTTTATATAACATTTTTGCTTATTTTTATTCATAGAACGTGCCAGCTTCATTTTGCGAAACAACATGAGATTTTCGGTTTAGGTACATGCTTTAAAAAGGTAGTTACAGAACAGTCAATTTAAAGGTATAAGGAATTTTAAAAAATTTAGAGATACAATTGATGATCTATAAAATAGTATCTCACGAGATCATTTTCCATAGTAAAAAAAGTATCATTTTTTCTTTGACTTAAATTTGAAATTTTGCAATATCAGTAACTTTTAGTATCACGAAATTAGCCAGATTTCCTCCATATTCAATTTAAACAATTGACAATACAAAATGCGAAGATCCCAAATGTAAAATAATTATAATTTAGAAGCAAAAATGTCTCCAAAATATTATTCAAGAATTCCAAGAAAATACGAATCACGAAGTAACGTAAAGAATCTCGAGAACTTCATAATATTGGCACGAGATCGGAAACAGACAGAAATACTTGAATTTCTTAATTTCTCAGAATTTTAAGTCGCGCAATTTTCATCATAAAAATGAACGATCCTATAAGTCTCGTAAAAACAAAGAAAAATGTTTGCCTAATTTTGGTTCGATGGTAAAATAGCCGAGAAAATCGGCGCGAGAACGAAGTAGGGTGACGAAGAAGCCTGTTTGGCAGTCGCGACTCGGGTCGAGGTCGAGTTCGAGTTCTTCGAGTTCCTCGCCGGATTTGCGAAGCTTATTAATGCCGGCCGCTCTGTGACAACTGGGTCGAATTTTTCATTGATGAATCACGAGGCGCCGTCCACCGAATTTCGAGACTCGTGCGTCCCAGTTCTCCTTCTCTTAATATTTCTACTGAAATACAACATCTGCAATGCCGATGATAAATTCGCCAACTGTTGTGTCTTCTTCGTATGCGAAAGTCTGGAATTTTTCAGTCAGTTTTTTATTTAAAATTGTTTAATGAATAATAACACATGATTCCTGTTTCGATTAAGGTGAAATGGAAGTGCTATTTGATATTTGATATTTTGAAAAGTATAGAATGTATGAATATGTATGAGGTGTGCTTTCCTTCTTTTGAACATTTATCCCGAATTTATTCGTTTTATTAGAGCAGGAATTTTTATTTAGAAAAATCAAGTTAGCAAAGATCTGTCCCTGATATAATGGGACTTTTATATTATACAGTGTATATACGAGTTTATGAATCCATCTAATATATCAAGCGTATTTAAAAAGAGAAGTTACCAAAGTTCAAAGAACAACGTTTTCTTCGACTTAAAATATTTCACACAAAAACAGAGTAAACGTCAATAAATATAGCGAGAAGAATGAAGTTATTGAGAAGTAGAACATGGTCTCAGCACTTTGGAAAACTTCATGAATGGATGACGCAGCGAGACGAACGCTTGGAAGCTTCCATGTATCATGGATATATTAATACGCTATGCGAAAAGTTTAAATTCGTTCGAAAATCCAGGTTCACGAGTCTGCCTGGAACGACGCCAGTCACGATGCTTCTAACGATTTTTCTGCAGCCTTCGTAATTGCCTCCGGATCGTACGAAGTTGTTCGTTTATCGCACCAGAAACACGGAAGTTTAAATATCATTTAGTGCAAATACAGTGTCGAATCGAGCTATGAATCATGCGAACTCACAAAGTGAAAATATGGCACGTGCAGTTATAAATAGATGAAGACATTAATGGAGACATTCTTCAGTTGCATGAATTTTGCATTATTTCACTTGGTTCCTGCACGTGTATTCCAAATGAACTGTTATTGTCTATGCTATTTTTCGTTTGGTAGAAGCTATGTAAACGATGACGCGCCGATTCGTTCGGGGAACGAATTTTTCTTGATTTTTGCCAAGCACGTTACCAGTCGACGAACACGTGCCAAAAGAATCTCTAAAAATAAAATTCACGCGTAAAAGGAACGTCTTTCGTTACGAGAACAGGGGAAAAATATTTGAAAAAGCACAAAGTTAGGAACGTTCCTGGTCCAAATTTACGTCTACATTTCGTTCATTAAGAACGTTTTTATTTTAAATAATACAGATAATAATGTTTATTTTAATGCACTGTTCATTGTTTTAATTGAATTTTAAAAATGTTTCCCATGTGTTTTGCCTGTAATGTTAATCGTAAGTCATTTTGTCAAAACGCACAGAAACAAAGACGCGCCAGTTACGTCAAAAACGTTATTTAGACATTTGAAACGGGGCAACATATGCGTCAGTAACAGCGGAAGTGTTCAAATATATAACGCCATCTTTCTCAAAAGAAAAACAGTGAAAAAAAATATGAAACATTTTTAAATTCATGTTCCTTTTCAAATCCATACTCATCTTTTTCACGTCCACATACATATTCACAACCATATCACGTTCGCCACTAAAAAAAAAGTGGTTTTTCAGTATTCGAAAATTGACGAATATGTAACAAATATTCCTGCAAATTTGCATGCTATTCAAAATTACCGATCCAGAACAGTGTTTTGAATTTTATTACACTCACGTTCCGTTCGTTGCAAACATGCAGCAAACAACGAGCATAAAGTGCAATTATCGAGTTGCTGGAGAAATCGAATTAACCAAACGAGAAGTATAGCATTCTGGAAACGGGAAATCGGTGCACGAAACGAATCAACGACGTTTTCGTTCTTCGTTAATTGTTTTCAACGCGAGTTGCGTATGATTTGTTGTTTCATAAGAATTTTCATCGCAAGGTCGTGTTATTTATCGCGCAATCAGTTATCAGTACGCCGCAGGATAATCCGCATTCTCGTTGAAGTGAAGCGTTCGGTACGGGAATCCGTGCGACCGCATTTTCAGTTTATTTTTGTTCATTTTTCGCCTCGGGTGTTAGTTGTTAGGTACATGGGAATACTTTGACATGATATATTTAGAACGGGGGAAAAATTTGTTAAATTCGAGAATATAAGATATAAATATAAATTGTTCGAAAATAGGCGAATCCATGAAGATTTGTGAAATTAATGATATTAATTGATGTCATAACAATGAACATTTCTTAAATATCCAAGAGGTTTACAAAGATACATATTTAATTCTAAAATCAGATAAATTGATATTATATAATATATGCTGGCTTTAGTAACACTTCCTTTTTACTCATAGTGTACAGAATTAAGAAATAGCTGTCTTATAAAAAACAAAAGATGTAACTTCTTATCATTGGGCTGTCGATATTTACGCAGATTCATATTTTTATGAAGGTAATTAGAAAAATGGAATCTATAGATAGAAGATCATTGGCGGGAGTTGGAATACAAACGGAAAAACAAAACACTCAACTGCGGCAGAATGTTTGCTACATGAGTGTATCAATGAATATTAACAGACGTAATTATACAATCGCGAATACCGTTTTGTGGAAAAGTAACAAATTGGTAACCCTACTATATATTATAATGAGTACTATAGCTTGAATATTCCATATATTTTTGCGTATTATGTACAATCTGTACATTTTTGCACCTTCAAATTTCCCATAAATGCATAAAAATTCGCATTCTATTCATCACGTTTTTTCCTGTAGTCTTCTGAAAAAATTTCCCTCTTCCGTAGAAACTTATCGAGAAATAGCAATCACTTTTCAAACTCGTATTCCATCGAGTCGAAGCTCTTTCGAAGAGGCATCGTCGTATACAATAAAAGGCACGCACTCGACGCATTAAGAACGATTCGTTGTTGTTTCAACAATGGCTTTCTTCGGTGCCGTTGCACCCCGAATGAAAATGCTCGCCGCCAATTACGGTTCAACTCGTTTCTTACACGGACGAAAACACGAAATCGCGGAAACGTAGACACATGCTCTGAATGGGAATCAACGAGAGAATGCGTCGCGTCGGGACGTACTATTTATGCGGCTTCATTCGTAATACCGTGGCCTGGCTTTCATTTGCGAGGGACATCAACGAGACGGTTCTTTGGATGGAAAAGAGGGTTGGAGATGGTGGGGCTATTGTAGGTGAATAATTATTGTTTCGTTAGACAAAGATTGATAACGTTTGGACAGTGTACGAGAAATAGTTTGTTGACAAGGGTTGATATGATTATCCAGAAATTGTTGTGGAATTTAATAATCAAGCAAGGCGGAAATTGGAGAATGATCGTTATCTTAACAGCAGTTTAACTGTGTAGGTGGTAATATAATCAAGATATAATTCAAGGCTTGATTTTATATGCAAGTGTAAAATTGTGAGTGGCAACTCATTAAATACACGTACATTTTTATATGATTTATAACGATTTATAAACTAATTAAATACATTGTACATAAATCTGCATTCTTCATTATCAAATATAATAAAAACAATTAAATGCATGTCAAAATTTATGAACTATAAACATTGTTAAATATATTAATATTATCGAATTCTTTTTCAAGATGAAATTAGAAGAGCGAAAATATTATTGTACATATAACACATCGTTATTTTCCTTCTCTTGTAAATTGCGCTTTGTATATTAAACTAATAATTGTGTTGTTACACGAATTTGTATTCATGAAATTGATTGCATATCACGAACGAGAAAATTAGATTGAAATAGGAAGAAAGGCAAATTGGTAATCTTGAAACACATGTAGCTAAGGAATAAGTAGATTTGGTTATCCCAGTAAGACTTACCATATCGACGGTTTACCGCATAAATATTGCAGGTCCACCTTTTGTGAAATTTAAATCTTTATATGCAAATAGTTGTTGACTGTTTCTCTATGTTGTGTAAAAATCACATTTATATGTTCAGATATTTTCAAGAAGCACGAACCACATATAATGTTTCTAAAAGGAATCAATGCACAATTTTCAATGTATTTTATAATAGTATTGATAAAGATAAATACAAATCAAAACGTACTTAATTATAAAATACCATTGAACTATTAAACAAAAATGTTAAAAGGGAGCATACGACACTTCTGCACTAAATGATCGACGTAACACTGTGCGATAATAAATCGTACAAAACTTGACTTTCTTAAAAACCAGATTGTTTTAGTTAATTGATTTCAGTTAATTCTGCCTAATTTCAGTCAAAATTGGCATCACGAAAAATAAGCCGAGGTAATCCTGTTATGATGAATTTTTATATTGCTTCTCTGTGTCGTTTAAATAAAAAATTCACGAAATGTCCACGCAACGTTATTATTAAAGGTGGCTGCGTCGCACGGTCAGATAATTGCTCGACATCCAAGAACTCAGTGGGTGATTTCGTTGTCGCGAAAATATACGGTGTATTTGACGGTTCTATGTGGGTGAATTTCTGCCTCTGTTTCGCCGTTTTAATCGTGACTGGGCATTACATGCGCAAGCACGAGGAAATGTTAGATTCTCGTAATTAAACCTGCAATTATCCGGCATGCAGGCGGATACATATTGATCGCGATAATTATGAACCGGCCGTTATCCTATTATTAATTTCTCATTCGAAGATCCCGATTATTCCGCAAACTTCGACCGCGAAACGATCGTGCCGATTCGCAGTTTCTAGCTGCCGTTATACGTATTTGGGGAACATTTATGCTGCATTTTCATTAATAGATTTAGCCGTTAATCGATGATGATGGAATTGGTTTGCTGCGCGGAGTAATGGAAGATGGTATTCTGTTTCTTTGGATGTTAGTTGTTCTTGGTCATTAACTGATTGCGGATTTGTATATATTTATGGAGGCGTGGAAATGCTCATAATATGGAAAAATACAGAAAATATCCAAAGTGTACTATTCGTTACGATGCTGAATAGGCGAAACAAATTTCTGTCTACGTTAATGTTTCGCGGTTAGGCTAGTTCGAACATAACGCTGTATTTCATGTGTTTTACTTTGTACTATTCACTACAGAATATAGCTAAATAAATTACTTGTCAAAATTTTGATAACCTTAATTTACAATGTTTGAAGACGTTACATGGATTTTGTCAAGTTTCCAAATTATTATACATTTTATCAAAAATTGGCAAGTATCCATTTTAAGCGATAGCGTATTTCTATTCCAATAACAATTAACTTTACTAAAAGCACCTTAATTTTTCCAATCTTTCATTGCAAAACTCTCGATCAGTTTGGCTTTCGAATTCTCAATTTTAATTAATCGATTTATTATACTTCGATATTTCTAGATTAGAGCTTTCTTCTGCAATTATTTTCTTCTATTGCCTTGGCATACAAGTCCATCACTTTGTAGTTCTATCTACCACGAAAGGAACATCTGAAGATAATCTTTCGTTCCTTTGGGGGCAACGATCAACCGATATTCACGTAAACCCCCTGAATACTCTACAGAGGGGCGCAAAAATAATTTTTCGCGGTGATTTATAGCGTGGAAAAAAATGTTGCTCGCGCAGTTGGTGCTTTATGACGCACGCTAATGAAGCCTGAGGGAGCGTGCAAAAGCTCAAGAATTTTACGGAGAGCGAGGCGGTTTGACGAGGATCTCAAAGCCGTAGACGCGTTTTTACTTTTGGTTCTTGACCGCTTTATGATAATCTTGATCGTGGCCATTTGTCGTTTTATTATCCTCCTTTCACAACGCTTTTAGTCGTACCGCTGCCCATCGACTAGAAAACGTTTGATTCGCTTTTCTAATGTCGCGAAATAACGTTTCTAGCAAGTTGAGTGATTCGTAGTTGAACGAATCGATATAGCAAGGTTCTATAGTATTCTGACCAGGTTTTAATCTTTTCTGCACGTGATTATAATCATTCAACGTCATACGATTCACTGAGTTTGAACAGCTTGGAGCGATTATAGTGAAAACATTAGATTGGTTAATAATTGAGCCACGCTGAAGTCAGATTAATCAACTAGATCGATGTTATTCGTTTTCTGAAAAGTTAAACGTTAGTCGTGTTTTCTAATATGTGTCAGAACTATGAAATTGTCAAAAATTCTATTTGTTTCAAAGAATGATCAGCATGGCTTCTGTAATAAACGATTTAATATTGGTCTAATTGGTGTAATTTGATATCTCTAACATCAACATTTTCCTGTGTAATTATTTTGTTGAATTATCTTGACATATAACAGTAATGCTCTTTCTGCTCGTAAAAAATTGTTTTGAGGTTTACAAAATTAAAATAGAATATACGTCGTTAATAATAAATGTTATTTAATTGACGTCAAACGAAGTTTCTAGCACGTCATCGTTCTGATACGGGAAACATGTGCTGTATCAGATATGTCGGTTAACGTTAAGGGGCTTATATTACGGATTAATCGTATTCATAACGAAAATAATTTATTGATGTTTGTTTCATAATGATAATTCATTGGCGTAGCATTCTATTATGGCTATAATTTCCGTTATAACAATTATAATTCGAGTTAATTTAACGAATTTCAAATGTTTATAATTATTTACATATAGATATCTACAAATATCACAGTATATTTTTAGTATAAATACATTTTTTTATGTATACACATATGTGTGTGTATACTTACATTGAATTCTTCGCTATCGTTATAAATATATATAAAAAATTATAAGTTCGTAAAAAAAATGGTAATAATAATCTTTATAATTGCAATTATAAATAGTAAAAGTTAATTGGAATTTTTCATTAAGATTGGAATATCTTAAAAAAATATTCTTTAACTCATGTTTAGATTTCATGAAATAAATGGCCGTAGAATCGTCGTGAATAACTTTGATTAAATATCG
Organism: Bombus flavifrons; assembly: GCF_040668555.2. Taxonomy (NCBI): domain Eukaryota; kingdom Metazoa; phylum Arthropoda; class Insecta; order Hymenoptera; family Apidae; genus Bombus; species Bombus flavifrons. The sequence goes on along the minus strand of NC_138446.1, from coordinate 6,450,792 downwards.
TGGGATTTTTCCACGTCGTGTGCACAAGTGAATGAAAATGAGCGAAGATTGGTACACAGTGCCATTTCTGCAGGCTATAGCGTCGCAAGAAGTTAAATGAGCTGCGATAAAGGAAAATATGAGTCTAGCATAGGAAACGAATGGTCCGTGTGTTACCGTATACCAATGCGGTTATGATACAGATGTAAGATATGAAATAGACGAAATATTTCATATATTTTGAGCTTATACTTTCTTGTCAGGCCTATTATAATGTTTATTACAAAGATACCTTAAAATACTACCAATTCAAATGAATAAAATTTCTTAATAAGATAAAGTGAAAGGTGTTTCTTCTAAATCAATTGAGAAATTGTGGAATTGTAAAAAGTGAAACTTCGAACCAATAGGACTATAAATTATAAATCTCGTATCTGATCTAACACGACAAATGAAAAAGCAAAATATTTTTCATATTCATTCAGAATTCTTTATTCTTTTTTCTAGAAAAGAAACAATCCTGCACGCGCACCCAAACTAACAAATTACAAGACAAAACTTCTCTCAAAACTTTCATACTTATCCAAAACTCAATTATCGCCACGATGTTCGAGGGAAAAAAAGGATGCCCTCGTATGTTTTCCAGAAAATTCTCCATTCTGTTTATTACACCCAGAAGAACAGACAACAGTGAACAGGAACACTCCACGCTACGCACGATTCGCCTATAGCTCTGCCTCTCGCTCTTTCTCTCTCCCTCTCTGTTACTCTGGTTTCGTTTCGTTTTCATTCGCCGCGAATCCGACCGGTGTACGCGGTCGTGTTGTTTTGCATAATGCACATTGGTGGAACAGCACCGGAGTCGCTTCACTATTTACCGGCGACGGCTGAAAGCTTTTTGCGCTCCCTTCGTTTCCGTGGAACGTTTGGTCGCGCCTCGACCAGCCGTTTATTCCTCTCGCAACCACCAGCTGCGACGGCCGTCTCCGGCGAAATTGCAAACTCGCTTTGCCGTCCGGTAAATATAGCGTGACAAACGAAATCTCGAAACACACCGGGCTTTTCTGCTTGACAGACAATTTTCCCGCGAATATGTCTCGTCTCGCCGTCGCGCGAGAACACTGCGCGCGTACTTGGTAATTTTAGTAAATGGATGCAAATTTGTGGAAAGTAAGTGTAGCGACCACAGGTTAGAAAAATGGATGCTATAATAGTCGCAATGTGTATTGTTATAGGTAGATAAGAAAGAGTTCGGATACTGGAATAATGGTGCAATCGATAATTGGAGTATATAAAACGATTCGAATATTGGAATAATCGGTCAATAGGGAAATCAGAGTATTTTATTATTTAAAAATTTTAGCCATTGAAACTCGCATATAATGGCTACAAAAAATATTGGTACATACCTCTATATTTCAATAAAGCATCTTTTTATTGGCTTTTATATATTTTACCTTCGTAGTATCAAATTTTCGTAGTCATGTAAAATTAAATGATTAGAATATACTTGCACCTAATATTAATCAGTATGTAAATGGTATAATAAATACCATGGTGTGCCAATTGTATTTCTAGCCACTGTACATAAAAATATTTTTATCTGAATTAATTAAAGTTTGAAGCTGTCCGTATAACCTCATAATAGCTACGTAAAAGAACATCATACAGATACAACAAATTGAATATACGAATATTTCATTAATCTCTTGCAATGCTACGTATTAAGATATTAAACTAATATCAATGCACGCATCAATATTAAAAGTATTACCATGGAAAATGAAATTATTCTGTGCGTGCATTAGCAATGGCAGAAACGCCGATATATCCCGCGACGGAATCATTTCATGAAATTGAAACTGTGGGCAATTATCGGTCAGAGCGCGACAGCGAGCCAGGGGATCATTCGTGGCGACATTGACGGCTAATTAATGTCACATTTTCATGGACTCCGTTGACGCTGATTTCCACGATGAAATGTGAATACTACTGACCAGATGGGGATATTTCGCTTAAAATTCGCAATTCGTCTACCGCATAGGGTATTTTTGTCGCTTAATCGCACTCGTCGACGGAAATAATTAACTTTATGTCATTTATAAGAAGCATTTAAGCGTCGTGCATATAGACTGTTACATAAAAAAAGATCTAATATTTTGTGGTATTCATTGAGAAAAGTAAAATATATCTTAGCAATATATCGACATATAAACATCTACAAAAGTCCTTCTAGTTTCAAGCTTATCCTGTATGAAAAATATTTTTATTAAGATAAAATGTCACAAGCTTTCACTGTATAGTTAACACGTTCTGTGCTAATACGACTAAAAGCTGTTTTATTATTACTTCATATTTATACATATATTTTGTGTTCAAAAATAAATATGTTACTGTATATCGTTATAGACGCACGCATGCTTTATTTAAATAACGTTATCTAGATTTAAATTGCGACATGTGTGACAAAATTAAACAGATCCGGTTGAAAGTTTATTCAATTAAAAAACTGAGATGAATCATATTGAGAAATTTCATTCTGAGTTTATTCAGAAACTCTCTAATAGGGATGACCAATAGAATTAAATATAATAACAAAAATTTTCTTAATTACAGAAATTTCAATTTTCTTATTTCTCCCATTACTTATTCTTCCTTCAATTGTGACAACGTTACATTTTATTGTAACAGTCGTAATATTTAATCGGAAATTTATCTTCCAGTCATAATTACATAAATTTCGCTATTCTTATGATAACTTTCTATTATAACTATTTCGTTGATTCCATCACTTTTGTATCAATACAATCAATTATGATACTTATGATTTACTCATAACTTTAATACATCATTTCACCCAAAATGCTACAGGCTTTTGTATAGTATCTGGAATGCAAAGGATTCGGGTAGGATGACATCTTCTAGGGCTTTTTAAGGTTGCCATAGCCGAAAATAGGGGTCGTTTTTTATGGAAATACGGAGCAAAATTTTCCGTCAACCTGTTGATATTCGATGTCCTCGTCGATTTTCATGATACTTTTTTTTAGAATTTGTTGCTCTTAACCTACTGTATGGCTTACTCTGTATGCATTTGAATCGCGGAATTGAAGTTGAATCTATGGGATTAGGTTTCTGTTACTGTCTATTCTCCGATAGACCATGATGATATACAGAGAGCAGTAAATGGTATACGGCAAAATAGGTATTTAGAGTATTGGCATGGGTTGTGCCATAAATTTCGCATAGCTTTCAATTAGCGCTCTTTATGATCATGGTCTTGCGCGAATCTCAATGGTTAAGACCTTTGTCGGTCAAATATTCATAAAACTGAATTTTGAAAACCGTTCATTTCCGTGGAAAATGACCCTCATTTTCGATTTCAACGATCTAAAATAGCACGACGCATTCGGATCAGAAATCTTTCAATCCGGATACTATATTTTGTCTGTGCTATGTCCAATTTTTTATTAGAGTTAGTTATACTCGTATATCTTTTTTAATAAAATTTTTTTTTACCAATTTCTACAAGTAGCCAAAGAAAGAGGAGGGGTAGAAATCAAGAAACATGGTGCCATCCGGGAAACAATTTCAACAGTGAAAAACGCGTAAATCGATAGGACGGTTAGGCTCGATTATACTGTTCATTTGGCCGCCTTTTTTTCCTGGGAATCATGGCCGCAAATCGTACTAAACGTTTTGCCGATCGCAGCTGCAGCTGTGACTCGCAGCTGTTTCCAACATACTGATAAAAAGAATGGCCGTTTGCCGCATTAACCAGCGAATATTGCGCAAGTCGCTGGATTCGACCATGTTCGCGATTTCAAGCGCGGAATGCAAAGAAATTCTGTTCGATATTGGATCGCCACGCTCGTGTTACATTTTTGCCATATCATTTTATTTATTCCACTTTTTTTCCTGCAAAAGATATCGGTTCGATTTTGATATCACAAACAATATCGTTGGCGTCGTTATAGTAATTGTTAAGCGGTATCCAGCTTAGTGGTTCTGAAAATTGTCTTGTTGAAAATGTGAGAAATTTTTTGTGCAAGGAAAATATTCAATAATTATAATATAATAATAATAATAATAATAATAAATATTTAATAATAATTAATTGTCATAAAATGTTATTTAAAAATGAATTAAATTTATTCAATCCTGTTCTGTTGTTTGAAAAATATGAAAAAAATTTCCTCTCTAAAAAACAGATTAAGATTGATATATCGTAAACGCTTGCCATTGAAATTAATTTGACAATATTAAATCTTTGTCGTTCTGAAATTGTTACTTTTGAAATATAGAAAAACTCAAACTTTTAAAAAATAGAAAACAGATCTTTCTTGAAAGGCTATTTATTTTTTTATATTTCTATACTGATGAATTAAAAACTTTAGTGGGTTGACATACTCATTTTCAAACACGAAACACTTTCAAAATTGCGTTTAATTTTATTAAATATATCCAACAACTCTCAATATAAAGATTCGGACTGGACAAAAGGTAAGACGCAAAAAGACATTAAACAAAGACGTAGAGGTTACACAAGAGTTCTTTCTACAACACAGTATATCCCGAAAAAGAGGCATTTTCCCCAAGAAAATAAATTGAATGGACAGAGAACCATATCACTTGACCTAATATTATCTTAATCTAATGCAAGATACCATTAATCAGCTGACCATTTGCAGGTAACAAAAATGGCATTCTCCTCATTAAAGCAACAGACCAAACCTACTCGTTTATCGAACCATTTTTCCAGAAGCGCTTTCTCAAGTTTCTTTGTACTGCGCATCGTGCCTTCAAGACCAGTCCACTTGTGTCATTTCCACTTTGTACACGTGGGCGTGGAGAAACGTTTCATTCGGGTGCAATTAATTAAAATCAGGAGACAAGAACGTTAATTAAATCACGGCCACCGACAGAAACGTACTGAATTTGATAGAAACTCGTCGACAAAGCGACGCGTGGGCCTTTCAATGGTAAATGGGACGCGAAATTTGTAAGACCCACGCGTTGCAACTTTGTTTGGAAAATAAAAGAACAGCGATTTTTGATCATGAAAGGTTACGATATGTGGTATTTCAATGTATACGGCGAAATGGTGGCAGTTAATGGAAAATGAAATAGAGTCGTGGAGAACTGTGCCCGAAAATACGCAATAATTATTAATTATTAATTATGAAATTGGCGCTCTGTGGTTCATTAAATGACGATTATCTCGATTATTGATTAGGTATAACGTTCCTATTGATTTGAAGTTCTGTGAAGGTTGGTCTAGACCTTTGAACAGTTGATGAATTTGTTGTGTTTGTTTGAACACGTTTGAGGTTTATAAAGCCATGTATACATTCGAAATTATTTGTATTGTCGTTTATAGGCATTTGAATATTTTTATCGGTTTGAAGCAACCGTATATGAACGTCATTAAAATGCATAAATCAGTGACAGATTGATAAGACAAAATAAATATAGAAAAAAGAAATGGAAAAAGCATACAAAAGGCAGTTCTTTCTATTGCTTTCTTTTTTGTGGTTAATAATTCATAGTCTGCGATAGAAATAATTATTTACGAAAATTAAACATTTAAAGCTAAACTGGAAATTGAAAATAGTCCACACAATCACAACGGTCAAGATCTCGAAATTTATTACCCCTGGAGATCGTCTTCTTTCTTTTTTCTTTCTCTTTTTACGTGGGGGAAATCCGCACGGACACCCGGCCGCTTCTGGGGAAAGCGGCGTGGTAGTGTCGAACGGAGATCGTCTTTTAACAAGACTTTAACCTTAAATAAATCAAACTGTATTCCTTATCACATTTACAATTCGAATTTCATAGGTGACTATTATTATGTTAATAGTTAGATTCCTCTTAAATTATAGTTGTAATATATTCCTTAGAAAAGAGTTGATGACAGTTCGTGCTATACGTAGAGGAGCTATTTATCGTTACGATGTCCTAGTTTATTTGCAACCCGTTACAAAGCACCGGGTAGAAGTTTCCACCTAGTTGAGTCTAAAGTTCTTCCATAATACTTCAGAATATTCAAACTCCGGACAACGCAATCGATACACCCATTATACTTTACCATCAATGTCCAAAATAACACAGAAGTCTCGCGAAGAAAAAACATACTCAACTTCAATATCCAAAGTCCTAATAATACTTGCCATAATTATTATACAAAGAAGAACAAGAATCAACTCAAAATCTTTCTTTCGTCTCATAAAAAATATTATAGTTAATAACACTCTTCTGTTCCGATTAGAACAATGGAAAGAAATAATTGTTCTTAATGAATCACTAGATTATCAGATAGTAAGTTACCGTTCAGCGAGACTTTATTTTAGATTTATAGATTGTTTATTTATGCATGATTATACATTTATTTATTCATAATTTATACATTCTGAAATCGTAAAATCATAAATTTAATCATTCTTAACTTAACAATACTTTTCGTCTATCTATTATTTTACTCGGAAGGCTTTAATTAAAGATCTGGTCAAATTGATTTTCCACTTTTCCTTATAGGAGTAAAGTCCAAAGAGATTGCTACTAATATTAAATTATAATATAAAGAATAAAACATATAGGTAATACCATCTTTGAAATTAAAATTATTTATTCTGTATATATGTCCATTTACAAGCTTAATAGATTTACGAATCCATCAACAAGAAATATTTTACGTTGATCAAAGCAATCACCAGCAAGTTTACCCAGCAATATTTCACCGAATCATTCCCGAGTATCGACTCTCTTCCAACAACTACCTAAGTAGAACCCAAAGTAATAGCTCAGTCACAATCCTTCGATTTCTCCAAAAGTAAAAAACTAAGCGGAACCCCTCAGAAATAAACTTTCACCCCTGTTCACCATCTATCGTTGATGTGTCTTTCGTGTGTTTGGAAAAGAGTCGACGAAAACCGCTCGTAAACTGCTGTACAAACGCGTCCTTTCACTCGTTTCTCGTAATCCAAGGAGCCTAGTGTCTCTCCCAGAGGAGAGAAGAGGGGACACGATTACGAGGGGATCGGGAAAAAACCCACGGGCCATTAATCAGACGTTAAGCTCGGGAAAAGACAGAGGCCGAAAAGCTCAGTCTGATCGGCTGGTGGTTGTTTTTTACGAGTTCACCGTGCAGATTTTGCGAGAAACGGAACTCTTCTCGCCGCTATTGACCTATTTTCCTATCTGGTACGTGTGTTCACGTACCACACGTTCTTGGTTTTATCTGGAGGTCGCTTCTCCTACCGGTTAGCTCGGTCGATCGGTTTTCATTGCGGGAATAGAAAACAGGGACACGATGTAACTCGCCGTTCGATTTGTCCGTTTCCTTCTTTCTTTTTTTATTCTCCCTCTCGTTCTTTTTTATTTTAGAGTAATGAGAAGCAAACGTAGGTATCGAATGTTTTCCGTTTGATTACCATTGCAGCGGATTGGGATAAATTGATTATTTTATGCTTCGCTTTTGTTTTATATTGTGGTGGAATTTTTATATGGAATTATGCTTTAATTGCAGTAGGCATGATGGTCAGTATGCTCTTTCAGTTCTCATAATATTATCTGAAATTAGATATTCATATGTTCGTGTCTTTTTGAAATTTTACTTCATTCAATTATCACTCTGTTATTATAAATATTACATCAAGTCGGATCATCTTGTTAAAAATCAAAGATTTATAGAAATCATTTTATAAAAATACGGTGGAAGAAACATCTTTCTTCCTTAAAAAATATATTTCTCTTGTCAGATTTCTTCAGACATTCTTGGTTTCCTGTTTTCTTGCCTCTCTATCTTAAAGGATTTTTACATCGTCCTGGAGAAGCTTAGGAAATATACGTGTGATGTCCAAGCTCGTGCGAACGGATTCTATTTTCTCTCAAGTTTCCCTTATATTTTCTCCACTTCTATCTGATATTTTCTCTACTTTCATTTTTATTTAGTCCGCTCTTTTTCAAGCCTTACTCAAAATCAGCTGTATCTCTTTGCTATCGAATCCATATCGATATTTGCTTGTAATACTTCATTATTAAAATTTACTGTTAATTCTCTTTTTCACCCATTTTAACAAATTTTCTGCTATTTTTTAATACATCTCTCGTTTGATTATATATTTCTCGAATACTCATACTAAATTTGGGAAAAAGCATCTTTAATATTATTCATTGTAATGGAAGTGTCATTCTGTGATTAGTTTGTTATAGGATTATGTTTGCTTTTTTAAGAAGAGGATATAGATGTAGTAACGTGAAGGATAAGGTAGACTTGACAATTTGGAAAGTGATTTATGACCTTATCTAGCTCGCTTTATGCTGAAAGGAATTTTATTAGTGTAAAGGACTCAACAACTGTCGGGCTGGTGTCTGCAACGGTATAATATCCTTTTACACGATCCATTTTTCACCCTCTGTTAAACTATTTTATTCGAAAAATAGTTCCTTTTATCATCTCTCCAAAAATGAGAAACGTAGACACCTATTATTGCCTCAAGTGAAGAAATATTTCTAGAAATATCTCTATTACGAGTTAATCTAATAATTATGCACGTATTCTTATGAAAATTATTTCTTGCACTGCTTTCACTAATAACGATAAAAAGGTATGGAACTTACTGTTTAAATAATTTCATACTTCTATGAATATAATTAGAGAATAAAAAGGGAAATGAGCAGAAAGTTGTTTCTTGTACTGCTTTCACTGATAGAAGTAAAAAGAGACGATGGTTACTATATGAATAATATCACATTTTTATGAAAGTAGTCAGAGAATAGAAATAGAAATGAGCGTAATTAAAGTAAAGGAGAATTAAAGAATGAAATATAATCCAGTATTATAAAATTTTATTTTATCAAATAAGTAATACATTAAATATTATAATGCAAGAAATTTATTTAACGTTTTATACATTTTGGCTTATTTAAATTCCCTGTTGATTAATATATAAAAATTTCTTATTTCTTATTTACGTAAGTTTTATTTTCAAAATAAAATCCTTATTTACGCAAACTTTCGCCAGAAAATTATCCTGCAACTGTTGGTCGATCATATAAAAATTGCCCAGCTGCAAAGGATGTAATCGAAGCAAAATGCGCAGTGCAGTAGCGACGGCCAATCAGAAACTAATCGAATTGTATATCGAGGCGTTCGCCGGAGAGAAGTAATCGCAGCATTGCCTGTGGAATCTATCTAGAAATCTATTTCTTCTTCGTGACCGCGTTACCAGGCTGCAAATAATGGACTTGCCCGGTCAACATAATTTCACGGTATCCCGACTTTCCACGGGATCACGCGTGTAAAGTGCGAGCACACCTGTTTCAACGATCGTGTTCGCGGTAGTTGTGGTAGCAATAATGCTGTCACTGGACGCAAGGTCGTTCGTAATAAATTGCATTTTACTCCCCATGTGCTGTGGTTAGTTTATGGAATCGTCGCTGAATGATAAATATACCGAACCGAATGAGGGACGATAGTTCGGACACGATTCGCTCTGTTTGACTTCCGCATCGTCCTCGCAATGTTTACGCTTGGAAAATTGGCCGATGATTTTTACTCTGTAGTTAACGAATTAACGCAACAATCGAATCGATGAAATATAATTTGATTAAAGGAACTAACGTTCAAAGTTCTGGGAATTTTATATTTTTTCTTTTTATCTATTCTAGAGGGATTCGAGAGTTTTGTGATATTGTGTTAAAGTTCAGAGTGTTTTATTAGATTTTATTTAGAATTATTCTTTAGAGATGGCTGATTTTAAAAAAATTATTTTTTACAGATGTTTGATATTTACAATTTTATGGTATTATTGTACAGTTGAGAATTTCTCTAGATTTCAACTAGAATTATTTTTTAGAAATGTCGTGTGTGAAGGTTGCTTGTAGTTCTAGAGTTCTGTAGTATTATAATATAATAGATGATCGATGATATTTTTTTGGTTATTATTTATAGGAATAGCTTTAACATTATTATATAGTTTGTTTGGAGCTCAAATTCAGAACTTTTATACTTTGGAGGATTTTCTTTTTTTTTTTTTTTTTTTTCTTTATATACTCAGAGAGATTCGGGTATAGCATAATATTTTATACGGTAAAGGAAGTTTCTACAGGTATTGATTAAATTTATTTTTAAGAGTTATATTAGTTATTAGTTTTGTTAATCGTACTTTTATGTGTTCAAGAGAAAAAATTAAAGAATTTTTATAACTTACTCTTATGAATTTAGTAAAAAGATCCTATAATTCCGCAGGTATTTATAAACACAATTGGCACAACATGTTCTTACAAACAGTAAGCGCGTTTACGCAATTATTTCGTTCAACTGAGTCAAGTGTAAATACACGCAAATGAGAAAATGCAAATACAATCAGAATCAATTAAACCAGAAATGGTTTCGTGTTCTATGCCATTCGAAACACAAGTATACCACCTATAATTAACGCGTGAAGTGCACATTAGCCTGCATACCATAGACAAGGATGGAACCTATTTAATTTAACAACATGTCGGATTTCAAAGAATCTGCATCCTAACAAAATTAAATGCTTTTCGCGAATATTCCGCGCTTGAAGGCGAACATATAGCATATTTCAAGTGCGCAATTTCACCCTAGGTTTGTGTTATATCATTAATTTTATGTTATCGCAATTATCCTGAAATTCATTAGCAAATACACACAGAAATAAGAAATCTCTAACTGAGTGTGTGTGTGATACAGTATTACATTTATTATATTAATTTTATACATTTTTCGAAAACCAATATTATATTACGTTAATAATATTATAAACATCATATTATAATCTATTTATTATAAATTTTAAACTTACTTATACTGATTGTATTATGAATATTAATATATTTATAGAAAAGTTTCATAAAATTCATAGTTTAAAGTTAAAGAACATGTACAATCATTGTAGGAAAGGTATTAATTTCAAACAGCAATTTCTGCCAAAGTTTCGCTAAAGTCAATGTATTTTAAGATTTGGTAATTCCCCAATTTTCATCTTGTTTTGTAGTTAAAGGTATTATTCGAAGCCAGATTAATTTGTCGAGTGTATTCGTCTGCTCATTAATTCGACACCGTTGTTAAGTCTCCTCGTTAATCCTCATTAGTATGATTGACTAGACTACAGGCTGAGTCAGGGGGAAAGCTACTTTAGATTAAATTGAAACTCTCACAGTTATTCGAATTTATGCGTAACGAGAAGATTAAACTTCTATTATTTTATGTATATTTTTAAAGAGAAACAAATTAAAACAGCCGCATTGTGTCACCACATTTTTCAATAATATTACTCGTTTTATGTGATCAAACGAACGAAATTAAAATTAATTATCATTCATTTGTACACCGAGTTCAAATTGAATTAACTTCATGCAAAATATGAAATTTAGCTTTAGACCTTAAGGAACAAAATTACAATTGATTAACATCAATTTTCATAATCCAAAATTCTGCTCATTGATTTCAATTTGTAGAGATTATACATTATCCACATACTATATATATTATCAGAGATATTATAAAAGAAATAAGACGATATTTTCTTAAATAATTTCTATATATCTTCTTAGATATTACCAAGATATTAGTTAATTTATAACATTTCTATGCGAGATTATGAATTTTCCATTTAGACCATTTTGATACTTCGATTATTAGTCACGAATAAATGACAAGAGAACTCCATCAGAAAAATCCCTTTTCATCCGTCCCAAAATAAGGCTTTCCAAATCCCGAGAAGATTCAAGAAATCCATCAAGCAGGTCAGAATTTCCGAATCACCCAGTGTATCCCTCTTGTTCGCTAATACCGCACCGTCAGACGTTTGAGACGAGGCAGGATAATTAATTAGAATGAACGAGAGGGTGGAATTCGCCTGTGAAAGATTAGGTGGCACGCAGGGGACCGAACCGAGAACGTTATATTCCTCTGGCTGTGTTACCCGACGTTTCTCACCCCTTTTCGAGTAAAGAAAGCGCGATCGATGCCAGGAGGAGGAAAACGCGCCGGTGTCGACGACCTCGTGCTCTGACGCATACAACCAACTCCCCTTTCGTCCGTTCGAAAATACCTACTATCAGCCAGAGGAGAGTACGTTCCTCTGAATCGTTCCGCGTTGTTCTCCGCGCTGTTTTGTCGTCGGTTTTGTCGAGATTCGCTCGGAGTTCGTTGGCCCCGCGACAATAGCAACTTTTTCTTCCTTTGAGTCGGTTCGCGGGATCGATGGTGCTTTGTAGTTACCAGCTTAATAATTGGACGAGAAATGTTTTGCCAGTTGTGCGTGAGTGCCTCTAGGGTGCACGCTTTGTACGTGTCGCAGAACTTGGAAAGTAGATTTTAGCGGATTAGATTTAAGATACGGTAGCTGATAAAGGAAAGTTCAAAATTGATAAACTATGAAACTCAGTAACTTCTGTACTAAAAACTTTTGTACTGAATTGATAACAGTCACCTATTCTGTGGTACGTATTATATTTATCCGTTGTTCTTATAATATACATATATAGTGTTTTTTATACTACTTATTTTATGAACTTTCTTTTGTCCGCCAACTGCTATAATTATAGTTTAGTTTAATTATAATTATAGTTAGCTTATAATATATAAATTTTGCGTTATTTCCCCTAAAAACTAAAAAAAAAAAAGAGACGAAAAAATATAGAAATTGGTACACAGAACAGGATTAATCGGGAAAAATGAGTTAACTCGTCATTTCAATTTTATGTATGCTTTATAGTAACGATTAAGTTAATATCTGTTCGGATATTGTGAAAATCAATTCTCTTTCGGAATGTGATAAAGTGCAGTAATAGCAGGAAGAACTTAGAAAATAAGCAATTTATGTTCGAAATATAAAATATACTACGTACATGTTTATTCATAATAAATTTTAATAATTCTTATGGTATAAACTAAAATATAACATTTATTGTGTGCCGTGTTTCTTTATAGCTTTCTCAAAGCCCTTTCGTACTACTTTGTATCATAAAAGGGTCGACTATTTTTATTAATAATATGCCGATGATAAAAAGAAAACCTGCACTTTAGCTGGAGCTCTTTCTTTTGTTGACAAGTGGTAAAATAGATCTTGTAGGCGGTAACTCTTAGGGCTATTAAAAGATTCGAATCGGTGTTTCGATTTATTTGCTCCCGGTACATTAGATTTCAAGGGCGAATTATGGATTATCAATTTATTTTCTTTTTTGCTTCATTTTATAAAAATTTATTTTCTCATTAATTTATTCGAATAAACTCTTATCTCAATAATGTCTTATCTCTTTTGGCATATTAAAATATTCAAATTGCAATCTTCCTCCCATCAAAATCTCTTAATCCCATCCAAATTTCAAAGTCGTTCAACTCGTTGAACAGTGAAATCGCATCACAGACCGACACGTGCAATTTCGTTAATTACAGTCGGTCCAGTGGCAATGAGCATAGTTGAGAATTTCGGGGATGTTTGAAACGTTTCGCTTCGTCTGGGACAGAAAGTAGAGGTGTCTGGTTTAATCAGGACGAGGTGGAAGCCGCATCACGACATGTCTGACCTCAGAGCGACATATACTACTGCCGAGTCAAATAGTTCCATCTAACACGATATTCTATATCGGGCTACCGTGAAAATTCCAAGACCAATATAAATTACGGACGATTAACTAGGGATAGTTCGTGCGTTTCGGCTATTCAAGCGTATCGTACCATAAGATAATTGCTGAAATTCACGATACGCGTCAGGTGTTGCCTGGAAAAATATTAATATTTCAGCTGGTAATTAGTACGCTGGTGAACTCGTTTCTGCAATCGTATATTTCATCTGAAAAAAACGAGAGCTTTTGTTTGAAGATAGTTTTACATCTTAGAATGGGTTCAAAGTAGAAATAGTTTTGATTAATTTGGATTTTTTTTATTAATTTTTTTAGCCAAACAATTATATTTGTGACAATTGAGTTTGATTAAGTTTTAGTTAATTACATCGAATATTTCTTTGTGTAGAATATTTTTCTCAAGTAGTAATTTAGTAGCGTTAAGAACTTGGTGTATTTCATTGCAAAACATACCTGTAATTGAGTCGATGATCGATAACAAGGAACACATAAAGCGCTTAGGAAGCCAGGCAATGGTTATATCAGGTAGCTTACAGTGAGGAAAGTTCGTGTTAAGAAATCATTGTTTTCTGTTACCATTTCATCCAGCATGTAACAAGAAATATTCCGAAATTTCTGAATTCCATTTCTGTAAGAGCGTAAGAATTTGAAGTTCAAGCATTTGAAGATTTCGATATTTGAATCTAGGAATTTACAAATTCGAAGATCGATGAGTCGAAAGTCAAAAAATTGAAAAATTCGAAAGCAACTCGCAAGTTTAAATTTTTGGATAATCGGATACTTAAAAATAAAATGTTTAAATTATTTAAAATTCGAAACTATACAGAACTTGATAAAGGAGAAAACAAAAATCTAAGGCTCCTACTTCAACTACTCAGACTCGGAGACCCAAAGATTCCATATAAAATCGAATTTTCCAATTCCCGTTTCACACAACTGCCACGATCAAATATAAATACTCTTCGATATTTAAAACTTCCGCTACCTCCAATAGTAACACGGTTATCGCCACTTTCCATACGGTAGGTTTCCATGTACAGTTGCTTTCCGTTCAAGCTGCTGTAACGATATCTCAAGGCGTGTAACAAGCTCTTATCACGTAAAATCGACCAAGGTGCAAACAAGATGCGGCATACGGCATATAGCATCACGACATCTAACCTCTTGAAATGATAACATTGCGGTTGCATTGGGTTGCTCATGGCACACGATAATTTCCAGCTGAAATTTCTCCTCTCTCTGTTGATGTTGTATCGATCGCGCTGACTCCACATATTTGCGAGGTTTCGCTGGGCCGATTTAAGTAATTCGTCGAATCAATGTTGTGCGTCATCGTCTGCTGAATAAACAAATTCCAGAGATTAAGAATAGATGAATCGAAAATGCGAAACCTTGCGATTTTTCCATACACGTGAAGAAAATGAAGCTTATTTTTCTGTTTCTTTCTCGCGTTTTAACTACGTTTAACTTTGTAGTTTTACCAAAGATAAATAACGAATTCTTTTGCGTCATTTTAGACGATGATTGACATTTGAGTAATTATTTATTAGTAACATTTACGCGAACGTTGTACTTCGGAAAATGTTTAACCAAAGCAAGATCGAATATTCTTTTAATTTCTAAATTACAATCCAAGATTGTGGTGACTTGTATATGCCATATTATTGCAGCTTGATATATACGTGTATGAATAATAATTGATCTGTGTGGTTAAGACGCTAGAAAGAAGACATTGAATGCGATATAAGTAGAAACGAACTGTATCCAGTCAGACATACTTAACTTCTTTAATTTCTTGACAGATGTACGTTATTATTATGCGTTCTGTTTTATAAATTATATTGATTATAATCTCTTTTAATCTATAGGAAGTATCTGTTGGTATAGGATTTTTAACATAATTTATCGCTCAACGTAATTCCCCAGCACACAAAATATTCAAGGATTATCCTTATCTCTTTCAAAACGTTTCTTCGCAAAAAGAAAGTGAAGAAAGATGAAAGAGCTCGAGACGTCACAAATTTTTATTGGCACATATTCCGAAGAATTCTCGCGACCGTTTAACGCCGCATTACCCGCTTCGTTCAACCGCGATCTTCGTCTCGAAGATTACTTGCCACCTACGGCTTCCTTCACCCGGTCGTATCAGCGAAACCGAGATGAAAGTTGAATTATCCCACGGGGATCACACAATGAACCTCGTTATCTCACTATCCTTGATTATTCTTCGATGTTCTTCTCGCCGTTTCCTTCAGAGTTTTACGTCATATCTTTCTTTTTTGCTTCAACTTTCTACCACCGAGTTTCCGCGGTTGATGAAACCAGAACAAATGATCCGTGTTGCTTTTTTTACACTTCGCTGTTTGATTGATTACCATGTTTTGCGTTCTTTTCTTGAACTTCCTCGTTCATGGTTTTCATTGAACTCTGATGCAGGAATAGAAGTCTGATAATCAGTCCAAAAAGTTAGAAGATTGGATGTGAAAAGAAGGTGATATATTGAGAATTTAAAAGTTAGAGGATGGAAAGAAACAAAGGATATATTATCCTTGAGATCATTAGATCACGCATTTTTTTATATAATTAATTTCTTAGCAACAAGCGATTAATCTGAAATTTGTATGAAACTAATGGCAATAATCACTCTGTACAAAGTATACAGGGCGTCTCGTAATTTAATGTGTTTTATAGGTAAAGATAAGATTAAGTTTTGTATCATGTGGCAAAAAGTCGATAAATGCTTCATTAAAAGGTTCTAAGAAAAATACAAAACATAAAGCTACGCGTTTATATTTATGCATTTCGTATTGTTATCCTCCTTTATCATTCCAAAGTTGATACCGGTGTACTATTGAATTTATCGTAGACCGAATTTCATGGCATTCTTTTGTATCATTTCTTCACGTCTTGTTTGATTCTTGCTTTAGAAATCTGAACGGAACCGAAACGAAACAGCGTACCTTTACCGTCTTATGTATAATGGCAAGCTAATCTCAATTAGATTGTATATTAAGGGATGAAAAATTTACGAATAATTTAGTCGTCAAATCCAATAAATTACGTCTTATATATTACATTATTATAAAATTTACCTCTGGTAAAAGAAAAGAAGCGATAGTCTCAACAAGCAATTCCTGATTTTAAACACAGAGAGACAGAGAGAGAGTACTTTCCTCCAGATACGAGCAGTGACACGGTAATAAGATACAAGTATAACAAGCAAAGTGTACGAATAGTGTGGCCTCGGGTAGAGTAAATTGAACTGTTCTATGGAACTTTCGCCGGTGTTCGCACTCCACTAATTCGAGCAATAACTAAAACTCGCGGTGAAACGGAACACGAGCAGGCGAGAATTAAGTTCCAAACGGATGGCAGCTTATCAGAACTCGAACGTCGCGACAAATTCACTAGCTACTTGCATTCGGCTCAAACCGAATATCTGCCAACTTTGAAGACAGTATGGGTACTTTCAACTTGTATCGTCTTCACTTTCTGCTCCCTTTCGTGAGTTTAATATAATATTATATCAACTGTAGCAATATCTTGACATATTATTCAAACATTTAACGAAGCTACGAACTAGCGGTGCCTACTTTGACTGTTTTCTAATACTGTTTGGAACAAGGTTTAGGATTTAGTTCATGAGCCAAAATTGGAGAGAAAAAACAGAGTTTTTATTTTAGTGTAAATTTGAGTACTATGTTTGAACTGTTGAATTGTACTTTTGTTATTTTATGCTCATTACGGGGACATTTAATGTGTACAATTTCTCATTACACAATTTGTTTTACGAGGTAAAACGTTATAGACTTTAAAAGGTCAGAACTTTATACGGCTTTTGTACTGGTTTTCCATATGTATAAAATAAACTAAATATTCAGACCCTCAAAATACCAAATACTTTCATCTGTATCCTAAATTTTAGAACGACCAACTGCTTTAAATGTTTTCTCATCGAAAAGGAGCTTCGCAAAATATCGTTCTATCAGAACTTTGCCTCGTCTTTTTCTTTCTGGTAAAAATCGACGAATCGATCACCCAATTTTCAATGACGCACATATAATGAAAGATGTATCGGAAAACGGAGGAGGGCTTCAATAACAGTCATAAAACGGTGCGGCTTGAACGAAAAAACATCTTTCTCCGTCACGAGGCGAACTCGTGTTGGCCTGCATTATTTTATACACCCGTTGGAAATGGATTTTTAATGAATTTTGAAACACGATGAACAACACGTTTTCATATTTCGTGGTTAAAAAAGAAAATGTACATATAAAACCGATTACATTCTCTTGTTTAAACTAGGGAACGCTGTTAACCGGTTCTATTGTTTTCTCATCCGTTGTTTCGTTCGTTCTTGAGAAGAATATTTATGAACATGTGGTGGAGCGAGAAAGTGGGTCGTGCGTGTTGAATGACAGAGATATTTCGAAAAATTGTTGTTCCCCGGCAGAATACCATTTCGCCAACTGTTTGAAGAGTAATTTGACAGGAACAATTGCATGTTATGCGCTCGTAAAATAAAATTTCATCGGTTGTGGATGAACGCGAGTGCATATGTCATACTGCATCGTTTGTTTATTGGCGGTTCCTGGATAAGATAGGAATTTTTAGAAAAATGTTATTTCGAAGTAAAATTAATTCTGCAACTGACGTTGATATTGAATATGAATTAAATATTTCTTGATTGTATTACGAAATACTCATTAGAAATGTATCGATGAAATCATTATCATATTCTATTGAAGTAACTTTTTTAAATTGGATGCTTTCATATTAAATACAGTATTATATTAAATAAAATATACGAAATTATCGACGTCCAAAAGATTCGTTAATTTTAAACGAAATGGAATATTATGGTAAAAAGACATATCGCTGATTTTAAAACTGTGAAACAATGGACAACGCATTGCTATTGGAAAATAATTGTTTCGTGATGCAGATGTAAGGCTTATCGGTCGTGAAAAAATGGCATGCCAGTATTGTTTTATCTATTTCCTTCTCTGCTTACAGAATAATTTTCTCGTGTCTATATTTCATAATATCTAATATCATCTCACATTCTTAGTAACAATGTTAGCTATATAAATCGTAATATCCTTGCATTTCTTTCGAAACTCTTCGATTAACCCGGTTATAATTCACAACGTAATCCCTAAAACGTATCAAGCCACAAAATTCAATTTCCACTATTTGCGATAAATACCGTCCAATTGAATTTCGTCTGCTTTCATTCGAGTCTCCGGCTAATATGCGACGGTAACAAAAGACAGAAGGAGGATATCAGAAACGATAAGATCGGCCGGAAGCCAAATACGGACTCGTTCCGTTTTCTGAACGCAATTATCCGACGGGTTGTCGAGTTTTTTTTTTCGAGCAGACAGTTTCAAGCGAGTTTCGAGTCGTTGAAAATAGAAGGGTGGAAAAGCGGCGGTACGAAAGAGAAAGAGAGAAAAATCGGCAAAGCATAGTCGAAACTCGAGCGAACCGTAAACAATGCTACTGCCAGATAACGTTGGCCTTTATTGCACGCGTTGCCGACCCAACGACGCGAATCTGCAGTTTAGCATTATCGTTTCTGATGGAACTCACGACGAGAGGTAACGATCACGTTTGCCACTCGGTTTCCACCGACTTCCCGACCCTACGATCCTCGGTTCATTCCCAACGATACGGTCCATGGTGTAACAGATGTAAATTTGGGGAAAATGGAAATTCTATTAGGGTGGGTGAATTGGTTAGCCTCGACGCGACAGCTTGAAATTAATTGTGAAGCATTCGCTGTGAGGGGAAGGAGATGTTGAATAAAATTGTCACGATTTAAAAAGAAAGTGTTAATAATTATATTCTTCTTTATTAGATTTTTTGTGCAATATTTTTTGGAAGATGTTCCGTGTTTTTTTTCTAAATAAGATGCTCAATTTTTTATGTTTTTTTTTTCACTTTTTACGTATATTATTTTCTTTTGACTATCTAACGCACACCACGCCAGTTGTAGGTTAACTTCATTTTAACTACTTTATATTCATTTATTTTTATCTTAGATGTATTTCATAAATATTTAGTGTGTTATAGAGTATCTTGTTGCAAGCCTGAGTTTCATTAATTTTGTCCACAAAAAGAAAAAAGAAAGATATAAAATACGAAATCCGTAGGAAACAACGACTTTTAGTTCATCTATTTAATCGGCAGTTTAAAGACTCGGTGATCTCAATAGACCATATAGTTACGTGTATATGAGATTCCAGATGATGATGTAATGATCTTAATGGTGAAAGACGTACGAATAGTTCCACAAGCACGTCATCACAATTTCGAAGCGGTGAACGCAATCTTCCGACAAGCGATCTGTTTTCACCGGATCTGCGTCAATAGAGAATCGCTTCATGAACATACAAGGTGGTTGATTTGTGCGTTTAAAACTACTGAATTGCGTCTATGCAATGAGAAAAATCCCTTTGAAACTACTAAAGTCATGTAAATTGTGCGTAAATGAATTAAAAACGTGTAATACTATTTTATCACTCCGAGACTCAGTTTCTGACAAAGTCTCATTCCACAGGTTCGCTTTATCCTCACAAATAATTGTCTCTTGTCTCCTTGCACGCAGAGAGAGATGCTCCCTGTAAAATCCAAGATAGATGGCTGTTACAAAAAATCGTGAAAAATGTAAAGTATAAAAGTTGCTAATACCTACTCAAACATAAGAATCAATTTTACACAGGACATAAGCATCAATTTTAAACTTTGTTTTGTCCTCCATTGTTGTAGTCTGAAGTACCGTTTTTCCTCACCTATATCGTGTACTTTCCTTTATACCGTGGCTCATAAAATAAAGAACAATTCGAACAAGCACTAAACGGAAGTTCCCTTTTCCAAACAGGAAGCTTAATACGTTCCACCTTTCGAGAACCAGGGTCCACGCAAGGGACGATGAAATATTAACGGGAATTTTCGCGGTACGAAGATGCGTCGAATTATTTATAGAACTCGCGGCTGGAGAGTTTGCGTCGTCAGTAATTTTCACACCCGGTTTCTCCTGTTTTTCCTGTGTTTTCAACAACCGCGTGCTGGGCAGAAATAATTCACGACGAACCAGTATGTTCACCGTGTTAAACGGCCTCGTTTATTATGCGTCGTTTCGTCGCGCATATCGTGTCCACGACATAATTCTCCGCGACACCATCTTCACGTGCACAAGAAAAACGAAATCGGGGAGATATCGATAGAACAAATGAGTTCTTTCCCGCTTTTTTTCTTTCTTCATATTATAATACTAACTATAGTAATATCCATAAGATCCATAAGAAATTTGAAGGTACGAAAATTCAGATAATAAGCCAAACGTGCAGAAATACGTAAAATGTCCTAAATATGATGATATCATATACGTTGTATAATTTTTGGAAGGTAAAACAAACCATTATTTAGCTTCTATTTCTGTAGTTTTATTTATAAAAATATCAATTTGCATCCGCAGTATGGTAATCAACTTCGTAACAAAATTGTTTCATCAAATGTCTGACCTGTACTGTCAGTTACCACTTATATGTCTGATGAATCGAGAAGAATAATCTTGTAACTAAATTGTAATTTTTGGTTTATTACTAAAATTTTTAACAAATCATTACTAAGATTCTTTCAGGTTTATGCATTAGACGTTATTTTTTCTGACAATATTTATCTAAAAAGAACATACAACTATTTCACGTAGATATATTTTTGACAGTGTCATTTGAAACGAAAAAATGGATATATGACAACGCATACGTGTTCGTATAGGCTGCTGCACTTGGCATAGAAAACTCCGATGGAATTTCGAGCAACATGACTCAAAGTTAGCTCGACTTAAGCCAGCAAGAAAGTTGTTGCGTCCGTTCTGCTACAGTTCGTGAATTATTTCGGTCGTGCCTCTTCTTGGACACGACAAATTTACATATAATTGCCAGTGAGTAAATCGTTCGTATCGTTCTAATTCCAATCTCGTTTCTTCGAGACATTGAACTCGGATCGATAAATCACCAACTGTTTCTAAAACAAGGAAAATCGTTCGACAAATGTTTTTACAAAAGTTTTTACAAAGCGTATATTATTATTGATGAAATGTTTGAAAATAAGAAATTTTTTAAACAATTTTCGCCCCTTTTTCGAAGAAATGCATTGAATATTAAAATGGTAAAGAACTGGTAAAAGATGTGCGAAAATATTGAGAGATATTAAGAAATACATAAGAAATTGCGAAAATTATTTTAAAAAAGAATATGATTTTTGTCTGTCCTTAAAAGAGAAAAAATATTAAATATCAAATTAATAATGTTGGTATTACAAATATTAAAAACTAGGAACATGTAAAAGTTTTCAAGTGTATAAAAAGACAAATAATAGTTTAAACAATAGAGTTTCTCGAAGAAAAGGTTAATGGTAGCTTGAGAACTTCCTCGAAAATTAGATTGCATTGTCAGGAACAGAGGAGATATTTTAAACGATGATGATGTCAAGTACAGCAATTTCAGTACAATACTGAGGAAAATTAAATATAAAAAAAGAGGACACGAAAGAGATGGAGAATGTTTATAAAATGAAAAATGTAATGTACTATTGTAAATGTATAATAAATATATAATGTATATCTTAAACTCATACCTTAAGCTCAAAAATTTAGAAATCATATTAGTCACTGCTTTATTGTATATTTTAACCACGATTGCTTACATAAGTCTGAATAACTTGGCGCTACACGTCCCGTAGATGGAGCTATGTATAAAAATAAAATCGAATGTACACTGATGTAAATATGACAAATTATAGGAAACATTAACTAAATGTCTATAGATAAACTGAACGTTTTGATTCTATTTTATAATTTCTCAACAAGAGAAACATATATATTTTAAAATATAAGATAAGCATGTTTAATACTCGTATTGTACATTTATGTCTACGAAGATATATGTCTTTGATTTCTTCTTCATTTATGTGAAAGAATCACTCGTACGATTAACACCGACTGATGAAGTTAAAAAACATAACAAAAACTATCGTTCGATGCATGCAATATATTACGATTCTTAAAATGTTCATATTGATCATATCTTCTTTGGTCACGAAAATTAATACATAACGAAATACTTTTGATTACATTTTTCTGGAATAAAAGTACACTACTATTTTGAACGATGAAACTTTACGACATATTAGATCATTGGATATTTATCATACTAATCACCTATCAGTAAATTTGCTTTAAGGAAACATGTCCATATCTTAAATCAACATAAACATGAATATACCGATATTTAATTTAAAATAAATCAACAAAACCGCGAATTTCTCGATATTTTCGCAAATTTCCCAAATGGCGTTCAAACAATACAATTGACCAAATATACACGAGCCTCTAAAAAATAGCAAGCTTATAAATTTCCTTCGCGTATAAATCGATCGATTTAATTTATCTCCAAAGCTCTTTAGCACGATGGAATCAATTTTATAATTATTTGGTAATAAGGCAAATTTGATAATAAAGAAAGTTAAGTTCCGTAAGTTTTTCTAAATTTAATAAATTCATTAATTAGCTTATTATCCTAACTGACCTAAAATTGTAAAATTATAAAAGAGAAGTTTATGATGTATAATTTGTAACTTATCAATTTCCTAATTTGATTTATTACTTACTTATTATACAAGAGAGAATTTTATTAGAAAATTACGAAAATTTGGAGAACATTGAGATCGTGTTTTGTAATCACAGCGTAATCACGAGCACTGTTATCCTTCGACTAAATCCCAGACAATGAGCTCAATAAACTCGATTGTCTTCGCGACAGCTCGCGACTATGAGGAATCTGGGGTAACGAGACACGCACGTCGAGAAGGTCGCGATGGTCGCGCAATCCGCCCGACGTTTCTAATCTATTTCGAGCTGCGGGAGGTTTCTAGTTTCTAACAGTCTGCTCTGAACGTGCTGGGTATGCGGAACGACAATCGCGTGTGAAAAGAATTGTCAGGTTCGTGTTTGTGCTTATCGATTGAATTGCGATCGCGAAAGAAATATTTAATCTCGTTAATTTCAATCGTCGTTACGAAGATTTGATTGCGTTTGAAAGAAATAACTGAAAATATGAATTGATAGTGATTATGGCTTGATTTGCTTGGGTTTGTAGTCATTTTTTATAAAATTGTATGGAAAATGAGTGTTATAGTAAAGTAAAGATGAAAATATGGGTGGATTTTGAAAAAGCGAGAATCCTCACGAGGTTTGGATCGATTTCAGTAGTAAAGTCAAGCATTTTTGAGCCGTTCGATTTCAGAAAATTTCAGAAAAAAGACTTCTTTAGCCTCTAACTGGAAAGTTTGATATTTTCCCCGTTGTATAGATGCGTAGTCTTTCAAATTATTCAATAATTTTATTTATTAAATATTACATATATAAAAATTAATTTCATATACTTTAAATAACGATGTATATTGATTTGATAAGCTTTCTGTAGTTGAAGACTACATTCTTAGCTTATAAAATTCTTCATCTGATTGTGCCAATGAGATAAAAATTCAATCTCCTACTAACATGCGTGATCTGTAGTTCAAGGTTACAGAATTGATAATATCGTGAAGGTAATGTTATTTATTTTTGCTGACATTATTTATGCTTGACTGAAGGTGTAACTATTCATCATTAATTGTGTATGTAAAATATATAATATTAAGGCTACTTTACTATCTAAGGATAAAATTTGCCTTCCTTTGGAGGTATGACCTTCAAAGTTACCCTTTCTTTGTTTGTACCTACAATATCATTCCCCAATAAAAAATGAGGAATCCAAAAATGAAAACTAAAACCAGAAAATCCATTAAAATATATTCTTCCGCATATCATTCGTCACAACGTTACATTTCCTCTAACCTAGTCAAATTTCCTTTCCTCATATCCGTCGACCTTCGTTCCACGTTAATTCGTTACATGTTGTTGGCGTTATTAGTTGAGTCGCCGTCGTCGACGATCCTCTTTCAAAGTTCCATTGGCACAGTTCCAAAGCATCGCGGAACTCCGCGAGGAAAATCCGACAGCGGAGAAGGCCAAAGCTGACGAAAATCTCGTTTCACACGGTGATCTGTCACTGCCGAATCGAGATGATTTCATCCTCGGCTGCGATCCACGTGCTATTCTGCATTGACGCTTTGTAGCCTTTAATTACGATCTCGACACTGCTCGGCCATCGAATTTTTTCCGATCTTGTCTCTTTTTCCCTCCATCCATGCTATTTTGTGCACCAGTTACACGCGATCTCAAACGTTCTTGCGGACTTTTTGACGAATAACCGTTGCGGTGACAAACGATCGAGGAGAATATTGACACGTGATCCTCGTTGTTTGTCGATGTTTGTACGTGGAAATTGAGGGGATCGTGTGTGGAATTTATACGAAACGTTTGATGGGATTTCGAAGAGTAAAATAGAAGTCGTGAAATTCTTTTCCGCGCGTTGTTTCGCATCGATTTCAATTTTCGGCTTTGTGGAATCGAGGATTTGGTATGCGATAGAGTTACGCTGAATTGTCAAAAGCTACATTTTGGTCGACATCCTTAATTAGGACGATGAATCGAGAGCTGTTTGACAAATAGTCGTTAAAATAAATGATCGATGGTATTGACTGACGAATCTGGACGTTAGTTAAAGAATTATTCAGTTGATGTAATTTGTAAAATTGGCAACTCTTACTTTGGGAATGCATAGTAAGATAAAAATATTAAATTTAAAATATGTAAGTTCTCCTTGGTCTGTACGATTTTTTACAGGCGACTATTAAAAATGAAACGTTTAAAAAGATATTCGACCGAGATTAGTATATTTTCGAGATGAAGATCTGCAAGAAATCTGCAGTTTAGTCACCGACGACGTTCGGTTCGGAATAAAGTTTCGCGATTTCTACGCGAAAGGATGAGATAAAAAGAGAATCACGACGCGAAGCCACTGGTCAACGATCTGAATCAACATCTGGCAATCCTCCGATTTATTTCTATCTTCAATCCTTTGTTTACCTCTGTAAATATTTTCCGCTTTATGTACATATTTGAAGCGTGATGCACGATGCATCGACAACAACGTTTATCTATACGTTGATTCTGAAACTAATGTTAAACGTTAGAATATATCGATTTTTACCACTTGAGAAATTAAGATAACAACTTTTATTGTTTTTTGCATATATTATCACTTGAATTAAATTATTCGAATAAAACTGATAGTAATACTAATGGTATTCCCATCTGTTACCTCCTATCGGTATTCATTTATTCAATACGTGTCACAAATTTCCATTAGAACCATCCTCCTCAAATGAATTAAAAATCACGAATAGGTAATCTCATCAATTGCCCTAATTACCTGTCGCAAACGATCGAAAAATCGAACGAACCAATCGTTACCTCTATAAAAACTGATTCGTTAGTGGCGAATAAATTTCCATTTATTTTTCTCTGTCGTGATTTATTATTCGCTTAAAAAATTCTTACAAACAAATTTTCATTACAAACTCGTCATAAAACTCGCTGTAAAAGTAGGAAAGCTCGTTCCTCTAATCACGTAGACATCACGAAGATATCTTCGAAAAAAGAAAAAAAAAAGAAGAAGAGATGCAAATGAAGAAAAAGAGGAGTCGTGCAGTATTTTACCGGACAAGGTAACAGCTATAGCCTAATTCGCATGAACGCGACGTGTTACCAATTTTTTCCGTGGCTCATAAAGCTGGTTATAGTCACGAACGTGACTCAGAAGGTAGTTTACGCGTGAATCCTAAACGCGCGAGCTTATTATCCCAGTGTATGTGGCACGAGTTGGAGAGTAAAAGGTGGAAATGGCAATTTTGAGGCGCACTCGCAACGATATTTCCCGAGTTAGCCAAACGTGTCTCGTGGAAAGCGCAGTAAAACGAAGAACGAACGAAATAATGAAGAAGAACGACGCAATGCCAGGAAACGAAGTCGCCCCGAGTTTCGACGATTTAATGCAGAGCCATCTCCGGCCTTTTCTTTCGCCGATAAAAACACCCGTTTCCATCTGTGAAACGCGTCAAAGCAAAATACCCAACGCTTTTTAGTTTGCTTACAATTAATGTTTTTTTTTAAATAATTTACCTTATGATATTAATTTTAATGTTGGTAACGAAATGTGTTTTTACGTGGCTCTTTAAAAGCAAAATGTTCATTTGTTCGTTTAATACGTAAATCTCTATATTTCAATACAATTCGCCACCCTAGTTTACAACTGTTCTGTGTCCATCAGTTTGTAAACTAAGAAAACTGAGTTTAAATGAAGTGTAATATGATCGTGCTGCGTTAGGACTTGAAAGGACTGAATATTTGTTTCTCTCTGAGTAGCATTTTTGTCATATTATCATAAGTGTGTCTTCTTTCTATCAATGAGACATACGTGGATTGATCAATTACACTGTTTCTAAAAGTGGAATTGGAACAGTTAAGAGCTAGGGGGGCGAATTTTCTTCAAAAGGATTTTTTTCTCTATTATCAATCACCAAAATGAATACAGATATTCGTCACAGATCGCCAAGTTCAAATATTTGTTAGAAAATACAATTTCATATTCCAAAGATATTACAACCCGCAATGCAACCTAGAATTCCTTCAAAAACAAGTAAACGAACGCTTGAAGAAGTCAAAGAAAAGAAACAAAAGTACAACAATCGGAACGAAAGGTGCGATCTAGAACTTTCGAAAGTTTAAGACTGTTGAAAGACCAACGATTCGCTTGAAAACCAGATAATGCATTAACGAAAGAAAGAATTCTGGATTAAAAGGTAGAAGGTGCACGAGATATAAAATTGATAAAATAGATAAAAGGCAAAACCGCTCGCGCGATCCCCGACCATTGTCTCTGGTCCCGCTCTGACCGGTCTGGAATTTTTTTTTCTGTTGCAGAGCCGAAGAAGGAAAAGACTGAACAGAGTGCAAATGGCGCGGTATCGCCGAGCGGTGAGCCGCAAGCGAATCAGGGCACGGCTACGACCGTGCCGATCTCGGTGGCACCCCCGAATTCGGGGAACCAGCAAAAGCCGAGTAGGCCGAACACCCTGGAAGCCAGGGTGGTAGCCAGGAGACTGATCTTGTTCGACACTGAGTGTGAGTACAGATATTCTGTATCACTGCGCAATTCCAATTTTTTCCGGTATTTTTATGCTGCATTTAGACCAAACGGATAAATAATAATATAATTTAGTAAAATAATTTAGAAAAATGAAGGAAACGAAGAACATTCGTTTGCCATTTGACGACTGCTCATCGAATGGGAAATCGGACATCCGTATGTTCTAAAAATGCACATTCGATTATTGTAAATGAATTTATGAACAAATTGCTCGATGACCGTTTACACTGAACGAATAGATGCTCTTTCTTTCGTTCTATATCTTGCTCCTTTGATGTAAACGTTCCTTTAAAATTTATTAGAAGCCACAGGCTGATCATTTAGCTACTTAACTCAGAGGCAACGCCACCATACTGAAAACACTGTGACGCTGTATGTGATGTATTATCAGTAGATTAACAGTAGAATATAAAATAGCTCCTTAAGTACTATATTACATCTTATGCGATAAATGTAATGCGCAGCGACTCACGAAAATATTTTAACTTTTATAATAGAAAAATTTTATGGATTTTTTAAATTTTATTAACACTGCAACGAGACATGACTTTCGCGATCATTAGTATCTTATTGATGATAAAACAAAAGAAAGAATCGCTAGTAATTTATTTTCCAATTTACTAATCTTGTTATTGCTCAATTGCACACGCGGTCTAACAATAAATACTTGCCATAAATTGTTTGAAAGTGTTGAGCTAATTGTCTTCAACGATCCACAAAATACATCATCGTCAATAAGCCTTCCATAAATGGGAGAGATTAGATTATAAGGAGTAGGTGTTAAATATGACGGATGAGAAGTAGAAAATTTATAGAGAGATATTGTGCAGAATTTCTAAGTTTCCAGGTCATGCGATACAATTCGCGTTTTCTTAAAAATTTCACTTATTTAGTAGAGGTATTAATACCAATTATTTGAAATTTATTTGATAGCTAAAAAGAAATTAAAATACATACGATAAGTATATATTTAATTACTTTTGAAAGCAATTATAAAAATAGAACAGAAAGTACAAGTTATTTTATTTTCATAGCGTTTATAATAAAGTAATGAAAAATTTAATATTTCCACCGAAATATTCATAAAATCGGGATTTCTGAATTTTAGCAGTATCATTAATTATTCTCTATTCATTGCTTTATCACATATGCGTGCGTCAATTTTATTACGTTCATTAATTATTTCCAACGTGTTTCGTATACAATTTTGGAACGGTACTCTTCTCATCACTTGTATATTTAGGTAGCCCAACATTTTCGTTGCATGCGCTGATTTTTCATTAATTTCTACGCGAAATAGTCGAAAGAACTTTTTTCATTACGTAATCACTAGACGATAAAAGGGAAACTGTAGAAAATCGAGCGCGTAATCACGCATGTTTCGCGAAACATAAAACAAGATGATTCTAATAATACTCTGAGTTACGACAGCTCGTTAACAGGAAGTGGCGTGTATCGCGAGACATGTTCTACAAGCTGAAAGGCTGACCTGAATAAAATCGCAAATACTAAAAGTAAAAAATAACTTCCTCATAAATGTGGAACAAAATAATTAATAGCTAGAACGCCATAGTCCATGTACCAACTAATTTACATCATTTTCCTTTGAAAGCAGAAATAAACCAGAAAAATGTTTTACGATTTTCCTACCTCACATAACATAGAAATGTTGGATTGTTTGGAGAAACTTTGTTATGGAAAATTTCAGATAAAATCGTAGTGACTAAACTCTATCAAACTTTCCGCTAGAAAACTTCTATTAGAAAATTCAAATGTATTTTATATCGCTTTTCCACTGTTCCTTTCAATTGCATACGATTCATTCATAACATTTCGAATGAAAGGATCGATGAATGAAGTGAAAGTAATACGACCAACGTCCATTACTTTCATACCGATTATCGGTTTTCAGATTATCAGGTTGATCGTGCTACGATTAAAATAATAACTACTGGGAAAAAGAAATAGGGCGGGAAGGGTTGAATGGCCGAGCAACGAATAACTCGACGTTATATGAAACGACGTCGCATCGATATTATACCCGCGGTGAAATTACGATTTTTTACTATTATCAGAAAACTTTCAGCCAATTTAATATCGTGATGCTCGTTACCCTTCTTTTTTTATGACGTGCTATTAAATTCCAACGACGATATCGATGTGACACGATCGAAAATGATTGCATCGTTCGCTTATGACGTTCGTTATTCCTTAGGCGAACATCGACGATAAAAATAATAATGAATTTTTAAACAATATTACTTTTTATTTTATATAGAATACTTCTCCGTAAGGATGTTTAATTCCGATTAAACGCGTTGAATATTAAATAGCGTCACCAGTAGAACGTATCTTGCGATAAAAGTGAAAGAAAATGAAATTTTCCTGGCCATTTAATTCTTCGTTTTAATTCCTTCCTTCGCTCTTTTTATTTCTTTCATATGTTCTTATGAGGAAATATGAAATTCAGTATTATTATATCGCAGATGGTTATAGTTTTATGAACATAATTAAATTGAAATTCTACTAAATATTATAATGATTCTACTTTGGATACCGTGTCTGATTCTGCACATTTCGTGTATTCTATGAATTTTTGCGCCTTTACATATTCTACAACTGCATCAAATTCCGCAATTTAATTATTATCGTAATGTTGAAATATTAAATATGATTCTAACTATCTTTTAGACTAGACTAGTTTTTTAGACGAGACTTTTAAACTTCTCCTTAGTAGAAAGGATATACAGAAGTATATAAAGAACGAATTTAGAATAAGAGAATTTTATATAACGTGAACGATAAGCTCAAAAGTAAACCAGACATTTAATGAAAATGCAGAACAAAGAATAACGTTAAATAAACGACAGTTCAGTTGTTACAATTTAAAACGACGTAAATATAAAATAATGAACCAGAGATAACACACGTATACGAATTTACACGAGCATGAAACAAGCAACGTAGTAAAATGTTAAAGCGAGTAGAACAGAGCGCAAGTGGAAGTAATGCGTTTATGGTCAGACGTGGTTGCGCGTCATAAGTCATGAGAAGTATATCCGCTCGTAAATTCTAATATTCTCAGCTTTAGTAAATTCTTCGAGCGAAAAATCATCCAGATTAGATAGTACAAATTTAAGAATAAGTAAATAAAGCATTTTTTAAAAATTAATCTTTGTTTTCTGTATGGATACTATCACGATTATAATAATAAAATTTGGAGGAAATTATTATATGTACAAACAAATTCTTTTCGAGTTTTGCGTATAATGGAAGTTTTTATTGTCTGAAAGAAGTCATTTCTACATCTAATATACACAAGATATGAGACGTTTATTACAAGCATACATAATTACATGCATAATAAAAAAGTAATATGCAGTATGAATAGTTGGCTTAAATATATAATTAATACTAAGGGAAACTACCATTAAATATCAAGATTTATTATCAATAAATAATTTTCTCATTCTTGTGACGATTAAGTTTGCAATAAATATCTCACAGCTTCTATGTACGTTTTTGGGTTTGTTTCAGACTTCGATAATTGTATCGTGTTCTATGTCATAAACAATATTCTGTATAACGCATACAGTATATTCGGAATAAGTTCCCACAAGTGTTCGAACACTTTTAATAAGCCTATGAAGTTGGCAATGTCTTAAAATCGAATCAACTCGCCCAAGCATACTAAGGAAATATTGTTTCATAACAAAAACACTGCAACGTACCGATAATTCGAACTGTCGCAAAAGTTCCCATTAAGTGCAAGGACAAGTGTAAAAGAGAAAGACGTCTTGATTTTTAAGTGGCCGCGGAAGTTCCCGTCAGTTCGATGGCGAATTTTCCCGAGAAGCTGGCGGCGAAACGATAAACTTTCATGTGCCGTCGGTTTTCGTCACGTAAATCGTCTTTAAAACTCTCGTTTACCTTCGAAACTTCAAAGTTCGCTTTTATCTTCGACTTCTGCCTAACCCTCTACAACTACGTCCACCACTGTCGAATTTACTTTCCGACGAAATCTTCCTCCGGTACATAGACAGATATCAAGAAACAAGATCTCTGGGAAAAGCTTCTCCGTGAATTTTAAAAGGACCGTAAGGAAAACGTTCCCATTTTTTCCTCCTCGTAATAATTTCCATTTGGGAGGTGAAACTTCTTTACTTCATACACTGATAAGAGCAAGTGTCCCGTTGAATATTTAATTCTTGGAGCACGTTTGAGAAGAAACATCGGTACTCACGTTTTATAGTTATATAGTATAATATTATTATTATTATGTGGCAACATATGAAGATCACAGAAGGAAAATCTGATAAGTACATTTTTGTTGAATTTCTGATTTGAATGTCACTTTGTGAATAGGAAGGAGAATTTTAATATGAAATAATTCTTAATGAAAATAACCTGCTTACCAAAAATATAATTATTAAGTTTGAATTTTATAAGAGCTATAAAAGGATTTTAATTATTCTTTTCTTATTTAGGATTGTTCTTAACAGCATTACATTCCATCAGTTCTCCTTTTATAATTAAATGAACAAGAGCGATACTTGTACGTTTTATTCTTAGCCTCGTAAGTAGTGTCTGATGTTTTCTACTCTTTCGCCTTGAGAGACACGAAATTTCAAGACTATCGCGACTCGAGGCTCTATCTTTAATCACCCCAGGGCTGCTTCCGCTCCCTTTTAGCTCCTCTTATCCTCGCTCTGATCCTCTTTCGTTTCGAGAAAGCGTCGTTTGTTCCCTTTCACGGAATTTCGTTCGATCAGTGGATTCTCAAAGATAGGGACGCGTTCTAGAGAAATTGCATCATTTGGAGAGCACGATCTAAACTTTGAAAAATAGCGTGACAAGACGGAAACGAGGTTAGGTGACACGGTGTACGATACGATTCTTTGTTATATTGTGACTATTTCGTGATGGTATGGGGTTACGTTTGAACGTGTTGAGGATTCTCGCTGGTAGATCGTCGCGTGAAATCAAAATATTTGTCGTGACTCGATCGTTTATTGCAATTGGTAAATAGGATAATTTGCTTTATTTTGGAGGAAAAATTGTGCTGGAAGGTGATGATATGAGCGTTAGGAAAATAAAAGACGTGTGTGATCACGAAAACATACTTATATTACGATAAATTTCAAAATGTATGTATTCGTTTTATTACGTTATATTATATATATTCATTTTATTTAAAATATCAATACTTCCTAGTATTATTAAATAGTTCGCTTTGATTAAACTAATTTTTAATAATGAAAGCTCTGTGATTAAAGTTGTAACACATGAAATGTCTATTTTTTTGAAGAATTACGCTTCATTGAATTTTGAAAAACACCCGTTTATGTACTTGCGTAGAAGATACAAATATGTAAAATGATGTACAAAGAATTAAAGCTATTTATTAAAAAGAGAAAGATTTAGATTTTAAAATATTTATACTCAAAGGTAGAAATTTAATATGTTGCAACTTAACAAGTAGCTTTTATGAATATTTATGAGTACATTATATGTTTTATACGAAATATTTTGAAATTTCGTTAACATTGTTACGAGACTATCATAATTTTTAAATGAGTGCGAGAATTAATAAGATTATGCTGGTGATGTTTCAAACGAATCTGAAAATATACGTAGGTATTATAAAATATTTAGCACGCGTATATATTTATTTGAATGGGATGCTATGATATAAAATTTTTAATGAGGCGATAATTCTTAAATAATGATTTCCTTTTAACAATTTCTTTATTATTTTCAAATCCGAGTTCCACTGCACTTAATTCGCATCGTCTATATAAATTTTCGGGGTTACGTGCACCTGAAAGAAAATACCACAAATACCAAGTCACTGAGCGAGCTACGAATTTCTCGTGCTGGTCGCAAAAATGTTAAATAACTTCTCTGGACACCTAACCGCAAGCCAGTGTCCGAAATTTCGGCGGGAACAACTTCGTGCATAGTTCCACGAGATCGCACGAATTCCTCGAATGCCCTAACCGAAAGCTGGTGGTTTGTGAACCAATTTTCTACTCGTTAATCTTGTTAAAACTGCCAAGGATATTACTTTATTTGTGATTGATATTTTAAAAATACATTCACCCGCGAAAATATTTGGACATTTATCGTAGGAAATTCTACTGACACTTGATACAAGCGACAGTCTATTTAATTGGTCATTTTACATTTTTAAAAAGCAATTTTTTAAATGAACCTCGGGAAATTTCTGACGGGATAGAGAAAAAAGGTTTTTAATGAAGTTTAAATGAAAGTTGCTCAGTGACTCACTTTATAAAATATTGAGCAA
Source organism: Bombus flavifrons (assembly GCF_040668555.2). NCBI lineage: Eukaryota > Metazoa > Arthropoda > Insecta > Hymenoptera > Apidae > Bombus > Bombus flavifrons. The sequence continues at coordinate 6,416,733 of NC_138446.1, read as the reverse complement.
CTTTTTCTGGGAAGCGACGACGTTAGAACTTGTTGATTCTGAAATACTTGGATAAACAAATTATAAACGTGTGTAGATAGAAATTAGTATGAATAGATGGCTAGATTGGCTTTTAATTAGCTACCTTTGAGGTTCGCAGAACATCGTACTTGAATTTTAGAATAAATTCGAATAAAGATATTAGAAGATGTTAATATAGTGTAAATTACACGTTCCATACGATATGAAAAATTACTATACAAAACTACACGTTTCAAGAACTTGTTTCCCTTTTCTTACTTTTATTACAAATTACAAGTTTATTTAATACATTGTATGTAAATATTGAACAATTTGAAAGATATTAATAAATTATAGACGTTTCAGTTATAAAGGTATTGTGTAATAATGTAAACTGGAAATGTACTTTATATCTACATATCTTTTTCTTGAATTAATTAACTAATTAATATACAACACATTTTTTACGGATAATCGATAAAATTGATTGTAGAACAAACAGAACCAGCAGTATTCCGATTTAACAATGAATACTAAAGTGGTCACTAAAATGCATTGGAATCTGTAATAAATTCTAAATTTGCTTGTGCTATAGAATAAATAAAGAATAGCGTCTGTTACTTCACGAACATGGATGACATACCAAATATCATTTACACCGGTGTCGCTAGAAACTTCCCTTTTAAACCCATTTCATCAGCTTCAATGCCAAAATCACCCAACGTTCGAAAATGCGACAAATCCGTTACAAAAATAAAGAAAGAGGAAAAAGTGAGGAAAGCTTCGACAGTTTTATAAGGCAGCAAAAAGAGAGGAATTTGAAATTTAACAAAAATCTCTGTTACATTGTGTCGTCTGGCGAATCCGCGCTGCGTTCATTTATTACGGTTTACGCGAGAATTTCTCGTAACAAATGAACCGTGACGCAAATGATACAGCGGGTGCTGGATAAAAAATGAGGAAACGGAGGACCGGGAGGAGTAGAAGGAAAGAAAGAGAAAAAGAGGAGAGAATATGAGCGTCGCAAGGGAATCCGTGGGAAAAAGTCGCGGAGGTGGAATTTCACAATTTGTCACGGCGACGAACGGAACCAGCAATGCATACTTACTTGCCAAGCTTCCGCCGGATCTATACTCCCCGATGAATCATATTTCCCGAAAGGATTGGCACACGTTTTCTCTCCTCCATCTCGGAGAGAAGTGGCCATGAATAACGTTGTCCACCGATCGTGACATTTTCGTTTCCATCGTTGCATTCCAACTGCGTTATGTGAATATGGTATAATAGGGGGGAAATTGTCATTTCGAATTGATCGAAACGAGAGATTGTTAGGATTGATTAGGTGCACTTGATAGATTGGTGGAGATCGTAGAGAGTTGATGAATTGCGAGAGAGTTATTGGGACGCTGTTAAGTGAGATTGAAGAACATGCGGAGTAAATTTAACAGCGATAGGATAATGATGTGTTTCCGTGGATTATTAACGTGTTGCGTTGTCTCGAAGATTGCGATAATTTTGCAGAATTAATTTTTATAGAAGATATAGAACCAAATAAAGGTCCAACACTGAGTCAACTTCGTTTAATTGCCGTTGCATCGATACGATTGAAAATGGAAAAATGTTGAGAATTGTTTATTGTCGGTTCTATTGGTATTGTTCTCTATAAGAATTTTATACGATGTCTGTTTTTAGTAAACATAATTTTAAGTAAATTTAATCATTCGTGATGCTACGAAGCTGAACTAGTATTTCCTTTCAAGGTATAGAATAATAAAAACGATCTCAAAGATTCTAATTTCACAGGATGTTCCTTGTCACTCGATCCACCCTAGAGAAGTAGGGCGTTCTATATTCGAATTCAATCGGAAGTATTGAGATTCAGTCCAATAGAATATGCGATAGAACGACTCTCCAAGTGCCTAGATACGTCCACAATTCTATTACCTTACGAATCTTTAATTTAAATCGCTTTTATACTTCGTATAATTGTATTACCACTTCTACAATTCATACATACATGTTATATTAGTTTTCTACCATGTTTTGGCGTTTACAGTTATGTAATTTAATCTTCTATAATAAAAAATTATTTGCTTATAACATAAAAAATGTATAATCGATTATAGCTTTTCATTATAATCTAGAATTTATGAACCAATGATTGCTATGAATAATTTGTTAAGTATAAGTACCAATATAATACTATAATTAAATACAGTAGTATATTGACAAATATAATAAATAAAATTACTTTATAGAGGATCAATATAATAAAATTTATTAATTATATATAAAGATAATTAGTAAAATGTAATTAGTAAATAAAGTAAACGAGGTGGGTTAACAAATTATTTGTTTTATCCGTTTTCAGTGGAGAAGGGGGTCTTAGACCAAAGCAGCGAAAACCAGCAGGTAATCGAGAGGTGTTATCCTCTCCCACCTCAGAATACGTTGATGTTGTCGGAACTTCCGGAACCGCCGATTCCTCTGAGCGAAATTGGGCCGATTCCGCCTCCTCCAATGTTCAGCTCTTCGAGTCCTACCCTCTTGTTGGCTAAGCAACGGCAAATACGGAATCCTTTGTCGTCCGACTACGAAGAAGAAGGTATGTACCAAAGGTCTACTGTTCATTATATATAACGTTTATTCTGCTATTGTTAACATAATAGATTGAATATGTTACTATATTAATAATAAATATTGTATTATATCAATGGGTTGTTATACAAATTTATAAGTCTAGTAAAATCTTTTCATTTGTTTTTTATTTTTGTGCTCTTATTAGATTTTCAGGGTTGAAAAATTTTTTGTTATATTCCAAGTTTGACTTTTTCTTAATTAAAAGGGAATTTCATTGATTATATTTATCACGTCTTGAAAATTATTCAAAAATAATTTTCAGGGTCTGTCATAATACCTACCTATAATATACTGCAACGATAGAAAAGCTGTAATTTCTAAAATTTTAAAATATGTAAACAATAACCGTTAAATAACAATATTAAAATCGATTCAACTAAATCGTACCATAAAAATACGTACTGTCGGCGCCATCAATATAGTGAGGCCGTAAAATTGGTCAGACACTAAAGTTTATTTGTTTAGAGCACCGAAACTGCAGTTTAAAACTCGAGATATCGAATCTATCTCAATGATATGTATGAATTTGGAATTGTTTCTTTTCCTGCAGTATCTTTGAAGGTATTTTGTAAAAAATATATTTCGAAGACGGCTTCTAAAAATAGATAATTCCGAGAAGCAGAAATGCTTAATTTTTATTACATTTATTACGAACAAATTTTAAACTTCGATTGGAAAAAAATTTTTGGAACCTAAAATTCGAGGTACTTCTCTAAAATCTGTATGGCCTTAAATGTAGATACACCACTAGCAGTAAATTAGCATCTATTATTTTAATATAGGATAAAACTTTACTCAAAGTCAAACTTTTCATTTTTCTCTGTTAGTATAAACAAAACAGTATCCAAAATATTTTAGTATCTCGATTTCAACACTAAAACATTCGATATGTTTTTGTATTCTTCTTAAGCATATTCCCTTTTTACACCTTAAAAACAATCTATCTAAAGATTTGTCTTTCTTTAAAATCGATAATAATAACACATGGAAAACCCAATCTTTTAATTTACTAAAAACACATCCTACGATCATTTTTCCTATCACAGAGGACGAAGAAGACTTCGACGTGGAGGAAGAAGACAACATGTACGTGCCGAGGATGTCGCAGCCGGACCCGGCCATCGACACGTCCAGGGTCGAGGAGATCCCCGCGAAGGAGCCTAAGTTTCACGCGGTGCCGCTGAAGAGTGTGCTGAAGAAGAGGGGTTCCGGAAGTGGGCCTGGCACGCCGCAGAACACGCCAACACAGGAGAACAGGCCGTTGACCCTTCGTCAGGAGCTGCATGCCTCCTTCAAGTTAGTGCAACAGCAAGCGATTTCTCTGCTGACGGGAAGCCCTTCAGACACTTTTCTTCTCGAAAGACTCGATGGTCATACAACAAAACAGAGAAAAAGATTCATTAAGCTCTTAATTTAAACTATCAGGAAAATTTCTTAGGAAGAGATATATTTCTATATAAGAAAGTTTTTAATTTCGATCGTTAAAAATGTTACATGAAAAAGAAATATTTCTCGAAAAGGAATAATTCAACAAAGTGCCCGCGAGTCTTTCTTTCGATCAAGCACAAGATTCGTCGCGAAACAAAACGAGTCTTCTTCGGGGTTCGGAAGCATCGATGATAAGATATCTTTTTTGGTTTAATTGTGATTTTATTGAAAGAATTTCTTGATCGTAGACTTTGGTATAGAGAATAAAAGATTCAACTGAAATTCAGGGCGAATTGTTTGAGTTTAATTAGCGTGCTGGTTTTAATGAAAAAACGCCTGAAAACTCTGAAGAAGCTCGTCTGGAACATCGTTCTTCACCTTCCGGCCTTGTCATCTCTCTCACGCGCACGTGCACCGTGTTCCCGCATACTCTCTTTCTTTTTCTATTGCAGGTTCCCTCTCACTCATCGTTTCGTTCAAATGGATGCGCGTCGTGCTACTTTCGATATTATTTCGACGAATTTCGGTAGTAACAATTCGATTTTCTCGATTCCGTGGACTATTTTACATTACATTCGTCGAATTTAAGCGTCATACGCTATGGTGCAAGTTCTACAATTTTTTTAAATAGATTATTTATATTTTAGTAGAAGCATAGCGAAACGCATTTTTTAAGTTGTAATCTGCAAACTGAGTCGATACAAAACTCTTGTTATTGATAAAATTGACTTGATATTTACAAATAAATGATTTTGCGAATTTTCTATATTTTTCACAAAAACAATTATCGGCTCCGGGTACAAAGGGACTCTATATCCTTCAACTCATTAATTCACGAATATTACCATAACATGTAGTTTCCAAATTATTATGCAAGGAAACCCTGATATTTACAAAAAAATAACATAATATTATGAATTTTCAAATTTTTCACTCAGAAGTCTTATCAAACCAAAAAAATAACTTAACGCGCACTTACAAAATTCTCAAAATTATTTATCCAACAGATTTCTGTAACTCACAACTTTCTCCTAATTACCGATACGCTAATGTCGTCTATTAATTATTATTAAGATCACCGTACAAGGAAAGAATTTCCAAATATTTAAATCAGAATATTCGTCGGGTAAAGGACTTTAACTTAAAGTGCACTGGGGAAAAAAGCCGAAAATGTAACAGGAAATTTAAGTGCACTACCAAGCAGTAACATTTTATACGACGTCGTATTTCGAGCAGCAGTCAGACTATGGCGGTACATTTACCCAGCCGCGTAAACGTTATATAGGTTCCTTTACGAGGCAGCGTTTCATACGTAACAACCGAGATACTAAATCCAAAGTAAAGTACAGAGAGTGTTCCGTTTCGATTGTTAAAGCAAAAGAAGAGACAGCGACGTGTGTTTCGAAGGTTGGATCGAAGGGATCGAGAACGATGCTCCGGTGGTGAGGCGAATCTCACGAAGGGGTAGCTTCGCGCATCCGTCCATTAAAAACAAAAAAAAAAAAAAAAAAAAAGATACAACAAAAAATACATTATGTGTCAGTCACTAGTTAAAAGTATGGTATTTTTCTTATGCTTAACCAGAAGGCCACCGTTGAGGCCTAGGATGAGAATATGGTAATTGGGCATTGGTCTAACTAAGCATGCGCGAACCAATATGGTATATATACCTAAATATATATATATATATATGTATAAATATTTGTCTTATACCCACGGCGGTTGATCGCAGAGAACCAACAATCATCTAGTCTCTCTCTTTTTCTTAATATTTTTCTATCTCTTGTATATACACACTGAGTCTCATAACTGTGGAACCAATTAAAAGTTTTCAATTTTTGTACGTTAAATATGTTTGATATCGTACTGAGAAACTATTTACCGTCTTTTTCCTTACGAAACATAGATTGTATGCAGTGGAGAAAAGAGAAACGATAGAAATGTACTCGCAGTTTATTCTTGTTTGATAACATACAGCATAATATTTAATTATATAAAAATTGAATTCAAGATAGAATAAAATGAATATGTAACAATAGCTTTTACAAGTTCAACTATTTAATCTTGCATACTTCTAATCAAGTTTCGTTGCATTGTAGCTGTTAAGAATAAAAAATTTTAAGATGGTTTTATTGTTACAAGGCACAGTGTATTTATATTTACTCCCTTTCATTATTCTCTTTTTATTATCTCTTTTCTCGCTCTTTTTTAGCTCTCTCTATATTTGCTCTATTTTTCTTTTTTTTTTTATATTTATTGTATATTTATATTTTTCTCTGGAGTCTCTTTCCTCTCTCTCTCTCTCTCTCTCTCTCTCTCTCTCTCTCTCTATTTCTTTTTCTTTCTATCTCTGTGTCAGCATCAGGAACGCCGTGAGCATGGTAAACCTATGACCTTAAGCATGAGAAAACCCTAGGGAAACCCATGAAAACTATCGCCCACGCTTCACTCATCCGATTATTTGCGTTTCACGCGGCCAGAGAACCTCGAACCATCGATCGACGAGAACGAGGATCTCGAGATTCCTTATCGTTGCCAACGAATCGAGCTGGACAGTACAAAGCAGCTCGATTCATACGTCGGCTGTAATGGATTAAGAAACGTCACCTCGGTCCGTGACGGTTCTTTGCTTCGAGTTCTTGTCTTCTTACGTTCCCAATGCCACGCGGCTTCGACGCTTTTTACGCTCGTTCGCTTTCACGACTGACGATCGAATTTTTTGGCTAAGAAACGCGTTGTTTCAAATTCACTCCTTTTTTTCACAGCTTTTTCGAAGTTTTCTCGAGGAAAATAACGTTCGTCAATTTGTTTTTTAAAAATTCGTGCACGATGTTCTTGAAGAATTTCTTTTAACCCTCCTGTGACATTAGCTTGGTGATTTTGAAATTTGTTACATTTATATTATAATTAATGCTTATATGGCCTTAAATGCATGAAATATATTAGTATTATCAAACTATAAAATATCGATATAAATAAGTATAAATGGACCATCTTCACAAAGAAACTATCCTTGTTTACTGTTATTTTATTATTTCTACAATTCGAATATTTCATCTTAATTCGTAACTAGCATCTATTTTTACATTTAAAGTATTACCATGCTAAAATATTTTAGAGTTTGTGACATACAATTGTTGTGCGTGTATAACGATTAATCACTGAAGGGTTAATTAAATTCAGCTGACATTTCAATGTTTGAACAGCTGGAGGTTAATGTAATTTGGGGGTGCTAAGTCTGTCTGGAACTCAGCTGTTTAAATAATTGGAGTTTGTAATATATTGAAACCTTTTCTATGTGCTCGTTTCTGTTACTATGTTTTTTTTTTATTATACATTATTCTGCATCCTAATCCTTCGCACTATCATCTTCATCATGAGAAAACAAAAATAAAACAAGAAATAACAATAGAGTTCTGACAATAATTCCACAATATCATCGTATAGCACTAAATCTTAATTCAGTGCAAAGGATTATGATGCATAAATTTGAAATTATTCTGTTTTGTAAAAACACCCTTGTAAATTTGCCTAAATGTATAAAGATCAATTTTGTATTCTGCCGTTTTTAATAATTCGTAAAATAATAATATTAATCCCTTTTTAGCAGATTTACTTACGAGGAGGTGGCAAGAACTGCGAAATCTCGAATGAGTAGGCTGCATGTACATTCGATGCTTTAGGTTGATGGTGAAACAGTCCCCGAAGGATTTAAATGCATGACCTTTTGTTTTCGAGAAATTAATAAATTCTTTTTTATTATTCTTTATTTAGCTTTTTTATTTTATTATTAGCTTTTGATTATTCTTTATTTATCATAATGGATATTTTTATCATTTCGTAAGTGAAGATTGCAATAGAAGCATTTAAAACATAAATAATTTCTGAAGCAAGAACATAACTTCTCGACTAGTTTCTCGAGAACAAAGAGTCACATACTCAAATCTTTCTGGGGCTGTCTTACCATTAACGCAAAGCATCAAATGCGTATACAGCCAATTCATTCGAGATTTCGCAGTACTTGCTATCTCCTTGTTCGCTCATAAATTGAAAATGGTAACAGAAACAAATTAAAATCAGAATCGATCTTCATCGATACGTAGAAACAACGGACGAAATTAAAAGAATAACCTTGATGACGAAAAAATACATCTTAGAACGAGAAATGACGGAGGAAAAGCTCTAAGCAATTTTTTAGTCGTTTCATTTTTCCATTCGTTCATACGTATCAACGAAGATTAAAAGAAGTCCCATTAAAATTCGTGATGAGACACTTTTTCAACAAGTTGGCCAAATTTAAAAAGTAAAAGAAACAATAAAAGGAGGAAGATAGCTGTCACAGCTTCCTTTCCACGGTATCACGAATATCACAACCAGTCTGCAACGCGAAGTTGAACATGACAAAAAAATGCTGCATCCGCGTCGGAAAGGAAACGGCGTTATCTGCGTCGACGTCGTTTGATAACCCATTTCGTGACGGACAAGGACAACGTCCGTTTCACGGAGGACCCGTAACTTGCTTCTGTTATCTTCATCAACGTGTCACATACACATACACTGTGCAGATAAATACGCTACCGCCAGAAAGTATCCGGACACTTGCTTATTCCTAATAAGGTTCTGTATTCTGATTGCAAAATTACAGACAAATCGAGTTGCAATAAACATATTCCACATAACCTGTATAGTAGTGTATAATCGAATATTGTGACGCAGTTAAATTATTGTCAAAAGCGCGATGTGCAATAATAAAATTAGTATTTCTAATTGTCAAACCTTACAGAATTATTTTAATTTCTGAATTACGAGTCATTAAAAAGGATCTTCTAAACTGATAGGAATACATTAGATATCGATACAGACAGTGATATTTGATATATTATTGCTACGTTTTTAACAGATACTTTAGATTTACAGTCCCTGCCCATTAAATTAGGACCATGTATACAAGTTTCGCACTTTTAACTGCAACACTATTGCATAAATATATAAATTCTGCTAAAAAGAGTATAAGCGAAACATACATAACATCTTGGCAATTAATATAAATTGTTGTGATACATCAAATTTAGTTGTATCTTCCAATGTTAATGAAGGATATTTAGTGATTTCGAATGGTCCCAATTCGGTAGTGGGCTAGGCTGATATGATGACTTTTTAAGAAACGTTGTAAATGTTACTTCTAATTATTAGTTTGATATTAATTTGAACACTTTGGCAACGTTCACATAGTGTTAGTACAAATCGATCGAACTGTCCGGATACTGATAATCGGTAGTGCATACTGACCAGGCCGTGTACCATTATTTCATCCCCCTCCGTAATCGCATATATTCGTATTTGAATCGCCGTAGAGTAGAACATTGATTCAAGTAGCGTCAACCAGCGCTTTATTTAATAAATGATAACAATAATAATCGATTGAATGTGTTTCGTGGCGATTCTTTCAGCAGTCGACCGGTCAGATTTGGCCTCGCTTTGCCGTGCACTTTGGAGAACAAGGAGAACGCGCGGCCGTACGTGATAAGAGAGGACGCTGACGGCGATTCCGGAGACGGACAGGTACTCTACAGGGATGAGTACGACGATGAGAAAAGTAAGTACCGGAAACGAGTGTGGTGGAAATTTAGTGTAGGTAGCCCCCAGGGAATTGTGAGAAAAAAGTTGAGGAAAGTTTAATGCAGTGACTGCTATGAGAGTCATAGAGGTGAATAGAGAAGTGGATGTCTGAAGTGGTTAAATTAAATAAATGGTTATGTTCGTGCAGCTTTTAGTATTCTTACTTTTATAGTAATAATATAAAGTATCGAGCGTGTATCCAAATATGTATAACCTAAAGACTGCATTAAAACAGAAATAGGAAAATTTATTCAGCAGTGAAACCTGTAGCGAGAACTTATATATTTGCGAAAACTATAATAAAATTTCATCCTATGTTGAATACAGTCTGTGATATCAATAACTGAGCTGTCTATCGCAAATTGCATGTGCATATCATTCGCACAATAGAGGCGTCTCAAGAATGTGAATTGCGCTGGCTATTAAAAACAGCCAGCGTCCTATATATAAAATTCATTGACTATTAACTACTTTGAAATTTCGATGCTCTAAGGGTGCGAATTTGACAGACACTGGCATTAAATTCGTCCTCCATTTTTTATTAAAAACTACGGCCAACTATTGATTTTTCAGTGGGAAGTTAATTAATGGATTATCAAAAGACGACTTAATTTCATTTGCCTCTGCGTTGCGAAAGTTCTGTCGTGAATTTTTTATACGCCCAAGGTTCGCCGTACGCTTCCATTAGCAACTTCTCCTTTTCTTTCTTTTTTTCTTTTTTCTCCATCTCTCCACTTCGATATTATTAAACATTGAGGCATCAAATAACCACCGTTCGATCCACGTGTGGCCGATGGCCTCGATAACTCATCGACGAGCTTGACGATTAACTTATTCTCTCGTTTAACGTAGTTCAGTTATTGCAAACGTCACTTTCAACACGTTCCGACGTATACGTTGCGTTGATTCAATTATCTCCAAGAAAATAATTCTGCTTATGTAATTGCCACATTTTTGTCTTTTCTAACGTTTCGTTGACATAAAGACAAAGAACGAACCGAGTCACAGTGTGTCAAGATAAAAATTATTATTTACATTTTCAATTCATTTCTAGAAAAAAAGAAATCCATTTCACAGTTAAGCATGTTGCATTTTGGTAGCGGTGGATGTGTTAAGGGAGCAAGCCCAGTGAGAAATATTTTTTAATAACATCTTAAACGAGGGCAAAAAGGATAAAAGCTTTTTTCAATGGAAGATTCGTTCGGTGTTGGTCGAGCTTAATGAGAAACACAATACCATCCTCGTCGTTCTTTTTTTTCCTTTCTCTTTTCTTTTCTATTCCTTTTTCTTTCTTGTTTTCCTTTTTTTTTTTTTGTCTTCTGGAGGAAGGAATTACATAAACGATGTAGCTGCAACACTACCGTTTCTAATTGAAATTTCTTCCCCACTTTAACCTGGGCAAATGTGAACGTGAACCCCTTAACAATTAATCCGAGGCAATTAAAGCGATTCGTTAATGATTCTTTCGATTACTTTTCCATCTTAACGTTACTCGATTCGATCCCACTTTAATTTACTTTATGCTGATCGCTAGGTTACGGATATTTATACAGATTTACATTTTTAAACACAATTAAAGAAATGGAATCTGCGCACAGAATTATTTCATTTTCTAGATATTATAACGAATATTCTACTTCGGAGTATTTTATATATTTTTGCATGTTATGTCCCATGATCTTTTAGATCGCAATGGAAAGTAATAATCAGTAATAATTCGCTAGAGAAATTAATATAGAAGAAGACATCTACTAAAGAATTAGCTATAGAAATTAAGAAGAAAAAAACACTAGCTGAGAAATTTACTTCGTCCATTACATAACCATTTTATATATTTTTGGATATATACATTCCTTATATTTTTGCGCTTTTATATTTCCCATAAATGCCTAAAAATCATGAGATAGGAAGCTTTTATTTCTTCCTTATTTTTTTTTTTTTTTTTAAGATTCTTTTTGCGATATTTAGCGTTATGGTGTTACAAGAATTATTGTAATATTTTACGTTTCTGGTGGAAGAAAGGCAGAAAGATAGCTTTAATTTTTAAGAGAACGAAATTGCTCGTAAAGGGAACTAAACATGTATAATTTAGAGTAAAAGTTCGAGACAGAAATTCAATATAACTTTTATGTGTTTGAATAAAGCGAAAATTCGATAACCCAATATTTCAAACGGGTGTCCTGCAACAATGTTGGGCATTGTTAAAGCACACTTTTGTTCGAATAATGCATAACAAATAATATTTTATTTGCTATACATTCATTTGTGTATGTGAAAAAGTATTACATTACTGTTATGTAAAGACTAAATGCGTGAAAATTGTTTTGTAACGAATATGACAATAATATACGACAATATAGCACGAAGATTTTGTATAAAAATATTGCATCATAAACATGACTTCTGGTCTTGGACTAATTCCACTTCGTATATCCAATTAGACACTACTCGACGGTTCGTTCAACAACTCAAACCAGTCGTATCTCTACAACTAAGAGCTCAGCAGATCACGTTCGTTAAGTTCGTTTGCTTAGTTTCATCCTGAAGGAGCATGCTAGTCCGAATTATCCTTGCGTATATATGTTTTTAACCAAAATAATTAAAAACTTTAAAGCCCTTCGCGATAATCAAACCTTTTAAACGCGACGTATACTTCTGTTAAAAAATCTTAGGATATCTCTCATTTTTGATTGCATGCAAAGAGATTTATTTCACTTATTATATATATAGTTATTTCATATAGTCTTGCATGTGTGTATAAACATCCGTAATATGTTCATAAACAAACAAAATTCCAATTATATTTGTGGCTTGGTGCAAGAAGTGTCCAATGTTATATTTTTACAGAAAAAAAGTTAAACCCGGCGTTGAGTTTGTAAATAATTTTACATTCTATATAAAAAACGACGATTTCAAATTCTACCTAAAAATTATTATAATGGCATTTGTATATGCCAGTGTGAACATTTTTCATAGAATCAACTTCCTACAAAAGGATAGCAAAGTTAACATGAAACACGCAAATAACGTAAGCTTTAGTTCTCTCTCCTTGCATCAGAAAAGAAATTTGAAATCGCAGATAACTTCTATCTTCTTCGTGTCAGAAATTATTTGAACGAATCTTTTAACATATCTTTCAATGCTAATACCTTAATTTTATGAACACTGACATTGGTACTTCTTGCATCAAGACACAGGCATAACAATTAATCAAAAGAAATTTCTTCATACCTTTATTACTTACTTTATTATCCACCTCATTATTTACTTAATTTTTCTGACTTTAAAGCAAGTACAATAATTATTCGAAGATGTTTGAGCGAGGATGTACTTTGTGTTCTTCCTAATAAGAAAGACGATGATAAAGTGAAGTGGTTTCGAACAAGAGTGGACAGGTACTTTACGGGATAAAATATGAGGCGTGAAAGGGTCGTAAAAAGATGGCGATAGCTTGATTGCCAAACACACAAAATCAGCATTCGCAGTCCGGACTAATTATACTCCCGGCGCGATACGTTTATTCACATAGACAAACGCGTGATCACGCAAACGCCTCGAAGGTTATATTAATCCTCGAAGATCGCTGGCAAGCAGTTCAGTGTGTTTCTGGCCGTTGCGTTGTTTTGAATTAACGATCCTCCTACGAAACGCAGATTATCGTCCTATCGAACCACCGGAAGCTATAATGGAAAGTTCGTCAGTTTGTTAAAAGATCTAAATCTAAAGATCTAAATCAAGATCTAAATCTTGAAGAAGTTGTCAATTCAATCTAAACCTAATCTAAATCGATTCATTTACGAATTTGCGGACTCGGGCCGAGACTGATTCGAGGAAGATTACCTCGGAAGGGAATTTTAGTTTTTGAAGAAGATTAAGGGAAGAATTAACAGTGCGATGACACCATGCTGTCAATCTGGACTGCGTCGACTTTGTCGATCGCCTGTGGCTCGATGGATTTTTTTAAACACGAGCCTCCTATACGTCGTAGTCTTAGCTGTTCCTCCCTCTTCAGTGGTAAATCGAAATTGAATTTAAATCGGTGGTTAAAATACAAAAGAATCAATGAAAAATTAACGTGTACTTTGATTGTCTATATACAGCATGTTGACTTAGGCGATAGTGAGGAATCTTATTAGTGGACTAAGAATTTATGATATATATTTTTGTGAATACAGTTAAACAAATATACTCTTATTAGATATTTGTTTTACTTATTATATTCTATAACGAGTACTGTATTTAGAATATTTTATTTTTGTATATTATATTATATTCTGTAGTATATTTTTATATATTGTAATCTTAGTATAAGAAGACTTTTTGCAATTTTTTATATTACGATCTATTGTCGATTTAATGTTGATTAATTCTTATTTGGAATAATTTTTTATTGGGTAGTCAGAGGTATCTCAAAAATAGCGGCGATGAATCACGTTACGATGAATACCTTGTATAGTTTGATCAAAAAGTCAGTGTCAAATTCTTCAGAAAGGTTACACCACCTCGGAAGTAGTTACAGACCATGTAGAGCATAATAAAAAGAATCTAATTTTAAATTAATATCGGAAGAAAATTCCTGTAATCCAATATTTAAAAATAAGATGCTATTAATAGCAATTAAGTTACCCTTTACCATTAAATTCTTTAGAAAGTTAATTAGTGTCATCTCGAAAGCAATATTCATCTGCGAAAAGGAGCTCCATGAGTTAGCGTCTCGTGAACATATAAGTCATGTTTAATTAAGAAACTAATTGTTTCTCTAATTGCAGGCCGGTTGGCAGCAAAGATTGCGCGCAAGGAGTCGCTGTCGCTGAAGCTCGCCCTCAGGCCAGATAGGCAGGAGCTCATCAACAGGAACATCCTTCAACTACAGACGGACAATGAGAGGCAGGAAACGAAGGAGGCAATTGGTGCCAAGCTTATCAGGTGAGCAAATGTTCCTAATTTTTTCTTTCCTTTACCTATTTTTTTATTACAAATAAGGAACGAATTGATAAAATTATTTTTGTTCTTCTTTTTTTAATTCTCAATTGATCTCTGAAGATTACACTAATTAATACATTGATATAACATACAATCTAAATAGAAATTAAATAAAGAAGACCAAACAGAAAATGCAATTAACTTTTTGAAATCAAATGAAATTTATTCTCGTCTACCTAAAACAGAAATACAATTTTCTATCAAATTCATTTCCATAAAAGCTAAAAGCAGAGAAATGTTTTTTCGTTAAAAGTTACCAGATAAAAAAGGGCAAGGTAAAATTAACTTTCTGAAACAAATAACTTTTATTTCCATCCCAACAAAGAAAGGTAATTTTCAATCAAACAAATTCACTTTCATAATATAAAAAAAAAAGAAGAAAAAGAAGCTTGTTATAAGCTTCGATAAACTCATCGTCCTTAGCGATGGTAAAATAAAATAAGTGATAATAGATGAAAGCACGGCAAACATTATTCGAGGGCGGTCCATTGATTGTTTGCATTGAAACGGCCATTGAATCCTCGCGTATCTCGCTTTGCCATGAATAGTGACGTCTGCGGCCATAGAAAAGCATTGCCTGAACTGTTAGCGATATCAGGCCGGCGAAGTAGTTAACGTTTCGTTTGAATTTATGCACTCGCATTGGCGTAGCTACGAATCATAAATTCAGGACTAAACCAAGAACGCGAAGGATTTGCTTCCACAAGCTAACCCCTTTAGGGTGAATACGAATTTCTCGATCGCCATTGACGAGTTTTCTATAATCGATGTTGTTACACTTGCTCGCGAAAGTATTCGAGTATTTGAAAGCATTACACAGTGATTACAAAATTTGTAAAAATATTTGTATATGCACATTCTAATTTTTCAATGAGGCGTGTTTTCATCAGGTTCCACATTTCACTTTCATAGTGTATTATTAATTTTTCTAGACATATGAAAGTACTACCAAATGATATGAAACTTGATATACTCGGACATAATTGATTGATATAGAAATGCTATAGTAAATGGTACGAATACAAAAATGGCGCAAACACTTTTTATAACTACTGTAGAAACTTTTTATAAATACATGAACGTCACGAGAGAAGATAATATAATGGGTACATTTTTGTTGACTTTCTGATTTTAATATTACTCCATGATCATAGAGGAGAATTTTAATATAACAATTTCAGACTTTATCAATATAATCGCAATAGTCGTGTCTCATTACAAACCTAATAAAATTTCAAGAAGTTTGGTATAGTGCACAAAATAAATTTATAAAATTTGTTTACGTAATACTATATAAATACTAAATTCTATATAATATTCGAATACCTTCGTACGTGCGTAGTTTTCGAATATCCTTGATGCCTCCGTTTATTGATTTTCCTTCGCGAAAGTTTAATCATTCATTGGTGGATTGAAATTGGCCGTACGGCTTCGATGTTAAAGTAGAAGATGTTAAAACGTAAAAGATTGTTTGTTGAATCGTGTGGAGATACAGAACAGTCGAAAGTGCACTTCGTTTCGCTCATTACGTGAAGGAGGAAGTGCACAAAGCGTATTATCTTTGGCTTATGAGAAAACAGTTGATATCGAAGTCTGTATGTGTATTGTTAGAGCTTGAAAAAGATTTAGGTTCCATTTCATATTTAACCTTTCGACTTCTTGAATAATTTTTTATACGAAGAACTTTATTTCATTTCTGGCAGTTCAGTATTTTTATTTTAACTTTAACTGTGAAGATCCCGCGGCAAAATGTGGTAGCCCCATTTCTGTTGATCTCTTGACTTTTTATGTCACTCGGTAGCTAAACAGAGTAGCTAGTATAAGATAGCTTAAGAAGGGATTAACTTGATAAACTCGAAAATACGAGTCTTTTGAAAATAGGTAATAAATTCCAAAATGTTTTGTCAAGAAACTAATAATTAATTTAATTTTATCTACGTATAATTAACGTTGTTAATATTTTTTAAACGTGCAAGAAGCTGACAAAAACACGAATTTCACTGCAAAGATAGTTTTGCTATGGGTTTGGTTAACAACATATTCAATTCTAAAGTTTCTCTCCTATAACTAACGATAAACTTGTAACAATCATTATAGATTCATTTTCTGAAATATCAAAACATCTATTTATAATATTTACAAGAATGAATTTAATACTTCCCAAAAGTGTGAAGAATACGAAAGCAAATTGACAAATGTCATTAAGGACAATACGTTGGATCACGGGGCAAGCAGAAGATAACCCGGTGATTCACTTATTTGTCTTCGTGTGAATTTTACGCTCTCTCTTGATCGATCCAACCGATTGAAAGAAAAGCGACTTTAAACTTACACTGATTCACGTGGCACTCTTGTTTCAGGCGGCTGAGTATGCGGCCGACACAGGAGGAACTGGAGGAACGAAACATTTTGAAAAGTAAGCTCCAAATGCAGTTAACTTTTTGCAAAATATCTGTCTTTGTTAATTGAAATTGAAACTATGTATTAACTTGTTGCGGATGAAATGGTCGAATACTTGATGCTATTTTTTGAACTTAATAGAAAATCGGAAATAAAACTGTTAATCAAAGTAATATTAAAAGTTAGCGAGCAGGGAAGCAAAATGTTAAAGTATGATCCGTCATTTCCAACTAAAATTTTTCACACTAAAGGTAGATTTCTCTCTGCAATATCTGCAAATCTATTTATTTTGACCTTTTCAAACTTCTTTAATGTTCTGGATTTTCGCCGAATTCTGCAAAAATTCCAGGTTATTTATTAACACGTCTATTTCATTATGTAATAAAAGAGGAGTTCTTCCCCACAGAATTGAAACAAAAGTGAAATTTTGCATCTGTCCAAATGGACCCAAGAGTACTACGGAGAATTAATATAACTTCTCCAAAAGTTATCTCAATGTTACGAGCAACTCTTAATCGTATTATCTTCAAGTTTAATTCTTGTTTAAGAAAAACAGGCTGCTTCGATGCTTTCTCTGCGTAATATCTATGTAATAAAATAATTGTCAGAATTGACAAAAGTCAGTTAATATATTGTATTCAGCTAGTTTCAAATTTTTAATTAATGTGTTATTAATAATGATTGATAAATAATATTAAAAGATTAAATATGTAAGATTTTACGCTTTTGTAAAATTGATCGTTTTATACGCAGCAAGTAAATATCAAGATTGTTCGTATACTTCGATGTTTTTGCAATTTTTTCATTTTCTCGGCCACACGATAAATCTTGGATAAAATATGATGCCCGCGTAATCTATTTACAGAGCAAAGTCCTGCAGAGGAGAAGAAACAAAAAGAGGAGAAAAAGCGGTATCTACTGCGAAAGCTCAGCTTTCGACCGACCGTCGAGGAGCTCAAGGAAAAGAAGGTGCGTTTCGTTCAGTTTTACCGCCATAACGTTATGCTATGAAATCGAAACAACCAGGAAAGTGAAAAAAATGTTGGATTTTTTTCTGTATTTTATTAGATTATCAGGTTCAACGACTACATCGAAGTCACGCAGGCTCACGATTACGACAGAAGGGCTGATAAACCCTGGACGCGATTGACTCCTAAGGACAAAGCAGCTATTAGAAAGGAGTTGAACGAGTTTAAGAGTTCGGAGATGGCCGTTCATGAAGACAGCCGACACCTCACCAGGTACGCTATTTTTTCATGTATTTATGATAGAAATATAAAGATAATTCTGACATGTCCTGTATATTTATTTATTTATGAGACAGATTAATCTTTTTAGTTTAAAAACGATAGAAATTCTAGATTATTAGATAATCATTATGTTTGATAATTAATATATTTTATTAGAAGTAAAAATATGAAATTTCCGTAAATTCAGACATACCATAAGATTATTTGCATCATTCACAGATAATAACATAGCTTTTTTATATTTATCGTAACATGCCGAATTGGCACGAGAGACAAATGAAGATTTCAAAGATAGACAGACAATGTGTTTGTTCTTTTCCACACAAAATACTGCAATTCATGTTCTAACCCCCAAGAAACTACTATAGAAGCTTTAAATTGTACTTTTATTGCGTTCCAACGAAACCAATTTCAAATAAAACCTTAATCCTTTGGATTCTTCTGTGCCACTGCAGAAACATAGATAACAGAAAAATTATATCTGTATTATCTTCTGTAATAAAGAATGGAAAATAAAAAGAAGACTACAGTCTAAATAGATTTAAAAACCTTATCGAAACAAAGTTCTTAATTTCAGAAGATTTTGCTATAAAAGTGTACTGAAGATTGCAAAGGATTAACGAAGTAGATTGCTCGAAATTAAATTCAATATCGTCTGATAGAAACCAATCGCTATCCCACCCATTCCAGCCGGTCCATTAACTACAGACTCAAGTAGCGCATTTGTATTCTGCTCGGTTGCAGGTTCCATAGGCCATGACAATTGCAATGTGTTGAGGTGCTACAGTGTGGTGCGGGTATAGGTGAAGGTGCAGTGTGGTGGCCTCGCGTCGAGGCTGGATAACAAAAATAAAATCTCTCTCGGTTGATCGTGGCTACCGGGGGTATTTCACGACAAGAGGAATTTTTGCTA